>NC_053037.3:228033134-229283134 GCF_002575655.3 Aegilops tauschii subsp. strangulata | reverse complement strand
ATACAAACAGTTCAACTCGATAGCTGAACCAACCAAACTTTTCCCCAATTGATGCCAACGACGTAATGAAATAGCTAGTTCAACTATATATACTAGCTAATTTTAAGTACATTGTATAGTTCCACGACATCTATAGTCAGATGAACTGAACAAAATAGCACCTAAATACTACTACTACGGAGGGGCTTTGTACTACTTCCGGCTGCCTCTCCTCTGTCGAGCACGCTCAGTAAGAGGCAGAGGAGGAGGAGCCTACCGACGAGCTGGACAACTGCAATACGGTGCATGCCGCTGCTGCAGCTTCAACGACACTCACCTTGTATGCCCTCTGCCGCTCCAGTCGACCCCTCTCGAAGCGGTGGTTCTCCTCATAGATCTCTTGATTCCTCGCTTCTGAGGCGGCGTGTGCCGCGGCCACGGCGGCGGGAAGGCTCTTTGCGTGCTCGACAAGGCGCTCCTCCTCCTCCCGCAGGAACTCGGTGTAGCCCACAAGGTCGCTGACGCACGTGCAGGCATCCACCTCCGCCTCCCACCTTCGAGTGGCAGTGGCAGAGAGGGTGATGACCCCAGCAGTCGACGGTGGGCTCGCGGCCCCGGCGGCTGATGATGGGGTGGCGGCCACAACCACGACCTCCCGCCTTCGGGCCATGGTGGCGGGGCGGGTGATGGCCACGGTGGCCGGCAGTGGGGTGGTCACCACGACGGCCACCTCCCGCCTTCGGGCCGTGGCGGCAGAGCGGGCGATGGCCCTGGCTGTCGATGGTGATGTGGCGGAAAGGGCGGCCGGCAACAGCTACCGACGGGCAGCGGCGATGGAGCGTGTGGTGGGTGTTCCGCGCACACCCGATAGGGAGGCCACTCGCATTACACTATGCCGGGGACTGACCCGCCGCCGCCGCGGTGCAGCCTCCCAGCTGGAGCTGTCCTCTGATGACGGCGGGGTGGCTGAGCGACGATGACAGACTGGTGCCATTGGCGATTGTGGGAGAAGCAGATGTGATAAGCTACAGGGAGGGAGGGGAAAATGTGACGCAGGACTCGCCGGCCATGAGGGTTTATATAGCATGCCGGCAAGCATTAGGATTTTGGGGAATTTCACCGAGTCGGGCGGGAAGCTTGCGCGGGAAACTGCTAGGTTGCACGAGAACGGGCACACCGACGATTTATTGGTGCTACCGTTTGGCCAAAAGAACGCCCCCGCGCGCCGTGCAAGCTTGCGCTGTAAGCCGTCTGCGACAGCGGGGTGACAAGACGTGCGAGAGGAGGACGAAAGACCACGTACACATACGGTTAATAAAAAGACGTTCGTGATTTAATTACCTACTATACCCTCATCCTGGTTTATAAGTATGATTTAACTAATAAAATACGAATGCATGTCGCCAAAGATTATATAGTTGGATTTGTATTAGAACATAGTTTCCAATTATATAATTCATTATAACATGCATTAATATTTTGTTGGTTAAATTTGAGGGCAAAGTATGGTACAGAATATAAAGGGGGCTATATACCAAGACGGAGGTAGTAGCACACGGCCGCTCTCTACGCAGCGACGCAACTGCCGGCCGGCTTGTAGGCGACCATTTTCTGCGTGTTCAACTGCTCTATGCGTGTGGTTGCTTGCGGTTCAGGCGGCCTCGGCGTGCTCTACTCGCGTCCCGCGCGCGTGCTCTGCTCTCGCGTCCCTCCGGGTGCTCTCCCCTTGTCCCTCCATGCGCGCTGCCAGTGTTTAGGGCCGACGCACGTTCGTGTGCATGCAGTTGCACCGGGCGCGGCGCGACAATGCAGTTACCCACTGCAAAAACTGTCATGTGGACGCGCGGAGAATCCAGGCCGCCCAGCCCCCATTTATTCCTGCGGTTATTTACCTTTATCTCTCGTGTCACACAACACAATAAGCACACCACGATGACACATACAGAGAGGACATCCAGCGGTTCCAATGGCGATCCCCATGGCTCCAATGGCGCTCCCAACGGCCTATGACAACAACTTGGGGCAGTTCACCACGCATCACGTAGTGGACACCCACGTGAGGAGGAAGGCCCTCTCGGTGGTGTACACGAACGATCCAGTATCGGTGGAGAGCTCCATCCAAACTATGGAGCAGTTCCTTGCCGAGGACAAGTACCAAGGGGTCGGCTTCGATCTCTACTACACCATCGGTCGTGCCGGGCACGATTAGAAGGTTGCCGACGCCCAGTTGGGCGTGCGAAATGACGTGCTCGTCTACCACTACCACCTTGCCACAAGGCCTTGTGAGCGTTTCTCCTGGTTTATCAACAGCTCCGACTACAGTTTCGCTACGGTGATCACCACCAACGATCTAAAAGCGCTCAAGGTTTCGGGCTTGAATTGTCGGAATCTTGTCAACGTCCAGCTCCACTACATGGTCTGGGGCAGCGACAAAAACAAACTAAACTCCTTGGTTGACCTCGCCTTGGCCATCATCGACCCCTACTACATGAAGATGAAGAATGAGAGCAAGAAGGACAAGAACGCTTGGCACAGTGTGTGGCATGAGAGACTGGATGAACAACATGTCAAGTACACGGCCAAGGACGCGTACACAAGCTACGAGATGTACAAGCAGATTGTTGACATGAGGAAGTGTCTTCTTCCTGCCCCAGACGAGGGATCGAGCCACAGAGTAGTGGCGGGAGCATCACGAGAAGTAGATGACTAGATGATCGTTTCTCCTACTTTAGAATGCATGCAATTGTTTATTGATGTGTGTGTGCGAATGATCTGTATAGTCACTTATGTAATTGGATGTTTATTTGTCGTGTTATTCTTCCGTAGATAGAGCAAATCACATGGCTTATTAGTAGCAAATGTATGTGTTATTATTGGTCTTCGCACACATTTCTGATTACGGACCTGTTTGTCGCATATCACACACATCTTGTTAAGTTGAACCGTTTCTGTTTTCTTCTCTCAACGCAACAATTCATCCAAGTGAACCGCATGCCGTATATCGCACACACCTTGATCTGGCTGACCGTTTCTTTTGTGTTGCCTAATCACAAATAGTTCATCTGAGTGAACCGTATGCTGTATATCACACACACCTTCATCTGGCTGCCCATTTCTTTTGTCTCTCCTCATCGCAAACAGTTAATTGAACTGAATCGTATGCCCTGCATCGCACACGCAACTAAAATCTGAATCGTGTTTGATGCATCCGTCATTGCAAACGTTTTGCACCATTTTTTACGGTTGTTTTACACCACCATTTGCGATTATGGCATCGCACAAAGTTTCGTCGAAGGGTCTCTGATCGTAGTCGCGTTTGGACCATCCTGCAGTAGTGGTAGTTAAATATACACAGATTGTTGACAAATGGAATACGTAATAAAAAAAGATGGCATGAGATAATTCACATATATGATGCCTGGCTACATGGCGGTGCATAATTCACATATATGATAACTGGCTGAAAAACATGGCATTGCATAATTCACATATCTGATACAGAAAGCAAACAAGAGGCATTCACACAAAGCATGTCTAATCTAAGCAGATGGCACGGCAATGCAAGACACCATATGCAAGATATGAGCAATATAACCCTGCCAAGTTAGAGCATGCACCTCAGGGGGGAATACGACTGTTCATCTGTATCTGAATCCTCCTCTGAGGAGCTATTTGTAACCCACAAGAAATCTGCATCGACAGGTAGCACTGACTGCTCAGAAGACCTTGTTTTCACTCCAGATTTTTCCCATGACCGACTCAAATGGCTGATGCACAGGAAGATTAGATGAATGTATAAACATTGTTGACAAATGGAATACATTATGAAAAAATTGGCACGATACAATTCACATATACGATGACTGGCTAAATAGGATGGCATGGCATGATTCATGTATATGATGCCTCCCTAAAGAAGATGACATAACATAATTCCCATATACTTCCTCCGTTCCTAAATATTTTTCTTTTTAGAGATTTCAAATGGACTACCACATACGGATGTATATAGACATATTTTAGAGTGTAGATTCACTCATTTTGCTCCGTATATAGTCACTTGTTGAAATCTCTAAAAAAGACAATATTTAGGAATGGTGGGAGTATGATATACAAACCAAGTAGGTGGCATTCACAAAGCAAATCTAAACTAAGCTGATGACATATAAGATGTATAGTTTAATCAATGCGAGGTGCCATATGCATGATATGACCAACATCAGCATGCCAGGTTAGAGAAAACACCTCAGGTGGTAAATAGGTGTGGTCGGCTCCCTCTGAATCCCCATATGAACAGTTATCTTCCTCTGTAATACAATCTGGAATAGCGGGAGGGGGCCAACCTCGCCCACCATGGAGCGGCGTCTGCATGGCATTATATTCCCACGCAACGGTTTTCTCTTTTTCTCTACATGTTCAGTATGATTGTGTACAATAACTGACATGCATAATAAAGAAACATAGTTAGATTATGTAAGGCCTAAGGGGTGCATGCAGAAATCAAGACTGGTGGTAGCAAACGAGTGGATAGATCCAAAACTAATGATAGCAGGTAGATTATAGCTTCAGTTTAAAAAGATAGACAATGGATCATCTACTGTTTGTTGCCAACCCAACATGAACCACATAGAAGACCCTAGATGAACCAAATAGTAGACAGATATTATTCATTGGTGCCTCGATATGTGCCCCATGGGAATATTAAAACTCAAGTTTGAACGATAAAGTAGCAGGTAATAATAACCGATGTATAACGTAAGCAAACAGAAAGAGTGCGACCTCTCTTCTGGAACTGTGTAGTCTTCAGGTTCATCTCCTCAATCGTTGATGGTAATGTAGTTGGCGTGGCTGCCGGCAACGGGGAAGATGATCTGAGGCACCGAAAGAAAGTCTGCAGGGGGAATCTCTGCTGCAGTGAATGCTTCTGTCGATGGTGCACATCAGTTGGGGTGGATGATGGCACAGCAGGAGCAGGACATAACACACGGAGTTTTCTATGACGCCTATCTGAAAATGAAGTAAATCTATAACGACTCCTTAGAATTGGAGGATTCTATAAAGGCAGGGATAGGAAAAACACAAGAATAGGATAGGAATGCATGTGAAAAACATAGCATTTGGAAACATTGGATTTCTGTCAACCTCGGTGTTTGGTTCACATGAATTGGAAGAACACAGGAATGGAGAAACATGGTCAAATTAAAGTCAAACCATGTGAAAATGAAAAAATTAAGAATCTTATTATGCCAGTAATGCAATTAGTCCTTTTCTTCATGCATATTAATTTGAAAAGGACTTCCAAGTGGATATTAATATTCCTACGGTTTTTCTTTGAAAGAGACACCAAAGAAAAAATCCTCCAGTTTTGCTTTGCTCCACGCCTTCTAACCAAATGCATGAATAGTAGTTCCATAGTAGTTCCATAGCAAAGGATCCCTGAGGGATCGACATGAATGCAGAGTAACAAAGTGACGCGACGAGTGTACAACCTCTTTGACATAGCCTTGTCTACCTCAACATCATTGGGTTGGACGTGGAGGATGGTGATGCTGTTGGGACTGTCGGAGGCGGGGAAGAAGATCTGAGGCCTCTGGAAACGGCGCCGAGGGTACTGCTCCGCTATGATGTACGTTCCCATCGTTGGAGCAGCTCCGGTGAGGTGTACGATGGTGAGGCTGAAACAGGACAAGACAGACAACGTTAATCTGAAGTGGGACTCTAATATCATCTACAATAGATGATGTAAAATACATCACCATAAAGTGCTAGATGTAAAATGCATTAGCCGCGCCACGGCCGCTCCGACAGATTCTGTAAATACTGTTCACTCTGAACTTAATTGAAGAAACTGAACTTTACAGTCGAAACAGAATTTTATTGTCGAAACTGATTTAATTAGTAGCAGAGCATTGCAATAGATGTTTAGGGCATTCGAGCACTAGTAGCAGAGAAGCAATGATCTAAATCAGCAGCCGCTCAAGCAGGGAACGCACTAGAAGAGAGGTCGTGCAACAGTAGCTGCCGGAGGTCGTGCAACAGTAGCAGCAGCATGAGCGAGAGCAAGAGCAGAGCAGCAACACAAACTAGAGTAAGAGCGGAGCAGCAGCGTGACCGACAGCAATAGCAGAGCAGGGCAGCAGCACGAACGAAAGCAAGAGAAATGCAGCAGTGCGGTCGACAGCAAGAACATAGCCGCATCGCGAGTGTCGTGGTTTTGTCACGGTATATGTCCTAGAGAAAGGACTTAGTCGTGGAGCCATCTCTACGGGTTAACTTAAAGGGGTTAAAGCGGACAAGGGACGCAAGAGAGTTTATACTGGTTCGGCCCCTTGCGGTGAAGGTAAAAGCCTACGATCCAGTTGTTGTGGGATTGCTTGGGTTTCGATCACCAGGGAGCGAATACGCTTTGCCTGAGTCTCGAGTTGTTGTCTGTTTTTCCTGAACCGCCGCCGGGTCATCCCTTTATATACATGGGTTGACGCCCGTTGGTTTACAGAATCCCGAGGCTGGCTCATAAACGTGTCCGGCTCGGTCTCTACTCTTTCTATCTTACAACACAACTTTACATATTAATACCGGTTTATGTCTACACGCCTTAAACCGGCTTTGGGCCCTGGGCCTTCATAAAGCGTCACTGTCTGTCTTCATGGGCTTCAGATATAATGAACTACTTATGGGGTTAACCCGACCTCTCCTGGCCGGTTTACGCCTAGTGCTAATATCCCCAACATTAGGCCCACATTGATTTGAACTGGTTCATGTCAATCCTCAATACTTAAGAAAATTTCTTCTTCAACATCTTCACATAATCTTGTAAACTGCCGTGACGTCACCTTCCGGGACCATGGTAAACCGCCATGACGTCATCTGTTATTTAAAACCATATATAAGCCATCCTCATTAATGAGCCGCCAACAATCGAGGCGACAGCTCTGCCTCATATCCAAATTTTGGGCTCCTCGATTTTTGCGCCTGACGCTTATCTTTTTGCCTTTATAAATAGGGCCAGGGTGTCTTTCCATTCCCCCACGTACCTCATCTTCTTCCTTGCACAGCCCGACCTTTGGAGCTCCGCCACCACCATTGACCTTCGTTTCTTCCTTTGCGAAGGCCGCTGCATCGACCTGTCTGGACCAGAAAAGTGCGGCGCTCCTCCGCTGTTCCCTCATCATCAGTGAGTTCTTCTTTCCTTTGCTCCAGATCCACCATTAGGGTTTCAATGTTCATCGGAGTCTATCCAATGCCAGCCATTGTTCTTTCATGTTCTTTTTATTAGGATAAACAGCTAGCTGGATCTGATATTTCTTACGCGGCCGTAGCCATAATCCCCTTTTCGTTAGATCTGTTCCTTTACACAAAACACATCTGAACCTTGCTGAACTGTTCAAACTCTTGAAATTAGGTCTGAATTTATTTTGATTTTCCAACGCACAGTAGATCTGAAATTACAATGCCAAGCTGTGAAACTTGTTTTTCCTTCACTTATACATCTTTAGATTTATACCAGATTAGGCGGTTTAACTTCATAGAAAAAATGATGACCTAGTAGATATCATTAGTCCCCTGTTTAACCGCCAATGCACTTATTATTGTACTGTCTCCATCTTCAGACTCTGGTTCACAAATAACCAACTCCGGTTTAACAATATGCTTACATCCTTATACCGCTTTATAATTGTCCACTGTAAATCTTAAACCGGCAATAATCATGTTTCAGATCTTTCATTGACATGGCCAAGCAAGTCTATGAATGCAATTGGGCTCCTTCTCGAGTAACCGAAGAACAGTTAAACAATCTTGTTAAAACGGGCGCTTTAGCCAAGAAAGATGTCATCCACTGGAGGGTCCCTGGCCCGTAAAATCCTCCTATACCCAAGGATGGGGAGGTAGTTGTGTTTGCTGATCACTTGAGTCAAGGTTTGAGCCCTCCCGGTTCAAAAATTTTCCGGGATGTACTGGCCAATTTTCAACTGCGCCCTCAAGACATCGGTCCAAATTCTGTGACCAACATCTGCCACTTCCAAGTCTTCTGTGAGGCTTATCTACAAGAGGAACCTACATTTGAATTGTTTAGGGACTTCTTTCACTTACACCGTCGCACGGAATTCACAGATGGACCCAATACGGAATTGGGTAGAATGGCGGTTCAGAAAAGGAAGGAAGTCACTTTTCCTCATCCCAAGCTCCACAGTCACCCCAAAGAGTGGAACCAGACCTGGTTTTATTGCAAGGATACATCTCCAGCTGATGAAAACCCCCTGCTGGGTTACCGCCCTGAACGCCTTAGCAACACACATCCTTTTCCTCAGAGGCTGACTCCAAAAGAGAGGGCCAACTATGCTCCTCAACTATCAAAGCTTAGAGCCTTCATGGCGAACGGTTTGACAGGAGTTGATCTTGCTCGTTGCTGGATAAGCTGGAGTTTTCTGCCCTTAAGCCGGTGCTCCGGTTTCATGTGTGAGTACATGGGGAGTTTGAAGGATGCTCAACGACACATTGACATTCAGCTTACAGATGCGGAAGTTACTGAGGCTGTAAAGAAGATGCTGAATGAACCGGAGGCTGTCTGTGCCCAAACCGGACTGCTCCCTTTCTGCACCTTCCACAAACCGCCAGCTGTAAGAATCATATAATCTTTTTATCTGAAGTTGCTTCTGTCCAAATATTTTCTGAAATTGTGATTATCTTCTAACAGGGTAATGATCCGTTCTGGAACAAGAAACCACAAGAAAAAATGGCAAAGCCGCAAGACAAACCGGCCAAGCCACTTCGCCCAATGACAAGGTTGTTAAGAAACCTGGCAAGAAAAGGACCACTGCATCCTCCGAGCTACCAGCTGATGACGATGTGGGTAACCCGGAATCAGAGGTAGAACTTGACTCTCTTGGTTCATTTTTCAAACACCTCATTGGCAATGATTATTATCAGGACGACGCTGAAGGCAGTCACGCTGATGATGTATAGGTAACCATTCTTTCCTCCGATTCAGATCCTCTGCCAACATCAAAAATCCGTCGAGCAAACCGGAAAGTGAAATTTTCTCACCCCCTTGCTTACTTGGACCCAAACTTTCTTTTGAAGACACAGCAGCACGAGGCTCGCCGCACAACCCGGCACAACGGCCAGGTAGTTACCTCCGCCGGTTTACCGAACAGCCCGGTTCGGTAACGCCAATCAGAGGTCTCTTATCCCCTTGACACTTCGTGCCCCAAAGCAGGTTGTTTCCGCCAGCCTCTTAACCCGTCTGATTCAAATTATCAGGGCACTTCTCACTCATCTTCTGGCGAGTCGTCGGCCACGAAACTTCCACCCCTCAAAACAGTTCTTGGGTGAGCTATATACTTGTTTTTATCCTTGATCTGTTATTTTTATATACTGTACTGATCCTCATGTTTATTTTCCTCAGTGCCAAGCCCAGACCCAGCAAGAAGGCTCGGTTGAATAAACCGACTGATGATAACGCGGATGTTGAACCGGAGTCTACATCCTGAAGCGACCGATGCTGACGCCATACTTAATGACCCACCACCTCAAGACCATAACTTCGTTGCTGAGCAGGTAGAAGTTGACACCACAAGCCATGCTGACCAGCCAACCAGCCCTATCCGAACAGACGACAAACCGGCAAGTCCGGTTAAAAATACTGACAAACCGCCAACCCCAGTAACGGCTGCTGATGACAAAGATGATGACATTATGATTACTGGCACTGGCCATACTGCTCCTGGCAATCCTGTCACTTTGTCAAAGCATACTGCCAAAGATGAGCTCTCTGCAATTGGCAAAGGCAAATGGAACGCCGATTTGAAAAATTATGCCCATCTGAATGCTCAAGACCTTCACTCCGGCTTCTTGAACCGTCTGTATACCAACCGTGACTATGAAGCTGGATTGGTAAATTTGATGAAGGAGCGATATGAGGTAACTCCATAAGTGTTCCTCTCTTATATTCAATTGCAGCTTATCAACTTCCAGTAGCCCCCAAGTGACGGTTTAGGATACCAATCTAAACCGGGCATTTAGTAACAATTTCATGTTCGCAACAATGCATCTTAACTTCACTGATGTAGCCCCCGAGTGCCGGTTTAACCTTATAAAGATGAACCGGGACTTTGTGGAAGATTTCCCATATCAGCAATTATGAGCAAACACACATTAGCCCCCAAGTGCCAAGTTTAATACTTGTATTTTGCGTGGGACTTGTAGAAATTTCTGATTAAGAGCAAATATGCATTAGTCCCCAAGTACCAAGGGCATAACTTGTTATGTGCTTGGTACTTCAAATATGTACTGTCAACTCATTATATATCTGTCTCTTTATAGGATGAACTGAGCAAGAAAGAAAACCAAACCACTGATCCGCAGGAGAACCTCAAATCCCAGCAAGCCGAAACCTCCAAAGCCAAGGAAGAGTTAACCAGCGCTCTAGGCGCTATGAAGAAACTTAAAGAAGGCTTCAACAAGGAGCGGGCGGACTGGGAGATTGAAAAATCCTCTTTGATAAAAAGGGCTGAGAACGCAGAAGCAGCTCTTAAACCGGTGGTTGACGAACTGATCGATGTAAAGCGTCAGATTCATGCCATGACTGTTGCTGTGTTGGGTAAACATCTTTTCCTTAATACTTTCAACATATCTTCCCATGTGTTGTGGGTTTACTGATGTGTACAATGACACAGGAACTCGTATTAGCCATCTGTGCTCTGACGTACAGAAGAAATTGAAAGCCGCCTATACTCTGATAGAGCAGCTGTATACCGGTGCGCAGCGGATCATCTATACTGCTTCACACAATAATCCTCCTCCCACTTTGATCAAGGATACCTTAGAAATGTAATGTATGCATCCTGCCCGGGTAGACGAGCTAAAAAAGTCTGCCGCAAGAACAGGCGCTTTGGCCGCACTAACCCGGGCAAAAGCGTGGGTACCTGACTTTGATCCAGTGGAAGCGGCCCAAGGCTATCCCGGTTTGAAGGAAGACGGAACAGAATTTGGCAATGATGATCTCCGAATCATAAACCGGGAAGTACGCCCATTGGCTTGTCAACTGGTTGAAGAAGCGGATCTCTCGTACTATCAGGCGAGTTATGATGATAAGAACAGATGGGTTGCTACACCAATTCCAGAAGCGCAAAATCTTATCCCACCAATCCGTAAGCACACTTATGCCCCTGACATTGAACCGTCCATGCTTATAAGCGATGAAGCTGTATTCCAAGCCCTAACTGGGATCGACTGGGCAACTGTTGACTTCCAGCCACTGGGTAGAGAGGAGGGAGTTGAACCGGCGCGAGATTGTCCACAGCCATCAGGCCAAGCTGGTGACCAATCATGAACCGGAGGCCGGTTTAGCCTTCTACATTCTGCAACATGTTTTTGAGAAAACAATTATCCTTTTGGGCACTGAAACACCTTGTAATAGGCTAGTAAAAATACTTGGTCTGGTATGCCTTCATGCATTTTTTTCTGCGACTGATGCTTGCTTAATCCGACATGCTTAAGATATTATATTCATAATCCATAGCCATTTATTCAAGCTGTTCCTGCATATAAGAAGTTAAAGCGCCCTGGCGGTTTACCCCCGGGCGGGTCATGATACACAAATATATATATATATATATATATATATATATATATATATATATATATATATATATATGACCAAGGTTTATAACCAAGGTTGTAAAAGATAACCAAATATGGAAATATATAATACATGTGACCTTTAGGCATAACGTTGGCTGACCAACGTTTGTAGTGAGGGTCATAACCCTACTCCGGAGGATAAGTAACTCCTATTATATGATGCCGATTTACAATAAAACCGTTCCGGGTTGTGATAAACACGGGTTTATTCCATTCTGGTGACCTTGAGTCAAAACCAGACCGGGCTGATAGTCTCCGGATTATAATTTGATCGTGTACTGACAACTTGTAGTTGACAGCCTAACCGGGTTGATAAACACCGGTTTAAAAAACATCACAAATCTTATGAAAACAAAGAAAACTTAGCAAAAGGCAAATAAAAACTATTGTAGTCGAGGCTTTTCCCGGGCTGCCAGGCCCCAAATTCAAAGCTTTTCATGGGCTGCCAGGCCACTGAGTTAAACCATTTTTGCAAAGCCTTTTAAGATGGTCCTCAATCCTTAACCAATCATTGTTTTAACTTGACAAGTTCAGGGTCTTCATTTTAGAGTAACTTGTGAAAGTTCGAAGGGTCATACCAGGTTTACCTGGGCGGAGTGACTTACTTAAATAGGCAGGTTAACTCGGGGTTTTAGGTGTATACACCAGGCTTCCAAGCCATGGCTGGATAGCCTATTACAAGTGTAGATTCTTTGTTCATTTTGACAGCAAAGAATCCCCAAGTAACATTTTGAGCTGTGCTCAATGGGTGCCTATGTTTGAGTTGTTGTTTTACAAGACCCTCTTTGCCCCCGGATTGATTTGGCTTTGAGCCGATCAAAAGGTGTGACTATGGTCTGGATACGACCAAGCCCCCAAGTGATGCTGTGGCATTGCGCCGATCAAGAGGCGTACCTATGGTTCGGATACGACCAAGCCCCCAAGTGATGTATCATAAAGCTTTGAGAAGCTAAATCAAGGGGTAAACCGGATGCCGCTTTATAAACAGAAGCTCCATGTAACCACACATGATGTAAGAAAAACAACAGATACCCCGCTTTAGCTGAGGTTCCGGTTTATTATATTGATCATAATATATACATTGTCATAATATGTACATAAGCAGAGCCCATGGCTCAAGTATAGTAAGGCCGAAGATGAGCAATATTCCACGGCCGGTTGGTCTCCTCCTCCGACTTACATGAGTCTTTGCGCTCTCGAACATCGATGAGGTAGTATGACCCGTTGTGCAGATTCTTGCTGACCATGAAGGGTCCTTCCCAAGGGGGGGATAGCTTGTGCATATCCGTCTGATCCTGGATGAGTCGAAGCACCAAATCACCTTCTTGAAAGGTTCTGGTTCTAACCCGGCGGCTATGATAACGACATAGATCTTGCTGATAAATGGCCGAATGGGCTGCCGCCATGTCACGCTCCTCATCTAACAGGTCAAGAGCTTCCTGTCGTGCCTTCTCATTGTCAGCTTCAACATATGCCGCTACACGAGGTGAGTCATGACGGATGTCACTAGGAAGAACCGCTTCCGCTCCATAAACCATGAAGAACAGAGTGTATCCTGCCAATCTGTTGGGTGTGGTATTGATGCTCCATAACACAGAAGGTAACTCCTCAACCCAACAACCCAGTGTCCGTTGCAAGGAACCATAACCGGGGTTTGATGCCTCTCAAGATCTCTTGATTGGCCCTCTCCGCTTGACCATTGGACTGGGGGTGAGCTACTGATGATACGTCAAGCCGGATGTGCTCACGTTGACAGAACTCCTTCATGGCACCCTTTGACAGATTGGTACCATTGTCTGTTATAATGCTATGTGGAAAGCCAAACCAGAAGATCACATTTTGATGAATTGAACCGTCGTGGCTGCATCACACTTACTAACTGGCTCTGCCTCCACCCACTTCGTGAACTTATCAACCGCCACCAAAAGGTGGGTCTTCTTGTCCTTGGACCTCTTGAAAGGCCCAACCATATCCAGCCCCCAAGATGCAAATGGCCAGGTGATTGGAATCATCCTCAATTCTTGAGCCGGTACATGAGCGCGCCTTGAGAATTTCTGACAGCCATCACATCTTTTGACCAAGTCCTCGGCATCAGCATGAGCTGTCAACCAATAGAAACCGTGACGAAACGCCTTGGCCACCAAAGATTTTGAACCGGCGTGGTGACCACAATCTCCTTCATGGATCTCACGCAAAATTTCACGGCCTTCCTCAGGAGACACACAGCGTTGAAACGCCCCTGTCACACTGCAATGATGTAACTCTCCATTGATAATAGTCATGGACTTGGACCGCCGGATTATCTGCCTGGCCAAAGTTTCATCCTCTGGTAACTCGCCCCGGTTCATATACGCCAGATATGGAACCGTCCAATCCGGGATAACATGAAGAGCTGCCACCAACTGAGCTTCCGGATCAGGAACAGCCAAATCCTCTTCACCAGGGAGCTTGACAGACGGATTATGCAGAACATCCAGGAAGACATTGGGTGGAACCGGTTTACGTTGGGAACCCAGGTGGCTTAAAGCGTCCGCCGCTTCATTCTTCCGCCGGTCCACATGATCCACCTTATAACCTTTAAAGTGACCTGCAACAATATCCACTTCACGACGATATGCTGCCATGAGTGGGTTCTTGGAATCCCAAGTGCCGGACACTTGTTGAGCCCCCAGATCCGAGTCACCGAAGCACTTAACTCGGCTTAGGTTCACCTCCTTAGCCATCCGAAGACCATGGAGTAAAGCCTCATATTCAGCTGCATTGTTAGTACAAGGGAACATTGAACAGAGAACATAACAAAACTTATCACCTCATGGGGAAGTTAATACGACTCCAGCCCCCGAACCCTCCAATTGCCTGGACCCATCAAAATGAATAGTCCAATAAGTATGATCCGGCTTCTCTTCTGGCGCTTGTAGTTTTGTCCAATCATTTATGAAATGGACAAGTGCCTGAGATTTGATTGCTGTTCGGGGTATGTATTTCAGCCCGTGAGGGCCGAGCTCGATAGCCCACTTAGCAATCCGGCCAGTTGCTTCCCTGTTCTGGATTATATCCCCCAAAGGAGCAGAGCTGACCACCGTGATGGGATGACCTTGGAAATACTGCTTAAGCTTCCGGCTTGCCATAAAAAACCCATACACCAATTTTTGCCAGTGTGGGTACCTCTGCTTGGACTCGATAAGTACCTCACTGATATAGTAAACCGACCGCTGAACCGGATATTCCTTTCCTGCCTCTTTGCGATCCACCACAATAGCCACACTAACAGCCCGAGCGTTAGCTACTACATATAGCAACAATGGCTCTTTGTCAACCGGAGCAGCAAGAACCGGCGGATTAGCCAGCTGCCGCTTTAAGTCCTCAAATGCTTCATTAGCGGCGTCACTCCAGACGAAGTTATCTGTTTTCTTCAGCATCTGATATAAAGGGATGGCCTTCTCGCCAAGGCGATTGATAAACCGGCTCAACGCGGCAATCCGGCCCGCCAGGCGTTGAACATCATTGATACACTTTGGTTTGGCCAAGGAGGTGATGGCTTTGATCTTTTTCGGATTAGCTTCAATGCCCCTATTAGACACCAAAAAGCCCAAGAGCTTGCCTGCAGGTACACCAAAGACGCACTTGGCCGGATTAAGCATCATTTTGTAAACCCGCAGGTTATCGAAGGTTTCCTTCAAGTCATCAATCAATGTCTCCTTCTTCCTTGATTTCACCACAATATCATCCACATAGGCGTGAACATTGCGGCCGATCTGTTTATGAAGACAATTCTGCACACACCGTTGATAAGTCGCCTGGGCACTCTTGAGCCCAAAGGGCATGGACACATAGCAGAAGGCTCTAAAGGGAGTTATGAAGGCTGTCTTCTCCTGGTCCTTAACTGCCATTTTGATCTGATGATAACACGAATATGCGTCCAAAAAGCTTAAATGCTCGCAACCCGCCGTAGCATCAATAATTTGATCCATACGGGGGAGGGCAAAACGATCTGCTGGACAATCTTTGTTCAGATCTGTGTAGTCCACACATATACGCCAAGTGCCGTTCTTCTTAAGGACCAGCACCGGATTAGCCAACCACTCAGGATGGAATACTTCAACAATAAATCCAGCCGCCAAGATCCTGGCTACTTCTTCTCCAATAGCCTTGCGTCTTTCTTCATTGAACCGGCAAAGAAACTGCTTGACCGGTTTATACTTGGGATCAACATTGAGAGTGTGCTCAGCGAGTTCTCATGGTACACCTGGCATGTCAGAAGGCTTCCACGCAAAGATGTCCTGATTCTAACGGATGAACTCGATGAGCGCGCTTTCCTATTTCGGATCCAAGTTAGCGCTGATGCTAAACTGCTTGGACGAAACGCCAGGCATGAAGTCAACAAGCTTAGTCTCATCAGCCGATTTAAACTTCTGGGTCGGATCATGCTCTGTAGTTCGTTTCCTCAATGAAGTCATATCTGCCGGATCAACATTGTCTTTGTTAAACTTCAACTCTTCTGTTGCACAAACCGACTCAGCATAAGCCGCATCACCTTCTTCACACTCCAAAGCGATCTTGCGGCTCCCATGCACGGTTATAGTTCCCTTGTGACCCGGCATCTTGAGCTGCAGATAGACATAACAAGGCCGTGCCATAAACTTAGCATAAGCTAGCCATCCAAACAGGGCATGATACGGGCTTTTGATTTTCACCACTTCAAAGGTCAAAGTTTCTGATCTTGAGTCATGCTCATCTCCAAAAGCCACCTCCAGAGCTATCTTACCAACAGGATATGCCGATTTACCAGGCACCACACCATGGAACACCGTATTGGACGGTTTAAAATTTTGAAATGTTAACCCCATGCGACAGAAAGTTTCATAATAAAGGATATTGATACTACTCCCTCCATCCATGAGTACCTTAGTGAACTTATAACCTCCCACCTGAGGTGCCACCACCAGTGCCAGATGACCCGGATTGTCAACCCGGGGCGGATGATCTTCTCTACTCCACACAATCGGCTGCTCGGACCAGCGCAAATAACGGGGCACCGCCGGTTCAACAGCATTCACAGCCCTTTTATGAAGCTTCTGATCGTGCTTGTCCAGGCTAGTGGTGAAGACATGATACTGTCTGCCATTCAACTGCTTCGGGTTGCTCTGGTAACGCGACTGCTGCTGCTGCTGTTGCTGATTCCCCTGATTGTTATAACCACCTTGGTTGCCCTGATTGCCATGCCCGCTCTGATTATCATGAAAACCTGAATCGGAACTGCCTCCACCATAACCCGGCCCATGAGACCCGGGGCCCGAACCGCCACCCGGTCCATGATCATACCGAAAAGAATTAGAATTTTTGAACTCTTGCATGATGTAGAAATCTTTCCAGAGATGGGTGGACGGATTCTCCTTCGTCCCATGTTATGGGCAAGGCTGGTTCAACAGATAAGACAGACGGTCTGGGTTAGGACTTGGTCCTCCACCGCGCTGGGGCGGTTTACCTTTATGCCGTTGGCCCTTGTCCTGCGTGTTGGTATTAGCCACAAAGTCTAAGTCGTGGTCCGCTTTACGCTTGCCGCCGTTTCCATGACCCGCCGGGTTGTGGTGCTGCCCCTTGGCGTTGCCGCTCCTTTTTCCCTTTCCTGTCTTATCATCGTCAGACTCGGGATCCTTGGTACTATCAGAGTCGGCATACTTCACCAGAGCAGCCATGAGGGTTCCCATGTCATTACAATGACGTTTGAGCCGTCCCAACTTCAATTTCAGGGGTTCAAACCAGCAATTGCCTTCCAATGTTAAAACTGCGGTATCAGCGTTGATGCGGTCCGATGAATGCAAAATCTCTGAAACCCGTCGCACCCAAAGGGTTGTTGACTCTCCTTCCTCCTGGACACAGGCAGCTAAGTCCACAATCGACATGGGCTGCTTGCATGTATCCTTGAAGTTCTGGATAAACCGGGCTCTCAACTCGGCCCATGACCTGATAGAATTAGCCGGTAAGCTCTTCAGCCAAGTGCGGGCCGTCCCCTCTAGCATCATGGTGAAGTATTTCGCGCATGCCGCATCGTCCACATCCAGCATCTCCATGGACATCTCATAGCTTTCGACCCATGTCTCGGGGGATAAATCGGCGGTGTAATTCGGCACCTTGCGCGGGCCTTTGAAATCCTTGGGCAGGCGCACATTGCGTAACGCTGGGACGAGACACGATACTCCCAAAGAACTAGAAGTAACTCCTGGTTCCACCGACGTGGTTGGACGAACCGGAGTAAGCTGATGGGCTTCATGCTATGCCGCTAGCTCGGCCCCTCTTCGTGCCCAAGCCCGGTCCACCACCTCCTGAGCATCACCAGCACCACCTGCCGGGTTATTGCCATGGGGCGGATCACGGTTCCGCGCGTTGCTTGACACCGCCGGTTCATCCATACGCCTACTGTAACTCCGGCTTGGGTGGGGAGTAGAATGAATCCGATCGCGACTATATGAATAAGCCTCCTGCTGAACCAAGGCTGTCTGAAGAAGCTCCTTAACCCGACGCGTCTCGACCGCCGCCGGAGAATCGCCTTCGATCGGGATGGCCACCAGCCGTAAAGCGGCAGCGACAATGTTGTCCATCGGGTTAGAGTAATGACCCGGTGGCGTTGGGACATGCGGTGTTACAATGTTGTTGTGACGAGGCGGATCCACCAAACGTGGCTGAACCGGCGCCCCTGCTCCAGGTGCCTCCACCCGGTTTACCACCGGCGGATTACTGGTTCCTGCTCCTGGGGTGTTAAAGAGGTTTCTAGCGTCATAAACCAGCGGCAGGCGAGATCGGTACCTCCTCTTTAGGACTTCGTTCGACGCACTCTGATCCAACATAATCTGGTAAGCCTGTGCATCCAAAGCGGCCCGCTCCACGGCCATCCTGGTATACTCAGCTGCCAAGTCGGCTTTGGCCTGGGTGATCTGATCTTTCACCTTCGCGATTTCCGCATTGTGTGCATCCTGATCCGCCGGGTTAACCTCCGCCATCAGCGTTGCCAACGCGTCAAACAAATCAGATAGAACCTGAGCCGGCGGTCGCACAGGGCCTCCTGCCCCGGCCGCTGTTGCCGCTGCCGATCCGGAAATCATGGCCGCTGCGGTCGAAGTGTGGAGCACTGGTTGCCTACCGGCCATGAAGATCGCAACCCGGTTTGGCAGAACGAAGGGGTCCGGAATACTGTCGCCATCGGAACAGCCCCCAATCCGGCCATCTTGTAACTGATATAACAACTCGGTCCCTCCGGTCGATGACTCGTCGCCGGAATAAATGACGGTTTCACCACCAGATTCCGGTCTATCCTCAGATTCCCCTCCATGGATGACTCCCACGAAGGCACGTTTCATGACAGGCTTGACCCGGGCAGATCTCGCACGTTGAGCCATTTCGACGAGGTCGGTGCAGATGTCCGGCTCACGGGTCGGTTCACCGATCTTGTCAATGAAAATGTGTATGCCACCAAAGGGGACCCGGTACCTGTACTCAATCGAGCCGGCCTCGGGGCCCCAGCCTGCATCGTCGATGTAGAGCTTGCCGCGACGTCTCTTGGTCATCCGGCCCACAGCGTAGCCCTTGAGTCCTTCGAAGCTGCCCTCTAAGAAGTCGAAACCATCGTGCGATAGCCCCACGGTGGGCGCCAACTGTCATGGTTTTGTCACGGCAGATGTCCTAGAGAAAGGACTTAGTCGTGGAGCCATCGCTACGGGTTAACTTAAAGGGGATAAAGCGGACAAGGGACGCAAGAGAGTTTATACTAGTTCGGCCCCTTGCGGTGAAGGCAAAAGCCTACGATCCAGTTATTGTGGGATTGCTTGGGTTTCGATCACCAAGGAGCGAATACGCTTTGCCTGAGTCTCGAGTTGTTGTCTGTTTTTCCTGAACCGCCACCGTGTCATCCCTTTATATACATGGGTTGACACCCGTCGGTTTACAGAATCCCGAGGCCGGCTCATAAATGTGTCTAGCTCGGTCTCTGCTCTTTCTATCTTACAACACAAGTTTACATATTAATACCGGTTTATGTCTACAGGCCTTAAACTGGCTTTTGGCCCTGGGCCTTCATAAAGCGTCACCGTCTGTCTTCATGGGCTTCAGATATAATGAACTACTTATGGGGTTAACCTGGCCTCTCCTGGCCGGTTTACGCCCAGTGGTAATATCCCCAACAGCGAGCGAGAGTCGGAGCAGCAGCAGCAGCGCGAGCGAGAGCAGGAGCAGGTGCAGCTAGTGCCGGTGTGGAAGTCGCCGACGAGGAAGCAAGGACATGGGGGAGAGACGCCGTGGATGAAGTGGCCGGCGACGTCGATGCAGAGCCGCCATGGCTACTCGGTATCGAGCACCAGTAGCCCCGTGAGATGGAATAAAAGATAAAATGCAGCGGTGAGTGTAGAACCTCCTTGGTGGCAGCGAGTAGGCCTCGGCTTCATCGGAGGAATTGGTGAGGGTGCTGCAGTTCGGGTGGGGCAGGTTAAGACGGCGATGTGGGGACGGAGGTGGCGCGATAGACGAGGCGAACGTCGGGGCATCTCCTTGGAGGTGGAGGACGGGGCTGCTAATCCGGCGGGACAACAAGATCGACGGCGGATCCTCATCTGGTGCGGTGGATGAGGGACGGCGAGCTGTTGCAGTGGACAACGTTGTTGGGGAAGATTCTCCGACTGGGCGGCGATCGGGAGGCCGGCGGAGGAGCATGGGCTTTCGCGGGTTTTGGCGGCCTCGGTGTACGAATGGGGGGGATGAAGGGGAAGGTAGGGAAGCCATGACTTAGGGACGCGCTTGTTCGAAATGTAGGGTAAGTTACCAGCGTACCCTCACCGGTTTTGACCATGCAACATCGAGCCGGCATTTCCGGCTGAGGGGTAGAAGTGGGATTTTGCATGTCTGGGCTGCGGGACCGATTTCGGATGAGGAGGGTGTTTTCGCGCGTGTCGAAATTTCAAGATAACAAGCGCGGCGTGGGTTCAAGAGGCGGGAGTTTCACAGCAGATGAGACAAAAGATACTCGAGCTTGAAAATTTCGGGATAACAAGGCGCGGATTCCATGTTCGGCAGAACAAACTTAATGTGTACAAAAAAACAATTCATACAAGACAAAAGAGTCTTGTCCCCTTTTATTATATTGCTATAAATGCCATTGAAAAACCTTCAAGAAAAATGTAAAAAAATCAGGAGAACAAGATTAGCCTCTAAAGTACTTAATCAATTCGCACTTCCCTCAACAACAACAGAAAACAAATCAATTTTGACCATAAGAAAGTGTCTTATCCCTTTTCATATGATTATAAATGCCGGGATCTCGAATTTCAATTTTTGAATCCACGTTATGTTGAATTCGAATATATCGTTAGGTGACCTTGCGGTTTATAATGGATGTAGTCCTACATTTTGATCTTGCATCATATATGAACATTCTACTCCACCCTATGAACATATATACTGTCATCTACCATATGGACTAAATTTGAATCAATTTTCCTTATTTGAATATGATTGTTGTCAAGTTATACCATTATTTAAATATTATCTTGATAAAAAAAACATGCATATAGCAGTAATCATATTTCACTATGAACTACATGTACCATACGGTCTCCAATTCAAATATTTGTATCCATTTTAGGTTGAATTCAAATCAGAGTACATTGGTCTAGGTAGCGAGATGTTCAGGATAATCTAAACCCTATTTTCATTTGTATAATTTTTGGCTGAATTTGGACAAGTTTTGGTATAAGCTTCTTAGAAAAGCGGGGATTCTCTCAACAAGCCTCGTGGTCCCGAGAGGGAACGTGTCACCTTTGCGCGTGAAACGATATACACTGCCTCCCCCAAATTTTCTTTACAGAGGCAACATAGAACTATATGAGTGCCCTATTAAATTTTGCAATTATTCCGGGTTCATTTGGCCTTTTTTATACATTAATTGAGTTTCTGGACATCTAATGTGCATAATTCAAATTTGAACTGCAAGCACATGCTCCGGTGCACCAAAGTTGGTTGAAAAATCACATGTGTGTCCTTGGGTGAATTTCTAGGTCCCATGCAAGAAATGGGAACGAAATTTTCAAACATCTGGGTGTCGTCACTCGGCCGAGAACATCGAGAAACTTGGTTTTTAAATTCCTTAAAATCCAAAACTCACCTGGAAATCATGAAACTTGGCATGGTGTCATGGCACTAACATGCTGTGGTAAAAAATTGGGCCGAATTGGAACAAGTTTTGGTATAAGCTTCTTGCAAACCGGATCTTCTCTCAAGAAGGCTCTTGGCTCTGAGAGGGAACGTGCACCTTTGAGTGCGAAACAATATACACTGCCCCCCTTGAGTTTCTTTACAGAGGCAACATAGAAGAACATGAGTGCCCTGTTAAATTTGGGAATTATTCCAGGTTCGTTTGGCCTTTTTTATACATTAATTGAGTTTCTGGTCATTTAATGTGCATAATTCAATTTTGAACTACAAGCACATGCTCCAGTGCACCAAAGTTGGTTGAAAAATCACATGTGTGTCCTCGGGTGAATTTCTAGGTCCCATGCAAGAAATGGGAATGACTTTCAAACATCTGGGCATCGTCGCTCGGCCGAGAACATTGAGAAACTTGGTTTTAATATTCTTGTAAAACCAAAACACGCCTGAAAATCATGAAACTTGGCATGGTGTCATGTCATGGTACTACCATGTTGTGGAAAAAATTTAGCCAAATAGGAACAAGTTTTGGTATAAGCTTCTTGCAAACCGGAGCTTCTCTCAAGAAGGCTCGTGGTTTTGAGAGGGAACGTGTCACCTTTGTGTGCATAATTCAAATTTGAAATACAAGCACATGCTCCAGTGCACCAAAGTTGGTTGAATAATCACATGTGTGTCCTCGGGTAAATTTCTAGGTCCCATGCAAGAAATGGGAATGAAATTCAAATAACTGGGCGTCGTGGCTCGGCCGGAAACATTGAGAAACTTGGTTTTTTAATTGGTAAAACTTTGTTTTTGCCACTCTAGTTTTTGCCAACTTTGCTTATGCCACTCTAGAATTTGACATTTCACTTTTGCCACTCTTAGCTTTTGACAATATATCACTTTTGCCATTCGGTGGCAAAAGCAAAAAATTTAGAGTGGCAATTATGATACATTGTCCAAAGCTAACAGTGGCAAAAGTGAAATGAAACATTATCGATTTTGCCATGGAATGGCATTTGTGATGTATTATCAAAAGCCAAGAGTGGCAAAAATGAGATGTCAAATTCTAGAGTGGCATAAGCAAAATTAGCAAAAGCTAGAGTGGCAAAAACAAAGTTTTCCCTTTTTAATTCCTGTAAATCCAAAACACGCATGAAAATCATGAAATTTGGCTTGGTGTCATGACATGGCACCAACATGCTGTGGTAATTTTGCTATCTGATTTGCGAAGGCGCACACATTAACAATCAACAAAGTCATGTTGGAACAAGTGTTGTCACGTTACAATCAGAAACACAAGTATTATTGAAACCGTGGGCGTTCTACTTACCATTTACGTGCCACCACGTGTCCCCTTTTTTTAATTAGCTAGGAGGCGCCATGCAGGGTAGCTATTTGAGTATGGGAGGCATGCAATCAGACCACTACGCGTGCTTATCGGGAGGAGAGCCCTTTGACCTTCATCTGTCGCCCACCTCTCTCCCAAGGTCTCCATTAATGGCGCCCGAGCCTCTGTTTAATGGCGTGTCTATGTCTCACTCACTGAGATTTAAGAGAGAAAAAATAAAATCTGAAAAGAAATTTTTGCATGGATCTTGATGTAAGATCCGACGGACCTATATAGCATCTACTGAGACTTATAGCAAGACCGATGAATACATAAGGATGACGACAGTGTATAATAATTGTCTTACATAATTAGGAAGATAATTAGAAAAGCCACATGCGGCTACGCCCGAAATACACAAGGGCAAAAGAAGAAGGAAGACAACGATCTGGCTCGCTGATCTCAACTTTGTTGATGCGTTGCTGCAGGCCGCGGGAACTAGTCTCCGCGGCGAGCGGTGATGAGCTCTGTCGTGTCCTCAAGACGCTGCTTGAGAGCATCCACGGATTCCTCCACCAGCCTTTGGCACTTGATGCAGAGCATGTCATTCTCGTCCATAAATTTCTTGACGATGACGCCAGTCCTCTTCAACAAGGCACTGGTCTCCTCATGCTGCTCTGCACTTCCGACGATCTTCGCCCTCAGCAGGTCGCGCTCGGCCCGAAGCCCCTCATTGCCCTCCTTTAGTTGTCGGATGATGCCGGTAGCCTGTTCGAATGAGGCTTTCATGTCGTCCTGCAACCTCGCCTAGCCGGAGATCTGATCCATCTGGCTATGGACGATCGCATGCATGCGCCTGTAAGTGTCGTTGCCTGCTCGCGAGACATTTTCCCAGGCTCCCGCGGCGCGGCGGGACATCTCTGCTGCTTCCGCGGCGCAGCCGGACCAGTCTGCTACATCGACATCGCGGCCGGACCTCCATGCTGCTTCTGTGGCGCGGCGGGACCTCTGTGCTGCTACTTCCGCGCGACAGGACATGCCGGTTGCATTCGCGGCGAGGCGGGACATCTCTCGTGCTTCCGCTTCCATGCTCGCCTCTCCCTAGTGGTAATCTCTCGACCCAGAACTCACGCTGGCCATGGCAGACGCAAGGGAAGGATGGTGAATGACTTGTTTGTTTTTGTGAATGAGGAGTTGAGGAGGAATGTTCAGTCATCTTGGCATAGTAGTATTTATAACCGAGTACTAATACGCTCCTAAGTGGGAAACAACGGGTTTGCAATTAAATATAGTGTGGTAGTAGTAATTTGGAATGTCATGAGACGCAAGCTCAAAATTTATTGACGGTTCTAGTTTCGAAGTGCGGCACAATTCCCGGATGGCGTAACGTGGGCACGTGTTCTCGGCCGTGGTGTAGCATATGCCATGGTAATTCTTTTTCTACTGCTGTGTACGTGCAATAACTGGCATCGCCGGATACATATCTTACGGTTATTGGGGCGTTCGATAGGAATAGCCTCGTGGCGAGCTATAGACTAGTATTTTTTCCAGACACATTACACCTATCTCTCGGGACTTCTCGCACGCACCATCTCTAGCTCCCTAGGTCGATGCCACCCACATACACCTGTACTCTGAGTTTAGTACGTTATACAGGAAGAGAAGAGGTGCACGCATGCACTCGTCCTCTCTCACACACACATTTGTAGCTACGAATTGTAGTGTTCTCAACCATCCAATTGGCTCTATCATAGCTTTCCCGTTGCTTGTTGGCCTCGAGATTGAGAAGTTTAAAAAGCGGAGGCTAAGCTGGAGGCGTGATGTTTTGGTTAATGTGCAGGCCGCACACGGCACCAACACGATACGAGCTTCGTCTGCCTGGTGCGCAGTCGGGTGAGTTGTCCAAGTATAGACACTGTTGGGGAACGTAGTAATTTCAAAATAATTCCTACGCACACGCAAGATCATGGTGATGCATAGCAACGAGAGGGGAGAGTATGTCCACGTACCCTCGTAGACCGAAAGCGGAAGCGTTAGCACAACGCGATTGATGTAGTCGTACGTCTTCACGATCCGACCGATCCAAGTACCGAACGTACGGCACCTCCGAGTTCAGCACACGTTCAGCTCGACGACGTCCCTCGAACTTCGATCAAGCTGAGCTTTGAGGGAGAGTTCCGTCAACACGACGGCGTGGTGACGATGATGATGTTCTACCGATGTAGGGCTTCGCCTAAGCACCGCTATGATATTATCGAGGTGGAATATGGTGGAGGGGGGCACCGCACACGGCTAAGAGATCAATGATCAATTGTTGTGTCTAGCGGTGCCCCTTGCCCCCGTATATAAAGGAGCAAGGGGGGAGGCGGCCGGCCTAGGAGGAGGGCGCGCCAAGGGGGGAGTCCTACTCCCACCGGGAGTAGGACTCCTCCTTTCCTTGTTGGAGTAGGAGAAGGGAAGGGAGAAGGAGAAGGAAGGAAGGGGGCGCCCCCCCTCCCTAGTCCAATTCGGACTAGTCCACGGGGAGGGGTGCGGCCACCCTTTGGGGCCTTTCTCTCCTTTCCCGTATGGCCCATTAAGGCCCAATACGAATTCCCGTAACTCTGCGGTACTCCGAAAAATACCCGAATCACTCGGAACCTTTTCCGATGTCCGAATATAGTCGTCCAATATATTGATCTTTACGTCTCGACCATTTCGAGACTCCTCGTCATGTCCCTGATCTCATCCAGGACTCCGAACTCCTTCGGTACATCAAAACACATAAACTCATAATATAACCGTCATCTAACTTTAAGCATGCGGACCCTTCGGGTTCGAGAACTATATAGACATGACCGAGACACTTCTCCGGTCAATAACCAATAGCGGAACCTGGATGCTCATATTGGCTCCCACATATTCTACAAAGATCTTTATCAGTCAAACCGCATAACAACGTACGTTGTTCCCTTTGTCATCGGTATGTTACTTGCCCGAGATTCGATCGTCGGTATCTCAATACCTAGTTCAATCTCATTACCGGCAAGTCTCTTTACTCGTTCTGTAATACATCATCCCGCAACTAACTCATTAGTTACAATGCTTGCAAGGCTTATAGTGATGTAGAGCACCTTATAATCACCCAGTTACGTTGTGACGTTTGGTAGCACACAAAGTGTTCCTCCGGTAAACGGGAGTTGCATAATATCATAGTCATAGGAACATGTATAAGTCATGAAGAAAGCAATAGCAGAATACTAAACGATCGAGTGCTAAGCTAATGGAATGGGTCAAGTCAATCACATCATTCTCCTAATGATGTGACCCCGTTAATCAAATGAAAACTCTTTGTCTATGGCTAGGAAACATAACCATCTTTGATCAACGAGCTAGTTAAGTAGAGGCATACTAGTGACACTCTGTTTGTCTATGTATTCACACATATATCATGTTTCCGGTTAATACAATTCTAGCATGAATAATAAACATTTATCATGAAATTAGGAAATAAATAATAACTTTATTATTGCCTCTAGGGCATATTTCCTTCAGTCTCCCACTTGCACTAGAGTCAATAATCTAGCTCACATCGCCATCTGATTTAACAACAATAGTTCACATCACCATGTGATTAACACCCATAGTTCACATCGCTATGTGACCAACACTCAAAGGGTTTACTAGAGTCAGTAATCTAGTTCACATCGTTTATTTGATTTAACACCCAAAGAGTACTAAGGTGTGATCATGTTTTGCTTGTGAGAGAAGTTTAGTCAATGGGTCTGCCAAATTCAGATCCGTATGTATTTTGCAACTTTCTATGTCTACAATGCTCTGCATGGAGCTACTCTAGCTAATAGCTCCCACTTTCAATATGTATCTGGATCGAGACTTAGAGTCATCTAGATCGGTGTCAAAGCTTGCATCGACGTAACTCTTTACGACGAACCTTTTGTCACATCCATAATCGAGAAACATATCCTTATTCCACTAAGGATAATTTTGACCGCTGTTCAGTGATCTACTCCTAGATCACTATTGTACTCCCTTTCCAAAATCAGTGTAGGGTATAGAATAGATGTGGTACACAGCATGGCATACTTTATAGAACCTATGGCTGAGGCATAGGGAATGACTTTCATTCTCTTTCTATCTTCTGCCTTGGTCGGGCTTTGAGTCTCACTCAATTTCACACCTTGTAACACAGGAAAGAACTCTTTCTTTGACTGTTCCATTTTGAACTACTTCAAAATCATCAAGGTATGTACTTATTGAAAAAACTATCAAGCGTATTGATCTATCTCTATAGATCTTGATGCTCAATATGTAAGCAGCTTCACCGAGGTCTTACTTTGAAAAACTCCTTTCAAACACTCCTTTATGCTTTGCAGAATAATTCTACATTATTTCCGATCAACAATATATATGTCATTCACATATACTTATCAGAAATGTTGTAGTGCTCCCACTCACTTTCTTGTAAATACAAGCTTCACCACAAGTCTGTATTAAAACTATATGCTTTGATCAACTTATCAAAGCGTATATTCCAACTCCGAGATGCTTGCACCAGTCCATAGATGGATCGCTGGAGCTTGCATATTTTGTTAGCACCTTTAGGATTGACAAAACCTTCTGGTTGCATCATATACAACTCTTCTTTAATAAATCCATTAGGGAATTCAGTTTTGTTTATCCATTTGCCAGATTTCATAAAATGCGGCAATTGCTAACATGATTTGGACAGACTTAAGCATAGATACTAGTGAGAAACTCTCATCGTAGTCAACACCTTGAACTTGTCGAAAACCTTTTTGTGACAATTCGAGCTTTGTAGATAGTAACACTACTATCAGCGTCCGTCTTCCTCTTGAAGATCCATTTATTCTCAATGGCTTGCCGATCATCGGGCAAGTTAACCAAAGTCCACACTTTGTTCTCATACATGGATCGCATCTTAGATTTCATGGCCTCAAGCCATTTCGCGGAATCTGCGCTCATCATCGCTTCCTCATAGTTCATAGGTTCGCCATGGTCAAGTAACATGACCTCCAGAACAGGATTACCGTACGACTCTCGTGCAGATCTTACTCTGGTTGACCTACGAGGTTCGATAGTAACTTGATCTGAAGTTACATGATCATCATCATTAGCTTCCTCACTAATTGCTGTAGGAATCACAGGAATAGATTTCTGTGATGAACTACTTTCCAATAAGGGAGTAGGTACGGTTACCTCATCAAGTTCTACTTTCCTCCCACTCACTTCTTTCGAGAGAAACTCCTTCTCTAGAAAGGATCCATATTAAGCAACAAAGATCTTGCCTTCGGATCTGTGATAGAAGGTGTACCCAATAGTCTCTTTTGGGTATTCTATGAAGACGCACTTCTCCGATTTGGGTTTGAGCTTATCATGCTGAAACTTTTTCACATAAGCATCGCAACCCCAAACTTTAAGAAACGACAGCTTAGGTTTCTTGCTAAACCATAGTTCATATTGTGTCGCCTCAACGGATTTTTACGGTGCCCTATTTAACGTGAATGCAGCTATCTCTAATGCATAACCCCAAAACGATAGTGGTAAATTGGTAAGAGACATCATAGATTGCACTATATCCAATAAAGTACGGTTATGACGTTCGGACACACCATTACGCTGTGGTGTTCCAGATGGCGTGAGTACTGAAACTATTTCACATTGTTTTAACTGAAGACCAAACTCGTAACTCAGATATTCGTCTCCGCGATCAGATCGTAGAAACTTTATTTTCTTGTTACGATGATTTTCCACTTCACTCTTAAATTATATGAACATTTCAAATGTTTCAGACTTATGTTTCATCAAGTAGATATACCCATATCTGCTCAAATCATCTGTGAAGTTCAGAAAATAACGATACCCGCCGCGAGCCTCAACACTCATTGGATCGCATACATCAGTATGTATTATTTCCAATAAGTCAGTTGCTTGCTCCATTGTTCCGGAGAACGGAGTCTTAGTCATCTTGCCCATAAGGCATGGTTCGCAAGCATCAAGTGATTCATAATCAAGTGATTCCAAAATCCCATCAGCATGGAGTTTCTTCATGCGCTTTACACCAATATAACCTAAACGGCAGTGCCACAAACAAGTTGCACCATCATTATTAACTTTGCATCTTTTGGCTTCAAAATTACGAATATGTGTATCACTACGATCGAGATCCAACAAACCATTGGGTGTATGACCATAGAAGGTTTTATTCATGTAAACAGAACAACAATTATTCTCTAACTTAAATGAATAACCGTATTGCAATAAAAAGGATCAAATCATATTCATGCTCAACGCAAACACCAAATAACACTTATTTAGTTTCAACACTAATTCCGAAAGTATAGGGAGTGTGCGATGAAGATCATATCAATCTTGGAACCATTTCCAACACACATCATCACTTCACCCTTAACTATTCTCTGTTTATTTTGCAACTCCTGTTTCGAGTTACTACTCTTAGCAACTGAACCAGTGTCAAATACCGAGGGTTTGCTATAAACACTAGTAAAATACACATCAATAACATGTATATCAAATATACTTTTGTTCACTTTGCCATCCTTCTTATCTGCCAAATACTTGGGGTAGTTCCGCTTCCAGTGACCAGTCCCTTTGAAGTAGAAGCACTCAGTTTCAGGCTTAGGTCCAGACTTGAGCTTCTTCACTTGAGCAGCAACTTGCTTGCCGTTCTTCTTGAAGTTCCCCTTCTTCCCTTTGCCCTTTTCTTGAAACTAGTGGTCTTTGTCAACCATCAACACTTGATGCTCTTTCTTGATTTCTACCTTCGCCGATTTCATCATCATGAAGAGCTTGGGAATCGTTTCTGTTATCCCTTGCATATTATAGTTCATCACGAAGTTCTAGTAACTTGGTGATGGTGACTAGAGAACTCTGTTAATCACTATCTTATCTGGAAGATTAACTCCCACTTGATTCAAGCGATTGTAGTACCCAGACAATCTGAGCACATGCTCACTGCTTGAGCTATTCTCCTCCATCTTTTAGCTATAGAACTTGTTGGAGACTTCATATCTCTCAACTCGGGTATTTGCTTGAAATATGAACTTCAACTCCTGGAACATCTCATATGGTCCATGACGTTCCAAACGTCTTTGAAGTCCCGATTCTAAGCCATTAAGCATGGTGCACTAAACTATCAAGTAGTCATCATATTGAGGTAGCCAAACGTTCATAACGTCTGCATCTGCTCCTGCAATAGGTCTGTCACCTAGCGGGCATCAAGGACATAATTCTTCTGTGCAACAATGAGGATAAACCTTAGATCACGGATCCAATCCACATCATTGCTACTAAAATCTTTCAACATAGTTTTCTCTAGGAACATATCAAAATAAAACAGGGGAGCTAAATGCGAGCTATTGATCTACAACATAGATATGCTAATACTATCAGGACTAAGTTCATGATAAATTAAAGTTCAATTAATCATATTACTTAAGAACTCCCACTTAGATAGACATCCCTCTAATCATCTAAGTGATCACGTGATCCAAATCAACTAAACCATGTCCGATCATCATGTGAGATGGAGTAGTTTTCATTGGTGAACATCATTATGTTGATCATATCTACTATATGATTCACGCTTGACCTTTCAGTCTCCAGTGTTCTGAGGCCATATCTGCATATGCTAGGCTCGTCAAGTTTAACCTGAGTATTCTGCGTGTGCAAAACTGGCTCGCACCCGTTGTAGATGGACGTAGAGCTTATCACACCCGATCATCACGTGGTGTCTGGGCACGACGAACTTCGGCAACGGTGCATACTCAGGGAGAACACTTTTATCTTGAAATTTAGTGAGAGATCATCTTATAATGCTACCGTCAATCAAAGCAAAATAAGATGTATAAAAGATAAACATCACATGCAATCAAAAATATGTGACATGATATGGCCATCATCATCTTGTGCCTTTGATCTCCATCTCCAAAGCATCGTCATGATCTCCATCGTCACCGGCATGACACCATGATCTCCATCATCTTGATCTATATCAATGTGTCGTCACATGGTCGTCTCGCCAACTATTGCTCTTGCAACTATTACTATCGCATAGCGATAAAGTAAAGCAATTATTTGGCGCTTGCATCTTATGCAATAAAGAGACAACCATAAGGCTTCTGCCAGTTGCCGGTAACTTCAACAAAACATGATCATCTCATACAACAACTTATATCTCATCACGTCTTGACCATATCACATCACAACAAGCCCTGCAAAAACAAGTTAGACGTCCTCTACTTTGTTGTTGCAAGTTTTACGTGGCTGCTACGGGCTGAGCAAGAACCGTTCTTACCTACGCATCAAAACCACAACGATAGTTCGTCAAGTTAGTGCTGTTTTAACCTTCTCAAGGACCGGGCGTAGCCACACTAGGTTCAACTAAAGTTTTAGAAACTGACACCGCCAGCCACCTGTGTGCAAAGCATGTCGGTAGAACCAGTCTCGCGTAAGCGTACGCATAATGTCGGCCCGGGCCGCTTCATCCAACAATATCGCCGAACCAAAGTATGACATGCTGGTAAGCAGTATGACTTGTATCGCCCACAACTCACTTTTGTTCTACTTGTGCAAATAACATCAACGCATAAAACCTGGCTCGGATGCCACTCTTGGGGAACGTAGTAATTTCAAAAATTTCCTACGCACACGCAAGATCATGGTGATGCATAGCAACGAGAGGGGAGAGTGTGTCCATGTACCCTCGTAGACCAAAAGCGGAAGCGTTAGCACAACGCGATTGATGTAGTCGTACGTCTTCATGATCCGACCGATCCAAGTACCGAACGTACGGCACCTCCGAGTTCAGCACATGTTCAGCTCGATGACGTCCCTCGAACTCCGACCCAGCCGAGCTTTGAGGGAGAGTTTCGTCAGCACGACGGCGTGGTGACGATGATGATGTTCTACCGACGCAGGGCTTCGCCTAAGCACCGCTACGATATTATCGAGGTGGAATATGGTGGAGGGGGGCACCGCACACGGCTAAGAGATCAATGATCAATTGTTGTGTCTAGAGGTCCCCCTGCCCCCGTATATAGAGGAGCAAGGGGGGAGGCGGCCGGCCTAGGAGGAGGGCGCGCCAAGAGGGGAGTCCTACTCCCACCGGGAGTAGGACTCCTCCTTTCCATGTTGGAGTAGGAGAAGGGAAGGGAGAAGGAGAAGGAAGGAAGGGGGAGCCCCCCTCCCTAGTCCAATTTGGACTAGTCCATGGGGAGGGGTGCGGCCACCCTTTGCCTTTCTCTCCTTTCCCGTATGGCCAATTAAGGCCCAATACGAATTCCCGTAACTCTGCGGTACTCCGAAAAATACCCGAATCACTCGGAACCTTTTCGATGTCCGAATATAGTCGTCCAATATATTGATCTTTACGTCTCGACCATTTCGAGACTCCTCGTCATGTCCGTGATCTCATCCAGGACTCCGAACTCCTTCGGTACATCAAAACACATAAACTCATAATATAACCGTCATCTAACTTTAAGCGTGCGGACCCTACGGGTTCGAGAACTATGTAGACATGACCGACACACTTCTCTGGTCAATAACCCACTTACGTTGTGACGTTTGGTAGCACACAAAGTGTTCCTCCGGTAAACGGGAGTTGCATAATCTCATAGTCATAGGAACATGTATAAGTCATGAAGAAAGCAATAGCAGAATACTAAACGATCGAGTGCTAAGCTAACGGAATGGGTCAAGTCAATCACATCATTCTCCTAATGATGTGATCCCGTTAATCAAATGACAACTCTTTGTCTATGGCTATGAAACATAACCATCTTTGATCAACGAGCTAGTTAAGTAGAGGCATACTAGTGACACTCTGTTTGTCTATGTATTCACACATGTATCATGTTTCCGGTTAATACAATTCTAGCATGAATAATAAACATTTATCATGAAATAAGGAAATAAATAATAACTTTATTATTGCCTCTAGGGCATATTTCCTTCAGATATAACCAGGCCCTCCTTGGTATCTACGCCTCGACTTATGCACATGGAAATTAGGATTGGAGGGAGTACTACTAGTAGTAGTACTACTTTGATGTGTCGCGTCAACTCGCACAAGTATGCAACACTTCCTAAACAAACAAGCATATATGCTGTTATACTTCTTACCCAAAGGATCTTTATATCCAACAGACACAAAATATCCATTCGACTGTTGGAAATTACTTTAACTGTTGATCTGATGTCGAAGTAATTGCTGCATCACCACCATAACCCACCATTTCTTAAGCTAAAGTAGACCAAGCTAACCCCTATATTAGCATATTACTAAGATAAACAGAAGGCACTGTAGAATCATTTGGGAGGTGAGCTTGTCAATCTGAATATGGAAGGACACCATCCTCGACAACCCAGCCCCGGCTAGCAACTTGGGCAGAACTGTGAAGAATGTCAGCTCCTGCACGTCGATGTCGCCGGGCTCCTTGCTGCTTGTCACCTCCATTTCCACCTTGACGGCGCCGGCCTGCCTTTCGGCTCCCCCAATGAGCCGTTCCCCCAAAGCATGGCCATGTAGTGCGGCAGTGGGGACGCCTGCTCTGATACAGATGACCGACACGGTGATAGGCGCGCCGATGTCGAGCACGCCGCCAACCAAGAAAAATGTGTGGCCGTCCTCCTCCGTGAACAGAAAGAGCTGTGGCTCCGACAGTGGCACTTGTAGCTGGAGCACCTTGCCGTACTGGATCCTCTGCACGGGCATGGGATGCACGGTGCTGATGTGGTGGGAGAGCGCAGGCGGCGGGCCTTCGTAGCCGCAGACGGGCACGGGGCATTTGCAGGGCGTGAGTGGACACACACTCGTGATCGGCGAGCTTGTGGTAAGTGACGTAGAGCCCACAACCTTCGTGTAGGCACTCCACCCTCACCGAGGAGAGGACAGCGTCCATCACCGTGTTCCGCACGTCGAAACCTACGCTGCGCTCGCACTTCTGGCACTGCCGCTGGTTCCCGGGGCGCTCGCCGCGGCAGTCCGCGCATTCTTGGTGCCCTCCCTTGCAGTGCAGAAATCAATTGAACAACACATCAATCAAGAAACCTGCACCTTGCTCGATCAGCCGAACAGACGAGGTGTATTCGAACCTCATACACTAAAGGCTTCAAGGGGCGGAGGCGCAAGGGGCAGTGGAGCAAGGTGAGGTCCATCGAGACAATAGAGAGCTCCATCGTCAGGTCATGTTCCGTCGGCATGATCTCGACATCCTCGTGCACAACAATCTCTCGCTTTAGGGCCGGGGCATTACAAAGTTGTACCATCACATATTCATACTACTTCAAGGTGCATTAAATAAACACATGCAAGTATCAAAAGGAAAGTCACGCCATGCATGCATGCACTATAATTAATGCATCGGAAAACGCAAATTATTGAAATATATCGACTGCAGTGCTTTGATGTGCCGCGTCAACTCATACAACAACGAGAAGTTTGATTACAATGCCCTCTCCTTCGCAGACTGAGGAGCACCACCTTGCTGTCTACCCACATGCGCAACCCGTCAACCAGAAGGTCCGGAAGCAAGCTTTGGAGCGACAACAGTTCATTGCCGAGGAGATCAAGAAACTTGAGGCAGCTAGTCTGGTCAGAGGAGTGTTGCATCCAACATGGTTGGCAAATCCTGTGGTGGTACGTAGGGCTAATGGGAAATGGAGGCTTTGCGTAGATTTTACGGATCTGAACAAGGCACGCTCGAAGGACCCATTTCCCTTGCTGCGCATTGACCAGATTGCAGATTCCACCTCTGGGTGTGACCTTCTTCCTTTCTTTCTTGGATGCATACTCTGGATACCACCTGATCTATATGTCCAAGGAAGACGATGAGAAGACTGCGTTCATCACCCCATGTGACACGTACTGCTTCGTACGGATGTCCTTCGGTGTGAAGAGCGCCGGTTCCACTTTTGCAAGGGCAGTCAAGATTGGATTTCAATCATAGTTGCACAGAAACATTGAAGCTTACATGGATGATATTGTGGTCAAAACCAAGGACAGGTCAACCCTCATTTAGGATTTGGAAGAAACCTTTGCTAATATGTGCAAGATTGACTTGAAGCTGAACCCGGAGAAGTGTGTGTTTGGCGTTCCTTTCGGCAAGCTACTTGGCTTCTTTGTGTCCCATCAGGGGATAGAGGAAACCCCGACAAGATCAAAGCTATCGAGCAGATTCAAGCACCCAAGACAGTTAAGGACATGAGGCGTTTGACTGGATGTGTTGCCGCGCTTAGCAGATTCATTTCCAAGTCTACTGAGCGTGCCTTGCCGTGCTTCAAAATCTTGAAGAATGTAGGGCTTGTGGAGTGGACCTCGGAGGGAGACGCTTCACTACAAGATTTGAAGACCTACCTTTCCTCTGTGCCCACTTTGGTCGCTCCCAAACTGTCGTGGTTTTGTCACGGCAGATGTCCTAGTATGAGGACTTAGTCATGAGGCCAACGCATCTATGTGGTAGCTTGAGAGGGGTTGAGCGGAATCGAGAAACGCAACACAAGACGAGGGTTTGGACAGATTCGGGCCCCGGGAAACATCATCCGGTAATAGCCCTACATGCTGTTTGTGGCTAGGTCTCATTATCATCACGAGGGAGTCGCCGTAAACCGGCTCTCCTCGTTATGTCTAGCCCTAAGATTATTTCTTCTTGCTTGTCCCTCTTTGGGGAGCCCTGCCCCTCCTTATATAAGTTGAAGGGGCGGGTTACATGTAGAGTCCAACTCGGACTTAAGACTTAACTATTCTGACTTCTCTTCATGGGCTTCTTAACATCTTTGGCTTCATAACGTCTCGGGCTTCATAACCCCTGGCAACCCAGTTATCACTGTCTGCCGGTTTATGATGGTCTGCCGGTTTATGATGGTTTGTCGGTTTATGACTTCCTGCCGGTTTATGAACTGACTTAACACCTGCCTGATTATCATATGACTTAACACCTGCCTGGTTATTATCTGACTTGACTCCTGCCGGTTTACCACCAGCCGGTTTACCGTCTGTCTTAGCCATCTGTCTTAACTGTCTGTCTTAACTGTCCGTCTTAACTACCAAGTCCCAGCTGGTTTACAACTCCGGCCAGCTCATACCGCGGGGGATATCCCCGACATTAGCCCCCAGTTTAATTTGGATTTATCCATGTTAAACTAATCCTGAGCATCTTTAAATCCTTGTCATTTCCTTCTAGAAAATCCGGGTTAATAGGCCAGCTTCATAATCAATTTGCTGACATTGGTTTGTCACAGAGAAATATTGTGGAGAATAACTCCTTTGACTCAGCTCCCAATGCTTAATAAAAATATTGGTCTTTGAAATACTCATCTGATCTCCAGCCGGTTTAAGAATGTAGAACTTGCCGGTATAAGAATGTAGAACTTGCTGGTTCAAGAATCTAGAACTTTGCCGATTTACAAATATTGATGGCACCGGGTCATAATTGTAGTTAACATCAAACTTGAAAATATACCTTTTATATGCCTATCACTTGTAGCCCCCAAGTCTTAAGAAGGTAGTATAGCAACAGCTTAAGACTTGCTTCAATATAAATATCACAAGCATGAAGAAATCCAGGTTGTTCATCTCAATCACCAGTCAGAACTGAGTATTCCACATATGTAGCCTCAAGTGCCGGGTTGTCATGCTTGCAGCAACCTGGGACTTGAAATTGCCTTATACTCATAAAACTTGAACCAGTGTAGCCCCCAAGGGCCGGATCATTATGCAATAATGTGCAGGGACTTTATAAATATGATCATGTATACTTTGAACAGCAACGTGTAGCCCCCAAGGGCCGGCTGAGTAGAAGATGATATTGAGCTGGGATTTTATAAATACTTCGTTGAAAATAACATCATATGATATAATCTCCCATCATGGGGCTTGAACCCACGTCCACGAGGTTAGGAGCTTTATGCTTTAGCAATTGAGCAGTGGATCCTTCAATAATATATGAATATTTGAGTACCTTGAATTGTTTGACAGGAGCAATTGGTAGCCCCCAAGGGCCGGCTTATTATGATATGATGAATCGGGTCTTCGATGAGGTGAACAAAAATGACTTTGCATTAGCCCCCAAGTGTCATGGTGCATGCTTGCGGTGATATGAGACTTGCATATTTGATGTAATCTCAATTTGAATAATGTAGCCCCCAAGTGCCGGGTCATAAGCCTGTAGTGACTCAGGACTATTCCTTCCATTGTAGAATAAATCATATCCATTGATAAAATAATATCCATTGCGCTAAAGCGACTTTGAAAATCTCAATCATAATACTGGTTATTGATAACCATAGCAAAAATCCAGCCATGTGGGCTATTAAAGATTTGAATAATATAATCCAATGATTTATAAGCGCATGATTCCAATGGCGCAATCCAAATATATACTGGCGACTTATAGTCGAAAGCCAGGTCGGGTTAATAAACGCCGGATTATAACTGATCTTGTACTGACAACTTGGAGTTGACAGCCTAACCGGTTTGATGAACACCGGTTTAAAAACATCACAAATCTTGTCAAAAGAGAGAAAACTTAGCAAAAGGCGAAATAAAAACCCTTGTAGTCGAGGCTTTTCACGGGCTGCCAGGCCCCAAATTCGAGGCTTTTCATGGGCTGCCAGGCCATAGAGTTAAACCATTTTACAAAGCCTTTTAAGATGGTCCTCAATCCTTAACCAATCATAGTTTTAACTTGACAAGTTCAGGGTCTTTATTTTAGAGTAACTTGTCAAAGTTCGAAGGGTCATACCAGGTTTACCTGGGCGGAGTGACTTACTTAAATAGGCAGGTTAATCCGGGGTTTTAGGTGTATACACTAGGCTTCCAAGCCATGGCTTGATAGCCTATTACAAGTGTAGATTCTTTGTTCATTTCGACAACAAAGAATCCCCAAGTAACATTTTGAGCTGTGCTCAGTGGGTGCCTATGTTTGAGTTGTTGTTTTGCAACACTCTCTTTGGCCCCGGAGTAGTTTGTCTTTGAGCCGATCAAGAGGTGTGACTTTGGTTGGAATACGACCAAGCCCCCAAGTGATATTGTGGCATTGCGCCGATCAAGAGGTGTAGCTATGGTTCAAATTCAACCAAGCCCCCAAGTGATCAATAATATGATAAGCCAATAAGGCAGGATACCTATGTTTGAACCGCGCATCATGGCAATAGGTCCTCTTCGGCAACCTTTAACTTTTTGCAAGAGATCAATTCTTCTTGAACCGGGATTTTGAACCGGATATTGAGAGCGTCAGAGCTTTGCAAGAGATAGTTTCATCTTAAACCGGATTTGAACCAGATACTAAAGGCTTCAGCATTGTGTGGGAGACGGGATTTCCCTTAAACCGGACTATAAACCAGAAGCATCATTGTGAGCCGGAATATTTCTGACGGCCTTTAAATTTACATCAATATAATAGTAGCCTCTGGGACCGGGTTATCTTTCCCTTCAACATCCTGGGGCACTTGAATTTGCTGAAACTGGCAAGACTTGCTGAATCATATCATCATAGCCCCCGAGTCTTAAGATGACTCAAGGAGTTGTCTTAAGATTCTCCGTACTTGACCATAGCACATGGTATATATCATTGGTGTTGATAACGTGATGTGAATCCACAAAAGGTTGAGGTGACTGCGGCGGGCTATAAATGATCTCGTATGAGCCGTGTCAGCAACTCGGCCAATGGTTCCTTCCAACTGGCTGTTTGAAGTTGACCAAACTGTAGTGGCATCGATGTGTGCGCATGTCCATTGAACCATCCAGCGCAGACGGTGGCTGATGATAATTTGCCTCCAATTTTGTTAGAAGTAAACTGGGCTACCCAAGCAGTGACTTGCTCATACTCAATAGACAGCTCATGCAGACAGGTGCGGCCCGGTGTGTTGATGTAGACCAGACCACGAGAGACGGACGACAAAGATGACCACGACTTCAGAGGCAGCATAAACAGATGAGTCGGCCGCGGTGCTGTAAGCCGGCGCGGGCGGGAGAGTTGGCCGCGACATTTGTAAGCCGGTGCGGACGGCAGAATTGGCCGCGTCATTTGTAAGTCGGTGTGGACGGGAGAGTCGGCCGTAGCATTTGTAAACCAGTGCGTACTGACAATTCGGGTGCGGCAGTGGTAGTCGGTGCAGGCGCGAGAGTTGGCCACGACATTTAAACCGGCGCAGGCGCAAGAATTGGCCATGACATTTAAACCGGTGCGAGCCTCCTGTTCATGGTACGACGCCACTTTTGTAGTGGACTTTCTCCTGCATAAAATATAGTGAAAGACAGAGTAACTGTTCTCAAACAATTTAATATGCACTAATAAAATATATAGAGAAGATAGCACCTGATCTTTTTCTGGCACGTCGAACCAGTCATATATGCTGGTGGTGAGACGTAGAGGCTGCAGTGGCTCAGAACAGACCCACAGAGTCATAAGCTTTTTTTCTTTTTCTTTTTACCCTCAACAGTCGTTGTCCGTATTAGGGCGGCTCAGCATACCAACGAAAAACTCCTTTGGTTTTTCCTGCTGTTGAAGGAACCTAGTAGATGAAATTCCTCTGAACTTGCGTGTGTACACAGCCAGACGCGGTTGGGTAAACCTAACAGATGATTGTGCGTGCGCATTTTGCAAATGAGTTGAACGGGCCATCAACTTGTATCCTTGGTGCATGTCCATCGGTCATTAGGCAGCTCGGCTCATTGGTATGGTGCAGAGATAGGTGACTTTGACTGAGGGTTTGCGTACAATATCCACTATACTTTCTGTTGGAGTCAGACCTACTGTCTATCAAATAGGTGACCAAGCTCGTGGCATAGCCTCACATGAATGTTTTAACTGGGAAACTCCATGTTGCTTTCAGCTCCAGCCCGTGATCAGTATATGGTCAATCTAATATATAGACCAGTGTTTTCTATGTCCAACACCTGATGAAACTGAACCATTGCAACTGAAATTATGCTTGTCTTGTTCTCTGTCCAAGCCCTGTATGGGGTAAGTGCGGCCGATGGACCGGAATGCATAGGCGATGCGAGGTCGGGCTCATAGGTGGCTGAACGTGTTGATGCAGAGGCAAGTGACGGCGGGTCAAACGAGCCTTGGCGGAAACGCGAGACACCGCCGGCGACTCAATCGTAATGGCGCGGCGGCAATATAAGGGCGGTGACTCGGGGCAGCTCAAGGCTGTAACATCATCAGGGTGAGGCCGCGAGGCGGCTTGAAAGTGGGTGGCAGCAGCGGTAACTCGCCGGCCATAGGTATAGGCAGGTTACGGCGACTGGTGGCGGTAGTGGATGGCAGAGCCGACCGCTGATGCGACGGTTTGACAGCAGCAGCGCGCGGCCAAAGCGAGCGGCGGGTCAAAGACTATAGGTAGAGACGCCGTGGTGCAAAAATCCAGCAAGCGGAACCACAACGGTTGAGAACACAGCCTGGACGTCGAAGAGCATCGGTCCGGGGCGACTCAAAGCAGCAGAGTCGACGAAGTGGCAGACCGGCCCGCGCGCAGCAGAGATGACTTGGTGAAGGCGGGTCAACGCAGAGGTTCGCGGCCGAAGCGAGGTGGAGCGGCTTGCGGCCGTGTTATAACTCGGTTGTGATTGAACAGCGGTCGGATGCTGCCGAGGCCGCGGCATCGGCTCCAAGCAGCGCTAAGGTGGCTCGACGGTTCTCGGTTGTGGAAGCAGATTTTCGTGGCGAAGATGAACCGGTGAGGGCGTGCTCGAAGGCGGGTCGTGGCCGAGCAGCTGCAACCGCGGAAACAGCGAGGCGAGCAGCGGCCATCCGAGGAGGCTGAGGCCCCCGACAATTTTGGCGAGGGTGCCCCGGACGGCGAGTTGGTTCGGTATCGCGGCGACGAGGCAAACTCGACGGCATCTTGAAGTGGCGATGGAGGGTCACACAGCTCGGTGGCTTGAAGCGGCAAGGACAGGCCGCAGGGGCGGGGGTGAGGCCGGTTCATCTTTATCCGGCGGTGGTTCAACACCGGGACTGCAGCTCCACGGAGGCGGAGGCGACTCAAGGCGTGGGAGACCCTGCCAGGGCGCAGCGGTGAGATGGAGCAACGAATTTCTTGAATCACTGGCGGTTTTCGCAGTTACGGCGATTTAGGCAAGGACCACGGCGGTTTAAGCGAAGATAGCAGAAGAAGCTCGAGGCGCTCGGCGGTTTAGCGGAGATGGGGGTGATCCAGCGACTTGGCACAGCAGAAACAGTGCTGTGGGAACAGCGGCTCGGCAGCGGCCGGCGACTTGGATCTTTGAAAACGCAGCAGTGGCGAGGCGGCCGGCGGTTTGTCACTTGCGGCGCACCTGTGGCCATATCAGTAGATGCGGGCTGACGCAGAGTAAGGCGTGGGCAGAGGTGAAAAACCACCGTGGCTCGGATGGCCACTAGGCCGGTCTAAGGCGGCGACTTGCAGGTGGGGAGGTCGACGAGGGCGGCCCAGTAGCGATGCCGGCGAAGGAAAGGTGCGCGACCAGACCGGGTCAAACGCTGTCTCCAATTCCGGGTCGTAGTTGTATCTGCTTTCCGGGTCGTGGGTTGTTGCTCTGGTCCTTCATGCGGGGGCGGGGGTGTCATTGGTACTGTTGCAAGATTCGCTGGATGGCTTTGAGCGCGTGCGTACAGAGATGACTTGTGTTTTCACAGCAGGGCGCAGCGGCAACTTTGTGTCCACCTCGGCAGACTGCACGTACAAGAATCGATCTCCATCGCTGCTTATGCGTTGAATCGGCGCTTCGGCAATAAAAAACTTGTCGGTCTCGGTGACTTACGGCGCATCTCCTTTTTCTGTAAACCGGACTCGGCGGATTATCATGGCGCATGTGGTAGACGCTGAACATGCGACCCTGACTCTCTTGACCTTGTTTTGACTGCTCGTGGATGATGCGATTTACTAAACCGGCTCCTTTCTCATTCGGAAAACTACAACTTCCCGATCCCTAGGACTTGTAGCGGCAGCGGAAAATAATCCGGCCTTAATGGATCATCTGGCCGTGTGCGCTGGCTTCAAATTTGATCATGTTCCCGATCACAAAACAGTGAACTTCCCGGCTCTTTCTCATCTGACGAAATCACGAGCTCCTCGATCCATAGGAGAGATCCCTCCAAGAACTCAACACCACCGTGCGCGGGCCCCACGGTGGGCGCCAACTGTCGTGGTTTTGTCACGGCAGATGTCCTAGTATGAGGACTTAGTCGTGAGGCCAACGCATCTATGTGGTAGCTTGAGAGGGGTTGAGCGTTATCAAGAAACGCAACACAAGACAAGGGTTTAGACAGCTTCGGGCCCCGGGAAACATCATCCGGTAATAGCCCTACATGCTGTTTGTGGCTAGGTCTCATTATCATCATGAGGGAGTCGCCGTAAACCGGCTCTCCTCGTTATGGCTAGCCCTAAGATTATTTCTTCTTGCTTGTCCCTCTTTGGGGAGCCCTGCCCCTCCTTATATAAGTTAAAGGGGCGGGTTACATGTAGAGTCCAACTCGGACTTAAGACTTAACTATTCTGACTTCTCTTCATGGGCTTCTTAACATCTTTGGCTTCATAACGTCTCGGGCTTCATAACCCCTGGCAACCCAGTTATCACTGTCTGCCAGTTTATGATGGTCTACCGGTCTATGACTTCCTGCCGGTTTATGAACTGACTTAACACCTGCCTGATTATCATCTGACTTAACACCTGCCGGGTTATCATCTGACTTGACTCCTGCCGGTTTACCACCAGCCGGTTTACCGTCTGTCTTAACTGTCCGTCTTAACTGTCCGCCGGTTTACCAAGTCCCAGCCGATTTACAACTCCGGCCAGCTCATACCGCGGGGTATATCCCCAACACAAACCACAAGAGCCGTTGCTGTTATACTTAGCGGCAACTAATCAAGTGGTTAGTGCAGCACTGGTGGCACAACGGGAAGTGGATGAAGCGACAACCACATCCATTGTCCCCTCTGGAGAGGAAGGCGAACACGTCGGGCAAGGTCAGATGCAGTTCAGAGCAGGGGAGAGCAAGGCAACGGAGGCAGTCCCAAGGTTGCGGCAAGGAAGAAAGTGGTGGAGGACCCAGTGTACTTCGTTAGCTTCCTATTGCAGGGTGATAGGTCGAGGTACTCTAGCATGCAAAAGTTGATTTTTGGCCTCATCATGGCCTCAAGGAATCTGCGCCACTACTTGCAAGCCCGCGAGATCACGGTTGTCACCCGCTTTCCTTTGCAACGCATACTCAGAAACCCTGAGGCCACCGGCAGGATAGTGGAGTGGGCCTTGGAGTTATCGAACTTTGGTTTGAATTTTGAGAGAACATCAACTATTCAGAGCAGAGCACTGGCAGAGTTTATTGCTGAATGGACACCAACTCTTGATGAAGAAGAAGTGTTGGGGATAGTTATCCCTCGCAAATTAAGCGCCCCAAGAATGGAATATGTATTTCGATGGTGTCTTCTCCCTACAAGGTGCAGGGGGGCGGCGTACTTCTCGTTGCTCCCATTGGGGAACACCTTAAGTACGTCATCCAAATGCATGTTCCCCGGGAGAAGGCTACCAACAATACTGCAGAGTATGAAGGGCTCCTTGCCGGGCTCAGGATTGCAACAGAATTGGGAATCAAGAAGCTGATCATCCGTGGCGACTCACAACTTGTGGTGAGACAAGTAAAAGGATTACCAAAGTCCATTGATGGAGTCATACGTTGAGGAAGTGAGAAAGATGGAGTAGCGCTTTGACGGATTACAAACAGAGCACGTGTCCCATGGGGAAAACAGCATTGCTGATCATCTGTCAAAGTGCACTGTGCAAAAACTCCCTATGGAACCAGGGACTTTTGTTCTCCGTATGACTCGGCCCTTAGTATCCCCAGCAACAATAGCCAGAAAGAAGAGGAAACTGGACTCCGGCAAGCCTCTCCTGGCAGAAACTCCCGAGGCCCCGGGTAGAGAGCTTGGCGGGAACAACTCCCCTTTAGTTGCTGAGTTTTACCCTCCCGCCAGACCAACGGTCCCCGCGGTCATGGAGTGCGGTCCCACGAATGAGGAGGTGCCGCTAGTCCTCTTTGCCGAGCCTCAGGCTCCAACTTGGGCGCGGTACATAGTCCATTTCCTCCAAACTGGAGAACTTCCCGGAGGGCCAGTATGTATCAGTTTGTGGATGACATGCCGTACAGAAGAAGGCCCAATGGTGTGGAATTGAAGTGCATTTGCCGGGAAGAAGGAAAGGAACTATTGGCAAAGATACATAAGGGTATGTGCGTCTCACACATTGGATCGAGGGCTCTGGTTGGAAAAGCATTCCGGTAAGAATTTTATGGCCCACAGCCCTCCAAGATGTAGTTGAGTTGGTCACCAAATGTGAAGCCTGCCAGTTGAAAGCACGAGTGCTCCCTGGGTGATTTTGGTAATTAGTGTCAACATATCTCTTGTTGGACTAATGCTTTTGTCTAGTATATTTCAGACCAGTTCAACAATGGCATGGCAAGGACAAGAGGATGTGGAACCCCTTCAAAAAGCTAAGGAAAAAGATTGGCAAAAGCTCAAGACTCTTCATTCTCATTTTAGTGATCCAAGATCACATCGAGTCCATAGGAAAGCCAACACTATGAAAAGGGGATGAGGTGTTGCTTAATGGTCTACTTGCTCAAAGTGCTTAGTGATATTTCTCCAAAACCCTCAGCCACTTTCTCATCTCCAAATATGTCCAAAACCCAAAGTCAAACTCGGTCGCACCAATTTGATCTATCCGACGCCACCGAGTTCAGATGACATAGCCACTGCGAGAAACCTTAGACAATTCGGTCTCACCGATACAGATCTCAGTCTCACCTAGATGGCCTTGCAATCTCTCTGTTGCCTATTGTAATTATTTCGGCCTCAATGAAATATGCAATGGGTCCCATCGAGTTTGCTTGACCAACTCTCTGTTTCCTCTTTGCTGAAATCGGTCTCACTGAGATGAGGTTTTGCCCTAGCCCTATCACATTGGTCCCACCGAGTTGATCATGTAGATCCCACCGAGATTCCTAACGTTCACATTTTGAACTAAATCAGTCTCACTGAGTTCTTCTATTCGGCCTGACCGAGTTGGGTCAAATATGTGTAACTGTCGGATTTCATATGGAGGCTATATATACCCCTCCACCCCCTTCTCCATTTGAGAGAGAGCCATCAGAACGTGCCTACACTTCCACCACTCATTTTCTGAGAGAGAACCACCTACTCATGTGTTGAGACTAGGACATTCGAGTCCAACCACAAGAATCTTGATCTCTAGCCTTCCCCAAGTTGCTTTCCACTCAAATCATCTTTCCACCATAGCCTAATCTGTGAGAGAGAGTTGAGTGTTGGGGAGACTACCATTTGAAGCACAAGAGCAAGGAGTTCATCATCAACACACCATCTATTACATTTTGGAGAGTGGTGTCTCGTAGATTGGTTAGGTGTCACTTGGGAGCCTCCGACAAGATTTTGATGTTGAACCAGGGAGTTTGTAAGGGCAAGGAGATCACGTACTTCGTCAAGATCTACCAGAGTGAGGCAAGTCCTTCGTGGGCAATGGCCATATTGGGATATACATGGTTTCTTCTTCGTGGACCCTTCATGGGTGGATCCCTCCGTGGACTCGTGCAACCGTTACCCTTCGTGGGTTGAAGTCTCCATCAACGTGGACGTACAATAGCACCACCTATCAGAACCACGCCAAAAATCTTCGAGTCTTCATTGCATTTGCACACTCCAATCCCATCCCTTTACTTTCTTAAAACTAGCATGCTTTACTCTTTCCGCTGCTCATACTCTTGCCATGCTTTCGTGAAATGTATTGTGAATGCTTAAACTTGCGCTAAAACTCCACCTTAACTCATATAATTTAAAAATTGCCACTTTTGCTTGTTGAGGGTCTAATCACCCCCCTCTAGACACCTCTTCTCAATCCTTTGAATTGGTATCAAAGCTTTGGTCTCCATTGCCTTGGTTTAATCACCATTGGAGGAAGATGGATGAGTCTACATTTGTGAGTATTAGACGTAGAGTATTTATGCTTGACAGAGAGTTCTATAGTGCTTGGAAGAATGAGATGCTTGAGATTTTCAATGAACATAACTTGAACAAGTATGTTACTAGCCCTTGTGCGCCTCTTATTAATCCGTTGCATCCTATCCCCGATGAGTATCTTGACATGACCCGCAATCTTAGAACTATTGATCTTATCATGAGAGGATTGCCTAGAGATTTGCTTGTATACTTGCCTACATTTGAATGTGCTTATACCATATGGAGATACCTTGAGGAGCGCTTTCCAAACTATTCCTTGAAAAATGTAGATGAGATTCTTCAAAAGTTCATTGCTTTCCATAAGATGAATCCTAGTGATCCTAAATTTGGTGATTATCCATTTGAGCTTCGTGACATCATGCGTACAAAAGGAGATGTTGGAGTCATTAGTAGCATCTTTTCTCAAGTCATTAGAATTCATAAAGATGCACATTGTCATGGTCATAAATCTAATGAATCACTCTCTCTAGGTGATGATCAATCACAAGACGATGTTGAACATGGATATTATGATGAGGATGATGATAGTGACTTTGATCTTGATGAGTCAGTGAGACACTTTGGTCTTATGGCTAACCTTCGTGGTTACATGGCCGGAGGAAAGGAATGGGTTCTTGATAGTGGATGTACTGATCATATGACCGGAGATAAGGACACGTTTCGTGAGCTTGCTGAAAACGACGGTCCCCGCAAGTTTGTCAGTTTTGGTGATAACTCAATGAGTAAGGTGGTTGGCCTTGGTAAGGTGGCCATCTCACATGACAGCTCTATCCAAAATGTTATGCTCGTTGAATCTCTTGGCTATAATCTACTTTCCGTATCTAGACTAGCCGATTTCGGTTTCAATGTTTTATTCATTGAAGTAGATTTCCAAGTGTTTCAAAGAGATAATCATAATATGGTCTTTACCGGTGTACGTAGAGGTGATCTATACATTGTTGACTTCACAAAAAGAGCTCAACCTAGAACTTGCTTAATTTCTAATTCTTCTCAAGGTTGGTTATGGCATAGAAGGTTAGTTCATGTGGGCATGCGAAATCTTGATAAGCTTATTAAAGGTGATCATATCCTTGGTGTTAAAGATGTTATATTTGACAACGATAGACTTTGCGGTGCTTGTCATGTAGGAAAACAAGTTGGAGGAAGTCATCCCATGAAGAACATCATGACCACAAGAAGACCGCTTGAGCTACTTCATATGGTTCTTTTTGGTCGCAACGCCTACAAGAGTCTCAGTGGTAACTCGTTCAGATTGGTCATTGTTGATGATTTTTCAAGATTTACATGGGTGTTCTTTCTTGATGATAAATCGAGGTCCAAAAGATCTTCAAGTACTTCGCTAGGAAGTCACAAAATCAATTTTAAGTGAAGTTCAAAAAGATTCAGAGCGACAACGAAACGGAGTTCAAGAATGCCAATGTAGATACCTTTCTTGACGAAGAAGGGATTTCACAAGAGTTCTCGGCTATGTACACACCTCAACAAAATGGAGTTGTTGAGAGGAAGAACCGGACACTTATTGAGATGGCGAGAACAATGCTTGATGAATACAAGACGCCAAAACACTTCCAGGCGGAAGCAGTTGAGACAGCTTGTCATGCAACAAATCGACTATATCTTCACAAGCTTTTCGGCAAGACGGCATACGAGCTTCTCACAGGTAACAAACCCCAAGTTGGATATTTTTCAGTATTTGGCTCAAAGAGTTACATTCTTGATAAGCATCATCGTTCAAAATTTGCCCCTAAATCTCATGAAGGTTTCCTACTCGGTTATGGCTCAAACTCTCACACTTACCATGTCTACAACAATTTCACCTGAAAGGTTGAAGAGAAGGTAGATGTGAAGTTTGATGAATCTAACGGCTCGCAAGTAGAGCAATTTCCAATTGATGTAGGAGATAAAGATCCTTCGGAAGCAATTCAAGACTTGTCTATTGGCGAGATTCGCCCAACGGGGGTGAAGGAGAGTACCTCATCCGTTCAAGTGGAATCCTCAACTTCATGAGAAGGTGAACCACAAGTTGACTTGGAGGCATCCACAAGTGGAACACGTCCGGATGAAGGAAACAAGGAAGTACAACAAGATGAACCTCATTGACCTCCCTCTCCACCTCCATAAGAGAACAAAAACTCCAACAACAGTGAAGAAGGACAAGAAGAAGATAATGAAGTGGATGTTCCACCCCAACCCAAAAAAAAGCTCTTACGAGTTAAAGCAAGAGTCTCAAGAGATCATCCCGTCAAACAAATCTTTGATGATATTTAAACCGCGATAATTACTCGTTCTAAAACTCGTTTTGGCTAACTTTTGTGAACATTACTCATTCATTTCTAGTATTGAACCTATGAAGGTTGAAGAAGCTCTTGATGATCTGGATTGGGTGAACGCTATGCATGAAGAGCTACCCAATTTCGAGAGGAATCATGTCTGGACATTGGTAGAAAAGTCAGACGACAACCACAATGTCATTGGAACCAAGTGGGTGTTTCGGAAGAAGCAAGATGAGGATGGACAAGTTGTACGCAACAAGGCCCACCTCATCACCCAAGCCTACACTCAAGTCGAAGGTATGGACTATGGTGAGACATATGCCCCCGTTGCCAGACTTGAGTCCATACACATCTTACTTGCTTATGCCAATCACCATGATATAACCTTATACCAAATGGAGATTAAAGTGCTTTTCTAAATGGTGTAATTGTGGAGGAAGTCTATGTTAAACAACCTCTCGGCTTTGTTAATCTCAATAAACCCGATCATGTTTACAAACTCCACAAAGCTCTTTATGGTCTTAAACAAGCTCCTAGAGCATGGTATAAATGCTTGACCAAGTTTCTTATTGAAAAAGGCATTGAAATTGGGAAAATTGATTATACACTTTTTACTAAAAGGGTTAATGGTGAACTATTTGTGTGCCCAATTTATGTCGATGATATCATATTTGGTTCGACTAAACCTCATTTTAGTGAAAAGTTTGGAAGGCTAATGTCAGAGAAGTTTGAGATGTCTATGATGAGTTTACTCAAATTCTGTCTTGGTTTGAAAATTAAGCAAACTAAGGAAGGTACCTTTGTTTCTCAAACAAAGTATACCAAGGACCTTTTCAATAAGTTCAACATGCAAGAAAGCAAAGGTATGAAAACACCCATGCTTACTAGTGGACATCTTGACTTGACTAAGGATGGCAAACCGGTTGACCAAACGGTTTACCGCTCTTTGATTGGTTCATTGTTATATCTATGTGCCTCCCATCCCGATATTATGCTAAGTGTGTGCATGTGTGCATGATATCAAGCGGGCCCTAAAGAATGTCATCTTAAGGCTGTGAAAAGGATAGTGAGATACTTAATTCGTAAACCAAATTTTGGCATTTGGTATCCTAAGAGGTCTTCTTTTGATCTTGTTGGCTACTACGATTTGGACTATGCCAGTGACAAGGTTGGTAGAAAGTCCACTTCGGGTACTTGTCAATTTCTTGGTAGATCTCTTGTGTCTCGGTCCTCCAAGAAACAAAACTCGGTATCCTTATCCACCGCCGAAGTGGAATACATTACCGCTGGATCATGTTCTGCTCAATTTCTTTGGATGACCCACACTCTTAAGGATTATGGGATAGATGTGAAACATGTTCTGTTGCTTTGTGATAATGAGAGTGCTATTAAGATTTCTCACAATCCCGTGCAACATTCTCAAACTAAGCATATTGAAGTTCGTCATCATTTCATTCGAGATCATGTAGCTAAAGTTGACATCAATCTTAAGCATGTTCGTACCGATAAGCAACTGGCGGGTATATTCACCAATCCGCTTGATGAAAATGTATTCTTCCGTTTGAGAGGTGAATTGAATATCATTGATACCTCAAACTTCGAGAAAGAACTCCATTTGGATACATGCAAGGCATGAGCCTTTCATGACTAATCCTTGATATTTCTTTTATGATGATGATCATATGTCTTGGATCTATACCTGTAACCTTGCATGTTATCTAACCCTTGTAGGTACTTGGATGAGTCCAAATCTATGAGATTGCAAGCCACTCACATGTTGAGAAATCTCTACATCACCAAGTTCCTACTATATGGTTGTTGAATACAAGAAAGCATGAATACAGTCAACATATCCTTTGACAAATTCTATCTATAAAATTTCATTTGGTATCAAACTTCATGATTGTCATTTTGGATACACAAGTGCTCTTCCTTGCTAGACTAACCCATGTAGGAAGATGAACTCAAACTACAAGTGGTGCTCCAAACTCTTGATGAACTACATCAACCTTGAGCATCCAACACAAGTTCGACTACATGATCAAGATCAACACCACCACCCAAGGTATGTTATTCCATCTTAGAGAAGTTTTACTCCAAGTCATGGGTCAAAGCAACTCAACGAGATGGGAATACATCAAAATGCTTAAACGAATAATGGTAACCCCATTTTGAGATTAAACGATGAGTATGACATACGATCAATTGTTATCACTTGACACCTCAGTCAATATACTCTAACATAGGTGACTTTGTCGCCGACCCCTTCTAGATGAAGTTTCCTAGTGTTTCTTTCTTTTGTGTTTTGCATATTTTTCTTGCTAGCTTGTTCCCCTTATCAAAAAAACATCATCTAGATCTCTTTTCGCATGCATGTTTTTCTCTGTATTTTCTGCATCAAATTCTTTGCAAATCTTTAGTTAATTCCTTGCAAATCCTTGTGAGATTTCAATTGCCAAGTGACCTGTGTTGCAAAATCTTTACTCTGCATTGAAATCGGACTAACCGATTCATGCCTATCGGCTAGACCGAACTACAGGGATTACTTGTAAATAGTTAATCGATACAACCAACATGGACCAACCCGGTCTGACCAATATGCATCATCCATGACACTGCCAATTCGGTGGCACCGATGAAAACGATCGGCGTCACCGGTTTCACTGTTGAGAAAACCTTTTACCATTGCATATTTTCATTTCTTCTCCAGCTCCACTCAATGATTCTTTTCCTCTACATGCATCTTAATCTACATGCTGCTTTGTAAATGTGTCTCAAGGACCAAACCTATTTGACTCATGCTCCAGAGGTTCCCTTCTTGGAAATTGATGTCAAAGGGGGAGAGAGAGCACATCAAAGCTTATCACATAGGAGAGAAAGCACATCTTAACTCTTCTAGATGCTAGCAAAACAAGAGGAGAGAAGTCACATGTCTTTAAGAGTGGAAAGACGTGTCAACATATGATTGTTTGCACCTTTTGATGCTCTATTTTTTCTTCTTGCTCTGATTTTCTCTTACCCTACCTTCTCCAATTATCTAATATCAGATTCGGGGGGAGAAAGAGTCCATTTATGGGGAAGAAAATCTTTTGGAATTCATTGCATATCTTTAAATCTTTGGGGACATGTCTACATCCAAATGAAGTACTAAGTACTCACTCATTACATGTCATCCCAGTCTTACTCTTGTGATTCTTTGAACTTGCTTTATCTAGAGTTTTCTTGTGTTATCTAACCGTGTTTTCTCAGTTGACCTCTTCCAGAGCTAGCTCAAGACCACAAGGTAAGTGTATGCATCACACTCATGTGCAGGATGATCTCTGGCTGATGTAAATGTTGTTTGCAAGAAGGATTCATGAACATGAAGGTACACCTTTTGTCTACATCATTTGCTCTGATGCATATAGCCAAGATACATGTAACTCATTGCCTGCTCTAACATGCTTATGCATTCACATTTTCTTATATTCTATCCTTATATGATTGCATACATGTAGGGGGAGCTTATGCATGTTACACATCTTTCCAAAGCTTTAGTTGTTACTCTTCATATCTTTTATCTAAAGCTTTGATGTATCTTGTCATCAATTACCAAAAAGGGGGAGATTGAAATTACAATTGCTCCCTGGGTGATTTTGGTAATTAATGCCAACATATCTCTTGTTGGACTAATGGTTTTATCTAGTATATTTCAGATCAGTTCAACAATGGCATGGCAAGGACAAGAGGATGTGGAACCGCTTCAAAATGCTAAGGACAAAGATTGGGCAAAAGCTCAAGACTCTTCGTTTTCATTTTGGTGATCTAAGATCACATTGAGTCCATAGGAAATCCAATACTATTAAAAGCGGATGAGATGTTGCTTAATGGTCTACTTGCTCAAAGTTCTTAGTCATATTGCTCCAAAACCCTCAGCCACAATATGTCCAAAACCCAAAGTCAAACTCGGCCCCACCTATTTGATCAATCCGGCGCCACCGAGTTCAGATGACATAGCCATTGCCAGAAACCCTAGTCAATTTGGTCTCACCGATACAAATCTTGGTCTCATCGAGATGGCCTTGCAATATCTCTGTTGCATGTTGTAATTATTTCGGTATCACCGAAATGTGCGATCGGTCCCACCGTGTTTGCTTGACCAACTCTCTGTTTGGTCTTTGCTGAAATTGGTCTGATCGAGTTCATGCAATCGGTCTCACTGAGATGAGGTATTGCCCTAGCCCTAGCACATCGATCCCACTGAGTTGATCACGTCAGTCCCACCGAGATTCCTAGCGTTCACATTTTGAACTAAATCAGTCTCACCGAGTTCTTCTATTGGGTCTGACCAAGTTGGGTCAAATATGTGTAATGGTTGGATTTTGTGTGGAGGCTATATATACCCCTCCACCCCCTTCTCCATTTGAGAGAGAGCCATCAGAATGTGCCTACACTTCCACCACTCATTTTCTGAGAGAGAACCACCTACTCATGTGTTGAGACCAAGACATTCCAATCCAACCACAAGAATCTTGATCTGTAGCCATCCCCAAGTTGCTTTCCACTCAAATCATCTTTCCACCGTAGCCAAATCTGTGAGAGAGAGTTGAATTTTTGGGAGACTATCATTTGAAGCACAAGAGCAAGGATTTCATCATCAACACACCATCTATTCCCTTTTGGAGAGTGGTGTCTCCTCGATTGGTTAGGTCTCATCCGACAAGATTGTGGAGTTGAACCAAGGAGTTTGTAAGGGCAAGGATATTGCCTACTTCGTGAAGATCTACCATGGGTGATGGCCATGGTGGGATAGACAAGGTTGCTTCTTCATGGACCCTTCGTGGGTGGAGCCCTCCGTGGACTCGCACAACCGTTACCCTTCGTGGGTTGATGTCTCCATCAACGTGGACGTACGATAGCACAACCTATCGGAACCACGCCAAAAATCTTTGTGTCTTCATTGCGTTTGCACACTGCAATCCCATCCCTTTACTTTCTTCCAACTAGCATGCTTTACTCTTTCCACTGCTCATACTCTTGCTATGCTTGCTTGAAATGTATTGTAAATGATTAAACTTGTGCTAAAACTCCACCTTAACTTGAAGAACTAAAAAATTGCCACTTTCGCTTGTTGAGGGTATAATTACCCCACTTTAGACACCTCTTCTCGATCCTTTCACCAGTTCCATTCCAAGAATATCCATCTGCCTACCCAGAAGTGTGGCAGGTGATGGGTCGACGAGCTGCCGGTGGATCTTTGGTCCCTCAGAATGACACCAAATTGAGCTACCTGGGAGACTCCCTTCTCCCTAGTCTATGGGGCAGAAGCAGTTATCCCCACGAAACTCATTTACGGGTCACCTCGAGTGCTTGTCTACGATCAAGTATTGCAAGAACAGCATCGGCGTGACGATGCTGTCCTACTCGAGGTGAACCGTCTCTAGGCTGCTACGCGTGTTGCACGCTACCAGCAAGCCATGTGTCGCTATCATAGCCGCAGGGTTCATGCCCGGAGTTTTGAGGAAGGCGACCTTCTCCTTACGCATGTTCAATCTGCCAAGGGTACAAACAAGTTGACGCCGAAGTGGGAAGGCTCTTACAGGGTAGTACGAGCCACCAAACCTGGCGTAGTCCATTTGGAGACCGGAGATGGTATTCAGTTGGAAAACTCATGGAACATTGAGCATCTCCGTAAGTTCTACCCGTAAGGCATGGCTGTCGGGCCCTACCTGGTAGCCACCCTTTTGTATAGGCCTTCACTACAACAAAAATACACTTCCCTGATGATACGTGTTTGTCAGATTAGGTCACGTTTTCTATCATGCATGTACATCCATGAGGATTTTATGACCGAATCAACATAGTCATACCGGTGCTGTCATAGAAGTGTTCCATGACATTACCAAAATTATCATCACGGTAGTGTCCACTTCCATGACGATAAATCGCGCGTGATAGAAGTGCTTTTGTCAAGGGTGGCCAATGATGTCTACTACACAACCTTCTTCTTGTAGACGTTGTTGGGCCTCCAAGTGCAGAGGTTTGTAGGACAGTAGCAAATTTCCCTCAAGTGGATGACCTAAGGTTTATCAATCCGTGGGAGGCATAGGATGAAGATGGTCTCTCTCAAGCAACCCTGCAAGCAAATAACAAAGAGTCTCTTGTGTCCCCAACACACTCAATACAATGGTAAATTGTATAGGTGCACTAGTTCGGCGAAGAGATGGTGGCACAAGTGCAATATGGATGGTAGATAAAGGTTTTTGTAATATGAAAATATAAAAACAGCAAGGTAACTAATGATAAAAGTGAGCACAAACGGTATTGCAATGTGTTGAAACAAGGCCTAGGGTTTACTTTCACTAGTGCAAGTTCTCTCAACAATAATAACATAATTGGATCATATAACTATCCCTCAACATGCAACAAAGAGTCACTCCAAAGTCACTAATAACGGAGAACAAACGAAGAGATTATGGTAGGGTACGAAACCACCTCAAAGTTATCCTTTCTGATCTATCTATTCAAGAGTCCGTAGTAAAATAACATGAAGCTATTCTTTCCGTTCGATCTATCATAGAGTTCCTACTAGAATAACACCTTAAGACACAAATCAACCAAAACCCTAATGTCACCTAGATACTCCAATGTCACCTCAAGTATCCGTGGGTATGATTATACGATATGCATCACACAATCTCAGATTCATCTATTCAACCAACACAAAGAACTTCAAAGAGTGCCCCAAAGTTTCTACCGGAGACTCAAGACAAAATCGTGTGCCAACCCCTATGCACAGGTTCATGGGCGGAACCCGCAATTTGATCACCAAAACATACATCAAGTGGATCAATAGAATACCCCATTGTCACCACGTGTATCCCACGCAAGACATACATCAAGTGTTCTCAAATCATTAAAGACTCAATCCGATAAGATAACTTCAAAGGGGAAACTCAATCCATTACAAGAGATAGAGGGGGAGAAACATCATAAGATCCAACTATAATAGCAAAGCTCGCGATACATCAAGATCGTATCACCTCAAGAACACGAGAGAGAGAGATCAAACACATAGCTACTGGTACATACCCTCAGCCCCGAGGGTGAACTACTCCCTCCTCATCATGGAGAGCGCCGGGATGATGAAGATGGCCACCGGTGAGGGATCCCCCCTCCGGCAGGGTGCCGGAACAGGGTCCCGATTGGTTTTTCGTGGCTACAGAGGCTTGCGGCGGCGGAACTCCTGATCTATACTGTTCCCCGAATGTTTTAGGGTATATGGAGATATATAGGCGAAAGAAGTCGGTAAGGGGAGCCACGAGGGGCCCACGAGGGTGGAGGGCACGCCCAGGGGGGTGGGCGCGCCCCCCTGCTGCGTGCTCTCCTCGTTGATTGCCAGATGTGCACTCCAAGTCCCCTGGATTGCTTCCGATCCAAAAATAACTCTCCCGAAGGTTTCATTCCATTTGGACTCCGTTTTATATTCCTTTTCTGCGAAACACTGAAACAAGGGAAAAAACAGAAACTGGCACTGGGCTCTGGGTTAATAGGTTAGTCCCAAAAATAATATAGAAGTGCTTAATAAAGCCCATAAACATCCAAAACAGATAATATAATAGCATGGAACAATAAAAAATTATAGATACGTTGGAGATGTATTAGCATCCCCAAGCTTAATTCCTGCTCGTCCTCGAGTAGGTAAATGATAAAAACAGAATTTTTGATGTGGAATGCTTCTTAGGATAATTCTCAATGTAAATCTTTTTATTGTGGCATGAATATTTAGATCCGAAAGATTCAAGATAAAAGTTTAATGTTGACATAAAAACAATAATACTTCAAACATGCTAACCAAGCAATTACGTCTTATCAAAATAACATAGCCAAAGAAAGCTTATCCCTACAAAAGCATATAGTTAGGCCATGTTTCAATATTGTCACACAAACGTTCTCATCATGCATAACCCCGATAACAAGCCGAACAATTGGTTCATACTTTTAACGCGCTTCAGCCTTTTCAACTCTTACGCAATACATGAGCGCAAGCCATGGATATAACACTGTGGGTGGAGTAAAGTATAATGATGGGGGTTATGAGAGAAGACAAAAAGGTAGAAGATAGTCTCACATCAACTAGGCGTATCAATGAGCTATGGAGATGCCCATTAATAGATATCAATGTGAGTGAGTAGGGATTGCCATGCAACGAATGCACTAGAGCTATAAGTATATGAAAGCTCAAAAAGAAACTAAGTGGGTGTGCATCCAACTCGCTTGCTCACGAATACCTAGGGCATTTTGAGGAAGCCTATCATTGGAATATACAAGCCAAGTTCAATAATGTAAAAATTCCCACTAGTATACGAAAGTGACAACATAGGAGACTCTCTATCATGAAGATCATGGTGCTGCTTTGAAGCACAAGTGTGGTTAAAGGATAGTAGCATTGTCCCTTCTCTATTTTTCTCTCATTTTTTTATTTTTTTATTTGGCCTTTTCTCTTTTTTTTATGCCCCCCTTTTTTTAGTCCGGAGTCTCATCCCGACTTGTGGGGGATCATAGTCTCCATCATCCTTTACTCACTTGGGACAATGCTCTAATAATGATAATCATCACACTTTTATTTTCTTACAACTCAGGAATTACAACTCGATAATTAGAACAAAATATGACTCTATATGAATGCCTCCGGCGGTGTACCGGGATGTGCAATGACTCATGAGTGACATGTATGAAAGAATTATGAATGGTGGCTTTGCCACAAATACAATGTCAACTACATGATCATGCAAAGCAATATGACAATGATGGAGCGTGTCATAATAAACGGAACGGTGGAAAGTTGCATGGCAATATATCTCGGAATGGCTATGGAAATGCCATAATAGGTAGGTATGGTGGCTGTTTTGAGGAAGATATAAGGAGGTTTATGTGTGATAGAGCATATCATATCACGGGGTTTGGATGCACCGGTGAAGTTTGCACAAACTCTCAAGGTGAGAAAGGGCAATGCACGGTACCGAAGAGGCTAGAAAATTGTGGAAGGTTGAGAGTGCGTATAATCCATGGACTCACATTAGTCATAAAGAACTCATATACTTATTGCAAAAGTTTATTAGCCCTCGAAGCAAAGTACTACTATGCATGCCCCTAGAGGGATAGATTGGTAGGAAAAGACCATCGCTCGTCCCGGACTGCCACTCATAAGGAAAGCAATAAAAGAACACCTATGTGTCAAAATTGTTACACAACTTTTACCATACGTGCATGCTACAGGACATGCCAACTTTAACACAATTATTTCTCAATTTCACATTTACTCAACTAGCACACTCTAATATTACCACCTTTATATCTCAAAACACTTATCAAGTATCTAACTTCTCAGGATATTCAATGAACCTAATATGGAAGATTAATTTCACAATTAAAGCAAATTACCATGATGTTTAAGACTCTGAAAATAATATAAGTGAAGCATGAGATTTCATATATTTCTTCAAAATAAATCCACCGCCGTGCTCTAAAAGATATAAGTGAAGCACTAGAGCAAACAACAAACTACTCCAAAAAGATATAAGTGAAGATTAATGAGTAGTTAAATAATTATGTAGCTATGTGAAGACTCTCTCCCATTTTAAGAATTTCAGATCTTGATACTTTATTCAAACAGCAAGCAAAACAAAATAAACTGACATGACGCTCCAAGCAAAACACATATCATGTGGTGAATAAAAATATAGCTCCAAGTAAAGTTACCGATGAACGAAGACGAAAGAGGGGATGCCTTCGGGGCATCCCCAAGCTTAGGCTATTGGTTATCCTTGAATATTACCTTGGGGTGCCTTGGGCATCCCCAAGCTTAGGCTCTTGCCACTCCTTATTCCATAGTCCATCGGATCTTTACCCAAAACTTGAAAACTTCACAACACAAAACTCAACAGAAAACTCGTAAGCTCCGTTAGTGAAAGAAAACAAAACACCACTTAAAGTTACTGTAATGAACTCATTCTTTATTTGTACTGGTGTTAAATCTACTGTATTCCAACTTCTCTATGGTTTATAAACTTTTTTACTAGCCATAGATTCATCAAAATAAGCAAACAACACACGAAAAACAGAATCTGTCAAAAACAGAACAGTCTGTAGTAATATGTAACTAACGTAAACTTATGGAACTCAAAAAATTCTACCAAAATAGGAAGACCTAGATAATTTGATTATTGATCTGCTGCAATTGGAATCAGTATTTTATCACGTTCTGGTGATTTTTAACAATTGTTTTCGTGAACAGAAAGTTTCTGGAATTTTCAGCAAGATCAAATAACTGTCATCCAAGAAGATCCTATAGGTCTTACTTGGCACAAACACTAATTAAAACATAAAACCACATCTAACTAGAGGCTAGATGAGTTATTTATTACTAAACAGAACCAAAAATCAAAATGCTAAAATAAAATTGGGTTGCCTCCCAACAAGCGCTATCGTTTAACGCCCCTAGCTAGGCATGATGATTTCAATGATGCTCACGTAAAAGATAAGAATAGAAACATAAAGAGAGCATCATGAATAATATGACTAGCACATTTAAGTCTAACCCACTTCCTATGCATAGGTATTTTGTGAGAAAACAACTTATGGGAACAATAATCAACTAGCATAGGAAGGCAAAATCAGCATAACTTCAAAACTTTAAGCACATAGAGAGGAAACTTGATATTATTGCAATTTCTACAAGCATATATCACTACAGGAAACAGCTACTTTGCCGTCTGCCACGGCGGACGGCAAAGGCTCGAAAGGCGGACGTCAAAGACCTTTGCCGTCAGCCGCGGACGGCAAAAGGCTCCGGCAAAGAAGGCTACGTTAAACAGCTGCTTTGCCGTCTGCTTCCTGGCGGCGGACGGCAAAGAGCCTTTGCCGTCTGTGGCGGACAGCAAAGAGGGTGGACGGCAATAATTGCGCTGTTAGTCCGTTAAGTGGCTAACAGCAGACCTTTGCCGTCCGCCGCGGACGGCAAAATTTCTCTGGTCTTTGCCGTCCGCCTTATGATGTCATCTACACGTCACTAGATGGCAGGTTCTTTGCCGTCTGCCACTGATGGCAAAGTCTTTGCCGTCTGCCACTGTAGGCAAACTGACCAAATGGGTCATCTCCCAGGAAGCACAGTTGGCTGCCACGTGGCTTCTTTGCCGTCTGCAGCAGACGGCAAAGAGCTCTTTGCCGTCGGTGGCAGACGGCAAAGAGCCTGCATACTGTCTGTTTTTTCTGTTTTTTGTTAAATCCCACAATTTGCACAGAAAATATATATGACATATAGATATATTTCACAGGCATTCATCACATAAACAAGTTCATACATCATTTCATACATAAACAAGTTCCATCCATCATTTCATACATAAACAAGTTCCATCCATCATTTCATACATAAAGAAGTTCCATCCATACATAAAGAAGCACTCCATAGCTAAGGTGACTAGAATGAGAAGACAAGAATGAGAAGACAAGAAGAAGAAGAGTAGAACAAGCACTCCATCCAGCACATAATGAAATCTGCAAAATGGCAAAATAAGAAAGTTAGAAATGGATCGTTTTTGAGGTAACTAAGGTGAAATGGATCGTTTTTGAGGTAACTAAGGTGAAATGGATCGTTTTTTAGCTCACTTAGGTCAAATGGATCGTTTTTGAGCTAACTTTGTTGAAATGGATTGGTTTTGAGCTAACTTTGTTGAAATGGATCATTTTTGAGCTAATTTAGTTGAAATGGATCTTTTTCAGCTAACTTAGGTGAAATGGATCATTTAAGAGCTAATTTAGGTTAAATGGATCGTTTTTTAGCTCACTTAGGTCAAATGGATCGTTTATGAGCTAAATTAGTTGAAATGGATCGTTTATGAGATAACCTAGGTAAGATGGGTCATTTTGGAGTTAACGTAGGTGAAATGGACCATTTTAAAGCTAACGTAGGTAAAATGGATCATTTAGGAGCTAATCTACGTAAAAGGGGTCATTTTTGAGCTAACTTGGATGAATTGCATAATTTATAAGCTAACCTAGGTAAAATGGGTCATTTTGGAGGAAAATAAGCTAACTCTAGGTCATTATGGTAAGCATATAGGAGGAAATAAAGTTAAGTCTAGGTCTTTATGCATTTGTTCTGACCAGTGTGACCGGTGTACATCCACGCACGATCACTCATCTTGACTTTCAGAGCTACTAGACACACAACAAATATATATATATATAATTCAGCATGTATGTATTCATCAGTTGATCTACTTTTTTAATTTTATTACGTCCATGCAACCTACACTCTAATAGGTAATGATAGGTCCTAATCCCACCCGAGTATGTTTAGATTGGGTTCATTTTCCCATGCTATCCCCCGGATCCTACGCAAAATTTCGGCAGCACCTCCCCGCTGTTCTCCTGATACACGTCTCTGCAATAAACAGAGAGGATGTGTACCCGGAGAACAACAGGGGAGGCACTGACGAAATTTATGCGTCGGATCCGGAGAAAAGCATATGGGAAAACGAACCCAATCTAAACATACTCGGGCTGTCCATGGATAGCGTTGGACAATTCGAAAGAATCAAGGTTATAAATATGCAAATGCATGCATATTTATAACTATGACGCTTTCGAACGGGAGACACATATTGGTTACGCATACTGATGATTCAAGACACATATATATCTAGCTATCAAGTTTCATCGGAATAGATCAAATAATTAATGAGGGAGGAGGACATGTCATTTGTGCTCACCCACGAACGAAGGGGCAGAGCTCGTCAAACGCACGGCGAGGTCGTCGAACACAAAACCTCGCAGTGATGAAACAACTGCACATTTAAAACTACCCGATCAACACAATTATATATGATGTTTTTCATAACAAAATCGAAAGATATATGACTTAACTAATAATTCACAAATATATGACCCCGTCGGCTTCTGGAAGGCCAAAGAACACCTTTTCGGGAGGTGTCGGGGGTCGGGGTGTCATGTCGGTCTCGGGGTGCCGTGTCGGGGTCGGGGTCTCGGGGTCGGGGTGTCGGGTCGGGGTGCCGGGTCGGGGTCGGGGTGCCGTGTCGGTGTTGGGGTCGGGGTGTCGGGTCAGGCTCGGGGTCGGGGTGTCGGGGTCGGGGTCGGGGTCGGGGTCGGGGTCGGGGTCGGGGACTCGGGGTCGGGGTGTCGGGGTGTCGGGGGTGTCATGTCGGGGGTCGGGGTGTCGTGTCGGTCTCGGGGTGCCGTGTCGGGGTCGGGGTGTCGTGTCGGTCTCGGGGTGCCGTGTCGGGGTCGGGGTCTCGGGGTCGGGGTGTCGGGTCGGGGTGCGGGTCGGGGTCGGGGTGCCGTGTCGGTGTCAGGGTCGGGGTGTCGGGTCAGGCTCAGGGTCGGGGTGTGGTGTCGGGGTGTGGTGTCGGGGTTGGGGGGTCAGGGGGTCAGGGGGTCTTCTCATTCTTCTACAACTTCTACTTCTTCTCATCCCCCGTGTTCTTCTTCTTCTTCTTCTTCTTTCTCCTCCTCCTCCTCCTCCTCCTCCTCTTCTTCTTCTTCTTCTTCTTCTTCTTCTTCTTCTTTCTCCTCCTCCTCCTCCTCCTCCTCCTCCTCCTCCTCCTCTTCTTCTTCTTCTTCTTCTGCTTCTTCTTCTTCTTCTTCTTCTTCTTCTTCTTCTTCTCCTCCTCCTCCTCCTCCTCCTCCTCCTCCTCTTCTTCTTCTTCTTCTTCTTCTTCTTCTTCCCCCTTCTACTTAACCTAAACCTAAACTAAAAACCTAAACTAATTAAAACTAAACTATTTAAACTAATTAAACCTAAACTAATTAAACTAAATAACCTACACTAATTAATTCTAAACTGAAAAAACTTAAACTAAAAAACCTTATCTAAACAGAAAAAAAAACAGAAAAAAATGGGATCGAGGGGCTCACTGTGGGGGGCGGCGACGGGTCGGGGAGGGGCCGGCGACGGGGGGCCGGGGCGGGGCGGTGGAGGAGGCGGGGCGGCGGCGGGCCGGGGCGGGCGGTGGAGGAGGCGGGCGGCAGGGGCCCGGGCGGCGGGGGGGCCGGGCGGCGGGAGGCCGGGGCGGGGCGGTGGAGGAGGCGGCGGGGGGCTCGGGGCGGCAGGGGGCCGGGGCGGCGGTGGGGCGCGGGGCGGCGGGGGGCCGGGTCGGGGGGCGACGGGGCGGTGGGGCGGCGGGGCGACGGGGCGGCGGGGGCGACGGGGCGGCGGCGGCGGCAGGGTCGGAGGAGAAGGGCGCACGAGGACGAAGTGAGTAACGGGCGGGGGGTACCTGCCGTTAGGCAAGTGCCCTCTTTGCCGTCAACCAGCCTTTGCCGTCCGCCTTTTTGCCTCTTTGCGGTCTGCTAGCGGACGGCACAGAGGTGGGCCGTTAAGATTTTTTCAAACGAGCGGGGCCACACTCTTTGCCGTCTGCCAGCGGACGGCAAAAATTCTTTGCCGTCTGCTGGCGGACGGCAAAGAGGTGGCTGATGGCAAAGAGCTTCTTTGCCGTTAGCCTTTTCTTTGCCGTCCGCTTACGTGTAGCTGATGGCAAAGAGCTTCTTTGCCGTCAGCTAGCAGACGGCAAAGAGCTGGCAGATGGCAAATTAGCTGATTCCAGTAGTGTATTCCTCCCTCATAATAATTTTCAATAGCATCATGAATGAATTCAACAATATAACCATCACATAAAGCATTCTTTTCATGATCTACAAGCATAGAATTTTTATTACTCTCCACATAAACAAATTTCTTCTCATCAATAGTAGTGGGAGCAAACTCAACAAAATATTTATCATGTGAAGCACAATCCAATTGAAAACTAAAATCATGATGTCAAGTTTCATGGTTATCATTATTCTTTATAGCATACAAGTCATCACAATAATCATCATAAATAGCAACTTTATTCTCATAATCAATTGGAACCTCTTCCGAAATAGTGGATTCATCACTAAATAAAGTCATGACCTCTCCAAATCCACTTTCATAAATATAATCGTCATAAATATGAGGCATGCTTTCATCATAATAAATTTGCTCATCAAAGTTTAGGGAACAAAAAATATCATCTTCATCAAACATAGCTTCCCCAAGCTTGTGGCTTTGCATATCATTAGCATCATGGGTATTCAAAGAATTCATACTAACAACATTGCAATCATGCTCATCATTCACATATTTAGTGACAAACATTCTAATGCATTCTTCTTCTAGCACTTGAGCACAATTATCGGAATCCTTATTTTCACGAAAGACATTAAAAAGATGAAGCATATGAGGCATCCTTAATTCCATTTTTTTGTAGTTTTCTTTTATAAACTAAACTAGTGATATACCTTCAAGAAACTAAAAGATTCGATTGCAAGATCTAAAGATATACCTTCAAGCACTCACCTCCCCGGCAACGGCGCCAGAAAAGAGCTTAGTTGACGGGGTGAGAGTGCCGCTTACCTAGCCTCCCCGGCAACGGCGCCAGAAAAGAGCTTGATGTCTACTACACAACCTTCTTCTTGTAGATGTTGTTGGGCCTCCAAGTGCAGAGGTTTGTAGGACAGTAGAAAATTTCCCCCAAGTGGATGGCCTAAGGTTTATCAATCCGTGGGAGGCCTAGGATGAAGATGGTCTCTCTCAAGCAACCCTGCAACCAAATAACAAAGAGTCTCTTGTGTCCCCAACACACCCAATACAATGGTAAATTGTATAGGTGCACTAGTTCGGCGAAGAGATGGTGATACAAGTGCAATATGGATGGTAGATAAAGGTTTTTGTAATCTGAAAATATAAAAACAGCAAGGTAACTAATGATAAAAGTGAGCACAAACGGTATTGCAATCATTGAAACAAGGCCTAGGGTTCATACATTCACTAGTGCAAGTTCTCTCAACAATAATAACATAATTGGATCATATAACTATCCCTCAACATGCAACAAAGAGTCACTCCAAAGTCACTAATAGCGGAGAACAAACGAAGAGATTATGGTAGGGTACGAAACCACCTCAAAGTTATCATTTCTGAACTATCTATTCAAGAGTCTGTAGTAAAATAACATGAAGCTATTCTTTCCGTTCGATCTATCATAGAGTTCCTACTAGAATAACACCTTAAGACACAAATCAACCGAAACCCTAATGTCACCTAGATACTCCAATGTCACCTCAAGTATCCGTGGGTATGATTATACGATATGCATCACACAATCTCAGATTCATCTATTCAACCAACACAAAGAACTTCAAAGAGTGCCCCAAAGTTTCTACTGGAGACTCAAGACGAAAACGTGTGCCAACCCCTATGCATAGGTTCATGGGCGGAACTCGCAATTTGATCACCAAAACATACATCAAGTGGATCAATAGAATACCCCATTGTCACCACGGGTAATCCACGCAAGACATACATCAAGTGTTCTCAAATCCTTAAAGACTCAATCCGATAAGATAACTTCAAAGGGAAAACTCAATCCATTACAAGAGATAGAGGGGGAGAAACATCATAAGATCCAACTATAATAGCAAAGCTCGCGATACATCAAGATCGTATCCCCTCAAGAACACGAGAGAGGGAGATCAAACACATAGCTACCTGTACATACCCTCAGCCCCGAGGGTGAACTACTCCCTCCTCGTCATGGAGAGCGCCTGGATGATGAAGATGGCCACCGGTGAGGGAGCCCCCCTCCGGCAGGGTGCCGGAACAGGGTCCCGGTTGGTTTTTCGTGGTTACAACGGCTTCCGGTGGCGGAACTCCCGATCTATACGGTTCCCCGAAGGTTTTAGGGTATATGGAGATATATAAGCGAAAGAAGTCGGTAAGGGGAGCCACGAGGGTGGAGGGCGCGCCCAGGGGGGTGGGCGCGCCCCCTGCCTCGTGCTCTCCTCGTTGAATCCCTGACGTGCACTCCAAGTCCCCTGGATTGCTTCCGTTCCAAAAATAACTCTCCCGAAGATTTCATTCCATTTGGACTCCGTTTGATATTCCTTTTCTGTGAAACACTAAAACAGGGGAAAAACATAAACTGACACTGGGCTCTGGGTTAATAGGTTAGTCCCAAAAATAATATAAAAGTGTATAATAAAGCCCATAAACATCCAAAACAGATAATATAATAGCATGGTACTATCAAAAATTATAGATACGTTGGAGACGTATCAACCAACACGTGGCATCCACCATAACGGGTCACCGTTACGGCCTGTTACTGGAGTAGCTCCGATAACCCATTAAAAGCCCGGACCAACGGGGATTTTCCATGCCAAAAATTATCATTGGCTGGAGGAAACACGTGTCGGCTCACCGTTGGTACAGATGTCATCCACTCATTGGACAGAATGCGCCAATGATACGTTGACATGTGGCACGGCCCAACAGAGGCCCATTCCGGTGAAAAGGTTGGCCCGTTTGACTTGGTCAAAAGATAGCGGGCCGACCCACGGAAAGCATGTTAACGGCTTGTTCGCACATAGCCCATTTACGGCCCGCTAACCGAGGGCCCGTTACGGCCTATCAGAATTAGGCCCGGTAGCGTCATCTGGGCCATCCAATATGATTCCAGCCCATTGTAACTTCCCGCCCATGTCTGGCCCATGACGTCTTTCGGCCCATAGGAGGCACTTTGTAACTCTTGGCCCATTAACAAGCCGTGGTGAAACTAGCCCGTAATGAATAGTCTATCGCTTTATACCCATTAACGGCCCATTATTCCATTGGGCCCTTCAAGGCCATGTTATCTTTCGGCCTTCTCAGGGCCCATTTATTCTTGGGCTCATTTCCAGCATTCGGTTACTTACGGCCTATTACTAGCCTTTTCTGATTGTGGGCCAAATTCAGCCCGTGGTTACAGTCAACCCGTTTGTGGCCCGTTAGTCTGTTAGGCCATTTTGATAGCATCATCAAATACGGCCGATTAACGATGACCCGTTATGGTCTGCCCATGAACGGACATTTCCAACTCTAGCCCGTTCAAGGCCCATAATGCGATCCATTGTTGGCCCATGTTTGGCCGATTGATCATATGGCCCGTAGAAGGCCCATTGATGCTATGGCCCATTGTTTCTACGGCCCTTAGAAGGCCCAATGTTTCTACAGACTGTAGGAGGCCCATGGTAACTACAGTAAATATGTAGCCCATGGTTATTGTGGCCTAGTTTTAAAAAAATAGGTTATTGCGGCTACAAGCAAACCGCGGAAAAAGAACTGCACTGACTACAAGCAAACAAATAAAAGACAACAAGGAAATAAATAAGCAAGCAAATTACGCTAGGCTATCATGGCTATTACACAAATTACATCCATTGGGCATCAAAGTTCGCCACTAGTGCAAATATAGGCAATAAAGCAGCATATCATATACACTGGTTGTCAAAGTTGGCGACCAGTGCAAATAAACGCTGTAGCAAAACAAGTCCAGAACTAAAACCACTTCAGAAGATCTCAAGAAACAATATCCTGGGTACCCATAATGCTGGCAAGATGCTTAGCAAGCTTACTAACTTTCTCTCGTTTGGCGCTTAAATCCTCCAGCACTTGCGGTTGCACAATAAAGTATGCATCTGAATTCTGCAGGCACTTTCTCAGTCCTTCGGCTTCTTGCCGCAGCACAGCAGACTGATGCCTTTCAGCTTGTAGCTAAGACTGAAGAAGCCGAAGTGATTCAGGCAGCAAGTTCGAAGAGCTTGTGCCAGCGGTACTAGCCAGTAACTCGAACACTACATCAACGCAGGACTGTGGGGTTTTCTCACTGTCTACAAGATCATTTTTATCACCTTTCTTGGAGACCAACCGGGCTGTCTCACTATCTTGAACCTTATCTACATTACTTTCTCTACCATTGCATAGTGGGGTGCTCTTCTCCAATATTCTGTTCACATACTACAAGAGAAACAAGCAGACACATCACAAGTTTAGCATGTAGTATATGAAACTCATTTTGGTAAACCGGTTTAGTAGTAAGGTGGACATGATAATAGCATGAAACAAACATATATCCATGTACTATGGTCACTGTATTATCCATATCATTCTAGTTTATGTTGCCAAATCAAGATAGAGACACAGTTCAACTCATATATTTTTAAGACACATCAGCATAGACAGAATATAAGTGTGAGAAACTACACAACATTGGCAACACTAGTAATGTGCATCACATGAGAACATAACTGTTTATATAACTGAAACTGAAATCAACATAGAGCAAGAAGTTAGAAGAACAATCCAGTTAAAGAAATAGGTTTAAAACATACCTGTTGCGTCATTGGAGTTTCAATTGGATCCTTCAAATTCAAAAGTAGTTGGTATGAGTAAATACAGTGATGCAACAGCAAAGGAGTATGTACCATAGCTACGGAATCTGACCTGAGAATGGTTGCTCTTCTGCTTTAAACGTGGAGTTTGGGTTCGCTATGGTGGTCTTCGTGCTTTGGGCACTGCAGTTGCTTTACAAACTGCTCATGTGGGGGTACTCTGTGGTGGACATGGTGCTTTGTCAACTAGAAGTGGGTTACTATCCGCTGGGGTTGGGGTTAGATGGGTTGTAGCTAGTTCTCTGCCCAACGATCTAAGTGTGCAATCTGGAAGAGTCTCGATTATGTGTGGTGGGGCTAGTTTGTGGACCAGTACAACGATGGTTCTATCTGCATCGACGGGTGGCAATGTCTTTTGTGAAGAAAGGGTCTTTGCTCCCTTAGATACTGCCATCACCCCCTCCAATTCAAATGGCTGATAAGCAAGAAAAGAAATTGAATGTACAAACATTGTATGATAGACAGATGTGGTAATTCACATATATGTTGTCCAACCAAATAGGACAGCATGACACAATTTCACAAATATGATGCCTAACTAAAATTGATAGCATGACACAGTTTCAGATATATGATGGATAACTTAACAGGATACAATGTCATAATTCAACATATGATGAGTATCTAAACAGGATGACATGACAAAACTATATGATGTCTTTCTAAAGTAGGTTGAGATGAAATAATTCACATAAATGTTTTCTAAGTATATAGGATGGCATGATATAATTGACATAATTGATTCATATACTAAGAAGCTGGCACTCTCATGTATGATCTCTAAAGTAAGTAGATGGAATTCAATATTGTGCATATGATGTCTAAACTAAGCAATGCAAGACACCATATGCATGATATGAGATATATAAACATTGCAACTTAGAGCATACACCTCAGGTGGGATATAGGATTGGTCATCTGTCTCTAAATCCTCCTCTGAGGAGCTCCCTGTAACCATCGAGACATATGCTTCAACAGGTACCATTGCCTCCTCTGAAGACCTTGTTTTCACTCCTGCTTTTTAATAACTGGCTCAAATGGCTGATAGACATGAAGAGTAGTTCAATATACACAGATTCTCGACAAATGGAATACGTAATGAAAAAAAAGATGGCATGAGATAATTCACATATATGATGCCTATCTACATGGCGGTGCATAATTCACTTATATGATAACTGGCTAAAAAACATGGCATTGCATAATTCACATATATGATATAGAAAGCGAACAGGAGGCATTCACACAAAGCATGTCTAATCTAAGCAGATGGCATGGCAATGCAAGACACCATATGCATGATATGAGCAATATAACCCTGCCAAGTTAGAGCATGCACCTCCGGGGGGGGGGGGTACGACTGGTCATCTGTCTCTAAATCCTCCTCTGAGGAGCTATATGTAACCAGCAAGAAATCTGCATCGACAGGTAGCACTAACTGCTCAGAAGTCCTTGTTTTCACTCCAGATTTTCCCATGACCGACTCAAATGGCTTATGCACGGGAAGAGTAGATGAATGTATAAACATTGTTGACAAATGGAATACATTATGAAAAAAATATGGCACGATACAATTCACATATACGATGATTGGCTAAATAGGATGGCATTGCATGATTCACGTGTATGATGCCTGTCTAAAGAAGATGGCATTGCATAATTCCCGCATACTCCCTCCGTTCCTAAATATTTGTCTTTTTAGATATTTCAAATGGACTACCACATACGGATGTATATAGACATATTTTAGAGTGTAGATTCACTCATTTTTCTCTGTATGTAGTCACCTGTTGAAATCTCTAAAAAGACAAATATTTAGGAATGGTGGGAGTATGATATAGAAACCAAAGAGGTGGCATTCACACAAAGCAAATCTAAACTAAGCTGATGACATATAAGATGTATAATGTAAGCAATGTGAGGCGCCATATGCATGATATGACCAACATAAGCATGCCAGGTTAGAGCAGACACCTCAGGTGGTAAATAGGAGTGGTTGGCTCCCTCTGAATCCCCATCTGAACAGTTATCTTCCTCTAGAATACAATCTGGAATGGCAGGAGGGGGACCCACTTTGCCCACCATGGAGCGGCGTCTACATGACATTATATTCCCACACAACGGTCTTCTCTTTTTCTCTACATTTTCAGCATGATTGTGTATAATAACTGACATGCATAATAAAAAAATTAGTTAGATTTTGTAAGGGCTAAGGGGTGCATGCAGAAATCAAGACTGATGGTACAAAACGAGTGGATAGATCCAAAACTAATGATTGCAGGTAGATTATAGCGTCAGTTTAAGAAGATAGACAATGGATCATCTACTATTTGTTGCCAACCCAACATGAACCACATAGAAGACACCTGATGAACCAGATAGTAGACAAATACTATTCATTGCTACCTGATATGAGACCCACAGGCATTTTAAAACTCAAGTTTGAGCGATAAAGTAGCAGGTAATAATAATCGATGTATAACATAAGCAAACACGAAAGACTACGACCTCTCTTCCGGAACTGCGTAGTCCCCAGGTTCATCTACTCAGTCGATGATGGTAATTGTCGGGTGGTAGGTGCGACATATGCCAACGGGTGGCTTATCATTGTGGGAGCCAGTAAGACCTCGCCAGTGCCTGGAAATGGGATAAGGCAAAGACATGCACGCCAGCTAATCTTACCCAGGTTCGGGGCTCTCCGTGGAGATAACACCCCTAGTCCTGCTCTGCGGGGTCTCCGCATGATCACTAGATCAACACAAGTGGCTACAAGTGGCTCCTTGAGCTGTTCGGCTAGAGGAAGAAGAAGGGAAAGGCTAGCTCTCCTCTTCTCTCTATGTGGTGTCTAAAACTCTAAGAGATCAACCCTTTGCATGGGTGCCCTGGGGGGTTTATATAGGCCCACCCCCCAGGGGTACAATGGTAATCCGGCTGGATGCGGGTCCAGGCCGTCAGTGTCTGTATCCGCCGGCTTCTCTGCCGGCCGCTGGGGCCCGCTGACTGGTGGGTCCCGCCGGCTGCCGGCCTCTTGGCCGACAGGCCGGCCCCACCGCCTGGGGATCTTGCCGGCGGCTGGTTACTGTAGCCTCGCCCCTGATGACGAGGGCTTTGCCGAGGTAAGCGTGGCTACAGTGCCGCTGTCTGGCGGGCTCTCACTGTAGTCTTACCTTGTCTTGTCTCCTTAATGATGCACATACTTCGAGGGAGTGAGGTAGCCGGCTACACCCCAGGCCGACTGGGGTGGCTTGGCCGCCTTTGAGCGTCTCTCTGGCTGAAGGGGCCCACCGCCCGCGGGCCGTACTGACAGCCTGTCATGGGTGGCGTCATGGTCAACATGGCAACAGTGCCGCGCCGGACGGGGGATGGCCGACCCGTACGGCGCACTGTGGCCATGTGTGCTCCGGGATTCGGGGGTGGCAGGCTTTACTGTAGCCATGTCTCGTCACCGTTATGTGGGTGCAGTCCTTGAGGGTGCAATCTTGGCCGCTTACCGAGAGCCGGCCCTCTTGTGGCCGGCATCGTGCAGTCGGTCTTCTTGTGGCTGGCTTCTTGGAGTCGGCCTTCTTGTGGCTTTCTTCGGGAGGGTTTCAGGGCCGGGCCGCCTTCCAGTAGTCGGCCTGTGAGATAGCCGGCCAGGGGAAGGCGGCCCTGTGCTTTGGGTGCTTGGAGGCTCGATCGGCCCGATAATTTTTTAAGAGCCAGGCGGAGTCGGTTAGGCTACCCGTGGTCATTTACTCCGACAGTAGCCCCCAAGCCTCCGGGCAACTTGGCAAAGTTGGGCGGAGGTTTTTTTGGCGGGTGTTCACGGAAATGATCATGCAAAAGATCAAGTTAGTTCACATAGATATATCAAATGAGCGCTTTTAGTATTGCAAGTTTTATCCCGAGGGTGCCGACTCGGTTTCGTCCGAGCCCCCTTCAATCTTTTTCGTGTTCCCTCCACTTTTTGGCTTGTGCTCTCGCTCGCCGGACAGCCGCTCTGCGGTCTGTGTCTGAGAGTGGGCCGCGAAGTGGAGTGTACAGTACTCAGACTCTGGGAACGGATTTAACCGAGCAGATACTCATAAAGCAAACGGTCGGGTCGCCCGAAGCGTTTCTCTTCCCAGATGTTTTTCGCGTGGGGTGACCTCCAGCTTTTGCTCTCGCTAGCCGGACAGCCGCTCTGCAGGCTGTGGCTGAGAGGTGGGCCTTTGGTACTACACACGTTACTAAGCCGTCTGTCGGAAAAAACGTCTCAGGCCAAGCGGCCAGCCCCCAGGCCAACTCTGGCTGGCACCGGGGCGAACAGTGGTGCAACTGCAAAAAAATGCGGAGATAGCCCCCGAGCATCGCTTGGGGTTATCTGTACTTGCGTGATGCAAAAATATGCGGGTGAGGAGCTCACATTGATTTTCGTGTAGTCGCGACAGAGGTTGTCGAAGACAGCCGACACGGCTCGGCACTCGCGGAGCGCGCCGGCGCACCCACTGGGTGTAGCCCTCGAGCCTCCGGGCGCTCGTGGAGGGTCCATCCGGTCGGGCTTGTCCGGCCAAGCGGCGAGCGGAACATGGCCGAGCCCGCTTGGCACAGCCGGCCAGGCCGCGAGGCATTTGGCAGCGGCCGGATCTCCCGGCGACTACTTTGTCTTCTTCTTCCCGGGGGCGCGTCAGCGCACCCGCTGGGTGTAGCCCCCGACATTCGGGCCGACTGCTGAGCAGTCGGGCCGGATCTCCCGGTGACTACTTTGTCTTCTTCTTCACGGGGGCGCGTCAGCACACCCGCTGGGTGTAGCCCCCGAGATTCGGGACGACTGCTGAGCAGTCGGGCTGGATCTCCCGGTGACTACTTTGTCTTCTTTCTCACAGGGATGCGTCAGCGCACCCGCTGGATGTAGGGCGCTCCACCAGTGTAGTTGGCAGCCGGCCAGGCCGTGCATGGGCGCACGTACATATTCCAGCGGGCCAGACATGCACGTACACAGTGCACCCCTCGGTGCACTTCCTTTCTCTTCTTTTTCTTCTTTGCAGCAGTCTACTCCGACTTTTCTTCAGCCGGCCACTATTTTTTTCTGACTGCGTGTGAGCAGCCGGACGCCACCAGTCGGCCACTTTCTTTTCACTTTCTTTCGCAGCCGCATCCGTTGACTCTTCTGTTTTCTTGGACGGCTGGAAGGAGCCTTGAGCATCATATTCCTTGGGGTCAGGGGACAGGGCCTGCTGCTTGCCGGCCATGGCCACGACTCGGTCCAGCATCTTTTTTTCTTTGGCAATCATGAGGGACTTGGCCAGCCGGCTGCTCGCTGCAGCACACTCAAAGGATTTATTGTAGTCTCCGGCTATGGTGATGATCCCCTTTGAACTAGGCATCTTCCTCTTGAGGTAGGCGTAGTGGGGCACAACCATGAACTTGGCCAGGGAAGGTCGGCCAAGCAACGCGTGGTAAGGGCTCTCTAGATCCACCACTTCAAACCAGACTACTTCTCGGCAGAAGTGATCCTTGTCTCCGAAGAGAACATCTATCTTGATCTTGCCGACTGGTGACCAGGACAGGCCGGGTACGATGCCATGGAACACAGTCCGGCTTGGCATGAGTTGCTTCGTCTTGATGTTCAGCTTCTCAATGGTGTCACGGTACAGTATGTTGATGCTGCTCCCACCGTCAATCAGTACTCGGGAGAAAAGGGCAGCTCGCCTTTCTGTCGCGAGGGTGGCGTCCAACACCAATGCATAAGAGCTGGGAGACGGCATCACCTCTGGGTGATCGGCCCGGCTCCAGCTGATAGGCATCTCAGACCAATGCATAAACTCTGGGTTGTTAGAGGCGACCGCGTTGACTTCTTGGTGTTATCGGCGCCGACTGCGTCTGTCTTCAGTTTGGCTTGTAAAGACGACGTAGGCGGCATGCTTGTCCGGAAACTCGTCTTGAATGGCTCCGACGGCTGGTCAAGTAGCCGGCTGCTGAGGGGCTGGAGGTGGCTGGCCAGCAGGTGGAGGCGGCACCAGCCCTTTGCCTTTGGAGATTCGCATGAGCCAATGACACTTCCGAGTCGTGTGGTTGGACGGCTTCACGCCGCTGTGGAACTTGCAGGGGGCATCAAGGGTTTGCTCGTAGGAGAAAGCCGGCTGCCAAGCCAGCCTGTCGCCCTTCTGCTTCTTGGGCATGGGCCGCCCTTCAGGTTGTTCGTCTTCGACTGTGGCTACTTGACGACTGGTGGAAGGCGGCATAGGGGCCTTGCGCTTGTTGTCGTTTGGGTACGGGCGTCGATTGGAGTCACCGGCCGGCGTCTTGGGAGCCGGAGCAAGCACCTTTCCAGAGGCATCCACTCGAAACTCAGTCTTCATTGAAGAGTCGGTCGTGGCGTACTTGTCTGCTATGATCAGCAGCTCATCGAGGGTAGTTGGCTCGTCGCAGAGGAGCCGGTGCTTGAGGAGGTGCCCTCTCGGCACCTGGCGGTGAAGTACTCTATGGCTTGAACCTCGTGCACCCCTTCATAGGAGTTGCGGAGCTCGGCCCAACGCGTGAGGTAGTCGCGAGTTGATTCGCTGGGCCCTTGCACGCACAACGAAAGCTGGCGGGGCTTGGGAGGCCGCTTGTATGTGCTGGTGAAATTGCGGATGAAGACTTCCGTGAAGTCTAGCCAGCTGTTGACGCTGTAGGGCTTGAGGCTATTCAACCAGGTGCGTGTCGTGCCTTGAAGCATGAGCGGGACGGACTTCACAGCGACGCGCCTGTTGCCGTTTGCTATGCGGACTGCGGTGGAGTAATCGATCAACCAGTCTTCCGGCTTCACGGAGCCGTTGTATTTTGGTGCGTCTCTTGGGAGTGAGAACCCTTTGGGGAAGGGCTCGTCGCGTATGCGGGGGCCAAAGCAAGGCGGGCCGACATCATCTTCTTCTTCTAGCGCCAGGGATCACGCTAGGCGGTCGATCCGGTGGCGGGCGTCATTCTCGCCGACTCCTTCGCGGTGGCCTAGTCGGTCGCCGAGAGTCGGATGCGTAACAGGCGGCGGGGTGGGATATCTCTCCGCACGAGTCGGGGGAGGAGGCGGATTGCCTCGTCGTTCCACAGCTCGGGGGTGGCCTTTTGCGTCGCGCTCGATGGTGTGCCGAGTCCGACTGCGGCTAGCAGCCGGCTCCTTTTCTTTTCACGCGCAGGCGCCGCTTGCAGTCGGCGTCCGGGATGTCGCGCCGTTCTCTCGGCGTGGGGGAGGACTTTCAGCGCGGGCGCTGGCTTCATGCCACTCTACAGCCGCGTCGATCAGCTGCTGGATGCGTCTAGTCATGCAGGGGAGCTCGTCGGCCTCCAGCCCGTTCAGCTCGTCTACGGCCGCCTGAGCGGCACGTAGGTTCTCGAGTGGCGTGGCGTAGACTGGGCGGTCTGCTCCTAGCATGCTGGCGATGGCCGCGCCGCGCTTCTTGACGATGCCGGCTCGGCTCGGCCTGCCAGGAGGCGGCGTACCAAAGGCGGCGCGGTCGACTTTGCGCTGGTGAGCCTCAGTGAGGCGTCTAATGGATGCTATTTTCTGGCCCTCCGCGATGAGGGCGAGGCGGCGTGCCTCCAGTGTCTCGGCGTCAGCGTCGGCCGGGATGGGGGCGAACAGGTCGTGTAGCGCCGCTTGTAGGGCGTCGTGGGCATTCTCGCCTGAGGCGGCGCCATGGCTAATGACCAGCACCTCAATGACAGTACTGCCGCCATTGTCGGCTCGAGGAAGAGGGTCGTCAATGATCACCACGTTGGTGGGGAAGGCGTCAAGCGATACCGTGTCGGAGTCGACAAGCATCCGGTCGGTGGAGCCGACCGACTCCAAATCCAAAGCAGGCTCGCTGGAGACGTGAAGCTGATCGAGGAGGCTGACGAGGCGGTTCTCGGGGCAGTCTGTGCCCGCGTCGGACCCAGGCTCGTCGGAGATGCGAGCCTCGCCAAGAAGATCGGCGAGGCAGCTCGCCGCTCAAGCGTCATCGACGCCTTGCAGCGCGTCGGGGCAAGCGCCATCGGGCGTGCCGGGCTGGCTACGCTCGCTGGGAAGGAAATGGATTCCCGTCCAGAACAGGTCTCCGGACGACGGTGCACCTGGCCCCACGGTGGGCGCCAAATGTCGGGTGGTAGGTGCGACATATGCCAACGGGTGCCTTATCATTGTGGGAGCCAGTAAGTCATCGCCGGTGCCTGGAAACGGGATAAGGCGAAGACATGCACGCCGGCGAATCTTACCCAGGTTCGGGGCTCTCCGTGGAGATAACACCCCTAGTCCTGCTCTGCGGGGTCTCCGCATGATCACTAGATCAACACAAGTGGCTACAAGTGGCTCCTTGAGCTGTTCGGCTATAGGAAGAAGAAGGGCAAGGCTAGGTCTCCTCTTCTCTCTATGTGGTGTCTAAAACTCTAAGAGATCAACCCTTTGCATGGCTGCCCTGGGGGGTTTATATAGGCCTACCTCCAGGGGTACAATGGTAATCCGGTTGGATGCGGGTCCAGGCCGTCAGTGTCTGTATCCGCCGGCTTCTCTGCCGGCCGCTAGGGCCCGCCGACTGGTGGGTCCCGTCGGCTGCCGGCTTCTTGGCCGACAGGCCGGCCCCATCGCCTGGGGGGTCTTGCCGGCGGCTGGTTACAGTAGCCTCGCCCTGATGACGAGGGCTTTGCCAAGGTAAGCATGGCTACAGTGCCGCCGTCTGGCAGGCTCTCACTGTAGTCTTACCTCGTCTTGTCTCCTTAATGATGCACATACTTCGAGGGAGTGAGGTAGCTGGCTATCGGGAGCCGGCTACACCCCAGGCCGACTGGGGGGGCTTGGCCGCCTTCGAGCGTCTCTCTGGCTGAAGGGGCCCACCGCCCGCGGGCCGTACTGACAGCCTGTCATGGGTGGCGTCATGGTCAACATGGCAACAGTGCCGCGCCGGACGGGGGATGGCCGACCCGTACGGCGCACTGTGGCCATGCGTGCTCTGGGATTCGGGGGTGGCAGGCTTTACTGTAGCCACGCCCCGTCTCGTCACCGTTATGTGGGTGCAGTCCTTGAGGGTGCAATCTTGACCGCATCGTGGAGTCGGTCTTCTTGTGGCCGGCATCGTGGAGTCGGTCTTCTTGTGGCCGGCTTCTTGGAGTCGGCCTTCTTGTGGCTTTCTTCGGGAGGGTTTCAGGGCCGGGCCGCCTTCCAGTAGTCGGCCTGTGAGATAGCCGGCCAGGGGAAGGCGGCCCTATGCTTTGGGTGCTTGGAGGCTCGATCGGCCCGATAATTTTTGAAGAGCCAGGGGGAGTCGGTTAGGCTACCCGTTGTCATTTACTCCGACAGTAATGCAGTTGGCGTGGCTGCCGGCAACGGGGAAGATGAACTGAGGCGGCAAAAGAAAGACTGCAGGGGGAATCTCTGCTGCAGTGAACGCTTCTGTCGATGGTGCACCTCAGGTGGGGTGGATGACAGCACGGTTGGAGCAGGACATAACACACAGAGTTTTCTTTGAGGCCTATCTGAAAATGAAGTAAATCTGTAAGGGCTTATTAGAATTTTAGGATTCTAAAATGCAGGGACAGGAAAAACACAACAATAGGATAGGAATGCACGTGCAAAATAGAGCATTTGGAAACATTGGATTTTTGTGAACCTGGGTGTTTGGTTCACATGAATTGGAAGAACACAGGAATGGAGAAACATGGTCAAATTAAAGTCAACCATGTGAAAATGAAAAAATAAGAATCTTATTATGCCAGTAATGCAATTAGTCCTGTTCTTCATGCATATTAATTTGAAAAGGACGTCCAACTGGATATTAAAATTCCTACGTTTTTTGTTTGAAAGAGACACCAAAGGAAAAAAATCCTCAAGTTTTGCTTTGCTCCACTTCTAAACAAATGCACGAATAGTAGTACCATAGTAGTTCCATAGCAAAGGATCCCAGAGGGATCGAGATGAATGCAGAGTAACAAAGTGATGCAACGAGTGTACAACCTCTTTGGCATAGCCTTGTCGACCTCAGCATCATTGGGTTGGACGTGGAGGATGGTGATGCTGGTGTGACTGTCGGAGGCGAGGATGAAGATCTGAGGCCTCTGGAAACGGCCCTGAGGGTACTACTTCACCGTGATAGACGGTTTGGTCGTTGGAGCAGCTCCGATGAGGTGTACGGTGGCGAGGCTGAAGCAGGACAAGACAGACAACGTTAATCTGAAGTGGGACTCTGATATCATCTGCAATAGATGATGTAAAATACATCACCAAAAAGTGCTAGATGTAAAACGCATCAGCCGCACCATGGCTGCTCCGACAGATGCTGTAAATACTATTTACTCTGAACTTAACTAAAGAAACTGAACTTTAGAGTCGAAACTGAATTTGACTGTCAAAACTGATTGAACTAGTAGAAGATCATTGCAATAGATGTTTAGGGCATTCGAGCACTAGTAGCAGAGAAGCAGTGATCTAAATCAGCAGACGATTGAGCAGGGAACGCTCTAGCACAGAGCAAGTCGTGCAGCAGCACCGCAAGCGAGTGCTAAAGCAGCAACTCTTGTAGCTGCCGGAGGTCGTGCAGCAGCAGCAGCAGCGTGAGCGAGAGCAAGAGCAGACCAGCAGCATGAACGAGAGCAAAGCGGAGCAGCAGCGCGACCGACAACAATAGCAGAGCAGAGCAGCTGCACAAATGAAAGCAAGAGCAGTGCAGCAGCGCGACCGACAGCAAGAACAGAGCTGCAGTGCGAGCGAGAGCCGGAGCAGCAGCAGCAGCGCGAGCGAGAGCCGGAGCAGCTGCAGCTAGTGCCGGTGTGGAAGTCGCCACCGAGGAAGCAACGACATGAGGGAGAGACGCCGTGGATGAAGTGGTCGGTGACGGCACCGTCGATGGAGATCCGCCATGGCTGCTCGGTATCGAGCACCGGCGGCCCCGTGCGATCGAATAAAAGATAAAATGCAGTCGTGAGTGCAGAACTTCCTTGGTGGCGCCGAGTTGGCCTCGGCTTCATCAGAGGAATTGGTGAGGGTGCTGCGGTTCCGGTGGGGCAGGTCAAGACGACGATGTGGGGATGGTGGTGGCCTGATAGACGAGGCAAACGTCGGGGCAGGTCCTTGGCGGTGGAGGACGGGGCGGCTGATCCGGTGGGACGACGGGATCGACGACGGATCCTCATCCGGTGCGGTGGATGAGGGACGGCGAGCTATTGCGGTGGACGACATCGTAGGGGAAGAGTCTCCGCCAGGGCGGCGGTCGGGAGGCCGACCGAGGAGCATGGGGTTTCGTGGGTTTTGGCGGCCACGATGTACGAATGGGGGGGGCGAAGGGGAAGGTAGGGGGAGCCATGGCTTAGGGACGTGCTTGTCCGAAATGTAGGGTAAGTTACCAACGTACCCCCACTGGTTTTTACACCGCGACGTTGAGCCGGCATTTCAGGCTGAGGGGTAGAAGGGGGATTTCGCGTCTCCGGGCTGCGGGACCGATTTCGTATGAGGAGGGAGTTTTCACGCGCGTCAAAATTTCAGGATAACAAGGTGCGGCGCGGGTTGAAGAGGCGGGAGTTTCAAAGCAGATGAGACAAAAGATACTCGAGCTTGAAACTTTCGGGATAACAAGGCGCGGATTCCTTGTTCGGGAGAACAAACTTAGCATGTACAAAAAAACAATTCATACAAGACACAAGAGACTCATGTCCCCTTTTACTATATTGCTATAAATGTCAAAAACTACAAGAAAAATGTAAAAAATATCGGGAGAACAAGATTACCATGTACAATAGGAAATCGATCCGCACTTCCCTCAATAACAACAAAAAAACAAATCAATTCCCACCAAAAGAAAGAGTCATGTCCCTTTTTATATGATTACAAATGCCAGGATCTTGAATTTCAATTTTTGAATCCATGTTATGTTGAATTCGAATATATCGTTAGGTGACCATGCGGTTTATAATGGATGTAGTCCTACATTTTGATCTTCCATCATATATGAACATTTTACTCCACCCTATGAACATATATATTGCGTCTACCATACGGACTAAATTTAAATCAATATTCCTTATTTGAATACGATTATTGTCAAGTTAAACAATCATTTAAATATTATCTTGATAACAAAAAACATGCATATAGCAGTAATCATATTTCACTATGAACTACATGTACCATACGATCTCCAATTAAAGTATCTATTTTGTGTTGAATTCAAATCAAACAACATTGGTCTAGGTGGCGAGATGTTCAGGACAATCTAAACCCTGTTTTCATATGTACAATTTTTGGCTGAATTGGGACAAGTTTTGGTATAAGCTTCTTGCAAAACTGGAGATTCTCTCAATAAGCCTCGTGGTTCTAAGAGGGAACATGTCACCTTTGTGTGCGAAACGATAAACGCTGCCTCCCCCCTGATTTTCTTTACAGAGGCAACATAAAACTATAAGTCTGCCCTCTTAAATTTTGGAGTTATTCCGGGTTCGTTTGGCCTTTTTTATACTCCCTCCATTTTTTGTATACAAGGCCACAAACGCATATTACAGGTACCAAGGAAGAAACTAATAGCCACTTAAGCCAATGATGCAAACTAGTCTTTTCTCCTCGCTTGACGTGTTAGTTATTGTCTATTTTTCTCTCCAACACACAACAAGACAACTCTCTCACTCCTCATTGGTTGATTAATGCGGTGTATTCAAACCAACCTTCTCACCCTCGCATCCATTCATAGGGCATTAATGTCCTCGGTTGGTAGTACGAGGAAAACCTCATCAATTTTATCTTGATTTGTGTTTGTGGCCTTGTATAGCTGCAAATTATAATTTTGATAGTGGCCTTGTATACAAAAATGGAGAGAGCACATTAATTGAGTTTCTGGACATTTAATGTGCATAATCCAAATTTGAACTGCAAGCACATGCTCCGGTGCACCAAAGTTAGTTGAAAACTCACATGTGTGTCCTTGGGTGAATTTGTAGGTCCCATGCAAGAAATGGGAATGGAATTCAAACATCTGGGCATGGTGACTCAGCCGAGAACATCGAGAAACTTGGTTTTTAAATTCATGTAAATCCAAAACTCGCCTAGAAATCATGAAACTTGGCATGGTGTCAGGTCATGGCACTAACATGGTGTGGTAAGAAATTGGGCCGATTTGGAACAAGTTTTGGTTAAGCTTCTTGCAAACCGGATCTTCTCTCAAGAAGGCTCGTGGTTCTGAGAGGGAACATGTCACCTTTGAGTGTGAAACGATATACGCTGCCCCCCTTGAGTTTCTTTACAGAGGCAACATAGAACTACATGAGTGCCCTATTAAATTTTGGAATTATTCCGGGTTCATTTGGCCTTTTTTATACATTAATTGAGTTTCTGGTCATTTAATGTGCGTAATTCAAATTCGGACTACAAGCACATGCTCCCGTGCACCAAAGTTGGTTGAAAAATCACATGTGTGTCCTCGGGTGAATTTCTAGGTGCCATGCAAGAAATGGGAATGAAATTCAAACATCTGGGCATCGTGGCTCGGCCGAGAACATTGAGAAACTTGGTTTTAAAATTCATGTAAATCCAAAACACGCCTGAAAATCACGAAACTTGGCATGGTGTCATGTCATGGTACGACCATGCTGTGGTAAACAATTGGCCGAATAGGAACAAGTTTTGGTATAAGCTTCTTGCAAACTGGAGCTTCTCTCAAGAAGGCTCGCGGTTATGAGAGGCAACGTGTCACCTTTGTATGCGAAACAATATACGCTGCCCCCCTTGAGTTTCTTTATAGTGGCAACATAGAACTACATGAGTGCCCTATTAAATTTTGGAATTATTCCGGGTTCGTTTGGCCTTTTTATACATTAATTGAGTTTTTGGTCATTTAATGTGCATAATTCAAATTTGAACTACAAGCACATGCTCCCGTGCACCAAAGTTGGTTGAAAACTCATATGTGTGTCCTCGGGTGAAACTCTAGGTCCCATGTAAGAAATGGGAATGAAATTCAAACATCTGGGCATCGTGGCTCGACCGAGAACATTGAGAAACTTGGTTTTAAAATTCTTGTAAATCCAAGTTGTGGTACTACCATGCTGTGGTAGAAAAATTGGGAGAATAGGAACAAGTTTTGGTATAAGCTTCATGCAAACCGGAGATTCTCTCAAGAAGGCTCGTGGTTCCTAGAGAGAACGTGTCACCTTTGTATGCATAATTCAAATTTGAAATAGAAGCACATGCTCCCGTGCACCAAAGTTGGTTGAAAAATTACATGTGTGTCCTCGGGTAAATTTCTAGGTCCCATGCAAGAAATGGGAATGAAATTCAAACATCTGCCATCGTGGCTCGGCTGGAAACATTGAGAAACATGGTTTTTTAATTCCTGTAAATCCAAAACACGCATGATAATCAGGAAACTTGGTTTGCTGTCATGACATGGCACCAACATGCTGTGGTAATTTTGCTGTCAGATTTGCGAAGGCACACACATTAACAATCAACAAAGTAATTTTGGAACAAGTGTTGTCACGTTACAATCGGAAACACAAGTATTATTGAAACCGTGGGCGTTCTATTTACCATTTACATGCTGCCACGCGTCCCCTTTTTTATAAGCTAGGAGGCGCCATGCAGGATAGCTATTTGAGTACGGGAGGCGTGCGATCACACCCCTGCGGGTGCTTATCTGGAGGAGAGCCCTTGCGCTCGAGCCTCTGTTTAATGGCATGGCTATGTCTCATTCGACTGAGATTTAAGAGAGAAAAAAGAAAATCTGAAAAGAAAATTTAAAACGGATCTTGATGTAGGATCCGACGGACCTATATAGCATCTACTGTGGCTTATAGCACGACTGATGAATATATAAGAACGACGACAGTGGATAATAATTGTATTACATAATTAGGAAGATAATTAAAAAAGCCACATGCGGCTACGCCCGAAATACACAAGGGAAAAAGAAGAAGGAAGACAACGATCTTGCTCGCTGACCTCTACATTCTTGATGCGTTGCGGCAGGCCGCGGGAACTAGTCTCCGCGGCGAGCGGGGATGAGCTCTGTCATGTCATCAAGACGCTGCTTGAGAGCATCCACGGATTCCTCCAACAGCCTTGGGCGCTCGATGCGGAGCATGTCATTCTCATCCATAAGTTTCTTGACGATGACGCCAGTCCTCTTCAACAAGGCACTGGTCTCCTCCTGCTGCTCTGCACTTTGGACAATCTTCGTCCTTAGCAGGTCACGCTCGGCCCGGAGCCTCTCATTGCCCTCCCTTAGTTGTCGGATGACGCCGGTAGCCTGCTCAAACGAGGCTTTCATGTCGTCCTGCAACCGTGCCCAGCCGGAGATCTGATCCATCTGGCTATCGACGATCGCATGCATGCGCCTGTAAGAGTCGTCGCCTGCCCGCGAGACATTTTCTAGGGCGCCGCGGCGCGGCGGGACATCTCTGCTGCATTCGCGGCGCGGCGAGACATCTCTGCTGCTTCCGCGGCACGGCCGGACCAGTCTGCTGCATCGACGGTGCGGCGGCACCTCCGTGCTAATTCGGCGGCGCCGCAAGACCTCTGTGATGCTACTTCCATGCGGCGGGACATGTCGGCTGCTTCTGCATCGAGGCGGGACATCTCTCATGCCTCCGCTTCCATGCTCGCCTCTCCCTGGTGGTAATCTCTCGACCCAGAAATCACGCTGGCCATGGCAGACGCAAGGGAAGGATGCTGAATGACTTGTTTGTTTTTGTGGATGAGGAGTTGAGGAGGAATGTGCAGTCATCTTCGCATAGTAGTATTTATAACCGAGTACTAATAAACTCCTAAGTGGGGAACCATTTAGTTTGTGATCGGTGTGAATAGGTTGCAATTAAATACAGCGTGGTAGTAGTAATTTAGATTGTGACGAGATGCAAGCTCAAAATTTATTGACGGTTCTAGTTTCGAAGTGCGGCACTATTCCCGGATGGCATAACGTGGGCTTGTGTTCTCGGTCGTGGTGTAGCATATGCCATGGTAGTTCTTTTTCTACTGCTGTGTACATACAATAACTGGCACTGTCGGATACATATCTTACGGTTATTGGGGCATTCGACAGGAATAGCCTCGTGGCGAGCTATAGACTAGTCTTTTTTTCAGATGCGTTATACCTATATCTCGGGACTTCTCCCACGCACCATCTCTAGCTCCCTAGGTCGATGCCACCCACATACACTTGTACTCGGAGTTTAGTACGTTATACAGGAAGCGAAGAGGTGCACGCACGCACTCGTCCTCTGTCACACACGCATCTGTAGCTACGAATTATACTGTTCTCAACCAACCGATTGGCTCTATCATAGGTTTCACGTTGCTCCTTTGCCTTGAGATTCAGAAGTTTCAAATGCGGAGGCTAAGCTGGAGGCGCGAGGTTTTGGTTAATGTGTGGGCTGCACATGGCACCAACACGACACGAGCTTCGTCTGCCTGGTGCGCATGCAATCGGGTGAGTTGTCCAAGTATAGACACAACCAGGCCCTCCTTGGTATCTGTGCCTCGACTTGGGCTGGTAATAGTGGATAGTAACATAGAATACTACTAACAAGCATATGTTACTAGTCTATGTTACTACCTTCATAGTGGGTAGTGTCAGTATGTGATAACATAGATGTCTTCATTTATTACTTTGTAGACTCATTTTGCATTGGAAAGCACTATATGATGGTAACATATTTATGTTACTCTATTTGCCTCTCTCCTCATTAATTACTTGCCACCTCATCATTTTTGCTTATGTGGCATCTATCTTACTACCTATGTTACTCCCACTATGAGCAGCCTTATGCGTAGAGAAATTAGGATCGGAGGAAGTACTACTAGTAGTAGTACTAATTTGATGTGTCACGTCAACTCGCACAAGTATGCAACACTTCCTGAACTAACAAGCATATAAGCTGTTATACTTCTTATAAGATGTTATACTTCTTACCCAAAGGATCTTTATATCCAACAGACACAAAATATCCGTTCGACTGTTGCAAACTACTTTAACTACTGATCTGATGTCGAAGTAATTGCTGCAGCGCCACCAAAACCCACCATCTCTTAAGCTACAGTAGACCAAGCTAACCCCTATATTAGCATATTACTAAGATAAACAGAAGGCACTTTAGAATCATTTAGGACGTGACCTTGCCAATATGAATGTGGAGGGACACCAGCTTAGCCCCGGCCAGCAGCTTGGGCGGAACTGTGAAGAAGGTCAGCTCCTGCACGGCGACATCGCTGGAATCCTTGCTGCTTGTCACCTCCATTTCCACCTTGACAGCGTCGGTCCTGCATTTGGGCTCCCCCGGAGGGCCATTCACCCACAACTTGGCCATGTAGGCAATAGACGCGCCGATGTCGAGCACGCGACCGACCAAGAAAAACGCGTGGCCGTCCTCCTCCGCGAACAACAAGAGTCGTGGCTCCGACAGTTGCACTTGCAGCTGGATTACCTTGCCGTATTGGATCCTACGCATGCGCATGGGATGCACGATGCTGATGTGGTAGGAGAGAGCTGGCAGCGGGCCTTCGTAGCCGCAGACGGGCATGGTGCATTTGTAGGGCGCGAGCGAACACATGCTCTGGTGATCAGCGAGCTTGTGGTAAGTAACGTAGAGCCCACAGTCTTCGTGCGGGCACTCCACCCACACCGAGGAAAGGACGGTGTCGACCGCCGTGATCCGCATGTCGAAGCCACCACCGCTCGCACTTCTGGCACTGCCGATGGTTCTCGGGGCTCTCGACGCGGCAGTCTGCGCAGGCCAGGTGCGCTCCCTTCCACTGCACAAATCAATCGAACGGCACATTAATCAAGAAACCTGCACCTTGCTCGATCAGCCGAACGGACAAGGTGTATTTAAATCAACACATGCAAGTATCAAAAGAAGAGTCACGGCATGCATGCATGCGTTGTAATTAATGCATCGGTAAACGAAAATTATTGAAATATATCGAGTACAGTGCTTTGATGTGTCGCTTCAACTCGTACAAGACCGAGAAGTTTGATTACTACAACACCCTCTCCCTCGCGGACTGAGCTCCGGTGCCTTAACTGCACCTGCCTTTGGCTGCATGATAGGTGGGCCACCCACTCTTGGGCCCACCTGTCATGCACGCAAAGGCAGGAGCAGTAAGTCAATGAAGCTGCGTCCCTCCCTCGCCCATGAGCGTGTTGGCTGGCTGGACTAAGAGAAGCTTTCCCTACATGCTTTCCCACCCGCACGAAGTGGACATGCAGCAGTTCAATCGGTATCAGATGGCCAGAAGCATACTATAGTACTCCTCCATTCCAGTAGTACTCCATCATTGTTCGACTTCCCAAAGAGGCGAAGAGCTAAGCGTAGCCCGGACGCTCGTGTGGTAGTTTCATGTGTAGAGTAGTCTAGGATAGCGTGTACCGTGCCTGTAAGCTTAAAATCATTAGGGTCAGCTCCATGCTATGAGGCCGTCTCAAAGCTTTTTTTATTAAAATAATCTTCTGGCCCTACCTGTCATCCTAGTGATTGTTGTTTGCACGCTCATCTGGTCAAGACAGGAATATATATTTTAATTTGTGGTGGGGTAAATGTTAGAGGTTGCAGCAAATATATTGTACACTGAGGCAACCACGTGGGGCCAGTGCTATGTTGTGTTGCATCAACTCGTACGACGAGGAGAAGCTTGATTTTACTACTACACGCCTTCTCCCTCGACCGTGCGCGCGGTGGCTCGCATACGAGGACATGCTTTTGCTTATAGTAATACAACAAGCTATCCCTCCCGCTCGCGGTAGACGAGGAGAAGCTTGATTTCACTACTACACGCCTTAATGGTCTACTTTCTCAAAGTGCTTAGTGATATTTCTCCAAAACCCTCAGCCACTTTCTCATTTCCAAATATGTCCGAAACCCAAAGTCATAATGGCCGCACTGATTTGATGTATCCGGCGCCACCGAGTTCAGATGACATAGCCACTGCCAGAAACCCTAGACAATGCGGTCGCATCGATACGGATCTCGGTCTCACCTAGATGGCCTTGCAATCTCTCTGTTGCCTATTGTAATTATTTTGGTCTCACCGAAATGTGCAACGGGTCCCATCGAGTTTGCTTGACCAACTCTCTGTTTGCTCGTTGCTGAAATAGGTCCCACTGAGATGAGGTTTTGCCCTAGCCCTATCACATCAGTCCCACCGCGTTGATCATGTCGATCCCACCGAGATTCCTAACATTCACATGTTGAACTAAATCAATCTCGCCGAGTTCTTCCATTCGGCCTGACCGAGTTGGGTCAAATATGTGTAACTGTTGGCTTTCGTGTGGACGCTATATATACCACTCCACCCACTTCTCCATTTGAGAGAGAGCCATCAGAACGTGCCTACACTTCCACCACTCATTTTCTGAGAGAGAACCACCTATTCATGTGTTGATACTAAGACATTCTAGTCCAACCACAAGAATCTTGATCTCTAGCCTTCCCCAGGTTGCTTTCCACTCAAATCATCTTTCCACCATAGCAAAATCTGTGAGAGAGAGTTGAGTGTTGGGGAGACTACCATTTGAAGCACAAGAGCAAGGAGTTCATCATCAACACACCATCTATTACCTTTTGGAGATTGGTGTCTTGTAGATTGGTTAGGTGTCACTTGGGAGCCTCCGACAAGATTTTGAAGTTGAACCAGGGAGTTTGTAAGGGCAAGGAGATCACCTACTTCATGAAGATCTACCAGAGTGAGGCAAGTCCTTCGTTGGCGATGGCCATGTTGGGATAGACAAGGTTGCTTCTTCATGGACCCTTCATGGGTTGATCTGAACAAGGCAAGCTCGAAGGACCCATTTCCCTTGCCGCGCATCTACCAGATTGTGGATTCCACCTCTAGGTGTGACCTTCTTTCTTTCTTGGATGCATACTCTAGATACCACCTGATCTTTATGTCCAAGGAAGACGAAGAGAAGACCGCGTTCATAACCCCATGTGACACGTACTGCTTCGTAAGGATCACCTTCGGGGTGAAGAGCGCCGGTTCCACTTTTGCAAGGGCAGTCCAGATTGGTTTTCAATCATAGTTGCATAGAAACATTGAAGCTTACATAGATGATATTGTGGTCAAAACCAAGGACAGGTCAACCCTCATTTAGTATTTGGAAGAAACATTTGATAATTTGCGCAAGATCGACTTGAAGCTGGACCCGAAGAAGTGTGTGTTTGGCGTTCCTTTCGGCAAGCTACTTGGTTTCTTTGTGTCCCATCAGGGGATAGAGGACAACCCCAACAAGATCAAGGCTATCGAGCAGATTCAAGCACCCAAGACAGTTAAGGACATGAGGCGTTTGACTGGATCTGTTCCCGCGCTTAGCAGAATCATTTCCAAGTCTGCCGAGCGTGCCGTGTCGTGCTTCAAAATCTTGAAGAAGGTAGGGCTTGTGGAGTGGACCCCGGAGAGAGACACTGCACTACAATATTTGAAGACCTACCATTCCTCTGTGCCCACTTTGGTCGCTCCCAAACCATAAGAACTGTTGCTGCTATACTTAGCGGCAACTAATCAAGTGGTTAGTGCAGCATTGGTGGCGCAACGGGAAGTGGATGAACCGACAGCGACATACATTGTCCCCTCTGGAGAGGAAGGCGAACACGTCGGGCAAGGTCAGATGCATTTCAGAGCAGGGGAGAGCAAGGCAGCGGAGGCAGTCCCAAGGTTGCGGCAAGGAATAAAGTGGTGCAGCACCCAGTGTACTTCGTTAGCTTCTTGTTGCAGGGGGCTAGTTCGAGGTACTCTAGCATGCAAAAGTTGATTTTGGCCTCATCATGGCCTCAAGGAATATGCGCCACTAGGCCCAAGCCCACGAGATCATGGTTGTCACCCGCTTTCCTTTGCAACGCATACTCAGAAACCCTAAGGCCACCGGCAGGATAGTGGAGTGGGCCTTGGAGTTATCCAACTTTGGTTTGAAGTTTGAGAGAACATCAACTATTCAGAGCATAGCACTGGCAGAGTTTATTGCTGAATGGACACCAACTCCTGATGAAGAAGAAGTGTTGGGGATAGTTATCCCTGGCAATTAAGCGCCCCAAGAATGGATTATGTATTTCGATGGTGCCTTCTCCCTACAAGGTGCAGGGGCCGGCGTACTTCTCGTTGCTTTCATTGGGGAACACCTTAAGTACGTCATCCAAATGCATTTTCCCTGGGAGAAGGCTACCAACAATACTGCAGAGTACGAAGGGCTCCTTGCCAGGCTCAGGATTGCAACAGAACTGGGAATCAAGAAGCTGATCATCCGTGGAGACTCACAACTTGTGGTGAGACAAGTAAAAGGATTACCAAAGTCCATTGATGGAGTCATACGTTGAGGAAGTGAGAAAGATGGAGTAGCGCTTTGATGGATTACAAACAGAGCACGTGTCCCGTGCGGAAAACAGCATTGCTGATCATCTGTCAAAGTGCACTGTGCAAAAACTCCCTATGGAATCAGGGACTTTTGTTCTCTGTATGACTCGGCCCTCAATATCCCCGGCAACAATAGCTAGAAAGAGGAGGAAACTGGACTCCGGCAAGCCTCTCCTGGCTGAAATTCCCGAGGCCCCCGGTAGAGAGCTTGGTAGGAACAACTCCCCTTCAGTTGCTGAGTTGCACCCTCCCGGCAGACCACCAGTCCCTGCGGTCATGGAGGGCGCTCCCACGAATGATGAGGTGCCGCTAGTCCTCGTTGCCGAGCCTCAGGATCCAACTTGGGCGTGGTACATAGTCCATTTCCTCCAAACTGGAGAACTTCCCGAACAGCAAGAAGAAGCTGAAAGAGTAGCCCGGAGGGCCAGTATGTATCAGTTTGTTGATGACACGCCGTACAGAAGAAGGCCCAATGGTGTGGAATTGAAGTGCATTTGCCGGGAAAAAGGAAAGGAACTATTGGAAAAGATACATAAGGGTATGTGCGGCCCACACATTGGATCGAGGGCTCTGGTTGGAAAATCATTCCGGAAAGAATTTTATGGCCCACAACCCTCCAAGATGCAGTTGATTTGGTCACCAAATGTCAAGCCTGCCAGTTGAAAGCTCGAGTGCTCCCTAGGTGATTTTGGTAATTAATGTCAACATATCTCTTGTTGGACTAATGCTTTTATCTAGTATATTTCAGATCAGTTCAACAATGGCATGGCAAGAACAAGATGTTGTGGAACCCCTTAAAATGCTAAGGAGAAAGATTGGCAAAAGCTCAAGACTCTTTATTTTCATTTTAGTGATCCAAGATCACATCGAGTCCATAGGAAAGCCAACACTATTTAAAGGAGATGAGGTGTTGCTTAATGGTCTACTTGCTCGAAGTGCTTAGTGATATTTCTCCAAAACCCTCAGCCCCTTTCTCATTTCCAAATATGTCCAAAACCCAAAGTCAAAATTGGTCGCACCGATTTGATCTATCTGACGCCACCGAGTTCAGATGACATAGCCACTACCAGAAACCCTAGACAATTCGGTCTCACCGATATGGATCTCGGTCTCACCTAGATGGCCTTGCAATCTCTCTGTTGCCTATTGTAATTATTTCGATCTCAGCGAAATGTGCAATGGATCCCATCGAGTTTGCTTGACCAACTCTCTGTTTGCTCTTTGCTGAAATCGGTCTCACTAAGATGAGGTTTTGCCCTAGCCCTATCACATCGGTCTCACCGAGTTGATCATGTCGATCCCACCGAGATTCCTAACGTTCACATTTTGAACTAAATCAGTCTCTCCGAGTTCTTCTATTCGGCCTGACCGAGTTGGGTCAAATATGTGTAATTGTTGGATTTCGTGTGGAGGCTATATATACCCCTCCACCCCCTTCTCCATTTGAGAGAGAGCCATCAGAACGTGCCTAAACTTCCACCACTCATTTTCCGAGAGAGAACCACCTACTCATGTGTTGGGACTAAGACATTCCAGTCCAACCACAAGAATCTTGATCTCTAGCCTTCCCCAAGTTGCTTTCCACTCAAATCATCTTTCCACCATAGCCTAATCTGTGAGAGAGAGTTGAGTGTTGGGGAGACTACCATTTGAAGCACAAGATCAAGGAGTTCATCATCAACACACCATCTATTACATTTTGGAGAGTGGTGTCTCGTAGATTGGTTAGGTGTCACTTGGGAGCCTCCGACAAGATTTTGAAGTTGAACCAGGGAGTTTGTAAGGGCAAGGAGATCACGTACTTCGTGAAGATCTACCAGAGTGAGGCAAGTCCTTCGTGGGCAATGGCCATGTTGGGATAGACATGGTTTCTTCTTCGTGGACCCTTCATGGGTGGATCCCTCCGTGGACTCGTGCAACCGTTACCCTTCGTGGGTTGAAGTCTCCATCAACGTGGACGTACAATAGCACCACCTATCGGAACCACGCCAAAAATCTTCGTGTCTTCATTGCGTTTGCACACTCCAATCCCATCCCTTTACTTTCTTAAAACGAGCATGCTTTACTCTTTCCGCTGCTCATACTCTTGCCATGCTTGCTTGAAATGTATTGTGAATGCTTAAACTTGCGCTAAAACTCCACCTTAACTCGTAGAATTTAAAAATTGCCACTTTTGCTTGTTGAGGGTCTAATCACCCCCCTCTAGACACCTCTTCTTGATCCTTTGAATTGGTATCAAAGCTTTGGTCTCCATTGCCTTGGTTTAATCACCATTGGAGGAAGATGGATGAGTCTACATTTGTGAGTATTAGACGTAGAGTGTTTATGCTTGACAGAGAGTTCTATAGTGCTTGGAAGAATGAGACGCTTGAGATTTTCAATGAACATAACTTGAACAAGTATGTTACTAGCTCTTGTGCGCCTCTTATTAATCCATTGCATCCTACCCCCGATGAGTATCTTGACATGACCCGCTATCTTAGAACTATTGATCTTATCATGTGTCGGTGTGGAACGACACCTATGGGATCACAAGAATTCACTACTAGGAAAAGGCCTACTAGTGGCGCACCAGTTTTGCCTACTAATGGCGCACTACTGGTGCGCCACTAGTACCACGCCACTAGTATTAAATACTAATGGCGCACCACTGGCGCGCCATTAGTATAGGCCATTGGTGCGCCATTAGTATAGGCCACGGTGCGCCATTAGTATTTTTGAATTTTGAAGGCGGGAAAATAGTACTGGCGCACTGTCTAACCCCCACCGTGCGCCATTAGTATTTTTGAATTTTGAATTTGGATCTGGATCGCGATTCTTTGCCCATTTTTTGCTCGTTTTTTTGCTCGTTTTTTTGCACGATATTTTTTCAAATTTTGTTCTCGTTTTTGGATCTTGTACGTTCTTTTGCCGTGTTCTTTTGCCGGAGAGGAGATCGCCGGAGAGGAGGGCCGAGGTCACCGGAGAGGAGGAGGAGGAGGTCACCGGAGAGGCGCTCGCCTACATCGCCGGAGAGGAGGAGGAGGTCGCCGGAGAGGAGTTCACCAGAGCATCGGAGAGGAGGAAGGAGAAACCATGAGGGGAGGGGAGGAGAGGAGGGAGGAGGAGCTCATCGGAGAGGAGGTAGGAGAAACCGTGAGGGGAGGGGAGGAGAGGAGGGAGGAGGAGGTCACCGGAAAGGAGGAGGAGGAGGTCGCCGGAGAGGAGGAGGGTAGTATGGTGGAGGAGAGAAGGGGAGATGCAGTGGAGGAGAGGAGGAGATGGAGTGGAGGAGAGGTGGAGTGGACGAGAAGAATGAAGAGGTAAGGAGGAGAGGACCACGCCCAGCCATATATATGGCATACTAATGGCGCACCGTGGGCAGGTGCGCCATTACTAACTTTTTTTATTATTTTTATTTATTTTGAATTTTGAAGGCGGGAAGATAGTAATGGCGCACCATGGGCAGGTGCGCCATTAGTAAGTTTGAATATTTTTGAATTTTTTCCCTCTCCAGATCTTAAAAGCCCCGTATCTTTTTTTCTGTTAGGTTTTTGAGGATTTTGAAAATGTTTAACGGGGTTCCCCCGGTTAAATTCAGATGTATCTTTTCGAGTAGATGATTTTTCATATAAAAAACTTTTTCATCCAAGTTCGTATGCAAAAGTTATGCCCATTTTCCAAATTATCGAGAGATTTTGCAAAAAAGTCAAAAATTCATGTTTGTAAATTTGGCTAACAACTAGACCACATATCACATGGGAATCTTATTTTCTTTTATTTTTTTGCATTTCTATAATTTTCTTTTATTTTTTTGAAACTGAAAAGGCGGTCCACGGGGGGGGGGGGGGGGGATGCATTCGGGGGAAGAATGTTTGGGCCAAACTACTAATGGCGCACCGTGGGAGTGGTGCGCCATTACTAGTTCAACTAGTAATGGCGCACCACACCTATGGTGCGCCATTAGTACTTTAAAAAATAAAATAAAAATAATTTTTTGAAACATAATTACTAATGGCGCACCGAGGGAATGGTGCGCCATTACTAGTTAGTAATGGCGCACCACATGTACAGTGCGCCATTAGTGTCCATATTGGCTATAGCTGTTTTTGTAGTAGTGATCCCTACTACGGTTGCCGGGGCGCAGGGTTGCGAGAAGGGCAGGATTAGTAATCAGCACAAGGATCATTTACCCAGGTTTGGGCCGGAAGGGGCTGCCATAGTGGCATACAGGAGGTCGAAAGGCGTCCAGTATTGCAAGCTTATCGCTCGTATTACAGGACAAGACACATTTAATGCGCCGCTAAGGGACGGGGACGGGGGCGAGGCCCGTCCCGTCCGTCGCCGCTCCTCCTCGCTTCGACACGTGCCCTGGCCAGTGATGCATGCGGTGCCATGTAGGCAGGCAGGCAGCTGAGGTGGCGTGGTGGTGGAGCCTCCATGAAGATCTGCATGCCACCACGCGGGCGTTTGACGAGTTGGCCCAGGAGCTGCATGTTGCCACGCAGGTGCCTGCTCAGCTGGTTGAGCTTGCAGCTGCATGCGAACGGCGGGGGAAACTTGGTTGCTGCGGGCCTTGCAGTGGCCCTGTTGGCGTCCTCGGTGAGGGCCTTGCCGGTTGGCCCGGCAAGGGGCTTGCCGCGGCGCGCTGTCGTCCCCGGCAAGGACCTTGCCGGGGATCTAGTGGCCTTCCTCGGCAAGGATCTGGCCGAGGGTCATCATCTTCTAATCCTCATCTGATCTTGAGTGTTCCTTGTCTTCACAAAGATCTGCATGCCACCACAGAGGTGCCTCCCGAGCCCTGGCCCAACGTGGTTGATACTGCTGGGGATGTGGGCTCAAGGGTGGCTCGTTCTATTGGTGTTTGGGCATGCTGCCCTGGCAAGGTTCTTGCCGGGGCTGCTGAGGCCGTCCCCGACAAGGGTCTTGCCGGGGGAAACTGCTCCGCCCCTCTGCCTCTTTGCGTCCTTGGTCTTGGCGTTGCTCTGGATGCCTCGGGCTTTGGTTTTACCTTGGTTCACCTAGCCTGCTCTGTTTGGTGTGGCCGTGGGCGCGGCTCCGACTGCCCGTGCACAGGTAAGGGGTACAAAGATGCGCCCCTTTGTTTGTACACCGACATCATGAGAGGATTGCCTAGAGATTTGCTTGTATACTTGCCTACATTTGAATGTGCTTACACCATATGGAGATACCTTGAGGAGCGCTTTCCAAACTATTCCTTGAAAATGGTAGATGAGATTCTTTAAAAGGTCCATTGCTTTTCATAAAATGAATCCTAGTGATCCTAAATTTGGTGATTATCCATTTGAGCTTCGTGACATCATGCGTACAAAAGGAGATGTTGGAGTCATTAGTAGCATATTTTCTCAAGTCATTAGAATTCATAAAGATGCACATTGTCATGGTCATAAATCTAATGAATCACTCTCTCTAGGTGATGATCAATCACGAGACGACGTTGAACATGGATATTGAGATGAGGATGATGATAGTGACTTGGATCTTGATGAGTTAGTTAGACACTTTGGTCTTATGGCTAACCTTTGTGGTTACATGGCCGGAGGAAAGGAATGGGTTCTTCATAGTGGATGTACTGATCCTATGACTGGAGATAAGGACACGTTTTGTGAGCTTGCTAAAAACGACGGTCCCCGCAAGTTTGTCAGTTTTGGTGATAACTCAAAGAGTAAGGTGGTTGGCCTTGGTAAGGTGGCCATCTCACATGACAGCTCTATCCAAAATGTTATGCTCGTTAAATCTCTTGGCTATCATCTACTTTCCATATCTAGACTAGCCGATTTCGGTTTCAATGTCTTACTCATTGAAGTAGATTGCCAAGTGTTTCGAAGAGATAATCATAATATGGTCTTTACCGGTATACGTAGAGGTGATCTATACATTGTTGACTTCACAAAAAGAGCTCAATCTAGAACTTTCTTAATTTGTAATTCATCTAAAGGTTGGTTATGGCATAGAAGGTTAGGTCATGTGGGCATGTGAAATCTTGATAAGCTTATTAAAGGTGATCATATCCTTGGTGTGAAAGATGTTATATTTGACAAGGGTAGACTTTGCAGTGCTTGTCAAGCAGGAAAAAAAGTTGGAGGAAGTCATCCCATGAAGAACATCATGACCACAAGAAGACCGCTTGAGGTACTTCATATTGATCTTTTTGGTCGCAACGCCTACAAGAGTCTCGGTGGTAACTCGTTTGGATTGGTCCTTGTTGATGATTTTTCAAGATTTACGTGGGTGTTCTTTCTTCATGATAAATCGAGGTCCAAAAGATCTTCAAGAACTTTGCTCTTAAGTCCCAAAATCAATTTGAAGTGAAGTTCAAAAAGATTCAGAACGACAATGGAACGGAGTTCAAGAATGCCAATGTAGATACCTTTCTTGACGAAGAAGGGATTTCACATGAGTTCTCGACTATGTACACACCTCAACAAAATGGAGTTGTTGAGAGGAAGAACCGGACACTTATTGAGATGGCGAGAATGATGCTTGATGAATACAAGACGCCAAAACACATTCAGGCGGAAGCAGTTGAGACAGCTGGTCAAACAAATCGACTATATCTTCACAAGCTTTTCGGCAAGACGGCATACGATCTTCTCACAGGTAACAAACCCCAAGTTTGATACTTTTGAGTATTTGGCTCAAAGAGTTCCATTCTTGATAAGCATCATCGTTCGAAATTTGCCCCTAAATCTCATGAAGGTTTCCTACTCGGTTATGGCTCAAACTCTCACACTTACCATGTCTACAACAATTTCACCCGAAAGGTTGAAGAGACGGTAGATGTGAAGTTTGATGAATCTACCGGTTCACAAGTAGAGAAATTGCCAATTGATGTAGGAGATAAAGATCCTTCGGAAGCAATTCAAGACTTGTCTATTGGGAAGATTCGCCCTACGGGGGTGAAGGAGAGTACCTCATCCGTTCAAGTGGAAGCCTCAACTTCACGACAAGGTGAACCACAAGTTGACTTGGAGGCATCCACAAGTGGAACACGTCTGGATTAAGGAAACGAGGAAGTACAACAAGATGAACCTCATCGACCTCCCTCTCCACCTCCATAAGAGAACAACAACTCCAACAACAGTGAAGAAGGACAACAAGAAGATAATGAGGCGGTTGTTCCACCCCAACCCAAACAAAAGCTCTTACGAGTTAGAGCAAGAGTCTCAAGAGATCATCCCGTCGAACAAATCTTTGATGATATTCAAACCGGCATAATTACTCGCTCTAAAACTCGTTTTTGCTAACTTTTGTGAACATTACTCATTCATTTCTAGTATAGAACCTATGAAGGTTGAAGAAGCTCTTGATGATCTGGATTGGGTGAACGCTATGCATGAAGAGCTACCCAATTTCGAGAGGAATCATGTGTGGACATTGGTAGAAAAGTCAGATGACAACCACAATGCCATTGGAATCAAGTGGGTGTTTCGGAAGAAGCAAGATGAGGATGGACAATTTGTACGCAACAAGGCCCGTCTCATCACCCAAGCCTACACTCAAGTCGAAGGTATGGACTATGGTGAGACATATGCCCCCATGGCTAGACTTGAGTCCATACACATCTTACTTGCTTATGCCAATCACCATGATATCACCTTATACCAAATGGACATTAAAAGTGCTTTTCTAAATGGTGAAATTGAGGAGGAAGTCTATGTTAAACAACCTCTCGGCTTTGTTAATATCAAGAAACCCGATCATGTTTAGAAACTTCACAAAGCTCCTAGAGCATGGTATAAATGCTTGACCAAGTTTCTTATTGAAAAATGCTTTGAAATTGGGAAAATTGATTCTACACTTTTTACTAAAAGGGTTAATGGTCAACTATTTGTGTGCCCAATTTATATCGATGATATCATATTTGGTTCGACTAACCCTCATTTTAGTGAAAAGTTTGAAAGGCTAATGTCGGAGAAGTTTGAGATGTCTATGATGAGTGAACTCAAATCTCTCTTGGTTTGAAAATTAAGCAAACTAAGGAAGGTACCTTTGTTTCTCAAACAAAGTATACCAAGGACATTTTCAAGAAGTTCAACATGCAAGAAAGCAAAGGTATGAAAACACCCATGCTTACTAGTGGACATCTTGACTTGACTAAGGATGGCGAACCGGTTGACCAAAAGGTTTACCGCTCTATGATTGGTTCATTGTTATATCTATGTGCCTCCCGTCCCGATATTATGCTAAGTGTGTGCATGTGTGCATGATATCAAGTGGCCCCTAAAGAATGTCATCTTAAGGCTGTGAAAAGGATAGTAAGATACTTAATTCGTACACCAAATTTTGGCATTTGGTATCCTAAGAGGTCTTATTTTGATCTTGTTGGCTACTCCGACTTGGACTATGCCGGTGACAAGGTTGGTAGAAAGTCCACTTCGGGTACTTGTCAATTTCTTGGTCGATCTCTTGTGTCTTGGTCCTCCAAGAAACAAAACTCGGTATCTTTATCCACCGCCGAAGCGGATTACATTGCCGCTGGATCATGTTCTGCTCAATTTCTTTGGATGACCCAAACTCTTAAGGATTATGGGATACATGTGAAACATGTTCCGTTGCTTTGTGATAATGAGAGTGCTATTAAGATTGCTCACAATCCCGTGCAACATTCTCAAACTAAGCATATTGAAGTTCGTCATCATTTCATTCGAGATCATGTAGCTAAAGTAGACATCAATCTTAAGCATGTTCGTACCGATAAGCAACTGGCGGGTATATTCACCAATCCGCTTGATGAGAAAGTATTTTTCCGTTTGAGAGGTGAATTGAATATCATTGATACCTCAAACTTCGAGAAATAACTCCATTTGGATACATGCAAGGCATGAGCCTTTCATGACTAATCCTTGATATTTTTTTTATGATGATGATCATATGTCTTGGATCTATACCTGTACCCTTGCATGTTATATAACCCTTGTAGGTACTTGGATGAGTCCAAATCTATGAAATCTCTACATCACCAAGTTCCTACTATATGGTTGTTGAATACAAGAAAGCATGAATCCACTCAACATATCCTTTGACAAATTCTATATATAAAATTTCATTTGGTATCAAACTTCATGATTGTCATTTTAGATACACAAGTGTTCTTCCTTTCTAGACTAACCCATGTAGGAAGATGAACTCAAACTACAAGTGGTGCTCCAAACTCTTGATGAACTACATCAACCTTGAGCATCCAACACAAGTTCGACTACATGATCAAGATCAACACCAGCACCCAAGGCATGTTATTCCATCTTAGAGAAGCTTTACTCCAAGTCATGGCTCAAAGCAACTCAACGAGATGGGAATACATCAAAATGCTTAAACGAAAAATGGTAACCCCATTTTGAGATTAAACAATGAGTTTGACATACGATCAAGTGTTATCACTTGACTCCTTAGTCAATATACTCTAACATAGGTGACTTTGTCGCCGACCCCTTCGAGATGAAGTTCTCTAGTGTTTCTTTGTTTTGTGTGTTGCATATTTTTCTTGCTAGCTTGTTCCCCTTATCAAAAAAACATCATCTAGATCTCTTTCTTATGCATGTTTTTCTCTGTAATTTCTGCATCAAATTCTTTGCAAATCTTTAGTTAATTCCTTGCAAATCCTTGTGAGATTTCAATTGCCAAGTGACCTGAGTTGACAAAATCTTAACTCTGCATTGAAATCGGACTCACCGATTCATGCCTATTAGCTAGACCGAACTACAGGGATTACTTGTAAATAGTTCATCGATACAACCGACGTGGACCAACCCGGTCTGACCAATATGCATCATCCATGACATTGCCAATTCGGTGGCACCGATAAAAATGATCGTCATCACCGGTTTCACTGCTGAGAAAACATTTTACCATTGCACATTTTCATTTCTTCTCCAGCTCCACTCAATGATTCTTTTCCTCTCCTGCATCTTAATCTACATGCTACTTTGTAAATGTGTCTCAAGGACCAAACCTATTTGACTCATGCTCCAGAGGTTCCCTTCATGGAAATTGATGTCAAAGGGGGAGAGAGAGCACATAAAAGCTTATCACATAGGAGAGAAAGCACATCTTAACTCTTCCAGATACTAGCAAAACAAGAGGAGAGAAGTCACATGTCTTTAAGAGGGGAAAGACGTGTCAATATATGATTGTTTGCACCTTTTCATGATCTATTTTTTCTTCTTGCTCTGATTTTATCTTACCCTACCTTCTCCCATTATCTAATATCAGATTCAGGGGGAGGAAGAGTCCATTTCTCGGGAAGAAAATCTTTTGGAAATCATTGCATATCTTTAAATCTTTGGGGACATGTCTACATCCAAATGAAGTACTAAGTACTCACTCATTACATGTCATCCCAGTCTTGGTACTCTTGTGGTTCTTTGAACTTGCTTTATCTAGAGTGTTCTTGTGTTATCTAACCCTGTTTTCTCAGTTCACCTCTTCCAAAGCTAGCTCAAGACCACAAGGTAAGTGTATGCATCACACTCATGTGCAGGATTATCTCTTGCTGATGTAAATGTTGTTTGCAAGAAGGAATCATGAACATGAAGGTACACCTTTTATCTACATCGTTTGCTCTTATGCATATAGCACAGATACATGTAACTCATTCCCTGCTCTGACATGCTTATGCATTCACATGTTCTTATATTCTATCCTTATATGATTGCATACATGTAGGGGGAGCCTATGCATGTTACACGTGTTTCCAAAGCTTTAGTTGTTACTCTTCATTTCTTTTATCTAAAGCTTTGATGTATGTTGTCATCAATTACGAAAAAGGGGGAGATTGAAATTACAATTGGGTGATTTTGGTAATTAATGTCAAAATATCTCTTGTTGGACTAATACTTTTATCTAGTATATTTCAGATCAGTTCAACAATGGCATGGCAAGGACAAGAGGATGTGGAACCGCTTCAAAATGCTAAGGACAAAGATTGGGCAAAAGCTCAAGACTCTTCATTTTCATTTTAGTGATCCAAGATCACATTGAGTCCATAGGAAAGCTTAATGGTCTACTTGCTCAAAGTGCTTAGTGATATTGCTCGAAAATCCTCAGCCACAATATGTCCAAAACCCAAAGTCAAACTCGGCCCCACCGATTTGATCTATCCGGCGCCACCGAGTTCAGATGACATAGCCATTGCCAGAAACCCTAGACAATTTGGTCTCACCGATACGGATCTTGGTCTCATCGAGATGGCCTTGCAATATCTGTGTTGCATGTTGTAATTATTTCGATCTCACCGAAATGTGAGATCGGTCCCACCGTGTTTGCTTGACCAACTCTCTGTTTGGTCTTTGCTGAAATTGGTATCATCGAGTTCATGGAGTCGGTCTCACCGAGATGAGGTTTTGCCCTAGCCCTAGCACATTGATCCCACCGAGTTGATCACGTCGGTCCCACCAAGATTCGTAGCGTTCACATTTTGAACTAAATCGGTCTCACCGAGTTCTTCTATTGGGTCTAACCAAGTTGGGTCAAATATGTGTAATGGTTGGATTTTGTGTGGAGGCTATATATACCCCTCCATCCCCTTCTCCATTTGAGAGAGAGCCATCAGAACGTGCCTACACTTCCACTACTCATTTTCAGAGAGAGAACCACCTACTCATGTGTTGAGACCAAGACATTCCAATCCAACCACAAGAATCTTGATCTAATAGCCATCCCCAAGTTGCTTTCCACTCAAATCATCTTTTCACCGTAGCCAAATCTGTGAGAGAGAGTTGATTTTTGGGGAGACTATCATTTGAAGCACAAGAGCAAGGATTTCATCATCAACACACCATCTATTACCTTTTGGAGAGTGGTGTCTCCTCGATTGGTTAGGTGTCACTTCGGAGCATCCGACAAGATTGTGGAGTTGAACCAAGGAGTTTGTAAGTGCAAGGATATCACCTACTTCATGAAGATCTACCCGAGTGGGGCAAGTCCTTCGTGTGCGATGGCCATGGTGGGATAGACAAGGTTGCTTCTTCGTGGACCCTTTGTGGGTGGAGCCCTTCGTGGACTCGCGCAACCGTTCCCCTTCGTGGGTTGATGTCTCCATCAACATGGACGTACGATAGCACCACCTATCGGAACCACACCAAAAATCTTCGTCTCTTCATTGCGTTTGCACACTGCAATCCCATCCCTTTACTTTCTTCCAGCTAGCATGCTTTACTCTTTCCACTACTCATACTCTTGCGATGCTTGCTTATAATGTATTGTAAATGCTTAAACTTGTGCTAAAACTCCACCTTAACTTGAAGAACTTAAAAATTGCCACTTTTGCTTGTTGAGTGTCGAATTACCCCCTTTAGACACCTCTTCTAGATCCTTTGACCAGTTCCATTCGAAGAATATCCATCTTCCTGCCTAGAAGTGTGGCAGGTGATGGATCAACGAGCTGCCGGTGGATCTTTGGTCCCTCAGAACGACACCAAATTGAGCTACTTGGGAGACTCCCTTCTCCCTAGTCTATGCGGCAGAAGCAGTTATCCCCACGGAACTCATTTACGGGTCACCTCGAGTGCTTGTCTATGGTGAAGTATTGCAAGAACAGCACCGGCGTGAGGATGATGTCCTACTCAAGGAGAACCGTCTCTGGGCTGCTACGCGTGCTGCACGCTACCAGCAAGCCCTGCGTCGCTATCACAGCCGCATGGTTCATGCCCGGAGTTTTGAGGAAGGTGACCTCCTCCTTACGCATGTTTAATCTGCCAAGGGTACAAACAAGTTGACGCTGAAGTGGGAAGGCTCTTACCGGGTAGTACGAGCCACCAAACCTGGCGCAGTCCATTTGGAGACCGGAGATGGCATTCAGTTGGAAAACTCATGGAACATTGAGCATCTCCGTAAGTTCTACCCGTAAGGCATGGCTATCGGGCCCTACCTGGTAGCCACCCTTTTGTATAGGCCTTCACTACAAAAAAATACACTTCCGTGATGATACGTGTTTGTCACAGTAGGTCACGTTTTCTGTCATGCATGTACATCCATGACGATTTTATGATAGAATCAAGATAGTCATACCGGTGCTGTCGTAGAAGTGTTCGATGACATTACCAAAATTATCATCACGGAAGTGTCCACTTCCATAACGATAAATCGTGTGTCATAGAAGTGCTTTTGTCAAGGGTGACCAACACGTGGCATCCACCATAACAGGTCTCCGTAAAGCTATCGGGTCCAGTTTTGTATCCGATAACCCGTTAACAGCCGGGACCAATGGGGATTTTCCAAGTGTAAAATTACCATTGGCTGGAGGAAACACGTGTCGGCTCACCGTTGGGACAGATGTCATCCACTCATTGGACAGAATACGCCAATGATACGTTGACACGTGGCATGGCCCAACAGAGGCCCATTCCGGTGAAAAGGTCGGCCCGTTTGACTTGGTCAAAAGATAGTGGGACGGCCCACGAAAAGCATGTTAACGGCCTGTTCGCACATAGCCCATTTAGAGCCTGCTAACCCAGGGCCCGTTACGGCCAATCAGAATTAGGCCCACTAGCGTTATCTGGGCCGTCCAATATGATTCCAGCCCGTTGTAACTTCCGGCCCATGTCTGGCCCATGATGTCTTTCGGCCCGTAGGATGCACTTTGTAACTCTTGGCCCATTAACAACCCGTGGTGAAATTGGCCCGTAATGAACAGTATATCACTTTATACACATTAACAGCCCATTATTCCATTGGGCCCTTTCAAGCCCATGTTATCTTTCGGCCTTCTCAGGGCCCGTTAATTCTTGGGCTCATTTCCAGCATTCGGTTACTTACGGCCTGTTACAGGCCTTTTCTGATTGTGGGCCAAATCCAGACCGTGGTTACAGTCGGCCCGTTTGTGGCCCGTTAATTTGCTAGGCCGTTTTCATAGCGTCATCAAATACGGCCGATTAACAACAGCCCGTTATGGTCAGCCCATGAACGGACATTTCCAAATCTAGCCCGTTCAAGGCCCATAATGCGGTCCATTGTTGGCCCATGTTTGGCCGATTGATCATACAGCCCGTAGAAGGCCCATTGATGCTACGGCCAGTAGAAGGCCCATTGTTTCTACGGCCCTTATAAGACCCATTGTTTCTACGGCCCGTAGGAGGCCCATGGTAACTACAGTAAATATGTAGCCCATGGTTATTGTGGCCTAGTTTTAAAAAATAGGTTATTGCGGCCACAAGCAAACCGGGGAAAAAGAACTGCACTGACTACAAGCAAACAAATAAACAAGGCAACAAGGAAATAAATAAGCAAGCAAATTACGCTAGGCTATCACAGCTATTACACATATTACATCCATTGGGCATCAAAGTTCGCCACCAGTGCAAATATAGGGAATAAAGCAGCATATCATATAGACTGGTTGTCAAAGTTGGTGACCAGTGCAAATAAACACCGCAGCAAAACAAGTCCAGAACTGAAACCACTTCAGAAGAGCTCAAGAAACAATATCCTGGGTACCCATAATGCTGGCAAGATGCTTAGCAAGCTTATTAACTTTCTCTCATTTGGCGCTTAAATCCTCCAGCACTTGCTGTTGCACAAGAAAGTATGCATCTGAATTCTGCAGGTACTTCCTCAGTCCTTCGGCTTCTTGCCGCAGCACAGCTGACTGATGCCTTTCAGCTTGTAGCTGAGACTGAAGAAGCCGAAGTGATTCAGACAGCAAGTTCGAAGAGGTTGTGCCAGCGGTACTGGCCAGTAACTTGAACACTACATCAACGCAGGACTGTGGGGTTTTCTCACTGTCTACAAGATCATTTTTATCACCTTTCTTGGAGACCAACCGGGCTGGCTCACTATCTTGAACCTTATCTACATTACTTTCTCTACCATTGCATAGTGGGGTGCTCTTCTCCAATATTCTGTTCGCATACTACAAGAGAAACAAGCAGACACATCACAAGTTTAGCATGTAGTATACGAAACTCATTTTGGTAAACCGGTTTAGTAGTAAGGTGGACAGGATAATAGCATGAAACAAACATATATCTATGTACTATGGTCACTGTATTATCCATATCATTCTACTTTATGTTGCCAAATCAAGATAGAGAGACAGTTCAACTCATATATTTTTAAGACACGTCAGCATAGACAAAATATAAGTGTGAGAAACTACAAAGCATTGACAACACTTGTAATGTGCATCACATGAGAACATAACTGTTTATACAACTGAAACTAAAATCAACATAGAGCAAGAAGTTAGAACAACAATCCAGTTAAAGAAATAGGTTTAAAACATACCTGTTGCGCCATTGGAGTTTCAATTGGATCCTTCAAATTCGAAAGTAGTTGGTATGAGTAAATATAGTGATGCAACAGCAAATGAGTATGTACCATAGCTACAGAATCTGACCTGAGAACGACTGCTCTTCTGCTTTAAACGTGGAGTTTGGGTTCAATGTGGTGGTCTTCGTGCTTTGGGCACTGCAGTTGCTTTACAAACTGCTCGTGTGGGGGTACTCTGTGGTGGACATGGTGCTTTGTCAACTAGAAGTGGGTTACTATCCCCTAGGTTGGGGTTAGATGGGTTTTAGCTGGTTCTCTGCCCAAGGGTGTAAGTGTGCAATCTTGAAAAGTCTCGATTATGTGTGGTGGGGCTAGTTTGTGGGCCAGTACAACCATGGTTCTATCTGCATCGACGGGTAGCAATGTCTTTTGTGAAGAACGGGTCTTTGCTCCCTTAGATAATGCCATCACCCCCTTCAAATGGATGATAAGCAAGAAAAGAAATTGAATGTACATACATTGTATGATAGACAGATGTGGTAATTCACATATATGTTGTCTAACCAAACAGGACAGCATGACACAATTTCACAGATATAATGCCTAACTAAAACCGATAGCATGACATAGTTTCGGATATATGATGGATAACTTAACAGGATACAATGTCATAATTCAACAATGAGTATCTAAACAAGATGACATGACAAAACTATATGATGTGTTTATAAAATAGGTTGGGATGAATAATTCACATAAATGTTGTCTAAGTATACAGGATGGCATGATATAATTGACATAATTGATTCATATACTAAGCAGCTGGCACTCTGATGTATGATCTCTAAAGTAAGTAGATGGAATTCAGTATTGTGCATATGATGTCTAAACTGAGCAATGCAAGACACCATATGCATGATATGAGAAATATAAACATTGCAACTTAGATCATACACCTCAGATGGGATATAGGATTGGTCATCCCTCTCTGAATCCTCCTCTGAGGAGCTCCCTGTAACCAACGAGACATATGCTTCAACGGGTACCATTGCCTCCTCTGAAGACCTTGTTTTCACTCCTGATTTTTCTATAACTGGCTCAAATGGCTGATACACATGAAGAGTAGTTCAATATACACAGATTCACATATATGATGCCTAGATACATGGCGGTGCATAATTCACATATATGATAACTGGCTGAAAAACATGGCATTGCATAATTCACATATTTGATATAGAAAGCAAACTGGAGGCATTCACACAAATCATGTCTAATCTAAGAAGATGGCATGGCAATGCAAGACACCATATGCATGATATGAGCAACATAACCCTGCCAAGTTAGAGCATGCACCTCAGGAGGGGGGATACGACTGGTCATCTGTCTCTGAATCCTCCTCTGAGGAGCTATCTGTAACCAGCAAGAAATCTGCATTGACAGGTAGCACTGGCTGCTCAGAAGACCTTGTTTTCACTCCGATTTTCCCATGACTGACTCAAATGGCTGATGCACAGGAAGAGTAGATGAATGTATAAATATTGTTGACAAATGGAATACATTATGAAAAAAAATATGGCACGATGCAATTCACATATACGATGACTGGCTAAAAAGGATGGCATTGCATGATTCACGTATATGATGCCTGTCTAAAGAAGATGGCATTGCATAATTCCCACATACTCCCTCCGTTCCTAAATATTTGTCTTTTTAGAGATTTCAAATGGACTACCACATACGGATGTATATAGACATATTTTAGAGTGTAGATTCACTCATTTTTCACTGTATGTAGTCACCTGTTGAAATCTCTAAAAAGACAAATATTTAGGAACGGTGGGAGTATGATATAGAAACCAAATAGGTGGCATTCACACAAAGCAAATCTAAACTAAGCTGATGACATATAAGATGTACTCCCTCTGTAAACTAATATAAGAGCGTTTAGATCACTAAAATAGTGATCTAAACGCTCTTATATTAGTTTACAGAGGGAGTATAATGTAAGCAATGTGAGGCACCATATGCATGATATGACCAACAACAGCATGCCAGGTTAGAGCAAACACCTCAGGTGGTCAATAGGAGTGGTCGGCTCCCTCTGAATCCCCATCTGAATAGTTATCCTCCTCTAGAATACAATCTGGAATGGCGGGAGGGGGCCCACTTTGCCCACCATGGAGCGGCGTCTACATGACATTATATTCCCACGCAACGGTCTTCTCTTTTTCTCTACATGTTCAACACGATTGTGTATCATAACTGACATGCATAATAAAAAAATTAGTTAGATTTTGTAAGGGCTAAGGGGTGCATGCAGAAATCAAGACCGATGGTAGAAAACGAGTGGATAGATCCAAAACTAATGATAGCAGGTAGATTATAGCTTTAGTTTAAAAAGATAGACAATGGATCATCTACTGTTTGTTGCCCACCCAACATGAACCACATAGAAGACCCCTAGATGAACCAGATAGTAGACAGATACTATTCGTTGTTGCCTGATATGAGACCCACAGGCATTTTAAAACTCAAGTTTGAGCGATAAAGTAGCAGGTAATAATAACCGATGTATAACATAAGCAAACACGAAAGACTGCGACCTCTCTTCCGAAACTGTGTAGTCCTGTGGTTCATCTGCTCGGTCGATGATGGTAATGCAGTTGGCATGGCTGCCTGCAACGGGGAAGATGATCTGAGGCGGCGAAAGAAAGACTGCAAGGGGAATCTCTGCTGCAGTGAATGCTTCTGTCGATGGTGCACCTCAGGTGGGTGGATGACGACACGGCAGGAGCAAGACATAACACACATAGTTTTCTTTGACGCCTACCTGAGAATGAAGTAAATCTGTAAGGGCTCCTTAGAATTGGAGGATTCTATAAAGGCAGGGACAGGAAAAACACAGCAATAGGATAGGAATGCACATGCAAAACAGAGCATTTGGAAACATAGGATTTTTGTGAACCTGGGTGTTTGATTCACATGAATTGGAAGAACACAGGAATGGAGAAACATGGTCAAATTAAAGTCAAACCACGTGAAAATGAAAAAAAATAAGAATCTTATTATGCCAGTAATGCAATTAGTCCTGTTCTTCATGCATATTAATTTGAAAAGGACGTCTAACTGGATATTAAAATTCCTTCGTTTTTTTATTTGAAAGAGACACCAAAGGAAAAAAATCCTCCAGTTTTGCTTTGCTCCACTCCTAACCAAATGCAGAAATAGTAGTACCATAGTAGTTCCAAAGCAAAGGATCCCAGAGGGATCGACATGAATGCAGAGTAACAAAGTGATGCAACGAGTGTACAACCTCTTTGGCATAGCCTTGTCGACCTCAGCATCATTGTGTTGGACCTGAAGGATGGTGATGCTGGTGTGACTGTCGGAGGCGGGGAAGAAGATCTGAGGCCTCTGGGAATGGCGCCGAGGGTACTACTCCGCTGTGATGGACGGTTTAATCGTTGGAGGAGCTCCGATGAGGTGTACGGCGGCGAGGCTGAAGCAGGACAAGACAGACAACGTTAATCTGAAGTGGGACTCTAATATATTCTGCAATAGATGATGTACAATACATCACCAAAAAGTGCTAGATGTAAAACACATCAGCCACACCACGGCCGCTCTGACAGATGTTGTAAATACTGTTTACTCTGAACTTAACTGAAGAAACTGAACTTTACAGTTGAAACTGAATTTTACTATCGAAACTAATTGAACTAGTAGAAGAGCATTGCAATAGATGTTCAGGGCATTCGAGCACTAGTAGCAGAGAAGCAGTGATCAAAATCAGCAGACGCTCGAGCAGGGAACGCTCTAGCAGAGAGCAAGTCGTGCAGCAGCACCGCGAGCGAGTGCTAAAGCAGCAACTCCTGTAGCTACCGGAGGTCGTGCACCAGCAGCAGCAGCGCGAGCGAGAGCAAGAACAGAGCAACAGCACGAACGAGAGCAAGAGCGGAGCAGCAGCGCGACAGAGAGCAATAGCAGAGCAGAGCAGCAGCATTAATGAAAGCAAGAGCGGTGCAGCAGCGCGACCAATAGCAAGAACAGAGCTGCAGTGCGAGCAAGAGCCTGAGCAGCAGCATCAGCAGCAGCGCGAGCAAGAGCCGGAGCAGCTGCAGCTAGTGCGGGTGTGGAAGTCTCCGCCGAGGAAGCAACGACATGGGTGAATTTGAATACGATTTTCGTTATTTGAATACGATTATTGTCAAATTATACAATCATTTAAATATTATCTTGATAACAAAAAACATGCATATAGCAGTAATCATATTTCACTATGAACTACATGTACCATACGATCTCCAATTAAAGTATCTATTTTATGTTGAATTCAAATAAGAATACATTGGTCTAGGTGGCGAGATGTTCGGGATAATCTAAACCATGTTTTCATATGTATAATTTTTGGCTGAATTGGGACAAGTTTTGGTATAAGCTTCTTGCAAAACCGGAGATTCTCTCAAGAAGCCTCGTGGTTCCGAGAGGGAACGTGTCACCTTTGTGTGCGAAACGATAAACGCTGCCTCCCCCCTGATTTTCTTTACAGAGGCAACATAGAACTACATGAGTGCCCTATTAAATTTTGGAATTATTCTGGGTTCATTTGGCCTTTTTTATACATTAATTGAGTTTCTGGTCATTTAATGGCTGCTTGGTATCGAGCACCGGCAGCCCCATGAGATCGAATAAAAGATAAAATGTAGTGGTGAGTGCAGAACCTCCTTGGTGGCGCCGAGTTGGCCTCGGCTTCATCGGAGGAATTGGTGAGGGTGCTGCGGATCTAGTGGGGTAGGTCAAGACGACGCTGTGGGGATGGAGGTGGCGCGATAGACGAGGCAAACATCGGGGCAGCTCTTTGGAGGTGGAGGACAGGGCGGCTGATCCAGTGGGACGACAAGATCGACGACGGATCCTCATCCCGTGCGGTGGATGAGGGGCGGCAAGCTATTGCGATGGACGACGTCGTAGGGGAAGAGTCTCCGGCTGGGCGGTGGTCAGGAGGCCGACCGAGGAGCATGGGGTTTCGTGGGTTTTGGCGGCCTCGACGTACGAATGGGGGGACGAAGGCGAAGGTAGGGGGGAGCCATGGCTTAGGGACGCGCTTGTCCGAAATGTAGGGTAAGTTACCAGTGTACCCGCACCGGTTTTTACACTGCGACGTCGAGCCGACATTTTCGGCTGAGGGGTAGAAGGGGTATTTCGTGTCTCTGGGCCGCGGGACCAATTTCGGATGAGGAGGGAGTTTTCACGCGTGTCAAAATTTCGGGATAACAAGGCGCGGCGCGGGTTGAAGAGGCGGGAGTTTCAAAGCAGATGAGACAAAAGATACTCAAGCTTGAAAATTTCGGGATAACAAGGCTCGGATTCCTTGTTCGGGAGAACAAACTTAATGTGTACAAAAAAACAATTCATACAAGACACAAGAGAGTCATGTCCCCTTTTACTATATTGCTATAAATGTCATTGAAAAAACTACAAGAAAAATGTAAAAAAATCGGGAGAACAAGATTACCATGTACAATAGCAAATCGATTCGCACTTCCCTCAACAATAACAAAAAAACAAATCAATTCCCACCAAAAGAAAGAGTCATGTCCCTTTTTATATGATTACAAATGCTAGGATCTCGAATTTAAATTTTTGAATCCATGCTATGCTGAATTCGAATATATAATTAGGTGACCTTGCGGTTTATAATGGATGTAGTCCTACATTTTGATCTTCCATCATATATGAACATTTTACTCCACCCTATGAACATATATATTGTCGTCTACCATACGGACTAAATTTGAATCAATTTTCGTTATTTGAATACGATTATTGTCAAATTATACAATCATTTAAATATTATCTTGATAACAAAAAACATGCATATAGCAGTAATCATATTTCACTATGAACTACATGTACCATACGATCTCCAATTAAAGTATCTATTTTATGTTGAATTCAAATAAGAATACATTGGTCTAGGTGGCGAGATGTTCGGGATAATCTAAACCATGTTTTCATATGTATAATTTTTGGCTGAATTGGGACAAGTTTTGGTATAAGCTTCTTGCAAAACCGGAGATTCTCTCAAGAAGCCTCGTGGTTCCGAGAGGGAACGTGTCACCTTTGTGTGCGAAACGATAAACGCTGCCTCCCCCCTGATTTTCTTTACAGAGGCAACATAGAACTATATGAGTGCCCTATTAAATTTTGGAATTATTCTGGGTTCGTTTGGCCTTTTTTATACATTAATTGAGTTTCTGGACATTTAATGTGCATAATCGAAATTTGAACTGCAAGCACATGCTCCGGTGCACTAAAGTTGGTTGAAAAATCACATGTGTGTCCTTGGGTGAAATTCTAGGTCCCATGCAAGAAATGTGAATGAAATTCAAACATCTGGGCGTCGTGACTCAGCCGAGAACATCGAGAAATTTGGTTTTTAAATTCATGTAAATCCAAAACTCGCCTGGAAATCATGAAACTTGGCATGGTGTCATGTCATGGCACTAACATGGTGTGGTAAGAAATTGGGCTGATTTGGAACAAATTTTGGTATAAGCTTCTTGCAAACCGGATCTTCTCTCAAGAAGGCTCGTAGTTCTGAGAGGGAACGTGTCACCTTTGAGTGTGAAATGATATACGCTGCCCCCCTTAAGTTTCTTTACAGAGGCAACATAGAACTACATGAGTGCCCTATTAAATTTTGGAATTATTCTGGGTTCATTTGGCCTTTTTTATACGTTAATTGAGTTTCTGGTCATTTAATGTGCGTAATTCAAATTTGAACTACAAGCACATGCTCCCGTGCACCAAAGTTGGTTGAAAAATCACATGTGTGTCCTCGGGTGAATTTCTAGGTGACATGCAAGAAATGGGAATGAAATTCAAACATCTGGGCATCGTGGCTTGACCGAGAACATTGAGAAACTTGGTTTTAAAATTCTTGTAAATCCAAAACACGCCTGAAAATCATGAAACTTGGCATGGTGTCATGTCATGCTACTACCATGCTGTGGTAGAAAAATTGGGAGAATAGGAACAAGTTTTGGTATAAGCTTCTTGCAAACCGGAGCTTCTCTCAAGAAGGCTCGTGGTTCCTAGAGGGGACGTGTCACCTTTGTATGCATAATTCAAATTTGAAATACAAGCACATGCTCCCGTGCACCAAAGTTGGTTGAAACATCACATGTGTGTCCTCGGGTAAATTTCTAGGTCCCATGCAAGAAATGGGAATGAAATTCAAACATCTGGGCGTCGTGGCTCGGTTGGAAACATTGAGAAACTTGCTTTTTTAATTCCTGTAAATCCAAAACACGCATGAAAATCATGAAACTTGGCTCGGTGTCATGACATGGCACCAACATGCTATGGTAATTTTGTTGTCCGATTTGCGAAGGCGCACACATTAACAATAGACAAAGTCATTTTGGAACAAGTGCTGTCACGTTACAATCGGAAACACAAGTATTATTGAAACCGTGGGCGTTCTATTTACCATTTATGTGCCGCCACGCGTCCCCTTTTTTATTGGCTAGGAGGCGCCATGCAGGATAGCTATTTGAGTACGGGAGGCATGCGATCACACCCCTGCGGGTGCTTATTGGGAGGAGAGCCCTTGCGCCCGAGCCTCTCTTTAATGGTGTGGCTATGTCTCACTCGACTGAGATTTAAGAGAGAAAAAAGAAAATCTGAAAAGAAATTTTTGCATGGATCTTGATGTAAGATCCGACGGACCTATATAGCATCTACTTCGACTTATAGCACGATTGATGAATATATAAGGACGATAGTGGATAATAATTTTCTTACATAATTAGGAAGATAATTATAAAATCCACATGCGGCTATGCCCGAAATACACAAGGGCAAAAGAAGAAGGAAGACAATGATTTGGCTCGCTGACCTCTACATTCTTGATGCGTTGTGGCAGGCTACGGGATCTAGTCTCCGTGGCGAGCGGGGATGAGCTCTATCGTGTCCTCAAGACGCTGCTTGAGAGCATCCACGGATTCCTCCACCAGCCTTGGGCGCTCGATGAGGAGCATGTCATTCTCATCCATAAGTTGTTGACGATGACGCCGGTCCTCTTCAACAAGGAACTGGTCTCCTCCTGCTGCTCTGCACTTCAGACGATCTTCGTCCTTAGCAGGTCGCGCTCGGCCCGGAGCCTCTCATTGCCCTCCCTTAATTGTCGGATGACACCGGTAGCCTGTTCAAATGAGGCTTTCATGTTGTCCTACAACCTCGCCCAGCCGGAGATCTGATCCATCTGGCTATGGACAATCGCATGCATGCGCCTGTAAGAGTCATCGCCTGACCGCGAGACATTTTCCCAGGCCGCCGTGGTGCGGCGGGACATCTCTGCTGCATTCGTGGCGCGCCGAGACATCTCTGCTGCTTCCGCGGCACGGCCGCACAAGTCTGCTGCATCGACGGTGCGGCGGGACCTCCGTGCTAATTCGGCGGCGCGGCAGGACCTCTGTGATGCTACTTCCGTGCGGCGGGACATGTCGGCTGCATTCGCGGCGAGGCGGGACATCTCTCATGCTTCGGCTTCCATGCTCGCCTCTCCCTGGTGGTAATCTCTCGACCCAGAACTCACGCTGGCCATGGCAGACGCAAGGAAAGGATGCTGAATGACTTGTTTGTTTTTGTGGATGAGGAGTTGAGGAGGAATGTGCAGTCATCTTCGCATAGTAGTATTTATAACCGAGTACTAATAAGCTCCTAAGTGGGAAACCATTTAGGTTAGCGTGGTAGTAGTAATTTGGAATGTGACGAGATGCAAGCTTAAAATTTATTGACGGTTCTAGTTTCGAAGTGCGGCACTATTCCCGAATGGCATAATGTGGGCACGTGTTCTCGGCCGTGGTGTAGCAAATGCCATGGTAGTTCTTTTTCTACTGTTGTGTACGTGCAATAACTGGCACTGTCGGATACATATCTTACGGTTATTGGGGCGTTCGACAGGAATAGCCTCGTGGCGAGCTATAGACTAGTCTTTTTTTCAGACGCATTACACCTATCTCTCGGGACTTCTCGCATGCACCTTCTCTAGCTCCCTAGGTCGATGCCACCCGCATACACTTGTACTCTGAGTTTAGTACGTTACACAGGAAGAGAAGAGGTGCACGCACGCACTCGTCCTCTCTCACACACGCATCTGTAGCTACGAATTGTAGTGTTCTCAACCAGCCGATTGGCTCTATCATAGGTTTCACGTTGCTCCTTTGCCTTGAGATTGAGAAGTTTAAAATGCAGAGGCTAAGCTGGAGGCGTGAGGTTTTGGTTAATGTGCGGGCCGCACATGGCACCAACACGACATGAGCTCCGTCTGCCTGGTGCGGATGCAATCGGGTGAGTTGTCCAAGTATAGACACAACCAGGCCCTCCTTGGTATCTGCGCCTCAACTTAGGCTGGTCATAGTGGATAGTAACATAGAATAGTACTAACAAGCATATGTTACTAGTCTATGTTACTACCTTCATAGTGGGTAGTGTCAGTATGTGATAACATAGATGTTTTCATTTATTACTTTGTAGACTCATTTTGCATTGGAAAGCGCTATGTGATGGTAACATATTTATGTTACTCTATTTGCCTCTCTCCTCATTAATTACTTGCCACCTCATCATTTTTGCTTATGTGGCATCTATGTTACTACCTATGTTACTCCCACTATGACCAGCCTTATGCGTAGAGAAATTAGGATCGGAGGAAGTACTACTAGTAGTAGGACTAATTTGATGTGTCATGTCAACTCGCACAAGTATGCAACACATCCTGAACAAACAAGCATATAAGCTGTTATACTTCTTACCCAAAGAATCTTTGTATCCAACAGACACAAAATATCCATTCGACTGTTGGAAATTACTTTAACTACTGATCTGATGTCGAAGTAATTGCTGCATCGCCACCAAAACCCACCATCTCTTAAGCTAAAGTAGACCAAGCTAACCCCTATATTAGCATATTACTAAGATAAACAGAAGGCACTTTAGAATCATTTAGGACGTGAGCTTGTCAATCTGAATGTGGAGGGACACCAGCTTAGCCCCGGCCAGCAGCTTGGGCGGAACTGTGAAGAAGGTCAGCTCCTGCATGGCGACATCGCTGGGATCCTTGCTGCTTGTCACCTCCATTTCCACCTTGACGGTGTCGGTCCTGCCTTTGGGCTCCCCCGGCGGGCGATTCACCCATAGCTTGGCCACGTAGGCGATAGGCGCGCCAATGTCGAGCACGCCGCCGACCAAGAAAACACGCGGCCGTCCTCCTCCGCGAACAGCAAGAGTCGTGGCTCCGACAGTGCCACTTGCAGCTGGAGCACCTTGCCGTATTGGATCCTATGCATGGGCATGGGATGCACTGTGCTGATGTGGTGGGAGAGTGTTGGTGGCGGGCCTTCATAGCCGCAGACGGGCACGGGGCATTTGTAGGGTGTGAGCGAACACACGCTCTGGTGATCACCGAGCTTGTGGTAAGTAACATAGAGCCCACAGCCTTCGTGCGGGCACACCACCCCCACCGAGGAGAGGACACAGTCAACCACCGTGATCCGCACGTCAAAGCCACCGCCGCGCTCGCACTTCTGGCACTGCCGATGGTTCCCGGGGCACTCGACGCGGCAGTCTGTGCAGGCCAGGTGCCCTCCCTTGCACTGCACAAATCAATCAAACAACACATTAATCAAGAAACCTGCACCTTGCTCGATCAGCCGAACGGACGAGGTGTATTAGAACCTCATACACTGGAGGCTTCAAGGGGCGGAGGTACAAGGGGCAGTGGAGCAAGGTGAGGTCCATCGAGTCAATAGAGAGCTCCATCGTCGGGTCCTATTCCGTCTTCATGATCTCGCCCTCCTCGTGCACAACCATCTCTCGCTTTAGGGCCGGGGCATTACAAAGCTTTATCGTCACATATTCATACTACTTAAAGGTGCATTAAATCAACACATGCAAGTATCAAAAGGAGAGTCACGGCATGCATGCATGCGTTGTAATTAATGCATCAGTAAACGCAAATTGTTGAAATATAGCGAGTGCAGTGCTTTGATGTGTCGCTTCAACTCATACCAGATCGAGAAGTTTGATTACTACAACGCCCTCTCCCCTGCGGACTAAGCTCCGGTGCCTTAACTGCACTGCCTTTGGCTGCATGACAGGTGCGCCACCCACTGCTGGGCCCACCTGTCATACACGCAAAGAGTCAATGAAGCTATGTCCCTCCCTCGCCCATGAGCGTGGGGGCTGGCTGGACTAAGAGAAGCTTTCGCTACACGCTTTCCCTCCCACATGCGGTGGACATGCAGGAGTCCAATCAGTGTCAGATGGCCAGAAGCATACTGTAGTACTCCTCCACTGCAGTAGTACTCCATCATTGCTCGACTTCCCGAAGAGACAAAGAGCCAAGCGCAGCACGGATGCTCGTTTGGCAATTTCATGTGTAGAGTAGTCTAGGATAGCGTGTACCGTGCCTGTAAGCTTAAAATCATTGGGGTCAGCTCCATGCTATGAGGCCGTCGCGAAGCTTTTTTTAATTAAAATAATCTTCTGGCCCTATCTGTCATCCTGGTGACTGTAGTTTGCACACTCATCTGGTCAAGACAGGAATATATTTTTTAATTTGTGGTGGGGTAAATGTTAGAGGTTGCAGCAAATATATTGTACACTGAGGCAACCATGTGGGGCCAGTGCTATGTTGTGTCGCGTCAACTCATACAACGAGGAGAAGCTTGATTTTACTACTACACGCCTTCTCCCTCGCCCGTGCGCGTGGTGGCTCGCAGACGAGGACAGGCTTTTGCTTATAGTACTACAACAAGCTATCCCTCCCACTCGCGGTAGACTGAAAGTGCGTTATATCAACTAGAGGGGGGGGTGAATAGGCGATTTTTATGAATTCTTCACTAAGGAATTTGCTAGTGAGGAAATTCCTTAGCGAAGAAGTACTTGCAGCGGAATAAGTACTCAAAAGTAAGCATAGCAAAACACAAGCATAGTCATCATGATGAAATGAAGACAAGCACAGAGTACAGAAAGCGTAAACACAAGATAACACAGGATGAAGACAAACAGACTGAGGAAATTGAACTGAGGAAATTGAGAAAGTCTTCAGTCAAAGTCTTTAGACACAGATATGAACAAGCACACAACACAGTAATGAGGAAATGAAAGAGTTGAGGAAATAGAACCAGTAAGCTTGGTGAAGACAATGATTTGGTACACCAGTTCCAACTATTGTCTCAGTTGTACGTCTGGTTGGAGCGGCTAGGTATTTAAACTTGAGGACACACAGTCCCGGACACCCAGTCATGAACACATAGTCCAGGACACCTAGTCCTCACCGTATTCTCCTTGAGCTAAGGTCACACGGACCTCGCCCAACCACTCGTGGTAAGTCTTCAGGTGACTTCCGAACCTTCACAAACTCGGTCACTCGGCGATCCACAATTCCTCTTGGATGTTCTAGACCATGACGCCTAACCGCCTGGAAGAAGCACAGTCTTCAAAGGTAACAAGCGTCGGATCCACGTAGGATCAATCTCTTTAGTGATGCTCAATCACTTGGGGTTTGTAGGTGTTTGGGTTTGGGTTTTTCCTCACTTGATGATTTTCGCTCAAAGTCCTCGGAGGATGGGATGCTCTCAAATGACAATTGTCTGTTTCTCTCGGAGCAGCCAACCAGCTAGTGGTTGTAGGGGGCGGCTATTTATAGCCTAGGGAGCAGCCCGACATGATAAGACATAAATGCCCTTCAATGATATGACCGTTAGGTGGGTAGATATTTTGGGACAGCTGGCGCAAAGCACATCAACGGTCGGAAATTTGAGTATCAAATTCCTCAAGGCTATCATGTTCCTCACTGTGTAGGCAATCCGCACTGGCGAATTCCTAACTCCTTGGTCAGAACAAATTCCTCAGCGACCAGAAGAACTTCGTCTCTGTCACTGAAGAATATGACTGAACTGTATGAGATTTCCAATGGCTTCACTCGAAGGGATTGGTAGGTGTAGGATTTTGAGTTGAGCATCACATGGAAATTTTTCCTTAGTATTTCCTCGACCCCCTTTAACAGTACGGTGTTTCCTATGACTCAAGAAAGAGAAAATGAAACTATGAAAACAAAAGTCTTCACGCTTCATGTTCCTTAGATGAATACCAAGTCTTCAAGGTCACACCAATTTCTTCACTTTCAAAGTCTTCAGAAAGTCTTCAGAAATCCAAAGTCTTCAGTCGAAGAACTTCATTTTTAGGGGTCGACTTTCTCTGTAAATATCAAACTCCTCATAGACTTATAGACCTGTGTACACTCATAAACACATTAGTCCCTTAACCTATAAGTCTTCAATACACCAAAATCACTAAGGGGCACTAGATGCACTTACAATCTCCCCCTTTTTGGTGATTGATGACAATATAGGTTAAGTTTTCAACGGGGATAAACATATGAAGTGTAAATACTGATATTGAGGAATTGGATTGCAAGATATAGAAGAACTCCCCCTGAAGATGTGCATAGTGAGGAATTTGCTTTTGAAGCAATGCACACTTGAAGAGTTGAATCATGGAGATCTCCCCCTATATCTTGTAATTCATACACGCATTTGAGATAATATATGAAGAATTTGAAATGCATGATGAAATATGGTGACTGATGTAATTCAGCATGCGTGCAATAACATTAACGAGGAATAAGCATGCAGAAGAACCAACAAAAGTATCAGGCCACCATAGAGTTTAAGTTTACAAGTCGATCCAACAAAGTCATCAGAAGAACGAGAGTTGTAATTCTCGAAAAAAACGCCCATATAAGATAGACCCACTTGAAGACTAACTCAAATTTCTCCCCCTTTGTCATCGAATGACCAAAAGGGTCGAAAATGAGGACTAACGCCCCTGAAGAATATCAAGGTGATGAAGGAGCGTCAGCGTCGTTTGTTGTAGTAGGGCCTGCCGCAGTGTCGTCCAAGTCTTCATGTTCATCAGGGTCACATGATGAAGAATAGGAGCTGGCCACAAAGGAAGGAACCTTGACCTCTTGTACTTCTTCGGAGGAGGTGCAGCCCAGTCAAAATCTTCCTTGAGACCCATTTTCTTCAGATCTTCTTCACCATATATGTGTGACAGAATAGCCCAGGTGCGGTTGAGGGTTTCATGAAGGTAGTAGTGGTTTTTCTTCACTGCATTGTGGGTAGCAGTCATGTTGTGAAGAATTGAACCAAACTGACGCTTGACCCATTTATGATTGCGATCAGCCTTCTGGTGAAGACTGAGGAGAAGCTCACGGTCATTCATCACCCTGGGTGCTGTGCCTTGAGGATTTTGCTTGGGTGCGTTGGCGGCAGAGTCATGGGTAGCAGAGTCATCATTGGTGGAGTAGGATGCAGCCTTGCGAAACTGACCATCCAATGGACGAATGCCTTCATCAATAACAGCAGTAGCCTTGCCCTTTTCATCAGCTGAGGAAAATGTCCGTTTGAGGACTTTAATCGGGGGCAAGTAGCTGCAATGATTCAGTGTATCAGCTTTGTAGTTGAGTGAAGACCTTGTTCGGATGAATCTCATAATCCACGGAGCATAAGGCTTCAACTCAAACGGTGACATTGCGACATTGGCCAGAGTCCTCATGAAGAAATCATGGAAGTTGACGGGAACGCCATGAATGATATTGAAAAGCAGATTCTTCATGATGCCAACGACTTCTTCTTCATTCGAGTCATGGCCATTGATAGGACTCAATGTCTTCGTCAGATTGCGATAGACAGTCCGAGGCACATACAACAATTCCTTCACAAGGAATTTTGTTCTTGGGGCCTGACCTGGCTTCAATGGCTTCATCAGCACTTGCATATAGTGATCTATAAGCTCAGGTTCATTGTAGACGCAACAAGCACCTTCAAGGGGAGGACTAAGAGGCAAAGCACGAAGCAATTCAGGAGCTGGTGCCTTGTAGTGAGTATTTTCAGACATCCAGTCCAGCACCCATGAATTTACATCTTCAGGGTTTCCGGTGATGTGTAGAGTTGCATAAAATTGAAGAATGAGTTCTTCATTCCAATCACATATGTTAGTGCAGAAATTTAACAGTCCAGCGTCGTAGAGAACACTAAGGACTGGCCCGAAGCACGGCAGAGATTCCATATCCACGTGAGGAATGTGCTCATGATCGAAGACTTTGTCTTTGTTGAACAGCACTGAGGAATAGAAATTTGCCTGGCTGGCAGTCCAGAAACGCCTCTTCCTTATGCGAGCACTGTCATAAGGGTTGTAATCAGTGAAGAATACGTGCTCACCGAAGAAATCATCAGTCTTGAATTTTTGCTTCCTTGAGAATGGATCCTTTGGCTTGGGCAGAAGAGTGTCAGTCAGTTGCATAATGACCTCAGGAATCGCAATCTCAGGTTCTTCAGGCTGAGGAATTTCTGGTTCCTCTTCAGTGGCAGCCTGGTTCTTCAAATCTTCATTTTCATTTTCTTCAGCACTAGTGCCTGGAATATCTTCATGAGCTTCATCAGATCCCATTTGAACTGTAGTGGCTAGGGACTGAGGAATTTGCTGCAGTGGAGTGAAGAGTGGAGAATTGGGGTGCTGACTTTCCCAAAAGTCATCATTCATCACTGGTGTGGTACAGCCAATGTCCACATCTTCATCTTCAATATCTTCCCCGCCAGCCTCTTCAGCAGTAAACTGAGGCATAGGCGAGGAAACTATGGGGGTTGAAGGGATTTTATCCACTTGAATTTCTTCATCCATCTGCTCTGACAAAGCAGCAGAAGGATTTTCTTCACCAGATCCGCTAGGGATTACATATTCTTCATCAAAAGGGATGATTTCCTTTAATGGCATGGAGGAAACTGGAACAACATCAATTGGTTTAGCAAATGAGCTTGTCAATTTCTTCATCATCTTCGATGCTAAAGACTCTGAAGGAGCTGATGCTTTCCTTTTCTTCACTGCTGCATGCTCTGCAACCTTGGTCTTCTTCACATCTGATGCAGATGGAAGAATTGGAATTGGGGCAGGCGCAGGAGGAGCAGAGGAATGTGGTTGATTTTCTTCAGGCACAACTGATGCAGGTGCCCTGACCTCTTCATTTTCTTTAGGCGCACCACTAGTGGGTGCCCTGGCAATTTCTTCAGCGGCTGGAATGCAGTCATCCGCCCTGGAACTCACATTTTCTTCAGCAGCCTGATCGTCATCAGCGGTGTTGGCATGTTCTTCAGTTGGCTGATCAGATGCTTCAGCCCGAGGAATTTCTTGTTGCGATGGGGCTGCAACATTTGAGGTGAACATCTTAGTCAGTTTAACAAACCTAACCTTGGCTCCTTTCCAATCAGCATAGTAAGCATTGAAATCATCGCTGAGGACTTTGATTTCAGACTGGATCTTCACAAGTTCATCAGTTGTCATAGAGACAACGTTGTTCTTCAGAAACTTCTCCTTCCTAAACTGTGCTTTCTTGAGCTGCCTGGCCTTCGCCAATTTCCATTTTTCTTCTTGGATGAAGGCAGTCAGCATATGACTTTGACCAGGAGTCAACTTGAAGTCAGGCATAGGAGTGTTTGGGTCCTTGTGCTAGAGATCAATATAGTCGAGGATCAACTTTGGATCCAAAAGCAGAGGCACATTTGTGCCCTTGGCTCTAGCGGCCCTGACTTGCCTGTCTCTGATGATTTCAGCAAGTTCTTCATCATCAGCTTCGTCTTCTTCAGACGGTACTTGGAAGGCGACCTGCTTCTTATAGGGACTTGGGCGAGAGCCTCGTCCAGCAGTGGTCTTTGTCTTCAGCAAAGAGGGTCCTGTTGAAGAATTTGGTGCAGCTGAGGAACTAGCTGAAGCTCCTGAGGCAATAGAGATGCCCGTAGTCCTTTGGCACGTGGCGAGATGCACAGGTGCTGAGGATTTTGTCGGAGCAGCTGAGGACGTTGGAGGAGCAGGAGCGGCATGAGGAATTTCCCGTGAGGGCTTAGCTGAGGAAATTGGCCGAGAGGGCATTGAAGAAGAGGCACTAGGCTTGTGCTCAGGCTTCTTTGCCATGGATTTCTTCGGCCTTACAGAGGCCTCGGCAGCAGCAGCAGTAGAGTCTTCGTTGAATTTCTTCACTGCTTCCTTACCCTGTTTGGCCAACTTGGCCTGGCGCTTGGCCCATTCTTCAGGAAAATGCACACCGCGCTTGATGCTAGTGGGATCTGCTTCTTGGCCAGGTGGCAATGGTGGTCTTGAGCATGGAGGAGTAACAACGAATTTCTTCATGTATTTTGGAGTCACATACCTGTACTCCCTCCACTCTTTTTCCCATCTCCTTTCTATCCTCTGAATGCGCACCTTGCGCTGATCCTTATCTTCCTCAGGGGGTGTGCAGTACCCAGCATAAATGTCCTCAGGGATTTCAAAGGCAGTATTGATTTCGGGCCTCTTTCCTCCTTTCTGTGGCTTCTTTCCATCAGCCATTTTCTTCAGTTGAGGAATTTGAACAATTGAACTCTCTGAAGAAGTATGCAATTTTTCTTCGAGGAACGCTGCAAATGAGTTAAGTTGATGAGAACCTAGTGATTCATCAGCGGACTTGAGTACCTGTGAACAGAGTATAGTTGCAAGGAATTTGGAGAGGTCATATGCGTTCTCAGAAGGTTTTTCAAAAAGAACAAGTTTGAGGAATTTGACCAAATGAGTCTTGAAGAATTTCACTAAGCGTTCTTTGTCTTAGGTTCCAGAGTTGTATAGATCGAAGATCCACACAATTGAGGAATCTTGAAGAAAAATGATTCCTCAGAGAAACGAATCAAGAACAGATGACATGTGGGGTGTTATTGTGTGAAAAATTTGAAGAATAAACACCTTTGAAGATTTTGTAAAAATCATTCGAATCAAAGAGGGCAGTAAAAGTAACTTTTAATTACCCTAGACGAAGAACACGGAGAACTGTGAGGTGGAGAAGTGAAGTTTGTCTGTGCAGATCTTCCACGCCCTAACTCGGCGGAGGAAGACGGCTACGGCGGCGGCGGAGTGAAGATTTCCGCGGCCGGCGCGAGTACGGCGGCGACGAGGTCGAGGCAGTGAAGCTCTTCCTCCCCGGCGATGATGAAGTAGCGGCGGCGCTAGGGTTTGAGAAGCTCAAGCGGGAGAGAGGTCAAGCGGAGTAATGGAAGTGAGGAAGGGAAGAGGGGGTATTTATAGCCACGGTGAAAAACTGTTCACCCAAAGAAATTGGACGAACGTGCCCCTGACCCTTCTCATTCGCTTGACATGTGTCACCCACGTACTGTGAAGTGGAGATTGTGTTAGATCGTGGGTGAATAGATAAGTATTTCGTGGGATGCGGAATGGTTTGAGCGGCAAAGCCGAAAATATGGATAAGATAAGTTAGAAAGTTCCGTTCGCAAATTCTTCAGCTGACAAGGACACAGTGAAGATTTTGAACGAGTTTCAAATAGAATGCACACGAAGAATTTGTGAATAGATTGGGTTGAGTATAGCATAGAGGGGGAAGGGTCCGATCACATTCACTTAGCAGAAAAACCAACTTGAAGAATTAGCCATAAGTGAATGCTGTAGAGGACATAAACTCATATATATATATATATATATATATATATATATATATAGAGACAATGAAGAAAAACGACGGCGAAGGTGAAGACAATGCAAAGTTGAAGAATATGAACAACTGAGGAATTTCAAAACTGAGGAAAAACTCAAATTGGAGATTTTCAACTTTTGTGGTGGCGTGACCCACCGTATAAGAATGACAATTTCAGACACCGCGTACAATTGTCGTAGGGTTCTGAGAATCAAATTCTTCATTAATTTCTTCACACTTAGAGTGTTATTCTTCATTGATTGAAGAAAAACGTTTCTTCATGTGTTGCACATCTAATTCATCAATTTTGCATAAATGTTAGGATGAGTGTCCTTTTCAAAGAACATTCGAAGATTCTAGGATATTTAGCTCACACAGCAACTTGCTAAATCTCTTCTCATCCAAGGGCTTTGTGAAGATATCGGCTAACTATTCTTCAGTCTTCACATGCTCAATGGAAATGTCGCCCTTCAACACATGATCACGAAGAAAATGATGACGAATCTGAATGTGCTTTGTCTTCGAGTGCTGAACTGGGTTGTGAGCAATCTTGATGGCACTCTCATTGTCACAGAATAGAGGCACATTCTTCACGTTGACGCCGTAGTCCTTGAGAGTTTGCTTCATCCAAAGCAATTGAGCACAGCAAGAACCAGCAGCAATGTACTGAACTTCAGCAGTAGACAGTGATACGCGGTTCTATTTCTTTGAGGACCAATAGACCAAAGATCGTCCGAGGAAATGGCATGTGCCAGATGTTGACTTGCGGTCCACACGATCACCAGCATAGTCAGAGTCAGAATCCAATGAGATCAAAAGCCGAGCCCTTGGGGTACCATAATCCTAGTGTTGGTGTGTGAGCTAGATATCGAATAATATGTTTCACAGCCTTATGGTGTGATTCCTTCGGTGTAGCTTGAAATCGGGCACACATGCAAACACTAAGCATAATATCTGGCCTAGATGCACATAAGTACAATAAAGAACCAATCATGGAGCGGTATACCTTTTGATCAAAGTCAATACCATTTCATCAGTGCACAGATGGCCATTTGTGGGCATTGGAATTTTGACGCCTTTGCAATCTTGCATCCCGAATTTCCTCAGTACATCCTTGAGGTATTTCTCCTGAGATATGAATATGCCATTGCACTATTGACGAATTTGAAGACCTAAGAAGAATTTCGACTCTCCCATCATAGACATTTGATATTCTTCACTCATCATATAGGCAAATTCATCACTATAACGTTGGTCAGTACAACCAAAGATGATATCATCAACATATATTTGGCATACAAACAATTCATCATCATATGATTTAGTGAAAAGAGTAGGGTCGGGTGAACCGGGTTTGAAGCCTTTATTCATGAGGAATTCCTTCAAAGTATCATACCACGCCCGAGGGGCCTGCTTGAGGCCATAGAGGGCCTTATTGAGTCTGAAGACTTTGTCAGGATGCTTAGGATCTTCAAAACCCGGGGGTTGAGCAACATATACATCTTCCTCAAGCTTACCATTGAGGAATGCACTTTTCACATCCATTTGATATAAAGTGATATCATGATGGTTAGCATAAGCAAGTAATATGTGAATAGCTCCAAGTCTAGCAACAGGTGCAAAAGTTTCATCGAAATCAATTCCTTCAACCTGTGTGTAGCCTTGAGCTACAAGCCGTGCATTATTCCTCACCACAAGGCCATTTTCATCTTGCTTGTTGCGGTAGATCCACTTTGTGCCAATGATATTGTGCTTGCGAGGATCTGGACGTGTAACCAGTTCCCAGACGTTGTTGAGCTCGAATTGATGTAATTCTTCTTGCATGGCCTGAATCCACTCAGGCTCCAGAAATGCTTCATCTACCTTAGTGGGCTCTGTGATAGAGACAAAAGCATAGCGCCCACAAAAGTTAGATAAATGTGAAGCTTTTGAGCGTGTGAGAGGACCTGGTGCTTCAATGTCATCGATGATCTTTTCAACTTGCACTTCTTTTGCAACGCGAGGATGAGTAGGTTGTCGTTGAGGAATTTGATCAGCATTTTCTTCAGCACCATTTTCTTCAGCAATTTCTTCAGGTGCATTAGGTCGACGTTCTTCACGTTCTGGAATGAATTATTCAGCAGATTCTTTAGTAGGAATGACATCCTCAGTAGCCTTGAACTTGATAGTTTCCTTAGGTGCTGGTTCATCTATCACAGAGGGTAGGTGCTCTCTTTGCGAGCCATTAGTTTCATCGAACGTTTCAACAACCTTGTGAAGAACGTTGTTGAAGACTCTGTAGGTATGCGAGTCCTTTCCGTAACCAAGCATAAAACCTTCATGTGCTTTCGGTGCAAATTTAGCATTGTGATGAGGATCTCTAATCCAACGTTTAGCACCGAAGACTTTGAAATAACTCACATTGGGTTCTTGTCAGTGAGGAGTTCATAGGCAGTCTTCTTGAAGAATTTGTGAAGATATACCCTGTTGATGATGTGGCACGCAGTATAAATTGCCTCAATCAAGAAGTGACGAGGCGTCTTGTACTCATCAAGCATAGTGCGAGCCATGTCAACAAGAGTTTTATTCTTGCGCTCCACGACGCCATTCTGCTGAGGAGTATAAGGAGCAGATAACTCATGAGTAATACCAAGTTCATCAAGATAGTCATCAAGACCAGAATTCTTGAACTCAGTTCCATTGTCACTTCTGATGTGCTTGATCTTCACACTGAAGTTGGTTGAAGCCCTCGAGGAAAATCGTTTGAAGACTTCCTGCACTTCATGTTTGTAAGTAACAATGTGTACCCATGTGTAACGAGAGTAATCATCAACAATAACAAAGCCATAGAGAGATGCATCATTTGTGACAGCTGAGTAATGATTAGGACCAAAGAGGTCCATGTGAAGCAATTCGAATGGTCGAGTAGTGGTCATGATAGTCTTCGCTGGATGCTTAGCCTTGGTCATCATTCCAGCTTCACAAGCTCCACACAAGTGATCCTTGAGGAATTTGACATTCTCAATGCCAATGACATGCTTCTTCTTCGCAAGCATGTGCAAATTCCTCATGCCTGCATGACCAAGTCGTCGATGCCATAGCCACCCTTCTGATGCTTTTGCAAGTAGGCACACGGCTGGTTGCGGTCCTGTAGAGAAATCAACAATATACAAGTCTCCTCTCCTAAAGCCTTCAAAGACTTTGGAATTGTCAGCTTCCATAACCACAACACAACGATACTTGCCAAAGAGAACTACCATATCAAGATCACAAAGCATTGAGACAGACATGAGGTTGTATCCTAAGGACTCGACAAGCATGACTTTGTCCATGTGTCGATCCTTTGTGATCGCAACCTTACCTGGACCCAATACCTGACTTTTGCCTTTGTTAGCGAAGATGATATGCTTCAGATGCGATGGTGATAAGGGAGCATCAATCAATAGATTCTTGTCACCAGTCATGTGATTGTACATCCACTATCGAGGACCCACTCAGTGGCTTTGGGTTGATCATCCTGCAGATGAATTAGTGCAGCTTACGAACTTCATATACTTCATCAGTGAAGAATATGACATCACAATTCATCAGACCAATTTCATCAAGCAATGCAACAGTTAAAAACAGTATGAGGACGTGAGAAATGAAAGTTCATTTCTTCATGATTAGCCTGCGTCCTTTCAGGCACTCTTCAGGTCTCCAGCAAATTCTTCAGACGTTCAAGCACGTCTGGAGACCTGACCCTGCAGAAGAGATTAGTTCTTTTTCTTCGCCACCCACATCAGAAGGGGTGGCAAAGAGTTCATCACTCTGCGAGCTCCATATGAGAAAGGTGGCATAGAAGCCAATCCATTTCGTTTCACATAAGAGAAGTTAGGGTAAGCATATGAATAAGCAGAGAAATTCTTCGAGGACTTATGAACATAATGATTAGAAGAATAATGCTCATATTCATAGCCCTTGGCTGTTCCCTACGAAATAGAGTTGTTAGCACGATGATGTTCATATGAGGACTTTGATCCTTTTCAGGAATTTGATCCGTGTGAGGAATTTGGTCCGTATGAGGACTTGGATCCATATGATGAATTATGTCCATATGAAGAAATTGATCTGGGGTTCCTATTCTTCACAGGTGGTGTCATGAGGACATTCACCTGAAGACTTTCAAGGCACCTTTTGGGAACCCAGATTTTCTTCATAGGAGAACCGTTCCTGCAGTTAGTGCCAACATATCTAGCAAATACTTCACCATTCTGATTTTTGAACAGTTTATAGTTGGAGTCAAATGACTCATCAGAAGAATGAGAAGATTCACATGTAAAGCCAGATAAATTAGATGGATCAACTGGTGGTCCCTTTGCAGCAACCCATGAGGTTTTGGGGTACTGCTCAGGCTTCCAATATGTACCATCGGCATTGAGTTTCCTCTCAAAGGCAATACCCTCTTTCCTAGGGTTCCTGTTGTGGATCTGCTTTTTAAGCACATCACAAAGAGTCTGCTGCCCTTTGAGGCTTTTGTACATGCCTGTCATGTACAATTCCTTCAGCCCTGCATCGTCAGTGATACTAGCAATGTCCTCAGATGAGGAATTAGTGATAGCAGAGACAGTTGAGGAATTTGTAGCATTAGAAGCATTTGAACATTCAGGTGAACAATTAGCAGATTCACGTTCAATGAATTTCAAACATGGAGGAACAAATTCTTCCTGAGCAGCGCTGATTTGTTGAGCAAGTAATGAATCGCGCTCCTTCTGAAGATCTTCATAACTCACTCTTAGCTTCTCAAGATCTTGCTTTCTTTGAAGAAATTCAGAAGAAAGCTTCTCATGATTAGGCAAGAGAGTGTTATGATGACCTTGAAGATTGTCAAACCTAGTCTGAAGTCTCTGAAGATTTTCAGTCAAGGTTTTGGTGCGATCCATTTCTTCACCCAACATATCATCACTTTTGTCTAGCATGTTTTGAACCTTTTCAAAAGCCCTTTGTTGTTTCACAACAATCTTAGCGAGTTTAGAATAGCTTGGCTTAAGGTTTCCATCAGACTCATTCTCACTTGATTCAGAGGAGGTATATTTGAGTACCTTGGCACCCTTTCCCATGAAGCAATAGGTGGGAGCGTAGTCATCATTGCCTTCATAAGCCTTGTTGGTGAGGTCATTTTCTTCAGTGTTGAAGATAGACTTGCTGACAAATGCAGTAGCGGGGGCTAGGCTCGCCACACCAGATTCGGAATCCTCGGATGCCTCCTCTTCCTCATTTTCTTCAGATTCAGCCTAAGAGTCCATTTCCTTGCCAATGAATGCCCGAGCCTTCTTGGCGCTGCTCTTCTTGTGAGATGAAGACTTTGAGGATTTTGATGATGAAGATTTTGAGGATTTCTTCTTTTTCTTCGCATCATCAGAACTATAATCCTTGTATTTCTTCTTCTTTGATTCCTTTACCCATTGAGGACAATCTTGAATGTAGTGTCCGGGTTTCTTGCATTTGTGACAAAGCCTCTTCTTGTAGTCACTCGATGAAGAATCATTGCTCCTTGAGGGTCTTCCAAAGCGACCTCGTCTTGAGAACTTTTGGAATTTCTTCACAAGTAGTGCTAGATCATGGCTCAGTTCTTCAGGATCACCAAGGCTGCTGTCAGAGTCTTCATCTTCAGACTCAGAAACTGCCTTGGCCTTCATTGCGCGTGATCTGCCATAGCTTGAGCCATAGAGATCTCTCTTTTCAGCAAGCTGGAACTCATGAGTATTTAGCCTCTCAAGGATATCAGCGGGATCAAGTGACTTGTAATTAGCACGCTCTTGTATCATCAATGCCAGAGTATCAAATGAGGAATCAAGCGATCTCAGCAGTTTCTTCACCACCTCGTGGTCGGTGATGTCAGTGGCACCGAGCTCTTGAAGCTCGTTCGAGATGTTAGTGAGGCGATCGAAGGTTTGTTGAACATTTTCATTGTCTAGTCTTTTGAAGCGGTTGAAAAGATTGTGAAGAACATCAACTCGAGAGTCACGCTGTGTTCAGACTCCTTCATTTACTTTGAAAAGATCTCAGCAGTTTCCAAAGCACTCACTCTTCCATACTGCCCTTTGCTCAGATGGCCACATATGATATTCTTCGCTTGAGAATCGAGTTGCTTGAATCTCTTCACATCGGTAGCATTCAGTGAGGGTGAGACAGAGGGAACACCATTTTCCACAACATACCAGAGATCGTTATCAATTGCCTCAAGATGCATTCGCATCTTATTCTTCCAGCAGGGCTAGTCTGTCCCATCGAAGGTAGGACACCCAGCAGAGACCTTATCATACCTGCGATCGACATAACTAAAACTCCAGGCGGTTAAACCAAAATCACACAGAACAAGGGAGTACCTTGCTCTGATACCAATTGAAAGTGCGTTATATCGACTAGAGGGGGGGTGAATAGGCGATTTTTATGAATTCTTTACTGAGGAATTTGCTAGTGAGGAAATTCCTTAGCGAAGAACTACTTGCAGCGGAATAAGTACTCAAAAGTAAGCATAGCAAAACACAAGCATAGTCATCATGATGAAATGAAGACAAGCATAGAGTACAGAAAGCGTAAACACAGGATAACACAGGATGAAGACAAACAGACTGAGAAAATTGAACTGAGGAAATTGAGAAAGTCTTCAGTCAAAGTCTTCAAACACAGATATGAACAAGCACACAACACAGTAATGAGGAAATGAAAGAGTTGCGGAAATAGAACCAGTAAGCTTGGTGAAGATAATGATTTGGTAGACCAGTTCCAACTGCTGTCTCAGTTGTACGTCTGGTTGGAGCGGCTAGGTATTTAAACCTGAGGACACACAGTCCCGGACACCCAGTCCTGAACACACAGTCCAGGACACCTAGTCCTCACCATATTCTCCTTGAGCTAAGGTCACACAGACCTCGCCCAACCACTCGTGGTAAGTCTTCAGGTGACTTCCGAACCTTCACAAACTCGGTCACTCGGCGATCCACAATTCCTCTTGGATGCTCTAGACCATGATGCCTAGCCGTCTGGAAGAAGCACAGTCTTCAAAGGTAACAAGCATCGTATCCACGCAGGATCAATCTCTTCAGTGGTGCTCAATCACTTGGGGTTTCTAGGTGTTTGGGTTTGGGTTTTTACTCACTTGATGATTTTCGCTCAAAGTCCTGGGAGGATGGGATGCTCTCAAATGACAAGTGTCTGTTTCTCTCGGAGCAGCCAACCAGCTAGTGGTTGTAGGGGGCGGCTATTTATAGCCTAGGGAGTAGCCCGACATGATAAGACATAAATGCCCTTCAATGATATGACCATTAGGTGGGTAGATATTTTGGGACAGCTGGCGCATAGCACAGCAACGGTCGGAAATTTGAGTATCAAATTCCTCAGGGCTATCATGTTCCTCACTGTGTTGGCAATCTGCACTAGCGAATTCCTAACTCCTCAGTCAGAACAAATTCCTCAGTGACCAGAAGAACTTCGTCTCTTTCACTGGAGAATATGACTGAACTGTATGGGATTTCCAATGGCTTCACTCGAAGGGATTCGTATGTGTAGGATTTTGAGTTGAGCATCACATGGAAATTTTTCCTTACTATTTCCTCGACCCCCTTTAATAGTATGGTGTTTCCTATGACTCAAGAAAGAGAAAATGAAACTATGAAAACAAAAGTGTTCACGCTTCATGTTCCTCAGATGAATACCAAGTCTTCAAGGTCACACCAATTTCTTCACTTTCAAAGTCTTCAGAAAGTCTACAGAAATCCAAAGTCTTCAGTCGAAGAACTTCATTTTTAGGGGTCGACTTTCTCTGTAAATATCAAACTCCTCATAGACTTATAGACCTGTGTACACTCATAAACACATTAGTCCCTTAACCTATAAGTCTTCAATACACCGAAATCACTAAGGGGCACTAGATGCACTTACATAGACAGACATGCAAAAGTGGATTCGATACTTAGAAGCAGTAGTAGTAACATCATTGTTCGTCTTCTCGAAGGGGCGAAGGGTCAAGCACAACCCGAATGTGGCAGTTGCGAACCTTGCAGCATGCATATAGCCAGGCTCTTGCATGAGACAAAATTGCTATGTGAGCCCACTATTGTAGTACTTGCTAGTATAGCCCTGTAAACCAGAAAGGAGTATTTGCCTTTCTAGAGATTTCAACAAGTGACTATACTACACCGAGATGGAGTACATATGGAGAAAAATGAGTAAATCTACACTGTAAATAAATACGTAGTTCTCTCGTTTTCCTCTCCGCCTTGGTCGCGGTGCACAATATTGAGTATACTAGTACTGACTAGTCTCTTTTTGACACGCATTTACATTTTTTAACACAGTACAGACGCAAGCGCACATATACACGCACATACACTCACCCCTATGAACGCACACACGCACACCCTACCCCTATGAGCACCTCCGAAAGACTGAGCTGGCATACTCCCTCCTTTCCAGTTTAGAGCATGGTTTATAGTATAGCCAGCTGCTGGCTATAAGCTAGTGCCATGTCCTCTACAGCCCATCTTATAGCCAACATGTACAATAGAATATCAAAAGAGTGTACTACTTTTTTATTATGTGGCCCACCTTTCATTCTCACAAAGTGCCTAGGAGCATGTGCTAGAGCTGGCTCTTCACGAAGAGCCCGCTTACCTTCTCTCTCCTCTTCTCTTTCTTCCAACTAAGCAGAAATATACTAGTTTATTCCTTATAGCCCGCTGACTCAGCTCTATTGTACTTGCTCTTATAGGGCTTATCTCAAAATTTTAGTTTTCCCATTTTATAAGTCTCAATTTGGTTGTTCATCATCACATGTTCAGAGTTCAAGGTGCAATAAATCATTGCATGGAAGTATTACGAGAAAATTGACCAATGCATGTACTTTATGCATGCATGCATTGCAATTAATGCATTGGTAAACACAATTTTTGAGGAAAACAAGCGCATTAATTGAGTGGTTTTGCAAACTACAAAAATTGTTCCACCACTCACCATCTACCTTGGTTGGTGAGATTTTTGAATTGAGCCCTATAAACCAGAAAGGAGGTAGTACTATCATCTTGAAATTTACGAAGTCACCATAGGCACCTCATCGTCGACGCGAACGTCTCCTGACATGCGATAGACGCGAGCGGCTGTCGCCTCCATAGGTGCTTGAATTCCAAGGAGGGAGAGGGTAGCGGCTCCCAAGACGTTGAACTGTCAATGATGCATCCTCAATTACATGCAGAGGGAATTAATTGGAGAAGCAGAATAGAGCCAACACGATGTGAATGCAACAGAGTTTGGACTCTCATATAAAGGTGCCCCACCACTCCAATCCATCTACTCCTAGTCTATGCGCAACACTGCTCACTCCAATCCAAGACCAAGTGACCAGAAGCCAGAAGCACCTATGGAGGCGATGGACGCGAGCGGCAGTCGGCTCTGCCATATCATCCAAGGTGTCGGATGTGGGGTTCCGGCAAATCCTTAAGGTTCGAACACTGGGGTGCGCGCGAAGTCTTTCCCTCCTACCGATCTACGCCCTAGCTCGCTAAGATCTCGCGGACGAACTCGACGCACTCACAACACAGAAAGACACGAGATTTATACTGGTTCGGGCCACCCTTGTGGTGTAATACCCTACTCTAGTGTGGTGGTGGTGGATTGCCTCTGGGGCTGATGATGAATAGTACAGAGAGAAGAACAACCTCCTAAGGTTGAGGTGTTCTTGTGCTTGGTGACTTAGCGGGTGAGAGTGATGTGAATCAGTCCCCCCCTACGGTGGGGTCCAGCTCTACTTATGTAGGCCCTAGTCCTCTTGCCAAATATTGAGCGGGAAGGGAGCCAACAACGGGGGGCAAATTAGAAGGGGGACAGCTACTACAGCTATCCTAACAAAAGTGGTCTTCGCCTGCAAAAGGCTCTGGTGGTGACGCCGTCTTGGGCTCCACGATGACATCCGTCTTGCCGTCCTCCTGGTCTTGGTCTCGTTGCACCAATATGGCAACCTTTTCCCGATGCCTCAGTACTCCTCGCCAGTGCTCGCCTCCTTAGCACCAAAGAGGAAACAAGGACGCTACACGCGCTGGCGCCCGCCTGCTGTCGATCGTCATGGCTCACGTAATGAGAGCCTCGCGAGGTTTGCCTCGCCTTGACATCTCCGCTCCTCGTGAGCCTGCCTGACTAGGCCACTCCTGAGGAGGTCTTGCGTCGTCTGCCTCGCGAGGGTCTTGGATGCCTTGTTGATGAAGATGGGCCGTACGGCCTGCTGGCTTAGCCACGTCGTGGGCCGCAGGCAGGCAATTCTGGGGACCCCCATTCCCAGAATGCCGACAGTAGCCCCCGGGCCCAAGGTGCGCCCAGGCTTGGCTTCGCGGCGAAGCCAAGGGTCAAGTATGGAGCACCGCGGGCCCAAAAAGCCTGCGACCTCGGTTGACGCGTGGCGGTTGATTGGACATGGGCGTGTCCGCTTCCCCATGCTGCCTCGGCAACTGCTTGACCTGACAAAAGGCTGGCGCAGGCAGTACTTGCCTTCATTAGTCCTTCCTCGCCTCGCTCCAGATACCCTTTCTCGCTCTTCGCCACCGCTACCTCCAGATCCTCTCCAATCTCATTCTGCATCTGCGATCCATGGCGCCACGCAAGGTCAAGACTTCCTCAGCACCGGCTTGGTATGAGTCGGCCCTTGAGGCGCCCACCGTCAGGAGAAGATCCTCGCCTCCGTGTGCCTGCTGACGGCGGGCGAGAGCAATGAGTGGGGGGAGACCGAGCTCCGGCTTGCCTCCGACGTGCCGGAGCCCGAGGAAAGCACCTTCTTCCCCTTCTTCTCGAGCAGTGTCACCGTCGGGTTGGTTCCTCCCTTCTTTGATTTCTTCTATGAAGTCCTCGACCACTACGGGCTGCAGGCGTTGCATCTCCATCCCAACTCTGTCCTCCTCCTGTCCATCTTCGCCTACTACCGTGAGGCGTACCTAGGCGTGATGCCATCCGTGGCGCTCCTGCGCCATTTCTTCTTCCTCCGTGTCAGCGAGGGTCACATCTCCAGATGCGCTAACTTCATCGCATCCGGCAAGGCCAACTCGATCTCGAGCACCGGGAAGAGGGCCGACAACATTCGATCCAAATGGGTCATGATGGACGCCAAGCGCGCCGACCCGCGTCTGGTGTTGCCTACGGCGGCGCCCTCTTCCAACGGGGGGTGGCCCAAGGCGGAGCTTGCCGATGAGCGGGCATCATAAGTGCTGGGGCAGATGGTGACCGACTTGAAGCCAGGCAACGCGAGGGCGGCCAAGGTGATGGGGGTCATGCTCCTGAGGGAGTTCTTGACGCTGCGAGTAGCCCCGCTCCAGGCACGTGCACGCCCCTTGTGGGAGCTTGAAGAAGAGGGAAACAAGACCCGCCTGACGCCGGGGGCCTTGCCTGACGATGAATTGGCCGCTGATCTGTTCCACATAGTTGGGGACAACCAGGAGTACCCACCAAGCGCCTTCGCCCCCTTGTTCCAACGCAGGGACCGGGAGGAATTCGTCACTTCCAGGCCGACCTTTGACGCGCGTGGGCTAGTGCCGCCGGCGCTCCCGGGAGCCCCTGCGACACCGAAACCGGTGGAGGTGTCTTCTGACGAGTCCCACGCGGAGGGGGAAGAGGAGGTGGACTCGGAGAAGACTCTGGAAGAGGTGGGGGAGACTTCCCCTCTGAGCATGGCCGAGATCCTCCGCGCCTGCCACATCCCTAGCTTCTGGTGCTGCCTAGTGTTTGCATCTTGCTTGCATCATGTTTAAATTTCTCAAAGTTGAATTGAGGATAGTTGAAACCCTCACAAATCACTCTAGAAATAATCAACAATAAAATCTCTTCAAAGAAGTCCAAGGAAATGTTCCTGTTACTCTGTGAAAATATTGGTAAGAGGTAAAATTCAAACCAATATTTTTGGAATCAAAGAAATATTTAGTTGGGGCCATTGAATTAAATCAATGACATATTTGAGTTGGATTTATTTCTGTTATATAAGAAATAAAGTTCAAATATTTTTGTAAGTTTGCATGTGACCTTGGACTACCTTCGGGAGCTCACATAAAAATTTACAGAAAGTTTTAAAATGGTTTGGTTTGTAAATCAAATCAAAACAAAGAAAGAAAATAGAAAACAGAAACAAATAAAAGAGAGAGGGACTTATCTGGGCCTCACCTAGCTGACCCAGATCCTCTGCAGCCCAGCTGTGGCCCCGCCCAGCCGCCACACCGTCTTCAACCTCCTGCCAGTAGGCAAGAGGGCGTGTGCTCGCCGCGCGCGCGCCACCTCCACCCTGCCTGGCTGTCCTCCCGTCGCCCTGGACCTTCACTCACGTCGCGACGCACCTCCCTCGACCCCCTGCGACTCTCCCCTCTCTCTCTGGACCCCCTCCCCCTTCTCCGCTCGCTTCCGAATGGAGCCCGTCACCGCCGTTCGCCATAGCCGTAGCCACCGCCTCCCTCTCGCCTCCCCGACGTGCCCCAGGGATCCGCCTCGTCACCTTCGTCCTCCTCGCCGAGTCACGCAACGCCGGGTGCCCTGGAACGCCGCCATCACCATCGTCATCATCCTCTGCCCCGACGATTGCCGCCCATCGATTCGCCGTCGCAGAAGCTTCCCCGAGCCGCTGAGCTTCTACCCCGATCCCTTGTGAGCTTCTACACCTTCCCCTATGCTCGCCCCCTCCATTCTCTCTGCTAGCCTCGATCCCCGCCGTGTCCGAGCTTGCCGTCGCCCTGCCGTGTTGCTGCCGTGGCCATAGCTGCCGCCGTACCTTGTTGAGCCTGCCTTTGTACTCACCATGCTCCCAGGAGCCGAACGCACGCACCAGCTCCTCCCCTAGCGCACCACAACCCCAAACCCGCAACCCACTATGCTGCCCCCGCCGCCAAACCTCGTCGCCGGTCACTTTCCGGCCACCCCGCGGCCTCTTGTCCGGTCCTTTCGATGCGGACGAGCAAGAGCTACTCCCCGGAGCCCTCAGCTCGCCAAACCACCACCCGTAGCTCAAATCCGAGCTGAGCCACCGTAGTTTGGGTCGCCGCCGGCAAGGCTCCGGTGACTGCCGACGTGGCATTCATTAGGGGCTAATCGCGCAACAAATTAACCTCCAGTGAAACAGACAGCCGGGCCCCACTGCCTAATTAACCCTGGTTTATTTTTGTATAGGTTAAACTAACCCCACAGGGCCCACCGGTCAGTTTGACCTGGCCACGTCACCTGTTGACCGACCCCACACGTCAGCGTTAACTTGCTGACGTGGCTGTTGACCTGACCCCACCTGTCGGTGACCTAGAAAGCACTGTGTGACTGACCAGTGGACCCCACTGGTCAGGTTTGACCTGGTCAGCCGCAGTTGACTTAGTGACGTCACAGTGACGCAATGCTGATGCAGTAAATAATTTATGTATTTAAAATAATTCAGAAATTCCAGAAGTTAGTTAAAACTTCTAAAAATCATAGAAATTCAACCGTAGCTCAGAATGAAATAATTTATATATGAAAAATTATCAAAAAAAATCAATCTATCCATCTGTACTAGTATCATGCATGAAAAACCAACCTAAACCTGCTGTATAGATGAAAACACATAAAGGGCATTTAAAATGCTTAAGTTTGGAGTTGCATTTGAATCCTTGATTCAAATAAGGTCCATTGAACTTGTTGCTGTTTGCATTAGCACAAATAATATCACATATACATGCCATGTTCATGCATCATATTGTGCATTGCATTGATTGTGTTTATTCTCTGTTTGCCGGTGTTGTTCCCCCCCGGTAGACATTGTGCCGACATTGTGATCGTCGACACTGATGAAGACCCAATGCTATCTTCAGAAGTGCCAGGCAAGCAAAACCCCCTTGTTCATTCTGATACAATCCCACCCTCTCGCTCGTGCTCTCTTTTACTGCATTAGGACAACAACATTTCAACTGTTACATGCTGCGGTAGCTGAACCCCTTTCCTCTGCATGACCTATCATTGCCACATCAAATAGATGAAACCCACTAGCATGAGTAGGAGTTGTTTGAGCCCTGATGTGCCTACTCATTCATGCTTGTTGTCATGCCTGCTACTGCTTAGAGTTGAGTCAGGTCTGGTTCATCGGGGATGAATTGGAATGTGGTGAACATGTCCTACCGTTGAGAGCTAAGTGTGTGAAAACGATTTGGTAAAGGTAGCGATGAGAGGCCATGTAGGAGTACATGGTGGGTTGTCTCATTGAAACCGTCCTCAGGAACTGAGTTCTGTGTTTGTGATCCATGAATAGTTACTACCACACATTGGGTTCCGGTAACTCGACCCCTCTCGGCTTATTAACCGCCTCGATCTCTGTCCAGGAGTTCCAACTAGTTTCCGGTGTTTGTAGGTTGTGTTAGTAGTCTACCAAGTGGCACCCGGTACAGGTGGGCTTGGGACAGACTAGGCACCATGGCACAGTGTACCAAGCGTAGATCCATCCATCGAGGTGGGCTTGGGAACCCTGCACACATCGTTTGGGGCCGTGAGCGACACCCCGGCCGGATCTCCTTGCCGATGGAACCTGAATAGGTGATAAACCTGGACTAGAGACTTGTGTGGTTAGTCAGGTCGTGGCCGACTCCCTCGCCAGGCTTCCGCTTGAAGGTTGCCGAGATACACGACGTGTACATGGTGGTAAGTGGCGAGAGCATGTGTGAAGAAGTACACCCCTTCAGGGTTAACATCATCTATTCGAATAGCCGTGTCCGTGGTAAAGGACTTCTGGGTTGCCTGTATAGTTCATAGACAAGTGAAAGTGGATACTCTAAAATGCGCAAGATAAGTGTGAGTGCTATGGATGGCGTTCTCGTAGGGAGATGGGAGCAGATCCATAGTGGTGTATTGAAATGCTGAATATGTGGACCCGTGTGCGCCACCTCAAAAGAGTTACTTGCAGTCCTAGTTCAGGATTAGCCATCGAGTCAAAGCTGGCTTGCTGCAGTTAAACTCCACCACCCCCTTTGTTGATACCGATGCATATGTAGCTAGTTCTGATGTAAGTCTTGCTGGGTACATTTGTACTCACGTTTGCCTATTTTATGTTTTGCAGAGAGACGTCAGTCTTGCTAGTAGTTCCGTGTGGACTTCGACGTTTAGCTTGATACCTCATCTACGATCTTGTGCCCTCGGCAAGATCTGGTAGATAGTCGTCAGGCTTCTCAGCCTTTTTCATTTGTAGATGTCTCTACTCAGACATGTTAAGCTTCCGCATGTGCTTTGACTTGTATGCTCTGAATGTTGTGTCATGAGACCTATGTTTGTAATATCTCGCTCCTCGGAGCCTAATGAATAAATACTTGAGTCGTAGAGTTATGCTGTGATGCCATGTTGTATTTACACATATCGAGCATATTGTGTGTATGATTGAAATGCTTGGTATGTGTGGGATCCGACAACCTAGTTGTTTATCCTTGGTAGCCTCTCTTATGGGGAAATGTAGTCTTGTGCTTCCATGAGCCATAGTAGTCCGCTACAGCCCGGTTCACCGGAGTCCTGCTAGCCCAGCACTACTGCTCCGGAACACTTGACTGGCCGCCATGTGATTCACTTCGTTCCTGTGTCTGTCCCTTCGGGGAAATGTCACACGGTGACATCCGGAGTCCTGCCTAGCCTGCTACAGCCCGGTTCACCGGAGTCCTGTTAGCCCAGTGCTACAGCCCGGATTCGCACGCTACTGACCGACATGCTCGATGGTGATTCATGTATGCCTGTCCCCGTAAGTTAGTGCCACTTTGGGTTCACGACTAGTCATGTCAGCCCGGGTTCTCTGTCATATGGATCCTAGTGACACTATCATATACGTGAGCCAAAAGGCGCAAACGGTCCCGGGCCATGGTAAGGCGACACCCGTGGGAATACCGTGCGTGAGGCCGCAAAGTGATATGAGGTGTTACCGGCTAGATCGATGTGACTTGGAATTGGGGTCCTGACAGCGCCCTTCCTGACGATGCCGAGGCCGACGCTCGCCAAGGGGAGAGGGAGCAGCCCCTCATCCCAACGAGGGGTAGGTCGTCGCTGGTGCCTCGCGATGCCGCCTCCGTCCCGATACCTCCTGGGGCTGGCTCCGGCTCTGCCTCCGCACCGCCTGGCGCCACCGAAACCCGAACGCCTGCTCCTCAGGTCCCGATGCTGTCAGGCTTCAAGCTCCCCAAGCGGAAGTATGTTGCGGTGGATCAGTAAGTGTCTCAAGCTTCGCCTTGTCCCTGTTTGTACTCGTCATTTCCTGATGCTAGCCCTTGGTTGATCAGGCCGACGTCTTCTGTGAAGAAGAGGAAGGAGGATGCGGCGGCTGTGCCTCCCTCCATAGAGAAAGGAGGTAGCAGCGCCTGCATCTCCCCAGCCCGGTCGTCCTCGCGGGGCCAAGAGGAACATCGCCACGTGGAATCAGACCCCATGGCCCTGCTGGCTTCGGAAGTGCCGGCGCCTGGCGCGGCTGATGAGGTCCCAGCTGCTCCGGTCCCGCGATCTCCCAGGCCCTGGTGATGATGTCGCCTCCTCCCACCGCTGCTCTGGAATGTGCTCTTTCGGAGATGACCCAGCTCCAGGCGGATCTCCTGGGCGCGGACCCATGCCTTGTGGCCGGGCGCCTGGAGCTGGCCTCAGGCTGGCTCCACTTCGACTTGGCGGTTCGCGCGGCGCTGGGCCAGGCCGCTGCGGCTTCTGAGAAGGAGAAGCAGAGTGCCACCAATGCCGCAGCCGATCGTGAGATGGCGCTGAAAGATGCCAAGGCCACCCGTGACCGCTGCCAGGTGCTGGAGGACGAGTTGCAGAGCCTGCACGACAAGCACGCCGAAGAAGCACGCTGCCACCAAGCGAAGGAGGAGGAAATGAAGGCCCGGGAGGACGCCGTCAAGAACCATGATGCTGAGCTGGTGGAGTTGGGGCGGACGTACCCCGCCGAGCACAACCGGTTGGAAGAGCTGGAGCGAAAGGCGAAGGCGAGGGAGGCCGATCTCGACGCCAAGGCGCGAGTCCTGACCGAAGACCGCGCGGCCTTTGCCGATCTCGAGAACAGATCCCGCAAGGCACTGAAGACGCTCTACGAGCAAAGCCTGGAAAAGTCGCTGGCCACTGGTGAGGACGGCCCCGCCCGCTGCTTCCTCTCTTGGTGAAGGCGCTCTAGGAAGTCGTTGATGGCGTTGGTCCCATGGCAGAGGCGGAAGCTCGCGTCCTGTCTTCAGCTGCATTGACCCGCGTCTTCAGCCACCTGCACCTTCACGACCCCAACGCTTGTCTTGACGAGCTGCTGGAGCCTGTGGCTAAAGATCAATACGAGGCCGCCGCTGCAGCCGTGCAAGGTGAGGTGGAGGCCTTGCTGAAGTAGTTCAGCGGCTTTGTCTCCGCTCCTTTGTCCGGCGATGTCGCCGATCCTGCAGCTGGTGGTGAAGGTGAACACAAAGTCGCTCACGAAGTAGCACCTTCCGCAGGTGATGGCGGCGTCCGGGGGTGACCTGCGGCTATTCTCCTGTTTCATTCCGGCAACATGCATTAGGCCTCGTGGAGGCGTTTAGCTTTTCATTTGATATCGTGAGGACAATGTGTTTGTAATATTTGCTTCGAGATTTTGCGATTTCCTTCCTATTTGCTTTGCGTTCTGCGTCGGCTGAGCCCGGCCCCGCGCATACCTCAACCGCCATTGGGCCGACCGGAGACCAGGACGGACCAAGAGGTGAGGGGCTACGTGACCAATTAGGTTTCTGAGTCGCGATGCTCAGGAATCCCCCTTGACATGCAAACAGCTTATAGGGAGAGTTCGCGAGGATAGAGTAATGTTCTACGTCGGCAGGGCCCGCCCCCGCCCATACCTCAACCGCCATTAGAACGACCGGAGACCAGGACGAACCAAGGCGTGAGGGGCTACGTGACCAGTTAGGCTCCTGAGTCGCGATGCTCAGGAGTCCCCCTTGACGTGCAAACAATTTCCATACCTGCCCTCGCCGAGGCCATGGGAGGGGCGCACGACACCCAGGTCCGGGAGACCTGCTTGGGTGGCATGCGCTTGGCCATGACCCGAGCGTAGCCCCCGTGCCCAGCCCCCTCGCGCGGCTCTCCCGTGGGGAGGCGTTGCGGTGAGGCTGGACGCTGAGCTCTGGGCTCCCTGAGGTTGGTACGACCGTGGGGCCGCCCTCAGTTGTTTATCACCAGCGCGGATCATAGTGCTTCCGCTTGTGCACGGGCACAGCCGCTCCTCGGGGCGTGTACAGCCCCGCCCTGACCCGTGGTTTGCATGGCAGGGTTGCGAGGAGTATCTGGGCTCTCGTGAGCCAGCGCGGGACTCACGAGGCCCTACCTGTAACACCCACGATGCGGCTATATCTCCCACGTGTCGAGGCACGACTTAGAGGCGTAACCGCATTGTAGGTATTGTCGCAAGAAGGGTCATGTTCACACAATCCCATGTAATGAACAAGAATGGGATAAAGAGAGTTGGCTTACAATCGCCACTTCACGCAATACATAAATAAATTCATACATTATCCAAAGTACACACATAGACCGACTACAGTCAAATCCATATGAAAAGAAGATAACCCCAAATGCTAGATCCCCGATCGTCCCAACTGGGCACCACTACTGATCATCAGGAAACGAAACATAGTAACGACCACGGTCCTCGTCGAACTCCCACTTGAGCTCAGTTGCGTCATCTGCACTGGTACCTCGGCACCTGCAACTGTTTTGGTAGAATCTGTGAGTCACGAGGACTCAGCAATCTCACACCCGCGAGATCAAGACTATTTAAGCTTGTAGGTAGGAAAGGGGTAATGTGGTGGAGCTGCGGCAAGCTCTAAGGATAAATGGTGGCTAACATACGCAAATGAGAGCGAGAAGAGAAGCAACGCATCCGTCGAGAAGCAAGAAGTGATCAAGAAGTGATCCTGAAACTACTTACGTTCATGCATAACCCAAACCGTGTTCACTTCCCGGACTCCGCCGAAAAGAGACCATCAATGCTACACACGCGGTTAATGTATTTTAGTTAAGTCAAGTGTCAAGTTCTCTACAACCGGATATTAACTTATTCCCATCTGCCTCATAACCGCGGGCACGGCTTTCGAAAGATAATACCCTGCAGGGGTGTCCCAACTTAGCGCATTGTAAGCTCTCGCGGTCAACGAAGGATATTCATTCTCCCGGGAAGACCCGATCAGTCTCGGAATCCCGGTTTACAAGACATTTCTACAATGGTAAAACAAGACCAGCAAGACCACCCGCTGTGCCGACAAATCCCGATAGGAGCTGCACATATCTCGTTCTCAGGGCACACCGGATAAGCTAAGCGTACAGGTACCGACGTAACCCAAGTTGCCAAGGGATGGTCTCGCACGGTGCTCTAGTTTGGACCAACACTAAGAGGAGCACTGGCCCGGGGGGTAAGATAAGATGACCCTCGGGCTCGCGAAAACCCAAGGGAAAAGGCTTAGGTAGGCAAATGTAAAACCAAGGTTGGGCCTTGCTGGAGGAGTTTTATTCAAAGCGAACTGTCAAGGGTGTCCCATAAATCACCCAACCGCGCAAGGAACGCAAAATCAAGGAACATAACACCGGTATGACGGAAACTAGGGCGGCAAGAGTGGAACAAAACACCAGGCATAAGGCCGAGCCTTCCAACCTTTACCAAGTATATAGATGCATTAATTAAGTAAGACATATTGTGATATGCCAAAATATCCATGTTCCAACATGAAACCAACTTCAACTTCACCTGCAACTAGCAACGCTATAAGAAGGGCTGAGGAAAAGCGGTAACTTAGCCAAACAACGGTTTGCTAGGAAAGGTGGGTTAGAGGCTTGACATGGCAATATGGGAGGCATGATATAGCAAGTGGTAGGTAGCGCAGCATAGCAATAGAGCGAACAACTTGCAAGCAAAGATAGAAGTGATTTCGAGGGTATGGTCATCTTGCCTGCAAGGTTCTCAGAGTTGTCGAAAGCTTGATCCTCGTAAGCGTTCTCAACAGGTTCCTCGTAAGCTTTCTCGTCTCCCGGCTCTACCCAAAGCAATAACACAAGCAAAGGACCAACAATCAATCACGGGAAATGCACAAGCAACATGATGCAATACATGGCATGATATGCGAGATGTGATATGCAATGCATATGCGTGCTCCGAAGGGAAAAGATGAACAAGTCATCAACTTGGCAAACCAAGTATGCCGCTGGAAAGATGAGATGATTTCGGTTTAAATCGATATAAAGATCACCGGAATCGGATGCACGGTTTGCAAATGACAAGCAAAACAAGGATGGCACAATTCTGCGATTAATAGCACGATGCCACTTAGCATGCAACAAGAAGCTAAGCTACTGCACTCCAACATAACAACAAAGCATATGAAAGTGATGTACTCAAGATGCTTGACAAAAGATGAGCACTGAGCTACGGCTAGATCACAAAATAACAGGTTCAAACAAGCATGGCAAAAGTGCAAAAGATATCAGCTTCACAGACTTGGTGAAAATACTGAACATGGCATAAACAGCATCATGAAGCCATGTTTAGAGCAAGCAATCAACATGCTACATGAACTTATCATAGCAAAACAAGGCATGGCATGAATCTACTAAATTCATAAAACAAAAGTCCCTTACTGACCATGAGCCAAAAAGACACAGAAGATATGCTGGCACCCATGTAAACATAGCAAGTTTCTTTAACAGATTTCAGACTTGCAGAAAACAGAGCATGGCATTAACAGAATTATGAAGGCATCTTTGTGAGCTCGATTCACTCATCACAAAGCATTGCATGACACAACAAGCATACCAACAGCAATAAGACATGTCCGTGAAGCTATCCATGGCAAGAGCAAGTTCATAGCGTGTATGGATCACTAGCAACATCCATGGCAAAATTGAATACCATGTTAACATTCTGCCAGGAACATATTATAGCAAAAGTAGAGGAAGATTGAGACATGCTAGGGCACTCCATAATTACAAACAGGGGCATGGATAGATAGAGCACATATATATGTCCAAAACATCCTTAATGAACATACTCAAAAGAAGCATGGATCTCACAGTAGCAACATGGATACATGGCATCAAAATAACAGACAAGAAAAAAACTTGGCAAAATCCCTGAAAACAGAAACATCACGAAGCCTAGTTTGCATGCTTGTGCCAGTCACCACATAGATCACAAAAATACATGGCAAGCACCTCTATAAAGATGGCATGACCTAGATCTAAACATATGTAGATCTCATGCTCATAATATGCACACATCAAATGCAACAAAAATAACAAAACATCAAGTTCTGATAAGTAGCAGCAGTAAACATCATATAGCACTCTTGGAATGACGATTTAGCCATCAAGATGAACTCAGAAAAGCATGGCACAATAGAACAAAATGAAGAGCATCGCATGATGAACATTTTGATATATCACGCACGCAAAAAGGAGCAGTATGCAAGGATATATGACGTGATGAACAGGGCTACATAATGTATAAAAATAAGGACTTGGAGGAATTTTCGGGTCAACCTTCAGATCTAGGGTTCGGGGGGCGCGCGAACCGAGGTCGCCGGAGCTTGTCGCAGACGGGGCGGCAGCGGCCGGGGTCGGCCGGAGAGGACGCCGGAGGGACGGGGCCGGCCGGATCTTGCCGGGCCTCGTCGGATCTGGCGCCGGCGAAGGCGGCGTGGAGGCGTGGAGGCGCGGAGGCGGACGGAGGCGGCGGCCGGCGTCCTGGGGGGCGGCGAAGGCGGACGGGTGGCGGGGCGCGCGGCGCGCTCGGGCGCGGGCGCCCGCGGGCGGCGGCGGCGGGGAGACGGGCCGCGGGGGCCGGCCTCGGGACCGGGCGGGCCGGCGGCGCCCACGTGGCGCGCCCCGATTGGCTTGGGTGCCGCGGCGGACGCGTCCGGTCCGACCCGGACATGTCCGGCGGCGGAGAGGGACTAGGCTAGGGTTTGGACTGCGCGAAAATCCGTGGGGGGAGCACATATTTATAGGTAGAGGGAGCTAGGAGACTGCAAATGAGGTGTAGTTTTCGCCCACACGATCGTGATCCAACGACTGAGAGCATTGAGGGGGTTTAGATGGGTTATTGGGCTGTTTTGAAAGGGTGTTGGGCTGCAACACACAAAAGGCCTTTGCGGTTACCCGGTTAACCGTTGGAGCATCAAACGACCTCCAAATGGAACGAAACTTGACAGGTGGTCTACCGGTGGTGTACCAAGGCCACTTGGCAAAACTCGGTCCATTCCGAGAACGTTTAATACCCGCTCACGAAAAGAGACAAGAGGGGCGCGCCGGTGCATGTGGGAGTGTCGGATTGCAAAACGGACAACGGGGAAAATGCTCGGATGCAAGAGACGAACACGTATGCAAATGAGCTGCACATGATGACATGATATGAAATGCATGACATGAACAAAATGCAAAACGAAAGACAAAACCCAACCACGGAGGGAATATCATAACACATAGCCGAAATGGCAAGAGTTGGAGTTACAAATATGGAAAGTCACGTCCGGGGCGTTACAACACTCCACCACTACGAGAGGATCTCGTCCCGAGATCTAGGACTGAAAGAACTTCGGATATTCGGAACGGAGGTGGTCCTCGCGCTCCCAGGTGGCTTCTCGGTTGGAATGGTGTGACCACTTCACTTTCAGGAATTTGATTGACTTGTTGCGAGTCTTGCGCTCAGTTTCTTCAAGAATAGCAACGGGGTGCTCATGATAAGCCAGATATTCTTGGAGATCAATCTCTTCGAAGTTGATGGTGCGCTCAGGAGTCTTGAAGCACTTGCGAAGCTGTGACACGTGGAACACATCGTGCACGTTCGCGAAGTTGGAGGGAAGCTCAAGTTGATAGGCGAGGTCGCCTCTTTTGCCAATGATCTTGAAAGGACCCACGTATCTAGGGGCAAGCTTCCCTTTGATACCGAAGCGACGAGTGCCTTTCATTGGAGAGACGCGGAGGTAGACATGGTCTCCAATCTCGAAAGCCAAATCACGGTGCTTGCTATCATAGTAACTCTTCTGGCGCGATTGCGCGGCTTTGAGATTTTCATGGATGACTTTACACATTTCCTCGGCTTCTGTGATTAAGTCATTTCCAAGAAGTTGGCGTTCACCGGTCTCTGACCAATTGAGAGGAGTACGACACTTTCTGCCATAGAGAATTTTGAATGGGGCCTTGCCCGAACTCGCTTGGACGCTGTTGTTGTAGGAGAACTCGGCATATGGAAGACAATCTTCCCACTTCATGCCGACAGAGATGACACAAGCCCTAAGCATATCTTCAAGGATTTGATTGACTCGCTCGACTTGGCCACTAGTTTGAGGATGGAAAGCTGTGCTGAAGCGAATGTTGGTGCCCATTGCCTTCTGGAAGGAGTCCCAGAATTTAGAAGTGAAGATGCTTCCACGATCTGAAGATATCAATTGTGGAATGCCGTGCAAGGAGACAATCCTGGAGGTGTATAGCTCTGCCAACTGAGCTGCTGTGATAGATTCTTTGATTGGAAGGAAATGAGCCACTTTAGTAAGCTTGTCGATGACAACAAAGATAGCATCATTTCCACGCTTGGACTTTGGAAATCCAGTCACGAATTCCATTTCAATATGATCATACTTCCATTCTGGAATAGCAAAAGGTTGGAGGAGACCAGCTGGTCATTGCTGTTCAATGGGCGGTAGTCGACCCAAAGTTGGTCCGTGCCATCCTTCTTCTGGACAAAAAGAACACCACAACCCCACGGAGATGAACTCGGTCTGATCAAACCCAGACGCTCTTGTTCATCGAGCGGTTTCTTCAATTCTTTCAGCTCCTTGGGTCCCGGCTTGTAAGGACGCTTGCAAACGGGTTCCGTGCCAGGCTCAAGATCGATAACGAACTCAACTGGCCGGTGAGGAGGCATACCCGGAAGCTCTTCTGGAAAGACATCTTGGTACTCACAAATGACTGGAATCTGAGAGATTGCATCTAGCACACCCTTCTCATTGAGAGAAAATAACTGAATGGTCTCATCACGAGCGGCATAGATGATCACATCCTCAGAAGAGTGTGTTAACTGAATTTCCCTGGCAGCACAATCAAGTTGAGCCTTGTGCTTAGAAAGCCAGTCTATCTCGAGAATTAGATCAATATCTGAGTCACCAAGAACAATTGGAGAAGACAGAAATTTATAGTTTCCCATCTTGATGGAAACATCCGGAACTACCAAACTAGAGCTCAAACATTTACCCGAAGAAACGATATCCATGGGTTTACCCAAATGTGAATAAGTGAATTCATGCTTGGCCAAAAACGGTCTTGACATGAAACAAAGCGAAGCACCAGTATCAAATAAGACTTTTGCAGGAATATCATTAACAGGGAGATTACCCATTATCACATCAGTAGATTCCTCCGCTTGAGCTGCATTCATCATTTTCACCTCTGCAGACTTGGGATTATGCTTGACCACTGCATTGCTGGAAGATCTCACGGGAGGAGGAGGCGGAAGGAGCCTTTGGTTGAAGCACTTGTTAGCATAGTGACCTTTCTGCTGAAATTTGTTGCAAGTCACCTCTGAGAGCGGACGATGATAAGGAGCATTAGACCTTGGAGCTTGATTCAGAGACTTGTTCTGGTGGACTGGGTTGGGTGGGTGGGAAGATCCATGGCCACCTTTGATCTTTTGCTGGAAAGGCTGACGAAACGGAGGAGGAAGCCAAAACTTCTGTTGCTTAGCAGCCACTTGAGAGGAAGAAGAAGATTGAACTACATCCCTGATTCTCTTCTTAGAAGCCTCACACTTGAGCTGAGCACCTTCTTGCTTGAGGGCCATGTTATAGAATTGATCAAACTGAGTAGGCTCAACAAGAACGAGAGCTAACTGCAGATCCTCTCTAAGGCCACCTCTGAAGTGATAGATCATGCTCTTTTCATCAGGAACGTCTTGTTTAGCAAAGCGAGAATGTTTCTGAAACTGGATGTTGTATTGATACACAGACATGTTGCCTTGCTTGAGATTGCGGAACTCCTCACGCTTGCTCTCAACAACACTTGTGGGAATGTGGTGAGCTTTAAAGTCCCGACAGAAGTCAGTCCAAGTAATCACACAACCTCCTCTAGAATCTTTGTAGTGTTGATACCAATCAGCAGCTTGGTCCTTGAGTTGAAAGGAAGCGAACTTGACGTAGTCCTCAGGCCTGACATTGCTACATTCAAAATGCTTGTTGATATCAACGAGCCAATCGTTGGCGTCTGTGGCCTCGGCACAGTAACTGAAAGACTTTGGCTGATTTGCAAGGAACTGGTTTAGGGTAGCGAACTAAGGCTGATTGTTGCCTTGGCTTTGATTTCCTTGGTTGCCTTGCCCTTGGGTGCGCTCTTGCAAGAGTTGCAAAATCATCTGAGCATTGGCGTTGGTGGCTGCCATGATAGCTTGCCATGCCTCCGGAGGCGGAGGTGGTGGCGGAGGGTTCGCCTGACTCCCATCATTGCGTTCCGGATTCTGACGCGTTGGCGGAGCCATCCTGAAGAGGGTGACATCCGTTAGCATCTTGATAGACAGATAGACAAGTAGAATCAACGGATAGAAATTGCAACATATAGTCTTCACAAATAACATTCGAACGAGGATGAACGAGTGAATTCCATAGTAAATCATCACACTTCCATCAGTTGAGAAGCCACTTAGAAAAAGGTATGGAATCAACATTTGACTTCGAAGCAACTCGAATACCACAACTCAAAATAAAACAAAGGATTGGCTTGCAGAATAAGCCGGAAGAAACATATGATAGTGATTTCGTCCGAAGTTTTCATGGTGGGGCCCACACGGGCTCGATCGTACAGCACCATCATGTACAAGGCAGTTCACATGACATACGAAGCGTCCCCGAGTCGGCATAGCCAAGGACTCTTTAAGACACTACGAGACCACTGTAAAACCAACCGTGGATAGGCGGACCACTAGACGTCGAACCCCAATCTCATATCATGCATCTGTCGGAAAGATATCCTAGCAGCTACTTGAATTCCCACTTATAAACTCCTGAAACTTTCTGGTTATGCAATCAAGTGTTGGGGACACAGGGGACACAATATATCTCACCCAAACTAACAATACCTAGATCCAGCTGTATCCATCCTTCAACACATAACCAAGAAACCTTCGGAAATCATCTACCTCAACCTTCGAAAAGCATCCGTTATACGAGTTATGGCAATACTCCCGAACTCCCGCCCCAGTACTGGGTGGCGTCGAGGTGATCTCACCAACAACTGCATAAAAGAGATTTTCGATGTCGGCGAAACTCAGGTATTCCAGAACAGCAACGATAAAATTGTGACGACAACACCTCGGATCTCAACTCCCTAGGACACTGCCACAACCCCTAAATGTCAGGAGGCACCAAGAACAATGTTCTCGTCACAAAACCATCGGAACGATTCCAAGATACCCGCGTGGTCCTAAATTTTTTTTTTGTGAAATTTGAGGAGAGGAGAGTCAAAACTTCTACGTCAGGGGGCCTCACCAGAGCAACGAAGGGACTGAGGAGTAAAAAGAATCCTACTCTCCGATATATATAATCCTAAGACTCAAAACATTTTTTTAGACTCAACAACGCCAGCGATTCAATCAAGCAGACGGGCTCCTAAGTCGGGGATGGCTCTGATTACAAACTTGTAACACCCATGATGCGGCTATATCTCCCACGTGTCGAGGCACGACTTAGAGGCATAACCGCATTGTAGGTATTTTCGCAAGAAGGGTCATCTTCACACAATCCCATGTAATGAACAAGAATGGGATAAAGAGAGTTGGCTTACAATCGCCACTTCACGCAATACATAAATAAATTCATACATCATCCAAAATACACACATAGACCGACTACGGTCAAATCCCGATTAAAAGAAGATGGTTAACGTATTTTAGTTAAGTCAAGTGTCAAGTTCTCTACAACCGGACATTAACAAATTCTGGTAGGCAAGATGACCATACCCTCGAAATCACTTCTATCATTGCTTGCTAGTTGTTCGCTCTATTGCTATGCTGCGCTACCTACCACTTGCTATATCATGCCTCCCATATTGCCATGTCAAGCCTCTAACCCACCTTTCCTAGCAAACCGTTGTTTGGCTCAGTTACCGCTTTTGCTCAGCCCTTCTTATAGCGTTGCTAGTTGGAGGTGAAGTTGAAGTTGGTTCCATGTTGGAACATGGATATTTTGGCATATCACAATATCTCTTACTTAATTAATGCATCTATATACTTGGTAAAGGGTGGAAGGCTCGGCCTTATGCCTGGTGTTTTATTCCACTCTTGCCGCCCTAGTTTCCGTCATACCGGTGTTATGTTCCTTGATTTTGCGTTCCTTACGCGGTTGGGTGATTTATGGAACCCCCTTGACAGTTCGCTTTGAATAAAACTCCTCCAGCAAGGCCCAACCTTGGTTTTACATTTGCCTACCTAAGCCTTTTCCCTTGGGTTTTCGCGAGCCCGAGGGTCATCTTATCTTACCCCCCCCCCCCCCGGGCCAGTGCTCCTCTGAGTGTTGGTCCAAACTAGAGCACCGTGCGGGACCATCCCTTGGCAACTTGGGTTACGTCGGTACCTGTACGCTTAGCTTATCCGGTGTGCCCTGAGAACGAGATATGTGCAGCTCCTATCGGGATTTGTCGGCACAGCAGGTGGTCTTGCTGGTCTTGTTTTACCATTGTCGAAATGTCTTGTAAAACGGGATTCGGAGACTGATCGGGTCTTCCCGGGAGAAGGAATATCCTTCATTGACCGTGAGAGCTTATAATGGGATAAGTTGGGACACCCTTGCAAGGTATTATCTTTCGAAAGCCGTGCCCGCGGTTATGAGGCAGATGGGAATTTGTTAATGTCCGGTTGTAGAGAACTTGACACTTGACTTAACTAAAATACATTAACCGCGTGTGTAGCCTTGATGGTCTCTTTTCGGCGGAGTCCGGGAAGTGAACACGGTTTGGGTTATGCATGAACGTAAGTAGTTTCAGGACCACTTCTTGATCACTTCTAGCTTCTCGACCGACGCGTTGCTTCTCTTCTCGCTCTCATTTGCGTATGTTAGCCACCATTTATGCTTAGTGCTTGCCGCAGCTCCACCACATTACCCCTTTTGTACCTACAAGCTTAAATAGTCTTGATCTTGCGGGTGTGAGATTGCTGAGTCTTCGTGACTCACAGATTCTACCAAAATAGTTGCAGGTGCCGAGGATACCAGTGCAAATGATGTAACTGAGCTCAAGTGGGAGTTCGACGAGGACCGTGGTCGTTACTATGTTTCGTTTCCTGATGATCAGTAGTGGTGCCCAGTTGGGACGATCGGGGATCTAGCATTTGGGGTTATCTTCTTTTCATCTGGATTTGACCGTAGTCGGTCTATGTGTGTATTTTGGATGATGTATGAATTTATTTATGTATTGCGTGAAGTGGCGATTGTAAGTCAACTCTCTTTATCCCATTCGTGTTCATTACATGGGATTGTGTGAATATGACCCTTTTTGCGACAATACCTACAATGCGGTTATGCCTCTAAGTCGTGCCTCGACACGTGGGAGATATAGCCGCATCGTGGGCGTTACACTACCTCAAGGCGGGTTGCGCCTGGTCTTGAGTCTTGGTGACTGTGTGTTCTTGCAGTCTTGGTGACTATGTGTTCCTGCAAGGCGGTTAGGTGAAAGCACTCTACGTCCTCAGGTCCCGGCCCTCGAGCGAGCTTAGCCGCCGCTGGTATGCCAGGTCGCGATGCCGTGGTCAAGGCCGGGGGGTGAGGGCTGGAGAGCGAGTAAGATCTCCTGAGTCGGGATGCTCAGGAGCCCCCCTTTTAACGCGCAAGCGAATTGCATGGGGTGAATGGACCGGTGGCGGGTGGTGGTCGAGCAAGCGATAACCGTAAGCAAGTTAAGCATGGAAAGCAGATCAACTTGGGTAAATGCAGGAAGATACATGCCACTGGGTCCGGCCCGAGCGGCTTGGGGATAATGCAGCCCGAGGGGCGCCCCTAGCAAGGTAAGCTAAAGACATAAGCAAAAGGGATACATGTCGCAGGGACGGACCCACATGGCTGGGAATAATGCAGCCCGAGGGGCGCTCCCAGCTAAACGAGCTTGGAAGATGTCACCTGGTTCTGTAGACGAAGTAGAGTTGGTGCAGCTGAAGGAGTGCGTCGAAGAATTGACTCTTCATGAGCCACCGGATCCCTGAGCCTCGGGAGGCTCTGGGGGCTCAGGAGGTTCCCTGAAGACCGTCTCCCTCTCTTCCAGGACGGCATGGTACCTGGCCTCCTGAGCCGCCAGGACACGCTGCATGTTGCGCTGATAGGCTGACGCCACGCCCGGAAAGCCGAAGGGCATGCGAACGTAGCTGTGTGGCTGGCCCTCGCAGCGGCCCACACGCGAAGGCCAGAAGCGCTCCTGAGATGCGGCCCTGTTGATCCCTGGGACGTCGATGCAGACACGCAGCCCAGCATCCTCGCCTGGATGAGGAGCTGCGCCTCGTGAGCGGCCGTCGCCGCGCATGGCTCTTGCGTCTTGCAGCTCCTGAGTGGTCTTGGTGATGAACTCCTGAGTGGTGGCCGCTCCTTGCCCTGTGTTCTCCTGAGGGAAATGTGTCGCGAAACACGTCTCCAAGTGGTGCCCAAGCGCCTCCCTCGTGAGGTTGGCAAGGTCTGAGGCCCTCCGGAAGAGAGCCCCCGAGCCCTGCCCGGGGAGGCCGCCAGGCGCGCCTTCCTATGCGGTGGAGTGAGGCGCCCCTGGGACGGACGCTGATCCTGATGAGGCTCCTGCCGCGACGCCATCCTCCTGAGGTCCCGCGCGGCGCAGCTGCTTCTTCTTGGGGATGGTCTCCGAAGGGCCCTCGCTTCTGCTGTTGGGGTCGTTGATTGCTGCAGCTTGGAAGGCGTGCTCGAGGGAGCACACCGCATCTCTCTCTTCACATGGGACCGTGATGATTCCGCCGCTTCCCGGCGTATTGAGGACGTTGTAGCCGTGGTGGGTGACCGCCATGAACTTGGCCAGGGCCGGATATCCAAGGATGGCATTGTACGGCAGGCGGATGTGTGCAACGTCGAAGTCGATGAGCTCGGTGCGGTTGTTCTTGCGTTCTCCGAAGGTGACAGGCAGGCGGACCTGCCCTATCGGTGTGGTGGAACCGTCGGTCACTCCTGAGAAAGGTTTGGTAGGCTGGAGCTGCTCATATGGCACTTGGAGGTTGTCGAACGTGTCGACGGACAGGACGTTGAGCCCTGCGCCACCGTCGATGAGGGTCTTGGTAACCTGCACATTGCTGATGACTGGGGAACACAACATCGGGAGGGCGCCGGCGGTGGCCGCGCACTGGAGCTGATCTGCCGAGTTGAAAGTAATGGCGCATTGGGACCAATTGAGCGAGCGAGTGGCCTCGAGCTTCGGGAGCACCGCGTTCACCTCGCGAGCGAACTGTTTGAAGATGCGCTGAGAGGCTCGGGCCTGGGCGCCGCCCAAGATGCAGGCGATTCCACGCGGCTCCTGGAAGCCCCCATCCCCCTCGTCTTGATGGTGATCATCGTTCCTCCTTGGTGGCGGCAGTGGGGGAAGACCAGCATTGCTTTGGGGGCGATCCTTATGAGGCTGGTCCCTCCAGGCCCCCTCGCGAGGATGGACCTGCCAGCGGTCCTCACGAGGCCTGTCGCGCCATTCCTGGTGTGGGCCACGGTCGTCCAAGCGTCCGCCTCCACGTCCTCCTCCACGGCCGTAGCCCCGGTCGCTGCGCTCGGGTCGTCGACCGAAGCGTCCTTCTCGCATCGCTCTGAGCACTTGACAGTCGCTGGTGTTGTGGGTGTTCAGGTTGTGGAAGGCGCTGAACGGTCGGCTGTTCTTGGATGACTCGGGCTGATCTCTGCCCTGCTTGGTGTCGGGCTCCGCTGCTAGCACTGCTGCTTCCTTGCGCTTCACGAACTTGGCCTTGGCTTTCTTTGCCTCTGTGCCTGCGGCTGGCAGCTCGAGGAGAGAGAGGCGCCCCTACTTAGCTCTTGCGCGCTTGGTCGCCAGGTTGAACAGCTCCTGAGATGTGCAGAGCTCCTCGTGGATAGCGAGCTCTTCCTTCATCTTGACGTCACGGACGCCGTCGGAGAACGCAGAGATGATGGCCTCATCCGTGACCTTGGGGATCTTGAGGCGGGTGTTGTTGAAGCGCTGGATGTACTTCTGGAGGGTCTCTCCTGGTTGTTGCTTTATGCGGCGCAGGTCGCCCGCGGCCGGCGGGCGGTCGCGAGTGCCCTGGATGTTGGCGACGAAGCGGTCGCGCATCTCGTCCAAGGAGGAGATCGAGCCGTGCTGCAAGTTCAGGAGCCAGGAGCGGGCTCCATCCTTGAGAGCCATGGGAAACCAGTTTGCCATGACTTTCTCATCGCCGTTGGCCACTTCGATGCTCAGCTCATAGAGCTGCAGGAACTCCGCGGGGTCGGCGGTGCCGTCGTAATGAGGAGGCAGATCCAGCTTGAACTTGTATGGCCAGGCGACGCTGCGCAGCTCGAGGGTGAAGGCGCGGCATCCTGCCGTGGTTGCTGGGGCCCGCTTCGGAGGTGGAGCTTGGTCTTGATGAGGTCCGCGTGGCGCCGCCGCGGGCGGTGCGCGGTCTTGACGAGGCGACGCGGGAAGCGCGGGTGCAGCTTCTCGCAGCCGAGGGATTTCTTGGCATCTTCTCTCTTCGCGCGCGGGCACCGGGCGTGGTGGATCACGCCGCGGAACCGCGCGCCTTGGTGCCATGGCACCGTCTTGGGGCAGAGGTGGTGGAGGCGCGCCATGGGCCTCGTCGCCCGTGGCTGGCTGAGGGTGAGGTAGAGAGAGGGATGGCGCCGGAGAGCCCCCGCGGCGTGGACGAGCTCGGCGACGCGGTCGAGCCACTCCTCGTAGAGGTCGTCGACTGGGCGGTAGCACAGGAGTTCGTTTGCGGTGAGGAGTGCGGCCCGCGCCTCCATGGGAGCGCGGCGTGCGTGAGACGAAGAACCGGCCGGGGTCAGCGATGGAGTGGCGGTGCGGCCGTCCTGCCATACCGAAGGATGCAGCGAGGACGCCTACTGCTCGTTCCCCGCCGGGCCAGTGGCAGTGTTGGCGGCGGGTGATGGAGAACGACGAGGTGGCCTGCCGACGGGAGCCATCTAAGCAACGCGGGTGGTGAGGGCAGCCCGACGTTCAGCTCGAGCACGGCGAGCGTCCGCCATGGAGACGACGGAGCGACGGAGCGACGAACTGATGGAAGGGAAGCTACAGCGCACCCCTACCTGGCGCGCCAAATGTCGGATGTGGGGTTCCGGCAAACCCTTAAGGTTCGAACACTGGGGTGCGCGCGAAGTCTTTCCCTCCTACCGATCTACGCCCTAGCTCGCTAAGATCTCATGGACGAACTCGACAATCTCACAACAAAGAAAGACACGAGATTTATACTGGTTCGGGCCACAGTTGTGGTGTAATACCCTACTCCAGTGTGGTGGTGGTGGAGTGCCTCTTGGGCTGATGATGAACAGTACAGAGAGAAGAACAGCCTCCTGAGGTTGAGGTGTTCTTGTGCTTGGTGACTTAGCGGGTGAGAGTGATCTGAATCAGACCCCCCTACGGTGGTGGCTAGCTCTACTTATGTAGGCCCTGGTCCTCTTCCCAAATATTGAGCGGGAAGGGAGCCAACAACGGCGGGCAAATTTGAAGGGGGGCAGCTCGTACAAGCTATCCTGACAAAAGTGGTCTTCTCCTGCAAAAGGCTGTGGTGGTGACGCCGTCTTGGGCTCCACGATGACCTCCGTCTTGCCGTCCTCCTAGTCTTGGTCTCGTTGCACCAATATGGAAAACTATGCCTGATGCCTCGGTACTCCTCGCCTGTGCTGGCCTCCTTAGCACCAAAGAGGAAACAAGGACAATGCGCGCGCTGGCGCCCGCCTGGTGTCGATCGTCATGGCTCACGTCACGAGATCCTCGCGAGGTTTGCCTCGCCTTGATATCTCCGCTCCTTGTGAGCCTGCCTGACTAGGCCACTCCTGAGGAGGTCTTGCATCGTCTGCCTCGCGAGGCTCGGCCCCTCGCGAGGGTCTTGGATTCCTTGTTGACGAAGATGGGCCGTATGGCCTGCTGGCTTAGCCATGCCGTGGGCCGCAGGCAGGCAAGTCTGGGGACCCCCGTTCCCAGAACGCCGACACAAGGCGCTGGCCTGGGGCCCCGCACCGCGCAGCGTTTCCAGATGGTGATGGCGACCGCCAGCCTCATAGCCCTCACCGACGCCGGCTTCGCCACTCCCATGGACGACATGATGGTCAACTCCATCCACAAGTTCACCGCCGTAAAGAAGCGCACGGATGACCTTGCCGTACTGCTCCAGCCCGCGCGCCCAGGCTCCTCATTGCCTGCCACCCTCATCGTCCTCCACGGTGACGAACTCTTTCAAGCCCTGCTGGCCCTGCAGGTGCCGGAGGTCGCGACGAAGACTGTGCACCTCGAGGCCGTGCGCGCCGCGCAGCGCCTCGCCATGCAAGAAACCGTCGACCTGCACATCCGCGTCGACGAGCAAATCGTCTACATACGCCACTACAAGGCCAGCAAGGACAGAAAGACGTTGGCCTTCTTCCAGCGGCTGGAATCTTTGGACGCCATTGTTCAGAAGCACGTCGACCTAGCCACGAAAGCAGTTGTTAGTTTGCCGTCGTTCAGTGGGCCGGCGCCCTAAGTCGAGGAGGTGGACGTCATCGATGGATCCATCTCTTCTTCTTGCCTCCTGTAACCAGCACTGCATCGCCTCGTGGCCTTAATGTTTTATTAGTATAGTACTCCCTCCATTCCCAAATATAAGTCTTTCTAGAGATTCCAGCAAGTGACTACATACGGAGCAAAATGAGTGAATCTACACTCTAAAATATGTCAACATACATCCATATGTTGTATTCCATTTGAAATATCTAAAATGGTTTATATTTAGGAATGGAGGGAGTATATGGCATTTTTATTCCAGTCATAACATTTTCACTGTGAGGTGGGCCCGCCGTTGAGCAACCGACCATCGGCAAATCCCCACCCCGCCCACCGGGGCATCAGCTGAGTTTAGAATTAGAAGAGAGAAACGAGGAAGAAAAGCTAGCTGTAGCATGGACAATGTTGTCAGATGGGACTCATCTTGATAGAATAGGAGTACTGAGCACTCGTACCTCTTTTTTTTGAGGGAAAAAGTAGTCGTATGTCTAGTACCACTAGTTGGGTGCGTGCGACCTATACCTGTCATCACTTTAGTTCTCCTTTTCGAACCGCAGCTACGATTCACCGTACATATTTTTTCACGCATTTATCCTCCTATATGTACTCCTGGGCTATTTTCATGTGCTCCCTTTCACCGACATGCGGGACATAGAGCATTTGGGTCGTAGTGCATGCACGACTCGGAGCATATGCTGGGGTACTTTACATTTCAGACCTCGAGAATTACATGCAAACCCCCCGCTGAAGAATAAATAAATGAATGAATTACTACATGAAACCGGATTATTTTCATAGAAACCGGAGCATGTTCATTAAATTTTGGACATAACACGTTTATAAAAAACTACCGAACCTAAACCAGTCTAAGGGCATCTTTGATTCGCAGGATACTGAAAACACGGGAATGGGGAAAGTATGATGGCGATGAACCGAGACGAGGAGAACTCTAACTTATTTAGAGGTTAGAGTTAGATTCTAACCCTGAACTAACCCTAAACTAACTCTAAACCAACGAGGTGTATGGATGGCAGCGTTAGATTGACAATAAATGTTCTTTCTCAATCATTTGACTACTTTGGACTCTATTTCCTACCGGATTTGGTGTGGCCAGCTCTTGTGTGGCCTCCTCCCGCTCACAATTGACATAAACGAACCATCTTTACAAATCAAGCATGCAAAACATGATAAATTCTACTTTGTCCATATAAATGAGATATCCCACTTAAACATACAAGTCCTCACTCAAGCTTCACAAAAAAATACACTCCATGAAAGAAAGAATGAGCTAACTCATCACGGAAGTCATTCACGATAGGGAGGGAGCCCGGAGCCCCTCACACACCCAGGGAGGAGCTCGTCATCGTCGCTCTGGAGGAAGGCTCTGTAGAGCCCAAGCCCTGGGAACCCCTCCGACACCGGCGCTTGCGAGTTGAGGTCGAGACCAGCATGGGTAGCAGGGGCACTTGCCAATGACTATGAACTGAATCTTTGGGCCTCTAGAAATAATGCAAGCCTGAAACTAAAATACCTAGAAAGGTGAACTGAATCTTTGGGCTTCTAGAAATAATGCAAGCCTGAAACTGAAATACCTAGAAAGGTGAACTGAATCTTTGGGCCTCTAGAAATAATGCAAGCCTGAAACTGAAATACCTAGAAAGGTGAACTGAATCTTTGGGCCTCTAGAAATAATGCAAGCGTGAAACTGAAATACCTAGAAAGGTGAACTGAATCTTTGGGCCTCTAGAAATAATGCAAGCCTGAAACTAAAATACCTAGAAAGGTGAACTGAATCTTTGGGCCTCTAGAAATAATGCAAGCCTGAAACTGAAATACCTAGAAACGTGAACTGAATCTTTGGCCTCTAGAAATAATGCAAGCCTGAAACTAAAATACCTAGAAAGGTAAACTGAATCTTTGGGCCTCTAGAAATAATGCAAGCCTGAAACTGAAATACCTAGAAAGGTGAACTGAATCTGTGGGCCTCTAGAAAGATTTATTACCTCCTCAAGCAGCATCAAACAATTCCATGCGTACACCACAAATCTATACCAAGTTTAATTAGGATCTACTTTTCCAAATCAGAATTAGTGCTAGAGCGAGCAAGATCAATTATTTTGCGCGCCTCACAGCAAAACGCTACCCTGCCGACGGCCAGGCCATCCCTCCACTCCATACCTCCTGTTATTCTCTGCCGAGTGTAGGCCCACCCCGCACCCGAATCAGTCAAGTTTCCCACTCCTCTCCGTCTGCGACTCCACTGTCATGTTTTCCCCATCTCCGAGTTGTTCTAGTCTGGGGCCTCACCGTCATCCACCACCTCGCTGCGTTCAGTGCGGCGTGGTCAACAAACAAGAGTCATCGGAAGAGGACTGTATGTGGAGAGTCTGACGGCTAGGACCCACGAGGTCCATGGTCGCACGCAAGGAAAGTTCCTCCTTATTAGGCTGTTTCCTACCCCTGACAGCTGGGACCCACCGGCTGTATCTTCGAATGGAAGGAAGTTCCTCCTTATTATGCGAAAAAATATTTCTCCCGATGACAGCTGGGAACCGGCAGATTTGGTGGCTGACTTGTGGGCCTACTAAGCAGACATGTACACAGGGTTTTGTCAACTTGATCAACAAATGATTCTAGCAGGTGGACCGTTGGATGTTAATCCAACAGCCGTGCTCCTTCTTCAACCTCTGCTCTTGCTCCTCTCTCCCGTGGGCGGCAGTGCTGCCGCGCAACCAAACCAGTCAAGTTTCCCACTCCTCCCCATCTGCAACTCCACTGCCGCGTCTTCCCCATCTCCGGGTCGTTCTAGTCTGGGGCCTCACCGTCGTCCACCGGCCTTGGTGCGCTCGGCACGGTGTGGTCAACGTGGTCAACAAACAAGAGCCATCGGAAGATGACTGTACGTGAGAGGCTGACAGTGGGGACGCACCATGCCCATGGACGCATGCATGCAAGTGCATCCTTTTTACCCTGAAAAATAATGTTTTCTCCCCCTGACTACTGGTACCACCAGCTACAGCTTCGCACGCAAGCAAGTGCGACCTTATTACGGGGAAAAATATCCCCCTGACAGCTGGGACCCAGCAGCTATATCTTCGCACGCAAGGAAGTGCGTCCTTATCCTCCCTGACAGCTGGGACCCAGCAGCTATATCTTCGCACGCAAGGAACGTGTAAGTACCGGCACATGTCATAGTAGAGCCCCCCACATAGCAGTTCAGGCTGTCCCGTCTGAACCGTGTACACGTACATACAACCACACGCCAAAAAAATACGGCCACGTATGTACATACGGGCGGGGTCTCGAACGCCTACTCGCACATACATATGGCCAGGGCTCGTGTACATGGCTGGGTCGGAATGGAGAAACTACGTCGTCATCGTGTTCATGGGGAGGCAACGGAATGCGTCGTGTTCATCGGGAGGCAACAGAATACGTCATGTTCATCGGGAGCCAACCGGCTTGGATGGAACAGCCAATGGAAACAAGGCCTGGTGTACCGCAGAACAGAGGAAATGGCCTTGTGTTCGACCGGCCACGGTCGAAACGAGATCCTGTTCATCGGGAGGGGTCTGGCGTACCGCAAAACAAAGGAAACAGACTTCTCTTGGACCTCCTATGGTCGAAACAGGGTCCTGTTGATCGGGAGGGGTCTAGCGTACCGCAAAACAGAGGAAACAAACTTGTGTTTGAGCGCTACGGTCGAAACGGGGGTCCTGTTCATCGGGAGGGGTGTGGCATACCGCAAAATCGGACTCCACGGGATACTGTTCATCTCCACCGTCGACCTCCTCCATCCTCCACCTGCGACTGTTCATCCACCGTCGACCTCCTCCAGCCTCCACCTGCGACTGTTCATCCACGGGCTCCTGTTCATCCAACCTCCACCGCGCGCTCCTCCACCGGCTACTGTTCAACCAGCCCTCTCCACGGGGTCCTATTCAACCACCCCTGCACGGGCTACTATTCATCCAGCCCTCCACCGGCTACTGTTTAACCAAACCTCCACCGAGTCGTCCTGTTCATCCAGCCCTCCACGGGGTCCTGTTCATCCAGCCCTCCACCTGCTCGATCCATCAGGGTCCTGTTCATCCAGCGGCAATGGCCTCTACTACCACGGGGTCCTGTTCATCCAACCCCCCACCGGGAACTGTTCATCCAAACCCCCCCAACAACGCTCACTGTTAGCAGCAGTAGCGAAGGAATCACCCGGGTTCAGTTAACAGCAAGGGATCGATCGCTCGGGTTCAGTAACGTAGCTAGTGAAATCCCTCGAGTTCACTTAGAGCCAAACGCCTCGCTCGGGTTTAGTTAGAGCGCAACGCCTCGCACACATGCGCGTATGTGTACGAGGGAAACGCGCATCGCTCGGCCCCCGACCACCCACCGTAACCGGGAACTCCCCGATATTTTCCTCGCCCTCGCTTCTACCACGGTTTTTTCCGTCATGCACGACCCAAAGAATGTCATGCAGCTGCGTCTCCGGCCCGCCCATGATGAAAAGCCCATTTTCTGTCATGATTTTTTGTCATAGAAGTAGGAGCCCACCATATCTATGATGATACCGGGTTTTGTGACAATTGTCGTGATAGAAGTGTCATAACCATGACAGAAAAAATACGTTTGGCCCAAAATGTCACGGATGTGTCTTTTTTGTAGTGCTTGCTGATGTGGCATGTAAACCCTTGTATGAAGCCAGGCGCAGACCCTGAGCAACAGAGAAGTAAATGAAGCGCTGGGGGCCCCCGACAAATTGCATGCATGCATAAGCATATCATGAGCATATCATGTTCATGTAGATAAGATCACATGTGGCATCATTTTCATCTGCATTAAGCTGCATGCTCTTATCGTGGACTTCTTCCCGCAAAGAAAGTAGACAAGCCTACATTGCGATCCCCGGCAAGCCAAACAGATTAGTTCTTTTCTTATCCATACGTGTTCTGTAAGTAGGGACTTGTGCATATGAAAATCCCGTCACCTTCGGAACTCAGGTGCTCCCATCCCTTGACTCAAACGTTGCTTCGGATAGGATGGTTGAAGTGGCCTTTGACGAGAAGGTTTGGCAGGGGGCTGGTCCCTCTTTACGGTTTGTGCCCGGCAGGCCTAGCTCAGCGGCAGCAAACTGAGGGTGCCGGTAGGATAGCCTGTCGGGGAAAACTTTTTAACTTAAATGTAAAGAGGCATTTCACCTCTGCATGGACATGTTACATGCACAAGTACCCGGCAAGGTTTCTCTTTTTCATTAATGTGCTGATTAACAAGTACAGATCTTACAGAACACAAACATGGGTAAAAAATATAACATAATTTGAACTAAAGTATGGCCAATGCCTACATATTTTAGATTGAAAAAAGATAAGTGCCCCGTGATGCCCTTTCTTGTCCCTCTCCTCCTAGGCATCGCTGCAAGAGGTGAAGTGGGCAAAAGGAGCGCCTTGGCAGAAGCCCAGTCTGACCCCGTCAGGTCCCTCGACGGGAGCCTCGCGAGAGTGGGAGGGCGCGGGCGAAGGTGATGGTGAAGAGATCGGCGGAGATGACCCGTCAGCCGCCACCACCAGTGCCAGCAGGACGCGGCAGGGCGAACGAAGTTGCAGCCCGTGAGGAACCCTGTCGGGGCCTAGCTGGAAGGCTGCTGGAGGAGCCAGGGCACCATCTCCACCCCTACACCCAACTCCCCGGCAAATCACCATGTCGTAGAGGAGATGCAGGTGCAGATGGTGGTGCCGCCGCTTGACGGTGACAGCACGGCTGGTGTTGAGCCGGAGTCGGAGTCGTCGCCCTCCCGATCGACACCGTCGTCATCAGCGTCACTGTCCTCCTCGTCGCTATCGCTCGAGAAGGAGCTTTCGTCATCGGTCGAGCTCTCCGCGCAACACCCTAAGGGAGCACCCGAGCACCCAAAGACCTTGACGAAAAGCAAATCGGCCTCCATTAGTTTAAAATGGAGGACGTGCCCTTCCGACAAGCTATGGGCGCGAGCAATGGTCTTCCAGCCACAGCGGAAGAACATGACATGAGGAGCGGGGAAATCCACATCCACCCACATGCTACCATTCCCGCAACCCCTCATGTGTAGTGTCAACGTGTGCGACTGTATGAGCTTCATCGCCCATGCGAACGGAGTGGGGAGACGTAGGTGGCCATGCGAAGGCTTGTACAATCTGATGATGAACTCCAGAGGTTGGTCTCCGACGTGGCCTTCCATCGAGGGAGGGGCGGCCGGTGGGGGCGCAATCAGAGCACCACCCCGTCCTCCTCGGCCCTGGGAGCCACGACGACCATGACCTCGCCCCCTCCCACCTCCCCTCGCGGCGGGCTCCGACCCCGCATCTTTGGAGGAAGGAGGGAGATGCTGTCGAGTAGAAGTTCTTGTCGCCACAGGAGCAGTACCGGACCCGCAACCTCTCACCATGATAAGTGAGGACTGGTGCTAGAATGGAGGGAGAAGGAGGTGTGCAGAAACGCCTCGCCCCGCACCCCCTTTTATGGGCGAGCGGGGCAGGGGCTAGATTTTTCCATGAACGTAGCCTCCCCGTTCGACCAGTCCGGCTTCCCCCTCGCCATTAACGGCTCGAAGAATCAAGGCCGGCCCCTGCACCAATCCAGGACGCCCGGCATCCTGCCACAGCGCTCATTCCCGCGCCCTCCGCATCCGCCACCAACTTTGCGCAATGCATGCAATACACGTGGGAGAAGCGCTTGGAGCAGGAAAGATAATGGGGTGGCGGTCACCACCCCGTGAACGTGGGACATGGGTACCCCGCAGAACGTGGCCCATTATCTCGCCCACAGCAATTGGCGTTACGCAATGCACGAGAGAACCGGAAACTGACCTGGGCTCAGGTTAATGAAGAAGCAAATAAGATCTCAAAAGACAAGCAACTACTATCCTCTTGCCTGTGCACTAGATAGGGCCTACCCTGGGTCTGTTGCAGAGACCGTGCACAGGCCTAGGAGCAAGGTTGCGACATCCAAGAACAGACCAAGCAGAAGAGATCAACTCTTTGAGTAATGAAAGGGCGGATCAAGAAGACCAAGTCAAGCCGAAGGAAGCAAGATATCACCAAGGGAAAGCCTCCCTTGACGGGCGACGAGCCTGGCGAGGATGAGGTTGCTCCAGAGATAATACTCAAGACTGTCCCGGCAGGCTTGCCGGGGATGCCGTGGGCGGATCACCCAGCACATAGTGACGCAAGTCATCGATCGGTGCGGTGTCAAGCCCCCAAGTAACTAATTGGCTGTCTCTTGACACATGGCAGCCAGTTCCGAAGGAAATCGCCTCCAAATGACACCTGTCCAGAGACGTGTCAAGCAGACAAACAAGAAGGTGGCAGAACAGCCCGACAAGCCTTGCCGGACATGCCATGATGTGACACTAAGTATCCATGCAACAAACCCTGGGTCTGTTGCCTAGACTGTGCACAGGCACGAGAACATGATTGAAGCACCAGCCCAAGTCAGAGTACAAGGAACCAAGAGATTTGAGGGACCAATGTGCAGATCAGAGAGGACAAGAACGAACCAAAGAAGCAGGATATCGTCAAGGAAAAAGCCTGCCTTGCCGGGCAGGCGAGCCCGACAAGGGGCGAGGCCACCTCCAGTAGCCGACAACCGAGGCACCCCGGCAGGGCTTGCCGGGGCTCATGGAGGCAGAACCACCTCACCAACCACTCCACCACGACCCACGTCGTCGATCAGTGCGGTGTCAAGCCGCAAAGTGATTAAGTGGCAGCCATTCGCCACATGGCAGCCATTTCCTATAGGAGAAACCAACAGATGTGTCAAGAGAACAGGTGCGGAGCTGGCAAGATAGCCTGGCAAGCCTTGCCGGGCAGCCAACAATGTGACGTTAAGCGGTGCATTTAATGCGCCCTGTCAGCCCGCAGAGTTAGGTATGATAGCATTGTTTGCTATCTTATCAGTGCGTAATGACTACTTTGCCACTATGCATACCACTTGATCTATAAAAGGAGGCCCATGGCAACCGTAGAAAGGATTGGAAGATTGGATAACTCACACCCCCATACGCGCGTAGTCGTTGCTGCCCCAAGGCAACCCTTGCCGGGCAAGTGTACTACGCTCGCCACCACGTTTTCCACCACGTTTTTCACCACGTTTTCCACGTTTTCCGCTAACCCAAGGGCCGTTACGACCTATCCGAATTAGGCCCAGTAGCATCATTTGGGCCATCCAATATGATTCCAGCCTGTTTTAACTTCCGGCCCATGTATGGCCCATGGCATCTTTTGGCCCATATGAGGCCCTTTGTAACTCTTGGCCCATTAACGGCCCGTGGTGAAACTGGCCCGTAATCAACAGTGTATCACTTTATACCCATTAATGGCCCATTATTGCATTGGGCCATTTCCAGCCCATGTTATCTTTCGGCCTTCTCAGGGCCCATTTATTCTTGGGCTCATTTCTAGCATTCATTTACTTACGGCCCATTACTGTCATTTTCTACTTGTGGGCCAAATTCAGCCCGTGGTTACAATCGGCCCGTTCGTGGCCCGTTAATACGTTGGGCTGTTTTCATAGCGTCATCAAATACGGCTGATTAACGACGGCCCGTTATGGTCGGCCCATGAACGGATGATTCCAACTCTAGCCCGTTTACGGCCATAATGCGGTCTGTTATTGGCCCGTGTTTGGCGAATCGATCATACGGCCTGTAGAAGGCCCATTGATGATACGGCCCTAGAAGGCCCATTGTGTCTATGGCCCGTAGAAGGCCCACTGTTTCTATGCCTCGTAGAAGGCCCATTGTTTCTACGGCCCTTAGAAGACCCATTGTTTCTATGGCCCATAGGAGGCCCATGGTAATTGTAGTAAATATGTAGCCCATGGTTATTGTGGCCTAGCTTTTAAAAATAGGTTATTCCGGCCACTAGCAAACCGCGGAAAAAGAACTGCACTGACCACAAGCAAACAAATAAAAAGACAATAAGGAAATAAATATGCAAGCAACTTACGCTAGGCTATCATGGCTATTACACATATTACATCCACTGGGCATCAAAGTTCGCCACCAGTGCAAATATAGGGAACAAAGCAGCATATCATATACACTGGTTGTCAAAGTTGGCGACCAGTGCAAATAAACGTCGCACCAAAACAAGTCCAGAACTGAAACAACTTTAGAAGAGCTCAAGAAACAATATCCTGGGTACCCATCATGCCGGCAAGATGCTTAGCAAGCTTATTAACTTTCTCTTGTTTGGCGCTTAAATCCTCCAGCACTTGTTGTTGCACCAGAAAGTATGCATCTGAATTCTGCAGGGACTTCCTCAGTCCTTCGGCTTCCTTTCGCACAACATCTGATCGATTCAGGCAACAAGTTTGAAGAGCTGGTGCCAGCAGTAGTAGCGAGTAAGTCGAACACTACATCAAGACAGGACTTTGGGGTTGTCTCAATGTCTTAAATATAGTTTTTATCAGCTTTATTGGAGACCAACAGGGATGTCTCACTATCTTGAACCTTATCTGCATTACTTCCTTTACCATTGCATAACGGGGTACTCTTCTCCAATATTTTATCCACGTTCTAAAAGAGAAACAAACAAACACATCACAGGTTTATAACGTAGTATATGAAACTCATTTTGCTAAACCAGTTCAGTAGTAAGGTGGACAAGATAACAACATGAAACGAACATATATCTATGTAGTATGGTCACTGTATGGTCTATATCATTCTAGTTTATGTTGCCAAAGCAAGATAGATATAGTTCGAATAATATCTATTTAAGACAAAGCAGCATAGACAGAATATAAGTGTGGGAAACTACACAGCGATAACAACACTTGCAATGTGCATGGCATGAGAACATAACTGTTTATTCAACCGAAACTAAAATCAACATAGAGCAAGTTACAACAGCAAACACATTAAAGAAACAGGTTTAAAACATACCTGTTGTGCCATTGGAGTTTCAATTGCATCCTTCAAATTTGAAATTAGTTGGTATGAGTAAATACAGTGATGCAAGAGAAAAGTAGTATGAACCATAGCTACCGAACCTGACCTGACAACAGTTCTTCTCCTGCTTTAAGTGTTGACTTGGGGTTCGGAGTGGTGGTCCTCGTGCTTTGGGCACTGCAGTTGCGTTACTAACTGCTCGTGTTTGGGTGCTCTGTGGTGGAGACGGTGTAGTGCCAACTAGAACTGGGTTACTATCTGCTGGGGTTGGGGTTAGAAGGGGTGTAGCTAGTTCTGTGTCCAACTGGGTAGGGGTACAATCTGCGTGAGTCTGGGTTATGAGTGGTGGGGCTGGTTCTTGGGAAAGTGCAACCGTGGTTCTATCTGCATCGACAGGTAGCACAATCTTTTATGAAGACCGTGTTTTTACTCCCACAGATACTGGCATCACCCCCTCCAATTGAAATGGCTGATAAACAAGAAAAGTAATTGAATGTACAGACATTGTAAGATAGACAGGTGCAATGGATAGTAGGGAAGAAAACATGGCATGAAATAATTCACATTTATGTTGTCTAACCGAACAGAATAGCAGGACATAATTTCACATATATGATGGCTAATTACACAGGATAACATGACACAATTTCACATGTAAGATGGCTAACTAAACAGGATAGAATGACATACTTCAAAATATGATGACTATGTAAATAGGATGACATGATATAACTATACGATGTGTCTATTAAAGTGGTTGGCTTGCCATAAATCAAAAACATGCCGTCGATGGAAACATGATGGCATGATATAGTTCACGGATAGAATGACATATTTCAAAATATGATGACTATGTAAACAGGATGAGATGATATAACTTTATTATGTCTTTAGAAAATGGGTTGCGATGCCATAATTCAGATACATCCTGTCTAAGTAAACATCATGGCATGATATAAATCAAATATATGATTTATATACTAAGCAAGTAAGCAGAGGGCAATCACATATATGATGTGTCAACTAAGGAGATGGCATTCAATATTGTGTATATGATGTAAAAACTAAGCATTGCAATAGAACATATGCATGATATGAGGTATATAACCCTGCCAAGTTTGAGCATACAACTCAGGGGGATAATAGGACTGGTCATCTGCCTCTGAATCCTCCTCTAAAGAGCTATCTGTAACCAGCAAGATATCTGCTTCAGCAGGTAGCATTGTCTGCTCTGAAGACCTTGTTTTCACTCCAGATTTCTCCATGACCAATTCAAATGGCTGATGCACAGGAAGAGAAGTTGAATATACAAACATTGTCGACAAATGCAATGAGAAATACAAAAAAAGGATGGCATGATATAATTCACATATATGCGGCTTGGCTAAACAACGTGGCATTGCATAATTCACATATATAATGCATTTCAACAAGATAGCATTGCATAATTCACATATATAATGTCTTGCAACAAGATGGCATTGCATAATTCACATATATGGTAATTAGTCACTAAACAGGTGGCATTCACACAAAGCATGTCTAAACTAAGCAAATGACATAGCAATGCAAGATACCACACGCACGATATGAGCAACATAACCCTGCCAAGTTAGAGCATGCACCTCGGGGGGGGGGGGGGAATAGGACTGGTCATCTGTCTCTGAATCCTCCTCTGAGCACTACTACAAAAACAGCTATAGCCAATATGGACACTAATGGCGCACTATGCATGTGGTGCGCCATTACTAAATAGTAATGGCGCACCATGTGTTGGTGCGCCATTAGTGTGCAAATACTAATGGCGCACCACATCCACAGTGCGTCATTAGTATTTTTTTTTCAAAACCAGTAATGGCGCACCAGGTAATAGTGCGCCATTACTAGTTAAACTAGTAATGGAGCACCACTCCAACGGTGCGCCATTAGTAAATATGTTTCAATTTTTTTTTCAAATTTTTATTTTATTTTATTTTTTAAACTACTAATGGCGCACCGTGGGTGTGGTGCGCCATTACTAGTTGAAGTAGTAATGGCGCACCACTCCCATGGTGCGCCATTCGTAGTTTGGCCCAAACATTCCCCCGAGTGCACCCCCCCTGGTGGACCGCCTTTTCAGTTTTAAAAAAATAAAAGAAAATGATAGAAATGTCAAAAAAATAAAAGAAAATAAGATTCCCATGTGATATGTGGTCTAGTTGTTAGCAAAATTTACAAACATGAATTTTCGACTTTTTTGCAAAATCTCTTGAGAATTTGTAAAATGGGCATAACTTTTGCATACGATCTCGGATGAAAAAGTTTTTTATACGAAAAATCATCTACTCGAAAAGTTACATCCGAATTTAACGGGGGGGAGCCCCGTTAAACATTTTTAAAATCCTCAAAAACCTAACAGAAAAAAGATACGGGGCTTTTAAGATCTGGAGAGGCAAAAAAATTCAAACTTACTAATGGCGCACCTGCCCATGGTGCGCCATTACTATCTTCCCGCCTTCAAAATTCAAAATAAATAAAATAAATAAATAAAAGGTTAGTAATGGCGCAGCTGCCCACTGGTGCGCCATTACTATGCCGTATATATGGCTGGGCGTGGTCCTCTCCTCCTTACCTCTTCATTCTTCTCCTCCACTCCACCTCTCCTCCACTCCATCTCCTCCTCTCCTCCACTCCATCTCCCCTTCTCTCCTCCACCATACTACCCTCCTCCTCTCCGGCGACCTCCTCCTCCTCCTCTCCGGCGACCTCCTCCTCCCTCCTCTCCTCCCCTCCCCTCACGGTTTCTCCTCCCTCCTCTCCGGTGATCTCCTCCTCCCTCCTCTTCGGTGAGCTCCTCCTCCCTCCTCTCCTCCCCTCCCCTCACGGTTTCTCCTTCCTCCTCTCCAGTGCTCCGGTGAACTCCTCTCCGGCGACCTCCTGCTCCTCTCCGGCGATGTAGGCGAGCGCCTCTCCGGTGACCTCCTCCTCCTCCTCTCCGGTGACCTCGTCCCTCCTCTCCGGCGAACTCCTCTCCGGCAAAAGAACACGGCAAAAGAACGTACAAGATCCAAAAAAGAACAAAATTTGAAAAAAAATCGTGAAAAAAACAAGCAAAAAAACGAGCAAAAAATGGGCAAAAAAATCGCGATCCAGATCCAAATTCAAAATTCAAAATTAGCAATGGCGCACGGTGGGGGTTAGACGGTGCGCCACTACTATTTTCCCGCCTTCAAAATTCAAAAATACTAATAGCGCACCGCGGCCTATACTAATGGCGCACCAGTGGCCTATACTAATGGCGCACCGTGGCCTATACTAATGGCGCACCAGTGGTGCGCCATTAGTATACCAGATACAAATGGCGCACCAGTGGTGCGCCATTAGTATTTAATACTAGTGGCGTGGTACTAGTGGCGCACCAGTAGTGCGCCATTAGTAGGCAAAACTGGTGCGCCACTAGTAGGCTTTTTCCTAGTAGTGGAGGAGCTATCCGTAACCAGCAAGACATGCGCTTCGTCAGATAGCATTGTCTGCTCTGAAGACATTGTTTCCACTCCATATTTTTCCATGACCGTGCCGAATGGCTGATGCACACGAAGAGTAATCGAATGTATTAAAATTGTTGAAAAATTTAACACGTAATAAAAAATGATGGCATAATATAATTCACATATAAAATGTCTGGCTAACCAGGGTGGCATTGGAAAATTCACATATCTGATGCCATGCTAAACAAGATGGCATTGCATGATTCACATATACGATAAAGAAACTAAATAGATGGCATTGACACAAAGCATGTCTAAACTAAGCAGATGACATATTTGATGTATACAGTAAGCAATGCAAGGCACCATATGCATGATATTACCAACATCAGCATGCCAAGTTAGAGCGAAGACCTTAGGGGGTAAATAGGAGTGGTCTTCTCCTTCTGAATCCCCCCGAGAACAGTTATCTTCCTCTTGATTACGATCCGAAATGGGTGGAGGGGGGCTGCTTTTGCGCCCACCATGGAGCGACGTCTGCATGAAATTTTATTGCCACGCAAGGCTCGTCTCTTTTGCTCTACATGTTCAATTCCATTGTGTACAATAACTGAAATGCATAGGAATAAAACAGTGAGATTATGTAAGGAGTGCATGCACAAATCCAGAGTGATGGTAGCAAACTGTGGATAGACCCAAAACCAATGATAGCAGGCAGATAATAGCCTTAGTTAAAAAATACAGATAATGTCTCCTTTAATGTTTGTTTGCACCCAACATGAAACTCATAGTAGACATCCGAGATTAACCAGATAGTAGATAGATAGTACTGATTGCTGCCCCAATATGTACCCCACAACCATTTAAAAACTCAAGTTTCAACATTAGTTTGGACCTGACTCGGAGTCTAATAGGTGAACATGACGATAAAGTAGCATGTCATCATATTCGATGCATAACATAAGCAGACACGGAAGAGTGCGACCTCTCTTGTGGACCCGTGTAGTCCTCAAGGTCATCTTCTCAGTTGATGATGGTAATGTAGTTGTCGTGGCTGCCGGGGGCGGGGAATAAGATCTGAGGCGGCAAAAGATAGTCTAGAGAGCAGATCCCTGCTGTGGTGAACCCTTCCGTCGTTGCAGCAGCTGAGCTGGGGTGGAACACAACACAGCAGTAGCAGGACAAACCACACAAGGTTTTCTTTGACACATATCTGTAACAGAAGTAATTGTGTAAGGGCTTGTTTGAATTTGAGGATTCTAACAATGCAGGTATAGGAAATAGACAGGAATAGGATAGGAATGCACGTGAAAAATAGAGAATTTAAGAACACATGATTTCTGCCAATCTGGGTGTTTGATTCACAAGAATTGGAAGATCACATGATGCAAAGAAGCATGGTGAGATTAAGTCAAACCACAACAAAATGTACGGTTATAACGCTATTATGCTACTATCTCTTAGTCTTGTGCTTCATGGATAGGAATTTGAAAAGGAGGACAAGTGGATATTAAAATTCCTACGGTTTTTCTTTCAAGGAGACACTAAAGGCACAAATCCTACAGTTTTCCTTTGCTCCATTCCTTTGAACCAAATGCATGAATAGTAGTACCATAGGAAACTTTCCAATTCCTATGCTTTTCCTTCACTTTTCCTTTCAAGCACTGGCGATTCTAGCGGGTAGGCTTGAGCAAGGAAAAGCCTACTAGCTCAACTCCTAGGCCCATCGACAAATGCAGAGCTCAAACGCGTAGAGATAAATAATGATGGCGTTCAAGAGAGTCCATCATGGATAGCTAAGTTGCCTGGTCCCTCACTGCTTGTCATATAGTAGGAGAAACTAATCATATTTCACGTTACTGCGTGTGCTCAGTGGACAATATATATAACATGTAGAGTAAAAAAGAGATGCAACAAGTGTACAACCTCTTTGGCGAAGCCATGTCGATCTCAGCGTGATTGGGTTGGTCGGTGAGGATGATCCGGCTGCCTTGGCTATCGGAGGAGGGGAAGAAGATCTTAGGCATCTTGAGATGGAGCCCGGGGTACTACTCCACTGTGATGGAGGGTTTCTTCGTTGGAGCAGCTCCGGTGAGTTGTACGATGCCGAGGCTGAAGCAGGACAGGAGAGACAACATTAACCCGAGTGGAATTCTAATAGCATATCCAATAGATGACGTAAAATACATAACCACAAAGTGCTAGATGTAAAATACATCAGCCGCTCATCTCTGAACTTAACTGTCGAAACTGAATTTAACTGTCGAAACTGAACTTAACTGTCGAAACTGAATTTTACTGTCGAAACTAAACGCACTAGTAGCAGAAAAGCAGTAGCAGCAGCAGCACGTGCGAGAGCGCGGGCAACTGGTCGTGTAGCAGCATCAGGTGAGGCTACACGTCAGTCGACTGAATTTTTCATCTCTGGTCAGTCGATTTTCCAGCCGTTGGATACGAAATCAAGGGCCCACAGTTCATCTTCAACCTCCACCCCCCGAGCCGCCAGCCACCACCGACCAAACCACCGCCCCCCGCCGCCCGCGGCCGGCGGTGCGCCGCCCCGCCTGCCCCGAAACCACTCCCCACCGCCGGTCCGCCGCCGCCCCGGCCATCCCTCTAGCCCCCCCTGTGCCGAGCTATTTCTCCGGCGATCCCCACGCCACCGCTCCACCACCGCCAGCGACCACCGCCCCCACCCTGAACCCTAAGATAGATACTTGGGTACCTCTCCGGCGAGCCCCCCTCCCCGCTGCAGCTGGTTCTTCCTTCACTCCGGCGAGCCCCCCACCCCCTGAAAATCGACTGACCCAAAAGTCGATTCAGTCGACTGTAGTGTAGCTTAATCGGAGAAGCATCGCAACCTATTTGGAGCCGCGCCGTGTCGGCTCGGGACTGAGCACCGGAAACACCATGAGATCGAATCTAGGAGAAAATGCGGTGACTAGTGTACAACCTATTTGGTGGCGCCGATTAGGCCTCAACTTCATCCGAGGAAACGGTGATGATGATGCTCTTCCGGTGGTGCAGGTGAAGACGGCGGTGTGGGAATGGAGGTGGCGCGAAAGACGAGGGGAAAACGTCGGGGCAGCTCCTTGGAGGTGGAGGAGGGGGTGGCTGAACCGGCGGGACGAAGAGATCGCCGACGGATCCTCATACGGTACGGTGGATGAGGGACGTCGAGGTGTTGCTATGGATGACATCATCGGGGAAGAGGCTCCGGCTGGGTGAAGGACGGAGGAGGGTGTGGGGCTTCGCGGGTTTTCGCGGCCTCGGTGTACGAATGGGTGGGCGGATGGGATGGGAGTGGGGAACCATGGCTTAGGGACGCGCTTGTCCGAAATGTGGGGTAAGTTACGAAAGTACCCCCACCGATTTGAGCTAGGCGGTTCTTTCGGTTCAGGGGTATCACGGGCATTTCACGGGTCGGGATTTCACAGGAGGTGGGAGTTTTTGCGCGCGTTGTAATTTTGGAATAGCACGGCACGGGTTGAGATGGAGGGAGTTGTTGGAGCACAACGAGACAAAGATATATCTTAAATATTTCGGGGTAACAAGGCGCGGGTTGAAGAGGCGGAGTTTCGCAGCACGATAGACAAAGACGCTAGCTTGAAATTTCGGCATAACAAGGCGCGACTTGAAATTTCGGGAGAACAAGCTTAACATGTACCCAAAAAAAGACAATTCGCACCTCATCACTAGAGACAGCCATGCCCCGTTTTACTTTATTACTAGAAATGCATTCAAATACAACAAAAAACTAAAAAAAATTGGGACAACAAACATAACATGTAGAGTACCAAAACAATTTGCACTTCCCTCAACAATAAAAAAACAATGCGTGTTGTCTAGCCTATGGACTAAATTTGAGTACATTTTCCCTGTTTGAATGGGATTGTACTCGGGTTAGTTATACAACCATCTAAATATTATCTTCACAACACATGACATGAAAATAGGAGAAGTAAATTCCTATATAAATACGAACTACATGTACATACGATCTCAAATTCAAATATATGTATCCATTTTTAATTCAAATTATAGTACATGTATGCTCTAGCTAGATGTTCGGAATCTAAACCATGTATGATATACTATGTACAATGTGTTTAACACGCACAACACACACAAACACCATTTAGACTAGTAAGGTACGCGTGCATTGCACGCATGAGATTTGGCAACCAAATTATGAATAAATACCACATTATAGCATGTAAGCTTTGAGTCATATATGCATGATGTAGATGTTCTTTTAATTCTTATAGTTCATTTCATTCAAAATCATCTAGTTTTTATAAGAAAGCTAATCTATTTTAAGATTCATGGAATTGTGCATTGTAAGGCATAAAGTAAAAACAAATAATGGAAAATCATGTAGAAAAACATTTGGGCAATTCTGATACGGAAGATTCTAGAACAAAGAAGAACTGCTTGTGTTTTAAGGTTTGTGCATTATGCTTAAGTTCAACCAGGGAGTCTTCTAGATATACACATGGCAAAATCTGGTGGAATCTAGATGATATCCAATAGCTAGTAGTGCTCAAATTTTCCATCTCTGCACCATCGGATTGGCCTCATCCAACGACCATCTTTCAAAGTTAAAGTTATCCGCACACTATATAAAAATATATAATATAATATATATATATAGGGGTATAGATATAGATATGAGATGCGAACGCCACACATCATCTCCAATTAGAATTGTGTGTCCATGCACGGATGCAATGTGGCCAAACGATGTCTGCCATCTGTATCTCAAATTCAAATCAGTCTGACCTTGTTCAATGTGTATACAGTACAACATGCTCATTTTCAAACCACACCGTGCATATCTCAGTTATATGCATGCATGCATGGGTTTCAAACATCATGATCTCTTATTCAAATATTTGAATTCAACTTTACATTGATTATGACCTCATCTAATATTTTACACCCACACGGTCATCTTCTCTTTATAATTGTACCACTAACTTTCTCTCGTGCATGCATGCACACACACTACCAGTCGGCATTATCCATCGCACACATGCAATCTTTTTCTTCAGGTCGGTCTCCCATGCATGCACACAAACACCTCCCCCTCTCCATCATATTGGGCACTCTTTATCTCTCACGTGCATGCGCAACGATTGATGTTCCTCTATGTGTGTGTATATATAGCTAGGTCTTTCACAGTTTTCCACACAAATGGATCAATCTATATATCTAGTGAGGTCTCACCGTCTTTCCCACGTCCACATTGATCAAGCTATACCTCTCTATATAGGATTACATAGCTAATACACTCACATTAATTATATATCCAACTCCCCCTCTCATCATCCATGCCTTCTGCTTCATCTCTCAGACGTGCGCACAGTGGTGAAGACAGGGGCAGCAAGGGCCTTGCCCACCCTAACATCACTATAGATTGAGGCTAATATGAATGTGATCATTAGACCATTGCTGGTAAAATGGTTTAAGTTGATGAATTGGCCCTCCTCGTAAAGGATTAGCAATGCTTGGCCCCCTAGCTCATTTATTTTTCATGGCTCCGCCACTGCGCGCAACAGCACACGTTCTCGCCCCCTCTCTTTAAATATCGATCTAGCACATGTGCACTGCTTCATAGTCTCCCTCCACTTGGCCCCTCGCACCATCTTCTAGCCCCACCCGATTTTGCCACATGTACAATCTAGCAGACTCCATGGTTGAACTTAAGCCTAATGCACAAACCTCAAAACACAAGTGCTTCTCCTTTGTTCTAGAATCTTCTGTATCATAACTGCTCAAACTTTTTTCGAGTTGAATTGCCATTATTTGTTTTTACTTTACGCTTTACAACGCATGATTCCATGAATCATAAAATAGATTAAGGGCTTCTTTGATTCAAAGGATTCTCAAAGGAATTTTGGAGGATTCTAATCCTTAGGAATTTTTCCTATCTTGGTTGTTTGATTCGTAGGATTGTAAACCATAGCAATTTTTCCATAGGATTCATTTGTACTAGATTTCATAGGAAACATCCCATCCACTCAAACCTCTTTGAAAGAATCCTGCATTTTTTCTATGCACAATCAAACACTCGTACAATCCTGTAGGATTCAAGACGACATTCCACTCTAATACCATATTTTTCCTATTCCCGCGTTTTGGAAATCATACGAATCAAAGAGGCCCTAGCTTTTTTATAAAAACTAATTGATTTTGAATGAGATGAACCATAAGAATTGAACGAAGGTCTACATCAGGCATATATGACTCAGAGCTTACATGCTATACCGTGGTATTTATTCATAATTTGGTTGCCAAATCTGATGCGTGCAATGCACGTGTACCTTACTAGTACTTCGAGTATGTGCAAAACACGTAAATTATAATTCCAATGGCATGCTACATAGTGTCTCTCATACAGTTCATGAAGCCACGTGGCACATGTGGAGGCGTTGTCGCGACCTCCTTGTGTGGATTGATCACAGCGACGTGCTGCTGGTTCCAGAAGAATGTACTCGTCCTCTCTGAGCCACACTGGCGGTACATGCACGAAGCGAAGATGTGCATGCACGCCACGCACGCACTCATTCCCTCGCATGCACACGCGGGTACACGGGCGGACGCATTTTTTTATGAAGATCCACCCCATGTGATAATTTGACGCGTGTAAAGTCCTTCACTTCATTGATGGTCAATTAATACAGCGCATGCAAATTGAGTGGACGTGAGGGCGGAAGAAAGACATTACTACTCCACTGCGCGCATGCGAGTAGTTAAATCATAGGTTGCTAGTACTTCCATTGGTCTCCTTCGTATTTTCAGCCAATTTTTGACCATATTTTTGTAAGTACTAACATAATAAAGGGGGCAATAAAAAGTTGCATAAAAAAGGGGCCAATAAACCAGGACGCAGGCAGGATGATCAATTTTTTCCAGGGCTACTGTTGGTGGCCTTCGTATTTTAATATGGACGGAGTGGAGTAGTACTATGTTTATCTTAGCCTCGTAGGGCTCTCCCAGCACCTAGGCTCGCCTCCCCACCTCACCCACCGGATCCCGCCATGGATAATCCCTTAGATCACAGGATCCAGCAGGGGAGAGATGCTGAGGCATGTCAGCATCTGGCAGCGTACCGTTGATTTCGAGCTAGGGCTAATGGCAGAGATCATATTCAGAGAGTCGAATGCGGAGGAAAGAACATGGATGCCTGTGCAATGGCATGAGCAGCCGGTGCAATTGTTCAAATGGGCGGTAGGAGAAGCCAAATCCCGGGACCAGTTGTGGCGGCGCCGTTGGGCATGAATCGTAGGCGAGGTGAGCTGCCCTCCTTCCCCGCCAGCGATGAAGTGACCTAGTCGGTTGCTGCTGCAGTGACCTTGCAACCCCATGTCGGTTTGCAACCTTGACAATCACTCCATCTATATGTATTGTATTCCTGTGAAAATACTTGGTTGTTTGAAAAAAGATGGTAATTGATTTATCACTAGTTTTAGAATGCTTAGTCATGACAATCAACCGAAGCCACAACCAGAAGTCTTGATCGCGTAATATTTTACGGTCGGTCGCACCAACAGATGGTAGGCCACACCCGCGTCTCACCGAAGGGACACGCATCGGCTTTGTCTGACATGTATGACCAGTTACATCGCTGACTTGTGCGGCCGCATTTGAGCAGTGTAGTACTCCCTCTATCTCACTTTACAAGTCTTGCACGTGTACCTTGTCATTAATTTGACCAACTTAATAAGAGGCATCGATTACAAAAAATATATCATTACAAACTTCAAATATTCTATTTTCAATGATATATTTTTTATGTTAAACAATTTATTTTATATAAGTTACATTGACGACCTAGATACACGTGCAAGCCTTGTAAACTGAGATGGAGGGAGTACTTGAAATTTATGTTGCACTAAACTCATCAGGAGCCGTTTCGGGCCTCGAAACCAAAACCATCAGTTAATCTTTACCTTGTTCCCATCACATTCGAAAGTACTAGTGCTACAAAAAAGTGTAAGACTGCTCACACCTACTAGTACGTACCAAACCTGAACGTGTTCCCACTATGCAGTTTTAGTACTAGTGCTAGTACTTAGGTTATAAAAAGGGGAACTACCTAACCGAAAATTACTCTACCTTCCTCCTCATAAGTCCTTCTTTGTCCGTCCTTGCCATGGCCGATGTGCAGAGCTCTAGGTTGAGAACTACTCATAACAAGGGAGTGGCAACCAAGGCTGCGGAAAAAAAAGAGGGCTCGCCACCATGCAGAGACCTCGAAAGATCTCTCACGGGCAGGCGATGGCTCCCAGGAGCGCCCTAGCCGCGGAGGCGAACATGCCGAGCTGGCGGCGCTGGAGTCGTTATACCTCGACGGCATGCCCGATCAGCTCAATAAGCACCTCAATAAGCAGAAGGAGTTCATCCATGGCTTGGTGGAGCTGCTGAAGGAGAGCCTTGACGACATGCCCGCTGAGCTCAGTGAGCAGGGGTAGTTGACCATCGGCTTGGTGATGCTACTGAAGAAGAGCATTGCCTCGGAGAAGAAGGCGACCGGCGAAATACTGCAACTTCAGGAGGACAAGGCGAAGCTCTGCCACGAGCTCGACCTGCTGAAGGAGGAGAACACCGGCTGGAAGAAGCTGCATGAGAATAGTAATTCCTAGATGAAGATGCTGCAAGCCCTCGTCAAGTTGGCGAAGCTCCACATCGAGCACCTGGCTGCTTTCAAGGTATGTAATGGGTCCGTGGAACAGATGATGAAGGCTCGTGTCGAGAAATCCCGTGTCATGGCTAGAATGAAGAAGATGGCGGAGGAGACACACAAGGAGATGGAGGTCGTGGAGGCGATGAAGAAGCAGTTACGACTCCGCGGCCAGCAACCCTTCATGTAGTGAGAGAAGCGCCCCAGACTTGTGTGTGCGTCTTCCTTCTTTTTTGGGGGTGATAATCTTCCTTCTTCTTTTGCTCCTGTGTTTCTTGTTTTGCTTCGGGTGTTTTGCCGCACGTGTCATGTTCCCTGCGAGGCATGAATAGAACAATGCTAACAATGAGATGACTAGCAAATTAGATCATTTTTATGGCCATATGGCGCTGGGCTGCCGTGTTTCGTGCTCCTCCGTCGTACTCCAGTGGAAAACTTGAGTATACCGCACGGTTCTTTGCTCCACCTCAGGTCGTCGGCACATTTATACGAGCATTCAAATCACAAGGCCCCGCCTTCCAGCAGTAATGTGCCATCAAATCACAAAGGCCCTCGCCTCTCGTGAAACCGACCAAGCTAGACTGCCGAGCCCTCTAGACTTTTAAAAAATGTATAATTTTGTACAGTAGTAGTATCGATGGATTGCGCCATGGAGCAAAACTAACAAGATGAAATTAAAGAAAAAAGGTGGTACATATAGAGAGCGCTCGTCGCCAAATTATGCATATAGTACTATTAAAAAAGCTAGTACGTGCTTAAATGGGGTGCTAAATTCTATTAAAGAAATTAGCATACCTATTTAATTGTTGGGTTCTTATTATTTATGCCACTAGTTGTGTATCACTACTCAGTTTTACGATTAGAAGTTACAACTACTCAAAAATTCCATCGATCCGTGAGATGCTTGCTCAAAAATGCAATTAGATATCTCAAAAATGGCATCGTTAAGTTAGATGTTTGCTCAAAAATGCCATTAGACATTATTATTTTCACGTCAAACCCGTTGACCATGTTACATGACAAAAATAAGCCGATTCTCACAATGATAAGTGTGCCCCCGCTTGTCAGGAGTAACCAAGCGAATAATTCTACAGGAAAATAAGAACACAGTTGGGATCAAGTAGGCCCCACACTTTATTTTACTGTAGTGAGATAGAGGGAGAGCTGGCATGTTGGTCTATCGGTATTTATGTCATTATAACATGGCATAAGAGATTTGATTCACAATAATGGTGTCCAGCACAATACACCCCTCAAATAAAACTAAGCACCCTGAAATTCTTTGACAAAACTAAGCACCCTGATATTCTTTGACAACTACACTGCTGGCTATATGATGTTGGCCATATATATTGTACGTATATAATGTGAAGAAACGAGTGGTAGTACTATACCAACTAAAAGATGAACTGTAAGAAATACTAGTATGTACGTAGTGAAGAGTTAAAGTAACGAGAAGAAACATAACATAGTTCTGCTGGGGGCTCAGCACAACAAACCCCTCAAATAAAACTAAGCACACCTGAAATTAAACTAAGCAACTAATCCGGTAGACAATGCATTAGAACCACCATGAGCAAAGACACTCCCACCTTACTCGGAGTCCTCGTCCACGTCCTCGACTTCGTCCTTGTCCCTCTTCCTCTTGGCCGATACTTCTTTGCTTGAACCGCACACTTGGCTCTTGCTCTTCATCCAACCCTTGTAGATATTGAAACAAAGGTAGCCATCCATTGCAGCGTAGTGGATGTGGTCTATATCTAGTACATTCCACTGCCATGCACGATGAAATGTGTGCGGAGGTTTCTTTAGTTTACCGTATGAAGGATGAACCATGGCTCCTGCCAGGGTCAACATTGAAGGCTGATTACGGGAGGGCACCAGCCCATTCTTCTGGAGATTAAAGGGGTTGCCTACAACGAGGCCTATCCGACCCAGGACTCTTCTGTCATTCGTAATGTCTACAGTAACGAATTTGACTCGGCCGCCCTTGAGGAAGTTCTTAAATTCCTCGCACTCAACATCGGCATGGCAAATGTGGTAGACCAAGCATAAGTCATGCACGCAAACCTGGATCACGGCGGGCTTCATCTTCTCTTCCTCCTTTAGATTCTTCTCTTTGTCTAGGGTTGTGGTGTACTCAACATCTATCCCAGTGACCCACTCATCATTTGAGTTTTCGAACATGCGTCTGAAGCGAGCAAGGCATCCTTTCACCGTCGCGGAAGAACGGGTGTAGATGCCGTCGAACTCATCGCCGGTGATGGTTCTAACCTTGTACTCACCGCTGATCATGGAGATTTGGGATGCCATGGATTTGGGAGGAGGGTTGGGATTAGTGGAACTGTCGTAATGTGAAAGGACGGGACGACTAGGAGCGAACTATCGTAATGTTAAAGGACGTTCGGGGAGCGAACTGCCAGCGGTTTTTTGATTGTAAAAATGCTGAGTGGGGCATGCGAATGGCAAGGTAGTGGCTTGCCAGGTGGATAAATGGATCCATGCACAGTACTATGGGGGCCCAATTAGATGTCATGTCTACTCGACGGCCAATTAAGTGACTTTCGATGTCATGTCAAGCGTCAGGAAAATTACAGGTGATACAAAGCTTTCCATTCTCCCATGATACGGGCTTCCGAGAGCCCTTGGATCTGAGATCGAATGGTTGCATGGCGTGATTCTAGACCTATGGGTGAATAACCTATCCTGGAGGGTTATTCTGCAAATTTTCAGCAACTTAGCATACGACCGTTCGATCTCAGATCCATGGGCTGCCAGCAGCCCATATCTTGGTCGCGCCTACCACGACCGCCACCTCGCTGGCGTGGTCGCGCCCTTGGAGATTTAACACGGTGCGTTAGGCTATCTGATGTTGGCATGTCATAAATCGGCATCACTTAGTCACTCATACTACAACAAGGTCGGCTATAAGAGTATTTGTTTTACTTCTCTCTATCTCTTTCTTCATAGTATTTATTGCATTTGGCCAGGAGTGACCTCTTCCAATGAAATGGTGCTTAGATGAGGTGCTAAGGGCATTAAATGGCTTAGCAACTCAAGTCCCCAATACACAGGTGCTTAGTTTTTTGTTGCTAAGTTTGCTTCATTTAGTTAGCTATAGACTCAAAATTGTCTTTTCACCTAGGTACACGCGCTTAGCATAGTGTCTTCCTAGGGTCACCAAACTAGTCTCTCTCTTCTTAATTAACCTGCCACATCAGACTTTATGCCTATGTGGTAGGCTTAGCACCTGTAGGAGCAAGTACAATAGTGGGCTATAAGCCTGCTTTACATGGCATTTTTTGCATATGTGGAGGAAAGAGGCAAGGAAAAAGTGGAGGAGTGGGCTCTCATGCAAGAGCTAGCCTCTACATGGTGGAGCATTGGGAGAGACAGCTGTATGGAGGTGGTCAGGAATCGGCAGACTCACGCCGGTCGTAGCACCGCAGTTAAAATGATAATGGCAAGTCAAATCACAGGGCCCCACCTGTCCAGCAGTAACTCGCTGTCAAATCACACAACCCTACGTTTGCAGCAGCCTACTCCCTCATCTTCTCGCGTCTCTGTCGAACCGACTAGGCGGAACTGCCCCGGCTACCGCGTGGGAAAAGCCCCGCCCTCAACTTTTAAATAGTACAGTATACTAGTTTTGTATCCATGGATTGCGCCATGGAGCAAAGCCTCAAGAAAATGGCGGTACACATGTACGGAGTATACAGCACGCCCGTCGCGTTTGCGTCGCACCCCAGACGGTCGGTCGGTCTGGCACGCCGCTCTTCGAATGGAACGCTCATCATATTGCGTTTGCACACACATGTGGGACCGCAATTGAGGACCGGCCATAGGCACACTCCCCGGCCCCGCAAGTCGGTGAGTTAATAGAAGAGAGAGATGAGCGATAGTACTAGAGAAGTGTTGTACAAACGTTGGTTCCCAGACGATCCCTGCAAGACACGGAAGATCAGTTCGTCCATGCATGTGACCAGACTCTAGCAGACACGCCTGGATTGGCTATCATCTACATATCATGCAGGCTGTGTTGTACAGGGCTATTGTTCTGGTGAGAAATAAAAAAAGGTTTCTTGTCATCTCGCAAAATTAGGTGACATGTGCTTCGGATCACTGCAAGGGTTAAACAGCGACAACTGAGTTCCTCCAAGGGGCTAGTCATTGGGGGCACATGCATGAAGACTACTCTGCTGCCATCTAGGTCAAGCCGGCTATGTTAATTAGGACATCTATCGATGGACCCCTTTTCTACAAGTTTATCTTTAATTTGAGCTTTAATCCTCGTCTAGTTTGTCCGTCGGGATTCATGTTGTCTCCTTTGGGCAGTGAGGTTATGGTTTCTTGTCATGTGGCATTTTTTCGTGTTATATGTTATAATCCGGTGCTTCAGATCAAAATGACCACAACTGCGCCTCCGGGGCACGTGCATGAAGACTTATCGACAGTCATTGACGAGGTCAAGCCGGCTCCGGTAGACAAAAGAAAACTAGTACTCCACTATATAGGCAGGAGCCTCCGTGCTTGCTTGCTAGTCTTGCTCTCTTCACACTGTCTCGTCCTCTCTAGATCTAAACACGACAGCAGTGGCCACACTCTCTCTCTCTGCTCACCACTGATCCCAGATCCAGCCGGATCCTCTCCGCCGGGGAAGGTGAAAAGGTGCAACTTTCACGCGGTCGCCCTTGGCGATGGCTCTTACCCACTGCCGGCGCGACCCGATCAGCGTGCCTTGCCATTCTCTCCCAAGCACCGCTGGCTAGGGAGGGCCTCCGACCCATTCTTCCTTGCTGCCGTAGTGTGGGCAGATCCGGCCTCCCGCCGCCCACCTAGCGACATCCCGGCGACCGTCGGGTATAACTTCCTGCGAAACCGGCCTTGCTCTACTTCCCGAGCTCCTGACGCCGCTGCATTTGCATATTTTACTATTTCTCAGGCCCCCTCGTATATAGGATCGATCGGCTGTTCGAAAGCCACCTAATTTTTTACTGTTAAGAGGTAAAACTAGTTCATGCACTCGAATCTAGTACTACTTGGTTCAAACAAATAAGAAAGGGGTGTGGGGTGGGGGAAGATTTGTTACCTGAATCTAGGACTTTGTCGAAAGAGGAAATAATGGGGGCAAAAAGTAGCAGAGACTGGCTATCCAACTGGTCTCTAGGTCTAATAGGGAAATAAAGGGAAACGCAGTACAAACTCAATATAAACCCGATCTATTGGTTGAAAAGGAAAGAAAGTGGGGACTGGGGGACAAGTCAACAGAGTAAGTCCAGGACAAGATTTGCTAGCCTCACACAGTATAAGGTGGCTATACCGAACAAAAATGGGACCTACCCAGATATCCTGTTCTGATGTTTGTTGCCCCGAGCCACTCTTATGTAATGCCACTGGTAAAATGTAGCAGCCGCACTGTTAAAACTAAGGACACGTTAAACCAATGTTGTTTTCAAGGTAATGCCTCCAGTAATATGAATCAATGGCACTAAATTTCCCATTAAGATAAGTTGCTTCTTTTTGTTAGAAAAGCAACTGTCCTGGTCAGCCTACTCTCCCATGCCCAAATACCGACTCTGTAGCAGCTGTTAACGTAATGTTGCTGGTAAAATGAAGCAATGGCACCATTAAAGTAATGTCGTATTTAACGGTTGTCATAGTTAATCCTAATGCCCACACTAATATCTAGCAATGCTGCTGCTTTAAAAATTGCTATTGTCCTTGTAGGATTGCCATTCAGATAAGGAGCATGCTTCTTTTCATTTGATGTATGTTTCATCACTTGTTAGTCACCCTCCTTTCCACCTTTTTTGTGCAAACAGAGATATACATTTCACGCTTGATCTTAGTTGAACTGCACAAATGATATCCAAATTATAGTTGAACATTCCAGGAGCTTTACAACCAACCTTGATGTTGCTCAATTTTATTGCAACTAATGAAGAAGAAGCTCTGTGGGTTTCGTTTTCTGATGGAAATGGAACCGGGGTTTGAGCCCTTTTCTTAAAAAAAGAAGAAGAAGGTGCTAGCTCATGGGACATTGCTTCGTTTTAGGTGAACTGCCCCAAAAGGTCCCATGAATTGAATCATCCATGTTGGTGACTGGTGTCTGTCGGTGTTCTAGGAACGGGGGTCCCCAGACTTGCCTGCCTGCGGCCCATGGCATGGCTCCACCAGCGGCCCTGTACGATCCATCTTCACCAGCAAACACCCAAGACCCTCACGAGGGGCCAAGCCTCGCGAGGTGGACGGCACGAGACCTCCTCGGGGGCAGCCTCACCAGGCTGGCTCGCGAGGGGTGGAGAGATCAAGGCAAGGGGAACCTCGCGAGGTTCCCATGACGTAAGCCATGACGACCAAGACTAGGCGGGCTCCAGCGCGCACAGTGTCCTCGTTTCCTCTTTCGTGCTAAAGAGGCAAGCGCAGGCGAGGAGTCCCGAGGCATCAGGCAAAGGTTACCATATCGGTGCAACGAGACCAAGACCAGAAGGACGGCAAGACGGAGGTCACCGTGGATCCCAAGACGGTGTCACCACCAGAGCCTTTGGCAGGCGAAGACCACCTTTAGTCAAGATAGCTTGTACTAGCTGTCCCCGTCAAACTGGCCGTTGTGGCATCCCTTCCCGCCCAATATTTGGGAGGAGGACTGGGGCCTCTATAAATAGGACTTAGCCACCAACATAGGAGCAAACTCATCTTGGACTAGGCCATCCTCACCCACACAAGCTCATCAAGCACAAGAACACCTCTCCTCAGGAGGTTGTTCTTCCCATGTACTATTCATCCTTAGCCCAGAGGCAATCCACCACACCACACTGGAGTAGGGTATTACACCTCAACGGTGGCCCGAACCAGTATAAATCTTGTGTCCCTTTGTTCTTTGGGTTCGTCGAGCTAGGCCATGAGATCATGATGCGTGCGAGCTAGAGGGAGGAGAGATCTTCGTGCGCACCCCAGTGTTCGAACCTCAAGGGTTTTGCCGGAACCTGAAATACGACATTTGGTGCGCCGGGTAGGGGTGCGCTGAAGCTTTCCTCTCATCGACCCGTGTCTCGCCACTCCACCAAGTTCATGGCCGATGCTCGCCGGGCCCGCGCTGAGCGCTGGGCGCTCTCGCCACCCGTGTCGCTCAGACAGCCCCTTTCGGCGGGCCTCCCCGTCGTTCTCCATCACCCGCCGCCAACGCCGCCACCGGTCAGGCGGGAAACGATCAGCAAGCGTCCTTCCTGCAACCCTCCGTGCGGCGGCTTGGCCGTACAGCCACTCCGTCGCTGACCCCAGACGGCTCATCGTCTCACGCCCGTCGTGCTCCGACGGACACGCAGGCCGCGCTGCTCATGGAACGCGAGCTCCTGCGCTACCGCCCCGTCGACGACCTCTACGAGGACTGGCTGGACCGCAGCGCCGAGCTCGTCAGCGCTGCAGGGGGCTCCTCAGCGCCATCCCTCTCGCTGCCTCACCCTCCGCCAGCTGCGGGCAACGTGGCTCGTGGAGCACCTCGACCACCTCTGCACCGAGACGGCGTTCTGGCGCCAAGGCGTGTGGTCCCCCGGCGAGACCCACCACGTTGGGCGCCCGCGCGAGAAGTAGGACGCTGCCAAGAAGTTCCCCGACCGCAAGAAAACGCTCCACCGATCCCTGCACCACCACGTCAGGATCGCTTGCCGCGGCAGGGCCACGCGCGACTTGCCATGGCAGCACGGGGACACCAAGATCAAGCTCCACCTCAACGACGGGCCCCGGTGGCCACAGTGGGCTGCCGCGCCTTCGTCCCTGAGCTGCATGGCGCTGTCTGGCTGGGCAAGTTCAAGCCGGATCTGCCTCCTTGCTACGACGGCACCCCTGACCCTGCAGAGTACTTGCAGCTCTGTGAGCTGAGCATCGAGGCAGCCAACGGCGACGAGAGAGTCATGGCGAACTGGTTCCCCATGGCTCTCAAGGACGGTGCTCGCTCGTGGCTCCTGAACCTGCCCCCGGGCTCGATATCCTCCTGGGGTGAGATGCGTGACCGCTTCGTCGCCAACTTCCAGGGCACTCGCGATCGCCCCCCGGCTGCGGGTGACCTGCGCCGCATCAAGCAACAGCCGGGAGAGACCTTGCAGAAGTACATCCAATGCTTCAACAGCGTTCGCGTCAAGATCCCCAAGGTGACAGACGAGGCCATCATTTCGTCGTTTTCTAATGGTGTCCGCGACGTCAAGATGAAGGAGGAGCTCACCATCCATGAGGAGTTGTGCATGACTCTAGAGCTGTTCAACCAGCCGACCAAGTGCGCGAGAGCTGAGGAAGGGCGCCTTTCCCTCCTCGAGCTCCCAGCTACTGACCTGGAGGAGAAGAAATCCAAGGCCAAGGACGTGAAGCGCAAGGGAGTGGTCGTGCTTGCAGTGGAGCTAGACACGAAGCGTGGCCGAGATCATCCCGAGTCATCCAAGAGCAGTCGACCGTTCTCCGCCTTCCACAACGTACACAGCCACAACACCAACCACTGTTAGGAGCTCAGGGCCATTCGAGATGGACGTTTTGGTCGACGCCCCGAGCGCAACGACCGGGGCTACGACCGAGGAGGAGGACGTGGCGGAGGATGCTGGGACGACCATGGCCCTCGACAGGAGTGGGGCGACCGGCCTCGCGAGGACCGTTGGTAGGATCAGCCTCGTGAGGAAGCCTGGAGGGATCAGCCTCGCGAGGACCGCCCTCAGGGCAATGCTGGTCTTCCTCCGCTGCCGCCACCACCCAGAAGGAACGACGACCACCATCAAGACAAAGGAGCAGGGGGTTTCTAGGAACCGCGTGCTATCGCCTCCATCTTGGGCGGAGCTCAGGCGCCGGCGTTTCAGCTTATCTTCAAGCAGTTTGCTCGCGAGGTGAATGTGGCTCTTCCCAAGCTCGAGGCCACACGCCCGCGCAGGTGGTCCAAGTATGCCATCACTTTTTGCTCGGCGGACCAGGTCAAGTGTGCCGCAGCCGCCGGTGCTCTCCCAATGCTCTGCTCGCCTGTCATCAGCAATGTCCAAGTCACCAAGACCCTTATCGATGGCGGTGCGGGGCTAAACGTCCAGTCCGCCGACACGTTCGATCGCCTTCAAGTACCCTATGATCAAGTGCAACCGACCAAGCCCTTCTCAGAGTGACCGATGGTCCCACCACCCCAATCAGGTAGGTCCGCCTCACCGTCACCTTCGGTGGACGCGATAACTACCACACCGAGCTCATCAACTTCGATGTCACCCACATTCGTCTGCCATACAATGCCATCCTCGGGTACCCAACGTTGGCCAAGTTCATGGTAGTGACCCACCACGGCTACAACGTCCTCAAGATTCCAGGGACTGGGGGTGTCATCATCACAGTCGCCTGTGAGGAGAAGGATGCAGTGTGCTCCCTTGAGCGCGCCTTCCAGGCCGCAGCAATCGAAGACCTCGACAACGAAGGAATCCTGCACCCTCCTGAGGACATCCCCAAGAAGAAGAAGCAGTTGCTCCATGCAGGGCCTCAGGAGAGCGGCGTCTCCAGCAGCACCACGTCAAGACCTGCGCCCTCTGATGGGGAGCCTCCCTCCCGCGCATAGGAAGGCGCAGCCAGCACCCTCCTCGGGCAGGGCTCGGGGGCTCTCTTCTAGAGGGCCTCAGACCTAGCCAACATCACGAGGGAGGCGCTTGGGCACCACATGGAGGCGTTCTTTGCGGCATGTTTCCCTCAGGAGGGCACCAGCCGAGGAGCGCCTAGCGCTCAAGAGTTCATCACCCAGACTACCCAGGAGCTTCAAGAAGCAAGAGCCATGCGCGCCCACCGCCGCCCACCTGGCGCAGCTCCCCATCCAGGCGAGGATGGCGGGCTGCGCGTCTGCTTCGACATCCCAGGGCTCAACAGGGCCACATCTCAGGAGCTTTTCTGGCCTTCGCACGTGGGACGTTGCGCGGGCCCGCCCCGCAACTATGTTCCCATGCCATTCGGCCTGCCGAGCATGGTGGCCACCTATCAATGTAACCTGCGGAGTGTCCTGGCGGCTCAGGAGGCCAGGCATCACGCAGTCTTGGAGGAGATGGAGATAGTCCTCAAGGAACCGCCTGGACCCCCAGAGCCTCCTGAGGCCCAGGGTCCTCGTGGTTCGTGAGGAGCAACCCTTTCGCCACGTGTCTTCAGCTACCCCAACAATCCTTCGTCAATGGAAGCAGGTGACATTTTCCAAGTTTATTTAGCTGGGAGCGCCCGTCGGGCTGCATCATTCCCTGGCCGCGTGGGCATGTCCCTACGGCATGTATCCTTTTGCATCTTTAGCTTACTCTGCTGGGGGCGCCCCTCGGGCTGCATCCTCCCAAGCCGCTTGGGTCCAACCCAGTGGCGTGTATCATTCCTGCATTTACCGAAGCTAATTCGCTGCCCATGCATAATCTTTCTATGATTATCACCTGCTTGATTATCACCCACCACGGGAGCCGCGCGCCGATCGTCTTTCTTCAAGATCCTTCTCATAAGAATGCTAGGCACGGCGTCTGTGCTCGTGCCCGTCCCTGCAGCGTCGATAAATCCAATGGCTAAGCTCTGTCTAGCGGGCCGGCCCCGTTCACGTCACCTCCTGGGGTCGTTGGTGCTTGGCCTTCTCATGTGATAACCTCAGGAGATTCATTTAGCGCAATTTTTCTAACCATCTCGCAGGAACACCACAGCCATCAAGAACCAAGAACAGGCACAACCCGCCTTGAGGTAGGGCCTCGTGAGCCCCGCGCTGGCTCACGGGTGCCCAGACACACCTCGTTTAGCCATGCTGTGCAAGCCACGTGTCAGGGCGGGGCTGTACACGCCTCGGGGGCTCTCCACAGTAGGGAGTCCCCTCCCACGCACCAGTGGAAGCACCATGCTCCGCGCTGGCAGTCGACACTACCAAGGAGCGGTTATGCCCGTGCAAGTGAGGAAGCGCTATGCTCCGCGCTGGTGATAAACAACTGAGGACGGCCCCTGGCCGTATCAACCTCAGGGAGCCCTTGAGCTCAGTGTCTAGCCTCATCGCAACACCTCCCCTCGGGAGAGTCACGCGAGGGGGCTGGGCACGAGGGCTGCTCTCAGGTCACGCCCAAGCGCCGCCCTACCAGGTCCCCTGGACCTGGTTGTCGCGCGCCCCTCCCGAGTCGAGCCTCGATGAGTGAAAAGGTACGACGGTCATTTGAGTGTCAAGGGGGACTCCTGAGCATCGCGACTCAGGAGCCTAACTGGCCACGTAGCCCCTCACTCCTTGGTCTCGTCCTAGTGGTCCGGACGACCCAACGGCGGTCGAGGTATGCGCGGGACCGGGCCTTGCCGACGTAGAACACTAGGCCTATTCCTGCATCTCCTTTCCATAAGCTGTTTGCGCATCAAGGAGGACTCCTGAGCATCGCGACTGTGGAGCCTAACTTGCCACGTAGCCCCTCACTCCTTGGTCTCGTCTTGGTGATCCGGACGACCCAACGGCGGCTGAGGTATGCGCGGTGTCGGGCCCTGCTGATGTAGAACGTAAAGCAAATGGGAAGGAAATCGCAAAATCTCAAGCAAATCTTACAAGACATACTGTTCTCCCAATACCAAACACAAGTTTAAACGCCTCCACGAGGCACGGTGCATGTTGCAGGAGTTAAAGAGGAAAGGAGCCGCCAATAGGTCACCTCGTCATCCTTGGACGCCGCCATCACCTGCAAGGGATGCTTCTTCCACAGCAGCATTGCCCTCACCTGTGCCACCTGCTGGAGTTGCAGGCTCAGCAACACCACCAGTTGGGGGTGCAGGGTCGAAGGTGCGGAACTTCTTCAGCAAAGCTTACACCTGGCCCTTCACAGCCTCGGCAGCAGCTGCGCAACGCTCGTCATCCACAGGTTCCAGCAGCTCATCGAGGTTGGCGGCGGGATCACGAAGATGGAGGTGACTGAAGACGCGTGTCAACGCGGCTGAGGAGAGAACGCGGGCTTCTGCCTCTGCCATGGGGCCGATGCCGCTCACTACTTCCTCAAGCGCCTCGACCAGATAGGGAAGCACCCGGGCGGGGCCGTCCTCGTTGGTGGTCAGTGGCTTCTCCAAGCCCTTCTCGTAGAGTGCCCGCAGTGCCACGCGGGACCTCTCTTCGAGGAGCTCGAAGGCCGCGCAGTCCTCGGCCAGGACCTTCGCCTTGGCATCAATTTCGGCCTTCCCCGCTTCCACCTCCTACTCCAGCTTCTCCAGCTAGCCGCACTCCGCGGCCAACGCGTTCGCCAACTGCTCCAGCTCGGCATCGCGGTCCTTGACGGCGTCCTCCCGGGCCTTCATCTTCTCCTCCTCCGCCTTGCGGCCACGAGCTTCTTCCGCACGCTCATTGCGCAGAGTCTTCAGTTTGGCCTCCAGCACCCGGCAGCAATCCTGGGTGGCCTCGACATCCTTCAGCGCCACCTCGCGAGCAGCTGCGGCCTGTGCGGCGGCCTGCTTATCCTTCTCGGAGGTCGCCGCGGCCTGGCTCAGCGCTGCCCGAACGGACACGCCTGAATGAAGCCAGCCGAAGACCAGCTCCAAGCGCCCGGTTACCAGGTGGGGGTCGGTGCCTTGAAGATCTTCTCGCAGCCGGGTCATCTCAGAAAGAGCGCGCTCCAAGACGTCAGGGGAGGCAGAAGGATCTGGAACCAGTGGTGCAGCAGGAGGAGGAGGATGCAACATCATCACCATATCCTGGGAGACTGGGGGCTCCTGAGCTTTGGGGACCCCAGCAGCCGAGCCGGATACCGGTGCCTCCAGAGCCAGCGGGGCCACGGGGGCTGACTCCTCCCGAGGCTGCTCCCCCAGGCCTCGCGAGGACGATCAAGCCGGAGAAGCGTGAGCGCCGACGCTGCCCTTCTCCATGGAGGGAGACGCAGCCGCGGCAGGCAGATTGGTCCCGAGCAGCACCACAGCTTCCTCCTTCCTCTTCTTCGCCACGGGCGTCGGCCTAATTGCACAACGGAGTGGCGTCAAGGATCAGCAGCATAAGCAAGAACAAGGCGGGGCAAGAACGCTTACTGGTCCACCACGGTGTAGTCCCTGCATTGCTAAGCCTGAAGCCTGAGAGCCTCGCAGCCTGAGGCGCGGGCGCGCGGGCTCCATGAGCAGAAGAAGGGGCAGCAGATGGGCCGGAAGCAGCTCAAGGCGGTGTTGGAGCGGAAGCATCAACTCAGGAGATCAGCGCCAACCTGCCCCTCGTCGGAACCTCAGCCGGTGGCCTCCTCTGGGGGCTGGCCTTGGGCCTCGAGGAGACCCCAGCCACGGGCAGCTCCTCCCTCTCCAGAATGGCATCAGCTTCATCATCATTGTCAGGCATGGTGCGGAGGATGTCAGCCTTGCGCGGGGGGAGGTCTCCCCCATCCCCTCGGGGGTCGCCTCCGAGTCGCGCTCCTCATCTTCTTCCTCTTCCCCCTCCCCGCGGGAATCATCAGAAGACACTTCCACCGGCGTCGCCGCCACTAGGATCCCAGGGGGCGCCGGCGGCACCAGCCCGCGGCCATCGAAGGTGGGCATGGCGGCCACGACCTGCACCCCGTCCTCGCGAAGGAACAAAGGAAAGAAGGCACTCGGCGGGTACTCCTGATCATCTCCGACCATGAGGTGGAGGGCCACGGCCAGCTCTTCTTCAGGTAAGGCCGCCGGACTCAAGCGGAGCTTGTCCTCCGCGCCCTCAAGCGTCCACAAGGGGCGCGAGCGCACATGGAGCGGAGCCACGCGCAACATCAGGAACTCCCTCACGAGCATGGCCCTCGTCAGCTTCACCGTCTTTGCGTTGCCCGGCTTCAAGTCGGCGGTCATCTTCTCCAGCACCAACTGCGCCCGATCGTCAGTGAGCTTCGTGCGAGACCACCCCTCGTCCAACTGGGGCATCTCGGTCGGCAGCCTTAACCGTGGATGGACACACTTGGCATCCATCATGACCCACTTGCTCCTGATGCCATCGGCCTTCTTTCCGGCCTTCGAGATCGCATTGGCCTTGCCGGCTGCGATGAAGTTGGCGCACCCAGAGGTGTGGTCGCCATTGATTCGGAGGAAGAAGAAGTGGCGCAGCAGAGCCACGGACGGCATAACCCCGACGTATGGCTCACAATAGAAGGCGAAGATCGACAAGAGAAGAACGGAGTTGGGATGGAGATGAAGGGCTGATACGTCTCCAACGTATCTATAATTTATGAAGTATTCATGCTATTATATTATTTGTTTTGGATGTTTATGGGCTTTATTATACACTTTTATATGATTTTTGGGACTAACCTATTAACCGGAGGCCCAGCCCAAATTGCTGTTTTCTTGCCTATTTCAGTGTTTTGAAGGAAACTAATATCAAACGGAGTCCAAACGGAATGAAACCTTCGGGAGAGTTATTTTTGGAACGGAAGCAATCCAGGAGACTTGGAATAGACGTCATGGAAGCTTCGAGGTGGCCACGAGGCAGGGAGGCACGCCTGCACCCCTGGGCGTGCCCCCCACCCTAGTGGGCCTCTCGTGGCTCCCCTGACCGACTTCTTTCACCTATATATGTCCATGTACCCTAAAAACATCGGGAAGCAGAATAGATCGGGAGTTCCTCCGCCACAAGCCTCTGTAGCCACCAAAAACCAATCGGGACCCTGTTCCGGCACCCTGCCGGAGGGGCATCCCTCACCGGTGGCCATCTTCATCATCCCGGCGCTCTCCATGACGTGGAGGGAATAGCTCACCCTCGGGGCTGAGGGTATGTACCAGTAGCTATGTGTTTGATCTCTCTCTCTCTCTCGTGTTCTTGAGGTGGTACGATCTTGATGTATCGCGAGCTTTGCTATTATAGTTGGATCTTATGATGTTTCTCCCCCTCTAATCTCTTGTAATGGATTGAGTTTTCCCTTTGAAGTTATATTATCGGATTGAGTCTTTAAGGATTTGAGAACACCTGATGTATGTCTTGCATGTGCTTATTTGTGGTGACAATGGGATATTTACGTGATCTACTTGATATATGTTTTGTTGATCAACTTGCGGGTTGAATGAACTTATGCATAGGGGTTGGCACACGTTTTCGTCTTGACTCTCCAGTAGAAACTTTGGGGCACTCTTTGAAGTACTTTGTGTTGGTTTGAATAGATGAATCTCAGGTTGTGTGATGCATATCGTATAATCATACCCACGGATACTTGAGGTGACATTGGAGTATCTAGGTGACATTAGGGTTTTGGTTGATTTGTGTCTTAAGGTGTTATTCTAGTACGAACTCTATGATATATCAAACGTAAAGAATAGCTTCGTGTTATTTTACTATGGACTCTTGAATAGATTGATCAGAAAGAATAACTTTGAGGTGGTTTCGTACCCTACAATAATCTCTTCGTTTGTTCTCTGCTATTAGTGACTTTGGAGTGACTCTTTGTTGCATGTTGAGGGATAGTTATATGATCCAATTATGTTATTATTGTTGAGAGAACTTGCACTAGTGAAAGTATGAACCCTAGGCCTTGTTTCCTAGCATTGCAATACCGTTTACGCTCACTTTTATCATTAGTTACCTTGCTGTTTTTATATTTTCAGATTACAAATACCCATATCTGCGATCCATATTGCACTTGTATCACCATCTCTTCGCCGAACTAGTGCACCTATACAATTTACCATTGTATTGGGTGTGTTGGGGACACAAGTGACTCTTTGTTATTTGGTTGCAGGGTTGCTTGAGAGAGACCATCTTCATCCTACGCCTCCCACGGATTGATAAACCTTAGGTCATCCACTTGAGTGAAATTTGCTACTGTCCTACAAACCTCTGCACTTGGAGGACCAACAACGTCTACAGTAGATATTACCCCAATATGAATTTATAATGAGTTCACAACAGTACCTATACTAAGGTTGAATACAGTAGATATTACCCCAATATGAATTTATAATGAGTTCACAACAGTACCTAAGTGGTGATTTATTTTCTTATACTAACGGAGCTTACGAGTTTTCTGTTAAGTTTTGTGTTGTGAAGTTTTCACGTTCTGGGTAAAGATTTGATGGACTGTGGAATAAGGAGTGGCAAGAGCCTAAGCTTGGGGATGCCCCGGATGGCATCCCCTCTTTCGTCTTCGTTCATCGGTAACTTTACTTGGAGCTATATTTTTATTCACCACATGATATGTGTTTTTCTTGGAGCGTCAATTTATTTTGTTAGGATTTGCTTGCTGTTATTTAGAACAATGTTTTGCATCTTTTATTTCAATAAAAGTGGCATTGATAGCCTTTACTATGCCTATTTTACAAGTCTTCATGTTGCTGTTTGAAAACAGAAAGTTTACCGCTGTTGCAAAAATTCCCTAGAAAAGTCAGAATGTGATAAAATGTTGAAACCTTTTGCGTAATAAGCTCTGATAAATTTACTACAGTGGGAATTTTTGTTCATAATTTTCGGAGCTAGGGAAGTATGGATCTTGCTGCATTCTTTACAGACTGTCCTGTTTAGGAAAATTGCTGTTACGTTTGCATTGTTTGCATATGTTTGCTTCTTTAATGATCCTATTTGAGGATAGGACTATTAAATATGAAGAGGCATTTAGTATGCAATGTTGAATAATAATTTTAGTGATTTGCTACAGTAGAGTATGATAAGGTTTTTTGCGTTGGTTTATACTAACTTATCTCACGAGTCCTTGTTGAGTTTTGTGTGGATGAAGCTTTTGAGATTTAGGGAGACCGTGATATGAGAGGAATTAAGGAGACACAAAAGCTCAAGCTTGGGGATGCCCAAGGCATCCCAAGATAATATTTCAAGAAGCGACTAAGCTTGGGGATGCCCCGGTTGGCATCCCACCTTTCTTCTTCGACATCTATCGGTTAGTATCGGTTGATCCTAAGTTTTTGCTTCTTCACATGATGTTTGCTATTCTTAGAATGTCATTTTATTTAGTTTTTCTTGCTGTTTGAATAAAGTATCAAGATCTGTAATTATTAAATGGGAGAGTCTTCACATAGCTAAATAATTATTTAACTACTCATTGTTCTTCATTTATATCTTTTTGGAGTAGTTTGTCACTCACTCGTGTGCTTCACTTATATCCTATGAGTAAATAGTTGAATGATTTGAATATCATAAATCTGAAATTATATATGTTTAATATGCTCATCCCATGGGGAGTAATGACTTCACATATAAGAAGTAGAGGTGGTAAATTTACTGAAGGTTAGCAAACTTTGTATTGGCCACTTGAACAATTCATGAAAGAATATTAAGGGAAGAGAGATTTCACATATAAATATACTATCTTGGACATCTTTTGTAATTGTGAGAACTCATTAAAATATGACATGTTAAAAGGTTGATGTTGGACAAGGAAAACAACGTAATGGGTTATGTTTTCTTATATCTGAAATAAAGTATATTGTCATGGATCATCCAACTTGTTGAGCTTGCCTTTCCCCCTCATGCTAGCCAAATTCTTTGCACCTAGTAGAGATACAACTTGTGCTTCCAAACATCCCTTAAACTAGTATTGCCATGAGAGTCCACCATACCTACCTATGGATTGAGTAAGATCCTTCAAGTAAGTTGTCATCGGTGCATGCAATAAAAATTGCTCTCTAAATATGTATGATCTATAAGTGTGGAGAAAATAAGATTTATACGATCTTGTGATGTGGAAGTAATAAAAGCGACGGACTACATAATAAAGGTCCCTATCACAAGTGTCAATATAAAGTGACGTTCTTTCGCATTAAGATTTTGTGCATCCAACTATAAAAGTGCATGACAACCTCTGCTTCCCTCTGCGAAGGGCCTATCTTTTATTCTTGTCTTATACCTTATGCAAGAGTCGTGGTGATCTTCACCTTTCCTTTTTACATTTTATCCTTTGGCAAGCACATTGTGTTGGAAACATCCTGATATATATATATATATATATATATATATATATATATATATATATATATATATATATCCAATTGGATGTAAGGCATCATGAACTATTATTGTTGACATTACCCTTGAGGTAAAAGGTTGGGAGGTGAATCTATAAGCCCCTATCTTTCTCTGTGTCTGATTAAAACTTTGAACCCATAAATATAGCATGAGTGTTAGCAATTTTGAAAGACTAAATGATAGTTGAGTATGTGAAGTTTGCTGAATCAAAGCTCTGACATAGACTCTTCCTGAAAATAAGATGAATTGTAATTGTTTGATGACTAATAACACGGTTTGTTAGTTTTCAAGAAAGTTTATGATCTATACTTTAACATGTGAATAGCTTGTTACTTGATCATGAGAAGCTTTATGATATGAACTACTGTTATGATATATGATGATGCTAGAAAAGGTGATTGAAATTATCATTGATCAAACTTGTGCACCTGCTAGCATTCACACTTCATAAATTATTTCTTTTATCATTTACCTACTTGAGGACGAGCAGGAATTAAGATTGGGGATGCTGATACGTCTCCAACGTATCTATAATTTATGAAGTATTCATGCTATTATATTATCTGTTTTGGATGTTTATGGGCTTTATTATACACTTTTATATTATTTTTGGGACTAACCTATTAATTTATGAAGCCCAAATTGTTGTTTTCTTGCCTATTTCGTTGTTTCGAAGAAAAGGAATATCAAACGGAGTCCAAACGGAATGAAACCTTTGGGAGAGTTATTTTTGGAACGGAAGCAATCCAGGAGACTTAGAGTAGACGTCAGTGAAGCTTTGAGGTGGCCAGGAGGCAGGGAGGCACGCATGCCCCCCTGGGCACGCCCCCCACCCTCGTGGGCCCCTCATGGCTCCCCTTACCGACTTCTTTCGCCTATATATGTCCTTATACCCTAAAAACATCGGGAAGCAGAATAGATCGGGAATTCCCCTGCCGCAAGCCTCTGTAGCCACCAAAAACCAATTGGGACCCTGTTCCGGCACCCTACCGGAGGGGGGATCCCTCAACGGTGGCCATCTTCATTGTCCCGGCGCTCTCCATGACGAGGAGGGAGTAGTTCACCCTCCGGGCTGAGGGTATGTACCAGTAGCTATGTGTTTGATCTCTCTCTCTCTCTCTCGTGTTCTTGAGGTGGTACGATCTTGATGTATCACAAGCTTTGCTATTATAGTTGGATCTTATGATTTTTCTCCCCCTCTACTCTCTTGTAATGGATTGAGTTTTCCCTTCAAAGTTATCTTATCGGATTGAGTCTTTAAGGATTTGAGAACACTTGATGTATGTCTTGCATGTGCTTATCTGTGGTGACAATGGGATATTCACGTGATCTACTTGATGTATGTTTTGGTGATCAACCTGCAGGTTCAATGAACTTATGCATAGGGGTTGGCACACGTTTTCGTCTTGACTCTCTGGTAGAAACTTTGGGGCACTCTTTGAAGTACTTTGTGTTGGTTTGAATAGATGAATCTGAGATTGTGTGAGGCATATCGTATAATCATACCCACGGATACTTGAGGTGACACTGGAATATCTAGGTGACATTAGGGTTTTGCATGATTTGTGCCTTAAGGTGTTATTCTAGTACGAACTCTATGATAGATCGAACGGAAAGAATAGCTTCTTGTTATTTTACTACGGACTCTTGAATAGATTGATCAGAAAGAATAACTTTGAGGTGGTTTCGTACCCTACAATAATCTCTTCGTTTGTTCTCCGCTATTAGTGACTTTGGAGTGACTCTTTTTTGCATGTTGAGGGATAGGTATATTATCCAATTATGTTATTATTGTTGAGAGAACTTGCACTAGTGAAAGTATGAACCCTAGGCCTTGTTTCCTAGCATTGCGATACCTTTTACGCTCACTTTTATCATTAGTTACCTTGCTGTTTTTAAATTTTCAGATTACAAATACCCATATCTACCATCCATATTGCACTTGTATCACCATCTCTTCGCCAAACTAGTGCACCTATACAATTTACCATTGTATTGGGTGTGTTGGGGACACAAGAGACTCTTTGTTATTTGGTTGCAGGGTTGCTTGAGAGAGACCATCTTCATCCTACGCCTCCCACGGATTGATAAACCTTAGGTCATCCACTTGAGGGAAATTTGCTACTGTCCTACAAACCTCTGCACTTGGAGGCCAAACAACATGTACAAGAAGAAGGTTGCGTAGTAGACATCAAGGGCCTGCAAGTTGTAATGGCGGAGGACGGCATAGAAGAACTCGGAGAAGGGGGGAACCAGGCCTTCGACGACACTGCTCATGAAGAAGGGGTAGAAGGTGCTCCCCTGAGCCTCCGGCTATGCGGAGCCGGCCCGGAGCTCGGTCTTCCCCTTCTCGTTGCTCTCCCCCACCATCAGCAGGCGCGTGGCTGCGAGGTTCTTCTCCGAGACATTGGGCGCATCCAGAGCTGGCTTGTACCGAGCAGGCGGCGCAACAGCCTTGGCCTTTCGGGGCGCCATTGGTCAGAGGCTCGGAAGGGGATTGAAGCAGATCTAGGGATTTCGGAAGCAAGGAGTGAGAAAGGGGATCTGGAGCAAGGCGAAAGGAAGCAATGAAGGCAAACGTTGCCCGCGCCAGTCTTTTGTCAGTCTGGCGGTTGCCGAGGCAGCGTGGGGAAGCGGAGACGCCCACTTCCAATCTATCGCCACGTGTGGACCAAGGCCGCAGGCTGTTGGGGCCCGCGGCGCTCCGCACTTGCCCTTTGGCTTCGCCTCGAAGCCAAGTCCAAGCGCGCCTTGGGCCCAGGGGCTACTGTCGGCATTCTGGGAATGGGGCTCCCCAGACTTGCCTGCCTGCGGCCCATGGCGTGGCTCCACCAGCGGCCCTCTACGGCCCATCTTCAGCAGCAAACACCCAAGACCCTCGCGAGGGGCCAAGCCTCGCGAGGCGGACGACACAAGACCTCCTCGGGGGCAGCCTCACCAGGCTGGCTCGCGAGGGGCGGAGAGATCAAGGCAAGGGGAACCTCGCGAGGTTCCCATGATGTAAGCCATGACGACCAAGACCAGGCGGGCGCTAGGCGGGCGCCAGCGCACACAGTGTCCTTGTTTCCTCTTTGGTGCTAAAGAGGCAAGCGCAGGTGAGGAGTCCCGAGGCATCAGGCAAAGGTTTCCATATCGGTGCAACGAGACCAAGACCAGAAGGACGGCAAGACGGAGGTCACCGTGGAGCCCAAGACGGCGTCACCACCAGAGCCTTTGGCAGGCGAAGACCACCTTTAGTCAGGATAGCTTGTACTAGTTGTCCCCCTTCAAACTGGCCGTTGTGGCATCCCTTCCCACTCAATATTTGGGAGGAGGACCGGGGCCTCTATAAATAGGACTAGCCACCACCATAGGAGCAAACTCATCTTGGACTAGGCAATCCTCACCCACACAAGCTCACCAAGCACAAAAATACCTCACCTCAGGAGGCTGTTCTTCCCTTGTACTGTTCATCCTTAGCCCAAGAGGCAATCTGCCACACCACACTCGAGTAGGGTATTACACCACAACGGTGACCCGAACCAGTATAAATCTTGTGTCCCTTTGTTCTTTGGGTTCGTCGAGCTAGGCCGTGAGATCATGATGCGTGCGAGCTAGAGGGAGGAGAGATCTTTGTGCGCACGCCAGTGTTCGAACCTCAAGGTTTTGCCGGAATGTGAAATCTGACATTTGGTGCGCCAGGCAGGGGGAGGAGAGATCTTTGTGCGCACCCCAGTGTTCGAACCTCAAGGGTTTTGGCGGAACTCGAAGTCCGACAATGTCACCCCTTCTATGATGGCGTTGACTGCAGATATGATTCCACTCACGAGGTATGTTGCTTTTTGGTCTGACCGTTTGCCAAAGATCTTGCATGTTGAGTCTGCTCTTGTGCTACTGTTTGGCACTGCCATGATAAAGCAGTAATGTTATTATTTTGCACCTTAATCTAGTGGCACTATTAATTTAAGGCAATGTTTAGGCACCGCTAGTGCCACTGATTTTTTATATATCCAAAGAGGGGGTTTCCTCCGATTTCATTAAAGAAACCCAACCATAGAGAACCATTATCCGACAACCTCTCAGTGTAAACGGGCAGTTATGCAACTACTACTAGAACGGACTGAGCATTAGCAGGAGACAAGTTCGCCACATAAGCTAGGCAGGTAGGTGGACGCAACACGAGCTCGACCAAGTTTGGATTACAACCCAAATTCTACCACAGAAACATTGGGTTGGAAGATAGGGACTGAAAGACCCAGCTTCAGCATCCCAGTCTAAGCACCCCCGGCCTCCATCCTTGCGATGCATGGTACACCTTGTTTGCCACCTGCTCGACCCTAGTGTCACTGATAAAATGAAGTAATAATATAGTTAAAGTAGAGCGAGTGTCCTCTCTATCATTTCATTTCCAATGTTGATAAAGAAAGTGCTTCTCTTTGTTAGTATATGTGTCATCAACTAGTCCCATTGTTAATGTTTAAGCGTTTCTGCAAACTGGGGTGCTTAATTTTAGTTGATCTGCACAAAAATAGAGATTGGAATGTCTCAAGGCCCCTCCTTGTACTACCGCTGTACACTAATGTTCATCACCGGCAGAAGGTGTATCGGGGAGACTTGGGTCGATTTCCAGTATGAGGCGTACCGTATGAGGCGTCGCAGGGCCCATCTCGCCCTCGCAGCATAGCATACTATGATACTATAGCAATATTTTCTTCTATTTATTAGTGTATGTTTCATCAACTAGTGCCACTATAATGTAATCACGCTTTTTCATTATCTATGCAAACAGGGTTATTCAGCTGCATTTTGGTGGAACTGCACAAATGTACGGATGGAACCGGCATAGAGTGCGAGGTGTGCCAAGTAAAAATTACCGACACCAACCATGCTCCATGCATGCATTGGCATCCACCACCACCAGTGGGATGTGTGGCGCTCTCTGTGGACGGATCTTTCTCGGCAGCAAATCCTCTAACCAAATACTAGTAGCTTATATTGCCCGTTTTCTAGGGAGTACTCTTTTCTGAAAGAAGCACCAATCTATTTTTCTTTATTTGTACACAGTGTCACAACTTTGACCCAAAGGTCCAGAGCTATTGTAGGGTGATTGGCGTAGTACTCGGAGACTGATTGTAAGGATGATTTTCATTAGCTGTCACACTCATTGTAAGCATGAGCAGATGGAAGATTTGGTTAGTGCGAAGCTTACCTTAAACCCTACCGCCACCATTGAAACGAGGCGAGCGTCGAGGGAACCTTGGAGAACGGCGGGGAAGCGACGTCGTGCCATCCGACCTCCTCTTGGGTGGGTGAACGAATACTCCTGTGGCTCTAGCTGGCTTTGCACCCTCATGAACGGCACACCGTACTCGATTGATTCGTTATACTCTGGGTGCTCGACCTTCGACCTGTACGCCCACCACCTTCGCCTGACTTTTGCCTCAGGCGAATCTGTCTGCTCCATCGCCTAGAGGAGATACTCGATGAACTCGTAGGACTATGGCGTGACTGCCGCCAAGGAGTACATCGCCGCCGTCTCGCTCTTTCACATACAATTGCCACATGGCCCTCACCGTCCTCGAAATCTCCCACTCATTGTCAAACCAAGTAAGGATCTCCTTCAACCTGGCTAACTTTGCCTGGTCGCCGCCGGTGATCTTCCTGATTCCCTGTTGCATCCTCTCCATAGATGTCCTTCTGAGTGGTCCGGTGCTAGCTTTGGAAGATGGGAGGAAAGACGGTGGTCTTGCAATAGAGAAGAGGGAGAGGCGAGACGGTGGTTTTGGAATGGAGATGATGGAGAGGAGAGGGTTTGGTTTTGCAATGGAGAAGAGGGAGAGGCAGGACAGTGGTTTTGGAATGGAGCTGAAGGAGAGGAGAGGAGGTGGTTTTGCAATGGAGAAGAGGGAGAAGAGCGTGCGATAGCGATTTAGGATTGGACGAGAGGGACGGCGCGCTGTGACTGGATCAAAATCAAAATCAATTTACCCTTCAATTAAGAAAGTGACCCCACATTAACTAGTCTCCCTTTTATTCTGGGTCATAATTGACCATGATTTTCACAAATAAAATATATGTTATATGTTGCAAAAATAATATAATTTGAAAGTACATTCAGATACGAACCAAACGATAAATTTTTTGGTGACATGCATTCACATTTTGCATGTTAAATACAGTACGTGATCAAACTTTGACCCAAAATATGCAAAACAAAAAAATACTTCCAAGACCAGCGTCACTCCTCTCCTCTTAAACCACCGCCGCTCCTCTCCTGTTCCAATCTAAATCTAGCGTCGCTCCTCTCCTCTTCCATTTCAAAACCACCGCCCCTCCTCTCCTGTTCCAATCCAAAACTAGCGTCGCTCCTCTCCCGTTCTAATCCAAAACCAGCGCTGCTCCTCTCCTCTTCCATTCAAAAACCACCGCCGACGAGTGAAGGTGCTGTGGAGAAGTAGATCGATGAGGAGTACAACCGATACGTGAGGATCACAGATGGCGACCCTGTGAAGCTAGCTAGGATGTTCGAGATACAGTCTTGGTTTGACAACAAGGACCAACTAGCGTCGACGGTAACATCCATGGCCAAATATCGGCAACAGAGCAAAAAGGCGGCGATACTCCCGAAGGGAGTCGTGCGGGAGTACATAGAGCTGCTCCATTGGGCCATGGAGCAAATAGATTCACCGAATCCGATCGCGAGGGAGCGGTGGTGGGAGTATCGATCACAGATGGAGCATCCACCAGACATTGAAGGATCAAACATCTACAGGGTGCCGTTTGTGAGCGTGTCGTGCCAGAGCGAGCCTGTGGAGTCTTCGTCGACCGAACCCAACTGCAAGAGGAGGAAAGCATTTGGCCTGACGACACTTCCCTGCCATCCTCTCACTCGCCGTTCACATCGTCTCACGGGGCGGCTGTCTACCGCCGAGGAATAGGAAGGGGCTGCCCCCCAGCCCAATAGTAGGGCAGGTTTTGAATTGTCAGGAGGAGCTTAGGGTTGTCAGTATTTGGAGGTTGTGAATTGTGTTTTGTGTTGTGTATTTTGAGAGTACTTTCAGATATGAATGACTTTTGAATTTCATATTTGCAGTAATGAGCATATGAAGTATTTTATGAATTCTAGAGATCTATTTTTAGCACTTAAAAATGTATTTTCATAGGAGTATAAAAGTGCAGTGATTATCAGAGAAGAGACTGCAAGTTTCAGTTTGAAATAAGAAACTGCAAGTTCAGTTTCAGATAAGAAACTCCAACTTTCAGAGGTAGAGCATTTATATTAACATGTCCTTTTCAAATAGGGTTAACATCATGTTGGAAGTTTTATTCATGGTCGAAAATGGAACTACCAGCCAGTTAACATCATGATGATCAACATTCATGCATAGCACATCTTCATATGATGCACAGTCAAAAAGATATGCTATTTTCAAAATAACCACACAATCTGGAGTCACTACTAGGGAAAACGTTATACAGCAAACTTTAGCAGTACCGCTTGTTAAAAAAGCACGCTACTGCTAGACAGCAGTAGTGCGTGCAAAAAAAGCGCGCTGCAGATGCATATATATCAGTAGAGCATCTCACCGAAAACTCGCTACTACTAAAATTCCAACCACTAAGCCGATGGGCTACACATAGTAGTAGCGATCTTCCAAAAACCGCGCTACCGCTAATATTCTTATAGCAGCGCTTTTATGCGTAAAGCGCTACTGCTAACGAAAATAAAATAAAATGAAAAATGAATAGAAAAGTAAATGAAAATGAAAGAAATAGAAATAGAAAAAGGAGAAAGGAAAAATATAAAATGTAAAGAAAAATAAATGAAAAAGGGAAAAAGGATGAAGACGTAGCAGTAGCGCGTTCGCTGAAACGCGCTATAGCTAACTTAGCTATAGCGCGTTTTCTGTAACGTTGTACCGTTACTTTTGACTTAACCCAAAAACGGTTTCCCCCCGGCCACCACTTCTCCCCCTTTTCCGTCGCCCCACTTCACCGCCGTCTCCCCCACTTCGCCGCCGTCTCCTGCCGGCGTTGGCGCCGCGCTCATCCTCACCGCCGCCACCCGAGGCCGCCCGGCCTCACCGCCGCCGCATCTTGGGCCGCCCTCGACCTCACCGTTGCCTCCCTCGATCTCACCGGCGCCGCCCTTAACCTCACCGCCCCCGAGCCCGCCCAGGACCGGCGCCTCCCGATCCCGAGCCCGCCCTCGCCGCCTCTACCTCCGTCGCCGAGCACCTCCCCGCCACCGTCTCTCCCCTCTCTGTAAGCCCCCACCAATCCTTTTTAGTTAATAGATGTTAATGTTAAGTAGTAGATAATGTTGATGTTTTTTAGTTAGGGTAATAATAGATGTTAAGTAGTAGATAATGTTGATGTTAATTAGTTCAGTAGGGTTTAGTTTTTGAATTGAGTTTGTTTAACTAGATGTTAATTAGGGCAGTAGGGTTCAGTTTAGAGTAAAGTTTAGTTCAGTAGTTAACTAAATATAATCTATATTTGGTTTTTGAATTGAGTTTGAGAGAGCATGAGATTTGTGTAGATTTTCTTGTAGTGTCAAACGCTAGGACATGCAAATTTGAAGTGGTCAGGATATATGCAAATTCCTCAATTGTGTTTGAACATGTTTCGATTGTGCCCAAGTGGCCTTTGTTGTTTCCAGGGAATGAAGCCGAGTGGCCTATGTTTTGCCGGAATGTTGGTTCATTTCCGTTCCGGCAAATTTCAGGTCCTCGATTTATCCACTTTTTAGCAAAGGTCATGCCAAAAGTTTCCGTGAATTTCGGCATGACTTGTGCTACAAACTAGGTCATATCGAGTGCCCGGGATTTGCCGCACCGGGAAGGAGTCAACGTTCCTGCAAAACATAGTCCTTTTTATGTCAGTATTCATTTTATTAGGTCTAGAATTAATTGACTAGATTTAATCATAGGAAACATGGCTAGGAACGATGAAGGACAGGGTTCTGGTTATTGTGACGACGTCTACCTGGCGGACGTCTACCTGGCGGCAGACGATTTTTTGAGCCTTGCCGACGATCAACCGATGTTGTTGCTGGGCCCACCAGTCGCATCGGGGACTGAGACCCACACGCAGACCGGTGCTGAGACTGAGACCGACGCTGAGAATGAGACCGGCGCTGAGACTCAGACCAACATCGAGATCGGCGTTGAGACTGAGGGAGGCGCTGCCTCGGGGAGCGGAGGCGGTGTAGAACCGAAAGCAAAGAGGCAACGACTTCCTAATAAACTCAGGACTACTATACTGGTGGTCACGAAGGTGCACGACGGCAGTTTTGAGCCGACCGCGCCCAAGGAAGCGCGCGCGTGCGATGGCAATCAAATAGGCTGCATCGTACGGACAACCGCCACCATCAACGATGAGAAACTACAGAAGATAGATAATATGAGGCCTCCCTCCTAAAGAAGCTGCACCAAATATTTTTGTTCCCGGGCCGGAATGAAAAGGATTTTAAAGATCCAGATAAGGACCCGGCAATGAAGAAGATAAACAAACACGCCATGTCCAGGTTTAGCGACGCGTTGGCCGCCTGGAAAACAAGGGTGAAAGCAAGGATCAACGACAAAAAGGAACCCTACTCCGAGATTGTAAAGGATAATCCGACAATCACGGCAGAGCACTTTGAAATATTCAAGGCGGCTTGCGAGGCCGAAGATGCCCAAAAAAAGTCGAAGTACATGAAGGGGCTTCAACAGAGGAACATTGGGTGCCACCACCTTGGAAGCTGTGCTTACGGCGGGAAGAGGTCCATATGGGCCAAGGAGGACGCGGAAGCTGCGAGTATGGGCATCCCAGATCCCTTGGCGGAGTCCACCGTCCCGCAGGAGCGTGACGACCTCAGGGCCCGGCACCGTTGGGACCCAGTGAAGAAGGTTTTCGAGACGAACGCGGTCACGACGGAGTTCATGAGACAGCTGGTAATTTTAGTTTCTAATCAATTCGACTACACGTTAGTCCTATTTTTAAACGATCCTTGTGCCTTTTGTAGAGAGAGCAGCACAGGATTGTGGCCGAAAGCGACTCACCGTCTGAGGCGTTGGCGAGGCCCAAGTGGGACACTCCATTCAACCGGGTGTCGACAATATTGAAACGACTCCCGGTGGAGACTTGACCGTCGTATGGACGCGTGCACGGTGTCGGAGACGGCGCCACGTGGAAGAAGTACTACCGTGAGACCATGGAGGAGAGAAAGGAAAGACGGAGGTTAACTGAAGAAAACATCGAAGAAGGTTGAGATTGCGGTTGAGAAGAAATCATCTCAGACAGTCGCAACAGCGGTAGCTGCCGCAAAACAGGTGGTTGTAGATATGTCTACTTCCATGGTTCCGGCCGTTTACAATTGGACCAGGCAAAATCCAGAAAAAATGCAACGGACTTTCCCCTTGCTGACTTCTTGGGGAGCAGCTCGACTAGCGTTGCACCAGCACCTGCAGCTGCACCGGCTCCCGCACCTGCTCCGTCAACGGACGTGCTCGGCGGTGCGTCGTCTTTGGCTGAGCTCGACGCCCTCACGGTATCTGTCACACCGGCCCCCTTCAATAAATGTATAATCTCCCATTTTTGTTGCCTTTCGGATGTCTCACGTCGCAGACTTTTCTTTGCATGCCGACGAAACCCCGTGCACCATATTGTACACCATCGGCGACCAGAAGGTGGTGGGGAAGGCGACGATAATGAAGCCGAAGGAACCATTGTTCCATAGCCAGCCGATCCCCCGAACGTCTTCAAGGTTTCCGTGGCCAGTGTCAAACCGGGCCACGAGAATTTGCCTCCTCTGGTACTAGTGGGGGATGACGACGAGACCCCGCGGCGGCTTGGTGATTGTTGCAATGGGTGGGTCCTGTTGTGGCCAAAGAGTCTGCTTCGTCTAGAGGCGGCCGGGAGCACACCCACGAGCATGCAGCCTCAGCAAGGTATGAACATCAGCACCCCACCTACCCAATTAGCGTCGGGTGTTGGGTTGGGTGATAGCGGACGGGGTAAGGAAGAGGCTCCATCAGTCACTGATGATGTCGCCATGGATGAGGATGACGATGGGACTCAACTGTATGTCTATACTGGCGCCTACTCAGGGTTTGAGCGTCATGAGTCGGTGCCTGAATTGCCGTCTCCGGAGGCTCAACGTATTATAGACGACCTTTCGGCAAAGAAGCCTAGGAAGAGACCGAGGAAAGGCAAGAAAGCTGATTCTATGATCCAGCCGCCTCAGCAGCCTCGGGTTCAAGACCGTATAGATATCCCCGGTGTGGATAAATGGCATATCCCCGGTCAACCAATCCTACCTGCAGCAGCACTAGGGGCCAGATTCGGCGATCTAAGGAGACTTCATGACGATGTGCTACAGATAGAGAAAGGCCTCATCGCCTCGAAAGATCTAGGATACCCACTCTACGTGGTTAGCTGTCGGTACCCCGATTCTACCGACGTAGCATGTAACACCTCATATCACTTTGCGGCCTCATGCACGGTATTCCCAGGGGTGTCGCCTTACCATGGCCCGTGATCGTTTGCGCCTTTTGGCTCACGTATATGATAGTGTCTCTAGCATCCATATGACAGAGAACACGGGCCGACATGACTAGTCGTGAACCCAAAGTGGCACTAACTTACGGGGACAAGCATACATGAAACAACATCTTGCATGTCGGTCAGCAGCGTGTGAATCCGGGCTGTAGCAACTGGGCTAACAGGACTCCGGGAACCCGGGCTGTAGAAGGCTAGGTAGGACTCCGGATGGCACCGCGTGACATTTGCCTGAAGGGACAGACACAGGAACAAAGTGAATCACATGCCGGCCAGTCTAAGTGTTCCGGAGCAGTAGTGCTGGGCTAGCAGGACTCCGGTAAACCGGGCTGTAGCGGACTACCATGGCTCGGTGGAAGCACTAGACTACATTTCCCCATAAGAGAGGCTACCAAGGATAGACAACTAGGTTGTCGGATCCCACACATAGCAATACACGTTACACGTACGCATAACATGCAAGTATGTACTGTGCAACATGGCATCACAACATAACGCAAACTCATATAGATAAAGGCCCAGAAGAGCCACATAGCAGTCATTACAAGCAGGGGTCACATGACCCATCATTCAGAGCATACAAGCAACAGAAGCATACATGTCTGAGTACAGACAACAACAAAAGAAAAAGGCTGAGAAGCCTGACTATCTACAAGACCCTCCCAAGGGTACAAGATCGTAGCTGAGGTACAAGCTACTTGTCGAAGTCCATTTAAACTAGTAAGACCGAAGTCTCCGCTGCGAAAACATAAATAAAGCAACGTGAGTACAAAGGTACTCAGCAAGACTTACATCAGATCCTATCATACATGCATTAGTATCAAGGAGGCAATGTGGGGTTCAGTTGCAGCAAGCCAGCTTTGACTCAGTGGCTAACCTATTCTACGACTACGAGTAACTTCTTTGAGGTAAGAAAGCGCACACGAGTCCACTAAGAAAGCGCACACGAAGCCATCCATAGCACCCACACTTATCCTGAGCATTTTAGAGTATCCACTTCAAGTTGTCTATGTACCACGTAAGCATCCAAGAAGTCCATGTCACGACCGGTTTTTCAATAAAATAATTATTGAGAGACCGATCCCTTTTACGGACCAGCGAGGAAGAATTCCTTCTCACTGGTAGACAATATCCTGGTCACAGAAGAAAAATACCAGGAGTACTAAATATAATACAAGGTTGAGCAGAGACTGCCCAACAACTTATTACAAGCACGTGCTAAAACACAACGGCGGATAGGGTGGCAACTACTAACTCACGATAACAACGGTGGTGGAAATATCACCGCGAAGCGAGTGATATGATTCCAGATGACTACAACTCATCGAGCGTCGGAGTGAGGCTCGAGAAGACTTATTGTGGGTGGCGGAAGCGTATACAATACAAGTGACCAATATCCGGGATCGCGCAGGACTGACTGGGACTCCTCTAGGCGTCGGACGCGCTATCAAACTCTTCATCCAAGAGACCGCCTTCGTCAACATCTGGCCAAATCAACAAGCCAGGTGAGTACTGTGAAAGTACTCGCAAGACAGTTCGGACATAAGGTATAACGAATGTAAACATGAAGCAGATGAACAAGTTAACCAGTGCGATCAGACATAGAGATAATAAATACTGGGTGCCAAGCAAGGGACTGAATGACGCCTCGAGCGGAAACTGCAGAATAGTAATACTGGTGCCAAACGAGTGTCTGAAAGACGCCTCGAGCGGAAACTGCAGAATAGTAATACTGGTGCCAAATGAGTGTCTGAAAGACGCCTCGAGCGGAAACTGCAGAATAGTAATACTGGTGCCAAACGAGTGTCTGAAAGACGCCTCAAGAGGAAAATGCGGAATAATAATGCCACAGTCGGGCGTCGGGGCGACACCACATAAAGGGCTTATAACAGAAAATAAATACAGTGCATGCCACAGTCGGACGTCTGAGCGACATCACAGAAAGGGCTCATATTTAAAGTAAAGAACAAGAACACGCCACAGTCGGACGTCTGCGCGACGTCACATAAAGGGCTTATATCACAACTCAATAATACAACAGTTCGGGAACATAAATTATCACAAGCGTGAGACAAAAATAACGTTAGTCCATCCACAGGAATAACAGTAAATCTGAATTTTACCACTTGAGCTTGTTCACCGGGGACAAGTTTTTCACACGGATAGATATGGATATAATGTTTACACTACTTGATCATGGATACGATGATTTGGAAAGAATTGACTCTGCAGAGTTTGTACTTAACCACAGCCAATGGATTTCAGTAGTCACGGGGACTAGTTCCGTCTACGGTGTTTTGGAAGAAACACGTCTAACCAGTACACACCCAATTCAACCATCCGAAGCCAGGGATCACCCTCGGCGACGTTCAAGAAAAACCTTGAGACGGGGAGGCTACAACCTCGCGTAGCATGGGATCAAATTTCTATACGCGCGCTTTAAGGGGGTGCCCCCCCTCTCGGTCCCAACCGGAAACACCCATGCCCCCTGACCGGATGACTGGCTTTAATCCTGGGCCAAGGTACCATCATCCCGGCCTCTCTGTTTGGTGTGTACACGGAAAGAGGTTACCAACTTACTAAACCGCATCCTGGCAATGAGACATGTGGTAGCACAGAAGGGGAAAAGAGCGGTAACGTGGCTCCAACCACGTTAACATCGGAAAAGTCGGATGGCGCAAGGCTGGTATGCTACAACAGTACCACCTTGCTGCCCTTCATGTCACCACATGATTAGGCCACCTCTCATCAGAGGTCATCGCAACTTTGGAACATGCGGGAAAAGAACGATAACGTGGCTCCAACCACGTTAACGTCGGGGAAAGTCGGATGACGCAAGGCTGGTATGCTACAACAGTACCACCTTGCTGCCCTTCATGTCACCACATGATTAGGCCACCTCTCATCAGAGATCATCCTGACTTTGGGACAACCGGGTAGTTGCCTTACAAGCAACGAGGTATTTACCGACACTCATATGCCACGCAGAAAACTTTCACGTGAACATGAAAAACATCTGTCATATCAAATGTTCAAAACATGCTTGCCTGGTTCGGAGAAGTCGGAGTCTAGCTCGGCGAAGTTCGCGGCTCCGTCACCTCTCCCGGAACCTACGGCAATCACGAAACGGGTGCTAACGTGAAAACCAACACATACACAGAAACTTTTTCCAAATATTTTTCAAATAAATCCCATAAAAAACTAGACGAAATTTGAAGATTGTCAGAAAAAGAATCACTCAAAAATACATTTTTATTAAAAATTTATAAAGGTTTCTATCCAGGGACTTATCTGTAATGAAACAGAAAAGTTCCAGGGTTTTAACTAAGAAAACAGAAAACGCTTCGGCTGGGAATGCGCAAGCGCAAAGGAGAAGACGTATTTTGCCCAAAGATGCCAACAGAAAACGGTTCGCGAATAAAAGAACAGAGGCTGACACGCGGGGTCCACATGTCAGGTTTGAAAAGCTCGCCGGCGCCCGAAGACTGCGGTGGACGCCGACGTCGAACCACGGCGAGTTAGGAGAAACGGAGGGTACCAAGAGCTTCAGCGTCTTCTTCCGCGTCGGTCGGTGGTGGACTCGTCCAACGGGGAGCACCACGTCGACGGCGACACTATCTCCGGCGGACGGCGGCTCGGGTGAGGATGGGGAACTCCGGTGGAGGGCTACAAACTACGAATTGAGGCGCGGGTCAGAACGAGTGATGCAAGGTGAAGCTACTGGCAAGAGAATGGAGGCGGAGGAGCACACACGGGGGCGAATCGGGCTGGATCCCGTGGCGGGTCGCGGCGGCCGGAGTCGAGGACGGAGACCTCCTCGGGGCTCTTCTAGTGGCTAGGCGTGCTGTAGGGGGAGTGCAGGGCTGGTGGGTGCTCGAGTTGAAGCTCGGGGCCTCTATTTATAGGCAGATCGACGGGGTGGCCGTGAACGGAGAATCTCCGGCGAGCGATTACGGCGGAGCAGTGGATGGGCAGGTGGTTTGAGCGGCCAGGCAGCATCAGTGGAGGTTACTGGAGCCGTTTTACAGCTAAACGGAGACGGTCTTGGTGTAATGGCGTCGGTCCACGGTGAGGTGACCGCACGGGCTCAACGGCGGCAGAGAGCGCGCTCCGCGCCCTGCGGTTCACGACGAGAGCGGCAGCGCATTCGGGGGAGTGGAAGGCCACGCGGCGAGCTCCGGTGGTTTGGGCGGCGCTGGGTGGCGTCGTCGGCGCCGTGTCTCCCGCTGGCGCCCGCAAAGCCGCCGCCGGCGTCGGTCACGGGGCGACGCACCTTCTGCTGCTCGTCGCCGACGCCCGCAAGGCGCCAGGCATTCGTGCAGTGCAGGAACAAGAGGGCGGGGACGAGGAGCAAGGCGACGCGGTGGCACTGGCGAGATTGACGTCCGCTTCTGAAGAAAACGACAGCAGCCACTGACTGAATCTCTGAACTTTCTGGATGTGACAAAGACAGTGCACTGCAGGTGTTCGACAGAGGGTTTTGGCTGTGAGATAATTTTTTCTGGAGCTGTAACTTGGTGAGATGACCACTCAAAGCACCTAGAGGCTGCCTGATTTTACTTGGAATTTTTGGAGAAGGTTTTGAATGAATTTCACCAAATTTGTCAAATCTGGTCCAAACTTGCAGCAGGTGTAGTTTGAAAATTTTGAACTGAAGACCAGTGGATCTTCATGGTTCTAGATTGAGGGTTCAAAGTACTAGGAGGGGAAAAAGGTTTGGTGGCAAAAATCAAGACAGAAAGTGGAGTTCCTTTGTAAATCTCCAAGAGCTAGAAAAGAAGGCAGAAATTTATTTGAATAGAATTTGAATGGAAATAATCATATGGGAGGTTCAACTTGCTGGATTTGGTGTAAAACATGATCCAAAGGTGAGGGAAGGGTTAGGAGAGAGCATTTGCACTAGGGCCATGGCAAGAAGGAATTTGTTGAAAGTGGCAAAGGACTTTCCAAAAGCCATAGTGCAAAATTCAAAAAGATTTTCAAAAGTTATTTTCCCAAATGAAAAACATTTTGTCTTGAGTCCAAATGAAATGCAAGAACTTCCAAGACCAAAGACAGATCTTGGGTGAATCCAAATAAAACTTTTTCCATAAAGAAAAATATATGAGAGGGAGAGTTCTCTTGAAGAAAAATTTAAATCACTCCCCTCAAGTCAAATAAAATCTTTTGAAAAATCCAAATAAAAACTTGGGTGTCACAACACCTACCCCCTTAGGAAAAATCTCGTCCTCGAGATTTCTGCTGATCCTCAAATAGATATGGATACTCTGCTCGAAGGAAATCCTCCCTTTCCCATGTAGCTTTATCCTCAGTGTGGTTGCTCCACTGAACCCTGAAAAACTTTGTCGTTTTCTGACGGGTCCTCCGTTCAGACTCTTCTAAGATCTTTACTGGCCTTTCTCTATAGGTGAGATCTGGTTGCATATCAATGTCCTCATGAGGTACATGCTTTTCTGGGTTGCTCACAAATTTCCTCAACTGTGAGACGTGGAATACGTCATGGACGTCGGACAGCTCCTTGGGTAGGTCTAGTTGGTAGGCCACCGTGCCTCTTCGTGCCTTTACACGAAATGGTCCAATAAATCTTGGGGCTAGCTTCCCTTTAATTTTGAACCGTTGCAGACCCCTCATAGGAGATACTCGGAGGTATACGGAATCACCGGGTTCAAAGCTGACCTCTCGATGCTTCTGATCATAGTAGCTCTTTTGTCGGCTCTGTGTTGTCTTGAGTCTGTCCCTGATTTGTTTAACTTTCTCCTCGGCCTCTTTAAGCATATCTGGGCCGAAGATACGGCTGTCACCTGTTTCTGACCAATTCAGTGGGGTAGGACACCTCCGTCCGTACAATGCTTCAAAGGGTGCCATCTGCAAGCTGGCTTGGTAACTGTTGTTGTAAGCAAATTCGGCATACGGCAAACTCTCTTCCCAACTGGATCCATAGGTGAGCACACAGGCTCTTAGCATGTCCTCTAGGATTTGGTTTACACGTTCTGTTTGTCCATCAGTCTGAGGGTGGTATGCTGTACTGAAAGCTAGTTGCGTGCCCAGAGCTTGTTGTAGGTGATCCCAAAATTTGGAGACGAATTGGGTGCCTCGGTTTGATATTATAGTCTTTGGGACTCCATGCAAGCAAACTATACGGGAGAGATAAAGTTTTGCCAGTCTTTGTGTGGAGTAGGTAGTCTTCACGGGAATGAAATGAGCAACCTTGGTTAGTCGGTCTGTGATGACCCATATGGCGTCATTTCCGCGTTGTGATCGGGGTAATCCGACAATGAAGTCCATTCCTATTTCATCCCATTTCCACTCTGGTATCCTGTTAGGCTGGAGTAGCCCTGCTGGCTTTTGGTGCTCGGCCTTGATGCGCTGACATGAATCGCAACAAGCAATGAATGTGGCTATATCTCTTTTCATACCGTGCCACCAAAATCTTTCCTGGATGTCCTTGTACATTTTGGTTCCTCCAGGATGGATCGAGTATGGGGCGGTGTGGCTTTCCGTCAAGATCTGTTGCTTGAGTTCCTCAATGTTAGGTACGCAAAGTCTGTCTCGGTACCATAATGTTCCTTCACTGTCTGTGACGAACTCTGAAGTCTTACTAAGATTCATTTTCTTCTTTATGCCTTCGATGCTGGGATGTCCCTGTTGAGCCTTCTTAATTTGTTCCACCAGGGTGGGTTGTATCTCCAGGTTCGATACGGTGCCCTCAGAGACTAACATCATGTTGAGCCTAGCAAACTCTTGCTGAAACTCAGGCCTCAAATTTTGCTGACCGTCACTGTCCGGGCTGGGGTTTCGACTAAGGGCATCGGCCACTACATTAGCTTTCCCTGGATGGTAGTGAATACCGATGTCATAGTCCTTGACCAGTTCCAACCAGCGTCGTTGGCGTAAATTCAGCTCTGGCTGCGTGAAAATATATCTGAGGCTCTTATGGTCCGTATATATTTCACAGCGATTTCCCAACAGAAAGTGCCTCCACTCCTTGAGTGCATGTATAACTGCTGCTAGCTCCAGGTCATGTGTTGGGTAATTTTCCTCATGTTTTCGCAGCTGCCTGGAGGCATATGCGACAACTTTGCCATCCTGCATTAGCACACATCCGAGACCTTTTCGGGACGCGTCACAATACACTTCAAAGCTCTTGTGTATGTCTGGCACAGTTAAGACCGGTGCGGTTGTCAGCTTCTTCTTGAGTTCTTGGAAGCTCTGCTCACATGCTTCTGTCCATACGAATTTCTTGTCCTTCTTGAGTAATTGGGTCATAGGTTTTGCCACAGTGGAGAATCCTTCAATAAATCTCCTGTAATATCCGGCCATTCCTAGGAAACTCCGCACATCTGTGACATTGGCGGGTGGCTTCCAGTCCAGTATGGCCTTGACTTTCTCTGGGTCTACGGCCACGCCTTCTTGGTTCAGTATATGGCCCAAGAAACCAACTTGTCTTAGCCAAAATTCACACTTGCTAAATTTGGCGTACAACTGATGTTTCCTCAATTCTCCCAAAACAATTCTGAGGTGTTCAGCATGCTCTTCCGGTGTCCTCGAGTAAACCAGAATGTCGTCAATGAATACCACCACAAATTTTTCCATGAATTTCATGAATACTTTGTTCATGAGGTGGACGAAATATGCGGGGGCGTTCGTTAGTCCAAAAGGCATCACTGTAAACTCGTATAACCCATATCTGGAGGTGAAAGCTGTCTTGGGGATATCTTCCGTCCGTACCTTCAGTTGATGGTATCCCGATCTCAAATCAATCTTTGAAAATACCTTGGCTTGTGCGAGCTGGTCAAACAAATCATTGATCCGTGGCATCGGATATTTGTTTTTGATGGTGACCATATTGAGGGCTCGATAGTCTATACACAGTCTCAGTGTCCCATCTTTCTTCTTAGCGAACAACACAGGCGAACCCCATGGTGAGGAGCTGGCTCGAATAAATCCTTTGTCCAAAAACTCCTTTATCTGCTTCTTCAACTCCACCAATTCTGAGGGTGCCATTCTATACGGCTTCTTATAGATGGGAGCGGTGCCAGGTGCTAGTTCAATGCTGAATTCTATCTCTCGGTCTGGTGGCATGCCTGGTAGTTCTTCGGGGAATACATCAGGGAACTCGCATACCACTGGAACTTTTCTCAGTTCTGCAATGTCCATTTTGTTCAGCTTTGGCTGCTGTGATCGTGGCCTTTCTTGAGCGGAAACTCTTATAGTCTTGCCGTGATGGTGAGTGAGAATCACTGTTCGATTGAAACAGTCGACGAATCCTTTGTTGGTGGTCAACCAGTCCATCCCTAAAATGACATCCAGTCCTTTACTTTCCAACACGATGAGATCCGCGTGGAATTGTAGTCCTTCGAACTCAATGACCACTCCTTGGCAGTAACCCTGAGCGATTTGCTTATTTCTGGGGGACTTGATGATCATAGATTTTTCCAAGGGAAGTATCGGAAAACCATGTTGCGAAACAAAACTCTTCGAAACGAACGAATGGGAAGCTCTAGAATCAAACAAAACCGTGGCAGGTACTGTGTTGACAGGGAACGTACCGAGCACGATGTCTGGGGCATTCTGCGCTTCTTCCCTGGTCACATGGTTCAGGTGACCCTTCCTGTGGTTGTTGCTGGGATTGAAGTTGTTGCGCTTCGGGGCTGGATTGTTTCCACCATTGTTCGGCTTGGGTGCCGAGTCTCTTGGCTTCGGGCACTGTTTAGCATAATGCCCTTGTTGACCACAAGCATAGCAGGTGACCCCTGGACGGTATGTGAACTCCTTGTCTCTGGCATGAAATTGTCCGATGGGCCTTGGCTTAGTAGTCGTGGATCTCCTTGTGTCTGTCCTTGGGACCTCAGTCTTGCCTCGGTTGCTGCGGGCAAGAGTCGTCTTGTCCCTCTTCCTCTTACGGATATCTTCCAGACTACGGCGTTCATTCTCCAAGGTGATGGCCTTGTCCACCAGCGTCTTAAAATCCGGAAAGGTGTGCACGATCAGTTGGCACCTCAGTGCTGGTGCCAGGCCGTCCAGGAATTTTTCCATCTTCTTGCTTTCTGTCATGTGCTCGTCGTAGGCATAACGAGACAGCTGGGTAAACTGGCCATTGTACTCTGTCACTGACATGCCTCTTTGCTTCAGGTCATCAAACTCTCTCTTCTTGATCTTTAGGATGCTCCTGGGGATGTGTGCCCCACGGAAGCCTTCCTTGAACTCTTCCCAGGTGATGTTGTGTTCCCGGGGATGCATGTGTAGGAAGTTTTCCCACCATGTTGCGGCTGCTCCAGTAAGGTAGTGTGGTGCATAGAGCACCTTCTCATGATCTGAGCACTGAGCAATAATCAGTTTCCTTTCAATCTCATGAAGCCAATCATCGGCTTCCAGCGGTCTGTCGGTGTGAGCAAAAGTTGAGGGGCGAGTCTTCTGTAACTCAGATAATTTGGAATGGGCTCGATAGGGTTCACAGTGGTTTCCCATGTTGATGACATGGTTCATCATCTCTTGGTGCTGTTGCTAGCTTTGCTCGAAGAGACGGCATACTTGAGACAGTGCTGCTTCGCTGTCCTGTTGGCTGGACTGACCCTGAGTGAAATTGTTGCTGGTCTGTGTCCCGTAAACCTCTTCTGGCTGATTGGGCATGGAGCGAGTCCATTGGCGAGACATTTTTCCAGTCTGGGAGTATTATTTGCAAAACCCATGAGAAAAATTGTGTAGCACAAAAATCTCGCAATGGCAAAAATCAAAAGGCTTCAAGGTTTTCAAAGAAACACAAACGATTTTTCATGGAGAAGAAGTGCTTAATATAAATCTTACATGCGAAAAGCAAACACAAGATACAACACTCAGGATGCGCGTACACAATCCTGACATGTTATTAAGAACTAGCGTACTACTCCGGAAGCAACCATACCAACACAAACTAGCGTACAGATAAAACAGCACATCATACAAGCAGGCATAACACGCGGCTACTCGGTGCTCTTAGTCGGAGATGGTGAAGATCTCCTTCCCCTTGCCGAGGCAAGGCTCAGCGGTCCAGGAGAATCAACCTCATCCTCTCTAGCTGGCTCCTGGCGCGGGACGCTGCGCTGCGGTGATGGTGCGGGGGCGACTGGTGGTAGAGCGTGTGCGGCAGGCGGTGCGGCTCTGACTGGAGTAGGAGCGATGACTCGGTCGAACTCCTCAGTGGTAGGCAGACGGCGAGCAGTGGCCAAAACGGCCGGTGCATACGAGGCTGAAGACGAGACGAATGTCAAAGGCGGCACCGTGTGGAGAAGCTCCTTCCTGCTGGCAGGACCGCCCCAGACTAAGTCCATGCGGGCAGCCACAAGATCATCTACGAGGTTGTCGAAAGACTCCTCCAGAGCCTTGAGATACTCCACAACCATCTCGATGGCTTCATCTCGTTCTCCCCGATGGTGGCTGGTGTAGGGCACATGGCATGGGAGGTAGCGGTAGCGACGAGTCTTCATCGTAGGAAGGATGTCCCGAAGGCGAGCTATCGCCTCACGGGCAGCCATCTGCATGGCATGCCTCTCCGTAGGCATGGCCCTTCCCACAAAACGGAAGTGGCGTGCAGCAGAACGTCCTCCCTTGAACTGCACCACAGCTTGGTGCATAGACACGTCGTCACTGAGCTTGTGCTGATAGAGTGTGAACTCCGGGCGAGCTGCTGGCCCGATCGCGAGCTTGGTGATGGAGACGAGGAGCTTGACAAACCCCTCGGGCACGTTGGTGAACACTCGATTCTCACAGCTGCTGTCAGCCATCTACAAAAGTAGGCAAAAATTCTGAGTAGTCATGTCATAAATTTATGATGACCAACAGAAAATAGCTACAATTGCAAAATGCTGAAAAAGCACAAAAGACGCTAATAACCGATTAGCGATCGCACCTAGTGGCTTCCTACAGTCAGCCTGGCTCTGGTACCAAGCTTGTCACGACCGTTTTTTCAATAAAATAATTATTGAGAGACCGATCCCTTTTACGGACCAGCGAGGAAGAATTCCTTCTCACTGGTAGACAATATCTTGGTCACAGAAGAAAAATACCAGGAGTACTAACTATAATACAAGGTTGAGCAGAGACTGCCCAACAATTTATTACAAGCACGCCGCTAAAACAAAACGGCGGATAGGGTGGCAACTACTAACTCACGATAACAACGGTGGTGGAAATATCACCGCGAAGCGAGTGATATGATTCTAGATGACTACAACTCATCGAGCGTCGGAGTGAGGCTCGAGAAGACTTATTGTGGGTGGCGGAAGCGTATACAATACAAGTGACCAATATCTGGGATCGCGCAGGACTGACTGGGACTCCTCTAGGCGTCGGACGCGCTATCAAACTCTTCATCCAAGAGATCGCCTTCGTCAACATCTGGCCAAATCAACAAGCCAGGTGAGTACTATGAAAGTACTCACAAGACAGTTCGGACATAAGGTATAACGAATGTAAACATGAAGCAGATGAACAAGTTAACCAGTGCGATCAGACATAGAGATAATAAATACTGGGTGCCAAGCGAGGGTCTGAATGACGCCTCGAGTGGAAACTGCAGAATAGTAATACTGGTGCCAAACGAGTGTCTGAAAGATGCCTCGAGCGGAAACTGCAGAATAGTAATACTGGTGCCAAACGAGTGTCTGAAAGACGCCTCGAGCGGAAACTGCAGAATAGTAATACTGGTGCCAAACGAGTTTCCGAAAGACGCCTCGAGAGGAAAATGCGGAATAATAATGCCACAGTCGGGCGTTGGGGCGACACCACATAAAGGGCTTATAACAGAAAATAAATACAGTGCATGCCACAGTCGGACGTCTGAGCGACATCACAGAAAGGGCTCATATTTAAAGTAAAGAACAAGAACACACCACAGTCGGACGTCTGCGCGACATCACATAAAGGGCTTATATCACAACTCAATAATACAACAGTTCGGGAACATAAATTATCAAAAGCGTGAGACAAAAATAACGTTAGTCCATCCACAGGAATAATAGTAAATCTGAATTTTACCACTTGAGCTTGTTCACCGGGGACAAGTTTTTCACACGGATAGATATGGATATAATGTTTACACTACTTGATCATGGATACGATGATTTGGAAAGAATTGACTCTGCAGAGTTTGTACTTAACAACAGCCAACGGATTTCAGTAGTCACGGGGACTAGTTCCGTCTACGGTGTTTTGGAAGAAACACGTCTAACCAGTACACACCCAATTCAACCATCCGAAGCCAGGGATCACCCTCGGCGACGTTCAAGAAAAACCTTGAGACAGGGAGGCTACAACCTCGCGTAGCATGGGATCAAATTTCTATACGCGCGCTTTAAGGGGGTGCCCCCCCTCTCGGTCCCAACCAGAAACACCCATGCCCCCTGACCGGATGACTGGCTTTAATCCTGGGCCAAGGTACCATCATCCCGGCCTCTCTGTTTGGTGTGTACATGGAAAGAGGTTACCAACTTACTAAACCGCATCCTGGCAATGAGACATGTGGTAGCACGGAAGGGAAAAAGAGCGGTAACGTGGCTCCAACCACGTTAACATCGGAAAAGTCGGATGGCGCAAGGCTGGTATGCTACAACAGTACCACCTTGCTGCCCTTCATGTCACCACATGATTAGGCCACCTCTCATCAGAGGTCATCGCAACTTTGGAACATGCGGGAAAAGAACGATAACGTGGCTCCAACCACGTTAACGTCGGGGAAAGTCGGATGACGCAAGGCTGGTATGCTACAACAGTACCAGCTTGCTGCCCTTCATGTCACCACATGATTAGGCCACCTCTCATCAGAGATCATCCTGACTTTGGGACAACCGGTAGTTGCCTTACAAGCAACGAGGTATTTACCGACACTCATATGCCACGCAGAAAACTTTCACGTGAACATGAAAAACATCTGTCATATCAAATGTTCAAAACATGCTTGCCTGGTTCGGAGAAGTCGGAGTCTAGCTCGGCGAAGTTCGCGGCTCCGTCACCTCTCCCGGAACCTACGGCAATCACGAAACGGGTGCTAACGTGAAAACCAACACATACACAGAAACTTTTTCCAAATATTTTTCAAATAAATCCCATAAAAAACTAGACAAAATTTGAAGATTGTCAGAAAAAGAATCACTCAAAAATACCTTTTTATTAAAAATTTATAAAGGTTTCTATCCAGGGACTTATCTGTAATGAAACAGAAAAGTTCCAGGGTTTTAACTAAGAAAACAGAAAACGCTTCGGCTGGGAATGTGCAAGCGCAAAGGAGAAGACGTATTTTGCCCGAAGGCGCCAATAGAAAACGGTTCGCGAATAAAAGAACAGAGGCTGACACGCGGGGTCCACATGTCAGGTTTGAAAAGCTCGCCGGCGCCCGAAGACTGCGGTGGACGCCGGCGTCGAACCACGGCGAGTTAGGAGAAACGAAGGGTACCAAGAGCTTCAGCGTCTTCTTCCGCGTCGGTGGGTGGTGGACTCATCCAACGGGGAGCACCACGTCGACGGCGACACTATCTCCGGCGGACGGTGGCTCGGGTGAGGATGGGGAACTCCGGTGGAGGGCTGCAAACTACGAATTGAGCCGCGGGTCAGAACGAGTGATGCAAGGTGAAGCTACTGGCAAGAGAATGGAGTCGGAGGAGCACACACGGGGGCGAATCAGGCTGGATCCCGTGGCGGGTTGAGGCGGCCGGAGTCGAGGACGGAGACCTCCTCGGGGCTCTTCCAGTGGCTAGGCATGCTCTAGGGGGAGTGCAGGGCTGGTGGGTGCTCGAGTTGAAGCTCGGGGCCTCTATTTATAGGCAGATCGACGGGGTGGCCGTGAACGGAGAATCTCCGGCGAGCGATTATGGTGGAGCAGTGGATGGGCAGGTGGTTTGAGCGGCCAGGCAGCATCAGTGGAGGTTACTGGAGCCGTTTTACAGCTAAACGGAGACGGTCTTGGCGTAATGGCGTCGGTCCACGGTGAGGTGACCGCACGGGCTCAACGGCGGCAGAGAGCGCGCTCCGCGCCCTGCGGTTCACGACGAGAGCGGCAGCGCATTCGGGGGAGTGGAAGGCCACGCGGCGAGCTCCGGTGGTTTGGGCGGCGCTGGGTGGCGTCGTCGGCGCCGTGTCTCCCGCTGGCGCCCGCAAAACCGCCGCCGGCGTCGGTCACGGGGCGGCGCACCTTCTGCTGCTCGTCGCCGACGCCCGCAAGGCGCCAGGCGTTCGTGCGGTGCAGGAACAAGAGGGCGGGGACGAGGAGCAAGGCAACGCGGTGGCACTGGCGAGATCGACGTCCGCTTCTGAAGAAAACGACAGCAGCCACTGACTGAATCTCTGAACTTTCTGAATGTGACAAAGACAGTGCACTGCAGGTGTTTGACAGAGGGTTTTGGCTGTGAGATAATTTTTTCTGGAGCTGTAACTTGGTGAGATGACCACTCAAAGCACCCAGAGGCTGCCTGATTTTACTTGGAATTTTTGGAGAAGGTTTTGAATGAATTTCACCAAATTTGTCAAATCTGGTCCAAACTTGCAGCAGGTGTAGTTTGAAAATTTTGAACTGAAGACCAGTGGATCTTCATGGTTCTAGGTTGAGGGTTCAAAGGACTAGGAGGGGAAAATGGTTTGGTGGCAAAAATCAAGACAGAAAGTGGAGTTCCTTTGTAAATCTCCAAGTGCTAGAAAAGAAGGCAGAAATTTATTTGAATAGAATTTGAATGGAAATAATCATATGGGGAGGTTCAACTTGCTGGATTCTGTGTAAAACATGATCCAAAGGTGAGGGAAGGGTTAGGAGAGAGCATTTGCACTAGGGCCATGGCAAGAAGGAATTTGTTGAAAGTGGCAAAGGACTTTCCAAAAGCCATAGTGCAAAATTCAAAAAGATTTTCAAAAGTTATTTTCCCAAATGAAAAACATTTTGTCTTGAGTCCAAATGAAAAGCAAGAACTTCCAAGACCAAAGGCAGATCTTGGGTGAATCCAAATAAAACTTTTGCCATAAAGAGAAATATATGAGAGGGAGAGTTCTCTTGAAGAAAAATTTAAATCACTCCCCTCAAGTCAAATAAAATCTTTTGAAAAATCCAAATAAAAACATGGGTGTCACAGTCCATAACCGCGGACACGGCTATTCGAATAGATCATGATAACCCTGCAGGGGTGTACTTCTTCACACACGCTCTCACCACTTACCGCCATGTACACGTCATGTATCTCGGCAACCTTCAAGCGGAAGCCTGGCGAGGGTGTCGGCCACGACCTGACTAACCACACAAGACTCTAGTCCAGGTTTATCGCCTATTCGGGTTCCATCCGCAAGGAGATCCGGCCGGGGTGTCGCTCACAGCCCCAAACGATGTGAGCAGGGTTCCCAAGACCACCATCCGGGTGCCACTTGGTACGCTGTGCCACCTGTGCCTAGTCTGTCCCAAGCCCACCCTGCCGGGTGCCACTCGGTAGAAAAATAGCACTACCTACAAACACCAGAAACTAGTTGCGACTCCTGGACAGAGATCAAGTTGGTTAATAAGTCGAGAGAGCTTGGAGCGCCCGGAGCCCTATGTGTGTTAGTAGCTAGTCATTGGCCAACTTACACAGAACTCGGTTCTTAAGGACGGTCCCAATGAGACAACCCACCATGTACTCCTACATGGCCTCTCACCGCTACCTTTACCAAATCGTGTTCACACGCTTAACTGTGAACTAGTGGGTTTCAACTATTTACTGTGGCAATGACAGGTCATGCAGAGGAATGGGTTCAACTACCGCAGCATAAAGTAGCAGTTGAATCAACAAGGGGGTTTGCTTGTCTGGTAGATCAACAAGGGGGCACTGCTCCTCATACAGGTACTCTGGATCGTTCTCCGGAGCAGGATTTATCGAGAAGGAACAGTGTCGGCAATCAATACACAAGCATATGCAACAATATGATGCATGAACATGGCATGAAGATGTGATGTTGTTTGAGCTAATGCCGCTAGCATTCATTTGCATGAAGTCCATTTGAACCAAAGATTCAAATGCAACTCCAAAATAAGCCTTTATAAATGCCATTCATGTGTTTTCACATATACAGCAGGTATAAGTTGGTTTTTCATGCATGAAACTAGTACAGATGGACAGATTGAATTTTTCTGATAATTTTCATACATAAATTATTTCAATCTGAGCTACGGTTGAATTTCTATGAACTTTTGAAGTTTTTAACATTTTCTGGAATTTCCTAATTAAATTAAAATCCAGAAAATGATTAATTACGTCAGCACTGCATCATGCCTGCGTCAGCAGGTCAACGGCACTGACCAGGTCAAACTTGATGTGTGGAGTCCACACGTCAGTGTCACAGGTTAAACAGGGGGTTGAACTTTATTACAGGATTAGTGGGCGCTGGGCCCATCTGTCAGTGTCAGGAGGTGGGGGTTTAGTGCTTAAATAAAATGCCACGTCAGCCCGCCGGAGTTTTGGCCGGTGGCGACCAAAACCGCGGCGGCAACACGTCGGACTTGCGCTACGAGTGGCGGCTGGACGCGCGGAGACCACTGGGGCGTAGCCCGTCATCGTCCGCATCCAGGGAAGCAAGTGGAAGGCTGCGGGGGCGCCGGAGCTCGCCGGAGCGGGGCTCGAGGCGGCGGCCAGAGGTCTGCTTCGGTGGAACTACGACTAGGGGGCGTCGGAAGACGAGGTGAGAGGGAGGTTCAACGGCGGGGCTCACAGCGGACCCGGCGGAGGCGTCAGCGAGCCCGGGGAGGCCCGGAGCATGCAGGGCGGCGAAGGCGATCTTCGGTGCCCGAAGATGAAGACGACGGTGACGGCGGCTCCATAGGGCGTCCGGCGTCTTGTGGCTTGACAGAGAGGACGAGGGAGTCGTGGCGGAGCTCGTGGACTTGACGGAGGGGCGAGGGGGAGGCGGTAGCCACGACGGCGACGAGCTGCGGCGACGACAGCGCTCGGTCGCGGGGAGAGGGAGAGATCCAGGGGAGGAGGGAGAGTGAGAGAGAGTGAGAGAGGTTCGGGGCGGCGCGTGGCGTCGTCCAGGGCGTCCAGGGCGACGAGGGCGTGAGGCAGACAGGCAGGTGCATGGCATCCATGCGCGCGGGCGGCGAGCGCGTGCCTCTCGTCCTTCTGTCGTCGCCAGAAGGACGACAAGTGGCGGTTGGGCCAGTCGGCTTGCTGGGCCGCCAGGTGAGCGTCAGGTAAGCCTCACCATTTTTGTTTCTTTTCTATTTTTCTGACATTTGTTCTGGTTTAGTAAAATACTAAATCAACTTATTTTCTTCTGACAATTTTTGCAGGGACCTAAGGGATTATTCCAAAGCCCCTCACCAAAATTCAGAATTTTTGGACATATATAAAATATATAACATATATATATCCAATGCAAATAATTATTGCATTAATTCCAAATGGTCAAAATAAATATTTATGAGCTCCTAAAAATATTGGTTTGAATTTTACCTCTGACCAATATTTTCAGAGAGCAACATGAACATTTTCCTGGACCTTTTTGGAGCACTTTTTATCTGGGTCATTTCCAGAAATGAATTCTGAGGGTTTCACAAATCCCCATTTCAAATTTAAATGACATTTAAACATGATGCACACATGACTAGCTAGTCTAGGTTATACCAGAACTATGGATGTGACAACTCGCCCCCACTTGAAAGAATCTCGTCCCGAGATTCAGGGGTCGATGGAAAGTAGGTGGGGTAGTCTAGTCGAAGACGATCTTCTCGCTCCCAAGTAGCTTCTCTCTCAGAATGATGAGACCACTAAACCTTGAGAAACTTGATGTTCTGACGTCGGGTAACACGCTCTGCTTGATCAAGAATGCGAACAGGGTACTCTCGATATGTGAGGTTATCTTGGAGATCAAGCGTTTCGTGGTCTACTCCACGGATGGGATCCGAGAAGCAACGCCTGAGTTGAGAGACGTGGAAGACATCATGCGCTCGGGAAAGATGTGGGGGTAGTTCCAACTGGTAGGCAACCTCTCCTTGTTTAGCGAGAATGCGAAAAGGACCAATGTAACGAGGAGCCAACTTGCCCTTGATACCGAAACGATGGGTACCCTTCAAAGGAGTAACCCGAAGGTAAGCCTTGTCGCCAACTTCATATGTTATATCCTTATGACGACGGTCATACTGGCTCTTTTGACGAGATTGGGCTGTTTTTAAATTCTTACGAATGACGCGAACTTGCTCTTCTGCTTCCTGGATCATGTCCGGTTCAAAGAATTGTCTTTCATCGGTTTCTGACCAGTTCAAAGGTGTTCGACATCTTCGTCCATACAGAATCTCGAAAGGAGCTTTCTTTAGACTGGATTGATAGCTATTGTTATAAGCCAACTCGGCGAAAGGTAGGCATTTCTCCCAATCCATACCGAATGAGATAACACAAGCTCTAAGCATGTCTTCGAGCATTTGGTTGGCCCGTTCCACCTGACCACTCGACTGAGGGTGGAAAGCGGTACTGAAGGAAAGATGGGTTCCCATGGCAGTCTGCAAACTCTCCCACAAATGAGAAGTGAAAAGACTACCACGGTCTGAATTGATCTCTAGTGGAACACCCTGAAGTGATACTATTCAAGAAATATATAAGTCAGCGAGCTGACTAGCAGTGATACTCTCCCGAATAGGTAGGAAGTGAGCCACTTTCGAAAGACGATCAATGACTACGAAGATAGCGTTATTCCCTTTCTTGGTCCTGGGAAAGCCGGTGATGAAGTCCATACCAACTTTATCCCATTTCCACAGGAATGGCTAAAGGCTGAAGGGTGCCAGTAGGACTTTGATGCTCTGCCTTAACGCGACGACAAACGTCACAGTTAGCTATGAACTCAGCAATTTCTATCTTCATCCTAGTCTACCAGAACCTCTATCGTAGGTCCTGATACATCTTAGTACTACCGGGATGAATCGTGAGAGGAGATTCATGAGCCTCCTTAAGGATTAGTTGCCGAAGATGTTGATTATTGGGAACTACCAAGCGGTTCTCAAATAAAACAACACCTCAATCATCCATAGAGAAACAACCAGCATCCCCCTTATTAATGTTTCTCTTGATCCGAGAAATTCCCGTATCCTTCTTCTGAGCAGAGATGATCTGATCCACAAGAGTAGGCTTCGCCACCAAGGTAGAAAGGAATCCGTGAGGAGCAATGTGAAAGTTAAGCTTACAGAATTCCTCATGGAGAAGTGGTTGGCCCTGCTGCAACATAAGATTGTTGCAATAGGACTTACGACTTAGCGCATCAGCCATGACATTGCCCTTGCCTGGGGTGTACGTAATCCCTAAGTCGTAATCTGAGATAAACTCCGACCAACGTCTTTGCCTAAGGTTCAAATCTGGTTGGGTGAAGATATACTTGAGACTCTGGTGATCGGTGTAAATCTTGCAACGTTTACCAAGAAGGTAATGTCGCCATGTCTTAAGTGCACAGACTACGGCTGCAAGCTCTAGATCATGTGTAGGATAATTCTCCTCATGTGGATGCAACTGTCAAGATGCATAGGCAATCACATGACGATCCTGCATAAGAATGCAACCTAGTCCCTGTCGTGAGGCGTCGCAGTAGATAACAAAGTCCTTAGTGAAATCCGGTGGCACCAGTATGGGAGCAGAAGTCAGGCGTCTTTTCAGTTCCTGAAAACTGTACTCACACTGTGGGGACCACTCAAACTTTTTATCTTTCTCGAGAAGTTCCGTGAGAGGATTGGCCACTTTGGAAAAGTTCTCAACAAAGCGGCAACAATAACTGGCTAGACAAAGGAAACTCCTAACTTGTTTAACTGTTTCAGGTGGAGTCCAATCAAGAACGGCCTGAACTCTCTCGGGATTGACAGCAATGCCCTTACCAGAGATCACGTGGCCTAGGTAGGTCACTTCTGGCAACCAAAATTCACACTTGGAGAACTTGGCATAAAGGCGGTGCTCTCTGAGTTTTTCTAACACAAGTCTAAGATGTTCGGCATGCTCTTCCTCGTTCTTCGAGTAAATAAGGATATCATCGAGGTAAACCACGACGAACTTATCTATGTACTCCATGAAGATCGAGTTCATCAAGCGGGAGAATGTGGCTGGAGCATTGGTTAGACCGAAAGACATGACGGTGTACTCGTACTGGCCATAACGAGTGACGAAAGCCGTCTTAGGAATGTCCCCGTTTCTATTCTTGATTTGATGGTAGCCTAACCTCAAATCCATCTTGGAACAGACTGAGGATCCAGCGAGCTGATCATACAGGTCGTTGATCCTGGGGAGCGGATACTTGTTCTTTATCGTGACCAAATTAACGGGACGATAATCTACAACCATCCGGTCCGTACCATCCTTCTTCTTGACGAAGAGGACGGGGCAAGCCCAGGGAGAAGAACTAGGACGGATGAAACCCTTTTCCAAGGACTCATCAAGTTCTTTCTTAAGCTCAGCTAGTTCTAAGGGTGCCATCTTGTAAGGTCTCCTAGAAATTGGGGCGGTTCCTGGGATAAGATCTATGACAAACTCTACATCTCTATCAGGTGGAATACCTCGCAGTTCCTCTGGAAAGACATCCGGAAAGTCACGGACTACCGGGATATCTTCAAGGTCTGGAAGAGGGCTGGCATTAAGAGAGTAGAGTTGACGCTTTGTAACTCTGGTGGAGACGCTGACTATCTTGCCAGATGGGTGTGTGAGCTGAACAGACCTTGTGTAACAATCAATCTTGGCATAATGAGCTTTCATCCAGTCCATACCCAAGATGATGTTAATATCTGTAGACTTGAGGGCTATAAGTGATGCAAGGAATACAAGTCTGTCGACAAGGATTTCATTACCATGGCTTACACTAGAAGTTTGCCATTTGGATCCAGGAGTTTGAGTGACTAGTGGAGAGGGCATATCACAAAAGGATATGTTGTGCAAGCTGGCATAGCTTTCAGAAATGAAGGAGTGAGATGCTCCGGTATCGAAAAGAACCGAAGCTGGATGGCAATTGACAAGGAGTGTACCAAGAACGACATCCGGATCATCATGAGCGTCTTTAGCTGAGACGTGATGCACACGTCCACGTTCAGTGGGAGCTGGCTTGACACTGATCATCTTGCGTGATGGCTTACCACTGCCAACAGACTTCTCAGGCAGGGGTGGGGCATAGTTGGTTTGAGAGCAGTCACGTGCATAGTGTCCTGGCTCTCCGCATGTGAAGCAAGTCCCTGAAGTTGGACGTGGACCCGCATTGGAAGGCGGTCTACCAACAGGCTTGGGTGGAGCATACTGCTGAACTGGGTGAGGCGCCACATAAGATGGCCTCGGTGAATATCCGGGTGGAAGAGCGGAGTTCGGAACCCAAACCCGGCGCTTATGAGAACTAGAACCAGAGGAAGAAACCAAATCACGGGTGTGCTTACGAGACTCCTCGTAAGTGAGCTGAGTTGTCTCTGCATTAATGGCCTTGTTCACAAGAGCCTGGAATGTATTGCAATGGTGCAGGTGGAGATCTCGACGCAACTTGGGGTTGAGACCCTTCCGGAACCTAGCCTGCTTCTTGGCGTCCGTGGACACTTCTTCTGTAGCATAGCGGGCAAGGTTCTCAAACTCTCTACTGTAAGCATCAACAACCATCTTACCCTGGGTGAAACTACAGAACTCTTCTCTCTTGCGGTCAATGAGAGCCTGAGGAATGTCATGCTCGCGAAAAGCCTCAGTGAAATCTCTCCAGGTCGGTATCTGGCCAGCTGGAAGCATAGCCTCATAGTTCTGCCACCAAAGACTAGCAGGACCTTCCACGTGATATGCAGCATAGGTGACCTTGTCACCTTCAGCTACGTTCGCAGAACGCAGCTTGTGTGTGATACTACGGAGCCAGTCATCTGCATCGAGTGGTTCAATGGAATGATGGAAGGTAGGTGGTTTCAAACCAATGAAACCATAGATGGTCACTGACTCTTTGCACTGAGGTGCGGTGTTCTCCTCGATATGTGCTAACAAGCGGTTAGACTCATGCTTGTTCCTCTCCATCTCTAACATAAACTCTGCCAATGAAGGCTGGTCGGGAGGATCCTCCTCATCCCTACCACCTCCGTGGTTTAGGCAACGAGCAACAGAACTTCGGTTAACTGACGACATCCTGAGAAGCGGAACCAAGGACGAGGTCAACAACAACTATAGGATGCAACATGTAGCACAAGGAAATTTAGTATCTCTCAAACTCCTAGGACAAATCTGGCAGCATAACGGGAGTAAAATGCTCAAAATGAGACATTCTGCAATAGACGGGGTAGCACCATACTCAACATCATCACTCAAGGTTCTGAGATATTACTAAACAGGCTACACCGGAGGTACTCGAACTAGGTCATGACTCTGATCAACCAATCCTAAGAGACTACGGAGTAGTAACACGTGATCCTGATAGACAGAAGAGCAAGCCTAGTTCCTTAACCCCGTAGGAAAGATAGGATGACTCAGATCAGAAAGGCATGAGGTAAAAGGAGTAAAAAGAGCCTTACGTTCCCTTCCACAATCAATTCCCTTACATAACTAAAGAATTTCTAGACTCAACTTCGACCAGGTTGGCTTGGAAATCCTACAGGCAGTCAGGCTCTGATACCAAAGCTGTCGGGACCCCGATTCTAAGTCACACCGATCTAGCATGTTACACCTCATATCACTTCGCGGCCTCACGCACGGTATTCCCACGGGTGTCGCCTTACCATGGCCGAGGACCGTTTGCGCCTTTTGGCTCACGTATATGATAGTGTCGCTAGCATCCATGTGATAGAGAACCCGGGGCGACATGACTAGCCGTGAACCCAAAGTGGCACTAACTTACGGGGACAGGCATACATGAAACAACACCGAGCATGTCGGTCAGCAGCGTGTGAATCCGGGCTGTAGCAACTGGGTAACAGGACTCCGGGAACCCGGGCTGTAGCAGGCTAGGCAGGACTCCGGATGTCACCGCGTGACATTTCCCCGAAGGGACAGACACAGGAACGAAGTGAATCACATGCCGGCCAGTCTAAGTGTTCCGGAGCAGTAGTGCTGGGCTAGCAGGACTCCGGTAAACCGAGCTGTAGCGGACTACCATGGCTCGGTGGAAGCACTAGACTACATTTCCCAATAAGAGAGGCTACCAAGGATAGACAACTAGGTTGTCGGATCCCACACATAGCAATACACGTTACACGTACGCATAACATGCAAGTATGTGCTATACAACATGGCATCACAACATAACGCAGACTCATATAGATAAAGGCCCAGAAGAGCCACATAGCAGTTATTACAAGCAGGGGTCACATGACCCATCATTCAGAGCATACAAGCAAAGGAAGCATACATGTCTGAGTACAGACAACTACAAAAGAAAAAGGCTGAGAAGCCTGACTATCTACAAGACCCTCCCAAGAGTACAAGATCGTAGCTGAGGTACAAGCTACTTGTCGAAGTCCATGTAAACTAGTACAAAGGTACTCAGCAAGACTTACATCAGATCCTACCATACATGCATTAGTATCAACGAGGCAATGTGGGGTTCAGTTGCAGCAAGCCAACTTTGACTCAGTGGCTAACCTATTCTACGACTACGAGTAACTTCTTTGAGGTAAGAAAGCGCACATGAGTCCACTAATCACCACATTAATACACCACTATGGATTCATTCCCGTCTCACTACGAGAAGCCATGCATAGCACTCACACTTATCTTGAGAATTTTAGAGTATCCACTTCAAGTTGTCTATGTACCACGTAAGCATCCAAGAAGTCCATAACCGAGGACACGGCTATTCGAATAGATCATGATAACCCTGCAGGGGTGTACATCTTCACACACGCTCTCACCACTTACCGCCATGTACACGTCATATATCTCGGCAACCTTTAAGGGGAAGCCTGGCGAGGGTGTCGGCCACGACCTGACTAACCACACAAGACTCTAGTCCAGGTTTATCGCCTATTCGGTTTCCATCCGCAAGGAGATCCGGCCGGGGTGTCGCTCACGGCCCCAAACGATGTGAGCAGGGTTCCCAAGCCTACCATCCGGGTGCCACTTGGTACACCGTGCCACTTGTGCCTAGTCTGTCCCAAGCCCACCCTGCGAGGTGCCACTCGGTAGAAAAATAGCACTACCTACAAACACCAGAAACTAGTTGCGACTCCTGGACAGAGATCAAGTTGGTTAATAAGTCGAGAGAGCTTGGAGCGCCCGGAGCCCAATGTGTGGTAGTAGCTAGTCATTTGACAACTTACACAGAACTCGGTTCTTAAGGATGGTCCCAATGAGACAACCCACCATGTACTCCTACATGGCCTCTCACCGCTACCTTTACCAAATCGTGTTCACACGCTTAACTCTCAGCATCAGAACATATCATAACACTCCAATCCATTCCCAATGAATCAGACTTGACAACTCTAAGCAATAGCAGGCATGGCATGGTAGGAACACAACATGGCTCAATCAACTCCTACACATGTTAGTGGGTTTCAACTATTTACTGTGGCAATGACAGGTCATGCAGAGGAGTGGGTTCCACTACCGCAGCATAAAGTAGCAGTTGAATCGTTGTTGTCCTAATGCAATAAAAGAGAGCAGGAGTGAGAGAGTGGGATTGTATCGGAATGAACAAGGGGGTTTGCTTGCCTGGTAGATCAACAAGGGGGCACTGCTCCTCAGACAGGTACTCTGGATCGGTCTACGGAGGAGGACCTATCGAGAAGGAACGGTGTCGGCAATCAATACAAAAGCATATGCAGCAATATGATGCATGAACATGGCATGAAGATGTGATGTTGTTTGAGCTAATGTCGCTAGCATTCATTTGCATGAAGTCCATGTAACGCCCACAATGCGGCTATATCTCCCACGTGTCGAGGCACGACTTAGAGGCATAACCGCATTGTGGTTTTGTCGCAAGAAGGGTCATCTTCACACAATCCCATGTAATGAACAAGAATGGGATAACGTGAGTTGGCTTACAATCGCCACTTCACACAATACATAAATATAATCCATACATCATCCAAAATACACACATAGACCAACTACGGTCAAGATCAAAATGAAAATAAGATAACCCCAAACGCTAGATCCCCGATCGTCCCAACTAGGCTCCACTACTGATCATCAGGCAAAGACACATAGCAACGGCCACGTTCCTCATCGAACTCCCACTTGAGGTCGATCCCATCATCTGCACTGGCATCGTCGGCACCTGCAACTGTTTTGGTAGAATCTGTGAGTCACGAGGACTCGGCAATCTCACACCCCTGAGATCAAGACTATTTAAGCTTATAGGAAAGGATGGTGTAATGAGGTGGAGCTGCAGCAGGCACTAAGCATATATGGTGGCTAACATACGCAAATGAGAGCGAGAAGAGAAGCAACGGAATGGTCGTCAACTAGTAGAGACCAAGAAGTGATCCTGAACTCATACTTACGGCATTCATAACTCAAACCATGTTCACTTCCCGGACTCCGCCGAGAAGAGACCATCACGGCTACACACGCAGTTGATGTATTTTTAATTAAGTCAAGTGACAAGTTCTCTACAACCGGACATTAACAAATTCCCATCTGCCTCATAACCGCGGGCACGGCTTTCGAAAGATAATACCCTGCAAGGGTGTCCCAACTTAGCCCATCATAAGCTCTCACGGTCAATGAAGGATAAACCTTCTCCTGGAAAGACCCGATCAGTCTCGGAATCCCGGTTTACAAGACATTTTGACAATGGTAAAACAAGACCAGCAAAGCCACCCGAATGTGCCGACAAATCTTGATAGGAGCTGCACATATCTCGTTCTCAGGGCACACCGGATTGTCCAAGCTTCCGATAGGCGAGCCCAGAGTTGCCCCTGGTGGCCACCGGCGACTGACAGGTAGGACCAATACTCAGAGGAGCACTGGCCCGGGGGTTTAAATAAAGATGACCCTCGGGCTCGCGAAAACCCGGGGGGAAATGCTTCGGTGGCAAATGGTAAAACCAAGGTTGGGCCTTGCTGGAGGAGTTTTATTCAAGGCGAACTATCAAGGGGGTCCCATAAATCACCCAACCGCGTAAGGAATGCAAACTCAAGGAACATAATACCGGTATGACAGAAACTAGGGTGGCAAGAGTGGAACAAAACACCAGGCATAAGGCCGAGCCTTCCACCCTTTACCAAATATATAGATGCATTAATATAATAAGAGATATTGTGATATTCCAAAGTATCCATGTTCCAACATGGAACAAACTTCAACTTCACCTGCAACTAGCAACGCTATAAGAAGGGCTGAGCAAAACCGGTAACTTAGCCAAACAACGGTTTGCTAGGAAAGGATGGTTAGAGGCTGACATGGAAATATGGGAGGTATGATATAGCAAATGGTAGGTAGCGCAGCATGGCAAAATGCAAACAACTAGCAAAGCAAAGATAGAAGTGATTTCGAGGGGTGGTCATCTTGCCTGCAAGGTTCTCAGAGTTGTCGAAAGCTTGATCCTCGTAAGCGTACTCAACAGGTTCCTCGTTCACGAACTCGTCTCCCGGCTCTACCCAACACAAGAACACAAGCAATGGAACCACAATCAATCACGAGAAATGCACAAGCAACATGATGCAATACATGAATGATATGCAAGATATGGTATGCGATGCATATGCGTGCTCCGGAAGAAAAATGATGAACAAGGCATATGCGTGCAAACCAAGCATGCCACTGGAAAGATGAGGTGATTTCGGTCGAAATCGATATAAAGATCACCGGAAACGGATGCACGGTTTGCAAATGGCAAGAAAAACAAGAATGACACGAATCTGCGATTAACAGCATGATAGCACTTAGAATGCAACAAGTAACAATGCCACATCACTCCAACATAGCAACAAAGCATATGACAGTAGTCTACAGGAGATGCTTGACAAAAGATGAACAGTAAGCTACGGCTAGATCACAACATAACAGGTTCAAACAAGCATGGCAAAAGTGCAAAAGATAACATGTTCAAACAAGCATGGCAAAAGTGCAAAAGATAACAGGTTCACAGACTTAGTGAAATTAATGGACATGGCAGAAACAGCATCAGGTAGCAATATTCAGAGCACGAAATCAACATGCTACAGGAACTTAACATGGCAAAACAAGGCATGACAGTATTCTACTAAAGGCATATGACAAAAGTCCCTTACTGACCATAAGCCAAAACGGAACAGAAGATATGATGGCAACCATGTGAACATAGCAAGTTTCGTTAACAGGTTTCAGACTTAGCAGAAAACAGAGCATGGCAGAAACAATAATATGAAGGCATCTTGGTGAGCTTGGTGCACACACCACAAGGCATTCAATGACCAAACAAGCATACCTACAGAAAGATGGCATGTTTAAGAAGCTATCCATGGCAAGAGAAAGTACTTACCATGTATGAAACAACTACAACAAGCTTGACAAAATTAAATAACACGTAAACAATCTGCCAGAAATATTTTATAGTAAAAGTAGAGCAGGACTGAGTCATGCTATGTCACTCCATAATTGCAAACAAGGGCAGGAATGGATCAATTACAACAATATAATATGCATGGATCTCTCTGTAGCATCAAGTTTACATGGCAACAAAATGACAGCAGACAAAGACTTAGAGAAATCACTAAGTCTCTGAAATCAGAAACATTACGGAGTCTAGTTTGCATGCTTGTGCTAGTCACCACAGAGATCACACAAATACATGGCATACACTACTGGAAAGATGGCTTGGCATACAACAAAACACATGTAGAGACCATGCCCATAAGATGCACAGATTAAATGCAACAAAAATAACAAATCCACAAGTACTGATAAGTAACAGCAGATAACAGCAACTAGCACTCTTGCACCAGAGATTTGGGCATCAAGATGGCCTCAAATGAACATGGTGCAATGGAACAAATGAAGAGCATCATGAGACGAACATTTCGACATATTACACGCGCGAAACAGAGCTATATGCAGAGAGTTATGATGCGTAGAACAGGTGCACATATTATGACAATCTAAGACAGAAATATTTCGGGGGATCTCGGGGTCAACCTTAGGGTTTGACCTGATCGGGATCTGGCCGAGGGAGCTCGCCGGAGCGGCCGGAGGTTCGAGGTCGCCGGCGTCCGGCGTGGAGGAGAGAGACGGCGGGGCGGCGAGGGGGAGGAAGGAGGAGGCGACGGAGGGCGATGGCGGCGACGGGCGGCGCCGGCGGGCACCGGGGCGGCGGCGAGGTCGCGCGGGGCCGGCGGGGCTCGCCGGCGGAGCGGCGGCGGCGGCGCGGGGCGAGGAGGAGGCGCGGCGGAGGGCGCACGGCGGTGTACGGGCCGGGAGGGCCCGCGGCGGGCCTGGCGGGCCGGCGCGGTGGAGGCGGCCGAGGCGCTGACGTGGCGCGCCCCTACTGGCTGCGGGCGGCGGCGGGCTTTCGTCCGGCGGCGGCCGGAGGAAGATGGCTAGGGTTTCGACTGCGAACGTTTCTCGGGAGGGTTGCATATATATAGGTAGAGGGAGCTAGGAGAGTCCAAATGAGGTGCGGTTTTTGCCCACACGATCGTGATCGAACGACCTAGAGCATGGAGGTGAGTTTGCTGTGTTTTTGGGCTGTTTAGAGAGGGGTTTTTGTTGCACACACAAACGGACTTTGCGGATGAACGGTTAACCGTTGGAGTACCAAATGACCTCCAAATGGAACGAAACTTGACCGGTGGTCTACCGGTGGTATACCAAGGCCACTTGACAAGCCTTGGTCCATTCCAAGAACGTTCAACACCCGCTCATGAAAAGAAAACAAGAGGGGTGCGCCGGAGGAGATGGGAGTGCCGGATTGCAAAACGGACAACGGGGAAAATGCTTGGATGCAAGAGACGAATCTACAGGAGATGCTCGACAAAAGTCCCTTACTGACCATAAGCCAAAAAGGACCAGAAGATATGATGGCAACCATGTGAACATAGCAAGTTTCGTTAACAGGTTTCAGACTTAGCAGAAAACAGAGCATGGCAGAAACAATAATATGAAGGCATTTTGGTGAGCTTGGTGCACTCACCACAAGGCATTTCATGACCAAACAAGCATACCTACAGCAAGATGGCATGTTTAAGAAGCTATCCATGGTAATAGCAAGTACTTAGCATGTATGAAACAACTACAACAAGCTTGGTAAAATTGAATAACACATAAACAATCTGCCAGAAGTATTTTATAGTAAAACTAGAGCAGGACTGAGTCATGCTATGGCACTCCATAATTGCAAACAAGTGCAGGAATGGATCAATTACAACAATATCTACAAAACATCCTTACTGAACATTTCCAAAATATGCATGGATCTCTCTGTAGCATCAAGTTTACATGGCAACAAAATAACAGCAGACAAAGACTTAGAGAAATCACTAAGTCTCTGAAATCAGAAACATTACGGAGTCTAGTTTGCATGCTTGTGCTAGTCACCACAGAGATCACACAAATACATGGCATACACTACTGGAAAGATGGCATGGCATACAACAAAACACATGTAGAGACCATTCCCATAAGATGCACAGATTAAATGCAACAAAAATAACAAATCCACAAGTACTGATAAGTAACAGCAGATAACAGCATCTAGCACTTTTGCACCAGAGATTTGGGCATCAAGATGGCCTTAAATGAACATGGTGCAATGGAACAAAATGAAGAGCATCACGAGGCGAACATTTCGATATATTACAAGCGCGAAACGGAGCTATATGCAGAGAGTTATGATGCGTAGAACAGGTTCACATATTGTAAGAATCTAAGACTTGGAAATATTTCGGGGGATCTCGGGGTCAACCTTCGGGTTTGACCAGATCGGGATCTGGCCGAGGGAGCTCGCCGGAGCGGTCGGAGGTTCGAGGTCGCTGGCGTCCGGCGTGGAGGAGAGAGACGGCGGGGCGGCGAGGTGGAGGAAGGAGGCGGCGATGGCGGCGACGGGCGGCGCCGGCGGGCGGGGGGGGGGGGGAGGGCTGCTCCATCAACAGGCGGCCACCGTCCTCCTCCTCCGCCCCTCGTTTTGTAGGTGGGCGGGGGGGGGGGGGGCTGCTCCATCAACAGGCGGCCACCGTCCTCCTCCACCAATTCAAGACGACCGGGCCCTCGCCTTGATGCTCTCCCGTGCCACGCGCCCCTGTTACCTACCCCGCGCGATGCATGCAGCATATGTGGCAAAGGATAAGGGCGCAGTGGGAAGAGTAAATTGGCATTTTCTACCCCATGTGTTAAAGTCATTCACGGGCCATTACTGGAGTGGGCCCACCACTATTGGCTTTACACAACGCGCAGGAAAACTGGAAACTGGCCCGGAATCAAGGCCAATGAAGAAGCAAAGAAGACCACAAAGAGACCAGCCTCTTCAGCAACTCTACCTGTGCACTTATTTGGCCCTACCCCGACGATGCTCGGCAGCATGTTCGGGGCTGGCCCGGTGGCTTCTGCCGGTGCAACAAACCCTGGGTTTGTTGCCCAGACTGTGCACAGGCACGAGAACAAGATTGAAGCACCAACCCAAGTTAGAACACAAGGATCAAGGGATTCAAAGGACCAGCATGAAGATCAGAGAGACCAAGATCAAGCCAGAGAAGCAAGATATCGCCAAGAGAAAGGCCTCCTTTGCCGGGCAGGCGAGCCTGGCAAGGGGCGAGGCCATCCCCAGAAGCAAGCAACTGAAGCACCCCGGCAAGGCCTGCCGGGGCTCACGGAGGCAAAACCACATCACCAACCACGAGCCACGTCATCAATCAGTGTGGTGTCAAGCCACAAAGTTACTGAGTGGCGGTCATTCGCCACATGGCTCCCCTCCTTACAGAAGAAAACCCACAGATGACACCCGTCATGTGACGTTTCAGGAGAACAGGTGCGGAGCTGGCAAGATAGCCCAGCAAGCCTTGCCGGGCAACCAGTGATGTGACACTAAGCGGTGCATTTAATGTGCCCTCTCAGCCCGCAGAGTTAGGTATGATAGCACTATTTGCTATCATATCAGTGCATAATGACTACTTTGCCATTGTGGTGACCCCTTGATCTATAAAAGGATGCCCATGGCAACCGTAGAAAGGGTTAAAAGGTTGGATAAATCACACCCCCATATGTGCGGCCCGGACCTGGGTAAATTGCTTGTGTGATCCCTGCCGCGCTGCCACACGCTCGTCTGCTCTTTGTGCAACGCGTCGCCCCCACCCCCGCCGAACCAGCAAGGGGCCTCCTGGTCTCATAGGTGGCCTTGGTTTCCCGTGACACAAGAGTTCTTTAACCATAGCAATGCTAGGTTCTACTTTGATTTGTTCAGCGGGTTTAGATGCTCTAGTATAACTTTTATTGATCAAAGTTGAAACCTTAGCATGTTCCTTTATCCTATCAGGGAAAGGTGGTTGTGGTTTTCCCATATAAGCAGTAGGAACAACTGGATCAACAATATAAATAATAGTATCATCTTTAGCTATTACCGGTTCCTTAATTTCTTCTTTAATAGGTGGATGATATTTAAACCACTTCTCCTTAGGGAGATCAAGATGAGTAGCAAATGGTTCACAAAAACAGGCTACTACCTCCATATTTAGTGCTAAACTTTTGAAAGCTTCAGTATTCATAAAAGATTTAACACAATCAAACTTGAGCTTAATACCAGACTCTACCTTCATCGAGTTCCCAATCTTCAGACTTGCATTTAATTCTTTCTCAAAGATCCCACCAGAATTCAATAGTCTTCTTCATGAAAGAACCAGTAGAAGAAGTATCGAGCATGGATTGATCATCATGAGAAAGCCGAGCATAAAAATTCTGAATAATAATTTCTCTTAAGATCTCATGATTGGGGCATGAATATAACATTGACTTAAGCCTCCCCCAAGCTAGAGCGATACTTTCTCCTTAACGAGGCCAAAAATTATATATATAATTCCGATCACGATGAACTAGATGCATAGGATAAATTTTTTGGTGAAATTCTAATTTCAATCGATTCCAATTCCAAGATCCAATATCATCGCATAGCCTATACCATGCCAATGCTTTTCCCTTCAAAGATAAAGGGAAAACCTTCTTCTTTCTTCATCTCCGGGTAAACCTGCAAGCTTAAATAATCCACAAATTTCATCCATATATATCAAGTGCATATCAGGATGTTCGGTTCCACCTCCTCCATAAGGATTAGCTAGCAAATATTCTATCATACCCAAAGGAATTTCATAACCAATATTTTCAGTATGTGCAGTAGGTTGAGGGATAACTAATTGTGGTTCTAGTCGAGGTGAAGATACCCCGAACAAACCCCTCAAAGGATTGTTCTCCATAGTAACAAGTGACAATTAATTTTAGCACGTAGTAATAATTTTTCCTTACCGATTTCCACTTACCAAGAGCACTTCACTCCCCGGCAACAACGCCAGAAAAGAGCCTTGATGACCCACAAGTATAGGGAATCAATCGTAGTCCTTTCAATAAGTAAGAGTGTCGAACCCAACAAGGAGCAGAAGAAAATGACAAGTAGTTTCCAGCAAGGTATTCTCTCCAAGCACTAAAATCATAAGTAACGAGTAGTTTGATAGCAAGATAATTTGTAACGAGCAAGTAACGGTAACACAAAGAAAAGTGCAACAAGGTGGCCCAATCTTTTTGTGGAAAAGGACAGGCCGAAACAGTCTCTTATGATAAGCAAAGCGTTCTTGAGGGTATACGGGAATTTCATCTAGTCACTTCCATCATGTTGGTTTGATTTGTGTTCGCTACTTTGATAATTTGATATGTGGGTGGACCGATGCTTAGGTGCTATTCTTACTTGAATAAACCTCCTACTTATGATTAACCCCCTCGCAAGCATCCACAACTACGAGAAAAGTATTAAGACAAAATCTAATCATAGCATTAAACTTTTGGATTAAAATCAGTCCCTTATGAAGTAGCGCATAAACTAGGGTTTAAGCTTCTATCACTCTCGCAACCCATCATCTAATAACTACTCCACAATACATTCCCTTAGGCCCTAATAAGGCGAAGTTCCATGTAGTCGACGTTCACATGACACCACTAAGGGAATCACAACATACATACCATCAAAATATCGAACACATATCAAGTTCACATGATTACTTGCAAAATGATTTCTCCTGTGACCTCAAGAACAAAAGTAACTACTAACAAATGATAATAATGCTCAATATCAGAGGGGTATTAAATAGCATAATGTATCTGAACATATAATCTTCCACCAAATAAACCATATAGTAATCAACTACAAGATGTAATCAACAGTACTAGTCACCCACAAGCACCAACCTAAGGTTCTGGTATACAGATTGAACACAAGAGATGAACTAGCATTTCAGAGTAGATGGTGTTGTTGAAGATGTTGATGGAGATTGCCCTCCTCAAGATGGGAGAGTTGTTGGTGATGATGATGACGATGATTTCCCCCTCCGGGAGGGTAGTTCCCCCGGCGGAATCGCTCCGCTGGAGGGCAAAAGTGCTCCTGCCCAAGTTCCGCCTTGAGACGGCGGTGCTTCGTCCTGAAAGTCCTATCCTTATTTTTTCTAGTTCAAAATGACTTATATACTAGAAGAGGGGCACCGGAGGTGGGCCGAGGAGGGCACAACCCATCAGGACGCGTCTGGGCTCCCTGGCGTGCACAGGTGGGTTGTGCCCACCTGGTGGGCCTCCTCTGGTAGTTACTTGCTCCAATAATTCTTATATATTCCATAAAAAATCCCCATGAAGTTTCAGCTCATTTGGAGATGTGCAGAATAGGTGGCCAGACGTAGCCTTTTCATGTACAGAATTCCAGCTGCCGGTATTCTCCCTCTTTGTGTGAACCTTGCATATTATGAGAGAAAAGGCTTTAGAATTACTCCATAAAGCATTATTATGGATAAAAACACCATAAATAACAGTAGGAAAACATGATACAAAATGGACATATCACTAACTGCATTCGGAAACTAACACAACTTCAATGGGTTAAGAAAGGAAAGAGCTTAGCTGCGAACCAACTTCCGCCTAAGTTAGAAATACAATCCGAGTGGGATCTGCTCCACACTCCGGGCTTAGCTGCGAAGTAGCTTTCGCCTAAGTTAAAAATACAATCTAAGTGGGATCTGCTCCACACTCGGGGGCTTAGCTGCGAACCAGTTTTCACCTAACTTAAAAATATAATCCGAGTGGGATCTGCTCCATACTCGGGGGCTTAGCTATGAACCAGCTTTCGCCTAAGTTAATAATAGAATCCAAGTGGGACTGCTCCACACTCGGGGGCTTAGCTGTGAACCAGCTTTCGCCTAGGTTAAAAATACCATCTGAGTGGGATCTACTCCACACTCGGGGGCTTAGCTGCGAACCAGCTTTCGCCTAAGTTAAAAATATAATCCGAGTGGGATCTGCTCCACACTCGAGGGCTTAGCAGTCAACTAGCTTTTACCTAAGATAAAAATACAATCCAAGTGGGATCTACTCCACACTCGGGGGATTAGCTGCAAACCATCATCCCCCTAAGTTAAAAATATAATCCGAGTTGGATCTGCTCCACACTCGCGGCCTTAGCTGCATACCAGCTTTCTCCTAAGTTGAAAATATAATCCGAGTGGGATCTGCTCCACACTCGGTGGCTTCCCTGCGAACCAGCTTGCGCCTAAGTTAAAAATACAACCCGAGTGGGATATGCTCCACACTCAGGGGCTTAGCTATGAACTGCTTTTGCCTAAGTTAAAAATACAATCCGAGTGGGATCTGTTCCACACTCGGGGCCTTAGCTGCGAACCAACTTTCGCCTAAGTTAAAAATACCCAAGTGGGATCTGCTCCGCACTCGGGGGCTTAGCTGCAAATCAATTTTCGCCTAAGTCGAACAAAACACAAGAAGCAAATAAAGACTTAATGGTTCTCAAACCAAAGATTCGATCTGTCCCAATGTTTCGAAAGAAAAACGATCCCAAGGCTCGGTCGAGTATTCGATTACATCATCCACCCAACATTCCGGGGCAAATTTAACCAAATGTTTTAGGCGGAGGGCGGAGGGCTGGCTAGCTCGACAAAGGTCACCAGGTCGATCCCATCAGCAATGCGTGTGGCAGCTTCGGCGAAGGTCTCCATAAATTCCTCAAACTTGACGTTCTTCTTGTTCATCGCACGGAGGCCCGCCAGCTTCTCCTCGCTCGTGTTCCTGAAGTGGACGCGGACAAGAGACAATGCCATGTCTGCACCACTCCGAGCTGCCGACTTCTTCCAGGCTTTCACCCGAGCGGGGACTTCACTCATCCCCATCATGACTAACTCCCCATGTCCATCTGAGTCTCCTTGCCCGGTTGCAGTTCCTTGTCGATCCGACCCAAGACACCTCGGGTCCGAGTGATATAGCTTAGCGCATTCTCCAATCGGTCTTCAAACTGGAGGATGGCAAGGGCTGCTTTGTTGGCGACTAGCGACGTAGTAGGATCAAGATCCCTCTCAAGCCTCTCCAGTTCCAGCTCTTTGTTGTAGCAATGCTCTAGTTGGAAGAAGACTGTCCATGAGGGAGTGACTGGGGAATATTTGGTGGCATATGGATTTCACTTGAAATAAGAAAAACTTACTAGCAAGCTTCTCGCTAAACTCCTCGCAAAATCCCTCGATATGTGCTTCCAGGGCATTCTTCTTGTCAGTCAGCTGCGTGACCTTCTCCTCCAGCGTCTGCTTCTCCTACCCGAACGCACTGGCTTTATCCTCAAACTTCTTCTTCCACTCGGAAGACTCTCCTTTGGCAGTAGCGATGACAGTCTTGAGGTCCTTGATCTCTTCTTCCAACTTTCCGACTGAAGCCAGCTTCTCATCGGCAAGTTTGGTCTTGGTCGTAGATTCCTTCTAGGCCAACACCAGATCCTTGTCCTTGTTCTCCAGGGCCTGCTTCATGGTTTCTAAAGAAATAGAAGTCCTGAGCCTGGTTACAAGTTGGTTGTTCTCACTACGAACATCTGTCTAAGCAGAGTGACTCGGATCATAAGGGAAAAAAACAATATGCAACCACCAGACGAAGCAAATGGCTTAACTCCTAGAGCTTTCTTCTCTTTCTCTAGTCGGGCACTCTTGAGCTTGTCAGCTTCCAGATCCAGTCGAAGGGACATCACCACCTTGTCCATGGCAGTGTAATGGGATCCCAACTCACAAGTCCTCTACAACATGCAGGAAACAATCAATCTAAAGACCCAACGGAGAAGCCAAAGCATTATCTCGCGAACATCCTGATAGGCACTGCTCGAAGGAACAAGGTAGACTGGTACAAGACCCTGGAGTACCCTCTGACTACCGAGTAGGCCACATACTACCGAGTGGAACAAGCTGGATCAGTACAAGATCTTGAGGTACCTCTGACTACCGAGCCTACCGTACACTAACGAGTGGAACAAGCTGGATCAGTACCAGATCCTGAAGTACCCTTGGGCTACCCAGTCGGTCGTACCCCTCCGCAAGAAACAAGCTTGACCAGTACCAAATTCGATCAGTACCAGATCCTGAAGTACCGTCTGATCTACCCTTGCTTGGTCGGCTCCCGAGTCAGCAATGAAGAAGATAGAGGACAACGACACAAGACGATCTCCTCCATTCGACTGACCTCCGATTCAACAATGAAGAAGATCCTACCGATTATCTTGCCACCGCATGGGTGTTGCCAAGTGTCCGGAACGCCTAGCGACAGTTCTAAAGACCGTCGCAATTGCCCGCAATCGACGACAGTCTCGGGTACTACACCCAGTGGGTCCACTCAGCGTGCCCCCACTGGAAAGTGACTTGTCGATGTGCTACAAAAATTACAAACAGCCTTAGGGCGAAACGACCTCAAGTTCCAAGACTACCACCGACTGCCCCAGTCAACGGTAGCCTCGGGGACTACACCCAGTGAGTGTGTCACGCCCAATATGCGACCCTATCCGAGAGGAACTCGAAGGTCCCACCAAGGATAGACCCGCATATTGAAACACTTTTGCAAGGTGGATATCATTACATCAACATTACATAAAAGATGGGGATACATATAAAAGGCACAAACGCCCCAAGAATACACCAATACAACATACATAAGATCAACATCCGTCTACGGATGAAACACAAACAGAAACTCAAACGACATCCACCCTGCTAGCCCAGGCCGCCGACTTGGAACCTATCCCCTGATCGAAGAAGAAGAAGAAGAACTCCAAAACAAGCAACATCGCTCTCGCGTCATGATCATCGCAAAACCTGTACCTGCAACTGGTGTTGTAGTAATCTATGAGCCATGAGGACTCAGCAATCCCATTACCATGGGTATCAAGACTAGCAAAGCTTAAAGGGGTAAGGAAAGGATAGGTGGTGAGGTTGCAGCAGCGACTAAGCATGTATGGTGGCTAACATACGCAAATAAGAGCGAGAAGAGAATCAACGAAACGGTCGTGAAACTAGCAATGATCAAGAAGTGATCCTGAACTCCTACTTACGTCAAACATAACCCAAAACTGTGTTCACTTCCCGGACTCCGCCGAAAAGAGACCATCATGGCTACACACGCGGTTGATGCGTTTTAATTAAGTCAAGTGTCAAGTTCTCTACAACCAGACATTAACAAATTCTCATCTGCCACATAACCGCGGGCACGGCTCTCGAAAGTTTATACCCTGCAGGGGTGTCCCAACTTAGCCCATTATAAGATCTCACGGTCAACGAAGGATATTCCTTCTCCCGGGAAGACCCGATCAGTCTCGGAATCCCGGTTTACAAGAAATTTCGACAATGATAAAACAAGACCAGCAAAGGTGCCCGAATGTGCCGACAAATCCGGATAGGAGCTGCACATTCTCGTTCGCAGGGCACACCGGAGGAGCAATCCGCACAACTAAAACCAGGCCTCAAGTTTCCCCGAGGTGGCGCTGCAAAGGGCTCTAGTTTGGACCAACACTCAGAGGAGCACTGGCCCGGGGGGTAAAATAAAGATGACCCTCGGGAGCGCGACTCCCAAGGGAAAAAGGCTTAGGTAGGCAAATGGTAAAACCAAGGTTGGGCCTTGCTGGAGGAGTTTTATTCAAAGCGAACTGTTAGGGGGTTCCCATAACACCCAACCGCGTAAGGAACGCAAAATCAAGGAACATAACACCGGTATGACGGAAACTAGGGCGGCAAGAGTGGAAAAAAACACCAGGCACAAGGCCGAGCCTTCCACCCTTTACCAAGTATATAGATGCGTTAATTAAATAAGAGATATTGTGATATCCCAACATAAACATAATCCAACATGGAGCAAACTTCATCTTCACCTCCAACTAACAACGCTATAAGAGGGGCTGAGCAAAAAGCGGTAACATAGCCAAATAATGGTTTGCTAGGAAGGGTGACAAAGGTTAGAGGTGGTTTCATGGCAATTTGGGAGGCTTGAAGAGCAAGTGATAGGTAGCGCAGCATAGCGATAGAATGAAGCAACTAGCATAGCAATGATAGTAATGAGATCCAAGGTTACGGTCATCTTGCCTGAAATCCCACTAGGAATAATAACGAGTCCATGAAGAAGAAGAAGCCACGAAGACGGACCAAGTGTAGTCGAACGGATCCTCACGAACGCAACGAAACGGGAACTATCGAGAAGAAGCACACAACATGGTAAACACACCACACATGAACAAGGCATGATGCTCAATCAAGTATGATGCAGACAAGGCTATATGATGCTACTCATGGCAAGAGATGATGCATACAAGAGCAACACATCAAAGCAAGTTTAAATGAGGCCGGAACTAACATATAACAAATCCGGTATGTCCTCATATGCAAGTTTCGAAATTGGTCCAGATCTGAATAAACCTTATGTTCAAGTTATTAAACAGCAAGTTAAGATGCACCAAGATGATCTACACGAAATTCTAGTCAAGTTACATATAAACTTCATTTAGTTCGGAGCTACGGCCTAGAAGATATGAGCAAAACAAGTTAAACATGGCATTGATACAAAAGGCATTCAAACATCAAGCAAACACCTCATAACAAGGATGCAACAAGGTAATATAAAACTACATGCAAAACTAAGCAAGTTTCATATAGAGCATGCTCAAAACGGAGCAACGGTGCAACACATACACTCCAAACAAGACATAACAACAATATGTCCAAAATAGCAACTAGGCATCTAGCAAGCATCAAAACAATATGCTACAGCACATCAACATGAAAACAGAAGGCATGGATGTGATGTACAGGTATAGCACTATAAAAAATGAACACTGAGTCATCTCCAGAAACCACTAGAACATGCTCAAAAGGACATGACAAGACTGCAAATAATAATCACTGTGCATGGCAGAAATAACATCAGGTTGCTAAGTTTAAAGCTATCAAACAGCATGCTACAAGAATAGATCATAGCAAACAAAGGCATGGCATGAATCTACTAATTGCATAGAACAAAAGTCCCTTAATGATCATGAGCCAAAAAGGTACAGAAGATATGATGGCACCCATGTAAACATAGCAAGTTTCATAAACAGATTCAGACTCGGCAGAAAAACCGAGCATGGCATAAACAGAATTATGAAGGCATCTTTGCGAGCTCAAATCACTAATCACAAAGCATTTCATGGCATGTGAAGGCATCCAACAGTAAGATGGCATAATTATGAAGCTAAGCATGGCAAGAGCAAATTCATAGGGTGCATGGATCACTAGCAAAACACATGTCAAAACTGAACTTCATGTTAACAGGCTGACAGCAACATTATTTAGCAATTTGAGAGCAAGTTTGCAACAAGCTACAGCAGGCTATAAATGCAACCAAGGGCATGGATGGATAGAGCATAACATGTATAATAAAACAACCTCAGTGAACTCATGGTAGCAGCAGGTTAACCTGGCATCACAATATTACAGCTACACACTTGGCAGAAATGACCAAGTCACAAAAATCAGCAACATCACGGAGGCTAATTTGCATGCTTGTGCTAGTCACCACATATATCACAAAAATACAAGACAAGCACCCCTGTAAAGATGGCATGATGTAGTTCAAAACACATGTAGAGCTCATGCTCATAGGATGCACACAAAATGCAACGAAAATAACAAATCAGCAAGTTATAACAGTCTCAGCAGGTTAACATCATATAGCACTCTTGCAATGACGACTAGGGCATCAAGAAATAGACTCAAACAAGCATGGCGCAATGGAACGAAATGAAGAGCACCTCATGATGAACATTTTGACATATCACACGCACAAAGCGGAGTAACACACATGAAGTTATGCAGGTAAAAGATGCACACATGCAGTTTGAAAATCTGGGACTTAGACATATTTCACCTCGCAGAAAACTGGATGGAGCCGGTTGCTTGGTTGGACGAGCGGGTGGATCTCATCCACCCGGGATGGATCTGACCGGAGAGAACTCCGGCGAGCTCGCGAGGACTCCGGCGAGGCTCGTCGGCGGCGGGGAAGACGCGGAGGCGGAGCAGGGGGCACGGGGCGAGGTGGGGCGTGGCCGGAAGGCGACGGGGACAGGGCGCCGGCCTGAGGGCGCTGCGGCGGCGCGCGCCAGGCGGCAAGGCACGGGGCGCCGGGAGGAGGCCACGACGGCTTGACGGCGGCTCGGGCGCCCGTGGCGCGGGGGCGCCTGTGGGAGGCGGCGACGGGCGGACAGCGGCCCGACTCAGGCCCAGGGAGGGCTGGATCTGGGCTCGTTCGGGCCCCGGCGAAGTGGGCGCCGGCAGCGGTGACGTGGCGCGCCCTGAGTGGCTGCGGGGCGGCGGATGGCGACGTGGCAGCTTCGGATTGGCTGGAGCGATGTGGCTGGTGGCGGTGGATGCGTCCGGCGGCGGGCGGACATGTCCGACGGGCGAGAGGGAGGTTTGATCTAGGGTTTGCCCGAGAATTTCGGGGAAGGGGAATAATTTATAGGTAGAGGGAGCTAGGACAGTCCAAATGGGGTGCGGTTTTCGCCCACACGATCGTGATCGAACGGCGGAGAGCATGGAGGGGGGTTTGCTGGGTTAGTGGGCTGATTTGGAGGGGTATTGGGCTGCAAGACAAAAGGGGCTTCGGGGTTACACGGTTAACCTTGGGGCATCAAACGACCTCCAAATGGAACGAAATTTGACGGGCGGTCTATCGGTGATATACCAAGGCCACTCGGCAAATCTCGGCCCATTCCGAGACCGTTTTTCTCTCGCTCACGAAACAAGGCTGAGAGGGGGGACGGCGCGTGCGAGAGTGTCGGGGCTCAGAACGGACAACGGAGAGAACTGGGAGGACCCGAACGGATGCAAGTTTTGAAAAACATGAAGATGAAATGCAGATGATGACATGCCAAAGTCGGCGAATAACTGGGAGACACCTAGCGCATCGAATCTGGGGCGTTACAGGGTGCACTCGGCGTGCCCTCACTGAATCGTGACCAATCGGATACGTGCCGGCTAGACTCCGAGTGAACACGACAAGAAAAACACACACACACAAAAAAAATGTTCAAAGACTCTTGACGACTAAACCTAGTCGACAAGAGGCTCCGGTACTACACCCAGTGGGTGTACTCAGCGTGCCCCCACTGGATCATGAACACCCAGTTGGCGATAGGAGCCTTGGCGAGGGGAAGCATCCGGTATGGACACGTCAGCACACGGCACTCCCTCCTTGATGGCATCCGGATTGGGCGGGTCGGCCCTCTCATCATCATCCAGCTAGATGATCTCAGGTGGGGCTGCACGAATATATGAACCAAGAAAATCATCAGAGTTCAGTCGGAGAAGACCTGAACGTCCAAGTCAGTCGATGCAACATACCTTTGGAGGTGGCGGCATCCGCCGCATCAGCGTCGCTCGGACTTGGCTTGTGGGCATGCGGGTCCGAATAAGTTTTCGAGGTGTCATTGCTACAAGTTTCAAACAGCACTCGGTCAGCAAGCAGATCACCACAAAAACAAATAAAGAACCAATAAAGATACTGACATCGAAGCCACGGAAAACCGCCACCCTGATCAGCACCGTGGCCTTCTGAGGCTTCACAGAAACCCGCTTGGGCAGCTTGGGTTGCTTCTTCGCCAAGCTCCGAGCCTCGGCGCACGCACGCTTGGATCTACAAGTCGTCCGCTCTGAAGCATTCGACTGCGACGCCCCTCCGGCCTTGCCACTTGGATCATCTTGTGCCTTCATGATGAGGACCTCAATACCGTTGTTACACCCATAGCTACTGCTACTATACATACTGGACCAATTACTAGAGCTCGTGCACGCCAATTGAGTTACCAAGTACTTTTGCTTCTTGCTGAAAATTCTAATGTTCATGAGAATATGATGCTGCCTAAATTGGATGAACACTGGGGTAGGATCAAGCATGGAGATGAAGGCTTTCGCAAAGGGATCCAGAATGGTGTTTATAGTGCATATTTGAGCACATTGAACCCTCCGTTATGACCTACAATGACATGGACGAAATATACAAGATGCCCCTTCATAAATTTCGTCCATAGCTTATTTGAGGTGCTGCGCCACCTTATTTTTGGGCCAGACCCATGTAATTTCGAAATACTTAAGTATAATGTTTTTAGAGTCCGTATGTGTGGGGAAACAAAGTTAGGGTTTGTTTCAGACCCTTCTACAAGGGGTCACGAAATTCCCCCTCCTCCTCCATATATACAGCCCGTAGGGCGTCGTTTAGACTTTGGGTTTTGTTTAGATTAAAAGTTTGCCATAGCTGCAACTTCGCGTACTTCGTTTGTTATCAACGACCAGAGCAAGACGTCACAAAACCCCACTTTTGTCAATAAAGCTTCCCTCTTATATTCGAATATCCAGATTGCAATCTTAATTTTCTGCTTGTTCTTCGTTTGCTTGTAGGAAATAGACCATCGTGGTCAGGTTGATCATGTTTTGGCGTGGTCAATAAGCCCTCGGAAGTTGGTTTAGCGATTGCGAAGGCGCGACGTCTTTTCACATTTGTAATTGGATCGTCAAAGTCGACTCCCACAGAAAACAATAGCTATCTCATCTAAACATCAGGACACCTTCGCCTCTATAAAGTGGTATCAGATTTCCAGGTTGCTCGGTAAGATTTTATAGTTTTTCGTAGTTTAGAGCGAGTCTGCTCTTCATACCTACAGTCCGAAAAAGCCAGAAAAAAATTTAGGGTTAGTTCATCATATCCAAACAAATCTGAGCCATTTCATAATCTTTTCTGCATTTGCATTGTTGAATTCGCGGTTACATCGTCGTGTCAAGTTGCTGGTCTTAGCGTCTAGTTCTTTAAAGTTTCGAGTTCTGTTCACAAGTTGTCACGCTGCCGCCGCACCATTGTGATCGCCGCTGCCGTATACCACCACCGCTTATCCGCTACTTCTCTGAGTCCATATACCACCACCGATCCGAGTCCATATACCATCACTGCTCCGAGTCCATATACCACCACCGATCTGAGTCCATATACCACCACTAATCCGAGTCCATCCCATATTAGGTTTGCTTTCCAGATCCATCTGTACTCATATTCGTTTTCCTTGTGTGAGTAGGTTTCGGATTCCATCAATCTTTTGTCGTCCGTAGAAGAGGTTGGTTTCCAAAAGAGGATTCTACAAACCACCCTCCGTTTAGGCCCAAAATTTTCCAAAAACGCACTTGTCAAAAAAAATCTGGCTATCCTATTTTTAGGTGTTTCCAAGCATTTTGAGACAGTCACCGTTATAGAAAGTTTTTTTGAGCAGTTTCCAGTTTTTGGGTCCGGGCAGTCGAAAAAGAAAAAAAAATTGCTTGACGGATTTGTGACACCCCACTACCACGACCACGCTTTCCAAGCTTTGCGAGTTTTGACTACCACGGTTGCCGATCACCACCTGCTGTTGGGTAAGAATTGGTAAGAATATGATATTTGCTTGACGGATTTGTGACACCCCACTACCACGACTTTTTAGTAGTCTGTAGGATCATAATATGTGTGTTTCTACTACTTCTAACGATGGCAGGATCACAAGCCGATGAGAGTGACTGGGAGAACATGACGAAGAAGTGCTTCATGATAAATTTCAGCAAATATTGAGCCAACGGGTGGAAGATGTGATGGCCAACTTTGGAAAGGCACTAGAGAGGATTGATGACATTGAGAAGACAATTGACACCAAGTTGGACGCCAACTTCGATGAAGTACTCGCACGTCTACCACAACCACAACCCGCATCTGCTACACCACTGCAACAATATCAACAACCACCTCCACGCTGCGATCCAGTAGGGCGAGCACAGTGTGTTCCTCTTTAGCCAGGACAAACTTCTGGTGCCGCTGCTACTACTGTTAATGCTTTTGTAGCTCATGCCGCTACTGCAGAGGTGGAGGATTATTACGAGGATGAGGTTGATCAAAATCAGAACTATGGGCAACCACTAGCACCACCACCAGCAGGTCAAGCTCATGCATATAATCACAATGGTAGGGCTGCAGCACCACATCAGGTACGAGATTATGACCATATTCCTAAACTAAAATTGAATATTCCATCGTTTGAGGGAAGATATATTCCTGATAGACATGTTTCTGTTAGAAACTGAACAACGTTTCACATGCTTACAATATCCTAAGGATAGACATGTTTCTGTTGTTGTTTGTGAATTCACTAGTTTTCCTTCTGTTTGGTGGTCTGAACATTGTAGATTATATCATGCTAGTATCCCTACTACTTGTGCTGCTTTGAAAACTGCTATGCGTACTCGTTGGGTTCCACCTTATTATCAACATGAATTACTTCAAAAACTATAGCGTTCGAGACAAGGAATACATTCTGTAGAGGAGTATTATCAGGAATTACAAACTGTCATGATTAGATGTGCTATTGTTGAGGATAATGAAGCCATGCTTGCATGTTTTATGGGTGGATTAAATAGAGAGATTCAGACAATTTTAGAGTATAAGGAGTATAACGATATCACTCGTTTATTCTATCTTGCTTGCAAAGCTGAACGTGAAGTGCATGATCGACAGGCATTGGCGCGGACTAATTTTTCTACAGGTCGACCTTCATCATGGACACCGCGTGCATCTTCTACTTCCACACGTTCTGCTACACCAGCACTTTCGTCTGCTGCCACCTCCAACCGTGATACAAGAAAGCAGGCACTACCACCACTATCTGCCAAGAGCACACCTACTAGGCCTGCACAGAGCTCTTTTTCATCCATGGCATCAACAGGGCACACACATGATATTATTTGTTGTCGTTGTAAGGGTAGAGGTCATTATGCGAGAGAATGCAAATCTCCACGTGTTATGATTGCTACTGAGGATGGTGGGTATGAGTCCGCTAGTGACTATGGTGAGGAGACTTTGGCCCTTATTACAAGTGAAGAACACGGTGGAGATGATTCTAATCATGAGACGCAATACATGGTTGCTGAAGATGCTGACAGGTATGAAAGTTTAGTTGCTCAACGTGTTTTGAGTGTGCAAGTCACATAAGCTGAGCAAAATGAGAGGCGTAATTTTTTCCATACAAAGGGAATTGTGAAGGAACGTTCTGTGCGCGTCATCATAGATGGAGGGAACTGCAACAACTTTGCTAGCATGGAGATGGTGGAGAAGCTATCTCTCACCATAAGACCACATCCACATCCTTACTACATCCAATGGTTCAACAACAGCTGCAATGTTAAGGTAACACATATTGTTTGTGTGCATTTTAGTATTTCTACATATGGTGATTATGTTGATTGTGATGTTGTACCCATGCAAGCATGTTCCTTAATAGTTGGTAGACCATGGAAATTTGGTAAAAATTATGTACACCATGGTAGAAACAATCAGTATACTCTTGTTCATAAGGATAAACATATTACTTTGCTTCCTATGTCTCCTAATTCTATTTTGAAAGATGATATTAATAGAGCTAATGAAGCAAAATAGGAGGAAAATAAGAGTGAAAATCAGATTGTGGCAAAAGAATTTGAGCAACAAATGAAGCCTAATAATAAACCATCTAGTGTTGCTTCTGAAATTAAATTGACAAGTGCATGTTTACTTGCCACCTAATCTGATATTGATGATCTAGATATCAGCAAATCTGTTTGATATGCTTTTGTGTGCAAAGAGGCATTATGTTCATTCGAGGACGTGCCTTCCTCTTTGCCTCCTGTTGTCATTAACATTTTGCAGGAGTTCGCTGACATCTTTCCAGAAGACGTGCCACCGGGATTACCAACTACTCGAGGGATTGAGCATCAAATTGACATAATTCCTGGTGCATCGCTACCTAACTCAGCACCATACCGTACCAATCCAGAGGAGACGAAGGAGATTACACGTCAAGTACAGGAGCTGCGAGATAAAGGTAATATACACAAATCCCTTAGTCCTTGTGTTGTTCCTATTATACTAGTGCCCAAAAAGGATGGTACATCGCGAATGTGTGTTGATTGTAGAGGCATTAATAATATCACTATTCGTTATCGTCATCCTATTCCTAGGCTACATGATATGCTTGATGAATTGAGTGGCTCTACAATATTCTCCAAAGTTGATTTGTGTAGTGGATACCATCAAATTCGTATGAATTGGGAAATGAATGGAAAACGAGATTTAAAACTAAGTTTGGATTACATGAGTGGTTAGTCATGCCTTTTTGGTTAACTAATGCACCTAGTACTTTCATGAGATTAATGAACGAAGTTTTAAGTGCTTTCATTGGACGATTTGTGGTAGTTTACATTGATGATATACCGATTTATAGCAGATCTTTGGAGGAACATTTGGAACATTTACATGTTGTTTTTACTGCTCTATGTGATGCACGTTTGTTTGGTAACTTTGGGAAGTGCACCTTTTGCACCGACCAAGTATCTTTTCTTTGCTATGTTGTTTCTCCACAGGGAATTGAAGTTGATAAAGCCAAAATTGAAGCTATTGAGAGTTGGCCGCAGCCCAAAGCGGTCACACAAGTGAGGATTTTTCTTGGACTCACTAGTTTCTATAGGAGTTTTCTGAGAGATTTCAGCACCATTGCTGCACCTTTGTTTGGGGTACCGCACAGGAAGTAGCCTTCACGGTATTGAAAGATAAGTTGACACATGCTCCTTCACTCCAACTTCCTGATTTTAGTAAGACTTTTGAGCTTGAATGTGATGCTGGTGGAATTGGATTGGGAGGTGTGTTATTACAAGACGGTAAACCTGTTGCATACTTTTTTGAAAATTTGAGTGGGCCTAGTGTGAACTATTCTACTTATGATAAGGGCCTAGTCTGAATGTGATGCTCTTGTTCGAACTTTAGAAACATGGCAACATTATTTATGGCCCAAAGAATTTGTTATATATTATGATCATGAATCTTTGAAACATATTCAAAGTCAAGCAAAACTGAACCGTAGACATGCTAAATGGGTTGAATTCATTGAGACTTTTTCTTATGTCATAATACACAAGAAGGATAAAGAAAATGTTATTGTGGATGCATTGTCTCGTCGCTGTACTATGCTTTCACAACTTGACTTTAAAATATTTGGTTGGTAGACCATCAAAGATCAATATGCGCATGATGCTGAAATTAATGATGTATTGCAGAATTGTAAAGAAGGGAGAACATGGAACAAGTTCGTCGTTAATGATGGATTTGTGTTTCGTGCTAACAAGCTATGCATTCTAGCTACCTCCATTCATCTTTTGTTGTTGCCGGAGGTGCATGGAGGAGGATTAATGGGACGTTTTGACGCAAAGAAGACGGAGGACGTACTTGCTACACATTTATTTTGGCCAAAGATGAGACAGGATGTTGACCGTTTTTTTGCTCCCTGCACTACATGTCAAAAAGCTAAGTCACGACTTAATCATCATGGTTTATATATGCCTTTGCCTGTACATAGTGTTCCATGGGAGGATATATCTATGGATTTTGTTTTAGGATCACCTCGAACAAAGAAGGGGAGGGATAGCATATTTTTTGCGTGGATGGAATTTAAAAAATGGCACACTTCATACCATGTCATAAAAGAGATGATGCTGCTAATGTTGCTGATTTGTTCTTTCGTAAAATTATTCGCTTGCATGGTGTGCGAAATACTATTGTTTCAGATCGTCATACTAAATTTCTTAGCCACTTTTGGAGATGTTTATGGGCTAAGTTGGGGACTAAACTACTTTTTAGTACTACATGTCATGCTCAAACTGATGAACAAACTGAAGTAGTCAATAGAACTTTGTCTACTATGCTTAGGGCTGTTTTGAAGAATAACAACAAAATGTGGGAAGAATGCTTGCCTCATATTGAATTTGCTTATAATGGTTCACTGGATTCTACTACTAAGATGTGCCCTTTTGAGATTGTGTATGGTTTTCTACCTTGTGCACCTATTGATTTTTTGCCTCTTCCATCTTCGGAGAAGGTTAATTTTGATGCTAAAAAATGTGCTGAATTGATCTTAAAGATGCATGAGTTAACTAAGGAGAACATTGAGCGTATGAATGCTAAATATAATCATGCTGGAGATAAGGGTAGAAAACATGTTGTGTTTGCACCTGGAGATCTTGTTTGGTTACATTTGCGTAAGGATAGATTTCTTGATTTATGCAAATCAAAGATAATGCCATGTGCTGATGGTCCTTTTAAGGTGTTGGAGAAAATACATGATAATGCATATAAACTTGAGCTGCCTGCAGATTTCGGGGCTATTCCCAATTTTAACATTGCAGATTTGAAGCCTTATTTGGGTGAGGAAGATGAGCTTCTGTCGAGAACGACTTCATTTCAAGAAGGGGAGGATGATGAGGACATAAATACCATTGTTATACCCACAGCCCCAGCTGCTATACATACTAGACCAGTTACTAGAGCTCGCGCACGCCAATTGAATTACCAGGTAATTTCATTTCTTGGTGACAATTCTAATGTTCATGAGAATATGATGCCGCCTAAATTGGATACATTAGTGTTGATTACTAATGATCAGCCTAGCATGGACAACAGGGATGAACACTGGAGCAGGATCAAGCAAAGGGATCTAGAATGGCATTTCTAGTGCATATTTGAGCAATTTGAAGCCTCCATGATGACCTACAAGCACATGGACGAAATATACAAGATGCCCCTTCATAAATTTCTTCCATACCTTATATTAGGTGCTGCGCCAACTTATTTTTTGACCAGGCCCATGTAATTCTGAAATACTTAAGTATAGGCTATTTTTAGAGTCCGTTTGTGTGGGCAAACAAAGTTAGGGTTTGTTTCGGACCCCTCCTACAAGGGGTCACAAAATTCCCCTCTACTCCTCCATATATATAGCCCTTAGGGTGTCATTTAGACTTTGAGTTTTGTTTAGATTTAAAGTTCGTCATAGTTGCGACTTCGCGTACTTTGTTTGTGTTCAACGGCCAGACCAAGACGTCAGGGAACCCCACTTTCATCAATAAAGCTTTCCTCTTATATTCGCAATATCCAGATTGCTATCTCAGTTTCTTGCTTGTTCTTTGTTTGCTCGCAGGAAATAGACCCTCGTGGTGAGGTAGATCGTGCTCCGGCGTGGTCAATAACCCCTCGGAAGTTGGTTTAGCGATTGCTAAGGTGCGACGTCTTCGCACGTTCGTAGTCGGATTGTCAAAGTTGACTCCCACAGAAAATGATAGCTATCTGATCGAAACATCAGGAAAGCTTCACCTCTATCACTTCATGCGGGGTTCCTTGGGGGCCTCATAGGACTGAGAGGACTTGGCCTCCTCCCCATCCTCCATGCTCTCATCCTCTTGACTCTCCTCGTCATTGTCGACATCGTCATCGTCAGCCTCTTTCGAGTATCGGCGCTTAGAATCACTCACCGCGTCTTCAGGCGACCGATCGACCATTGGGATGTCGGAAATCATGTTCTAGAATTCCTGAGGAGCGAACACATCAAAACACTGTAGTCACATACACAAATAAGCAATGTACCAGCAAGTTGGTTGGCCAGAAACACTTCACCTCGATAGTCGGCGGGATCTCTTTGGAGTAGGCCGGCACCAGCCTGGCTCCCCGAGGGTTGTCTCTAGCGCACATGATGGCCTTGATCTTGGCCCCCACATCTGATGCGGAGCATCCTACGGATATCACCCTGTCAAGACTCCGTTTGGCGAGTGACACGTGCGACATCTACTTCACATACCCAAAGGTGAATCATCTCCTTTACACGTGCTCACTTGACCCTTTTGAGGATGGTATACTACTTGACACTCCACTCGTGTGCATACATAGGTATTGTCAGAGCTTCACGGATGTCGAGGAGGAGTGCAAGCGCCAAGGAACAACTACACCATCCATGAGGGAAGCGTGGAAGAGAAGGAAGAAGAAGCATGGATTAGCTTCTGGAAAGCAGGGAACTTCCGGCCTCCTGCCCGGAACTTTCGACGCCTGGAACTTCCGGCCATCCCGGAACTTCCGGCCCTGCTGCACCGAGGCTGACCAAGAGCGTGCAAACTCTCTGGATAGCCTGGACCCTGCCCGGACCTTCGTCTGGAACCTCCGGCGCCTGGACCTTCCAACCGTCCCCGGAACTTCCGGCCCTACCTGCACACAGAGACTCGGCCCGAGGCCATGTACCCTTTCACCCCTCACTTACCCCTTTGTGGCTATCACTATATATACCCATCCCCTCCTCCATTCTAGGGTTAGCATAGTGATAGCTCATTTGAGAGATGGAGATTTGCTCATCCATCCGGATCTACTCCACCGAGAGAGACCGCGGCCTCTACGGAGAAGATCCATCTTGGATTCAAGACCCCTAACGGGAAGACCTTCAAGACCTCCTCACGGAGAAGAACTTGCTACTTATATCGTCCTTTGTTGATCATGGGTCGTGTATCTCTTTGTGTTTTGAGGATTTAGCACATGTGTAATCGAATCTTGTTTGTTTGAGTGATTCCTCTCGTGTTTTCCTTCGTGTTTTTCCCCTTATGTTCTTCATGTTCTTCGCGGGATCCGCACCAATCGTGAAAGATTGGGCATCTAGGGTTCTACCCTACATCATATTGGTATCAGAGGAACGTTGATCACGTATTGGATCCCCTACTCCCCCCCTTTCCAGCCTTGTTTTGCTTGATTTCGTCCTAACTTCGAAAATTCCCACAAAAAATAGCCCCAATTTTTTTTGTGACTTGTTTGTTTGGATAATGTTTTGTTGATTTTGATCCATGGATTCATTGTCTTTCAAGTGGATCTAGCCTTACCCGTCTTTTCCCCCATTTCCATCCACGAAATCTTCTCAACTTTGCCCCGGAAAATCGTGTTTTTCCGCCCCCGTTCTCAGATCTGGAGTTTAGGGTTCGTCCCGGAAGAAATTCCACGACCCATGGAACTTCCGGACTCCCCTGGAACTTTCAGGCTAAACAAAGAGTTTACCCAAAATACCCCGGCTTCCCCGAGACTTTTTCTACGACCCCCGGAACATCCGGCCACGTTCCAGAACTTCTGGAGCCCGAAACTTCCGGCCCTAGGCCCAGAACTTCCGGCCTAACCAGAAACTTTCCCCGAAATTTCAGCATCAGCCTCTTTCACCGTTTCATCAGAACTTTTGGCTCCGAACCCTGATTTGAGTGTTCTTTGGCTCGTTTTGAAGCTAACGACGTGCCAGAGGTCCTCACATTTGTTTCACCACCTTTTAATACCATCAAATTTTTGGAACTTTGGCATCTTTTCCTAGCCCTTCCACCATATCGTACGCAATACCACCATAGCCTTCCGCAAGCTAACCCATTTTGATCCCCATTGCATTTGAGGTTGTTTCAGTAGTGATTTGAGTCTCCTAAGGTGTTTTTGCTACTTATGGACGGTTATTTATTCATAAACCACCACCATAACTTCCGCATAACCTTGCCCACCATACATTTCCACCACCTCAGGTTAACCCAATTTTGTTTGAGCTTGTCCGAGTTGTGGTTTGTGCCTCCTAAGGTGTTTCCTCTACTTAGGGATTGTGACTTCAACTCCGACAGTGTGTATAGTCAACCAACATAACCTCCACTTCCACATTGCATACTCTAAAACCCATCATTCACTTCTGCAATCCCATGTAGCTTCCAAAACCACCACCTCATTCTGCTACAACCACTTGACATTTGCCTTTGGAGATTTTGAGTTCGTGGTTTTTCCGTTTTCCTAAGGTGTTTCAGCTAATTAGAAACGGTTCTACATCAAGAGCACCGCCTCTCATCATCGCCATAGATTAGTCATCAACAACGACCACTTCACCATTTTGACACCATAACCATAAGCAAAAACAGTAACCTCTATATCATCTTGGTATCGTGGTATCCCATCATTGTACATTCTTCTTGCCATAGTATTCTTAACCCCCGAGCCATTTTGCGTCACTTGCCTATCGAGACTAGCCATTTGAGTATTGCTGGTAACGTTACTTGTGGACATTAGTGATCATCGATCTACACCTTCCATTGTATATATACCATATCATATTGGTACCATCTTGATATCATATCATCCCTTGTGTCACAATATTGTTCCCGTATATACACAATTGCTATCTTGGTTTGTGCATTTCACATTGTGGCCATATCAAAAAAAATAAGACTTTATGCAAAGAAAAAAACAAAGAGCTTGTAAGCAATAGCCATAGCATCATACCACATTGCATATAACATTGTCATATCCGATCATCTTGGATCATCTTGAGAGAAACACCGGGAATCATATATAGATAGCATACTTGATATATAAGTCATTGCATTTTTGCTTAGTAGGTTGTGCACAAGTCTCATATCCGCCTATTGTGCAATCATGCTAGCGTCTCTCTAGCGTTGTGCAACAAGAGCATTTTCCATTGATTTCACATTTTGAGCTCATTCCTTGGTTGCACGACCCCATTTATCTATCTGTGTGTGTGTTTCCTTGGTTGCACTTTTTATGGCCTACCCAGATCTACGTACGTTTGTGGTGTTGCATATATGTTTGTGTTTGCAGGTACAGGTATTTGAAATGCGATAGTTGCCAATATTTTGCCGGAATGTTGATTCATTTCCGTTTTGGCGAGAATTTGGCACTATGCATTCTTTTTGGTCCTATTATTAGGCAAAGTCATGCCAAATTTTTTCTTGGTTCTAAAGTATCATTTTGCTCTACCCCGCAGGGGACCATGGTCCGCACGATGACCGAAGGAATTGTGAATAGGTTTTTGACCTCCGCGAAGGCTGAGATGCTTCAAAAGAACGAGACGGAGATAAGATGTCCGTGTCAAAGATGCAAGCTGAAGAGCCTTATTGCAGACTCGGATTCCGGGCAGGTGCGGGACCACCTGCTCTTGCGGGTTTCATGGATGGCTATCGGTGGCAAGGTGATGAAGATGACTATGAAGTCGTCCATGATGGCCGGGCAAGAAATGAGGAAGGGCAGCAAGACAACCACCGCGGCAAGGGCGGGCGAGAGGACGAAGAATCTCCAGGACATGATCACGACGGTGATGCTGTACACAGTCATCATGTAGAAGATGCAGGACATGATGATGAGGAAGATCAAGTCGAAGGGCATGATCATGAAGATGAAGATGCCGGAGCAGACGACGATGGACCATCGATGGGCTAGGTTTAGGACCCTCATATTCAATAGCTGCTTCTCAAGCAGACGGATAACGCAAGAGCTGCTGCCCGAGAGAAAGCCAAGCTGGATCAACTGGAGATAGACGCGGTTACTCCATTGTATGAAGGATGCAGGCCCGAGGATACCCGCCTTAAAGTAACGCTCATGGCTCTGGAGAGGAAGGTAAAACATAAAATGACCGACGCATGCTTCGACGAGAACATGTCATTCTGGCACGAACGTCTTCCCAAGGGGAACAAGTGCCCGACCAGTTTCGAGGAGGCGAAGAAAATCGTGTGTCCTCTGGATTTACCGCACGTGAAATACCATGCGTGCATCAACAATTGCATCATTTATCGGGACGAGCACGCGGAGTCTACCATATGACCGGTGTGCGGCGTCACTCGATACAAGAAGAGGAAGAAAGCTCCTCGAAAAGTGGTGTGGTACTTTCCGATCACTCCTCGTCTGCAGCGGTATTTCGCGGACCCTAAGCTAGCAAAGCTCCTGCGTTGGCACGCGGATAGGGAGGAGAAGAAGCGAGAAGATGACGGAAATGATCCGGAGACAAATAAAAAAGAGAAGATGCTGAGTCAACCTAAGGATGCGAGCCAGTGGCAAGATTTGAACTTTGAACACCCAGAATTTGGGGACGATCCAAGGAACATCGTGCTGGGCGCGAGCACCAATGGAGTCAGTCCGTTTGGCAGCCAGAGAAGCACACATAGCACCTGGCCTGTGTTTGTGTGGATGTACAACCTTCCCCCTGGTTGTGCATGAAGAGGAAGTACATTCACATGAGTATGCTAATTGAAGGGCTGAAACAACCAGGGAACGACATCAATCTGTATCTGGGGCTGCTGAAAGAGGAGCTAGACACGCTGTGGAAAACGCCAGCCAATACGTGGGACGCCTCAGAGAAAGAATATCTCCCTATGAGAACCGCACTACTCACGACGGTGCACGACTATCTCGGTTACGGATATCTCGCGAGGCAGGTGGTCCACGGATTTTCTGGATGCGTAAGGTGCATGGATGACACAACGTATCGCTAGCTAGATAGAGATCTCGGGTCTTCGAAAACCGTGTTCATGGGACATCGAAGGTGGCTTCACGACGATGACCCATGGAGAAAACGCAAGGATCTGTTCGATGGTGAAACCGAACCCTGAAGACGCCCGCGTACGAGGAGGGGCGAGGAAATAGACGAGCTGTTGAAAAATTGGAAAGATTGCCCACTGTCGGGAAAGAAGCAAAAGGCGCCAGAGCCGGGAAAGAAGCGAAAGGCGCCAGAGCCGCTGCTGAAGGTATGGAAAACGAGGTCTGTTTTCTGGGACTTGCCATACTGGAAGATCCACCATGTGCCTCACAGCCTTGATGTCATTCATATCACGAAGAATGTGTGCGAGAGTCTGCTTGGTACCCTGCTTCACGCTAATGATGATGATGATGATGAGGTGAAGCAGGACACGGAAAGTCGTCACAAAGGCAAAAAGGCCAAGAAGACCGGAAATGACTACCCTCCCGCATACTTCACTCTAAGTCAGGAGGAGATCGAGCAGTTTTTCACCTGCCTCATAGGAGTAAAACTTCCTTACGGTTACGCGGGGAAGATAAGCAGATACCTAGACTCGGCGAAGCAGAAGTTCAGTGGGATGAAGTCTCACGACTGTCACGTGCTGATGACGCAGATACTTCCAGTTGTAATCCGTGGGATCATGGACGCGCACGTCCGTGAAACTCTATTTGGCCTATGCAACTTTTTCGACGTCATCTCTCGGAAGTCGGTTGGCGATACTATGCGAGCTTGAGATGTACTTCCCACCCACATTCTTCGATGTTATGGTGCATCTGCTGGTCCATATCGTGGAGGATATCATCCAACTCGGGCCGACGTTCCTGCACAGCATGATGTCGTTCGAAAGGATGAATGGTGTCATCAAAAGGATACGTTCGCAACATGTCATGTCCAGAGGGAAGCATAGCCAGGGGCTTTTTGACCGAAGAGTGCATCTCCTACTGCACGAATTATCTAGGCATCGAGAACCCGTTGGTCTGTCCGTCAATAGGCACCTCGGCAGGCTCGCTGGATGGGGTCACCGCGAGGGTCGCCGCGAAATGCATGTCGACTTCGAGGGTCGACTTGCCGACTTTGAAAGAGCAAACCTAGTCGCGCTACAACACATAGACGTGGTCGATCCTTGGGTGGTAGAGCACAAAACCTTTATTGAGAAGACGTACAATGACCGAGGCCAACAGAGGACGGACGGAGATATAATCAAAGAGCACAACTCATGTTTCACGCGTTGGTTCAAGAAGAAGCTTCTATCGTACCCTTTACATGAGGATTCTTCCGCGGAAGAAAAACTCATATTCGCCTTCTCACAGGGCGCCGAGCACAACCTGATGACCTATGAGGCATACGATATCAACGGCTACACATTCTACACCGAGGACAAGGACATGAAGAGCGATGGTTATCAGAACTCCGGGGTAACGATGGAATCCTACACAGGTTGACAAGGACAGATACTACGGAAGGATCGAGGAGATCTGGGAGCTGAGCTACGCTGGAGAGAAGGTCCCGATGTTCCGTGTCAGATGGGCCAAGAGCGTCATAAAAGAAGACCGGTATTTCACCACCATGGTTATACCCGAAGCCAAATCGAAGACCGCGGGCGCAAACGTCACCGCGAAAAATGAGCCATGGGTACTGGCTTCCCAAGTGGACCAATGCTTCTTCATTACCGACCCGTCAAAGCCCAGTCATGTTGTCGTGAGGAGAGGCAAAAGGAAGATCATCGGAATGGATGGAGTCACCAGTGAGCAAGACTTCGACAAGTACGGCGACCCGAAGATGGAACATGACGACGACGATGAAGTGCCATACACCACAAGAAGAAGAAGGACCACCCTACCTAAAGGACGTCCGTTCAACAGAAGAACTCCATTTGCGAAAAAGAAGGGCAAGAAGATTGTGAAAACATAGCTAGCTAAGATCGATTGTATTTAAATCGTAGTCTTCATTTCTCGATTGTATTTCAACATTTCGAAATGATATTTCTTCTGTTCTAGTCCTCATGAATATTCAATTATGTTTATTATGGTATTGAATTTCTAACTCACAAAAAGTATTTAATTTGTTAATATTTTGTGAACTCATGAATATTTTCAAATTTTTTTGATATTTTTTCAAATATTTTCAAATATAAATTTGATGATATTTTCAAATAACAAATTTGATGATATTTTTTCATATTCATAAATATTTTCAAATAAGAAATTTGATGATATTTTTTCACATTCATAAATGTTTTCAAAATTGATTTGTCATTTTCTAAAAAAATATTAGATGAAACTAAATATTTTTTCACGACCCCCTGCACCCGTCAACGAATGTAAATGCTCCCTCCCTCCCTCCCTCCTCTACTCATCTCCTCTATATAGTGTAATAATTTTTATCAATAAAAAAAAAGTTACGAATGGCGCACCAGGAGAGGGTGCGCCATTGTTATCAATAAAAAAAGTTACTTATGGCGCACCCCTCGGTGGTGCGCCATTGCTATGGATGTACTTATGGCGCACCCGTGGGTGGTGCGCCATTGCTATCCCTTTCCCCCCTCTATCCCTTTCCCCTCGCCCCCCACGCCAGATCAGATCCCTAGCCCCCTCGCCGCCGACGACCCCTTTCCAGCGCGCCCTGCCCCCACCTCCAGCGCTCCTCCACCCATCACCACCGCAGTCCTCCACCCATCACCACCGCAGCTCCTCCACCCATCACCACCGCGGCCCCCTCGTCATTGCCGCGACCACCGTCGTCGTCGTCGCGTGGGAAGACGTCCAGGAGGATCGCCGCGTTTGGCTTCTTCCGTTCAGGGAACCAGCTCGAGCCGGGGTCTCGCGTAGCCGCCGCCGTCGCCGCCTTCTTCGTTCGGCCACCCACATCTCGTCGCCCCAACCGCTGCTCTTGCCCGTCCCCGGCCTCGTCGAGCTCTCCTCTGGCCCTCCCCGTGGTGAGCCTCCTCCACCCCCCCATTCCCCCCTCTGTCGCGTGCACCCGTTGCCCCCGTCGGCCGCCCCTTCCCCATGTTGCTCCCATCGCTGATGGTTCTGCTGCCGCTGCTCTGTTGTTTTGCCGCCACTGCTGACGCTGCTTGCTCTGCTGCGCTGCTGCCTGTCCTCACATAGCCTCTAGCGTCCCGCGCGTCCTGGCCTCGCACCACGCCGTCGCCCGCCTCTACAAGCCGGCGCACCGTCCGCCCTGCTGCCCCATCGCCTACTGCCTCCCCTTGTGCGTGCTGCGTGCTTCTGCTGGCATATTGACGAGGACTGTTCTTGTGTTTATGGTACTTGAAAGGTTTATGCTGATTCAGCAAATCCATGTGGCCTATTAAAAATTTAGAACTTGTGATCAGGAGATGTTTGGGAAAAAGGAGTGTAGGTACTGTTCTTGTGTTGGGATAATTTTGTAGATTTTTAGGAGCTAGGGGAAATAGGGTTGTAGTTGTAAACTGAAAATGGATCAGAATGCAAAAGTGGGTGTTTCTCTCAAAAATTTCAAAATAGTAGGATGGGTCTTTGTTTAAAAATGATTTATAGGAATTATAGGGTCTCCCAAAAATTTTGTGGCAATTTTATAAAAATTATTTGAATTAGTTTTAGTGCAACAGAGGCAACTCAGAGTTTGAAAATGGCATTAAAGGAATTTGTTTTCGGGGTAAATTCTATTATGAAATAATTCCTACTGTTATTTAAAATATAAATGAAATGATTTGGAACACCAAGCAAGAGTTACGTTTCAAGTTGCTGAACCTTTTCATATAAGCTTGCAGAAGATTTAATTGATCATACAAAAAATGCAAAAACAAAGGTCATACCGATCCTAGTTGGTATTATTTTTCTCAATTTTAAGTGTTGAATGAACACAGAAAGAGAGTGCTAAACGATTTCAATATATCAAGTTTCAGAATAATATATAGGATTGTTGGTTTTTAACCTTGGTTGCCATTGTTTCTATTTGTAACGGTCTGAAGAATGACTCATGCTGTTTGTGCTATCGGCTACCTAACAATCTCTAAGTGAAAGCAACTAGCTGGAGTAGATTTGTGCACACAATACTCCTTCCAAGACAATTTGCTTCTAAGGAGTAGTTTCAGTTTGCTTGCAAGGAGTAGTTTCAATAAAGTTTCAGCATGGTTTCAGTATAGTTTTAGTAGCCAATTTGCTATTCACTTTGTGCTATTAGTTTGCTTCCATCTTTGTGCCCACTCTGAAGAGTATTCGTATATGCTTGGAACTAAACAGAATTATACAATGAACTTCTGCAGGCTGATCTGAGTTGGACCATCCTCTGCAGCCAACTTCTCTTTGGCAAGAGGAAGAAAGGAGAATCAGGGTATGGTTTCATGGCTAGAAGATATACTGTTGTACCCCGAGTGAAGGGATTTCATTGCACACCTGCGCATATATTTCTGTTGTGAGCATAACTCCAGAATTTATTTATCTGTGATTCGTATTAGGTTAATAATCTGCAGCTAGTTGTATTTTTAATTCACTAGCCTTTTACTTATACATGAGGGAAGTGGGAAGCTAAGTCAATAGGAGCTAAACTCAACCCTTGGCTTGTTACATGAGCTCAAAATAGTACCTAGTGAGTGTTTCATGTACTGAAATTGGATTTCCGGTGTTTTTGTAACATCCATGTAAGGTGCATAGCAGCCCTATTTTATGCTAGATCCTTTGTTTAACCAAATTAGTTAGGGATGATAACCCATTCATGAGCAATATTGCGAGATGTTGGTTGCCTTTTAGAGAAAATCTGGATCGTGGGGTGACTCTGGCTGTAAACTGAACTTGGTTCGGTTGAAAACTGCACTGTCAAATCTGGACAGCAAGCTTATATCTAAAAAATGAGTTAGCTAGGCTCAGAATTTTGAGTTAGCCCCTTTACATAAGTTTTAGATAAAGTTTCAAGGTTTCTTTAGAATATTTATTTGTGTCCTTTGGATGTATGGTTTGAGAGCAGCTATCAGTTTAGTTTGCTGCCTCGAAATATATGTTCCTGGGTACAGTATTTTGATATGGGAGATTAGGACCTGTTAGAGGTGGTATTAAAATAAAGTTACAACATGAAAATTTTAGAGGCTGTTCTGTAGATACTTAAAACACATATCACTTGTCAGGTTTCATTCGGTATATTAAATCCTATGAAATTATCAAAGTGTGATGTACTATGTTGGACAGAATTTTATGTTTGGACTTGGGTGAATGTAACCAGACTTACACTCTCAGATTTTGTCATAGTTGATGGTGTGAGGACTTATAATGTGATAAAGTATATACGTTGTTGCAACACCTATATAATGTGATAAAGTATATACATTGTCATCTAAGTTGAGCTGATTTTGATTTCCGTATGTTATGGGGGGACAACCGATATTGCTATATGTTCATTCTTGAGGGTACAAACTTGCTAAACTACTGATGATTTTTTGTTGGGTGACCTATTGGATCTGGAATGGAAGCTCACATAAGTTGAGCTGATTTTTGTCCATATGAAAGCAGAGGACCATATGGTTTGTAGCCTTTTCATCCATATGAAAGTAGAGGCACATTGTGGTGCTAGTTTGCTGGGTTTTGTCTCCGACCATCGTGTCGTGATGATTTTCCAGGTACCCCGAGAGGCCCTTGAGTTTGCCAGAATGTCGATTAACTTCCGTTCCGGAAAATTCGGGTACTCCATATGTCCTATTTTCAGCAAAGGTCATGCTGAAATTTTCCGTGAATTTTAGCATGACTTTGCTAAAAATAGGACATATGGGGTACTTGCGGCTAATGCATGGGCCGGGGTATCTTAGTACTTAATTAAGTAGGATCAACTGCCTCTTGTGTTATGCATGGGCCTCAGCGTCGACAAACCCTAAATGATAAAACCTTTGCTTTTAGGGTGCCTCGATGTCGATAAAAATCTAAATGATGAAAGCTTAGGCTTTTAGGGTGCCTCGGCGTCGACAAACCCTAAATGATAAAAGCTTAGCTTTTAGGATGCCTCGGTGTCGACAAACCCTAAATGATGAGACCATGATCTTGTTCCGTGACAATAAACAACTTTTTGACCAATTTTTTTCCTATTTAGAGCGAAACATGGCCCACAACGATGAGGCCGGCGGTTCGGGCAAGGCATTCTAGGAGTTGTCCCAGGAGATGGAGGAAGAACCTCACCGCTATGAGGACGCCGCGGAAGACACCGATCCCGACTACACAACCCCTAGTGGCGTCGGGGATGACACCACTGATGGTGCCGCCGAGGATGCCACCACTGATGATGGCGGCGCACACACAGATGGCAGCCAACCGAAGAGGCAACGGAAGGACCGGCGCCCGAACGTGCTCGACACCGTCAAGGAGGAATTTACTGAAGTGTCCTCCCAGGGGCATCCAACGGCTCCCAAAGAAATAGTCAAGGGGTACGCGGGACAGCTCGGGTGCATTCTCCGGAGCACCGTCTCGATCAACACCGAGAACCTAAGGCATCGTGACCGAGGGAATTTGCGCAACCTCCTCTTCATGAAGCTGCACGAACGATACAAGTTCCCCGGTGACTTCACAAACACACGCCTCTCAGGGAATAAAGTGAATAGTGCCGCCCTCACGAAGATGAGCAAGGCCCTGGCTACTTGGAGAGGCGCGGTGAAGAGCATGATTGAAAAAGGTGATAGTTATGAGAAGATCAAGGAGAAAAATCCTTCGATCAGTGAAGATGACTACCGGGAGTTCAAGATCAAGTGCGAGAGCAACGCATCTGAGGAATCAAATCAGTGGGGGAAAGATATGCGGGACTTGAACTTAGGGGTCCACAAACTCGGTCCCGGCGGTTACAGAGTGGCGGAACCTATATGGGACAAGGAGGACGCGGAGCGTGCCGAGCAAGGCCTACCGCCCCGCTTCGAGAAATACCATGACAAGCAGACCAGGAACTATGTCAGGGCCCGGTACAAGATTGACCCGGTAACCAAGGAGCTTATCATGGATCCGAAGACCAAGGCGCTTGAGAAAGTTCTAGTAAGGAATACACCCCCGTGTAATTAGCTACATATATGGTTGGATTCTAGTTAATGAAGCCAAATTTCTAAATGGTTCACGCTCCTTCCGCAGGACACTGAAAGCAGTAGCGCGGGGTCGTCTCAAAGCTCCCCTTTCGACACCCCTTTAAATAGGGCGTTGAACATAATGAAAAACAAGGATAAGCTCAGTAAGTCGTCGTCAGCTGGTCGTGTGGCCGGCAAAGGCTTGTCCACGAAATGGTCGGAATACTATACCGCTGGGCGAAAGGAGAGAAAGACCAGCTCGGAAAGCCAGCAGCGCGAGGTTGAACAACTCAAGGCACAAGTGGCGCGGATTCCGGAGATGGTCGAAGAGCAAGTGCAATACCAACTGGGAGCGACGATCACCGCCATTATACCTACCTTGGTTTCTGGGCTGCAGGCGTGGGTGGCGGGCGGCCAACAAGGGCCGCCCCCGATTCCCAGCTTCATGGGCAGCAACTCGCGCAACGCGCCGGCGGCGCCATTGGTGTCTCCGGCGGAGGCGGCATTGGTGTCTCCCGCGGCGGCGCCGGCATTGCAGCTTAATGCACCTGGGTGTGGGAAGAATACGCCGGCACCTCGGTAGCAAGCGGCCCCTCCGTCAATTGCACGCCCGCCGTTGGCGGTGCCTCGACATTAGCCGAGCTCGACGCCATCACAGTAACTAATTAAGCCTCTCGGCCGATGACTTCATCTCCTTGCCTTTGACCGGGCATCGCTGACGCCCTACATGTTTTCACAGGGCGCCGCCGACGTTCCGTGCACTCTCCTGCACTTCGTGAACGACGAGTTGGTCGATGTCGCCAAGGGCAGAATCGTTCAACCGGGCAGCCGCGTGTCCCACGGTAATGCGATGCCACCCACCGTTTATAGGGTTCAACTAGTTCGAGTTCTGCCGGGCTTCGACGACATGTTATCTCCGTATCGACCCCATGGGGCCGACGAAGATGATGTGATGACCCTCAGCGCCTGCATAAGCTGGCCCATGCTTTGGCTGAAGAGCCAGATCCGTTTGGGGGCGGGGGACACCACCCCACAGACAACACCGCCAGTCGTGTCGGCGCCAAGCCATGGCAAGACCCCCGCAATGCTACCGGACATGCCGGAAGTGCATATGGCACAAGATCCGGACGACGACGACGACGATGGTACATTTACCAACGTCGATAAGTACTTCAACGAACATGGGTACGATGACGTATTCTTGGGGCCTCCTTCTCAAGAACCCAACCCTGCAAAAGACGATCGCGATCTAGCTGGTACCACAGAGAAACCCAATTGCAACAGGCGTCATCTGGCGTTCAGTTCTCAGGAGACGCCTCCAGCTGCCGCCTTCACCGAGCCTCAGATAGCCGGGGTGCGAAATATTATCAGCCCCAACACACTCAAGAAGGCGGTCTCTGAGCAGAACTCGATCCCATTACAGCAGAAGAAGAAGGGATGGAAAAGAAAGAGTAACAAGGGTGCGAGCCAGCCGGCACCGAGTACGATCCGTGCTCAGGACGGTCCACCTTTACCTAAGGATATCTCGAGGAGGGTGCATGTGGCAGGTAGGCGGATGCTACCGACTAATCTGCTCAATGCTGCAACCAGTGCTATGCGGAGTCTGCATGAGAGTGTTCTTTCTTTGGAGAAGCGGCGTCTCTCCAAGAATGATGTGGCATACCCGGTTTTCGTGGCCAAGGTGCCAGAGGGCAAGGGCTTTGTGGATAGCGCCATCGGGGGTAAGATCGTCCTGCGGTTTGATGACATCTTCGCTATGTTTAACCTTCATCCGCTGCACTACACCTTCATTTGGCTAGTTTCTCTGAGTATGGAGATGCGGATCATTAGAGACAAGACCCCGGACATCGTGATAGTCGACCCCTTCTACATGCGTGCCAAGATCTTGGGCAGTGCTGGGGACCGGCAAGTCGCGAGTTCATACCTCGAAGGCATCATTCTGGCAAACCCAGATAAGGATAACTTCCTCGTGCCTTACTTTCCCGAGTAAGTCATCCCCTCACTGCCCTGTAACATATGATTTCATAGATTTCGATCGTTCTTTTTTTTTCTAACATTCCGTGTTTTGTGCAGTGACACACATTGCACACTCATCCTCTTAAGCTCGAAATATTCCATGGCCACGTATTTCGACTCGAACCGTCAGTCGAAGAAAGACTACACAAATATCAAGAAAGTTCTTGATGATGTTCTCCCCGGCTACGCCAGATCTGGAGGCACCTTCAGCAGGCCGGTTCGTAGGTACGGCAAGCACGTGTTCACCCACAATACGATGTTCCCCTGCGTCAAGCAGCCGTCTGGCGGTCAGAAGGATGCCTACTATGCCCTCCGTCACATGCGGGCGATCGTACGGGACCATAATCACCTTCTGCTACCAAATAATCTCAAAGATTGGGCCGCAAGCTTGTCGGCAATCCAGTACGCGGACATCAGACAAGAATTCTTTCACATTCAGTCGGAGTTTGCGGAAATCATCCATCAAGATGTCCTTCGTACCTCGGGGCAGTTCTACCTCAGATATCAACTGTCCAACAGTGAGATAGAAACAACGCTACAAATGCAGGCTGACAACGCCCGCGATTTCATGACCATCACGACAGACGCCGGCTTCATCCATGCTCCGGTCCCTGAGTCGAGTCGAAAGTAGTGATGCTATGTAGTTCTGAAATATCGATTAGCTCACGTTGTAATGAAACTTTAATGAACTTGTATGTCTCTTTGGTTTGGACAGTTGCTCAACTTATATGTAAACGATGCTATTTATTAGTAGGACCATGAATCGTGCTATTAATGTCTTGCTTTTCTCTTCCGATCCTTTTGTTGCATACATATATATTGCTTATGTATTGTCTGTGAATTTCTACTAACGTTTTGTTTGGCTAGTGCATAGAGATGCCGTCGTATGTCGTGTACAAGGGTAAGGTTCCCGGAGTCTACGACGACTGGGAGGAGTGTCGGAGACAGGTTCACCGTTTCAGCGGTAACAGTTACAAGGGGTACACTACTAGGGCGGAGGCGGAAGCTAGATACGCGCACTATCTAGCGGGAGAGAGGAGGGAGCGGAGGAGGAACCGGATGAAGACCAGTTTCATCGCGATGATGCCCATCGTGATGACCGTAGCTCTCTTCTATGTGATGGTAGTTTAGATGATCGATATCGACTTGTAATGTGAAGACAAACTCGCTACTCGCGGTCTCGAGACTTGTAATGTTCTAACTTTGTTCGGTATTTTGAATTGGGAGACTAGCTAATATGATGAATTGTATTCGGGGACTAATCTTCTATTGTATTCGATGAATCTGCTATTTATATGTTTTGCTGTATATATTCTGTGCAGTAATATATTTTGTAACCTGTGCAAATATCAGAAAAGAAAAAAAAATTCCTAATATTCATACTAGTGGCGCACCATACAGCACATTAGTGGCGCACTGCTATAAAAAATACTAGTGGCGCATGATCTGTTAGTGCGCCATTAGTAACCCAGAGCACAAGGTAAATATGGCCCCCTGGGAGGCATACTAATGGCGCACCAAGTGACATACTAATGGCGCACTTCCTGGTGTGCCACTACTGTCTGGTATACTAATGGCTCACCAGGGGTGCGCCATTAGTATTAGTTACTAATGGCGTGATGATAGTGGCGCACCTGTAGTGCGCCATTAATGGCCAAAACAGGTGCGCCACTAACAGGCCTTTTTCTAGTAGTGCAAGCTCCACGAGATTGAGCATGAGGATAGTACCACCAAGATGTCCAAGCCCGAAGAGCTCCAAGACGATGCTCCCAAGTTCGACTTCATCGCCTTCCCTCTTTGTGGCATTGTGATGCCGAGTCTACTTCGACTCTTTTTCAAGATGGTGCGGCGACGACTATCACTACGGAGCAATTCGAGGACCAAGCTTTGGAGGAGAGCGACATGGTGACGTGGAAGGATGATGCTTCCATCTTAGGAGGCGAGAGTGATGATGTACCATCTTCGGCCTTGGTCCACGGCGATGGTGACGAGATGATCGAGCATTTGATTCTCCCTTTGGTCATGGAGGAGGGTGATGAGGTGCCATCTTTTGCCTTCATCCACGGCGATGGTGAGAAGATGGTTGAGCATGGGATTTTCCCTTCGACCGCGGCGACGCATGATGACTTGAGTGACTTCTACCACCATATTGAGAGTGAGAGTGACTTCACCACTAGCCTCATATATGATGAGTTGCCCCAATTCCCATGTGAAGAGAGCCACAACCCCCACCACTTGAGTGAGATGAGTGACTCCACCATATGTGACTTTGAGTGCACCTACTTTGAGGTAGTGAGTGAGCCACCACATAGAGAGAGTGTGATAGTTGATAGGTCATGTGAGGACATTTTGATTTCTAACGACTTAACCTCTACCTCTATTGTGTCTTCTCATTTGGTGCTAGGTCCCATATACGATGATGCACCGATTCTCGATGACTTCGTCCTTCCTTTGGACAAGACGATGGCCATGGTGGAATATGATGCACCCCCACATGGTTCCATCAAGATGATGATGACCACCATTTGTTCTTTGCCACCTCACCTGCACCACATGAGTGGAATGAAAAAGGTAACATAGGTGACGGTGATGCACTTGTCCCACTAGTGGACCATCTTGAGATTGATTGCTTTCATGATGTTGATCAACCTATTACCATGCTTCATGCTAGTGTGACTTTCCCATGCAATGATTTACCCATTTACGATGAGTATGATGATTCTCCTGTGGAGTCTATTAGTTGTGATGCCATGTTACATAGGATTTCTTGTGATAATTCTCTCGGTCACATCATGTTTGACAATCCACTTGACTTGTCAGATGCTATGCATTGCAATCCCTTCATAGTAACTATGCATATGCCATTAGAATAAACCCAATTTGCACATATGTCATAGATGAAAAGCCCATGGTTATTGGCATTTGTTTTTCTTGCAATGTTGATATGCTCCCATTGCATCATTTATCTCATATGCCATGCCATGACCACCTAGCTTTGGATATGCATTGTTTTGGATGTTGTCCATTTTCTCCATATGTTGTTTCCGATATTGCTCATGAGGAGACCCCCATAGTTTCCTCATACATTTTAGGAGATTTTGATACATCCCATGTATTGCATGATTCTCATAATTATGTGCACAATATGCTCCCCATGAATGAACATGATATTGATGTGACATATATTTGTATGCTCAATTTGCATCCCCATCGTGTCATACATAACAACTATTCTTTCATGATGGATCACATGTTCTTATACCATGCCTCAAATTTCTTTGAGCGATGCTTATCTTGTGCTAACTCTCACATGCACATACACATCATGATGGATGATGTCTACATTTACCACGCACACAATTTCTTTGGTTTGTGTCTCTTTTGTGTAGGTATCCATGCTTACTTGCCAACCTCACAATCCCATGATTTGACAAAACGAGCTCTAGAGAGCAATCATGAGTTGGGATCCCGTGGATTGTTTTTCCCACCGCTCTCTTTGCGCAAAAACTTCGCGCATTTCTTCTACATTTCCCACCGCTCTCTTTGCCCATTATGTATTCTATGCCCATCTTGCCATGTTCACTTTGCATGATATACTTATTCCTATGCCTTTGCCATGCATTTGTTACCCATGCTTTGCATTACAAATGATGATTAATTATAGTACTTGTTTGTGTATTTGCAAGCTTGTTGGAGATATTGCTTGTTATTGCCATTTTCCTTTTGTGACCCATTCCTATGATGATACTATGATCTTGCTTTGTGTTCGTGCTTGCGATATGTCATGTGCATTGTTTATGTATATTAGTTGCACACATGACATGATTGCCTGTCAGGACCCCGATCCAAAGTCACACTGATCTAGCATGTAACACCTCATATCACTTTACGGCCTCACGCACGGGATCCCCACGGGTGCCACCTTACCTGGCCCGGGACCATTTGCACCTTTTGGCTCACGTATATGATGGTGTCGCTAGCATCCATATGACAGAGAACCCGGGCCGACATGACTAGTCGTAAACCCAAGGTGGCACTAACTTACAGGGACAGGCATACAATACCCAACAACGAACGTGTCGGTCATCAACGTATGAACCCAAGTTGTAGCAAGCTACAAGGACTTAACCGAACAACACGTGACATTTCCCCGAAGCGACAGACACAGGAACGAAGAAGGACACATGTCGGCCAGCCTAAGCGTTTCGGAGCAGTAGCAAGCTACCATGGCTTAGTGGAAGCACTAGGAGACATTTCCCCATAAGAGAGGCTACCAAGAATAAACAACTAGGTTGTCGGATCCCACACATACCAAGCATTTCAAATCATACACACAATATGCTCGATATGTGCAAATACAACATGGCATCACAACAAAACTCTACGACTCAAAGTATTTATTTAGATGGCTCCGGAGAGTCATACATAGTAAGAATTACAATCATGGGTCACATGACCCAACATACAGAGCATACAAGCAACGGAAGCATAACATGTCTGAGTATAGACAACTACAAATGAAAAAGGCTGAGAAGCCTGACTATCTACAAGATCCTCCCAACGGTACAAGAACGTAGCTGAGGTAACAAGCTAAATGTCGAAGGCCACGCGGAAATACTAGTGAGACCGAAGTCTCTCTACAAAACATAAGTTAAGCAAACGTGAGTACAAATGTACCCAACAAGACTTACATCAGAACTAGCTACATATGCATCAATATCAATGAAGGGGTGGTGGAGTTTAACTGCAGCAAGCAAGCTTTGACTCAGTGGCTATCCTGTACTATGACTGCTGGTAACTCTTTTGAGGTGGCGCACACGAGTCCACATATTCACCATATCAATACGCCACTATGGATCCGCTCCTGTCTCCCTACGAGAAGGCCATCCATAGCACTCACACTTATCTTACACATTTTAGAGTATCCACTTTCACTTGTCTATGAACTGCATAAGCAACCAAGTAGTCCATCACTGCGGACGCGGCTATTCGAATAGTTTATAACCCTACAGGGATGTACTTCTTCACACACGCTTCCACCACTTACCGCCGTTTACACGACATGTACTTGGCAACCTTCAAGCGTAAGCCCAACGAGGGTGTTGGCCAAGACCTGACTAACCACACAAGTCTCTAGTCCAGGTTTATCGCCTATTCAGGTTCCATCCGCAGGGAGTCCGGCCGAGGTTTCCACTACGGGCCCGAACGATGTGTGCAGGGTCCTCGGGTCACCAAACAGGCGACTCAGTACACCAGGCCACGTGCCTACTGCATCACAGCCCACCCCTAGGGTCAGCATTGCGCACGGCCTCCAGCATACTACAAACACCAGAAACTACTTGGAACTCCTGGACAGAGAACAAGGGCGGTTAATATGTCGAGAGGGTCCATTGGTTTCGCGCCCAACGCGTGGTAGCAGCTGATCTTAAATCACACATACAGATCTCAGTTCCTAAGGAAGGTTCCAATGAAACAACCCACCATGTACTCCTACATGGCCTCTCATTGATACATTTACCAAATCATGTTCACACACTTAGCTCTCAACAGTAGGACATGATGACCACATTCCAATTCATCCCCGATGAATCAGACCTGACACAACTCTAAGCATAGTAGGCATAACAAGAAAGCATAAATGAGTAGTCACATCATGGCTCAAACAACTCCTACTCATGCTAGTGTGTTTCAACTATTTAGTATGGCAAAGACAGGTCATCCATAGGAAAGGGGTTCAACTACAGCAGCATGTAACAGTTGAATCGTTTTTGTCCTAATGCAGTAAAAGAGAGCAGAAGCGAGACAGTGGGATTGTATCGGAATGAACAAGGGGGTTTTGCTTGCCTGGCACTACTGAAGATAGTATAGCCCTTCACCGGTGTCATGAACTCAATCGCGGGAACAACGTCTACTGAGGGGGAACAACACCGGCAAACAGAGATGGAACACAATCAATGCAATGCACCAATATGATGGATGAATGTGACATGGCAATATGTTGTTGATTGAGCTAATGCAACTTGAAACAAGTTAAATGAAGTTGGTTTGAACCCTAGGTTCAAATTGAAACTCCATATGTTGATATTCAAATGCCATTTAATTGATTTGACCTGATCAACAGCTTTAACTTGCTTTAACATGCATGAAAACAGTTCAACTGGATAGATTTGATTTTTCTGATCATTTTTCATACATAAATTATTTCATTTGGAGTTACGGTTTATTTTCTATGAATTTTCAAAGTTTAGACAAATTTCAGAAAATAAATAAATCATTTGAATTTATTTAAATTCCAGAAATAGTTACCGCGTCAGCATGACGTCGGTGTGACATCAGCAAGTCAATAGAAGCCGGTCCAGGTCACACCTGACCAATTGGGCCCACTAGTCAATGACTCAGTGCTACCTAGGGTCACACACAGGTGGGGTCGGGTCAACGGACACGTCAGCATAGTCAACTCTAACGTGTGGGTCCCGCTGGGTTATATACTAATCTAAACAGAAAATAAACCCGGAGTTAATTAGTCATGGGGCCCAGCTGTCACTGTCACTGGAGGGGTTAATTAGTGGGTCATTAGCCACTAATGATGCCCACGCCGGCGGCTAAACACCGGCGCTAAGCACAGCACGGCAGCGCTCGCCGGTCGGGCGATTCCGGCCACGAGAGCCGCGCTCTTGGGCTCTACGGAACCAACGCGATGAGGTGCTTCAGATGGTGGTTTTATATCGCCGTGGGCATGCCGGAGCAGTCGACGGCGTCGAGGTTTGGCGAAGGCCAGAGCACGGGATAGCGAGGGCGCGGGGCTGCAGCTCGCGTTCAAGCGAACGGAGAGCACAGGCGGTAGCTACGGTACAGCAGGAGCTCTACCACATGCTCATACGTGACGTTGCTCCACCGTAACGACAATGATGAAAAACGCGGCGGCCAGAGCTTGTGGGCAGGACGGTGAGGTCAGTTAGCAGACGAGCGCGACCAGGGGAGTAGGGGAAACGATGACGGAGCTCACTGGGGGTCGATACGCAAATCAGTGGGCTCGGGGAGGCATCGGAGTTTGGCGAATTGACGAGCGGCGTCTGGCGGCCGTGCGTGATGGAGATGGCTCGATGGCGGCAATGCAGGGCGTCCGAGGTCGTTTCCTTCGGATTGGAGACGAGATGCTCGATGGAAGGGCTCGTGTGTACATCGGAGAGGCGAGGGGGAGGCGGTGGCTATGGCAACAGCGAGTGGCGGCGATGGCTATGCTCGGGCGGCGCTCGGCTGCGAGAGAGTGGGGGATAGAGTAGGGGACGAAGACGAGCAGCAGGCGAGAGGGACCGGGGTGGCGCGTGGCGTCGTCCAGAGGGGTCGGGGAGGCCAACCAAGCAGGAGGTGGCAAGCGCGTGTGTGCGCACGGCGGGCACACGCCCTCCTGCCCACTGGCAGGAGGTTGAAGACGGTGGGGGGGCCTGGTGGGCTGGGCCAGCAGTGCCAGGCCAGGTGGGCTGCAGGTAAGCCAGGTAAGTTCTGTGTGTGTGTGTGTGTTTTTTTTCTCTTTTGTTTCTGCTTTCCAATATTTTGTAATTGTTTTGGCTTTATTAAAAATACCAGGGCACTTCAAAAAATCATGAAACTGTTTGTGGGCACTGTTTGGAATATTTCCAACAGCCCTCATTTGCTATCATGATTATTTGGGCATTTAAAATTATTTATAGCATTTAAATGCCTAAATGCAAATAATTTATAATTTAATTCAGTGAACCAAGGTGACCTAGAAAAATGTGAACCATTTTTGGCAGAGGTTCTAGACCAAGACAAAAATGATGAACATTTTTGAAGGGCATTTCAGGTTCATTGAAAAATATTTTAGTAAACCCTAGTTCGTTTAAGTGGTGCTGGGGTTTATGCCATCCCCATTCCAAGTTTCCCAAAAAATAAACATGATGCATCACTCTAATGCAAGCACTGACTAGGGTTGTGACAACTCACCCTCACTAAACAAGAATCTCGTCCCGAGGTTCAAGACGGGAGGTAAGAATACAGAGGGGACACAAAGCTAACACAATCCTCACGATCCAGGTTGCACTTCATATGAACGTTGATTCGATCATCATATTTTTCTCGACGTCTTGCTCTGAGAACTCCATCCAACATGACAATGAGAAGAAAGGGAAACTCTAGAAGAATCGATCTTCTTGAAGATCGAGCAACTGACGATCAACTCACGGAATGAGACATAGGACACCTCTTAAGCTAAGATGTCCAGACCCACATCAGGAAGGATGGAAGAATAGATGATAGAGGTTCATTGGTAAGCAACAATTCCACGTCTAAGTAAGATGGTGCATGGTTTCAAAGTAGCAAGGAGATGAATTGCCACGATTCCATAACGGCGCACCCTAGAAGAGGTGACTCGTAGAGTATTCCTTTAAGTGGCAAAAAGAATTACTTTTGATTCAAAGATCATTGAAACTCTTTATACCAGCCTAAGGCAAGTCACAAACAATCGTTCGAAGGAGTTCAAAAGAATGACATACTCGGACTAGAATGGATGATGTGGACTACCTCGTTGAAGGCAACGCAATGGATGATTTTGCCTATCATCAAACATGGATGGGACCCATGGTAGGACCACTTCTGAAGATGATCCTGAACATCAATTACTAAGAGGGGCAGCCCATGGGGAATTGGCACAATGGCGGTGCAAGCTGGGAAAAATGCAAATGTTGGGAATGTTCCAACCATCATATCTGCCTGAGATTCAGATTTGGTTGGTGTCAGGATATTCCAGACTCAGCATGTCCGAAAGAGAAAGGTTGCAACACAAATCGACGAGATGACATTGCGAGAATCTCAGGAAATGAACTATGGCAGCAAGCTCCAAAACATGAGTTTCTTCTGCTACACACATGTCAACACGCTGTCCAAGACAAGCATGACCACATAGTAGTCTTACAACAAAACACTACCGAGTTCAGGTGGGGAACCATCATCAAGGATATCAAAGTTCTTATGCACTTATCGATGAACTTCTTATCCTTGAACAAATCAATCAGTGGCTGGTGTGCTAGGAATACATATGGAATTAAGGTAGCTAATCTGTGAAACCACATAATACTTTCCACATGCCTGACTGACTTGGGATGATTCCAGAGGAAGCAAAGACAAGTTTTCACGAATCCACGGTGGCAACTTGCATCAAATGCACATGAATTAGAGGAAGCCACTCCTTTCATCCAAACATATCCTTCATGAACGGGACATGAAGAAAATTCTAACACATGTTTCCGACACTAGCTTCATGTTCAATATGAATCATGGAGGAGATAAAATGATGTCGATAGGCTCAACAACAATTCATCTAGGTTTCCATATAGTTGAAATTTGACAACTATGTGAACAAGGTGATAGTATTGGTCAGACCAAAAGATATAAGAGTGTATGCTCGAGGAACAACCACGAGTAAGACAACATTACAAATATCGTTGGTTCTAACTTGATTTGACGATAGCCCACACTCAAATCAAGGTTTGGACAAGACGATAGATTCATCAACTGATCACGAGGATCAATCGACGAAGATATCATCTTTCTTCAACACACACACACACACAAGGATATCCCTTAGTGATGAACTAAGTCGAACAAACTTTCATCTTCCAACTCTCCAAGTTGTTGTTCATCTTAACCAACTAGTTCAGGGTATCCAACCCAGATTCTTGTAGAAGGGGTGGTTTAAAGGAAAACCAATTTGATCACGAGTTCAACACAATGGTCAGGGGACAACCTGGTGATACTTCCAAGAAGATATTTAGAAAGTCACGGACCACCGATATGTTATTAAGCTCGATAACAACCTTGCTGTTTAGGGCAATATGACATGATTGGAAGAGCAAGGGATTCAATCCTAACTCAAAGATCAAAGAGTGCACCAGAAATAAGGACATGGTAGCACAATCAATCCTAGAATAGTGATTCGATATCCAACACGCTAAGAATGAGAGTATTGTCCATTAACTACCAAGCAACGGGGTTGCTAGGAGTATTGATTTCACACATCATAGTTCACTTTTCAGCATTCCGGTTGCAACAATAGGGGACCAAGAAATGAATGATGATGGCGAGAAGTGTCACTGCATCAAGAGTTCACAGGAGGGTGTGCAATTCTCATGATACTATTGTTATGAAAGAGGGTGATACCCCGAGGTAGAACAGAACAAAAGCTGGATTGGCATTTCGATCTGCGGGATACAACTGTGTTGACCCAATCCTAGATATGGATGAGGTACTGGAGTTTTTTCTCCTAGTCATTACAAAATAGAATGGTTTGACAGACCATAGTAATAATAGACACCGATGAACACGAATTCATAGCTACTCTTGACTATCAATTGATAGACGGAGGTCGGAATACAACTGAAGAGGGATAACTCAAAGGAACATATGATTTTATGAGTTGTGGATGCATAGATTAGCATGTCGAACGAGTTCAACATATTTCTTTCGGATAACATATGCAGAAAGGTAGAACTGGTAGAGTCACAACATAGAATCGAGAACTCATCAAGAGCACTCTGGTTGTGATATTTTTGGTTCAAAAGAACTTTTCCCATATCGGTTCATGGTTTTGGAGGAACGATATACCATGAACGTCGAGGACTATCACAAAAGTTACTAATATCCTAAAGGTACGAGCAACACTATCGACAGGAAGTAAGTAGAGTGAATCTTGGGTTCAAGGACCCGGACATAGAATACCTACTAACTAAATAACATCACGAGATGCTTTCGAGAATGATGGACAGAATCATCACACTAGGAATACAAAGCATTGCTAGATTACTGGGTGGTTCTCTAGGATGCCTAGGGTCATAATACTAGCTCCAACATATATGTCAAGGCAATGGAGTACCTCAACAGACCATTTAGTGTGCTTAATCTGGCCCAAAAGGGCATCAGAAACGGGAAGAAGGGATTTGCAAATGCATCAAACTACTTAGAAACCTGGGATGACTCGGACAACATAACGGCTATAAATGCTCAAAATATTTGAGACATCCTGCAAAATTGTGGCATAACCACTCAACATCACAATACCAAGGTTCTGAGACCACCTGTTATCACATGGAGGTAGTAGAAACTGAACTAAGACTTGAATCCATCAATCTTATAAGTCTATGGATTAGTCACACGTGATCCTGATGGAAGGAAGAGAAAGCATAGTTCCTTAACCCCGTAGGAAAGATAGGATGACTCGGATCAGAAATGCATATGGTAAAGGAGTAAAAAGAGACTTAAGTTCCCTTCCACAATAAATTCCCTTATATAACCAAAGCATTTCTAGACTCAACTTCGACCAGTTTGGCTTGGTAATCCTACAGGCAGTCAGGCTATGATACCAAAGCTATCAGGACCCTGATCCAAAGTCACACCAATCTAGCATGTAACACCTCATATCACATTGCGGCCTCACGCACGGTATCCCCACGGGTGCCACCTTACCTGGCCCAGGACCGTTTGCGCCTTTTGGCTCACGTATATGATAGTGCCACTAGCATCCATATGACAGAGAACCCAGGCCGACATGACTAGTCGTAAATCCAAGGTGGCACTAACTTACAGGGACAGGCATACGTGACCCAACAACGAACGTGTCGGTCATCAACGTATGAAGCCAAGTCGTAGCAAGCTACAAGGACTTAAAGGAACAACGCGTGAAATTTCCCCGAAGGGACAGCCACAGGAATGAAGAAGGACACATGCCGGCCAGCCTGAGTGTTTTGGAGCAGTAGCAAGCTACCATGGCTCAATGGAAGCACTAGGAGACATTTCCCCATAAGAGAGGCTAACAAGAATAAACAACTAGGTTGTCGGATCGCACACATACCAAGCATTTCAAATCATACACACAATATGCTCAATATGTGCAGATACAACGTGGCATCAAAACAAAACTCTACGACTCAAAGTATGTATTTAGAAGGCTCTGGGGAGTCATACATAGTAAGAATTACAATAATGGCTCACATGACCCAACATACAAAGCATACAAGCAACGGAAGCATAACATGTCTGAGTACAGACAACTACAAATGAAAAAGGCTGAGAAGCTTGACTATCTACAAGACCCACCCAAAGGGTACAAGATCATAGCTGAGGTAACAAGCTAAATGTCGAAGTCCACGTGGAACTACTAGTGAGACTGAAGTCTCACTACAAAACATAAATTAAGCAAACGTGAGTACAAATGTACCCAGCAAGACTTACATCAGAACTAGCTACATATGCATCAGTATCAATAAAGCGGTGGTGGAGTTTAACTACAGCAAGCCAGCTTTGACTCAGTGGCTATCCTGTACTACGACTGCTGGTAACTCTTTTGAGGTGGCGCACACGAGTCCACATATTCACCATATCAATAAACCACTACGGATCCGCTCACGTCTCCCTACGAGAAGGCCATCCATAGCACTCACGCCTATCTTGCGCATTTTAGAGTATCCACTTTCACTTGTCTATGAACCGCATAAGCAACCAAGTAGTCCATTACTGTGGACGCGGCTATTCGAATAGTTTGATAACCCTGCAGTTTGTACTTCTTCACACACGCTCTCACCACTTACCGCCGTTTACACGACATGTACTCGGCAACCTTCAAGCGGAAGCCCAGCGAGGGTGTCGGCCAAGACCTGACTAACCACACAAGTCTCTAGTCCAGGTTTATCGCCTATTCAGGTTCCATATGCAGCGAGGTTTCCACTACGGCCCCGAACGATGTGTGCTGGGTTCCCGGGTCACCAAACGGGCGACTCGGTACACCAGGTCACGTGCCTACCGCATCACAGCCCACCCCTAGGGTCAGTGTTGTGCACGGCCTCAAGCATACACAAACACCAGAAACTACTTGCAACTCTTGGACAGAGAACAAGGGTGGTTAATAAGTCGAGAGGGTCCATTGGTATCGGGCCCAACACGTGGTAGCAGCTGATCTTAAATCACACATACAGATCTCAGTTCGTAAGGACGGTTCCTATGAAACAACCCACCATGTACTCCTACATGTCCTCTCATCGATACCTTTACCAAATCATGTTCACACACTTAGCTCTCAACAGTAGGACATGATGACCACATTCCAATTCATCCCCGATGAAACAGACCTGACACAACTCTAAGCATAGTAGGCGTAACAAGCAAGCATAAATGAGTACGCACATCATGGCTCAAACAACTCCTACTCATGCTAGTGGGTTTCAACTATTTACTGTGGCAAAGACAGGTCATGCAGAGGAAAGTGGTTCAACTACCGTAGCATGTAACAGTTGAATCGTTGTTGTCCTAATGCAGTAAAAGAGAGCAGAAGCGAGAGAGTGGGATTGTATCAGAATGAACAAGGGGGTTTTGCTTGCCTGGCACTTCTGAAGATAATATAGCTCTTCATCGGTGTTATCAAACTCATCGCCGGAACAACGTCTACTGAGGGGGAACAACACCGGCAAACAGAGAAGGAACACCATCAACGGAATGCAACAATATGATGCATGAATGTGACATGGCAATATGCTATTGATTGAGCTAATGCAACTAGCAACAAGTTAAATGAAGTTGGTTTGAACCCTAGTTTCAAATTCAAACTCCATATGTTGATATTCAAATGCCATTTAATTGATTTGACCTGATCAGCAGCTTTAACTTGCTTTAACATGCATGAAAATAGTACCACTGGATAGATTGGATATTTCTGGTCATTTTTCATATATAAATTATTTCATTTCGAGTTACGGTTTATTTTCTATGAATTTTCAAAGTTTAGACAAATTTATGAAAATAAATAAATCATTTGGATTTATTTATATTCCAGAAATAGTTACTGCCTCAGCATGATGTCGGTGTGACATCAGTAAGTCAACAGAAACCAGTCCAGGTTGAACCTAACCAGTTGGGCCCACTAGTCAATGACTTAGTGCTGCCTAGGGTCAAACACAGGTGGGTCGGGTCAACGGACACGTCAGCATAGTGAACTCTGACACGTGGGTCCCGCTGGGTTATAAACTAATCTAAACAGAAAATAAACCCAGAGTTAATTGGTCGTGGGGCCCAGCTGTCGGTGTCACTTGAGGGGTTAATTAGTGGGTCATTAGCCACTAATGATGCCCACGTTAGCGGCTAAACGCCGGGGCTAAGCACAGCACGGCAGCGCTCGCCGGTCGGGCGATTCCGGCCACGAGAGCTCACGCTCTTGGGCTCTACGGAACTAGCGCGATGAGGCGCTTTGGATGGTGGTTTTATCTGACCGTGGGGATGCCAGATGTCGGGACCCCGATTCCAAGTCACACCGATCTAGCATGTAACACCTCATATCACTTTGCGCCCTCACGCACGGTATTCCCACGGGTGTCGCCTTACCATGGCCCGGGACCGTTTGCACCTTTTGGCTCACGTATATGACAATGTCGCTAGCATCCATATGACAGAGAACCCGGGCCGACATGGCTAGTCGTGAACCCAAAGCGGCACTAACGTATGGGGACAGGCATACATGAATCAACATCGAGCGTGCCGGTCAGCAGCGTGTGAATCCGGGCTGTAGCACTGGGCTAACAGGACTCCGGGAACCCGGGCTGTAGGAGGCTAGGCAGGACTCTGGATGTCACCGCGTGACATTTCCCCGAAGGGACAGACACAGGAACGAAATGAAACACATGCCGGCCAGTCAAGTGTCCAGAGCAGTAGTGCTGGGCTAGCAGGACTCCGGTGAACCGGGCTGTAGCGGACTACTATGGCTCAAGGAGGCACTAGACTACATTTCTCCATAAGAGAGGCTGCCAAGGACAAACAACAAGATTGTCGGATCCCACACATAGCCATACACGTTACACGTACGCATAACATGCAAGTATGTGCTGTACAACATGGCATCACAACATAACGCAAACTCATATAGATAAAAGGCCCAGAAGAGCCACATAGCATTAAGTACAAACAGGGGTCACATGACCCATCATTCAGAGCATAGAAGCAACGGAAGCATTACATGTCTGAGTACAGACAACTACAAAAGAAAAGGCTGAGAAGCCTGACTATCTACAAGACCCTCCCAAGGTGTAAGATCATAGCTGAGGTACAAGCTACTCGTCGAAGTCCAAGCGGAACTACTAGTAAGACCGAAGTCTCCGCTGCAAAAACATAAATAAAGCAACATGAGTACAAAGGTACTCAACAAGACTTACATCAGATCCTATCATACATGCATTTGTATCAAGAAGGTAGTGTGGGGTTTAGTTGCAGCAAGCCAGCTTTGACTCAGTGGCTATCCTGTTCTACGACTACGAGAAACTTCTTTGAGGTAAGAAGGCGCACACGAGTCCACTAATCACCACCTCAATACACCACTATGGATTCATTCCCGTCTCACTACGAGAAGCCATCCATAGCACTCACACTTATCTTGAGCATTTTAGAGTATCCACTTCAAGTTGTCTATGTACCACGTAAGCATCCAAGAAGTCCATAACCGAGGACACGGCTATTCGAATAGATCATGATAACCCTGCAGGGGTGTACTGCATCACACACGCTCTCGCCACTTACCGCCATGTACACGTCATGTACCTCGGCAACCTTCAAGCGGAAGCCTGGCGAGGGTGTCGGCCACGACCTGACTAACCACGCAAGACTCTAGTCCAGGTTTATCGCCTATTCGGGTTCCATTCGCAAGGAGATCCAGCCGGGGTGTCACTCACGGCCCCAAACGATGTGTGCAGGGTTCCCGAGCCCACCATCCGGGTGCCACTCGGTACACCAGGCCACGTGTGCCTAGTCTGTCCCAAGCCCACCCTGCCGGGTGCCACTCGGTAGAAAAATAGCACTACCTACAAACACCAGAAACTATTTGCAACTCCTGGACAGAGATCAAGGCGGTTAATAAGTCGAGAGAGCTTGGAGCGCCCGGAGCCCAATGTCTTAAGGACGGTCCCAATGAGACAACCCACCATGTACTCCTACATGGCCTCTCACCGCTACCTTTACCAAATCGTGTTCACACGCTTAACTCTCATCACCAGAACATATCGTAACACTCCAATTCATTCCCAATGAACCAGACCTGACACAACTCTAAGCAATAGCAGGCATGGCATGGTAGGAACACAACATGGCTCAATCAATTCCTACACATGCTAGTGGGTTTCAACTATTTACTGTGGCAATGACAGGTCATGCAGAGGAATGGGTTCAGCTACCGCAGCATAAAGTAGCAGTTGAATCGTTGTTGCCTAATGCAGTAAAAGAGAGCAGGAGCGAGAGAGTAGGATTGTATCGGAATGAACAAAGGGGGTTTGCTTGCCTGGTAAATCAACAGGGTGGCACTGCTCCTCAGACAGGTACTCTGGAACACTCTCCGGAGCAGTACCTATCGAGAGGGAACTGTGTCGACAGTCAAAACACAATCATATGCAACAATATGATGCATGAATATGGCATGAATATGTGATGTGTTTTGATCCAATGCATTTAGCATTCAACTTGGAAGAGATCCATTTGAACCAAAGGTTCAAATGCAACTCTAATTTAAGTCCTTATATATGCCATTTATATGTTTTCACTTATACAGTAGGTATAAGTTGGTTGGTCATGCATGAAACTAGTACAGATGGATAGATTGCATTTTTCTGATAATTTTTCATATATAAATTATTTAAATCTGAGCTACGGTTGAATTTCTATTAATTTTAGAAGTTTTACTAATTTTCTGGAATTTCCTGATTTAATTTAAATCCAGAAAGTCCTTTACTGCATCAGCATGACGTCATCGCTGCATCAGCAAGTCAACGGTGCTGACCTGGTCAACCTGACGTGTGGGGGCCACACGTCAGTGTCACATGTTTTAAACAGAGGGTTTAATTTATTCTAATTATAGGATTAGGCGCAGGGGCCCACTGTCAGTGTGAGGGGGTTAGCTTAAATGGTGATTAGCTGGCAGGTCGGGCCCACACGTCAGGCCGGCGAGGTCATCGCCGGCGACCTCTGGACACGGCGGCGTCCGCGATATAGGCCACGGGGGCGGCAGCTGAGGGCACCGGGGCGTAGCCCGGGCTCGTCCGCATCCAGGGGAGGTGACGGAAGGATGCGGGGTGGCCGGAGCTCGCCGGAGCGGAGCTCGGGTGGCGGCCGGAGCACGGCCAAGGGCGGGCGCAGCACTGCGGTGCACGGGGAGGCCACCCGAGGGGCTCTGCGGCACCCTCGTGGCACCAGGAGCACGGTGAGGTGCTCGGGGCGAGCTGTGGTGGCCCTTGCCACGACGGTGACATGGTCGGCGGCGAGGCGCTCGCGGGCACGTCGGCTAGCACGGCTACGGCGCGAATTCGAGCGTGGGAACGGAGGGGAAACGGAGGAGAGCTCACGGAGGTTCGGCGGGCGTGCTCAGCGGCTCGGGGGAGGCTCTGGAGTCGACGGAGCGGCGACGGCGGTCTCCGGTGCTGGAGGTTGAAGACGACGGCGATTGCGGCGATGCGACGCGTCCCTGGTCGCGTGGGTTGTCGGAGCGGTCGGAGACGAGCAAGCGGAGCGTCTGGGCACGAAGCGAGGGCGAGGCTGTGGCGGTGGGTGCGACAACGGCGAGCGGTGGCGAGGGCAGCGCTCGGGCGCGGTGAGAGAGAGCGAGGGAGAAGGCGAGGGGAAAAGTGAGGAGGTCGACTGGATCGGGACGGCACCCGCGACGTCGCCCAGCGCGTCGCGCTGGCAGGGGAGAGGGCAGGCAGGCTGGTGGCGTGGCGGCACGGCGGTGCGCGCGCGTCGGCCACAGGCCTGTCCGACTGGCGCGACGACAACGACGACTGGCACTGGGCCGGCCTGCTGGGCCAGGCCAGGCCGCACAGTGCCAGGCCACAGGTAAGCTCCCTTTTTCCTAGTTCTTTTTCTTTTCTAATTTTCTGACATTTGTTTGGTTTAATAAAAATACTAAACCATTTTATTTACTTATGCCAATTTTTGTAGGGGCTAGTGGTATTATTCCAGAACTCCTCAACAAATGGCATAATTTTTGGACAATATTTTATATATATAACAATATATATATCCAAAGCAAATAATTATTGCATTAATTCCAAATGCCCAAAATAAATACTTATGAGCTCCTGAAAATATTGGTTTGATTTTTATCTCTGTCCAATATTTTCAGAGAGCAACATGAACATTTTCTTGGACCCTTTTGGCGCAATTTTTATTTGGGTCATTTCCAGAAATGATTCTGAGGGTTTCACAAATCCCCATTTCAAATTTGAATGAAATTTAGACATGATGCACACATGACTAGCTAGTCTAGGTCATACCAGAACTAGGGATGTGACAACTCGCCCCCACTTGAAAGAATCTCGTCCCGAGATTCAGGGGTCGATGGAAAGAAGGTGGGGTACTCCAGTCGAAGACGATCTTCTCGCTCCCAAGTAGCTTCTCTCTCGGAATGATGAGACCACTGAACCTTGAGAAACTTGATGTCCTGACGTCGGGTGACACGCTCTGCTTGATCAAGAATGCGAATAGGGTACTCTCGGTATGTGAGGTTATCTTGGAGATCAAGCGTTTCATGGTCCACTCCGCGGATGGGATCCGAGAAGCAACGCCTGAGTTGGGAGACGTGGAAGACATCATGGACTCGAGAAAGATGTGGGGGTAGTTCCAACTGGTAGGCAACCTCTCCTCGTTTAGCGAGAATGCGAAAAGGACCAATGTAACGAGGAGCCAACTTGCCCTTGATACCGAAACAATGGGTACCCTTTAGGGGAGTAACCCGAAGGTAAGCCTTGTCGCCAACTTCATAAGCCACGTCCTTATGACGACGGTCATACTGGCTCTTTTGACGAGACTGGGCTGTTTTCAAATTCTCACGAATGATGCGAACTTGCTCCTCTGCTTCCTGGATCATGTCCGGTCCAAAGAATTGTCTTTCACCGGTTTCTGACCAGTTCAAAGGTGTTCGACATCTTCGTCCATACAGAATCTCGAAAGGAGCTTTCTTAAGACTGGATTGATAGCTATTGTTATAAGCAAACTCAGCGAAAGGTAGACATTTCTCCCAATCCATACCGAATGAGATAACGCAAGCTCTCAGCATGTCTTCGAGAATTTGGTTGACCCTTTCCACCTGACCACTTGATTGAGGGTGGAAAGCGGTACTGAAGGAAAGATGGGTGCCCATGGCAGTTTGGAAACTCTCCCAGAAATGAGAAGTGAAGAGACTACCACGGTCTGAATTGATCTCTAGTGGAACACCATGAAGTGACACTATTCGAGAAATATATAAGTCAGCGAGCTGACTAGCAGTGATACTCTCTCGAACAGGTAGGAAGTGAGCCACTTTGGAAAGACGATCAATGACTACGAAGATAGCGTTATGCACTTTCTTGGTCCTGGGAAAGCCGGTGATGAAGTCCATACCAACTTTATCCCATTTCCACTCAGGAATGGCTAAAGGTTGAAGGGTGCCAGCAGGTCTTTGATGTTCTGCCTTAACGCGACGACAAACGTCACAGTTAGCTATGAACTCAGCAATTTCTCTCTTCATCCTAGTCCACCAGAACCTCTGGCGTAGGTCCTGATACATCTTAGTACTATCGGGATGAATCGTGAGAGGGGATTCATGCGCCTCCTTAAGGATCAATTGCCAAAGATGTTGCTTCTTGGGAACCACCAGACGATTCTCAAAGAAAACAACACCTTGATCATCTATAGAGAAACTTCCACCAACTCCCTTATTAATGTTTCTCTTGATCCGGGAAATTCTCGTATCCCGCTTCTGAGCAGAGATGATCTGATCCACAAGAGTAGGTTTCGCCACCAAGGTAGAAAGGAATCCTTGAGGAGCAATGTGAAGGTTAAGCTTACAGAATTCCTCATGGAGAAGTGGTTGGCCCTGCTGCAACATAAGATTGTTGCAATAGGACTTACGACTTAGCGCATCAGCCATGACATTGCCCTTGCTTGGGGTGTAGGTAATCCCTAAGTCGTAATCTGAGATCAACTCCAACCAACTTCTTTTCCTAAGGTTCAAATCAGATTGGGTGAAAATATACTTGAGACTCTGGTGATCGGTGTAAATCTCGCAACGTTTACCGACAAGGTAATGTCGCCATGTCTTAAGTGCATAGACTACGGCTGTAAGCTCTAGATCATGTGTAGGATAATTCTCCTCATGTGGATGCAACTGTCGAGATGCATAGGCAATCACATGACGATCCTGCATAAGAATGCAGCCTAGTCCCTGTCGTGAGGCGTCGCAGTAGATAACAAAGTCTTTAGTGAAATCCGGTGGCACCAGTATGGGAGCAGAAGTCAGGCGTCTTTTCAGTTCCTGAAAGCTATATTCACACTGTGGGGACCACTCAAACTTTTTATCCTTCTTTAGAAGTTCCGTGAGGGGTTTGGCTACCTTGGAGAAGTTTTCAACAAAGCGGCGACAATAACTGGCTAGACCAAGGAAACTCCTAACTTGTTTAACTGTTTTAGGTGGAGTCCAATCAAGAACGGCCTGGACTCTCTCAGGATTGACAGAAATGCCCTTACCAGAGATCACGTGGCCTAGGTAGGTCACTTCTGGCAACCAAAATTCGCACTTGGAGAACTTGGCATAAAGGCGGTGCTCTCTGAGTTTTTCTAACACAAGTCTAAGATGTTCGGCATGCTCTTCCTCGTTCTTCGAGTAGATAAGGATATCATCGAGGTAAACCACGACGAACTTGTCTAAGTACTCCATGAAGATCGAGTTCATCAAGCGGGAGAAGGTAGCTGGAGCATTGGTTAGACCAAAGGACATGACGGTGTACTCGTACTGGCCATAACGAGTGAAAAAAGCCGTCTTAGGAATGTCCCCGTTTCTAATCTTGATTTGGTGGTAGCCTAACCTCAAATCCATCTTGGAAAAGACTGAGGATCGGGCGAGTTGATCATACAGGTCGTTGATCCTGGGGAGCGGATACTTTTTCTTTATCGTGACCAAATTAACGGGACGATAATCTACAACCATCCGGTCCGTACCATCCTTCTTCTTGACGAAGAGGACGGGGCAAGCCCAGGGAGAAGAACTAGGTCGGATGAAACCCTTTTGCAAGGACTCATCAAGTTGTTTCTTAAGCTCAGCTAGTTCTAAAGGTGCCATCTTGTAAGGTCTCCTAGAGATTGGGGCGGTTCCGGGGATAAGATCTATGACAAACTCTAGATCCCTGTCAGGTGGAATACCTGGCAGTTCCTCTGGAAAAACATCCGGAAAGTCACGGACTACCGGGATATCTTCAAGGTCTGGAAGAGGACTGGCATTAAGAGAATAGAGTTGACGCTTTGCAACTCTGGTGGAGACAGTGACTAACTTACCAGATGGGTGTGTGAGTTGAACAGACCTGGTGTAACAATCAATCTTGGCGTGATGAGCTGTCATCCAGTCCATACCCAAGATGATGTTAATATCTGTAGACTTGAGGGCTATAAGTGAGGCAAGGAATACAAGTCTGTCAACAAGGATTTCATTACCATGGCTTATTCTGGTAGTTTGCCATCTAGACCCTGGGGTTTGGATTTCAAGTGGAGTTGGCATATCACAAAATGACATGTCGTGCAAACGAGCATAACCTTCAGAGATGAAGGAGTGAGATGCTCCAGTATCGAATAGAACCGAGGCTGGATGGCAATTGACAAGGAGTGTACCAAGAACGACATCCGGATCATCATGAGCGTCTTTAGCTGAGACGTGATGCACACGTCCACGCTCAGTAGGAGCTGACTTGACACTGATCATCTTGCATGATGGCTTACAACTGCCAACAGACTTCTCAGGCAGGGGTGGGGCATAGTTGGTTTGAGAGCAGTCACGTGCATAGTGTCCTGGCTTCCGCATGTGAAGCAAGTCCCTGAAGTTGGATGTGGACCCGCATTGACAAGCAGTCTGCCAATAGGCCTGGGTGGAGCATACTGCTGAACTGGGTGAGGCGCCACATAAGATGGCCTCGGTGCATATCCAGGTGGAAGAGCGGAGTTCGGAACCCAAATCTGGCGCTTATGAGAACTAGAACCAGAGGAAGAAACCAAATCACGGGTGTGCTTACGAGACTCCTCGTAGGTGAGCTGAGCTGTCTCCGCATTAATGGCCTTATTCACAAGAGCCTGGAATGTATTGCAATGGTGCAAGTGGAGATCACGACGCAACTTGGGGTTGAGACCCTTCCGGAACCTATCCTGGTTCTTAGCGTCCGTGGACACTTCTTCTGCAGCATAGCGGGCGAGGTTCTCAAACTCTCTACTGTAAGCATCAACAGCCATCTTACCCTGGGTGAAACTATAGAACTCTTCTCTCTTACGGTCAATGAGAGCCTGAGGAATGTGATGCTCGCGAAAAGCCTCAGTGAAATCTCTCCAGGTCGGTATGTGGCCGACTGGAAGCATAGTCTCATAGTTCTGCCACCAAAGACTAGCAGGACCTTCCAGGTGATATGCAGCATAAGTGACCTTGTCACCTTCAGCTACGTTCGCAGAACGCAGCTTGTGTGTGATACTACGGAGCCAGTCATCTGCATCGAGTGGCTCAATGGAATGATGGAAGGTAGGTGGTTTCAGACCAATGAAATCATAGATGGTCGCTGACTCTTTGCACTGGGGTGCGGTGTTCTCCTCGATACGTGCTAACAAGCGGTTAGACTCATGCTTGTTCCTCTCCATCTCTAACATCAACTCTGCCAACGAAGGCTGGTCGGGAGGATCCTCCTCATCCCTACCACCTCCGTGGTTCAGGCAACGAGCAACAGAACTTCGGTTAACTGACGACATCCTGAGAAGCGGAACCAAGGACGAGGTCAACAACAACTATAGGATGCAACATGTAGTCATAAGAAGATTTAGTATCTCTCAAACTCCTAGGAAAAATCCGGCAGCATAACGGCAGTAAAATGCTCAAAATGGGACATTCTGCAAAAGGCGGGGTAGCACCATACTCAACATCGACACTCAAGGTTCTGAGATATTACTAAACAGGCTACACTGGGGGTACTCAAGCTGGGATATGACTCTGACCAACCAATCCTAAGAGACTACAGAGTAGTAACACGTGATCCTGATAGACAGAAGAGAAAGCCTAGTTCCTTAACCCCGTAGGAAAGATAGGATGACTCAGATCAGAAGGCATGAGGTAAAGGAGTAAAAAGAGCCTTACGTTCCCTTCCACAATCAATTCCCTTACATAACTACAGAATTTCTAGACTCAACTTCGACCAGGTTGGCTTGGAAATCCTACAGGCAGCCTGGCTCTGATACCAAAGCTGTCGGGACCCCGATTCCAAGTCACACCGATCTAGCATGTAACACCTCATATCACATTGCGGCCTCACGCACGATATTCCCACGGGTGTCGCCTTACCATGGCCCAGGACCGTTTGCGCCTTTTGGCTCACGTATATGACAATGTCGCTAGCATCCATATGACAGAGAACCCGGGCCGACATGGCTAGTCGTGAACCCAAAGCAGCACAAACGTATGGGGACTGGCATACATGAATCAACATCGAGCGTGTCGGTCAGCAGCGTGTGAATCCGGGCTGTAGCACTGGGCTAACAGGACTCCGGGAACCCGGGCTGTAGGAGGCTAGGCAGGACTCCGGATGTCACCGCGTGACATTTCCCCGAAGGGACAGACACAGGAATGAAATGAAACACATGCCGGCCAGTCAAGTGTCCAGAGCAGTAGTGCTGGGCTAGCAGGACTCCGGTGAACCGGGCTGTAGCGGACTACTATGGCTCAAGGAGGCACTAGACTACATTTCCCCATAAGAGAGGCTGCCAAGGACAAACAACTAGATTGTCGGATCCCACACATAGCCATACACATTACACGTACGCATAACATGCAAGTATGTGCTGTACAACATGGCATCACAACATAACGCAAACTCATATAGATAAAAGGCCCAGAAGAGCCACATAGCATTAAGTACAAACAGGGGTCACATGACCCATCATTTAGAGCATACAAGCAACGGAAGCATTACATGTCGGAGTACAGACAACTACAAAAGAAAAGGCTGAGAAGCCTGACTATCTACAAGACCCTCCCAAGGTGCAAGATCGTAGCTGAGGTACAAGCTACTCGTCGAAGTCCAAGCGGAACTACTAGTAAGACCGAAGGCTCCGCTGCAAAAACATAAATAAAGCAACATGAGTACAAAGGTACTCAGCAAGACTTACATCAGATCCTATCATACATGCATTTGTATCAAGAAGGTAGTGTGGGGTTTAGTTGCAGCAAGCCAGCTTTGACTCAATGGCTATCCTGTTCTACGACTACGAGAAACTTCTTTGAGGTAAGAAGGCGCACACGAGTCCACTAAGCACCACCTCAATACACCACTATGGATTCATTCCCGTCTCACTACGAGAAGCCATCCATAGCACTCACACTTATCTTGAGCATTTTAGAGTATCCAGTCTCACTACGAGAAGCCATCCATAGCACTCACACTTATCTTGAGCATTTTAGAGTATCCACTTCAAGTTGTCTATGTACCACGTAAGCATCCAAGAAGTCCATAACCGAGCACACGGCTATTCGAATAGATCATGATAACCCTGTAGGGGTGTACTGCGTCACACACGCTCTCGCCACTTACCGCCATGTACACGTCATGTACCTCGGCAACCTTCAAGCGGAAGCCTGGCGAGGGTGTCGGCCACGACCTGACTAACCACGCAAGACTCTAGTCCAGGTTTATCGCCTATTCGGGTTCCATCCGCAAGGAGATCCGGCCGGGGTGTCACTCATGGCCCCAAACGATGTGTGCAGGGTTCCCGAGCCCACCATCCGGGTGCCACTCGGTACACCAGGCCACGTGTGCCTAGTCTGTCCCAAGCCCACCCTGCCGGGTGCCACTCGGTAGAAAAATAGCACTACCTACAAACACCAGAAACTATTTGCAACTCCTGGACAGAGATCAAGGCGGTTAATAAGTCGAGAGAGCTTGGAGCGCCCGGAGCCCAATGTGTGGTAGTAGCTAGTCATTGGACAACTTACACAGAACTCGGTTCTTAAGGACGGTCCCAATGAGACAACCCACCATGTACTCCTACATGGCCTCTCACCGCTACCTTTACCAAATCGTGTTCACACGCTTAACTCTCAGCACCAGAACATATCGTAACACTCCAATTCATTCCCAATGAACCAGACCTGACACAACTCTAAGCAATAGCAGGCATGGCATGGTAGGAACACAACATGGCTCAATCAACTCCTACACATGCTAGTGGGTTTCAACTATTTACTGTGGCAATGACAGGTCATGCAGAGGAATGGGTTCAGCTACCGCAGCATAAAGTAGCAGTTGAATCATTGTTGTCCTAATGCAGTAAAAGAGAGCAGGAGCGAGAGAGTAGGATTGTATCGGAATGAACAAAGGGGGTTTGCTTTCCTGGTAGATCAACAGGGTGGCACTGCTCCTCAGACAGGTACTCTGGAACACTCTCCGGAGCAGGACCTATCGAGAGGGAACGGTGTCGACAGTCAAAACACAATCATATGCAACAATATGATGCATGAATATGGCATGAATATGTGATGTGTTTTGAGCCAATGCATTTAGCATTCAACTTGGAAGAGATCCATTTGAACCGCCATTTATATGTTTTCACTTATACAGTAGGTATAAGTTAGTTGGTCATGCATGAAACTAGTACAGATGGATAGATTGCATTTTTCTGATAATTTTTCATATATAAATTATTTAAATCTGAGCTACGGTTGAATTTCTATGAATTTTAGAAGTTTTACTAATTTTCTGGAATTTCCTGATTTAATTTAAATCCAGAAAGTCCTTTACTGCATCAGCATGACGTCATCGCTGCGTCAGCAAGTCAACGGTGCTGACCTGGTCAACCTAACGTGTGGGGGCCACACGTCAGTGTCACATGTTTTAAACAGAGGGTTTAATTTATTCTAATTATAGGATTAGGCGCAGGGGCCCACTGTCAGTGTGAGGGGGTTAGCTTCAATGGTGATTAGCTGGCAGGTCGGGCCCACACGTTAGGCCGGCGAGGTCATCGCCGGCGACCTCTGGACGTGGCGGCGTCCGTGATATAGGCCACGGGGGCGGCAGCTAAGGGCACCGGGGCATAGCCCGGGCTCGTCCGCATCCAGGGGAGGTGACGGAAGGATGCGGGGTGGCCGGAGCTCACCAGAGCGGAGCTCGGGCGGCGGCCGGAGCACGGCCAAGGGCGGGCGCAGCGCTGCGGTGCACGGGGAGGCCACCCGAGGGGCTCTGCGGCACCCTCGTGGCACCAAGAGCACGGTGAGGTGCTCGGGGCGAGCTGTGGTGGCCCTTGCCACGACGGCGACATGGTCGGCGGCTAGGCGCTCGCGGGCACGTCGGCTAGCACGGCTACGGCGCGAATTCGAGCGCGGGAACGGAGGGGAAACGGAGGAGAGCTCACGGAGGTTCGGCGGCCGTGCTCAGCGGCTCGGGGGAGGCTCTGGAGTCGACGGAGCGGCGACGGCGGTCTCCGGTGCTGGAGGTTGAAGACGACGGCGATTGCGGCGATGCGACGCGTCCCTGGTCGCGTGGGTCGTCGGCGCGGTCGGAGACGAGCAAGCGGAGCGTCTGGGCACGAAGCGAGGGCGAGGCCGTGGCGGTGGGTGCGACAACGGCGAGCGGTGGCGAGGGCAGCGCTCGGGCGCGGTGAGAGAGAGCGAGGGAGAAGGCGAGGGGAAAAGTGAGGAGGTCGACCGGATCGGGATGGCACCCGCGACGTCGCCCAGCGCGTCGCGCTGGCAGGGGAGAGGGCAGGCAGGCTGGTGGCGTGGCGGCACGGCGGTGCGCGCGCGTCGGCCACACGCCTGTCCGACTGGCGCGAGGACAACGACGACTGGCACTGGGCCAGTCAGCTGGGCCGGCCTGCTGGGCCAGGCCAGGCCGCACAGTGCCAGGCCACAGGTAAGCTCCCATTTTCCTAGTTCTTTTTCTTTTCTAATTTTCTGACATTTGTTTGGTTTAATAAAAATACTAAACCATTTTATTTACTTATGCCAATTTTTGTAGGGGCTAGTGGTATTATTCCAGAACTCCTCAACAAATGGCATAATTTTTGGACAATATTATATAGATATAACAATATATATCCAAAGCAAATAATTATTGCATTAATTCCAAATGCCCAAAATAAATACTTATGAGCTCCTAAAAATATTGGTTTGATTTTTATCTCTGTCCAATATTTTCAGAGAGCAACATGAACATTTTCTTGGACCCTTTTGGAACAATTTTTATTTGGGTCATTTCCAGAAATGATTCTGAGGGTTTCACAAATCCCCATTTCAAATTTGAATGAAATTTAGACATGATGCACACATGACTAGCTAGTCTAGGTCATATCAGAACTAGGGATGTGACACCAGAGCAGTCGAGGTTTGGCGGCGGCCGTAGCACGGGATAGCGCGGGCGCAAGGCTGCAGCTCGCCTTCGAGCGAACGGAGAGCACAGGCGGTAGCTATGGGGCAGCAAGAGGTCTACGACGTGCTCATACGTGAGTTGCTCCACCATAACGACGACGAAGACAAACGCGGCGGCTGGAGCTTGCGGACAGGACGGCGAGGTCAGTTAGTGGACGAGCGCGACTAGGGGAGTAGGGGGAACCGACAACGGAGCTCACTAGGGGTCGATGCGCAGATCGGTGGGCTCGGGGAGGCATCGGAGTTGGCGAATCGACGAGCGGCATCCGGCGGCCATGCGTGAAGGATACGGCTCGATGGCGGCAATGCAGGGAATCCGAGGTCGTTTCCTTCAGATTGGAGACGAGCTGCTTGATGGAAGGGCTCGTGTGTATGTCGGAGAGGCGAGGGGGAAGCGGTGGCTACGACAACAGTGAGTGGCGGTGATGGCTATGCTCGAGCGACACTTGGCTGCGCGAGAGAGGGGGCTAGAGGAGAGGACGAGCGGCGGGCGAGAGGGACCGGGGTGGTGCGTGGCATCGTCTAGAGGGGTCGGGGAGGCCAACCAAGCAGGAGGTGGCGCGCGCGTGTTGACGCACGGCGGGCACATGCCCTCCTGCCCACTGGCAGGAGGTTGAAGACGGTGGGGGCCTGGTGGGCTGGGCTAGCAGTGCCAGGCCAGGTGGGCTGCAGGTAAGCCAAGTAAGTTCTCTCTCTCTGTTTTCTCCTTTGTTTCTGTTTTCTAATATTTTGTAATTGTTTTGGCTTTATTAAAAATACCAGGGCACTTCAAAAAATCATGAAACTGTTTGTGGGCACTGTTTGGAATATTTCCATCAACCCTCATTTCCTTTCATGATTATTTGGGCATTTAAAATTATTTATAGCATTTAAATGCCCAAATGCAAATAATTTATAATTTAATTCAGTGACCCAAGGTAACCTAGAAAAATGTGAACCATTTTTGGCAGAGGTTCTAGACCAGGGCAAAAATGATGAACATTTTTAAGGGCATTTCAGGTTCATTGAAAAATATTTTAGTAAACCCTAGTTTGTTTGACTGGTGCTGGAGTTTATGCCATCCCCATTTCAAGTTTCTGAAGAAAATAAACATGATGCATCACTCTAATGCAAGCACTGACTAGGGTTGTGACAACGCCATGCTTTCCTCTAGTATGTTGCATCTTCTCACTACTAGCTTGCACGACTTGATTACTATGATCGCTTGCCTTGTTGCATCACCAATGATTCATACTTGCTCGTTTCATCCGGTTGATGACAACCATCTACATGCTTTGCACATGATTATTATTGCTTCTTGTCATATATCTCCATATGTTTCCTCTCTCATGCTAGATAATTTTCCATGTATTGAGTGCAACAATGCTTTTAGTCTTTCTAATGAGATTGCCCCCATAGCATTATCACATATAATTGGAGATTTTGACATATTTCTTCTGAAGCATGCTTGTCTTACCTCTTTGCACCATATACCTAGTGCCATGAATATTGCCATGGTTGCATCATATTATTCATGCAATTGTGCTTCCAATGGTTATGTGCAAGAGATGAGAACCATCATGATGGGATGTGTTCATCTAGCATGCGCATACATTCTTTGCTTTGTTTTGTGCATGTGTAGGATACTTGGAGTTTGTGTCAACTTCCACTTCACATGAGTTGACCATTCGAGCTCCTGAGAGAGAACCACCTTCTACCACGACGATTCTACATCGCACTTGCTTGTGCTTTCGCATTGTCAAGGACGCACAAGGACATGCTTTCAAGGTGATATCCTTCTCTTTTGAGAATCCCCAAACCATGAGCATGCATATTGTGGATCGTACTTCATGTGTTGCTTGCACCTTGACATATTGCACACATGCTAGAGACCTTGCTTCGACTTATCATCGCCACATTGCCATGCTTCATGATGTATATGCTTTGTGTGTTGCATCCAATTCTGGGATTACTTGTTCCTATTATATGTTTGGTTTTTTTGCAGGAGACCTATTATATGTTTGGTTGCAACAATGTAATTTCTTCAAATATGCCATATCCCATTGATTGCTACATGCTTGCCTTGATCGCCTCACACATGATGAACAATTGCTCTTTCTATTTTGTTGAGTGCCACACTATCTTCACTACAACCTATGCACGTTATGCTTGGATTGTCTTGCACTTGACCCATGTGTTTAGACACTTCACTTTATTTGGTGTTGTGAATCATTCTTATGACTACCATAGACCTTTCATTGAGCAATTTGTGAATGCTTGCTATGACCTTGAGGTATATACAAACTCTCTTATCACACATATTTGCATCACTACCTTACATTTACATGCTTTTCCCCATGATATATTTCCTTGTGTTCGATTGATATGCTTACATGCCATGTCACAATCCTTTGTCACACCATATGCTTTGCATGATGGTGACACTTGTTTGGTGAATCACCTCTTGAATGATTGGTTTTGCACTAACGCTAACCACATTTATTTTTCCAAGTGTTTGTTGTCCTTGCTCCTTTTGAAGGAATCACAAGACGGTGCGACATTGGAGAGTGCCCATTTCGAGCATGAAGATGATAAATACTTGGTGAACGTCCACTTCTACACGGCAAAGCCATCTCTTTCCCATGGTGATTTGGTTTTCTATCCGAGGCCGGATCTTTCCCAAGGGGGGAGATGATGCGGAGCATCCTACGGACATCACCATGTCAAGAGTCCATTTGGCGAGTGACACGTGCGACATCTGCCTCACATACCCAAAGGTGAATCATCTCCTTTACACATGCTCACTTGACCCCTTCAAGGATGGTATACTACTTGACACTCCACTCGTGTGCATGCATAGCTATTGTCAGAGCTTCATTGATGTTGAGGAGGAGTGCAAGCGCAAAGGAACAACTACACCATCCGCGAGGGAAGAGTGGAAGAGAAGGAACAAGAAGCATGGACTAGCTTCTGGAAAGCCCGGAACTTCCGGCCTCCTGCTCGGAACTTCCGATGCCTAGAACTTTCGGCCATCCCGAAACTTCCGGCCCTGCTGCACCAAGGCTGCCCAAGAGCGTGCCAACTCTCTGGATAGCCCGGACCCTGCCCGGACGTTCGCCTGGAACCTCGGGCACCCGGACCTTCCGATCGTCCCCGGAACTTCCGGCCCTGCCTGCGTGTAGAGACTTGGCCCGAGGCCATGTACCCTTTCACCCCTCACTTACCCCTTCATGGCTATCACTATATATACACACCCCCTCCTCCCTTCTAGGGTTAGCATAGTGATAGCTCATTTGAGAGATAGAGCTTTGCTCATCCATCCGGATCTACTCCACCGAGTGAGACCGCGGCCTCTACGGAGAAGATCCATCTTGGATTCAAGACTCCTAACGGGAAGACCTTCAAGACCTCCTCACGGCAAAGCTTGTTACTTGTATCATCCTTTGTTGATCGTCAATCGTGTATCTCTTTGTGTTTTGATAATCTAGCACATGTGTAATCGAATCTTGTTGGTTTGAGTGACTCCTCTCATGTTTCCCCTCGTGTTTTTCCCCTTGTGTTCTTCACGTTCTTCATGGGATCCGCTCCAATCGTGAAAGATCGGGAATCTAGGGTTCTACCCTACATCAACATCCTTCTCGGCGAGCTCCTCCGGGTGCACTCGGGTGGGGTCATTCAACCCCTCATATAGCCACGTGGGGTGGGCCCTGGCCTGCAGCGGCTGGATCCACCGAGCAAGGAAAGTCTCGAGCAGGTCCATGTCGTTCACGACTCCAACCAATGCGGTGGCCAATATGCCGACCTCCGTCTTCTCCTCCTTTGCCACCAGAAGGGACTCAGGGGCTCAAACCCTCTCCGTCGAGTACGGCGTGAGGCCCGACTGGTTAGAGCCGCCAGGAACATCTCTGCACTAAAACCATGTCCCCTGCCACCCCTTGACAGAATCTGTCGGTGCAACAAACCCTGGGTCTGTTGCCCAGAATATGCACAGGCACAGGAACAAGATTGAAGCACCAGCCCAAGTCAGAGTACAAGGGACCAAGAGATTAGAAGGACCAACATGCAGATCAGAGAGACAAAGACCAATCCAGGAAAGCAAGATATCATCAAGAGAAGGTCCTCCTTTGCCGGGCAGGCGAGCACGGGAAGGGGCGAGCCCACCCCCTGAAGCAGACAACCAAGGCGTCCCGGCAGGGCCTGCCGGGACTCACGGAGACTAAACCACCTCACCAACCACTCCACCATGACGCACGTCCTCGATCAGTGTGGTGTCAAGCCGTAGAGTGACTAAGTGGCAGCCATTCACCACATGGCAGCCTCTCCCTACAGGACAAGCCCACCGATGACACCTGTCCCGCGACGTGTCAAGCGAGCAGGCGCGGAGCTGGCAAGATAGCCCGGCAAGCCTTGCCAGCCAACCAACGACGTGACATTAAGTGGTGCATTAAATGCGCCGTGTCAGCCCGCAGAGTTAGGTGTCATAGCAATCTTGCTATCTTATCAGTTCGTAATGACTACTTTGCCATTGTGTTAACCCCTTGATCTATAAAAGGAGGCCGATGGCAACCATGGAAAGGGTTAGAAGGTTGGATAACTCACACCCACATACGCGCGTAGTCCCTGCTGCCCTGAGGCAACCCCTGTCGGGCAAGTGTGCTACGCTCCACCACCACCTTTCCACCATCAATCCACCAAAGCAGGAGTAGGGTTTTACGACTCGCGGCGGCCCGAACCTGGGTAAAACTGCCCGCATGATCTCTGTTGTGCTGACCCACGCTTGTCTACTCTTTGTGCAATGCGACGTCCCCCTGCCGAGCCAGCAAGGAGAGTCCTGGTCCAATAGGTGGCCGTGGTTTCCCGCAGCAGAGGAGGTGCCGCTAGTCGTCGTTGCCGAGCCCCAGGCTCCAACTTAGGCAAGGCACATTGTCCACTTCCTCCAAACCGGAGAGCTTCCCGGTGACCAAGACGAAGCTTAAAAAGTAGACCGGCGGGCCAGTATGTATCAGTTGTCGATGACACTCTATACAGAAGGAGGCCCAATGGTGTGAAATTGAAGTGTGTCTACCAAGAAGAAGGAAAGGAACTGCTGGCTGAGATACACAAAGGCATGTGCGGCTCCCACATTGGATCAAGGGCATTAAGTTGGGAAAGCATTACGGCAAGGATTCTATTGGCCCACAGCCCTCCAAGATGCGGTCGAGCTAGTCACGAAATGTGAAGCCTGCCAGTTCCATTCCAAGAAAACGCACCTGCCTGCCCAAGCTCTTCAAACAATCCCTCTATCATGGCCATTTTCGGTCTGGGGGATCGACATCCTCGGCCCCTTCTCCCGAGCAATTAGCGGCTTTGAATTCTTGTTCATTGCTATTGACAAGTTTACAAGGTGGCGGGAAGTGGCTGTCGTGAGAAAGGTGGCTGCTCAGTCAGCTAGCAAGTTCTTGAAAGATCTGGTGTGGCGTTTTGGACATCCGGCAAGGATCATTACCGAAAACGGCACCCAGTTCACGAGGCGCGCCTTCATGCAATATGTTCATGCCCTCATATGCAAGATCTCATTTGCCTCTATGGCACACGCCCGGAGCAATGGACATGCTGAGAGGGCGAACGCTGAAGTGCTGCTTGGACTCAAGACAAGAAATTTTGATACACTGCAGAAGCACGACAGGCGGTGGATCGAGGAGCTGTCGGTAGTTCTCTGGTCCCTCAGAACGACACCAAACCGAGCTACCGGGCAGACTCCCTTCTCCCTGGTCTATGGGGCAAAAGCACTTATCCCCATGGAGCTCATTTATGGGCCACCTTGAGTGCTTGCCTACGATGAAGTAGCGCAAGATCAGCACCGGCGTGACGATGCTGTGCTACTCGAGGAGAACCATCTCCGGGCTGCTATGTGTGTTGCACGCTATCAGCAAGCCCTGCGTCACTATCATAGCCGCAGGGTCCACGCCTGGTGTTTTGAGGAAGGTGACATTGTCCTTAGGCGCGTTCAGTCTGCCAAGGCTACAAACAAGTTGTCACCAAAGTGGGAAGGCCCTTAATGGGTAGTACGAGTCTCCAGACCTGGCGCAGTCAGCCTGGAGACTCGAGATAGCACTCAGTTGCAAAATTCATGGAATATTGAGCATCTACGTAAGTTCTACCCATAAGGCGCGGTTCTCGGGCCTTGCCCGGCAGCCACCCTTTTATACAGGCCTTGCCTCGGCTGCATGTAACCCCTTGTACAAAGCCAGGGCGATGACCCTCTGCAAGAGAAAATAAAGAAGCGCTGTGGGGGGGGGGGCCGACCAAGATTGCACGCATGCCTGAGCATTCCAAGTTCAATGCATCAGCATTTCATGAGCATTCGCATATGCATATAGATAGGATCACATCCTGCATTCATTCTCATCTGCATGAAGCTACAGGTTCCTGCCTTGAACTGGTCTTCGACAAGGAGTTGAGAAAATTGCCCCGGACTGCGATCCCCGGCGAGCCAAACAGATAAGTTCTACCTCCTGTCCGTATGTGTTCTGTAAGCTATAACTTGTGCATGAGAAAAGCCTCGCACTCTTTGAGACTTAGGTGCTCCCATCCCTGACTCGAACGCTGCTTCGGTCAGGATGGTCGCAGTGGCCTTTGGTAAAAAGAAGTTGGCGGGGCGCTGGTCCCTTTGTCTGTTACCCGGAAGATGTAGCTCTCCGGCAGACAAAAAGGGTGCCGACAGGATAGCCTGCCGGGGAAAACTCGTTTATCTACATTAAAGAGGCATCTCACCTCTGCATGGACATATACATGCACGGGTTCCCGGCAAGATTCATCTTTTTCATTAATATGCTGATACAAGTACGAGCATTATAGAAGACAAACACGGACTTGAGAGATTACATTATTTGAATTAAAATTTGGCAAGTGCCTACAGATTTAAGGTAGAAAAAAGATAAGTGCTCCATAATGCCTTGTCCCTCTCCTCCTAGGCACGGCCGTCGAAGGTGAAGAGGGCAAAAGGAGCGCCTGGGCAGGAGCCCAGCCTGCTCCCCTCGGGCTCTAGGAGAGGTAGCCCGACGGGAACGGGAGCACGAGGGAACGCCTCAATGGAGAGCACGGCGGAGGCGACCCCGTCGACGACCGCAAGCTGGGCTAGCAGGACGCGGCAGGGCTAACGGAGCTGCAGCCAGAGAGGAAGCCTGCCGGGGTCCAGCTGGAAGACTGCTGGAGGAGCCCGGGAGCACCATCCCCACCTCTGCATCCAACTCCCCGGCAAATCGCGCTACCGGGAAGGAGATGCGGATGCAGATGATGGTGCTGCCGCCTAATGAAGATGGTGTGGGCGGCAATCAGCCAGAGTCAGAGTCATCGCTCTCGCGCCTGCTGCCGTCATCATCGGTGTCACTCTTCTCCTCACCACTTTCACTCGAGGAGGAGCTTTCGTCGTCGGTCGAGCTCTCTGCGCAGCACCCTAAGCGACCTCACGAGCGCCTGAAGACCTTAACAGAGAGTAGGCCATTCTCCATTAGTTTGAACTAGAGAACGTGCCCCTCCGAGAAGTCATGGGCACGGGTAAAGGTCTTCCAGCCACGGTGAACGTACATTACATGAGGGGCAGGGAAGTCGACGTCAACTCGCATACCGCTATTCCCACAACCCCTCATGTGCAACCTTAGAGCGCATGGTTGTTCGAGCTCGATCTCCCGAGCGAAGGGAGTTGGAAGGCGAAGGTGGCCACATAGGGGCTTGTACAGCCTGATGATGAATTCCTGAGGTTGGTCCCCGACGTGGCCTTCCATCGGGGGAGGAGCCGCCGGTAGGGGCGCTGCCAAGGTAGCTTCCTGCCCTCCTCCTCCTCGAGCACCACAGCGACCTCGACCTTGTCCCTTCCTCCTCCCCTCTCGGCGGCTTCCGCCACCGCAGGATCCGGAGGAGGAGCGATGCGTTGTCGAGTAGAAGCCCTCGTTGCCGCCGCCAAAGCACCACCACACCCTCGCCCTCTCACCATGGTTAGAAGGGGGGTTGCGGAGAAGAAGTGGAAGAAGAAGAAGAAGAAGTGTGTGCAGAGAGGCGCCGCCCCTGCCCCTTTTTGTAGGGGGACGAGGCAGGCGGCTGGCTCCTCGTATAGGAAATGGCCGCCCTGCTCCTCCAATACAGCCTCTCTGCACCCTCTATGGCTCTGAGAATCACGGCCGACCCTCCGCTCCAACCATCAGCGCTCAGTTTTTGGTCATGGCACTCCTCCCCGTGCCCTCCGCATCCACCAACTACCACACCCAATGCATGCGGAACACGTGGCAGGTGCGTGCGGAATGGGAGGCAACTCAGATGGTAGTTTCCGCCCCGTGATCATGGGGTGAGGAGAATCCGCAGGCCACGATCAAAGTTCTTCCACAACGTTGCGCACGGTGCACGGAGAAACCAGAAACTGGCCCGGAATCAAGGGTAATGAAGAAGCAAAGAAGACCACAAGAGGCCAGCCTCTTCAGCAACCTCGCCTGTGCACCTATTAGGCCCTACCCTGATGACGCTCGACAGCGCGTTCGGGGCAGGCCAGCGGGCTTCTATCGATGCAACAAACCCTGGGTATGTTGCCCAGACTGTGCACAGGCACGGGAACAAGATTGAAGCGCCAGCCCAAGCCAGAGAACAATGGACAAGGAGATTCGAAGGACAAACATGCAGATCAGAGAGACCAAGCCAGGGAAGCAAGATATCATCAAGAGAAGGGCCTCCTTTACCGGGCAGGCGAGCACGGCAAGGGGCGAGGCCACCCCCAGAAGCAGACAACCAAGGCATCCCGGCAGGGTCTGCTGGGACTCACAGAGACTAAACCACCACATCAACCGCTCCACCACGACGCACGTCGTCGATCAGTGTGGTGTCAAGCTGCAAAGTGACTGAGTGGCAGCCATTCGCCACATGGCAGCCTCTCCCTATAGGAAAAGCCCACAGATGACACCCGTCACGCGACGTGTCTTGCAAGCAGGCGCGAAGCTGGCAACATAGCCTGGCAAGCCTTGCCGGGGCAACCAACGATTTGACATTAAGCGGTGCATTTAATGCGCCCAGTCAGCCCGCAGAGTTAGGTATGATAGCACTGTTGCTATCTTATCAGTGCGTAATGACTTCTTTGCCATTGTGGCAACCCCTTGATATATAAAAGGAGGCCCGTGGCAACCGTAGAAAGGGTTAGCAGGTTGGATAACTCACACCCCCATACGCGCGTAGTCATTGCCGCCCTAAGGCAACCACGGCCGAGCAAGTGTAGTACGCTCCACCACCATCAATCCACCAAAGCAGGAGTAGGGTTTTACGCCTCACCGCGGCCCGAACCTGGGTAACACTGCCCGTGTGATCTCTGTCGTGCTGCCCCACGCTCGTCTGCTCTTTGTGCAATGCGACGTCCCCCTGCGAAACCAGCAAGGGGCCTCCTGGTCCCATAGGTGGCCATGGTTTCCCGCCACAGAATCGAGGAAACTCATCTTCGAGAAGGTGCTCCCCCTCGGACTTGGATGGCCAAGCCCCCACACAGCTGGGTGACATGGGTCTTCGGGCCGGCTGACGAGTCCTTCTGGACGATCATCGACCGACAAGTGAAGAAGTGCTTGAAGAAGCACCAGTGAGGTTGGCATCCTAGGAAGTTCTCGCAAAGAGAGATGAAAGCCGAAAGATAGATTATGGCATTAGGGGGAAATGATGGAGTTGAACACCGAGATAGTCAAGAAACGCTCGGAAAAAAGGATGAGGAGCATGGAGAAACCCCGCGCGACATGATTGACGAGCAGGACTCGCTCGTCCTCCTGCGGTGCCGGTTCGACCTCGCCCGCACCCGGGCGACGCCACCCATCACATGGAATAAGTCCCTCCTCCGTGAGCTCCTCCAGCCAGCAAGCCATGACGCGCGACGAGATCCAATCCCCCGATGTGCCTCCCGCCGTCGCACCGAAACCGGAGGAGGAATCCTTCCCCGCTTTCTTTGCCTTCTCCGCCTTGGCTGTGGAACCCTTCGCCGTCGTCGCACGCTTTAGTGGAGGAGAGGAGCGGGGAGGTTGAAGCAGGAGAAAGGGGGCTCTGAAGCCCTGACCTCTGTCTCTGGATCTTTTATATCACCAGACGAATCTCGAGCCGGATCTCCCACTGCAGATCTTTGGATCGACGGCCTGCGCGACAGGCTTTGCACAGAGCGGGCGCGGCATGTGGCAGAAGTTATGCGCGAAAATTAAGGAGCCATGACCCCACTTTCCCACTAGCGCACGACGTTACTGCTTCTGCGCGCGAACACACAAATTCGAATCCCGGGACTTCTGGGACGAATCAATCCGATTGATTACCCGCAATACCTTTCCTAAAGGGCGTGTGTCAGGCCGACTGACTACCCTCCGCCAGTACCTGTGCACTCGGCCATGCTAAATAGCTAACTAAAGTCTTCTTGAGGATCGTTATGTGACAAGCTTGACGCCCCTCCGTGGGTTCACCTGGCCCTCTCAGTAGGCTCCAAGGTGCATGACTCATAAACCTGGACCCGTAGAAGGCCTGCGCGGGCGTTCCCCTAGGATAAGGAGTGGCGTCTCTCTGGGGAGTCACACCACGCGCCGGCGTCGCCACTTGGGTTATGATGGCATGCCGTCGCTCAGGCCCCTAGTATATCTCCTCCAATAGAAAAAAGAATGGCATTGGGTTTTTCCTCGACGATCAAGAACACCCGGTCATCTGGGTAAACCTATAGTCCAGAATCTGTTGTGTTTTTTTCCAAGGAACAACAAGGCATAGTTCGGAAACGTATTCCGAGTGCCCAGCAGCACTCGGACCCAACCGAAGGATCGGTTTTGTTTGTCCTATGAAATCCCAACCGATTAGGGGGCTAATGATGTGGTCATCTATTACAGGTAGGGTCAAGGACCCATCATTTGGGACCCACATGGGGACCATCACCTTCATAGGTCGGTCCCTGGATCGTGCCAACATTCGGATGCACACATCAGGAAGTTCACTCAGACGGTTGAACGACACTCGGACGATCACACTTTACTCGGCTGATGGACCACCACTTGGACATAAGAGGGCAAGAGGACGTCGTGGGAGCTACAATGGTCGAAGGATCCTAAGAGGGTGCTTGGATACGTTTTTGTCCCATGACGAAATGTAGTGGGACTAAAACTTTGCTAGCCTCATCCATGCTTGGATCCAAATACTAAAGGGACTAAAATCAAGTTAATGAGCATTTATTATCCTCCAAACCCTCCAATCCAGAACTCGCCTGTGTTAAAGGAGAGGAGTTAAATGAGGAGAGAGAGGACTAATCCACATTTTAGTAGGGGTACCCCTGACTAAAAACTTTTAGTCTCAAGACTAGTTTTAGCCCCTCTTTAGTCAGGGGTGCTTGGAACTTTAGCCTCTTAAAGAGACTATTTTTAGTCAGACTAAAATAAGTCCCTTGGATCCAAGCACCCTCTAAGTCGTCCACTAAATAGAGTTATAACTACTATTACCTATAACTGCTGTAGTAGAGGCTCATTACACTAGTAACTGACTCATTCAATGACATTTATTGCCTCGGCTGCGTGGGAGACATGGGGCTGCAGCGCACTATATATAAGTCACAGCCCCCTCCATAGCCAGGCACGAGCAACCTATATAACTATACCCATCAAATCAAAGCAAGCCTCGGGGCACGAGACATAGGGCTTTTACCTCCGCCGAGAAGGGCCTGAGCTCGTTAAACACCAAGTGTTACACCCGCGTCGTAGCTAGGCTCTGCCCCTTATTCCTACCACTAGTACTCATTGTCAGGATCGTAACCCCGACAACGGACATGTCACTACTTAGTCGGTTTGGGTCGCTCCCGTAATCAACTCGGAGGTGCGACGCTGGCCTCCCAAGTTGCACCTGTTAGGGTTTTCCAAACCACTTTGTAAGTAAATTTTGCGGGCGCCGCAACAGACACCGAAACCAATCTAGGTTTACCAACTCTCATTCCTTGCACCGCCAGCATAGTCCACTCCATCCTGAGCGCCGGTGTGCACCGGCGAACGGGAGAGTAGGTCTCTAGAACCTCTCGCCTTTGTGATCCTATACGGGAGAGGGTGAATTAGGTTTTTGGGAAGCGCTACGCACGACTGCTCGTTATCTTCATCACGGCTCGACAACCATCCAGGTCGTGCAATCTCGCTTGTCGTATTCTACAACATCGTCTTCTGCGACCTGTCTTCACCAACGTCGTCATCAACAACATCGCTGCACCAATGGCTACCTCATTTGCAAACAATCGGTATAGTTGGAGTGTCCCAGTTTGTTGTTTGTCAGTTTAATGTTTTGCGATGTTGTGTTGCTACTACTCATGTTGTTTAATGCATCTAGTATGCTTGAGATTCACATGTTTGTAGTTGCAATCGTCATGCTTAATATTCTAGAATTAATCATGGAAATTATGCCTAATTATTCAAAAATCCAAAAACCTAATTGTAGGCAATTTCCTGAACTGACCATGGCTGGTTTTGCCGATGCTATGAGACCAGAAAGTTTTAAGGGTACGAACTTTAAGAGATGGCAAGTGAGATGCCAACTTAGGGTCCAGTCCATGAAAGTCTGGGACCTAATTAGTAATGGTCTTCCTGAAGGTGCATCTGAGGAAGAACAGAAAAAGCACAAGGAAGCCAATACTAATTTCAGAGGCTATGTTCTGAGTGTCCTTGATGGGCATCTGTGTGATGTGTATATGCATATCAAAGACGCTCAGGACCTCTGGGATGCACTAAATACTAAGTTCGGTGCAACTGATGCAAGAAGTGAAGTGTACATCATGGAGAGCTTTCACGATTACAGGATGGTGAATAACCGTTTGCTTGAGCAGGCTCATGAAATATAGTGCATTGCAAAAGAGCTTGAATTCCTCGAGGTTGTGTTGCCTGATAGATTTGTGGCTGGCTGCATTATTGCAAAGTTGCCTTCTTCATGGAGGGACTTCACCACATCTCTCAAACATAAGAGACAGGAGAAATCGGCTGAAACCCTAATAGCGTCTATTGATGTTGAGGAGAAAGCCAGTGCAAAGGATACGAGTGACAGAGGTGGTGAGATTCAGGCTAGCGCCAACACGGTGCAGAAGAATCAGCACGCCAATAACAACAACAACAACAACAACAACAACAACAACAACAACAACAACAAACAGAACTACAAGCCTTAGTTCAATGGTTCTATCAATAGTACTTCCTTCAAGAATAAGAAGAATAAGAAGGTGGTGGACGAAGTTGGGCTCGAGTGCTATTCGTGTGGAGTGCTCGGCCACTTTTCCAAGGAGTGTCCTGATTGCATGGACAAGAGAGGGAAAAACGGCACAAATAATGTCAACGTCGTGTCCGCTAGCAACACTGAGGGGTACGGTAATTTTCCAATGGTACTTCCAGTCCTTCAGTCTCCATGTGGTGGATCGGTACGGGTGCTACTGTTCATGTGTGTGCTGACATCTCTATGTTCACTTCTTATCAGGTCGCTCGGGATTCTTCCATCCTAATGGGGAATGGATCACATGCTACTGTTCGTGGTGTTGGCATGGTAGATCTGAAGTTTACTTCGAGGAAGATCCTACAGCTGAGGAACGTGCAGCATGTCCCTACTATGAACAAGAATCTCATTAGCGGCTCCCTTCTTTGTAGAGATGGGTTTAATGTAGTGTTTGAGTCCAATAAAGTAGTTGTGTCGAGATTTGGACAATTTATTGGTAAAGGCTATGAGTGCAGAGGCATGTTCCGCTTTTGACTTTTCAAATTTTGCATAAGTCAGTAAAGCATATTTATGGCAATGTTGATTCAGAGGCTGATGTTTGGCACTCTCGTTTATGTCATGTAAATTTTGGTTTATTGTCTTGTCTATCCAATTTGAGTTTAATTCCGAATTTCACCATTGCCAAAGGTTCTAAGTGCCCTATTTCCGAGGAGAGAAACTTGGCACCTCTAGAACTCATACATTCTGATATATGCGAGATGAATGGTGTGTTGACAAAAGGTGGAAAGAGATATTTCATGACGTTAATTGATGGTCCTACTAGGTTCTGCTACGTTTATTTGTTGCAAACTAAAGATGAAGCTTTAGACTACTTTAAAATCTATAATGTAGCGATCTGACCTCAGGCGGTCAAATCTCTATGCATAAGTGTCATCCCTGGATCGGTAATGCTGACTCACACAGTACTTGAAGGATTTATAATAGAGTGCAATCACACACTTATTACAACGAATGTCTCAAAAGAGAACTTGTTACAATAATATGGCTTAAGGCCATCTAAATAAGATAACAGCGGAAGGCATGGAAGATAAAGTGAGTCCATCAACTCCAACGGCATAGCTGAGTGCACGACAAACGACCTAGCGCACCTTACTCTTCGTCTGAAAAGTCTGCAACATGATATGTTGCAGCCCGGAAACAGTTCAGCACATGGAATATGCTGGCAATATAACACAGTAGAGCAATGAACAGATAAATGCTATCACTACATGCATATATGGCTGGTGGAGGCTCTATGGTTATAATGTTTAGCGAAAAGCCAATTTTCCCCTACATCAAAGGACTATATTTTATTTAACTATCATGGTGGTTGAAACATTGAGAAGGTAAATCCCCATCTCAATCCCGATTAATAAGTATTTAACAACCCAACAAATTAATTTAGAGTGATGGGATCAAATCAATAATTCAAGTACCAGATACTCAAAATGTCCATAACCGGGGACACGGCTAACCATGATTAGTTTGTACACTCTGCAGAGGTTTGCGCACTTTTCCCCACAAGACTCGATCTCCTCCGTTGGATTTCTCGCACTACATGGTGCTTGAGAAACGGATGACCGAGACACAGTCTTTCAGAAACATTAACTCTTTACTCTGGGTGGACAGTTACACCTACTTTCCCCTACATCTGATAGCCCACCACTGAAAGAAGTCATGCAACATACTCAACTATGCTAGAGCTCATAATAGCTTGTGGCTGCACACGGAAGTTTCTAGCATGAATAATCTTATGATCCCTTTGAGCCTGGGTGGCGAACCAAAAGGACAACACTGGTATATCCTCAGGTGCCCGCAACAAATCCACCCAGATGTGTCTTTAAGTAGCCACCATAGGTTAACCATTAATTAACAATCTCACATCTGTCATGGATGCACTCAAACCCAAACCACGTCTACGAGCATAGCATGGCATTATAAGCATAGCGTAGAAGTAACTCCCAAGGGTTTGAAAGTAAAAGGGCAATAGGTTCTACCTCATCATCTACTTCCCAATACCCACAAGTTAATCACATCCTAATCATGCAGTGTTTGGGGATTGTAACTAATGCATAAAACTGGGTATGAAAAGAGTATGATCAATGTGTTACTTGCCTTGCTGACGATCCGCAAACCCTAGAGACTCGTAGTAGCACGCTTCGCACTCCGGGAATTCTATCGCAAACAAACAATAGCATAGATAAGCACTCCAGCAATGATGCACGGGTCAAACTCAAATAAGAAGATCCAAATTGAAAGTTCAACTAAAGAGCTTCGATTTGCAAAAAGAATCAATCGAATCGGAGCTACGGAACTGAAACTACAGTGAAAAAACTTTGAATCAAATCTGCTTGAGACCAAATTTTAAACTGTCAAAATCATACTCAAGTTGCTTAAACAGAAAGAAAGGGCTCGAGACAAAGATGTTGACGTTGGTTTCACTGGATTTGGACGAATGGTTGAAAAGTTACGAGGGTTTGAAGATCAGGGGCTAATCTGCGATAAAAATAATCGTGGATATGTCCCTGGCCGAAAAATAAACAGAAAAAGAAGAATCTATCGGACGAACGTCCGCTAACAGAGGCAAACGGGCGAATTTGTTCGTTAAAACGAACGAACGAACGCTCGCTAAAACAAAACGGAAAAAAAACCGAACCGATCTAAAATAAATAAAATAAAAAAACCGATCTAGGGTTTTTTAGAAAACTCGCGGCTTTTACCTAAAACCAAAAAAAACGGCGGCGGACCCGACGAGGTCAACGGCGGGACTCCGCCGGGCGGGGCGGCTCCGGCGACTCACGCGGGCGGCGGGGCTCGCGGGCCGAGGCGAGGTGCGGGCGGAGCGGCGGGGTGCGGCGCGGGGCGGCTGCGGCGGCGGGGCGCGGCTGCTGGTGCGGCTTGCGGGGCGTGGCGGGGTGGCGATGTGGGGCGGCGGCGGTGGCTATTTAAAGAGGGGGAGGGGGCGGGGTGGCTTGTGGGAGGGGCTGGTGGCGGCAGAGTCCGAGGCGGCGATGGCGGGCGGCGTGCGCGAGCGGGGCTTAGGCTCGGGGTTGGGGACGGCGCGTGCTGGGCCGGCTGGGCTTCGGCCTAGTTGGTCTGAAACTTTTTTTAAATAAACTTCCGCCGAGAAAATTCTAAAGAAATATAAAAAATTTCTAAAATGCCACAAATAATTTTCGCCGTCTAAATAAAATATTTAGAACTTAGTGAACATTTTCTTGGCCTAAAATGCAATTTTGAAAAATGCATATTTTCTAATTCAAATAAAATAGCAATAAAATCCAAATAAAATTATTTATTTGATTTCAACATTTTTCCTCCGATATTTCTTTCGTTTTGGAGAAGTCATATTATCTCCTCTCATATATTTTAATATTAAAAGTATTTTTCGAAGAGAAAAATAATTAAAACCAAAGTGATCCACTTCTCAATATTTGAGAAAATTTCAAATATGAAAATAATAAAATCCCTAACTCTCTCCGTGGGTCCTTGAGTTGCTTAGGATTTTTTGGATCACTAAACCAAAATGCAAATAAAATATGATATGCATATGATGACCTATGTATAACATTCCAAATTGAAAATTTGGGATGTTACAAATCTACCCCCCTTAAGATGAATCTCGTCCTCGAGATTCGGGTTGGCTAGAAAATAGGTGTGGGTGGTCTTTCCGTAGATCATCCTCTCGTTTCCAGGTGGCTTCATCCTCGGTATGATGGCTCCACTGAACTTTGCAAAACTTGATAACCTTGCTGCGGGTAACTCGGCTGGCAAACTCGAGAATCTTGACTTGTTTCTCCTCGTAGGTAAGATCACTATCCAACTGAATTGCTTCAAGGGGCACTATATCTCTCAGAGGGATATCAGCCATCTCGGCATGGCACTTCTTCAACTAGGAAACGTGAAACACATCATGAACTCCTGACACTCCTTCGGGTAACTACAACTTGTAGGCTACTTCCTAGTTTGCGATGTGTAGCCTACAAGTGGCCAACAAGTTGGAGTCACCCGAGATTTGTAGGACCTTATCTTCTGACTCTTTGATCAAATCCGGTCCAAACAACTGACGGTCTCCAACTTCATCCCACATCAACGTGTTCTGCACCTCCTTCCATACAAAGCTTCGAAAGGTGCCATCATCAAACTGGCCTGGTAGCTATTATTGTACGAGAACTCCGCGTAAGGCAAATTATCATCCCAACTAGATCCATAATCTAGCGCACAAGCTCTCAACATGTCCTCCAGAATCTGATTGACTCTCTCGGTCTGTCCATCCATCTGCGGATGAAAGGCTGTACTAAACTCTAGTCTGGTTCCCAAAGTCTGGTGTAGCTGGTGCCAAAACTTTGAAGTAAACTGTGTTCCTCTATCTGATACGATGGTCCTCGGAACTCCATGCAGACATATGATCCTGGTCATATATATCTTGGCAAACTTCGCACTCATATAGGTGGTCTTCACTGGGATAAAGTGAGCTACTTTGGTCAGACGATCCACTACTACCCAAATAGAATCATATCCCGATCGGGTCCTGGGTAATCCGGTGATGAAATCCATGCCAAGCTTGTCCCACTTCCATTCGGGTATCGGCATAGGCTGCAGTAATCCTGCTGGGTTCTGATGTTCTGCCTTCATTCTCTGACATACATCACACACGGCTACATACTCGGCAATATCCTCCTTCATCCCTGTCCACCGGAAACGCTCCTTCAAATCCAAATACATCTTGGTGTTTCCGGGGTGTATCGAGTATGGTGAGTCATGAGCTGCATGTAGTACCAACTTCCTGATCTCTGCATTATTGGTTACATAAACACGGTCCTCAAACCACAAGGTGTCGTGCTCATCCTCACGAAAACCTTTGGCTTTTCCTTTGCTCATCTTCTCCTTTATCTCAGCGATCTCTTTTTCATCCTTCTGAGCTTCTCGAATCTTTCCCAATAATGTCGACTGAACCTCCATTACTGCGACGAAACCTCTAGGGACTATCTCCAAATGAAGCTCCCTAAGATCTTCGGCTAACTCCTTTGGCAATCCTCCGCTTACGAGGGTATTGGCATAACTCTTCTGGCTCAAAGTGTCTGCTACGACATTGGCCTTGCCTGGATGATAATGCAACTTCATGTCATAATCATTTATAAGCTCCAACCATCTCCTCTGCCTGAGATTCAGCTCCTTCTGTGTGAAAATGTACTTCAAACTCTAATGATCCGTGTACACATCACAATGGTTTCCAATAAGAAAATGTCTCCAGGTCATGAGTGCATGCACTACAGCTGCTAATTCCAAATCATGCGTGGCATAATTCAACTCATGCGGTCGAAGCTGACGTGAGGCATATGAAACAACTCTTCCGTCTTGCATAAGTACACCTCCAAGTCCTAAGCGAGAGGCGTCGCAATACACTTGGAAATCCTTGCGTATATCCGGCAGAATCAGCACTGGGGCTATGACCAAACGATTCTTCAACTCCTGGAAACTTGCCTCACATTCTTTAGTCCATTTGAACTTGGTGTCCTTCTTCAACAACTCCATCATGGGCTTCGCAATCTTGGAGAACTTCTCAATGAACCTCCGATAGTATCCCGCGAGTCCAAGAAAACTGCGGATCTCTGCAACTGAGGTGGGTGCCAACCACTCGGTGACTGACCGAATCTTGGTGGGGTCTACTGCTATAGCTTCTCCTGATATAACATGTCCAAGGAATCCAACTTCCTTCAACCAAAACTCACATTTGCTGAACTTGGCATACAACTGATGTTCCCTGAGCTTCTCGAGAACTAAACGCAAATGCTCCTTATGCTCCTTTTCATTCTTCGAGTATACCAAGATATCATCAATGAACACCACAAAAAACTTATCCAAGAACTCCATGAACACCTTATTCATCATACTCATGAAATAGGCAGGGCGTTAGTCAATCCAAATGACATAACCGTATACTAATATAACCCGTACCTTGTGGTGAAAGCTGTCTTAGGTATATCCTGTTCTCGGATCTTCAGCTGGTGGTATCCTGATCCTAGATCGATCTTGGAAAATACTTGAGCTCCTTGCAACTGATCAAACAAATCATTGATCATCGGTAGTGGATACTTGTTCTTGATCATCACTTCATTCAACGCGCGATAATCAACAACCATTCTCAATGATCCATCCTTCTTCTCAGCCAAGAGCACTGAGGCTCCCCAAGGTGACGAACTTCGTCGAATGTAACCTTTCTCCAATAACTCCTTAATCTGCTTCTTAATTTCCTCCAGATCATTTGCGGGCATCTGGTATGGTCTCTTCGATATCGGTCTGATGCCTGGCAATAGCTCTATGAAAAACTCAATGTCTCGATCCGGCGGCATGCCTGGTAGTTCCTCTGGTAATACATCTGGGTAATCCTTCACTACGGGCACTTCCTCCTGAACAACTTCGGAGAGCGAATTTACTTGGGTCCTCGTTGGCACATGCCTGGATACATACTTGATCCTTTTTCCCTCAGGTGTGGTGAGCAGAATTGCCTTACTTGCGCAGTCGATGTTTCCCCCATACATCGATAGCCAATCCATTCCTAGTATCACATCCAATCCTTGTGACTCCAAAATTATCAGGTCTGAGGGGAAAACATGCCTACCTATGGTTAATGGCATCTGAAAACATCCTTGGCTTGCGATATACTCCACTCCTGTGAGCTTCCTAAGATAGGGGTCCTAAGAACTTTGGTGGGCAACATATACTTATCCACAAATCCCCTTGAAATGTATGAATGTGATGCACCAGTATCAAAAAGAACGATTGCGGTAAATGACTTAACCAAAAACTTACCGATAACTGCATCTGGCTGCTCTTCAACCTCCTCCACGTTCATGTGGTTCACTTGTCCCCTGTTGAAAGGGTTGGGCTTCTTCCCAGAGCTTCCATTGCCATTTCCATTCTTTGGTTGAGGGCACTCATTGGAATAGTGTCCAGTCTTCCCGCACTTGAAACAAGTAATGTGACTTTGGTCCTTCTTGGCGGGTGTGGCTGGGTTAGAGCGGTTCTGACTACTGCCTGCTCCATTCCCATTTCCATTCTTGGGGCCACTATGGTTATGCGAGCTTCCTCCATTGTGGGTATGGCCTCCATGGTTATGGGTATATCCTCTCGAGTTCGGGGTAAAACGAGGCTTCTGCTCAGCTCCTGAATTGTACTTCCCTTCTCCATACTTCCTTTTGCGGCTCTCAATCTGCTGCTTCCCTTCAATCATAAGAGCCTTGTCTACCAACTCCTGGTAGTTAGCGAATGTCGCTACCATCAACTGCCTACTCATCTTATCATTCAATCCTTCCATAAACTTCTCCTACTTAGCGGCATCTGTGGCCACATCATCTAGGGCATAGCGGGCTAACTTGCTAAACTCATCCACGTACTGCCCCACAGTATGATTCTCTTGGCGCAAGTTGCGAAACTCACGCTTCTTCATGCTCATAGCTGCAGTTGAGACATGAGCAGTGCAGAATGCTTTCTGAAACTGCTCCCAAGTGATATTGGCTATGGGAAAGTGGCTGCGTAGTTCTCCCACCATGAGGCTGCATGCCCATCCAAATGATGTGCGGCAAAACGCACCTTCTCTGCATCTGTGCAACCTGCGGTGGTCAACTCCCTTCCACTTCTGCGTAGCCAGTCATCAGCAACTATTGGCTCCGTGCTACTGGAAAATACCGGCGGTTGCAACCTCATAAAACGGGCTAAGTTGTCAACTGGAGGTGGTGGCGGTGGGTTGTTGTTGTTGTTGTTGCCTTGATTCTGGACTAGTTGCTGTATCAAGGTATTCTGCTATTGGAACAAAGCATTAAAACATGGTGAATACATGAACTCCTCAAACTACGGTCATCACCGGGAGTGGTCTCGACTATTGTCATTCCGGGGTTGCCGGATCATAACACGTAGTAGGTGACTATAACTTGCAAGATCGGATCTAGAACATGGATATAATTATGATAACATAACGGTTCAGATCTGAGTTCATTGCACCCGGGCCCAAAGTGACAAGCATTAAGCATGGCAAAGTCATAGCAACATCAATCTCAGAACATAGTGGATACCAGGGATCAAGCCCTAACAAAACTAACTCGATTACATGATGAATCTCATCCAATTCCTCACCGACCAGCGAGCCTACGAAGGAATTACTCACTCCCGGTGGGGAGCATCATGGAATTGGTGATGGAGAAGGGTTGGTGATGATGAAGAACGAAGATCCCACTATCCGGAGCCCCAAACGGACTCTAGATCTAGCCTCCCGATGAAGAACAAGAGGTGACGGCGGTTCTGTCTCATGGATCACGATAATTCTCTCCCTGATCTTTTTCTGGAAAAATAATATTTCATAGCGTCGCTTTCAGGGTCTGCGGGGCCACCAGGTGGGGACAACCCACCTGGGCGTGCCAGGCGGGGGGCGCGCCCTGGTGGGTTGTGCCCACCCAGGTGCCCCCTCTAGTGGGTCTTGGCTCCATAAATTCTCTTCATTGATATAAAAATTTCTTGCAAAGTTCCATTCCATTTTCGAGAACTTTTATTACTGCACAAAAATAACATCATGGTAGTTCTGCTGAAAACAGCGTCAGTCCGGGGTTAGTTTCATTCAAATCATGCAAATTAGAGTCCAAAACACGAGGAAAAGTGTTAGAAAAAGTAGATACATTGGAGACGTATCAACTCCCCCAAGCTTAAAACTTTGCTTGTCCTCAAGCAATTCAGTAGATAAACTAAAAGTGAAAAAGAAAAACTTTTACAAACTCTTTTGCTCTTATTTCCATAAATAAGCTTAAACAGCACCCAGGTTTTCAGCCAATATTGTAACTAACCATGCCGACAATAACTCTTAAAGATTATATTAACTCATATCAATGACATAATCAACTAGCAAGCAATAATAAGATATCTCGAACGGCAACACATTATCAGAACAACCATGATATAATATGACAATAGTGGTATCTCGCTAGCCCTTTCTGAGACCACAAAACAAAACTGCAGAGCACCTCCAAAGTTCAAGCAGCGACTAAACATTGTAATTCATGGTAGAAAAGATCCGGTCATGATGCACCCAACATTAGCTACACACAATGCATCAGCATGACAACAGTGCTCTCAGGTTCTGGCACTTATTTTAGAAGGTGATGACACAACATAAAAGTAAATAGATAGTCCCTTCGCAAAGGGAAGCGGTGATTTGCAGAGGTGCCAGAGCTCAAGTTTTCAAAACATAGGTAAATGATATTTTGAGACATGCACCCTTCTCATTTACTTCACGACTATCAGTTATCAATATCTTCCATGCTAAGCACGGTAGTGGCGGTTCCCAAGCGATAAAAATAAAGGTTTTGACTCCATTGGGAGTTTTTGTTTGATTATTTGTAAGCTTTTTCTGTTTGTAGTTTGGGACTGGGCATCCCTATTACCGCCCTTTTCTCGTGCGATGGCGAGTGAATAAACACTCGACCTGAGAATAACCCGCTTAGCATGGAAGATACCAACCACCTCCTATCTTTCCATGAACGATCCAAGCACACAAAAAGGATATTTATTAGAAGTTTTTTAGAGGTGGCACATGCAAATTTACTTAGGACGGCAGGGTAATACCGCATATAGGTATGTATGGTGGACTCATCTGGAATAACTTTGGGTTCAAGATTTTTGATGTACAAGCAGAATTCCCACTTAGTACACGCAAAGGCTAGCAATTAGGTTGAGAAGCGGCCAGCTAGAGAGCAGCAATGGTCATGAACATGCATTATGCATAAGTAACATTGGACACTAGAATGAGTAGGATATGAACACCATGAACAAAATATCATAGAGGCTATGTTGGTTTTGATTCAACTACATGCATGAACATGTGCCAAGTCAAGCCACTCGAACATTCAGAGGAGGATACCATATCATCATACTACATCACAATCATTTTAACGCAATGTTGATATCCAAGATAAATCATTATCCACTCCCAGCTACTTATGCATGGCATGAGAAACTATAATCTCTAATTGTCATTGCAAACATGTTTAATCATAATGGGCCGAATCATGGATACTAGGTTAAACATAGTTACACAAACAGTACAAGTCGAGTTCATACCCGTTTCTCTCTGGCATGGCCAGTTCATCGAATATCGTCATTATTGCCTTTCACTTGCACAACCGAACGATGTGAAAATAATAACAGTGCAACAGTGCCGTGGACTAAGCTGGAATATGCAAAGATTTTATTCAACAGGAGAAGATAAGCTAAAATGGGCTCTTTATTAGATCAACAATTATTCATATGAGAGCCACTCAACATTTTCATCGTGGTCTTCTCCTCGGTACCACTCAAATAAAAATAAAAGAAGTTTAGAGAAATACTGAAATATTTTTGGAGTTTTTGGTTTTCTTGAACAAGCAAATAAAAAGGGGAAAGCAAAAACGCGGAAAACTATTTACACGGGAAAGCTCCCAACAAGCAAACGAAGAACAAGGAAATCTTTTTGGGTTTTCTTTTAAGGACTACAGCTAAACATGCATAGAAAGTAAACTAACTACAACTAATTTTCTTGGTTTTTCTAAGGTTTTTCAAACACACAAGAAGAAAGCAAGAAAATAAATTTAAGCATGGATGATACAATGAAAAAGTGTGGACACCGACAACTGGAATGAAATATGTGAACATGAATGTAATGTCGGTGGGAAACACGTACTCCCCCAAGCATAGGCTTTTGGCCTAACTTGGTAAGCGGTCAGTAGCCTGGATAGTAGTCGGGGTGCTGAGGAGCGGGCATCCACTCATCCCACTGCTGAGGCTCCTCCTCTGCCACAGTGTGGTCGTTCCGGTAGGCGATGATATCTGCATGCATAATCCTATATTCGCCCCTGGCAACAGGATCAAACAAAGCAGGGGTAGGCAATGGAATTATATCACGAGTCCTCGCAATAAAAACCAGGTCATATGGAATAGGGATGTCAGGATAATTGTTATCATTGAAATGGTGGTGATCCATGACTGCGCGATCTAGGTAAACTTTGGTACGAGGGTGATCATGGAGGCGTATCTCAACATTGAAGTGAGTCGCCAAACGAGTAGCGAAAATCCCACCATGTATTTTACCCTTGGACTTATTAATGTGGAGGCGACAAGCCACAATAGCTCCCAAGCTATAAGTGTTGTCGCCCTCTAGTGCACGACGTAAAACCACAAGGTCTAGTGAACTGAGTGCACCCACCTTCTCTCTAGCAAGCAAGCATTTTGCAATGAAAAGAGCAAAGTAATGAACAGCAGGAAAATGCAAGCTAGCGGCAGTGATAGCCGACACCCGTCTCTCGTATCCCACTGTCAAGGTACGATAACAGGCCTCAAACTCTGCCGGCCTAGGCTCAACAAACTCCCGTCATAAGGGATCATGCATATGTTACAAAATTCAGTGAGTGGTATCTGACAGGTTTCAGCATATAAACTAAACTGCATCTCGGGGGGATTATTCCTAGGAAGGAAAGTAAAACTTTGAGCAAAGATGTTTGTGAGGAGATGATAGTGTTCGCATTCATCTGTGATGAAGTCGGTGAGGCCGACAATAGCAGCATATTGTGTGAACTCCTGAAGGATTCCAGCCTCTTCCATGAACTGGGTATGCGGCCATTCGCACGACCGTACCTCCGCCAACCTCCGAGGATGGAGATCACTGTCAGACGACTCCCCAATAACTCCCTTGGAGTTCTTCTTAGAAGCAAACTTCCTAAAGATATTCATCTTTTTCCTATGAACAAAAATTCTGAAATTTTTAGTCCACAAAATTTTTCTCAACAAAACTTTACAAGATTGATAGCAACTACTCATAAGGATACAAAGAGGCCATAGCAAGCATTCAAACTACTTAGAACTCTAAGAATTTAAAATGCAAGCTCATCTACAGCAGCACCAAGAGTAGCTAATTATTCAAAATATAAAGAACTAAAACAAAAACTAATTGGACAAACGGTGGAGTCACATACCAAGCAATAATCCCCTGATACAGTTTCAGAAACAGAGCTTCAAGCAAAGAGATCGAAATTCATGGGTTTGAGAGAAAGAACACGGGAGAGAGATCAATGGTGAATTTTTTCTGGAGGTAAGTGATGATGTGGTGTCAAGGGATAAGTGAGGGGGCCCACATGGGGAGCACAGCCCACCAGGGCACGCCTGGGGGTCCTGGCACGCCCAGGTGGGTTGTGCCCACCTGGTGTACCTCCCTCTGATATTATTTGCACTAGAAATTCCTAACTATTCAGAAAAAAATCATATTAAATTTTCAGAGCATTCTGAGAACTTCTATTTTTGGGTCATTTTTATTGCACGGGAAATTTAGAAAACAGACAAAACATGGCATTCTATTTTTATTTAACTAATAAAACAGAAAACAAAAGGTAGGGACAGAAGGTAGTGCTTACTAAATTCATCAACTTCATACCTCTAAAAAATGATCCATTAATAAGGTTGATCAGGTCTTATTAGCAACCACTTTTGATTAGCATGAAACCGAAAATTTTCGTAAATCACTAAGTTACCTCAACGGGGATGTGAATATCCCCAACAATAAGCATTTCATATTTCTTTTTGGCAGTAGGTAGAGGTATTTGAAAACTTCTAATAGTGATTGTTGGAGATTTTTCAATAACAGTAATACCATTCACTTGGAATTGTTTCTTCGGAAAGTGCACTGTATGCTCATTACCATCGATATGAAAAGTGACCTTGCTTTTATTGCAATCAATAACAGCCCCTGCAGTATTCAAGAAGGGTCTACCAAGGATAATCGACATGTTGTCGCCCTCGGGCATCTCAAATATAACAAAGTCAATCAAAATAGTAACATTAGCAACAACAACGGGCACATCCTCACAAATACCGATAGGTATGGCAGTTGAATTGTCAGCCATTTGCAAATATATTTCAATAGGTGTGAGTTTATTCAAATCAAGTCTTTTAAATAAAGAGAAACGCATAACACTAACACCAGCTCCTAAATCACACAAAGCAGTTTTCACATAATTCTTTTTGATGGAGCAAGGTATAGTTGGTATTCCCGGATCTCCAAGTTTTTTAGGTACTCCATCTTTAAAAGTATAATTAGCAAGCATAGTGGAGATTTCATCTTCCGGTATTTTTCTCTTATTGGTGATGATGTCTTTCATGTACTTTGCATAAGGAGGCATTTTAAGGATATCAGTCAAGCGAGTACGCAAAAAGATTGGCCTCAGCATTTCAGCAAAGCATTCAAATTCTTCATCATCTTTCTATTTAGTTGACTTAGGTGGAAAAGGCATAGGTTTTTGAACCCACGGTTCTCTTTCTTTACCGTGTTTTCTATCAATGAAGTCTCTTTTCATCATATCATGAATTCTTGGGTTGTGGGTTATCGAGATCAACTGGTGGTTCTATCTCAATATCATTATCTGTTTCTTTTTCATCATTTTGTTGAGTATCTTTATGAACATCATCATTATCTTTTTCGTTATCACTAGGTGATTGTTCATTACCAGACTAAGTTTCACCATCAGAGATAGAAACATCATTATCATTATCAGGAGGTTTTTCTATTTCAGGTTCACTAGAAGCATGCAAGGTCCTGTCATTTTTCTTTTTCTTTTTTCCTTTTAGAAGAACTAGGTGCAGTGGTGTTGTTCCTTTGTGAATCATGTTCAATTATTTTTGGGTGTCCCTCGGAATAAAGTGGTTCCTGAGTCATTTTACTTCCTCTAGTTGCAACTCTAACAGCAAAGTCATGTATATTATTATTCATTTCATCAAGCAACTCTCTTTGAGATTTAGCAACTTGTTATAACTGGGTTTGAACCATAGAAGCATGTTTTCCAACACCTCTAACATCATTTGAGATTCTAAATAACAAGTCACTCAAGCGAGCAATCATATCAGAATTATATTTCAATTGTTTCATAACATTTGCATTGAAGTGATCTTGTTTTCTAATGTAGTTTTCAAACTCATAAAGGCATTGGCTAGGGTGCATATTGTGAGGATTATCATTATCATTGAATTTCATTACAGAATTTACGTCTACCACCTTGGGTGGTGGTGGTGTATTAAGCCCATGTATTTCTTCAATAGGAGGTAAATTTTTAACATCCTCAGCTTTAATACCTTTTTCCTTCATTGATTTCTTTGCCTCTTGCATATCTTCAGGACTGAGATATAATATACCCCTCATCTTCGGAGTGGGTTTAGGAGGTGGTTCAGGAATAGTCCAATCATCATAATTTTTCAATATTTTATTCAAAAATTCTTCAGCTTATCCAACAGTTTGTTCCCTGAAAACACAACCAGCACAACTATCTAGGAAGTCCCTAGAAGCATCGGTTAGTCCATTATAGAAGATATCAAGTATTTCATTTTTCTTAAGAGGATGATCAGGCAAAGCATTAAGTAACTGGCAAAGCATTAAGTAACTGGCAAAGCCTCCCCCAAGCTTGTGGGAGACTCTCTTCTTTAGTTTGCACAAAGTTAAATATTTCTGTAAAGCAGCTTGTTTCTTATGAGCAGGGAAATATTTTTCAGAGAAGTAATAAATCATATCCTGGGGACTACGCACACAACCAGGAGCAAGAATATTGTACCAAGCTTTAGCATCACCCTTTAATGAGAACGAAAATAATTTGAGAATAAAGTAATAGCGAGTTTTCTCGACATGAGTAAAAAGGGTGTCTATGTCATTCAACTTAGTAAGATGTGCCACAACAGTTTCAGATTCATAACCATGGAAAGGATCAGATTCAACCAAAGTAGTTAACTCTAGGTCGACAGAGAATTCATAGTCCTTATCATCAATAAAGATAGGTGAGGTAGCAAACTTAGGATCATATTACATTCTTGCATTCAGAGATTTTTCTTTATACTTGCATAGTAATTTCTCTAGATCATCTCTATCCTTACAAGCAAGAATATATCTAGTTGTCTAATCATTCATAACATAACCTTCCGGTACCTTAGGCAATTCATATCTAGGAAGGCTAGTTCTAGCAGGTGTTTCAGGAGTTTCAGTTTCAAGCTCATCATCAGATTCAACAACATCATGTTGTATTACTCTAGCAATTTGTTCATCAAGAAGTTCACCAAGTGGCACATCATTATCATCAAGCAAGGTACTAGCATCATCATAAGCATCATTCATAGCAGAAGTAGCATCATTAATAACTTGCGACATATCAGGATTAATAGCATGTGGTGGTGTTGCAAGTTTACTTATAACAGAAGGTGAATCTAAAGCAGAACTGGATGGCAGTTCCTTACCTCCCCTCGTCTTAGAGGGATAAATCTTAGTTTTCGCATCCTTCAGATTCTTCATAGTGATAAATTGATAATTATGCCAAGTGACTCAAAAAATATAGCTATGATCCCCGGCAATGGCACCAGAAAAAGATCTTGATAACCCACAAGTATAGGGGATCGCAAAAGTTTTTGAGGGTAGAGTATTCAACCCAAATTTATAATTCGACACAAGGGGAGCCAAAAAATATTTGAAGGTATTAGCAGCAGAGTCGTCAATTCTACCACACCTGGAGATTAATTATCTGCAGCAAAGTGAGTAGTAGCAAAGTAGTATGATAGTTTTGATAATAGTAGCAGCAGCAATGGTAACGGTAACAGTGATAGCGGTAGTTTTGTAGCAAGTGCAATAGTAATGATAGCAGTAGTAACTTAGCATAAACAATATAGGAGAAATTCGTAGGCATTGGATCGGTGATTTATTGCATGATATTCATCATGTACAGTCATAACATAGGGACGGCACTAGCTCCAGTTCAAAAATATAATGTAGGCATGTATTCCGTAAATAGTCATACATGCTTATGGAAAGAACTTGCATGACATCTTTTGTCCTACCCTCCCGTGGCAGTGGGGTCCATATTGTAAACTAAGGGATATTAAGGCCTCCTTTTAATAGCGAACCGGAACAAATTTAACACACGGTGAATACATGAACTCCTCAAACTACAGTCATCACCGGGAGTGGTCCCGACTATTGTCACTCCGGGGTTGCCGGATCATAGCACGTAGTAGGTGGCTATAACTTGCAAGATCGGATATAGAACATGGATATAATGATGATAACATAAACGGTTCAGATCTGAGTTCATGGCACCCGGGCCCAAAGTGACAAGCATTAAGCATGCCAAAGTCATAGCAACATCAATCTCAGAACATAGTGGATACTAGGGATCAAGCCCTAACAAAACTAACTCGATTACATGATGAATCTCATCCAACTCCTCACCGACCAGCGAGCCTATGAAGGAATTACTCACTCCCGGTGGGGAGCATCATGGAATTGGTGATGGAAAAGGGTTGGTGATGATGAAGAACGAAGATCCCACTCTCCGAAGCCCCAAACGGACTCCAGATCAGGCCTCCCGATGAAGAATAGGAGGTGACGGCGGCTCCGTCTCGTGGATCGCGATAATTCTTTCTCCCTGATTTTTTCAGGAAAAATAGGATTTTATAGCGTCGGTTTCAAGGTCTACAGGGCCACCAGGTGGGGACAACCCACCTGGGCATGCCCTAGTGGGTTTTTCCCACCCAGGTGCCCCCCTCTGGTGGGTCTTGGCTCCAGAAATTCTCTTTATTGATATAAAAAATTCCTCGCAAAGTTTCGTTCCATTCCGACAACTTTTATTTCTGCACAAAAACAACACCATGGTAGTTCTTCTGATAACAGCGTCAGTCCGAGGTTAGTTTCATTCAAATCATGCAAATTAGAGTCCAAAACAAGAGGAAAAGCGTTAGGAAAAGTAGATACGTTGGAGACTTATAAATTGTAATTATAAACTTGCTAGAGATAAAGGTAGAAAACATGTTGTGTTTGCACCTAGAGATCTTGTTTGGTTACATTTGCGTAAGGATAGATTTCCTAATTTGCACAAATCAAAGCTAATGCCATGTGGTGATCTTCCTTTTAAGGTGTTAGAGAAAATAAATGATAATGCATATAAACTTGAGCTGCCTGCAGATTTTGGGGTTAGTCCCAGTTTAGACATTGCAGATTTGAAGCCTTATTTGGGTGAGGAAGATGAGCTTCCCTCGAGGACGATTTCATTTCAAGAAGGGGAGGATGATGAAGACATCAATACCATTGTTACATCCACGACCCCTGCAGTTATACATACTAGACCAATTACTAGAGCTCGCGCACGCCAATTGGATTACCAGGTACTTTCGTTTCTTGGTAACGATTCTAATGTTCATGAGAATATGATACTGCCTAAATTGGATACATCTGTTTTGCTTACAAATGAAGGTCCTAGCTTGGACAAGAAATATGAACCATGGAGCAAGTTCAAGCATGGAGATGATGGCATGCGCAAGGGGAACAAGAATGGAGTTACAAGTGACGATTCCAGGACTTTGAAGCCACCATAATGAGTGCATGAAGCCTTGGACGAAATATACAAGATGCCACTTCATGAATTTCGTCCAGAGGCTATTCTAGGTGTTGCGTCACCTTATTATTGGGCCAGGCCCATGTAATTTCAAAATACTTGATTATAAGCTGTTTTTAGAGTCCGTATGTGTGGGGAAACAAGAGTTAGGGTTGGTTACGGACCCCTCCTCCAAGGGCCATGAAATTCCCCCTCTTCCTCCATATATACAGCCCTTAGGGCATCATTTAGACATTGGGTTTTGTTTAGATTAAAAGTTCGCCATAGCTGCAACTTCGTGTACTTCATTTGTGTTCAACAACCAGACCAAGTAGTTATAGAACCCCACTTAATCAATAAAGCTTTCCTCTTTTATTCACAATATCTAGATTGCAATATCAGTTCCTTGCTTGTTCTTCGTTTGCTTGCAGGAAATAGACCTTCGTGGTCAGGTTGATCGTGCTCCGGCATGGTCAATAACCTCTTGGAGTTTGTTTAGCGATTGCTCAGGCGCGACATCCTCGCACGTTCGTGGTCGGATCGTTAGAGTCTACTTGAGTGAGTCCTGGATTCGGGGGGTCCTCAAGTGTCCGGCCTATTCGATATGGGTCAGGCTGATGGGTTGTGAAGACGAAGCGGAAGACCACCTCCCTTGTCCGGGTAGGACTCCTATGTACGTAGAACGGCAAGATTGCTGTCCGGGTGTAATACTCCTTTCCTCTGTGAACCGAGTTTGTATGACCCTAGGCCCCTCGGGTGTCTATATAAACCGGAGGGGTTAGTCCACAGAGAGGATGAGAATAATCATAGGCTAGACTACTAGGGTTTGGCCATTACGATCTCGAGGTAGATCAACTCTTGTAACCCCTATACTCATCGAATACAATCAAGCAGGACGTAGAGGTTTACCTCCTTTGAGAGGGCCCGAACCTGGGTAAACACCGTGTCCCTATTGTCCCTTGTTACCATTGATCCTTAGACTCACAGCTTGGGGCCCCCTACCCGAGATCTGCCGGTTTTGACACCGACAATGGTGCTTTCATTGAGATCTCCGCTCTGTAGTCACAAAAGCGATCTATGGCTCGCCTTGTCATCAATGATGATATCACTTCTGGAACGAGCCTAACTTTAGGATAGGTCCTCCAGTTCGGCGGGTTCACCGTGGGTTCCCGCATGGCCATCAAGCCGACAGCGTCCCCCGTGATCGCCAAACACCACCCCTACATCGGTCTCGAATACACCAAAAAGATGGACTCGGTGGACACCTTGTCCTTAAACGAGCTGCTAGATCGCATCGCCGCCCTGGGGCTTTCAACGGCCTATGATTGGATCGGGCTTAAACCTGACCAGAGGGAAATCAATATCCCACCGTTCACTCACCTGGTAGTGGTCGTCGAGGAACAAGCCGAGAACACTTCTTCCCCTAAATTAAAGACCAGCTATGTTCTGACCTCCAAACCCCTTGAGTCGGGTACCTATCCTTTGGGTGGGTCTCCGCGCCCCCAAACTCAGGGTAGGACATAGAGTCCAAGGAGCGCTTGGATCTTCCCAGACCCGAACTGGTGACCTCAGAGATTTTACAAGCTCTGGACACAATTTTGGGTCGGAATTCGAGTTTTAGCCCGCCCCACAATCAATACTCTCCAAGTAATTCAGGCCCTCGAGACATATATGACCTGATGTATGTACGGCCGCAACCTCAGGAAACGGTTCATCACTTTTGGGCCACGATCCTACTTGTCAAAAACAAGATTAAAGATTGCTGCGACGACGATGCGGTCCCGGTCTTTCATCGCAATTGTACCAACGAGGGAATTCAGAATGCCCTCGACTGTCGTCGCATACAGAGTTTCAGGGAACTATCGCACGTAGTACGGAAGTACTGCGCGATGGAAAGCACATGGAAGGCCCAGAAAACCCAATTGGAACCTGCTGCCTTTAAGCAGTGTACTGCCCGAGCAAAATGGACACACCCTTATGAGGCATCCGACCATAAGCCTGTCGGCAAGAAAAACAAACCCTTTACGGATACAGGTGCCTTCTTGACGAACTCCTTGACAAGCCCTATCTGATACATGTGACTCCAAGCACAGACTCAACTCACAGCCTCCAAGCATGTTGGGTACTCCGGCAGGTAGCTAAAAGTGGGGAGGCACTCCAGAGAAGCACTCTCCGGAGGTTGACGATTTTAACTTCCTTACGGTCTTCGAGACTTTCTCTTGAAATAATCGTCATCAGAGGGCACTTCGCGACCTCGCCGAAGTCCACCAAGTAACTGTAGTGAGCCCATGGAACGACGCGGCAATAACCTTCACCGCTGACGATGATCCAAGGGCCCGATGAGTCCGAGCACCCGCCGCTTTAGTACGAAGCCCATTGTGGATGGCTTTTGACTTACCAAAGTGCTCATGGACGGCGGTAGTGGGCTTAACCTCATCTACGAGAACACGCTCGACACAATGCATGTTGATAGAACACGCATCGAGCAAAGCAGTACCACTGTGACGACCTCGATTCGACCATACACTAATCATACACGCAAATGTGTACGATCAAGATTAGGGACTCACGGGAAGATATCACAACACAACTCTAGACACAAATTAAAATAATACAAGCTTTATATTACAAGCCATGGGCTTCGAGGGCTCGAATACAAGCTCGATACACAAGCGAGTCAGCGGAAGCAACAATATCTGAGTACAGACATAAGTTAAACAAGTTTTACCTTAAGAAGGCTAGCACAAACATCAACGATCAAAGAGGCAAGGCCTCTTTCCTGGGACCTCCTAACTATTCCTGGTCGTCGGCGGGCTCCACGTAGTAGTAGGCACCTTCCAGGTAGTAGTAGTAGTCGACTGGGGTGGCATCTGCCTCCTGGGATCCAACATCTGGTTGCAACAACCAGAAAGAAGAAAGAAGGGGGGAGGGGAGAGCAAAGCAACCATGAGTACTCATCCAAAGTACTCGCAAGCATCAGATCTATACTAAGTATGCATTGGTATCAAATTGAAGGGTTGTATCTGTTGACTGGACTGCAGAATGCCAGAATAGGGGGGAAGGCCTAGCCTATCGAAGACTAGCATCTTCTAGCAGCTCCAAGCATCTTGCAGCACGTAGAAGAGTAACGAATAGCACTTTATAATTAACAAGCATGTTGTAAAATTAATGCCTAGAGATCCTTCCTCGACTCCCTGCGAGGAAGCAATCGCGGATCCAACATATCTATCACATATCAAGTATCCATTTCTAGTTATATAAAATCAGGATACAAGTATGAACGTCCATTACCGTGGACACGACAATTAATAGATAATCTTCCCTGCAGGGGTGCACCACATTACCCAACACGCTCAATCACTCTAGCCAGACACACTTTCCTGGGTCATGCCCGGCCTTGGAAGATCAACACGTCGCAGCCCTACCTAGGCTCAGCAGAGAGGTCCCCGCCGGTCTACATCCTAAGCACTCCGGGGTCTTGGGCCCATCGCCCATTGCACTCCGGGTCGTTGTGTGCAGGGTGGATACCAGCACCACCTCGAATGGCCAGCACGATCCGACCGTGCCATAATGCTGAACTGGACGTCTGACAAAGCTTCGGCTGATACTACGACGTCGAGGCCCATAACTAATCTCGCGTGGTGGTTATTGCGTAAAGGCCAAAGGCCAACTCAGAACAAATACCCAAACATGTTAGTGCATTATTAAAAGAAGTGACGGCTGTCGGGACAAGTTCGGAGCTATCACCCCCTCCTGGGTGATACCGCTAAATACCCAGCCGCCATCGTAACTCCTTGGGTGCTCTCCGGGCCCGCCCGACATTCACCAATGTCTCAAGTAAAGTCAAGGTAACCGTGTGTCCAAACATCAAGGGGAAAACCCAAGGGAATCACCCTCGGTGGATTCCACTCGATGTAATCATCAAGGTGAACATATGAGGACCTCCCTCGAGGTTCACACTTGAGGTGTTGCACGACAGAGCCGTATTGGGAATGGTGAAGGAGGAATCACCCTCGTTGACCACGACCGAATAGCTACACTACAGAGTTATCATCTAGAGTGCGTTGCGAGGTATCTCCCTCGGCACTCGATAGTAACTATGCAGAGTCGTGTAACTAAGGGGATGAAGTGATGTGAGGTGTTAGGCTCTGGTCATCGAGCACGTTGATCGAGTCATCGATGATGAAGCAGGGGCAACAAGGACAAGGTGGGGGTCACTGATGGATCACTAACCAACCTATACGAAGCAGTTTAGGGCAAGCAAGTAGGTAACAATAGCAGGTACAAAAGCAGGCTATGCATCAGAATAGGAGCAATCAAATACGGTAGCAAAATCTAATGCAAGCATGATAGAATGGAATGGGCGATATCGGGATGATCAAGGGAGGGGCTTGCCTGGAAGCTCTTCTGAAAGGGAAGAAGGGTCGTCGTCGACGTAGTCGATCACAGGGGCATCAGTAGTGGACTCGGGGTCTACCGGAGAGAAGAGGGGAAGAAACAATAAATACAGAGCAAACAAGTAAAATACTATACATGACAAGACAATAAGAAGCGCTAGGGGTGTTCTAACGCAGTGTTACACGATACCGGCGAAGGGGGAAAACATCCGGGGATGTTTTCCCGAAGTTTGTATTTTCGGACAAATGAAATGGAGGGGAACGGTTGCATGTTCGCTGTGATAGGGACATGTGGCAAACGAACAGACCATGTATTCGGGTTCATCATAATTTTCTGAGCAACTTTCATGTATAAAACATTTTCATCCGAGTTACGGATTAATTTCTATGAATTTCTAAAGTTTTTGTAATATCCCGGAAATCACTGAAATTTTGCTAAGTCTGATAATTTGCTAGTTTTAAACATCAATTAGCTGTTTTCAAAAGGCTACAACTATGGATCTGTACCACCTATGATTTTGTGTCTGATATTAATTTTGAACATTTTTCTACGATCTACGTGTTAGTAGCACTTTCATCCATATTAGAGTTCATTTGCTCGATCATCAACAGCTCTAAAGTAGCTATGAAAATAAAGCTGGTTTTGGTTTTTCTATTAACAGAACATAGAATTTTATGATTTTCATAGGAAGTAATTTGATGCATCGAAAGGATTTGGTCCAGTGGGATAAAATGGAGTTTGTCATGTATATTTTCTACTCATATTACTTTTACTCATGTTAACAGCTATTTAACCATAGTTTAGGGGCTGCCTAGGGGGTTACAGAGTGTGACATTTGTAAAGCTTCCCATAGCCACAGTAATCAACCGTAGCACACAAGGGGTAGCAGCGGTGGCTAAAAGCAGGCAAGTAGCAGCAGGAGCATCAGCGGGGCAGCAGCGCTGCGAGTAGTAGCAGGCGATGGCGAGGCCACGCACGGGCGCGCGGGCAAGGGCGCGCCGGGCGCAGGCGGTCGCGGCCAAGACGCGCGAAGCTAGCGCGGGGCGGCAACAGGGTGCAGTCCAGGGACGCGGCCATGGCAGGCGCGAGCAGAGACGGGGCGTGGTGGCTAGGCCATGCGCGAGCGAGGCACCGGTGCAGCGAGTGCAGTGCGCGGAGCGGGGTCAGGATGCGGCAGAGGCGACGCAGCAGGGTGGGCGGCGCGGCTGGGATCGTGCCAGGGATGTGGCGAGCGCGCAGGCAGGGGAGGCTAGCAGCGGTAGCGACAGGTAGCAGCGACAGCTAGCGGCGACAGCAGATAGAGCAGCAGTGACGGCGCCTAGGAGCAGTAGAGCAGCGGTAGCGCCGCGGCCGCAGCGGTGTAACGAACGGCAGCGACGAGCTTTGGCAACAATAGCGGCGGTAGCTAACAACATGGAAACGAGCGGGAAAGAGAGGGGAAGGATGCGGTGCTCACCGAGGAGCACAAGGGTGGCTCGGCGAGGGCTTAGGAGCAGCAGGGGCGGTGTAGTGCGTTGGAGTGGCGTCGGTGACCGAAGGCGAGGACGAGCTCAATCCAGTCGAGGTGGGGTCTTCGGCTTGATCCGATGTGCGTGGTCAATGTAGAGCAGGCAGGCAAAGCTCCTCGACTCGGAGCTAACGGGCGGGGAGCAAGGTGGCCAAGGGATCGACGAGGGCGCGCCGTCGACGTCTCGAGCACGTGTTATGGAGAGGAGATACGAGCGAGGTGGGAGGGGAAAGTGGCTAGGGTTTTTCGGCGAGGGAGGGCATCGGGTAGATATAGGAAGGGGGGTGCGGTGGATGGGCGCCACGGCATCGCCTAGTGCCGTGGCGGCCACCGCCGGCGTCCACGGTTACGTGAACAGGGGAGATGGGGAGGGAGTGTGCGCCTAGGCCAGCCTGGCGGTCCAGCTGGGCTGAGGCCCAATGAGGGCAAGGTTTTTTTTTGTTCTTTCACATTATTTTAGTATAATAAAAACATGAGACCAACACCTAAATTAGTGCTTTAGTTGAAACCTCTGACACAAAAAGTTTGGGACTCGAATAATTTAGTTTATTATTTTAAAAATAATAAAAGGCACTAATATAATTGTTTAAGCCATTGTTTTATTAACAAAAGGCATTTAAATACTTTACAAAAGTTTTGGGTCACTACCACAATTAGTTACGGAATATTTGCCACACTTTGAACATTTTATTTTGCATGTTTGAGAAATTTGAATTTTTGGACTTTTATTTTAAATTTGAATTTGGATTGTGATTTGGATCAACCAAAGATTACCAACAGTAATGTGATGACATGGCATCATTAGCAGGGGATTACTGTTGCTTGATTATCCGGGCGTCACAACCACCTTTCAAGGCATCATCCCCAGTCGAGAAGCACGATGTTCGGGGAGAATTAAACTTGATGTAGTATTCAACACGCTTCAAAATTACAGGTCGGAAGAGTTGCTCTGTCACATTGTTCCTTTCAATAGCGGATATCACGCCATCTTATGGCGGAACGCTTTTTCACGCTTCCAAGCCGTACCCCATTATGGGTACATGAAGCTTAAAATGCGAGGGCCCAGTGGAATAATCACAGTTACGAGTGATCCGGATAAAGCACTCCGCACCGAAAACAAAACCGCATCATTGGCTCTCGAGTCACTATCCGAAGACTTTACGGCCGAAGAACTAACAACCCTACGATCCACGGTGGACAAGGATGATGTGATCCTCGACAAGAGACCTAAATCCACCTCTTTCAAGCCAGTAGATGAAATAGTTAAATTTCAAGTGCAGCCGGCGGATCCTAATAAAACAGCTTCCATCGGAGCACAGCTGGATCCAACGATAGACGCCTCCTTACGCGCGTTCCTATGTGAAAACTGGGATATCTTTGCTTGGCACTCTTCGGACATGCCCGCGATCCCACGCAGACTGGCCGAACACAGCCTCAACATAATCAAAAGTTTCAAGCCAGTCATGCAAACGCTGCGGCAATTTTCCGAACCCAAACGACAAGCTATGGGAGAGGAACTAGCCAAACTACTTAAGGCCGGGTTCATCAGAGAAATCAAACACCCGGATTGGCTAGCCAACTTGGTCATGGTGCCGAAAAAGGATAAATCTTGGCGCCTTTGTGTTGATTTCAAAGACCTCAATATGGCTAGCCCTAAAGACCCTTTCCGGTTGCCCTGCATTGACCAGATCAATTATGCGACCGCGGGACACGACTCATTGTGTTTCCTCGATGCCTACTCCGGATACCATCAGATTAAAAAGAAGGAGTCCGACCAGGCCGCAACGGCGCTCATCACCCCGTGCGGGCCTTTCTGTTTCAACACTATGCCTTTTGGGCTTAAAAATACTGGTGCCACCTACCAACGCATGATTCAAACATGCTTGGAAAAACAAATCGGCAAGACAGGTGAAGCATATGTGGACGACGTAGTCATCAAGACTAAACACGTCGAATCATTGGTGGATGATCTCCGCCTCACATTTGACAACCTCCGAACATGCGACATATGGCTCAATCCGGGAAATGCGTCTTCGGCGTTCCAGCCGGAAATCTACTAGGGTTCATTGTCTCCCATAGAGGAATTGCAGCAAACCCCACTAAAATCCGAGCCTTGTCGCAATTGGCTACACCAACAGACTTAGAGCAGGTCCAAAAGCTAGCAGGGTGCGTGGCGGGTTTGGGCCACTTAATCTCCAGATTAGGAGAAAAAGCATTTCCACTTTATAGACTGCTTAGACGCACCAACAACTTTGAATGGATGAAAGAGGCACAGCCGGATTGGAAGAAATAAAAACCTTATTAGCAGGCAACCCAATCCTAGCCGCCCCAAGTGTTGGCAAGCCTATGTTGCTTTATATCTCCGCAACTCACCAGGTAGTGAGCGCTGTACTCATTGTCGAGCGAGGGGAAGAGGGACATAAATTCCCCATCCAAAAGCCGACTATTACGTATCGGAGGTCATTACACCATGCAAATCCCGATACCCTCACTACCAAAAGATAGCTTATGCGATCTTTATGGCATCCTGAAAACTCCGACACTATTTTCAAGAGTGTTCGATCATGTTGGCATCCGAAGTACCACTTAACGACATTATAAACAATAGGGATGCCACCAGCCGCATAGCTAAATGGGCCATCGAGCTCTTACCAATCGAAATAACATACAAGCCACGCCGAGCTATTAAATCTCAGGTGTTGGCCGACTTCGTTGCGGAGTGGACGGAAACTGAGCTCCCTAAAGAGTATAGTTCCTACTCCAACTGGATAATGTACTTTGACGGCTCTAAAATGCTAGACGAACTGGGGATTGGCGTCATCTTGACATCCCCTACAGGGGACACAATCCGCTACGTGTTGCAAATCATGGATACGGACTCTAATAGTGCAGCGGCTCCATGGGAATACAACGCCTAGAGGTGCGCAGCGACTCAAACCTCGCAATATCTCAGGTAAACAGAGAGTTCGATACAAAAGATCCAAAAATGGTGGCATATCGAAACGCCGTATTAAAAATATCGGCTCGGTTCGAGGGGCTTGAATTTCATCACGTCGCTCGAGACAGTAACCAGGCAGCGGACATACTCGCTCGCATGGGCGCCAAGCGTGAACCCGTCCCGCCTAATACCTTTGTGGAAAGGCTCTTCAAGCCATCCGTCGTATGGCAGGACAATAGTGGAGAGGCCAGTACGGACCTGATCACGCCCCTAGCAGCCGAACACAATATAGATATCATCGGGGTTCGGATACCGAAATAACACCCTCTATTCATGAAATCATTGCCGTTGTCGCTCCTTGGACCGAACCCTTCCTGGCCTACCTTAATAGGCAGGAGTTTCCCGATGATCCAAATGAGGCCTGTCGCATAGTTCGGCATTCTAAAGCCTACAAAGTTCACGAGGATGAGCTGTACAAGAAAAGCACAACCAGAGTTCTCCGAAGGTGTATCTCCGAAGAGGAGGGACGCCAAGTCTTTGCCGAAATATAGGTTGGTCTGGGCGGCCACCACGCCGCAGCTCGGGCCTCATAAGCAAAGCCTTCCGGACATGATTTTTCTGGCCAATAGCCCGAGCAGACGCACAAGCCCTCATCCAACGTTGTATCGGACGTCAGCTTTTCGCCAATCAAAATCATATGCCTCCCACTGCCTTAAGAACAATCCCCATCACTTGGCCCTTCGCGGTCTGGGGGCTCGATATGGTCGGACCTCTTAAATGGGTAAGCCACAAAAAGAATTATTTACTGGTTATGGTGGACAAATTCACTAAGTGGATAGAGGCCAAACCAGTAAGAATGGCTGAAGCAGAACCAGTGATTGACGTTATATCTGGCATGGTACACCGCTAGGTGTCCCGCACAGCATCATCACTGATAATGGCTCCAATTTTACGGCCGATGAGGTGAAAAACTGGTGTGCTAAATTGGGCATTGGACTGAACTATGCATCCATCTACCACCCTCAAACAAACGGTCCGGTCGAACAGGCCAAGCGGCATTAAACCCCGACTGGTGTGCTCCCTACTGGAGTCAGACAAGCACTGGGTTCAGGAAGTCGATTTCATGCTCTGGGGGTTGCGGACTACACCTAACCGAACAACCGGATACACAACTTTCTTCATGGTGTACGGCGCAGAAGCTGTCCTGCCCTGCGACATTATTCGTGACTCACATCGAGTGCGCATGTACGAAGAGCGAAAATCCCAGCTCGATCGGCAGGATGGCCTAGACGGCCTCGAAGAGGAGCGAGATATCGCACAAGCCCGTTCCGTATTTTATCAAGAACAAGCCAGGCGATACCAAAGCAGAGAAGTGTGGGCAAAGACATATAACTTTGGCGACCTCGTCCTGTGTCTCCCAGAGAAGAAGAAGGATAAGCTCAAACCAAGATGGGAGGGCCCCTTCATCGTTGATGAAATTCTCACGGCAGGAGCCTATCGCCTTCGCAATGAATCGGATAATCGCCTCAACTAAATCCATGGAACGCTGCTCGGCTCCGACGATTCTACGGATAGTTCGGTAGCACCCTTTTTTACCTTGCCTAGGTCCCTTTTTCACCTCTCCTTTTTTATTTTTCCTTTTAATATCCTAGGGTGCGTTCGGATTTACTGAAATGTTAGGGGTACACATCTTTAAATGTACACACCCAACTATAACTGGGGGCTTCCTTGACGAAGCTTATTACTGAAAGGTTGTTGCTTACATTGTTTACGTTGTTTGGTCTATACACTTTTTGCCATTATATGCACCTCTATGACTTATGTTTTTGCCAACCTGGGTTGGGTTGCTCCTGTGTTTATACCCTACGTTCCCGATTGTTCGGCTAGGGTGTAAAGGGAGCACCTCTGCGATTGTTACAACTAGGTAATCCAGATCTGTACCTCAGACGGGTGAAGCCGAAAGCTAGCGTTCTTAAGGGAATAATTGGTCGGCAAGAAACGATAGATTATTTACGTTTATGTATTTTTTCTAACAAATAAGGGATAGGCTGCCCGTAATTCTATCTTTTGGATCAAAGCCTAGGCATGCATAATTAAGCATGCCGACCCCAGGAAAGTAACCCTTAACAGAACTATTTTCCCTGGAAGATGTTTCTTACATTAAATAGTAATATAACATAACTCCCCGAACAAATTTTATCTGCTTGAGCAATATGACTGGATTGCCTGGTTTCCGGACATAATGAATGTTTATTACATTCAAACATGGTATCCAGAAACACTCCAAGTTCTTGGTTCGGAGGTTGAAGCCGAAGGCCTGCGATGACAAATTTTGACAAGTTTGGATGGAGATAAGTTCGATGATAAAGTACATTGATACATCGAATCGAACGCCTACTCTCTATCTATGTGATCTATAATACTGTTTAAGCTACAGTCTTCTTGCGAATATTTCACAGCTATCATCACTTGGTCATATACCAAGTTCACAGGAATCTCTTTTCCGTCCAGTCCCCGAGGTCCAACTCGGGCCATACGATTCGGATCAAGCCCGGTGTAGCATGTTTTCACCATTGCCCATGCCTCTCGTGCACCTTCCCGGCATGCTGACGCCTCCCATAGCTCAAAACGGCATCGGGCACCCCTTGAGTAGGTTCGCCAAGCCCTCCATACTTTCTAGAGGGGCATCTTTTGGCCATAAGGCTTTAACCATACTCTACATGGCTTTCGGGGCCCGCTCATGCACTACGCATAGCTCTTTTAGAACACCGCCTCAGAATACAGATACTTCTTCTTCATGACGCCCGGTTAACAGACCTGTAAGAACAGCATTATAACACTCCGAATTAAGGGATAATATGAGTCCCTGGATGGTTCAAAGGTCATACCAAGTATGCCACCTTTCAACTTTTTATTCTCTTTTTGTGCGTCCGATAATTGAGCCTTTAAGCTCTTTATCTCTTTGGCTTGCTTATCCTTTTCCTCCTCCAGTTTGTTCTTTTGATCAATGGTCATCGTAACTTTCTTCATTTGCTCTAGCTCTGTGGTGGCGGCATTTAGCTTTGTCCGGCTCATTTGAAGCACCTGGGATAGCGCGTTGTTCTTCTCTTTGAGAACCTGCGGTCATAACGATCCTTAAATCGGTTGGTCTAAACTGCTTCAAGTCTCAGGGCCTACTGGCATATATCTATTAAATTTACACAAACCATTACGTGCATATCTTTTGAAAATAGGTGAGCAACTCCAGCAAGTCCGTCTCGGGCAGCATGGATATATGCATCCACAGGGCTGAGGGCAGTAAATTCCTGCTAAGTAAAAACTGGAGCACGCATGGTCTCTTTCAGTTGTCGATGATTCATCATGCTCTCAACTTCGGAATTTGTGACGCATACGTCATCTGAATCCTCAGGAGGTGGATGAGTTGGTGTTGCATCCGTATTGGCTCTCGTCCTGGTTGATGAGCCCGGTGCCCGATTAGCTGATGATCAACTAACTGGGACTTTGGACACGGTTCGCCGTGTGCTCCTCCTCAAATAAGATGGCAGGAGAAATATGACAATCTGGTCTTATGCATAGGCACATGTTAAAAGGTATACCTCTTTGATGAAGGAGGGGGCTCGACGGCACTCCCGGTTTCCATTCGTTTCGAAGGCCCACCCTATATAGATGCTATCTTCCTAGAGGCCGCCCTCGTTGGAGTGCGGCTCGCTGAGCGCTGATCCTATTAAGCACGATTCAGTGTGATGGGTGAGACGCAAGTGGGTGGCTCCTTTTTTTGAGCATGATTTCTGAGTACTTACCTTGGAAAAAGGGAAAAGGCCGGGGTAGTCGGCCATAATAGCCACTTCCGAGCCGCTAAGGCACGCTTGATAAAAGACTCCATCATCAAACTCTATAAATATATCCGGATCCTCGCGGAATCCAGGGTCTTTGTTGCGAGCATAGTCCTCTGGCTGTGGGGAGGAGCAATGAATATTTTCGACCACCTTCCTCCATGTCTGTTTTAAGACGACCAGAACAATTTGATTAGCATACCTCGATAATGAGGTAGGACAATGCTGATAATGAAAAACTTACCCATTCAATGGGGTTATACATTTAGAAACCTTCCCGACAATTTAAATGGGTGAATTCTTCCTTCTCCCCCATATAAAGATCTGCCAGAATGGCGGCCAGAGCGGCTGGGGTATCTGGGCCCTCGCGCTTATAACGAGACGCGTCGTCCATTCCGTTGTAACACCATAAAGGGTTCACTCTACACTGAAGGGCTGGATGCCTCGCTTTATCGCGATGGCCATGACTTCGATTATCGAGAGTTTGGAATGAGCAAGTACCCTGACCTTGCTAACTAACCTCTTTACTTCCATGTTGTCTTCTTGCTTGGGGCTCTGGGTGCCAATTGAAGCGTTTCTTCAAAGGAGCACTGGAGAATTTGGGAAGTCCACGTCGAACTGGGTCCGGAAGGAGAACATCCTCAATATAAAACCATTCTGAAGTCCATTCCATTCTAAAGTCCATTCATCGGATCCCTTCTTGGGAGTTCCTACGAGGTAACCTGATCCGGCTATGCGCTATACTTCGGCGCCGCCCAATTCAAATATAGAACCCCCTTGATGGCGAGGGACGAGGCAAAAGAAGTTCCTCCACAGTTTGAAATGAGCCTCGCAGCCTAAGAATAGTTCGCAAAGAGCGACAAAACCCGAGATGTGCATGATAGAACCTGGTGTGAGGTTGTGCAGCTGGATCCCGTAGAATTCCAATAGACCTCTGAGGACGGGGTGGATCAGGAATCCTAAGCCCCTCAGAAGAAACGAGACGAAGCACACCCTCTCCTCCTTGTTTGGGTTGGGGAAATTCTCTGCTAGCACATCATTGCCAATCGAGGCCAATCCCGCCCGCACGGAGACTAGATCTGAGGGAGGGAGATATCCCTGTGCCTGAAGTCGATTCAGCTGGAGGTGAGACACTGAGCAGCTTCGCAATCACCCGCTTAAGGGCCATGAGGGCGCGAGGAAGAGCTAGGAGCGCTCGCCATGTTTTGAAGTTTTTCGTTGTTCGCTCTGATGCTCTTTGTGCAATATGGGATGGAATTTGGGGATCTAACCTCCTTATATAGATGCCGCCCTTGATGGTAAGGGGCTTATTTGTAAAAAATTATGGACCATTCACATTCGCCCGACGCGTGGAAATCGAGGCGACGAAAGGAAGGAACTGTAAAGGTGGGGCATGGAGGTCAAAACCGGACTGTCATTAATTCGGAGTATGATGAAGAACCCTCCTTGCAAAGCCGAAGACATAAGCCGGATACTACATCGTCATTGAAGGCAAGTTCGGGGGCTACTGAGGGAGTCCTCGATTTGGGGGGTCCTCAGGTGTCCGGCCTATTCGATATGGGTCGGGCTGATGGGTCGTGAAGACGTAGCAGAAGACCACCTCCCGTGTCTGGGTAGGACTCCTATGTACATGGAATGGAAAGTTCGGTGTCCGGGTGTAATACTCCTTTCCTTTGTGAACCGACTTTGTATAACCCTAGGCCCCTCCAGTGTGTACCTAAACCGGAGGGGTTAGTCTGCAGAGGGGATGAGAATAATCATAGGCTGGACTGCTAGGGTTTGGCCATTATGATCTCGAGGTAAATCAACTCTTGTAACCCCTATACTCATCGAATACAATCAAGCAGGACGTAGCGTTTCACCTCCTTTGAGAGGGCCCGAACCTGGGTAAACACCGTGCCCCTATTGTCCCTTGGTACCATTGATCCTTAGACTCGAAGCTTGGGCCCCCCTACCCAAGATCTGCCGGTTTTGACACCGACACTACTCCATCAAAAACGATAGCCACCATCTCATCGAAAAACGGGACACCTTAGCCTCTAGCAGAGAGAGACCACTCCTTTGGAGGCCACGACCTCCATCTTGGAGAAGATCCCAAGGGATTAAAGACCTCTTCACGGAGAAGATCCTTCTAGGATTCAAGCCCCATCTCCTTCGGATTTGGGATGAACTTTACCTTGTATCTTTCCGTTTGTTGTTTGATTGTCTAGTGGATGTGTGATTGCACTTGTTCTTAAGTGTTCCTCTTGTGATTTCCCTCGTGTGTTCTTCGTGTTCTTTGCGGGATCCACTCCATTTCGTGAAAGATCGCTCCTAGGGTTCCACCCTACATCATCTTGGTATCATGAGCCACGTTGATCACGAATCTGGAGTCTCCCCCACTGTTTTCTAGCCTTCTATTGCTTGATTTCGTCCTAAATTTCGAAAATTCCCACCGAAAATAGCCCCGAATTTATCGTGATTTGTTGGTTTGATGATGTTTTGTTGATTTTGACCCCTGGACTCATTGTGTTTTAAGTATATCTAGCTTCTTCAGAAGTTTCCCCACTTTTTATCCATGAACTCTCATCAATTTTGACCCCGAAATCATCTATTTTCGCCCAAAAATTCATCCCCGAGAGGAAATTCCGAGCAGTTTGACCTGCCCGGATCATCTGGACCAACCCGGATCAGCTGGACCCTCTCCCGGATGTCCGTACACCCTGAAAAATCGAACCGGTGTTGACGTACCCGGATGATCCTAACCTACTCCTGGATGTCCGGGTAACCCTGAAACTGACAGTGCTGAATTTTTGTTTCGGCCATTACTAATTCATCCAGATTCCGTTTTTTATGTTATTTAGCTTATTTTGAAGCTATTAATATCCCCCATCCCACAAAAATACTTACAACGTCATTTTACTCCATCAAATTTTTGGAACTTTGGCATCTCTGCCTAGGGCTACCACCATAGCCTTCCGCAACTTTGGTTGTTTGAGTTGTGATTTGAGTCTCCTAAGGTGTTTAGGCTACTTAGGGATGGTTGCTTCTTCATCAACCACCACCACCACTTCCGCATTGCCAACTTCAAAACCACCACCGCATTCCGCTACCACCATTTGACATTTACCTTTGGAGATTTGGAGTTTGTGGTTTTTCCATTTCCTAGGGTGTTTCGGCTAACTAGGAATGGTTCGACACTGACAACACCGTCGCTCAACTTCGCCAAGGATTCGAAATCGACCACCTTCACCGTTTTGACACCCTAACCGTACATAAGAATAGTAACCTCTATATCAGTTTGGTATCGTGGTATCCCATCATTGTACATTCATTCTTGCCATTGAATTGTTAACCCCTAGCCAATTTTTGCGTCACTTGCCTATCGGGACTAGCCATTGAGTGTTGCCAGCAACCTTACTTGTGCACATTAGTGATCCACACGTTCCATTGCATAGATACCATATCATCATGGTATCCTCATCTTGGTATTATCATATCATCTCTCATGTCACAAGATTGTTCCCGCATACACACAATTGCTATCTTGGTTTGTGCATTTCGCATAGTGGCCATATAAAAAAGCTTTTAAGCAAATAGAAAAATAGAGCTTGTAAGCAATAGCCATAGCATCGCTACATTGCATATCATACCACCATATTGATCATCTTGGATCATCGTGTGAGAAACGCCGGGAACCATACATATGGATAGAAAGTTGATACATTTTGCATCTTATAGGTTGTGCACAAGTGTCGTATCTGCCTATTGAGCAATCGTGCTAGCATCTCTCTAGAGTTCTGCAACACAAGCGTTTTTCGTGGATTCCACATTTTGTGCTCATTCCCTATTTGCACGACCCTATTTATCTATCCGTGTGTGCGTCTCCGTGTGACATTCATTGCTATTGGTCTACTTGTTTCATTTGCGAATTTGTGAATGTCTTTCAACTTTATTGACTCTTGCTAACAATTGCATCAATTTTTTTTGCCACTATCCTCACCAAGCTACTCCATAAGCTTTACTTTGTAGGTGTGAATGAACAACTCCGGTACCAATTGCACTATTCTTTCGTTTCACATTGAGTGAAACGGGATACATCCTCAACTTTCGGAAAAGGTAGCTTGGTATTGTTTATCTAATTTCCTACTTACCTCTATTCGAGTCTTGTGATGGATAGGCAAATCACACCTCCTTTGGTCTACAACAACAACGACGAGTTCAATGCCACAAAAAACTTCATTGACGCCACGATGGATGCTCAAATGGAGCAGATAAAAGCCCTCATCAAGAACAGCAAGAGGTCTTCTTCATATTCGAGAAGACACTCAAGTGCACATGCTTCCGAGCTACCATCTTCGGCAAGGTCAGACCGGCATCGACACCTTTACTGACACGAACGTGAAGGTCTAGAGCTCAACACCAGCAACCGCTCTATGACTTCACCATCTACATTGGCATCTTCGCCAAGCGACTTCAAGGCATCTTCGCCTTTGGACATGCAGCATCTTCGCCCACAAGCACCTCAAGAGAAGCTCCCCAAGCTCAAGTCCTGTAACGCCCACGATGCGGCTATATCTCCCACGTGTCAAGGCACGACTTAGAGGCATAACCGCATGGTGGTTTTGTCGCAAGAAGGTTCATCTTCACACAATCCCATGTAATGAACAAGAAAGGAATAAATAGAGTTGGCTTACAATAGCCACTTCACAAAATGATCAATTAATTCAAAAATCATTTAGAGTACACACATAGTCCGACTACGGACAAATCCAAAAGAAAAGAAGATAACCCAACTGCTAGATCCCCGATCGTCCCAACTGGGCTCCACTACTAATAATAAGGAAACAAAACATAGTAACGACCAAGGTCCTCGTCAAACTCCCACTTGAGTTCGGTAGCATCACCTGCACTGGCATCATCGGCACCTGCAACTGTTTTGGTAGTATCTGTGAGTCACGAGGACTCGGCAATCTCAAACCCCGCGAGATCAAGACTATTTAAGCTTATGGGTAGGATGTGGTTATGAGGTGGAGTTGCAGCAAGTGCTAAATAAATATGGTGGCTAACATACGAGTACAAGAGTAAGATGAGAAACTACGCAACTGTCATGAAGCTAGAAGTTGTGATGCCCGGGTAATCAAGCTACAGTAACCCTCTGGTAATGATGCCATGTCACCTCGATTACTTTTGATAATCTCGCGTTAGTTTAGAACCGATCCAAATTCAAGTTTGAATCAAAGTCAAAACAATTAAAATTTTACAAAGTCAAAACTAAATTGTTCCTAATGTGTCAAATAATCCATAATAAATGTTGGTGAAGAAATCATCTTTTAATAAAATACTTAAATGCACTAAATAAACTAAAACAACGATAAAATAATTATCTAAAGTGCTTTTAAAGTAATAAGCAAGTGCAAAATACTTTATTTACAGTGCCAAAGTATTTGGGGCTGTGACCTATTTAATAACACCGAATTAGTTGTCGCTTTTAAATTTTATAAAACAAAAATAAAAGAAAACAGAAAAGAAATAGAATAAAAAAAAGCAGAACAAAAAAAGGAAAGGAACCCCCCCTCCCCGCTGCGCCTCGGCCCAGATGGCCTCGGTGCCAAACAGGCTGGCCCAGCGACTGAGCGGCGCGCGCCGGATTGGACTGGAAGACCTACTAGGCTAGGTCTGCTTCTGGCCGCGTACGCAACGTGTAGGTGTGCAATGGGCGATGGGCCCAGACCCCCGCGTGCATAGGATTTAGATTGGCGTGCTGACCTCTCTGTTGTGCCTAGGTGGGGCTGCGACGTGTTGATCTTCCGCGGCCGGGCATGACCCAGAAAAGTGTGTCCGGCCAAATGGGATCGAGCATGTTGGGTTATGTGGTGCACCCCTGCAGGGAAGTTTATCTATTCGAATAGCCGTGTCCCTCGGTAAAAGGACAACCTGGAGTTGTACCTTGACCTTATGACAACTAGAACTGGATACTTAATAAAACACACCCTTCCAAGTGCCAGATATAACCCGGTGATCGCTCTCTAATAGGGCGACGAGGAGGGGATCGCCGGGTAGGTTTATGCTATGTGATGCTACTTGGAGGACTTCAATTTACTCTCTTCTACATGCTGCAAGATGGAGGCTGCCAGAAGCGTAGTCTTCGACAGGACTAGCTATCCCGCGCTTATTCTGGCATTCTGCAGTTTAGTCCACCGATATGGCCCTTTACACATATACCCATGCATATGTAGTGTAGCTCCTTGCTTGCGAGTACTTTGGATGAGTACTCACGATTGCTTTCTCCCTCTTTTCCCCCTTTCCTTTCTACCTGATTGTCGCAACCAGATGCTGGAGCCCAGGAGCCAGACGCCAACATCGACGACGACTCCTACTACACCGGGGGTGCCTACTACTACGTGCAGCCCGCTGGCGACGACCAGGAGTAGTTAGGAGGATCCCAGGTAGGAGGCATGCGCCTCTTTCGATCTGTATTCCAGTTTGTGCTAGCCTTCTTAAGGCATACTTGTTTAACTAATGTCTGTACTCAGATATTGTTGCTTCCGCTGACTCGTCTATGATCGAGCACTTGTATTCGAGCCCTCGAGGCCCCTGGCTTGTATTATGATGCTTGTATGACTTATTTATGTTTTAGAGTTGTGTTGTGATATCTTCCCGTGAGTCCATGATCTTGACCGTACACGTTTGCGTGCATGATTATTGTACGATTGAATTGGGGGCGTCACAGAAGTGATCCTGAAACTACTTATGTTCAAACATAACCCAAACCGTGTTCACTTCCCGGACTCCGCCGAAAAGAGACCATCACGGCTACACACGCGGTTGATACATTTTAATTAATTTAAGTGCCAAGTTCTCTACAACCGGATATTAACAAATTCCCATCTGCCACATAACCACGGGCACGGCTCTCGAAAGTTTATACCCTGCAGGGGTGTCCCAACTTAGCCCATCTCAAGCTCTCACGGTCAACGAAGGATATTCCTTCTCCCGGGAAGACCCGATCAGGCTCGGAATCCCGGTTACAAGACTTTTCGACAATAGTAAAACAAGACCAGCAAAGCCGCCCGAATGGGCCGACAAATCCCGATAGGAGCTGCACTCTCGTTCTCAGGGCACAACGGATAGGTCAAGCTACGAGTAAACCCAGCCCTCAAGTTTCCCCGAGGTGGCCCCGCAGGTTTCCCGGTTCGGACCAACACTCAGAGGAGTACTGGCCAGCGGGGGTTTAAAATTAAGACGACCCTTGACTCTGCAGAACCCAAGGGAAAGGTATAGGTGGTAGGTAGGCAAATGGTCAAACCAAGGTTGGGCCTTGCTGGAGGAGTTTTATTCAAAGCAAACTGTCAAGGGGGTCCCATAAATCCCCAACCGCGTAAGGAACGCAAAAATCAAGGAGCATAACATCATTATGACGAAAACTAGGGCGGCAAGAGTGGCACAAAACACCAGGCAAAAGGCCAATCCTTCCACCCTTTACCAAGCATATAGATGCATTAATTAAAATAAGAGATATTGTGATATCCCAACATAATAATGTTCCAACATGGAGAAATCTTCAACTTCACCTGCAACTAACAACGCTATAAGAGGGGCTGAGCAAAAGCGGTAACATAGCCAAACAACGGTTTGCTAGGAAGGTGGGTTAGAGGCTTAACATGGCAATATGAAAGGCATGATAAACAAGTGGTAGGTAGCGTGACATAGCGATAGAACGAACAACTAGCAATCAAAGATAGAAGTGATATCGAGGGTAATGGTCATCTTGCCTGAGACCTCGCTAGGAAGAAGAACGAGTCCATGAAGAAGGCAAACGAACATAGTCGAACGAATCCTCACAACTCCGGAACGAAACCGAAGCTAACGAAAGAAGCAAACCGGAAAGAAGCAAACAAGATGGTAAACACACAAGCATAAACATGGCATGATGCACAAACAAGTATGATGCATGTCCGGTTTAATGATTCATGGCATGGCAAAGTGCAACAAACAATACTACAAATTAAGTGGAGCTCAATATGCAACGAGTTGCACATTGACGAAACACAACATTAGAATTATTTAGTTCGCTCTCGTTTATGTACCCAGCAATATTAAATGTTATTAAACATGGCAAGGGGTGATGTATATGAAAACTACCTATCTAGGCATGTTTAAATGAGGCCGGAACAACAAACAACAATTCCGGAAAATCCTCATGTCCATATTTTGAATTAGCTACTGTTCTGCCCTAAATCATATTTTAAAGTTGTTAAACATCAAAATAAAGTGAACCAAGTTATTCTATGCATTTTTTACCCATTTACATATAAAGTTTATTTAAAATGGAGCTACGGTTATTTAGTTATGAAATAAAGCATTTTAGCATGGCATTTAAGCAAATTAATGCAAACAGCAAGTTAAACATTTTTAACATGGATGAAAGTTGCATATTATGAAACTAGATACATTCTAAGCATTTTACATATATGAAGTTTTTACATATGATGGATAGTTCATGAGTTATTACATGCATGAAGACTAGGGACTGAACTGTAAACTGGCAGTTTTCTTGATAAATAGCAAATTCGCAGACAGGTAAAAAAAATCCACCGGGCTGAATCTTGCTGGCCCAACAGGAACAGGGGAACTGGAGGGGCTGCTCACCCACGGGCTCGGCCCAGACGGGGAGGCGGCCCGCGGGAGGGCGCGGTGGAGCAGGCCGGCGAGGCTGGCTGGGCGCGTTGGGCCTGCTATGGATCTGGGCCACGCGCAGGGAAGCGGTTCGACGTGTGCGCTGGCACGGTCGATTCAGAGGGTCAACGCGGGCATTGACGAGCAAACGAGGCAGATCGGGCGCGTCTCGTCCTCCTGCTCGAAGCAGAGGAGGAGGCGGTGGTTGACGACGCCGGGGACGTTTGCAGGGACAGCAACGGACGAACAGGGCAAGGATGAGGGTCGGCGGGAGCCACGACGAGGATCCGGTGCGGCTCGGGTCCCAATGGCCGGATCCGAAGGTGGCCGGCGATGTTGGAGCTCCATGGCGACGGAGCCTCGTCCTGGGTGCAGAGAGTAAAAGAGATGGTTGAGAGAGGGGAAAGGCAGGGACAAAACAGAAGGGAAGGAAGAGGTGGCACGACGGGGCGGCGCGGGGTCTCACCGGAGAGGCGGCGGCGATGAGGCGGAGCAGAGGCAAGCCAGCAGCTTGCCTTGGGATGGCCGGCTCCATAGGGACAGGGACGAGGGCAGCTCCTCATGGCTTCCTGCTGATAGAAAGAGAGAGATTAGGAGGGATGCGAGAGAGGGGGAAACGGGAGGAGAACGGGAAGGTGAAGAAGAACGGGGTCGGCGCTCATCTGGTTGGCTGCTGGTTCGCTCGTCGGCGCGGAGGTTGGCGGGGACGCGGGGCTCCGGGCGAGCACCTGCTCGGGAGAGGATCGAGGAGGCCTGCCAGGAGGCAACAGGTGAGGTGGAGTTGGATCGAGGGGAGTTCTGGTTGGCCGAGCATGCAGATCGAGGAGGAGAGGAGTGGCGGCTGCGGGATGGGGATGGAATGGTGGATGGGATAGGGGAGATCCCGAGGGGGAAGAGGGGTGGTTGACTAGCGGCGACGGGGATTGGATAGGGGATCCCTAGAAAATAGGGTTTGGTCTAGAAATGCACCGACTATATATAGTAGGTGGGTTAGGATTAGACTATCTCGTCCCTCCGGTCGTAATCGGATGGTCGAGAATAAAATGCTTTGGGAGTCCAAACAAATAATCGCAGATATTTTACGGATGTTTGGGGATGAGCTGAAACCAATGGTGACGACTGAACGGGTCGGGTTCGGGGGAGTTTCGGACGCTCACGCGAGGAGGGCCGCGGGCTGACGAGAGAGGTTAGGTGGTTTGACAAGAGGGAACCGAAAACACGGTTGGTCTCGGAATGGCCAATGAAGGCAAGGGGGGACGCGGCAACTACGAACGGTTGCAAGTTTTAAGAAAACATGTGAAAGCAATGCGCATGATGCGATGATGAAATGCAACGAACAAAACAAATTGCACGACGAAACTCGAAATACATGGAAGGCATCTGGAGCGCTGGTCTTGGGGCGTCACAACTCTCCTCCACTTACAAGCGACCCGAGATCTAAGGATGGCACCGGGGAGAAACGGAAGAGGAAGAGGTAAAACAAGTTGCTTCTTTGACAAATGAGTGAAAGCAATGAACCTTGAGAGGTGGAAAACTTGAAAGAAGAACACAACAGAGTTGAACGAAATTGACAGCACTCCGGTAGAAAAGAGAAACAAGGAACACCATGTGAACCTTGGAGGTTGCAAAGCTATGCATGACGAGCACAATGGACAAGAAGGAATTGAAACCACTCTGGTTGAAACGAGATAAACAAGGGACAAGGAAGAACAAATTCGAACAACACTCCGGTTGAAAAGCGATACAAGACTTGATAAGATGAAAAGAACTTGAGCAGAGGACACAACACTCTGGTTAAATGGATAAGCACGAAAAGAACACGGTCCTCGCAATTCGAGATGATGAGTGAAGAGAGCAACATCACAATGCCTCCGGAAGAAAGAATAGAAGATAGATCATTGGAATAATAGAATGGGGAAGAAAATGCCAGCTTCTGCCACAAATGAGCTTGGAAAGCACCCTTCCAAGAAGGTTAGAGCGGAGTTGTTGGAAAACCAACAAGTAAAAGGGATAAGCTTGTTCTGGGTTATGGAAAACAACTCAAAACTTGAGGTGAAATTCTACCACCAACGAAAACAATGATTGCTTGAGATCAATGAAGAGATGAAAACTTCTTCCACCAAGAGGATAAAGAGCAAGATTGGGTCATTCATAATCACCACAAATAGCAACAACACTTAAGGAAAGGCTTTAGGTGAAATATAACCCAAGATAACTCCAAGGAAGAAAATGATGGGTTTAAATATCTCATCCTTGATAACTTGTGAATCATGAAACATGAAGAAAAATTGCCAAGGATGACATACCACCACCTCAATAATGAGGTAGAAAGGATTGCACTTCGGAATGCAAGATGAAGAATGCTTGAACTCCTCAAAACAAGACATGTGTTGAACACCATGTTAATTTTAGAGTATAGCTTGGCGGATCTTAACTCCGAGAGAAATCTTGAAGAATAATTGGAGAATGAATGAAATCTTCGATGAACCACCATGAAGAAACTCTCAAAGAACTCCGGATAGATAACAAGATTATCGCACCGAAAGGAAAATTGAAAGAACAAAATGAAGGCTTGCAATGATTTAGATGGGGCTTCACAACGAGATAATACGGAAAACTTGGAACTCCGGAAAAGAAAAGATGAAGCATCTCGAACCGAGAAATGTGACATGATGAACAACTCTGGAATGAAGAAACTAGATCACTTGGATGAAACAATAATAAGAATTATGTTATGCGTATCCTTCACCAATATAAATTGATGACAAGCAACGGATTTGGCATACTACTTATTCTCGTAGAACGGATTAAGAGAGATATAGCGTAAATTTGAGAAGGTCTTCAACGAACCACAGGTAGGATTGAAACAATGAATAAATTAATATGAGAACATAGGAATAGGAATCTCGAATGAACCACCGTAAAAATTGAAAACGGATCAAGAAAAGAGAACGAATCACCGGGAAGAATTAGAAAGCGAATGAAGATACTTGATGGAATTTAAGGACTAGAGAGCAAAGAGATCACGAGGTGACTTGAGAATACTTGAATGATGCACCGGTAAGATTTGGAGAACAAGAGTTGACGGGCTCCGGAGAATCAAACTGAAAAGACTACTGAATTGCTCTGGATGGGTAGCAAGAATTCTCACAATTGAAAACAATTATGAGTGGATGGCATCAAGCTTGAACTTTGCATCCTGAGAGAACGGATAAGGATTTGAGAGGAACTCTTCTTTGGTCTTCACAATCCGAGAATGACGGCGAGAAACACCACCAAGAATTGTTGAGGCACTCCAGAATGAAAATTAGAAAGGTTGAACCAACGATGAAAAGAATTGAAAGATCTTGGAGAAAGATATTTGACTGATGATAATTCATTCTTATGTCAAACTTTGCAATGAATTTGAGAATAACTCCGGAAAGAATTAGAAGAGTCAGGTAAGACCCTGGGAAAAGACCTGTGGGTTAGGGTCCACTCAAAAGCTAACACCGTTGAACGATTTACAAGAGAGATTGGACCGGTTGAATTAAATGGCTTGAATGAGGTAACAACCTCGAAATAGCTTGAACGGATTAAGAATGGAAATGCGAATCTTCTAAGATATCTTCTACACTACGGAACAAAAGAATAGCGAGAGGTGAATGATTAATTGGTGCACCAGGATGAGAAAGCATTGAAACGAGGAAAGGAATACGATCAACACTGAAAGCTTGAATTGAATCCACCGTAGAAGAAAAGAGAACGAAGAATTATAAACTTGAAGCTCCGTTAGTATCTTCCTGGGAAATCGCCGGATAAGAACATTGAAAGAAAAGGATGAAGAGACTTCTCACAAATAAAAGGATACATGATTAAGAAATCCGAGTCCTTGAAGAAAAGGGTGGGAGGGCGGGAAAAACAAAGGCAACTTGGGGCAGATGGAACGAACAACGTTGGGAAAACTGAGGGGTGATCTTGCGAATGTTGAAATGATCGGATCCACTTGAAGAGAAGCACGCCGGTTGGAAAAGAATTAACATGACAACCTCGATGATCAAGAAGTATTAGTATCCACATGGAAATATGAGAACAGCGCTTAGAAAAGGTATGGAATCAACACTTGACATTGAAGCAACTCGAATACCACAACTCAAAACCAAACAAAGGATTTGGCTTGGAAAATGAGCCAAAAACAAACATATGATAGAGATTTACCTAATCCCATATTATGCATTTGTCAGAAACATATTCTAGGAGCTACTTGAATTCCCACCTAAAAACTCCCGAAACATTCTGGTTATGCAATCTGGTGTTGGGGATACAGGGAAAGCAATATATCTCACCCAAACTAACAATCCCTACATCCAGCTCTATCCATCCGTCAACACATAACCAAGAAAACTCCGGAAATCGTGTACCTCAACCTTCGAAAAGCATCCGTTATACGAGCTATGGCAATACTCCCGAACTCCCGCCCCAGTACTGGGTGGCGTCGAGGTTATCTCACCACTAACTGCATAAAATAGATTTTCAATGTCGGCGAACTCAGGTATTCCAGAACTGCAACGATAAATTGTGACGACAACACCTCGGAGCTTGATACGTCTCGAACGTATCTATAATTTATGATGTATTCATGCTATTATATTATCTATCTTGGATGTTTAATGGGCTTTTATATGTTGTTTTATATGATTTTTGGGACTAACCTATTAACCTAGAGCCCAGTGCCAGTTTCTGTTTTCTCCTTGTTTTTGAATTTTGCAGAAAAGGAATACCAAACGGAGTCCAATTGACGTGCCAATTTTTGATGATTTTTTATGGACCAAAAGAAGACCACGGAGCATTGGAGTTGGGCCAGAACAGTCCCGGGCTGCCCACGAGGGTGGGGGGCGCGCCCACGCCCTGGGCGCGTGGGCCTGCCTCGTGGATAGCTCGGGCACCTCCTTGACGTGAGACCGACGCCGAAAATTCCTATAAATACAGAAACCTCAGAAAATTAACCTAGATCAGAAGTTCCACCGCTGCAAGCCACGAGAAATCAATCTAGGCCCTCTCTGGCACCCTGCCGGAGGGGGCCATCATCACCGGAGGCCATGGAGGAGGATCCCGGAGGGGCCATCATCGCCATGAAGGCCAAGGACCAGAGGAAGAACCTCTCCCCATCTAGGGGGAGGCCATGGAGGAGGAAGCACAAGGGGGAGAACCTCTCCTCCTCTCTCTCGGTGGCGCCGGAGTGCTATCGGGAGGGGAATCATCGCCGTGGTGATCGTCTTCATCAACATCACCACCATCATCACCATCCTCATCTCTTTTACGCGGTCCACTCTCCCGCACCCCGCTGTAATCCCTACTTGAACATGGTGCTTTATGTCACATATTATGTAACATCCCAAAATTGTAAATTTTGGATGTTATATTAAATAGATAGATTTGATTGATTGTTTGATTGTTGTGTGATTGATTGACTGAAAGCGAGTGAAACTCGAAATTTTTGAAAGTTAAATGAGAGGGAATAAAAGGACTTTCCCAAACTTTCATTTTGCATTTATGATCTCCGTGAATTCAAATTCTTTTCGTCACAAAACCCTGGAGAGAAGATGACATGACTTCTTCCATTTATTTAAATGAAAAAGGGTTTTTGGAAAACATTTGAATTTCATTTGAAAATATTTCAAATTCAGAACTTTAAGCAACTCAAAGATTTTCATGAGAGAAGATAAAACGACATCTTCAAAACATATGAAATATGAGTTGGAAGTTTAAAAGGATCAAATTCAAAGTCCTTTTGAAATTATCTTCATTTTGGAGTTATTTGGGTTTTATTCAAACTATTTTTCTCCAAAATAAAAATATTTGGCAATTAGGGTAAAATGATTCCCTACATCAGATAATTGGAGAGAAATAAATTTGAATTAATTTTGCTATTTAAAAAATGATTTTTATTGGATTTTATTAGAGCAGTAGCACTCTTTGCTTTATTCGAATTTTTTTTGGATTTTATTTCAAGCTAGAAAAATGTTCATGCTGTAGGAAAGCTTTTTGTGAAAATTTTGATATATTATATGCCTATAGTTGTTTTCTTTTTTTTGTTTTATTATTTTTTTCCCGTGTGTGTTAAAAAAAGTTTTGAAAAAAAAAACTCTTCACTGGACCGGGCCAACTGGGCCGAAGCCCAGCCAGCCGGCCCACGCCGCCAGCCCGCTCGTCTCCCGCTCGTCCCCGAGATCGGCTCGGAGTCCGCCGCCAGCGCCGCCGCCGTGGCCGATTCGACCTCCGCCCCGCCACCTTGACCCCTCCTCCACGCCACTGCCCTCCCCTACCCCGTTAAAAGCCGCCGCCCCGACCCCCTCTTCCTTTTCCTCGTGCCTCCGCCCTCGCCCCGCAACTCCGCCGCTCGCCTTCCGCCGCCGCCGCACCTTGCCGCCGCCGCCGCACTCCACCTGCCGCGCCGCTCGCCGCTCCCGACGCCGCTGCACACGCTGCGTCGCCCCACATCGCCGGAGCTGCCCTGCCACTCGCCGGATCCGCCGCTGCCGCATCGCCAGATCTCGCCAGAGTTAACCGCCGCCGCCACCGGTTTATTTCCCTTGAACCGGTATAAACCAATAAAACCCGACCCGGTTTTTCTCTTCATTTTTTTCTTTTAAATGGTTTATTGATTTAGGTTAATTTAATTAGAGATCGTTCGTCTATTACTTCTCTGTAGCGAACGGTTTTCGTTCGTTAGGGTTGAGTAGTGAACAGTAGGATTTTTCTTTTATTTCAGTTTTCTGCCAGGGACTCGTTTGTGAATATTTTATTCACAGATTGACAAACTAGCACTACTTTTCGCTCGTTTGTGAACAGTAGGATTGAATATTTTAGTTTTCAAACTAGCACAACTTTTCGCTCGTTTCTCCAAATCCAACGAAACCAACCACTTCTTCGTTATGATCCCCTCTATCTAGATAAACAACTTGAACATGTTTTTGAAAGTTTAAAATTTGATTTCAAACAGATTTGAATTTGAATCTTCTTTTGATCGTAACTCGAGTTTTATAACTCCATTTGAGTTGATTCTTTTTGTAAACTAAAGCTCTTGATCTAAACTTTCTGATATTGCCAAATTCACATAATTTTGGTACTGTTAGAAATTTTTTATGTTGCAAGAGTTATTTGCTTGCTTTTGATGTTTTCCAAGTAGTCTTTTTCGTTCTTTCTGATCTTTGAGTGAGTGCTTATGTGTGGTTACTATTTCTTGCTTATGATAGATTGACCGGAGTGTGAAGAGTAGAACTATCAAGAGTTTTGAGTGTGAATCATCTTCATCAACAGTACAGGCAAGTTTACACTTTGATCATATCCCTTTCATACCCAGTTTTTATGCATTAGATTCAACCCTCAAACATTGCATGAGTAGGATTGATAACATGTGGGTATTGGGAAGTAGTTGACGAGGTAGGAACCTATTGCCCTGCATTCAAACCTTGGGAGTTACTATTACGTTATGCTTATATTGCCATGCTATGCTCATAGACGTGGATTGGGTTTGAGTGTATTCATGACAGATGTGAGTATTTTTAATTAATGGTTCAACTTAAGGTGGCAACTTTAATACACATCTGGGTGGATTGAGGCACCTGGGGTATCCAGTGATTGCCTGTATATTTTTGGAAATCCCGGGGTACCGTGTGATTCTCCTATGGACTGTCACCCAGGCTCAAAGGGATCATAAGATTATTCATGCTAGAACTTCTGTGTGCAGCCACAAGCCATTATGGGCTCTGGCATAGTTGATTAAGTCGTGTGAACTCTTACAGTGGTAGACTAGCAGATGTAGGGGATGTAGGTGGTACTGTCTACCCATCGTAAGGTGCTAAAGCTTCTGAAAGACTGTGTCTCGGTCATCCGTATCTCAAACATCATGTAGTGCGAGAAATCCAATGGAGGAGATCGAGTCTTGTGGGGAAAAGTGCACAAACCGCTGCAGAGTGTACAAACTAATCATGATTAGTCGTGTCCCCGGTTATGGACATCTTGAGTACCTGGTTCTTGGATTATCATGTTGATCTCATCACTCTATATATTTAATTTGTTGGGTTGTTAACTTTTAATTGGGATTGAGATGGGGTTTACCTTCTCAATGTTTTCAACAAACTTTGTAGTTAAATAAAATATATTCCTTTGCAGTAGGGAAAAAATGGCTTTTCGCAAAAACAATATAACCATAGAGCTTTTCCACCAACAATATATGCATTTATTGATAGCTATTATTCATTGTTCTCCTATGGTGTGAATTTTCCAGTACATTCAATGTACTGACCCTTTGTGGCTTTAACGTCTCATGTTGCAGGATTCTTACGACGAGTAAGTGATACGTTAGGGTTATGATTTCTACACTCAGCTTTGCCGTTGGTGTTGATGGGAATCCACAACCTTGTTACTTCCTCCATTTGGATTGAGGTAATGGTATTTACGTTACTTTATACATGTGATTTATCTCTGTTATAAATCCTCGAGTACTGTGTGTGTCAGCATACCGATCCAGGGATGACACTTAAGCATAGAGACTTGACCGTCTGTGGTCGGGTAGCTACATATTATGATCCAATGATGTGTTGCCATCATATGATGTTTTGAGTAGATATCCTTTGTCTTTCGGTTGATTGATGATCTAGATTGGTACGAGTTGTATGTTTTATTTTGGTGCTGTCCTATGGTGCCCTCTGTGTCGCGCAAGCGTGAGGGACTCCCACTGTAGGGTGTTGCAATACGTTCATGATTCGCTTATAGTGGGTTGGTGAGTGACTGAAACACAAACCCGAGTAAGTGGGGTTGTTGCGTATGGGAATAAAGAGGACTTGATGCTTTAATGCTATGGTTGGGTTTTACCTTAATGATCTTTAGTAGTTGCAGATGCTTGCTAGAGTTCCAATCATAAGTTCATATGATCCAAGAAGAGAAAGTATGTTAGCTTATGCCTCTCCCTCATATGAAATTGCAATGACGACTATCGGTCTTGTTAACAATTGCCTAAGACAATTCCGCACACCGATCCATCATTATTCCACACTCGCTATTTATAATATTTAGTAGTATATTCTAACTTGATGATAACAGCAACTACTTTTATATTTTAGTTCTCCGATATCATGCAAAGTTATCCTCTTCATACCCACAACATAGTTTTATTTCTCGTTTCTAGTTGGAAGCAAACGTTCGGTGTACGTAGAGTCGTATCAGTGGTAGATAGGGCTTGAGAGAATATTGATCTTACCAATAGCTCCTTGTGGGTTCGACACTCCATACATATCACTTCCACCTTTGGAAATTTCTACGATGATTCCCTACAGTTGGGGATTATCAAGCTCTTTTCTGGCGCCGTTGCCGGGGAGCAATAGCGTGGGGTTGATATTCTCGTGTGTGCTTGTTTGCTTTCTTCACTAAGTAGATTTTGTTTTTCCTTCTTGTTTCTGTTTAGTTGTGGGTGAAACATACAATTTTTTTAAAAGAATGAAAATAAAAAAAATTACTTGCCTCTCATGCCTAAAAGTTTTTCAAAAAGAGAAGTGATTGGAAAGTTATGCATTGAAGAAGTGAGGGTCGACCTTGAGGACTTGTGTTCATGCTCACAAAAACAATGTAGAATTTTTCATGGAAGTTTCTCTATAAATAATTATCCCCTTGTATATATCCATTGTATTATAAAAATAATGTGCCAAGCTTTGGTTTTAGGATGATTAGATTGCTTGTTTGCTATGTGCAAAACAAAAACAAAAACTTTGGCTGTAGTGCGTGAATTTACATTTTTTTGCTGGAAAGTCAAATGGGTCTGAAACTTTTTGCACATTACTTCTGTACAAATTATTCAAATTTTCAAATTTAGTTCATAATTTTAGGAGTTACATAAGGTTACCAAACTTCCAGATTACTACAGACTGTTATGTTTTTAACAGATTTTGTTTTGCGTGTGTTGTTTGCTTATTTTGATGAATCTATGGCTAGTATCGGGGGGTATGAACCATAGAGAAGTTGGAATACAGTAGGTTTAGCACCAATATAAATAAATAATGAGTTCATTACAGTACCTAAAGGTAGTGATTTGCTTTATTACACTAACGGATCTCACAAAGTTTTTGTTAAAGTTTTGTGTGGATGAAGTGTTCGAAGATCGAGGAACTATCAATATGAGAAGAATAAAGAGAGGCAAGAGTTCAAGCTTGGGTATGCCCAAGGCACCCCAAGTAAGTATTTCAAAGGATACTCATGCATCTAAGCTTGGGGATGCCCCGGTTCCCATCTTTCTTCTTCAACAATTATCGGTATACCTCGGTTTTTGTTTTGTTCACATGATTTGTGTCCTTTGTGTTTTTGTTTTTCCTTTAAGAACCATGCTAGCATGAGATAGCCCTTCATTGATTTATAGAATAATTTATGTGCTTCACTTATATCTTTTAAGTATGATCTTATAGAATTGCTCTTTGTGCTTCACTTAAATCTTTTGAGTATGGTTTTATAGAATGCTTCGTGTGCTTCACTTACATATTTTGAGCTTGGATATTTGTTAGTCTATATTAATTGTAGAATGCTCCATGAACTTCACTTATATATTTTGGAGTATGAATAATACTATAATTTAAAGTGGGTTTGGAAGAGTGTCAACTTTAGGAATTAGTGATCCCACTATTTTGGAGGGTGTTGAATCTTAGTGTGATATTTATGAAAGTGGATTTGGAAGAGTGTCAACTTTAGCTAATAATGATTCCACTATTTTGGAAGAGGTTCCAATTGAGTATGAGAACAAAGTTGCTATCCATGATGCTACTGAAAATTATTATGGGGGAGGAATACATGCTTGTAGGAGTTGCAATAATATCAAGTTTCCTCTCTATGTGCTTAAAGTTTTGAAGTTATACTTGTTTTGCCTTCCTATGCTAGTTGATTCTTGTTCCAATAAGTTGTGTGCCCACAAAATCCATAGGCATAGGAAGTTGGTTAGAATCAATTGTGCTAGTCATGTTCTTCATGATGCTCTCTTTATGTTTCAATTCTTATCTTTTATGTGAGCATCATTGAAATCATCATGCCTAGCTAAAAGGCATTAAAGAAAAGCGCTTGTTGGGAGACAAATCAATATTTACCCTTACTGTTTTTGTGTGTCTACATGATTAATCTACTGTAGTAATCATGTTTTATAGCTTTTGTTTCAATAAAGTGCCAAGTAAGACCTTTGGGAAGACATGGGTGAACGTTAATGTGATCTTGCTGTAAAAAACAGAAACTTTGCGCACATGAGATTAGCTGTCATTTTTTACAGAAGAGTGATTTTGAGTTGATTATTTTTGTAGAAGATTAATAGACAAATTCCTCACGTCCACCAATTTATTTCATAATTTTTGGAGTAGCAGAAGTATGGTTTATGTTCAGATCATTACAGACTGTTCTGTTTCTGACAGATTCTGTTTTCATTGCATAGTTTGCTTGTTTTCTAATTTCTATGACTTATATTTCTCAATATAAATTGTAGAAATGATATGGTACAGTATACATTGTGTGGTAACAATTACGAACCTGGTCTTAGACAGTACCAAAGTGGATGGTTTACTCTTTATCATACTAACCTATCTCACGAAGTTTTGTTAAGTTTTGTGTGATTGAAGTTTTCAAGCTTTGGGTGAGATATCGATATGAGGAGAATAAGGAGTGGAAAGACCCTAAGCTTGGGGATGCCCAAGGAAACCCAAGGTAATATTCAAGGAAGACTCAAGTACCTAAGCTTGGGGATCCCCCGGAAGGCATCCCCTCTTTCGTCTTCAAAACTATCGGTATACCTTACTCGGAGCTATATTTTTATTCATCACATGATATGTGTTTTGCTTGGAGCGTATTTTCAATTTTACTTGCTGTTTGAATAAAATCATTGGATCTGAAATATTGAATGAAAAAGAATCCCCCCATGGCTAGTTAATTATTTGACTACTCAGTGTTCTTCACTCATATCTTTTGGAGTAGTTTGTCATTTACTCATGTGCTTCACGTATATCCTATGAGTAAATGGTTGAATAAATTGAATGTCATAAACCTAAATTTATATATGTTTCATATGCTTATAACATGGGGAGTAATGACTTCACACATAATAAGTATAGGTAGTAAACTTATTGAAAGTTAGGAAACGTAGAATTTGTCACTTTAACAATTCAGGAAAGAATATTGAAGGAAGAGGGATTTCACATATAAATATACTATCTTGGACATCTTTTGTAATTGTGAGCACTCATTAAAATATGACATGCTAAAAGGTTGATGTTGGACAAGGAAGACAATGTAATGGGTTATGTTTTCTTATATCTGAAATAAAGTATATTGTCATGGATCGCCCAACACGTTGAGCTTGCCTTTCCCCCTCATGCTAGCCAAATTCTTTGCACTAAGTAGAGATACTACTTGTGCTTCCAAATACCCTTAAACTCGGTTTTGCCATGAGAGTCCACCATACCTACCTATGGATTGAGTAAGATCCTTCAAGTAAGTAGTCATCGGTGCAAGCAATAAAAATTGCTCTCTAAATATGTATGATTGATTTGTGTGGAGGAAATAAGCTTTATACGATCTTGTGATGTGGAAGAAATAAAAGCGACGGACTTCATAATAAAGGTTCATATCACAAGTGGCAATATAAAGTGACGTTCTTTCACATTAAGATTTTGTGCATCCAACCCTGAAAGCGCATGGCAACCTCTGCTTCCCTCTGCGAAGGGCCTATCTTTTACTTTTATCTCTTACCCTTATGCAAGAGTTATGGTGATTTTTCACCTTTTCTTTTTACATTTTATCCTTTGGCAAGCACATTGTGTTGGAAAGATTCTGATATATATATCCAATTGATGTAAGGCATCATGAACTATTATTGTTGACATTACCCTTGAGGTAAAAGGTTGGGAGGCGAATCTATAAGCCCCTATCTTTCTCTGTGTCTGATTAAAACTTTGAACCCATAATGTAACATCCCAAAATTCTAAATTTTGGAATGTTATAATAAATAGATAGATTTGATTGTTTTTTATTGTTGTGTGATTGATTGACTGAAAGTGAGTGATATTCGAAACTTTTTGAAAGTTAAATGAGAGGGAATAAAAGGACTTTCCCAAACTTTCGCCTTTTTGCATTATGATCTTCTTGAATTCAAATTTTTTTTCATCACAAAACCCTGGAGAGAAGATAACATGACTTCTTCCATTTTAAATAAATGAAAAGGGTTTTGGAAAGATTTGAATTTTATTTGGAAATATTTCAAATTCAGAAACTTTAAGCAACTCAATGATTTTCACGAGAGAAGATAATATGACTTCTTCAAAATATATGAAATATGAGTTGGAAGTTTAAAAGAATTAAATTCAAAGTCCTTTTTGAAAATTATTTTCAATTTGGAGTTATTTGGGTTTTGTTCAAATTATTTTTCTCCAAAAATAAAATATACAGAAATTATGGTAAAATGATTCCCAACATCAAAAAATTGGAGAGAAATAAATTGGAATTAATTTTGGTATTTTTTAAATGATTGCACCAGTAGCACTGTTTGAGTCATTTAAATTTTTGTGGATTTTATTTGATGCTAGAAAAATGTTTACCCTGTAGGAAATCTTTTTCAGAAAATTTTGATATATTATATGCCTATATAATATTCTTATTTTATATAGTTTTATTATTTTAGTTTGTCTGGAGAATTGTTTTAAAAAAAAAATTCTCCTCCGCGGCCGAACTGGGCCGGCCCAACAGGCCACGGCACAGCCAGCCAGCGCGCCGCCGCCTTCCTCCTCGCAGGCCCCAGCGGGACTCGCCGGAGTCCGCTGCCCCCACGACGCCCGTCGCCACTCCTCCACGCCACCACCTCCCTTCCCCTCGCCATTTTAAGGCCGACCCCGACGCCCTCGCCCCCTCTCTCTCCTCCCCGCTGTCGCGCCGCCGCCATCCGCATCTCGCCGCCGCCGCACCCCGCAGTTCCGCCGCCGCCGTAGCGCCTCGCCGCCGCGCCGCCGCTCGCTGCTGCCGCACCACCCCGGCGCCCGCGCCACCGTAGCCGCCGCTCGTCGCTGCCCGCCGCGCCGGAGCACGCCGCCCTCGCCGGAGCCGCCGTTCCGCCGATTCCAAAACCGCCGCCGCCGGTTTATTCCCTTGAACCGGTGCAAAACCGTTAACCCGGCCGGTTTTATTTATTAGGTTGGTTTTTACTTATTAGATCGGTTTATTTTCTAGGCTAATTTAATTAGTGAACGTTTGCTGTTTTAGGTTCTGGAGCAAACGGTTTTCGTTCTTTAGATTCCCGTAGTGAACGTTCATTCTTTAGGTTTTTGTTTTTATTTTTATTTTCTGTCCAGGGACCTATTTGTAGTAATTCTTTTACAGATTAGTCCTTCTATTTCAAACGACGACATCTTTTTACCCGTTTATCCAAATTCAACGAAACCAACGCCCACTTCTTCATTACGACCCCCTCTATCCAGTAAAACAACTTAAACATGTTTTTGAAAATTTTAAAATTTGAATTAGAACAGATTTGTATTCAAACTTCGTTTGATCGTAACTTGAGTTTCGTAGCTCCGTTTAGTTGATTCTTTTTGCAAATTAAAGCTCTTGACCTAAACTTTCTGATAAGGCCAAATTGACATAATTTTGGTACTGTTAGGAATAGTTTTATGTTGCAAGAGTTATTTGCTTGGTTTTGATGTTTTCAAAGTGTCTTCTTCGTTCTTTCCGATCTTTTGAGTGATTGCTTATGTGTGGTTACTATTGATTGCTTACGATAGATTGACCGGAGTGTGATGAGTAGAACTATCAAGAGTTTTGACTGTGAATCATCTTCATCAACAGTACAGGCAAGTTCACACTTTGATCATATCCTTTTCATACCCAGTTTATTGCATTAGTTTCACCCTCAAACGTTGCATGAGTAGGATTGATAACATGTGGGTATTGGGAAGTAGTTGATGAGGTAGGAACCTATTGCCCTGCATTCAAACCTTGGGAGTTACTATTACGTTATGCTTATATTGCCATGCTATGCTCGTAGACGTGGATTGGGTTTGAGTGTATCCATGACAGATGTGAGATTTTTAATTAATGGTTCAACTTAAGGTGGCAACTTTAATACACATCTGCGTGGATTGAGGCACATGGGGAACCCAGTGATTGCCTGTTTTTTTTTGAAATCCCAGGGTACCGTGTGATTCTCCTATGGACCGCCACCCAGGCTCAAAGGGATCATGAGATTTTTCATACTAGAAACTTCCGTGTGCAGCCACAGGCTATTATGGTCTCTAGCATAGTTGATTAAGTCATGTGAACTCTTACACTGGTAGACTAGCAGATGTAGGGGATGTAGGTGGTACTGTCTACCCATCGTAAGGTGCTAACGCTTCTGAAAGACTGCGTCTCGGTCATCCGTTTCTCAAACATCATGTAGTGCGAGAAATCCAATGGAGGAGACCGAGTCTTGTGGGGAAAAGTGCACAAACCTCTGCAGAGTGTACAAACTAATCATGATTAGCCGTGTCCCCGGTTATGGACATCTTGAGTATCTAGTTCTTGGATTATCATATTGATCTCATCACATTACTTAAATAATTTGTTGGGTTGTTAACTTTTAATTGGGATTGAGAGGGGGTTTACCTTCTCAATATTTTTCAACAAACTTTGTAGTTAAATAAAATATATTCCTTTGCAGTAGGGAAAATTGGCTTTTCGCAAAAACATTATAACCCTAGAGCTTTTCCACGAGCCATATATGCATGTAGTGATAGTTATTATTCATCATTATCCTATGGTGCGAATTTGCCAGTACACTCAATGTACTGACCCTTTGTGGCTGCAACGTCTCATGTTGCAGGAATCTTACGACAAGTAAGTGATACGTTAGGGTTACGATTTCTACACTCAACTTTGCCGTTGGTGTTGATGGGAATCCACAACCTTGTTGTTACTTCTGCTATTTGGATTGAGGTAATGGTATTTACGTTACTTTATACATGTGATTTACCTCTGTTATAAATCCTCGAGTACTGTATGTGTCAGCATACCGATCCAGGGATGACACTTAAGCACAGAGACTTGACCGTCTGAGGTCGGGTCGCTACAAGATGGTATCAGAGCACATGTTGACTGTAGGATGTGTCCCTAGAAACTAGAAATCCCATAGGAAGGATTTTCTCTAAAACTTTCTTTTTCAAAAAGATCTTTTACCTCTCTACTCTTCTGAGCTTATTCAAATATTCCCTTTTAGTGAGACCATATCCTTTTCCCCTTTTGACCACTCGAAGATTCGACTGATGAGACCACTCCAAGAAGTACAAGATATCGGACAACCACGACCACTACGTAATGAAGGAGATTTTACCGTGCATCTGAATAATGGAAACTACAACAGTTGAAGACTCCGAAGACTAGGAGAATTTGAAGGCCCTGTAGAATTTTCCAGATTTGTATGACCTGGGAAAGCTACCCTTATGGTACCTATCAGACTATGGAAGCTATCAATACCCGAGATCAAGGTGTATCGGAGAAAGACCGAAACATGGAGCATTGGAATTCAAAGTTTTGTCAAGTAAACCCTAAGGCAGGAGTTATCAACTATGGAATGATAGCCCATGGCGATGACAAGGGTAGAAACACGGCTATCCATGATGTTATCGCCCGCTTATGCTATTGTCACCGTGCTGAGTTAATCATGCATATGCATGGAAGGATTGGATGGTAGAAGGCTGATGGAGCACCTATGAGCAAGATGAAGTTTTAACCTTAGCCGGTGTATCACCAGGATCTGGAGTGTTACATCAAGAAGTTAAGATGGACCTACAAGAAGCAATATTTGATAAGGAAACGTTTGGTGAAGAACTCAGGACCCAGAAGCTGAAAGTAGCCAAGCTAGAGGAGCAAAACCTTGAGACATCAAAGATTCGTCAGGAACTGAAGGACAGTAGGATCATGGTCCATGTCGAGGTTGATGAAACCCAGAAGTTTGGAATGCAACTCCAGAAATATTAAAGGACGTCACGAGAGATTTCGCGTCAACAGAGATGATCTAGCAAAAGAATTTTAGAAGGACAAGCATGATCGGAAGAAGCCATCGGAGACATGAACAAGACTTGAAGAGTTTGATGACTTTGAAGATTTATTGACCATTAGAAGCCCAAACCCCTATTATATACCTGCGTTAGATGCGACGATCGTGAGCTGTCATTTGTTTGATGTCTTTCCGATAGCCACAAATAAAATCTGTCTTTTCAAAAAATTTATTTGTATTGTGTGTATCCCTCTCTATCTCTCTTATCCCACCCCAAAACACATGGACCCAATAGAGGATGAATGGAGATGAGCTTATTTTTTCTGGACCGATGATTCAATTTGAGACGGACCGATGGATTCAGAACATGGAAGGTCATATGAAGAATAACACTATAGCCGGAAAGGATATGACCCAGCATGCTCTTCAGTGTTTTGAAAGAGGTGCCGCTACTTGGTGGAGGATGTACCAAACCGTCAATGGATGGAAAGGAGTAACCACTTGGGAAGAATTTAAGTTGACTCTGCAAAGATCTCGTCTTGTGTCCCAGAAGTTGAGGCCTTATGGAAAGGATATGAAGAAACCTTGTGCATAGAAGATTTGTGGAGAAATAAACACAACCAGAAAGAAAGCAAGGATGAATACCCTCATAAGTGGAGGATTACCAAAGGAGTTAGCGGAGGATCTCAAGGAACTTTGGTTGGAGATTGTTCCCAAAGGTTTTGTTGCAGCAATGGAAGTTCAGTCTACGTTGTTGGGAAAGATTCGTGAAGCTCAGATGGATGACAAAGAGATTGCTGAGGTAAAAGAGAGGATGAGCAAAGGAAAGGCCAAATGTTTTCGTAAGGATGAGCACAACACCTTATGGTTCGAGGATCGTGTATATGTGCCCAATAATGCAAAGATCAGGAAGTAAATACTTCAGGAGGCTCATGACTCACCATACTCGATTCGCCCTCGAAACACCAAGACGTATTTGGATTTGAAGGAGTGTTTCTGGTGGACTGGTATGAAGAAGGACATTGCGGAGTATGTAGTCGTAGGTGATGTATGCCAGAGAGAGTAAAGGCAGAGCATCAGAAGCCAGCAGGATTACTAGAGCCTATGCCGATACCCGAATGGAAGTGGGATAGGCTAGGCATGGATTTCATTACCGGATTTTCCCAGAACCCGATCGGGATATGATTCTATCTGGGTAGTAGTTGATTTGCTTGACCAAAGTGTTGGGGATCGTAGCAGAAATTTAAAATTTTCTACGTATCACCAAGATCAATCTATGGAGTCATCTAGAACCGAGAGAGAGGGGAGTGCATCTACATACCCTTGTAGATCGCGCGCGGAAGCGTTCAAGAGAACGGGGTTGATGGAGTCGTACTCGTCGTGATCCAAATCACCGATGATCCTAGCGCCGAACGGACGGCACCTCCGCGTTCAACACACGTACGGAGCGGGGACGTCTCCTCCTTCTTGATCCAGCAAGGGGGGAGGAGAAGTTGATGGAGATCCAGCGGCACGACGGCGTGGTGGTGGAAGTAGCGGGATCCAGGCAGGGATTCGCCAAGCGCAAGCGGGGAGGAAGAGGTGTCACGGGAGGGAGGGAGGCGCCAGGGCTTGGGGTGCTGCTCCCATGCGCCTCCCCACTATATATAGGGGTGCAGGGGGCTGGTTTCTTGCCCTCCAAGTCCATTGGGGCGTTGGCAAAGGTGGGGGAAACAAATCCCATCATTTCCCTTCCCCACCGATTGTTATCCCCCTTTTTTAGGGATCTTGGTCTTATCCCTTCGGGATATGATCTTATTCCTTCTAAGGTGGGATCTTGGTGCGCCATGACCAGGGGTGTGGGGCCTTGCCCCACTACCCACGTTCATGTGGGTCCCCCATGCAGGTGGGCCCCACTTTGGAACCTTCTAGAACCTTCCCTGTACAATACCGAAAAATCCCGAACATTTTCCGGTGGCCAAAATAGGACTTCCCATATATAAATATTTACCTCCGGACCATTCCGGAACTCCTCGTGACGTCCGGGATATCATCCGGGACTCCGAACAACTTTCGGTTAACCGCATACTAATATCTCTACAACTCTAGCGTCACCGAACCTTAAGTGTGTAGACCCTACGGGTTCGGGAGACATGCAGACATGACCGAGACGACTCTCCGGTCAATAACCACGATGTCGAGGATTCAATCAATCCCGTATACAATTCCCTTTGTCAATCAGTATGTTACTTGCCCGAGATTCGATCGTCGGTATCCCAATACCTTGTTCAATCTCGTTACCGGCAAGTCACTTTACTCGTACCGTAATGCATGATCCCGTGACCAAACACTTGGTCACATTGAGCTCATTATGATGATGCATTACCGAGTGGGCCCAGAGATACCTCTCCGTCATACGGAGTGACAAATCCCAGTCTCGATTCGTGCCAACCCAACAGACACTTTCGGAGATACCCGTAGTGCACCTTTATAGCCACCCAGTTACATTGTGACGTTTGGCACACCCAAAGGACTCCTATGGTATCCGGGAGTTGCACAATCTCATGGTCTAAGGAAATGATACTTGACATTTGGAAAAGCTCTAGCAAACGAACTACACAATCTTGTGCTATGCTTAGGATTGGGTCTTGTCCATCACATCATTCTCCTAATGATGTGATCCCGTTATCAATGACATCCAATGTCCATAGTCAGGAAACCATGACTATCTGTTGATCAATGAGCTAGTCAACTAGAGGCTCACTAGGGACATGTTTTGGTCTATGTATTCACACATGTATTACGATTTTCGGATAACACAATTATAGCATGAACAATAGACAATTATCATGAACAAGGAAATATAATAATAACCATTTTATTATTGCCTCTAGGGCATATTTCCAACAGTCTCCCACTTGCACTAGAGTCAATAATCTAGTTACATTGTGATGAATCGAACACCCATAGAGTTTTGGTGTTGATCATGTTTTGCTCTAGGGAGAGGTTTAGTCAACGGATCTGCTACATTCAGGTCCGTATGTAATTTACAAATATCTATGTCTCCATTTTGAACATTTTCACGAATGGAGTTGAAGCGACGCTTGATATGCCTGGTCTTCCTGTGAAACCTGGGCTCCTTGGCAAGGGCAATAGCTCCAGTGTTGTCACAGAAGAGAGTCATCGGGGCCGACGCATTGGGAATAACTCCTAGGTCGGTAATGAACTCCTTCACCCATATTGCTTCTTGTGCTGCCTCTGAGGCCGCCATGTATTCCGCTTCACATGTAGATCCCGCCACAACGCTTTGCTTGCAACTGCACCAGCTTACTGCCCCACCATTCAAAATATACACGTATCCGGTTTGTGACTTAGAGTCATCCAGATCTGTGTCGAAGCTAGCATCGATGTAACCCTTTACGACGAGCTCTTCGTCACCTCCATAAACGAGAAACATATCCTTAGTCCTCTTCAGGTACTTCAGGATATTCTTGACCGCTGTCCAGTGTTCCATGGCGGGATTACTTTGGTACCTTCCTACCAAACTTACGGCAAGATTTACATCAGGTCTGGTACATAGCATGGCATACATAATAGACCCTATGGCCGAGGCATAGGGGACGACACTCATCTTTTCTCTATCTTCTGCCGTGGTCGGGCATTGAGCCGTGCTCAATTGCACAACTTGCAATACAGGCAAGAACCCCTTCTTGGACTGATCCATATTGAACTTCTTCAATATCTTGTCAAGTTACGTACTTTGTGAAAGACCAATGAGGCGTCTTGATCTATCTCTATAGATTTTGATGCCTAATATATAAGCAGCTTCTCCAAGGTCCTTCATTGAAAAACACTTGTTCAAGTAGGCCTTTATGCTTCCCAAGAATTCTATATCATTTCCCATCAACAGTATGTCATGCACATATAATATGAGAAATGCTACAGAGCTCCCACTCACTTTCTTGTAAACATAGGCTTCTCCATAAGTCTGTGTAAACCCAAATGCTTTTATCATCTCATCAAATCGAATGTTCCAACTCCGAGATGCTTGCACCAGCCCATAGATGGAGCGCTGGAGCTTGCATACCTTGTTAGTATTCTTAGGATCGACAAAACCTTCCGGCTGCATCATATACAATTCTTCCTTAAGAAAGCCGTTAAGGAATGCCGTTTTGACGTCCATTTGCCATATCCCATAATCATAGTATGCGGCAATTGCTAACATGATTCGGACGGACTTCAGCTTCACTACGGGTGAGAAAGTCTCATCGTAGTCAACCCCTTGAACTTGTCGATAACCCTTAGCGACAAGTCGAGCTTTATAGATGGTAACATTACCATCCGCGTCCGTCTTCTTCTTAAAGATCCATTTGTTTTCTATCGCTCGCCGATCATCGGACAAGTCTGTCAAAGTCCACACTTTGTTTTCATACATGGATCCTATCTCGGATTGCATGGCTTCAAGCCATTTCTTGGAATCTGGGCCCGCCATTGCTTCTTCATAGTTCGAAGGTTCACCGTTGTCTAACAACATGATTTCCAAGACAGGGTTGCCGTACCACTCTGGTGTGGAACGTGTCCTCGTGGACCTACGAAGTTCAGTAGTAACTTGATCCGAAGTACCTTGATCATCATCATTAGCTTCCTCTCTAGTTAGTGCAGGCACCACAGGAACATCTTCCTGAGCTGCGCTACTTTCCGGTTCAAGAGGTAGTACTTCATCAAGTTCCACTTTCCTCCCACTTACTTCTTTCGAGAGAAACTCTTTCTCCAGAAAGGACCCGTTCTTGGCAACAAAGATCTTGCCTTCAGATCTGAGGTAGAACGTATACCCAATGGTTTCCTTAGGGTATCCTATGAAGATGCATTTTTCCGACTTGGGTTCGAGCTTTTCAGGTTGAAGTTTCTTGACATAAGCATCGCATCCCCAAACTTTTAGAAACGACAGCTTAGGTTTCTTCCCAAACCATAATTCATACGGTGTCGTCTCAACGGATTTCGACGGAGCCCTATTTAAAGTGAATGCGGCAGTCTCTAAAGCATAGCCCCAAAATGAGAGCGGTAGATCGGTAAGAGACATCATAGATCGCACCATATCCAATAGAGTGCAATTATGATGTTCGGACACACCATTTCGCTGAGGTGTTCCAGGCGGTGTGAGTTGTGAAACTATTCCACATTTCCTTAAGTGTGTGCCAAATTCGTGACTCAAATATTCCCCTCCATGATCTGATCGTAAGAACTTTATTTTCCTGTCACGTTGATTCTCAACCTCACTCTGAAATTCCTTGAACTTTTCAAAGGTCTCAGACTTGTGTTTCATTAGGTAGACATACCCATATCTACTCAAATCATCAGTGAGAGTGAGAACATAACGATAGCCACCGCGAGCCTCAACACTCATTGGACCGCACACATCAGAATGTATGATTTCCAATAATTTGGTTGCTCACTCCATTGTTCCGGAGAATGGAGTCTTGGTCATCTTACCCATGAGGCATGGTTCGCACGTGTCAAATGATTCGTAATCAAGAGACTCCAAAAGTCCATCTGCATGGAGCTTCTTCATGCGTTTGACACCAATGTGACCAAGACGGCAGTGCCACAAGTATGTGGGACTGTCATTATCAACCTTACATCTTTTGGTATTCACACTATGAATATGTGTAACACTACGTTCGAGATTCATTAAGAATAAACCATTAACCAGCGGGGCATGACCATGAAACATATCTCCCATATAAATAGAACAACCATTATTCTCAGATTTAAATGAGTAGCCATCTCGAATTAAACGAGATCCTGATACAATGTTCATGCTCAAAGCTGGCACTAAATAACAATTATTGAGGTTTAAAACTAATCCCGTCGGTAAATGTAGAGGTAGCGTGCCGACGGCGATCACATCGACCTTGGAACCATTCCCGACGCGCATCGTCACCTCGTCCTTTGCCAGTCTCCGTTTATTCCGCAGCTCCTGCTTTGAGTTACAAATATGAGCAACCGCACTGGTATCAAATACCCAGGAGCTACTACGAGTGCTGGTAAGGTACACATCAATAACATGTATATCACATATACCTTTGGTGTTGCCGGCCTTCTTGTCCGCTAAGTACTTGGGGCTGTTCCGCTTCAAGTGACCACTTCCCTTGCAATAAAAGCACTCAGTCTCAGGCTTGGGTCCATTCTTTGGCTTCTTCCCGGCAACTGGCTTACCGGGCGCGGCAACTCCCTTGCCGTTCTTCTTGAAGTTCTTCTTACCCTTGCCTTTCTTGAACTTAGTGGTTTTATTCACCATCAACACTTGATGTTCCTTTTTGATCTTCACCTCCGCTGATTTCAGCATTGAATATACCTCAGGAATGGTCTTTTCCATCCCCTGCATATTGAAGTTCATCATAAAGCTCTTGTAGCTCGGTGGAAGTGACTGAAGGATTCTGTCAATGACCGCGTCATCCGGGAGATTAACTCCCAGCTGAGTCAAGCGGTTGTGTAACCCAGACATTTTGAGTATGTGTTCACTGACAGAACTATTTTCCTCCATCTTACAACTGAAGAACTTGTCGAAGACTTCATATCTCTCGACCCGGGCATGAGCTTGGAAAACCATTTTCAGCTCTTCGAATATCTCATATGCTCCGTGTTGCTCAAAATGCTTTTGGAGCCCTGGTTCTAAGCTGTAAAGCATGCCGCACTGAACGAGGGAGTAATCATCAGCACGCTGCTGCCAAGCGTTCATAACGTCTTGGTTCTCTGGGATGGGTGCGTCACCTAGCGGTGCTTCTAGGACATAATTTTTCTTGGCAGCTATGAGGATGATCCTCAGGTTCTGGACCCAGTCCGTATAGTTGCTGCCATCATCTTTCAGCTTGGTTTTCTCTACGAACGCGTTGAAGTTGAGGGCAACATTAGCGTGGGCCATTTGATCTACAAGACATATTGTAAAGATTTTAGACTAAGTTCATGATAATTAAGTTCATCTAATCAAATTATTCAATGAACTCCCACTCAGATAGACATCCCTCTAGTCATCTAAGTGAAACATGATCCGAGTCAACTAGGTCGTGTCCGATCATCACGTGAGACGGACTAGTCAACATCGGTGAACATCTTCATGTTGATCGTATCTTCTATACGACCCATGCTCGACCTTTCGGTCTTCCGTGTTCCGAGGCGATGTCTGTACATGCTAGGCTTGTCAAGTCAACCTAAGTGTACTGCGTGTGTAAATCTGGCTTACACCCGTTGTATTCGAACATTAGAATCTATCACACCCGATCATCACATGGTGCTTCGAAACAACGAACCTTCGCAACGGTGCACAGTTAGGGGGAACACTTTCTTGAAATTATTGCGAGGGATCATCTTATTTAAGCTACCGTCGTTCTAAGCAAATAAGATGTAAAACATGATAAACAACACATGCAATCAAATAGTGACATGATATGGCCAGTATCATATTGCCCCTTTGATCTCCATCTTCGGGGCGCCATGATCATCTTCGCCACCGGCATGACACCATGATCTCCATCGTCATGATCTCCATCATTGTGTCTTCATGAAGTTGTCATGCCAACAATTACTTCTACTTCTATGGCTAACGTGTTTAGCAATAAAGTAAAGTAATTTACATGGCGTTATTCAATGACACGCATGTCATACAAAAAATAAAGACAACTCCTATGGCTCCTGCTGGTTGTCATACTCATCGACATGCAAGTCGTGATTCCTATTACAAGAACATGATCAATCTCATACATCACATATATTTCATTCATCACATCCTTTTGGCCATACCACATCACAAGGCATATGCTGCAAAAACAAGTTAGACGTCCTCTAATTGTTGTTGCATGTTTTTACGTGGATTCTATAGGTTTCTAGCAAGAACGTTTCTTACCTACGTAAAACCACAACGTGATATGCCAACTTCTATTTAACCTTCATAAGGACCCTTTTCATCTAATCCGATTCGACTAATGTGGGAGAGACAGACACCCGCTAGCCACCTTATGCAACTAGTGCATGTCAGTCGGTGGAACCTATCTCACGTAAGCATACGTGTAAGGTTGGTCCGGGCCGCTTCATCCCACGATGTTGCAGAAACAAGATAAGACTAGTAGTGGCAAGAAAATTGACAACATCTACGCCCACAACAAGTTTGTGTTCTACTCGTGCATAGAAACTACGCATAGACCTAGCTCATGATGCCACTGTTGGGGATCGTAGCAGAAATTTAAAATTTTCTACGTATCACCAAGATCAATCTATGGAGTCATCTAGCAACGAGAGAGAGGGGAGTGCATCTACATACCCTTGTAGATCGCGCGCGGAAGCGTTCAAGAGAACGGGGTTGATGGAGTCGTACTCGTCGTGATCCAAATCACCGATGATCCTAGCGCCGAACGGACGGCACCTCCGCGTTCAACACACGTACGGAGCGGGGACGTCTCCTCCTTCTTGATCCATCAAGGGGGGAGGAGAAGTTGATGGAGATCCAGCAGCACGACGGCGTGGTAGTGGAAGTAGCGGGATCCAGGCAGGGATTCGCCAAGCGCAAGCGGGGAGGAAGAGGTGTCACGGGAGGGAGGGAGGCGCCAGGGCTTGGGGTGCTGCTCCCATGCACCTCCCCACTATATATAGGGGTGGAGGGGTCTGGTTTCTTGCCCTCCAAGTCCATTGGGGCGTTGGCAAAGGTGGGGGAAAGAAATCCCATCATTTCCCTTCCCCACCGATTGTTATCCCCCTTTTTTAGGGATCTTGGTCTTATCCCTTCGGGATATGATCTTATTCCTTCTAAGGTGGGTTCTTGGTGCGCGTTGACCAGGGGTGTGGGGCCTTGCCCCCACTACCCACGTTCATGTGGGTCCCCCCATGCATGTGGGCCCCATTTCGGAACCTTCTAAAACCTTCCCGGTACAATACCAAAAAATCCCGAACATTTTCCGGTGGCCAAAATAGGACTTCCCATATATAAATCTTTACCTCCGGACCATTCCGGAACTCCTCGTGACGTCCGGGATCTCATCCGGGACTCCGAACAACTTTCGGGTAACCGCATACTAATATCTCTACAACTCTAGCGTCACCGAACCTTATGTGTGTAGACCCTACGGGTTCGGGAGACATGTAGACATGACCGAGACGACTCTCTGGTCAATAACCAACAGCGGGATCTGGATACGCATGTTGGCTCCCACATGTTCCACGATGATCTCATCGGATGAACCACGATGTCGAGGATTCAATCAATCCCGTATACAATTCCCTTTGTCAATCGGTACGTTACTTGCCCGAGATTCGATCGTCGGTATCCCAATACCTTGTTCAATCTCGTTACCGGCAAGTCACTTTACTCGTACCGTAATGCATGATCCCGTGACCAAACACTTGGTCACATTGAGCTCATTGTGATGATGCATTACCGAGTGGGCCCAGAGATACCTCTCCGTCATACGGAGTGACAAATCCCAGTCTCGATTCGTGCCAACCCAACAGACACTTTCGGAGATACCCGTAGTGCACCTTTATAGCCACCCAGTTACGTTGTGACGTTTGGCACACCCAAAGCACTCCTATGGTATCCGGGAGTTGCACAATCTCATGGTCTAAGGAAATGATACTTGACATTTGGAAAAGCTCTTGCAAACGAACTACACAATCTTGTGCTATGCTTAGGATTGGGTCTTGTCCATCACATCATTCTCCTAATGATGTGATCCCGTTATCAATGACATCCAATGTCCATAGTCAGGAAACCATGACTATCTGTTTATCAACGAGCTAGTCAACTAGAGGCTCACCAGGGACATGTTGTGGTCTATGTATTCACACATGTATTACGATTTCCGTATAACACAATTATAGCATGAAAAATAGAAAATTATCATGAACAAGGAAATATAATAATGACCATTTTATTATTGCCTCTAGGGCATATTTCCAACACAAAGTGGATCACTTTATCCCAGTGAAAACCACCTATACAAGTGCGAAGTTGGCCAAGATATATATGACCAGGATCGTTTGTCTTCATGGAGTTCCGAGGACCATCGTATTAGATAGAGGAACATAGTATACCTCAAAGTTTTGGAATCAGCTGCACCAGACTTTGGGTACTAGGCTGAAGTTCAGTACAGCCTTTCATCCGCAGACAGATGGATAGACCGAGAGAGTCAATCAGATTCTTGAGGACATGTTGAGAGCGTGTGCGCTAGATTATGGATCTAGTAGGGATGATAATCTACATTACGCGGAGTTCTCATACAACAACAGTTACCAAGCCAGTTTGAAGATGGCCCCTTTTGAAGCTTTGTATGGGAGAAGGAGCTAGACACCGTTGATGTGGGATGAAGTTGGGGATCGTCAGTTGTTTGGACCAAATGTGATCAAGGAGTCAGAAGAGAATGTTAAGTTGATTCGAGATAGACTGAAGGTAGTTCAGTCCAGGCAGAAGAGTTATGCAGACTGAAAAACGCAAGGAGGTAGTCTATGAAATTGGAGACAAAGCATGCCTTCGTTTGTCCCCCTCTGCGAGGAGTTAAACGACTTGGAATTAAGGGAAAGTTAGCCCCGAGATTTGTAGGACCATACCGAGTTTTGGAGCGTATGGGAGAAGTGGCCAACAAGTTGGAGTCACCCGAAGGACTGTCAGGAGTTCATGATGTGTTTCACGTTTCCCAGTTGAAGAAGTGCCATGTAGAGATGGCCAATATTCCCCTATAAGGACGCTTGACCCTGGAAGGGATAATGATGTTCCACGAAGTGGAGTATGGACTTCATAAGTATAAGTTTTTATCTCGGTATGTGGGATATCCCAAGTGTATGAAGGGATGAAGTATTATTAGATATAAAGGAGGTATGATGTTGGAAATATGGATAAATGGAAATTCCATGATGAGTCTGAGTAATCATGTCCTAGTTTGGTGCCAATAGAAGGAAGGAAGACAGTACAATTGGATGGATTTAAGAATACTAGGAAGTTGGAAGTTGGAATAATGATCAGTTGCCCGATGATAAGTTCAAGGACTACAAGTGATGAGATGGGCCATAACCCATAGGCCCCAGGACCTGCCGAGAAGCAAGCACATTCTTGCTGAAGGAAAAACCCTGGAAGAAGTTACGATTTTATCGACAGACGATCTTATAGGAGTTACGCAAAACCTGAGGGTTGGGAAGGAACGATAGATGTTTGTTTGGCTTGCAGAATCCATGGATTTATTCGAACTTGGTTCGTCGATAAGAGAAATTCTGCGATGCTTGTGAGGATGACCGAGTGTTAGAATGCGAGATTCGCTAAACCGTATACAAGGTAATGATTTGGGTGCGGGATGGATTGATCACCATACCGACTTACTCTTATTGTTCGCCTTGCTATACGGGATGGTAAATCTGAGCGACTTACCTATAGTAGAGAGACGACGATATTAAACCTTGTTTAAACCTTAGAATGGTATAAGTATTTTTCCCTTGTACAAGGCAGCTATGGCAACCGTAGGTTATACGGTGAGGATCAACTCAGACCCATTTCCTGCAGGAGAAACCATAAATTGTTGACCACCATGAGACATCGATAGTTGTTTAGCATTGGCACCAGACGTCAGCTAAGAAGACACAGTCTCGGAATAACCTTACCAGGATGAAGGGATAGAAGAATTGAGGAAAAGGTTATGCCGCTACCGGAAGAGCCAGAGAAGGAATTATCCTTACGATCTAAGAAGACCGACACTGGCAAGAACAAGGAGGAAGTATATGAGTTTGGATGGAACCATAACAATGCTTCTAAGGGTGGTAGCACCCCAGACTCCCTGTGATGATCGATGGATTTTGAGAAGACCCCCAAACCCAACCTATTTCTTTCTAGCCTCTTCGAATCTCGAGGACGAGATTCATTTAAAGGGTGGTAGGTTTGTAACATCCCAAAATACTAAATTTTGGAATGTTATAATAAATAGATAGATTTGATTGTTTGTTTGATTGTTGTGTGATTGATTGACTAAAAGTGATTGATATTCGAAACTTTTTGAAAGTTAAATGAGAGGGAATAAAGGACTTTCCCAAAGTTTCACATTTTTGCATTATGATCTTCTTGAATTCAAATTCTTTTTCATCACAAAATCCTGGAGAGAAGATAACATGACTTCTTCCATTTTAAATAAATTAAAAAGGTTGTGAAAAGATTTGAATTTTATTTGGAAATATTTCAAATTCAGAAACTTTAAGCAACTCAATGATTTTCACGAGAGAAGATAATACGACTTCTTCAAAATATATGAAATATGAGTTGGAAGTTTAAAAGAATTAAATTCAAAGTCCTTTTTGAAAATTATTTCCAATTTAGAGTTATTTGGGTTTTATTCAAATTATTTTTCCCCAAAAATAAAATATACAGATATTAGGGTAAAATGATTCCCTACATCAGAAAATTGGAGAGAAATAAATTTGAATTAATTTTGGTATTTTTAAAATGATTTTATTAAGTGTTTATTGCACTAGTAGCACTGTTTGAGTTATTTAAATTTTTGTGGATTTTATTTGATGCTAGAAAAATGTTCATGCTGTAGGAAATCTTTTTCAGAAAATTTTGATATATTATATGCCTATATAATATTCTTATTTTATTTTGTTTTATTATTTTTAGTTTGTCTGGGAAAATGTTAAAAAAAAAACTTTTCTCCTCCGCGGCCGAACTGGGCCGGCCAAACAGGCCATGGCCCAGCCTAGCCAGTGCGCCACCGCCTTCCTCCTCGCGTGCCCCAGCGCGACTCGCCGGAGTCCGCTGCCCCCACGACGCCCATTGCCCCTCCTCCACGCCACCACCTCCCTTCCCCTCGCCATTTTAAGGCCGACCCCGACGCCCTCGCCCCCTCTATCCTCCACGCTGTCGCACCGCCGCCATCCGCATCTCGCCACCGCCGCACCCCGCAGATCCGCCGCCGCTGCAGCGCCTCGCCGCCGCGCCGCCGCTCGCTGCCGCCGCACCACCCCGCCGCCCGCGCCGCCGTAGCCGCCGCTCGCCGCTGCCCGCGTTGCCGCAGCCCGCCGCGCCGGAGCACGCCGCCCTCGCCGGAGCTGCTGCTCCGCCGATCCAAAACCGCCGCCGCCGGTTTATTTCCTTGAACCGGTGCAAAACCGTTAACCCGGCCGGTTTTCTTTATTAGGTTGGTTTTTACTTATTAAATCGGTTTATTTTCTAGGTTAATTTAATTAGTGAACGTTTGCTGTTTTAGGTTCTGGAGCGAACGGTTTTCGTTCTTTAGCTTCCCGTAGTGAATGTTTGTTCTTTAGGTTTTTCTTTTTTTTATTTTCTGTCTAGGGACCTATTTGTAGTAATTCTTTTACACATTACTCCTTCTGTTTCAAATGACCACATCTTTTTACACGTTTCTCCAAATTCAACGAAACCAACACCCACTTCTTCGTTACGATCCCCTCTATCCAGTAAAACGACTTAAACATGTTTTTGAAAATTTTAAAATTTGAATTAGAACATATTTGTATTCAAACTTCGTTTGATCATAACTTGAGTTTCCTAGCTCCGTTTGAGTTGATTCTTTTTGCAAATTCAAGATCTTGACCTAAACTTTCTGATAAGGCCAAATTGACATAATTTTGGTTCTGTTAGAATTGTTTTATGTTGCAAGAGTTATTTGCTTGGTTTTGATGTTTTCTGAAGTGTCTTCTTCGTTCTTTCCGATCTTTTGAGTGATTGCTTATCTGTGGTTACTATTGCTTACTTATGATAGATTGACTAGAGTGTGACGAGTAGAACTATCAAGACTTTTGAGTGCGAATCATCTTCATCAATAGTATAGGCAAGTTCACACTTTGATTATATCCTTTTCATACCCAGTTTATTGCATTAGTTTCACCCTCAAACGTTGCATGAGTAGGATTGATAACATGTGGGTATTGGGAAGTAGTTGATGAGGTAGGAACCTATTGCCCTGCATTCAAACCTTGGGAGTTACTATTACGTTATGCTTATATTGCCATGCTATGCTCGTAGACGTGGATTGGGTTTGAGTGTATCCATGACAGATGTGAGATTTTTAATTAATGGTTCAACTTAAGGTGGCAACTTTAATACACATCTGCGTGGATTGAGGCACATGGGGAACCCAGTGATTGCCTGTTTTTTTTTGAAATCCCAGGGTACCGTGTGATTCTCCTATGGACCGCCACCCAGGCTCAAAGGGATCATGAGATTTTTCATACTAGAAACTTCCGTGTGCAGCCACAGGCTATTATGGGCTCTAGCATAGTTGATTAAGTCATGTGAACTCTTACACTGGTAGACTAGCAGATGTAGGGGATGTAGGTGGTACTGTCTACCCATCGTAAGGTGCTAACGCTTCTGAAAGACTGCGTCTCGGTCATCCGTTTCTCAAACATCATGTAGTGCGAGAAATCCAATGGAGGAGACCGAGTCTTGTGGGGAAAAGTGCACAAACCTCTGCAGAGTGTACAAACTAATCATGATTAGCCGTGTCCCCGGTTATGGACATCTTGAGTATCTATTTCTTGGATTATCATATTGATCTCATCACGTTACTTAAATAATTTGTTGGGTTTTTAACTTTTAATTGGGATTGAGAGGGGGTTTACCTTCTCAATATTTTTCAACAAACTTTGTAGTTAAATAAAATATATTCCTTTGCAGTAGGGAAAATTGGCTTTTCGCAAAAACATTATAACCCTAGAGCTTTTCCACGAGCCATATATGCATGTAGTGATAGTTATTATTCATCATTATCCTATGGTGTGAATTTGCCAGTACATTCAATGTACTGACCCTTTGTGGCTGCAACGTCTCATGTTGCAGGAATCTTACGACGAGTAAGTGATACGTTAGGGTTACGATTTCTACACTCAACTTTGCCGTTGGTGTTGATGGGAATCCACAACCTTGTTGTTACTTCCGCTATTTGGATTGAGGTAATGGTATTTACGTTGCTTTATACATGTGATTTACCTCTGTTATAAATCCTCGAGTACTATATGTGTCAGCATACCGATCCAGGGATGACACTTAAGCACAGAGCCTTGACCGTCTGAGGTCGGGTCGCTACAAGATGGTATCAGAGCACATGTTGACTGTAGGATGTGACCCTAGAAACTAGCAATCCCATAGGAAGGATTTTCTCTAAAACTTTCTTTTTCAAAAAGATCTTTAACCTCTCTTCTCTTCTGAGCTTATTCAAATATTCCCTTTTAGTGAGACCATATCCTTTTCCCCTTTTGACCACTCGAAGATTCGACTGATGAGACCACTCCAAGAAGTACAAGATATCGGACAACCACGACCACTATGGAATGAAGGAGATTTCACCGTGCATCTGAATAATGGAAACTACAACAGTTGAAGACTCCGAAGACTAGGAGAATTTGAAGGACCTGTAGAATTTTCCAGATTTGTATGACCTAGGAAAGCTACCCTTATGGAACCTATCAGACTATGGAAGCTGTCAATACCCGAGATCAAGGTGTATCGGAGAAAGACCGGAACATGGAGCATTGGAATTCAAAGTTTTGTCAAGTAAACCCTAAGGCAGGAGATATCAACTATGGAATGATAGCCCATGGCGATGACAAGGGAAGAAACACGGCTATCCATGATGTTATCGCCCGCTTATGCTATTGTCACCGTGCTGAGTTAATCATGCATATGCATGGAAGGATTGGATGGTAGAAGGCTGATGGAGCACCTATGAGCAAGATGAAGTTTTAACCTTAGCCGGTGTATCACCAGGATCTGGAGTGTTACATCAAGAAGTTAAGATGGACCTACAAGAAGCAGTATTTGATAAGGAAGCATTTCGTGAAGAACTCAGGACCCAGAAGCTGAAAGTAGCCAAGCTAGAGGAGCTAAACCTTGAGACATCAAAGATTCGTCAGGAACTGAAGGACAGTAGGATCATGGTCCATGTCGAGGTTGATGAAACCCAGAAGTTTGGAATGCAACTCCAGAAATATTAAAGGACGTCACGAGAGATTTCGCGTCAACAGAGATGATCTAGCAAAAGAATTTTAGAAGGACAAGCATGATCGGAAGAAGCCACCGGAGACATGAACAAGACTTGAAGAGTTTGATGACTTTGATGATTTATTGACCATTAGAAGCCCAAACCCCTATAATATACCTACGTTAAATGCGACGATTGTGAGCTGTCATTTGTTTGATGTTTTTTCGATAGCCACAAATAAAATCTGTCTTTTCAAAAAATTTGTTTGTATTGTGTGTATCCCTCTCTATCTCTCTTATCCCACCCCAAAACCCATGGACCCAATAGGGGATGAATGGAGATGAGCTTATTTTTTTCTGGACCGATGATTCAATTTGAGACGGACCGATGGATTCAGAACATGGAAGGTCATATGAAGAATAACACTATAGCCGGAAAGGATATGACCCAGCATGCTCTTCAGTGTTTTGAAAGAGGTGTTGCTACTTGGTGGAGGATGTACCAAACCGTCAATGGATGGAAAGGAGTAACCACTTGGGAAGAATTTAAGTTGACTCTGCAAAGATCTCGTCTTGTGTCCCAGAAGTTGAGGCCTTATGGAAAGGATATGAAGAAACCTTGTGCATAGAAGATTTGTGGAGAAATAAACACAACCATAAAGAAAGCAAGGACGAATACCCTCATAAGCGGAGGATTACCAAAGGAGTTAGCCGAGGATCTCAGGGAACTTTGGTTGGAGATTGTTCCCAAAGGTTTTGTTGCAGCAATGGAAGTTCAGTCTACATCGTTGGGAAAGATTCGTGAAGCTCAGAAGGATGACAAAGAGATTGCTGAGGTAAAAGAGAGGATGAGCAAAGGAAAGGCCAAATGTTTTCGTAAGGATGAGCACGACACCTTATGGTTCGAGGACTGTGTATATGTGCCCAATAATGCAAAGATCAGGAAGTAAATACTTCAGGAGGCTCATGACTCACCATACTTGATTCGCCCTAGAAACACCAAGATGTATTTGGATTTAAAGGAGCGTTTCTGGTGGACTGGTATGAAGAAGGACATTGCGCAGTATGTAGTCGTAGGTGATGTATGCCAGAGAGAGTAAAGGCAGAGCATCAGAAGCCAGCAGGATTACTACAGCCTATGCCGATACCCGAATGGAAGTGGGATAAGCTTGGCATGGATTTCATTACCGGATTTTCCCAGAACCAGATCAGGATATGATTCTATCTGGGTAGTAGTTGATTCGCTTGACCAAAATGGCTCACTTTATCCCAGTGAAAACCACCTATACAAGTGCGAAGTTGGGCAAGATATATATGACCAGGATCGTATGTCTTCATGGAGTTCCGAGGACCATCGTATCAGATAGAGGAACACAGTTTACCTCAAAGTTTTGGAATCAGCTGCACCAGACTTTGGGTACTAGGCTAATGTTCAGTACAGCCTTTCATCCGCAGACGGATGGATAGACCAAGAGAGTCAATCAGATTCTCGAGGACATGTTGAGAGCGTGTGCGCTAGATTATGGATCTAGTAGGAATGATAATCTACATTACGCGGAGTTCTCATACAACAACAGTTACCAAGCCAATTTGGAGATGGCCCCTTTTGAAGCTTTGTATGGGAGAAGGAGCTAGACACCGTTGACGTGGGATGAAGATGGAGATCGTCAGTTGTTTGGACCAAAGGTGATCAAGGAGTCAGAAGAGAATGTTAAGTTGATTCGAGATAGACTGAAGGTAGTTCAGTCCATGCAGAAGAGTTATGCAGACTGAAAAACGCAAGGAGGTAGTCTTTGAAATTGGAGACAGAGCATGTCTTCGTGTGTCCCCTCTGCGAGGAGTCAATGATTTGGAGTTAAGGGAAAGTTAGCCCCGAGATTTGTAGGACCATTCCGAGTTTTGGAGCGTATGGGAGAAGTGGCCAACAAGTTGGAGTCACCTGAAGGACTGTCAGGAGTTCATGATGCGTTTCACGTTTCCCAGTTGAAGAAGTGCAATGCAGAGATGGCCAATATTCCCCTATAAGGACGCTTGACCCTGGAAGGGATAATGATGTTCCACGAAGTGGAGTATGGACTTCATAAGTATAAGTTTTTCTCTCGGTATGTGGGATATCCCAAGTGTATGAAGGGATGAAGTATTATTGGATATAAAGGAGGTACTATGTTGGAAATATGGATAAATGGAAATTCCATGATGAGTCTGAGTAATCATGTCCTAGTTTGGTGCCAATAGAAGGAAGGGAGACAGTACAATTGGATGGATTTAAGAATACTGGGAAGTTGGAATAATGATCAGTTGCCCGATGATAAGTTCAAGGACTACAAGTGATGAGATGGGCCATAACCCATAGGCCCCAGGACCTGCCAAGAAGCAAGCACATTCTTGCTGAAGGAAAAACCCTGGAAGAAGTTACGATTTTATCGACAGATGATTTTATAGGAGTTACGCAAAACCTGAGGGTTGGGAAGGAACGATAGATGTTTGTTTGGCTTGCAGAATCCATGGATTTATTCGAACTTGGTTCGTCGACAAGAGAAATTCTGCGATGCTTGTGAGGACGACCGAGTGTTAGAATGCGAGATGAGCTAAACCATATACAAGGTAATGATTTGGGTGCGGGATGGATTGATCACCATACCGACTTACTCTTATTGTTCGCCTTGCTATACGGGATGGTAAATCTAAGCGACTTACCTATAGTAGAGAGACGACGATATTAAACCTTGTTTAAACCTTAGAATGGTATAAGTATTTTTCCCTTGTACAAGGCAGCTATGCCAACCGTAGGTTATACGGTGAGGATCAACTCAGACCCAATTCCTGCAGGAGAAACCATAAATTGTTGACCACCATGAGATATCGATAGTTGTTTAGCATTGGCGCCAGACCCGTCAGCTAAGAAGACACAGTCTCGGAATAACCTTACCAGGATGAAAGGATAGAAGAATTGAGGAAAAGGTTATGCCGCTACCGGAAGAGCCAGAGAAGGAATTATCCTTACGATCTAAGAAGACCGACACTGTCAAGAAAAAGGAGGAAGTATATGAGTTTGGATGGAACCATAACAATGCTTCTAAGGGTGGTAGCACCCCAGACTCCCTGTGATGATCGATGGATTTTGAGAAGACCCCCAAACCCAACCTATTTCTTTCTAGCTTCTTCGAATCTCGAGGACGAGATTCATTTTAAGGGTGGTAGGTTTGTAACATCCCAAAATTCTAAATTTTGGAATGTTATAATAAATATATAGATTTGATTGTTTGTTTGATTGTTCTGTGATTGATTGACTAAAAGTGAGTGATATTCGAAACTTTTTGAAAGTTAAATGAGAGGGAATAAAAGGACTTTCCCAAAGTTTCACCTTTTTGCATTATGATCTTCTTGAATTCAAATCCTTTTTCATCACAAAACCCTGGAGAGAAGATAACATGACTTCTTCCATTTTAAATAAATGAAAAGGGCTTTGAAAAGATTTGAATTTTATTTGGAAATATTTCAAATTCAGAAACTTTAAGCAACTCAATGATTTTCACGAGAGAAGATAATACGACTTCTTCAAAATATATGAAATATGAGTTGGAAGTTTAAAAGAATTAAATTCAAAGTCCTTTTTGAAAATTATTTTCAATTTGGAGTTATTTGGGTTTTATTCAAATTATTTTTCTCCAAAAATAAAATATACAGAAATTAGGGTAAAATGATTCCCTACATCAGAAAATTGGAGAGAAATAAATTTGAATTAATTTTGGTATTTTTAAAATGATTTTATTAAGTGTTTATTGCACTAGTAGCACTGTTTGAGTTATTTAAATTTTTGTGGATTTTATTTGATGCTAGAAAAATGTTCACGCTGTACCTCACCAGACCACATCCGCATCCTTACTACATTCAATGGTTCAACAAGAGCGGCAAGGTTAAGGTAACACATATTGTTCGTTTGCATTTTAGTATAGGTACATATGTTGATTATGTTGATTGTGATGTGGTACCCATGCTAGCTTGTTCCTTATTACTTGGTAGACGATGGCAATTTGATAAAAATTATGTACACCATGGTAGAAACAGTCAGTATACTCTTGTTCATAAAGATACACGTATTACTTTGCTTCCTATGTCTCCTGATTCTGTTTTCAGAGATGATATTAATAGAGCTAGTAAAGCAAAACAGGAGCACAATAATAGTGAAAATTAGATTGTCGCCAAAGAATTTGAGCAACACATGAAGCCTAATAACAAACCATCTAGTGTTATTTCTGAAATTAGAGTGGATGTTTACTTGCCATTAAATCTGGGGATTTTCAGATATGTGCCCCTGGTTCCTTAGCTCTACTCATTCATCCCCGCGCTCTTAACTTTTGCTCAATTTTCCCCACTCCCTTGCCAGAACCCTCATAACTGGGCACAACGGACATTGCCGTCGGGTCAAAGGCTTGACCGTTAACTCTGACTAGTGGGGCCATGCTGGGCTGTGTCGTCCGTTCGACCTGACAAGTGGGGCCACGTTGGGTGGTGTCGCTGTTCGACCATTGGGCTGTCCCTTGCATTAAACGTCTGCACGCGCCGCCAGGACAGAAGCCTGCTATGCATGCACCCAGCAAACCCTGCCTGCATGCGCCGATGCCACGATCCCATGATGCGCCGACCGAGCCTGCATGCGCCGACCGAGCCTGCATGCACCGATGCGTCCGCCACGATGCACTGACCGAGCAGCTTTCTTGCACGCCAGCTGCCACGGATGCAGCGACACTCACTGCCGCTGGTTTCTCTCTTCTAGCTAGGTGGCTACATATTTGTGGCTTGTGTAAAAAAAGATCCACTCCCTTGCTTAGTTGTACTCATTCATCCCTACTAACAAAGCTTGCTTGCATGCACTAGGTGGTTACTAACAAGGGAACCCTACTAACAAGCCGAGCTCTCTAAGAAAATAATCAACAAATATGTAGTACCAATATGTAGATAGGGCCAACAAGCCCATAGCACGATCACATAGCTCAAACTAGGAAGAACTTAATAATAGAATAGATAGAAAACTTAATAATAGAATTTAAGAAAAGGGCCAACAAGCCCATAGCAACTCCAACATAGTTCAATTACAACTTAACATAACATAGACTAAAAAAGATAGAGGGTTTAGAACCCTAGCCGCCGCCTTCTCCACCTCGCTCCTCCTCTGAGCGCCCTTTTCACTGCTCCTCCGGGGCATTGTCGATGGGGTACGGAAGAGTGTGCATGCGCGTTGTTGATAACCCACAAGTATAGGGGATCGCAACAGTTTTTGAGGGTAGAGTATTCAACCCAAATTTATTGATTCGACACAAGGGTAGCCAAAGAATATTCTCAAGTATTAGTAGTTGAGTTGTCAATTCAACCACACCTAGATAACTTAGTATCTGCAGCAAAGTATTTAGTAGCAAAGTAATGTGGAAGTAACGGTAACAGTGGCAAAAGTAACAGTGATAGTTTTGTAGTGATTGTAACAGTAGCAACGGAAAAGTAAATAAGCGAAGAACAGTATGTGAAAAGCTCATAGGCATTGGATCGGTGATGGAGAATTTTGCCGGATGCGGTTCATCATGCAACGGTCATAACATAGGGTGACACATAACTAGCTCCAATTCATCAATGTAATGTAGGCATGTATTCCGAATATAGTCATACGTGCTTATGGAAAAGAACTTGCATGACATCTTTTGTCCTACCCTCCCGTGGCAGCGGGGTCCTAGCGGAAACAAAGGGATATTAAGGCCTCCTTTCAATAGAGTACCGGACCAAAGCATTAACACATAGTGAATACATGAACTCCTCAAACTATGGTCATCACCGGGAGTGGTCCCGATTATTGTCACTTCGGAGTTGCCGGATCATAACACATAGTAGGTGACTATAGACTTGCAAGATAGGATCAAGAACTCACATATATTCATGAAAACATAATAGGTTCAGATATGAAATCATGGCAGTCGGGCCCTACTGACAAGCATTAAGCATAGCAAAGTCATAGCAACATCAATCTCAGAACATAGTGGATACTAGGGATCAAACCCTAACAAAACAAACACGATTACATGATAAATCTCATCCAACCCATCACCGTCCAGCAAGCCTACGATGGAATTACTCATGCACGGCGGTGAGCATCATGAAATTAGTGATGGAGGATGGTTGATGATGACGCCAGCGACGGATTCCCCTCTCCGGAGCCCCGAACGGACTCCAGATCAGCCCTCCCGAGAGAGTTTAGGGCTTGGCGGCGGCTCCGTATCGTAAAACGCGATGAATCTTTCTCTCTGATTTTTTCTCCCCAAACACGAATATATGGAGTTGGAGTTGAGGTCGGTGGAGCTCCGGGGGCCCACGAGGCAGGGGGGCGCACCCCCACCCTTGTGGAGAGGGTGTGGGCCCCCTGGCCTTGATTCTTTCGCCAGTATTTTTTATTATTTCCAAAAATAATCTCCGTGAAGTTTCAGATCATTCCGAGAACTTTTGTTTCTGCACAAAGATAACACCATGGCAATTCTGCTGAAAATAGCGTCAGTCCGGGTTAGTTCCATTCAAATCATGCAAGTTAGAGTCCAAAACAAGGGCAAAAGTGTTTGGAAAAGTAGATATGACGGAGACGTATCAGTCGCGGTGGGGAAGATGTTGTTGTACTCCGTGAACCTGTTGTGGGTGGTGAAAGCGATGAACTCGGAGCCACACCAAAACACCCGACCAAGGAGGTAGAAGGCGTCGAATGTGTTGGTGAAGTGGGCAAGGAGAGCAACCACCACCCGGTTTTGGATGACCTCCTCGACGCGGAACATCGTTGGAGATCCCCTCGGGAGGTGGTGGTAGCCGGACGCGAGGAAGAACTCGGTGCAGTTCCTTGCGGTCCTCAGCATTGTTTTCGCCCACAAACGTAGTGTGCGATCAACGTATACGCCGGTAGGGTAGAGCCTCTCCGGCATGGTGGGTGGGAAGCGGTAGGTTGGTCTGGTGTACTGCATGGCTGAGGGATGTGCAGAAGACGGAGAAGGGGTCGAAGAGCAAGAAGGGCAGATGGATGAGGGATGGCAGAGGCAGAGGGTGGCTTAAATAGCCGTAGTGCTACGTGTTATTTGGCCGTGGCAATAATAGGGTCAAATGTGAAGTTAGTAGCCCGTTTTCAAACCCACCGCAGCATCGAGAGTGTACACGCGTGGGAAACGGTGGTTTGAAAAGAAGAAGAAAAAGAAGCTAATTGCACGCGTGGGAATCCGTGGTCAAACCCTATATTATATGAACAAAAAGAGACAATTTTTGAAGAGCTTGTGGCCATGTTGAATGATAAAAATAAATTTGGCCCTTAAAAATTTGGTCATTTTAAATGATAAAAAGAGATAGAGGGCTTGTGGCCATTATACAAATGCAAAATGACCCATTTTTTGATAGTTTGTGGCCATTGTGCATGGTAAAAATAAATTTAGCCCTTATAAATTTCTTCATTTTACATTTGTATAGAACAAAAAGAATGATGCAAAAAACAGAGCAAACGATGCAAAAAATGATGCAAAAATACATAGCTAGCGCGTTCACAAAAAACAGAGCAAACGATGCAAAAAAGATGACGCAATTCGACGGCCCAACCAGAGCTTGGTTTCCTTTTGCGCCCAATAATAATGTTCTTTTTCACGGAGTCAATGGTGGGCAAGCAGCCGAGCACAACCAATAGGATCACCTCTTGCGGATCGCCCCACGATCCAACGATGCGGAGCCGTCCTTGTGATCCAACAGCTCGGAGCCTGCACACAGCCAGCCCACCTAGTTCCTTCTAGAAGGCCAGATCTGAGGGCTGTCGGTTGGCGCGAGGGTATGATCGGACGGCTGACGTTGGGAGCTAGGGTTAGGCGAAATCCCTCGGGTTTTGAGGGGTTTTGAGCTAGTCAATGACGTTTCGAAGGCTTTGACTAAGCATAACTAATTTAAAAAAAAATCAAAAAAAATATGAAACCTTCGCCGTTCGTCGTTTTATAAGACAAACTAAGGAGGAAAAATACTAAACTTGGTCTATGGTCATTTTCATGAAAAAACCCTAGCTGGCCCGATCGAGGTCAAATGATCACCATTAATTTAAAAAAATCAAAAAAATATAAAACCTGCTCACAATGTTGTCTTATGTGACATGTTACCAACCAAAAATCATAAACTTGCTCTATTGTCATTTTCATGAGAAAACCTTCGCACATATGACCTATCATGTACATGATTTCATAGAGTTCAAGGAGAGGAGGTGGTGTTACCTTCTGTTTTTGAAAAATAAAAAAAAATAAAAAAATCACTAAAGCTTTATTTTAAAGTGAATAAGAAGGATCTAAAGTTAGTCTTCCATTTTCATATTTCAAAACGTGTTTTTAATAGTTTTTATATTAAAGCATATGTTTTCAAAAGAAAATGTAAAAATATGAAGATTAATTCAAAAATAATAAACTTGGCCTATAGTTTTATATTAATGTTGTCTTATGTGACATGTTACCAACCAAAAATCATAAACTTGTCCTATGGTCATTTTCATGAGAAAACCTTCACACATATGAGCTATCACCTACAAGATTTCATAGAGTTCAAGGAGATGAGGTAGGGTTAATAAAAAAATCACCAAAACTTTATTTCAAAAAATATGAATATTAATTCAAAAAATATTGAGACTTCGAATCTACATTATATATTTTGAATAGGTGTTAATAAAAAACATTTGGCTCACTTAGAGTAGGTCTAAAAAAACTTGATTACAAATGGGCTATTTACCCTAGACTGGGAGCTTGTTTGGAGCACATTTCTCAAATTCAAATTTCTTTGACCTCCTCTAAATCACCTCAAATTTTGCACACATGATCTCCTACACAAACATAGATAGTTGATAATACATCTTCGTTAAAATGTTGTTTTTTGCTTTGTTATTGGAATATTTGATAAAAGGGAACCCTTCATAAAATGATGGATTACAGCATATGTGTGATCATTGCAGCACCTGAACTTTCAAAACACTGAAACAAATCATAGCAGATAAATCTAAAAACACAAAAATACCCAACATAGATAGCCACATGCATATAAAATTCATCCAACCACCAAAAGGTAACCCACATCCTGTTCACAAACATAGTTCACCCACATAGTTCAGCAAACAACCTAAAGTACTTAAAACACATCATAACATCATAACATCAGGGAAGGGGAGAGAGGACTTTGGCTAGGGCAGCATGCTGCCCCATGATCTTGTAGTCCTCGTCGTGGATGGCCACATCTTCTGCATGAGCTAGAAGGTGAACGAAGCGGCTGGACTTTGGCTTTGTCTTGGTGGTGCAGTAGGGGCAGCGCCAAGTTTTGGTCCTGCTCTTGTAGTAGTAATCCACGCCCTTGACCCTGATCTTCTCCTCTTCCTTATCTTTGGAGGAGGCGAAGTTGCCGCGGTCCACATCCACATCTTCCCCAGAGACATACTGCACACACGAATGAATTACATTAGTACATTATAGATTCCTGGGAATACACCATGTCAAACGAACTAAATGAACAATCTAAATTTCAAGTAGGCTTACCTCATACTCTTCGTCGTCCCCATACGCTGGATCATACGGGTCATCGAAAGTATAGTCTATCTTCCTCCTCTTCCCCCAACCATAATCCTCCTGAATATACAATTACATCCATCACTAGTAAATACATAAGCCAATTGAAAATTTAGATATGCGCAGATGACACATTGATCATAGGGCTAATATACTATGATCCTATTTGCATTTTCCATTGTCATGCACACACATTGAACAACAGAGCTAATATAACTACATATTGAAATTTAGATATGCACACTTGATCATAGGGCTAATATACTATGATCCTATTTGCATTTTCCATTGTCATGCCCACACATTGAACAACAGAGCTAATATAACTACATATTGTGGACATATTGTGAACAACAGAGCTAATATAACTTGAATCAAATAACTTGAGTAGCATTAAAAACCCCAATCTGCTCACAACATCTAGTATTTTTGCAAACAATTTATCCAAGTCTAAAAACAGATCTAAAAACCCCAATCATTGTAGCACTTAAATCATAGTTCACAACATCTAGCTAGCATTTTTGAAACCAATTTATCCAACAAACCCTAATCCAAAAACCCCCATCCCCCCAACCCATACAAAAACCCCGGCCCATCCGTCAAACCAACTACTCTAACCATCTGAACTACTGTATGAATCAAAATCGAACTAACTCTACAAGCTAAGAAAGTGCAAATACCTGCTCCTCCACGGCAGGCGGCGCAACGGGGGCATTGGGATGGGCTGCGCCACTCGACGCCGTCACCTTCTGCAGTGATGAGGCGGATCCCGCCATATCCGCAGCGGTTGCGAGTTTCCCCGCACCGCCGTGGACGCCGCCGACATCCGCGGTCACCGCGCCCTGACCCTGCAGCTCCACCACATCTCCGGCCGCTACGCCGGCGTCGCCACGACCGTCAGCCATCTGACAGATGGAGGCGATGAAGGTGAGGAAGAGGATGCGGTGGGGGAGAGCGAGACGGTGCGGTGGAGGCAGTGGAGGAGAGCGAGACGACGACAACGTGTAGAGGAGGACTATGCGGCAGCTAGGAGATTTGGGGGAAAATGGTAGGGGCGATGGAGGTGGTTGCCCTCTTTATATGATGGGACGTTTCGGGATGTCCATGGACACGTGCTACCCCACGACCGCGGTCTTGCATGCGCCCACGTATACGTGGCCCCACTCGTCAGCTAATGGTCAAAGGCATTGTCCCGACGGCAACGTCCGTTATAACAAGTTATGAGGGTTTCGGGCAAGGGAGTGGGGAAAAGTGAGCAAAATTTAACAGAGTGGGGATGAATGAGTAGAGCTAAGGAACCAGGGGCCCAGAAATAAAAAACCATTAAATCTGATATTGATGATCTATTTGCTATGATTTTGTTTGCAAAGAAGCATTATTGATGAAGGAGATTATGCATCTAGTACAGGAGCTGATGTGGAGCATCCTACGGTCATCCCCATGGACCTACCTACGTCTCCCATGACACCACTTGGACCAATGACAAGAGATCGAGCAAAGGCTATCGAAGATAACGTGAACTCTCTCCTCGCCGAACTACCACTTTCTACATGTGAGATATGGCTACTACGTCAAGCGGAAACACTATGTGTGATCAGGTACCTAGAAGATAACCATGCACTACTAGGAAAATGCTTATACACAGTAGCATAGTAGTAGCGCTGTAAAATAGTAACCGCTGCTGCTATTTAGAAGTAGCGCTTTTCCTAGAAAGTGCTACTAGTAAGACTGTAGTAGTAGCGCTAGGAAGCAAAGACGTGCTACTACTATATGGGACCAGACGAGGCCATCGACGGTCGTTGGAGTTATAGCGCTGTACAGAAACAAGCGCTACTACTAATAGTTTAGTAGCAGCGCTTGATTGTACTGCACCACTACTGCTAATGGGCCCCACTTAGTAGTAGTGTTGTTCCTGGAGAGCGCTACTACTAAGTCCCATAGCAGCAGCTCTTTTTGCTAAGCAGTGCTACTGCTAGTTGCGGCTGGTGCCACCTTTTCCACCCCTCCCCCTCCTCCCCCACTTTGCCCTCTCTCCCCCTCCTTTCCCCTCTCCCCTCTCCACCATTGTTGCTCTTCTTCTCTCTTCCTCCTACCTCTCTTCTCTCCTCATTAATGGCACCCTCCTCCATAAATGGCCTCTCTCTTTCTCCTACACCTCTCTTCTCTCCCCCATTAATTCCCCCCTCCACCATAACCCCTCTCCAGTAGTTAGCTAGCTAGATTCACCTCTCCTCCCCAACAACTAGATCTAGATAACTATTTACCCAACCACACGTGCTCTCTCGATCGTTCTCTCTCATCATCTAATTAACCGCGCGTGCTCTCGGTCTCTCTCGGGAGATATATAGGTGAGTAAAAAGTTGTTCAATTCAAAATGGGAATATGTTTGTGAATGAGAATATGTGTGTTTGGGATATATATATATATATATATATATATATATATATGGAGAGATTTGTGCGAGTGACATGCCCTCGAGTTGCTTATGTTTTGCCAAATGTCGATTTATTTCCGTTTCGGTGAATTTCGAGCAAACTCAATATGTCCTATTTTTAGGCAAGGTCATGCCAAAATTATATATATATATATATATATATATATATATATATATATATGACTTTGAAGCATGCATTATTTATTTTATAACCTTTTTGCTTGTTATACCGTGCAGTCGGTCATGAAGGTGAGTGGATGGAAGGTGGAGCGGTACATGCAATCCGCGGTGATGGACATGTATGCAAATAATCGGACTAGGATTAGATGTCCGTGTGCAAGATGCAAGGAAGGAGCCCTTTTGGAACCTTTTGATCGTAGCACTTTGAAGGCACACCTGCTGATGAATGGTTTCATGGATGGCTATACTCAGTGGATAAGTGAAGAAGAAGATGATGATGAGGACGTGCACATGGCAAGGAATAACGATATGGGGCTAGACGAATCGATGACCGATCGACATGAAGACGATGGCGCCGGACATGTCGGTAGGGAAGAGTTCGGAAATGACGACGGAGGCGGAGAAGATTCCGGACACGGCGAAGAAGAGTCCGGACATGGCGGAGAAGAGGCGGCGGTCACGCCGCAGTCTTCGATGCTACTAAGTGCAGTCGTGCAGGACCCTCATGTTCGAGACCTCCTTCACAAGAGTACGACTAGCGAGAGAGCTGCTTCTAGAGAGGAGGCCAAGCTGGCGCAACTTGAAGTAACCAGCTGTCAGTGTACAATGCTTCTTGATACTAGAAGGCAGGAAAGAAATATCATCAGAAAGTTGTATGGTACTTTCCGATCACTCCCCGTCTGCAGTGGTATTTTGTAGATCCTAAGGAAGCAAAGCTCATGCGCTGGCACGCGGAGAGGAAGAAGCCCAACGATGGAGATGATCCGAGGCTGAGACACCTCGTAGATGGTTGCCAGTGGAGAGCATTCAATGCCATATATGCATTTTCTGCAGAAGATCCAAGGAACATCATGCTTGGTGCGAGTACCGATGGCATGAATCCGTTTGGAAACCAGAACACCAACCACAACACATGGCCCGTGTTTGTATGGATGTACAACCTCCCCCCATGGAAGTGCATGAAGACAAAGTACATACACATGAGCATGCTGATTCAAGGGTCGAAACAACCGGGAAATAGTATTAACCTGTATATGGGTCTTCTGCAAGAGGAGCTAGACACGTTATGGAAAACACCAGCATGGACATGGGACGCCAGCAAAGCAGAATATTTCCATATGAGAGCCGCGCTGATGACATCGGTGCACGACTATCTCGGTTATGGGTACACCTCAGGCCAGGTGTACCATGGATACTGCAGATGCACGAGGTGCATGGATGATACAACATCTGAGCAGCTTACGTCAACGAAAGATGGCAGGCCTGGGAAAATTGTGTACATGGGGCATCGTAGATGGCTCGAGAAGGATGACCCGTGGAGAAAGCGTGGAGGTCTATTCAATGGGTTGGCTGAGCTTCGAGGACCTCCACGTAAGAGGAGCGGCGCTAAAATCGACGAGCTGTTGAGAAACTGGGAACAATGCCCCCTGCCGGGAAAGATCAAAAAGGTGCCGGAGCCGCTTCTGAAGGTATGGAAAACGAGGTCTGTTTTCTGGGACTTGGAGTACTGGCCCATTCACGACACGCCTCATTGCCTTGATCAAATGCATATCACGAAGAATGTCCTCGAGAGCTTGCTTGGCACACTGATGAACATGCGAGAGAAGACCAAGGATGGGCTGAAGGCAAGGAAAGACTTGGAAGATTTGAAGATCAGGAAAGAGCTCCACCGTAAAAAGTCGATGGAGGAGACGGAGACGGAGACGAAGGTGGGGGAAAGGGGCAGAAAAGTCAACAAGAAGGAGGAGAATTATTGCCCCCCTTCTTGCTTCACCTTAAGTGCGAAGGAGATCGATCAATGCATCCACTGCCTTATGGGAATCAAAGTCAGTTCCGGTTACTGTGGGAAGATAAGGAGATTTCTAGACCCCAAGAAGAAAAGGTTCAGCGGTATGAAGTCTCATGACTGTCATGTGATGATGACGCAGATAATCCCGGTTGTCATTAGAGGGATAATGGACAAGCACGTCCGTGTCACGCTTATTGGTCTCTGCAACTTCTTTGACGTTATATCTCGAAAGTCCATAAGTGTGAAGTAGCTCCGAAGGCTACAGGAAGAGATCGTTGTCATACTATGTGAGCTTGAGATGTACTTCCCGCCCACATTCTTTGATGTCATGGTGCATCTATGTGTCCACATCGTGGACGACATCATCGATCTTGGGCCGACATTCCTTCACATCATGATGCCGTTCGAGAGGATGAATGGGGTCATCACAAGATTCGTTCGTAACATGTCCCATCCCCAAGGGAGCATCGTCCAGGGGTATCTGACGCATGAGTGAGTCTCCTTTTGTGAGAATTATATAAGCGTCGGAGACCCTATTGTTGGTTTGCCCGTCAATAAGCACGATGGGAAGCTCGAAGGAGATGGTCACAACAACGGCCGGAGGGAATTGCACATGGACGACTCGGATCGATGAAATGACTTTGACAGGGCTAACTTAGTAGTGCTACAACACCTAGATGTGGTAGATGATTATGTGGCACAGCACAAAGAAAGCATCGCAAAGAAGTACCGTGATAAGGGGATGCTCAAGACGGATGACGAAGTTACTGTAGAGCACAATGCCACTTTCTTGCGTTGGTTCAAAGAGCAAGTTCTTGAAAATTCCCTCGAAGAGGGCAGTTCAGACGGATTGCTCATACACGCCTTAGCACATGGCCCCGCGCCCAAGCTCAGAAGCTGTGACACCCCCAAAATTTTGGCCTTGTTTTTATTTATTAAAATGTTGCCAGGAAATAAAACTTTTCCAATTGTCAAGTTTTACCTTTTGTGATTTTGGATTTATACCTCTTGTGGGAAAAACCTTCAAAGGTATTGTTGGACTTGATTTCTCTCTATAATAAAACAATTATTTATCAGTGGATTCAAATGTTGCAAGATTTACTTTCTCAAAACTTTGTTCTTATAAAATGATTTCTTTTGCATTTGGAGCCTATTTGCACTACAAACATTTGGCAAATGCATTCAAATTTTCCACCAAAATTTGGGGATGTCATGTGATGGTTCCACATCACTTTTATGCAAAAATACCTTCTGGCCATTGGAGATTTTGAGCTCTTCACCAACTTTTCCAATCTGGTCCAGTAGGCACTTTTGCACTGCAACCCATTTAAATATTCTTCTAAAAATTCTTCCAAGTGTTTGGAGATGTCAATGGATGTATACAATTCATCTTCAAGCAAAAACCTAGTGATGTTCTTTGAAAAATTTGAGTGGATCAACCTCTTTTGCATTCTGACCCAATTTATTGATTTGTACTGCAACCTTATTTTTATTTGCTCTAGTAACCCTGAGCTTTTTCCTACTAGTAGCCCTCCCTACCAAACTCTTAAGTCCAGGAGTTTGGGCTCATTGGAGGTTTTGAAATGCATGTTCTAAACCCTTTTTCTTTCTGTCCAAAACTGGAGTTTTGCAAAACTTACACTAACAAGTTTCTGGTTTTGCCCAAGTGACCTTACCACCATCTCCTGCATCTAAAGAGACAATGATCTGGAGATTTTGGCCACTCCAAGAGTTGCCTAAGTGCATCTGGCATTCTGTCGAACACCTGGTGTGCACAGTCCTTTTTGGCAAGCTCTCTGGTTTGCATTATGGGCTTGAACCCCTGACCGATCCACCTTGTCCACTGAGTGCCTTGTTACCCCTACCTCCATCCTGTGCAGTGCCAGCTCCACCCTCGAGCTCTAGAGCGCGCTGGCATTTCGTCGAGCAGGTGCCGTGCGTGCTCTGGGCACGCCCAGAGCGCACGTTTTGCACGCGCGCGCACTACGCCGACATGCCGCACTGCCGCCGTCGTCACGTCCCATCTCTGTCCCCTGCTCGCCTGCCGAACCCCGCCACGCACTCGCCCTCTCTCCAGTACACTCCAAGCTCCCCCTGGCACCCTGCAGCGCCGCCTTGGCAGCACGCCAGCGTCGGCAGCAGATTCCGCCGCGGACAGTGCCGCCCAAACCGCCAGCGCACGCCAGCTGCCACGGAGCATAGGCCGTGCTTATCCTCCCGCTCGTCGGAACGCGTTCGTCGCCGCCATGATACCCTGCAACTACAGGAAAGTGGTCGCCGGCGATCTTATCTTCTGCCGCCGCGGAGCCAGCCCCGTCACGCTATAAAAGGGAACCCCGAGCTCGTTCAAGGCTTCAGGTGACATCAGGCACTCCCCGTAGAGCTTCCCACGCAGTAGATTGACTCGTAGTGGCCATCTTCCTCAACTCCGGCCAGCTCGGCCGCCGCCAAGCCCCGGTGCGATTCGTCGCAACCAGCCGCTCTTTCGCCCAACCAGCGCCACCAAGAACTTCCCCGTAGTCATGCGGAGCTGCCTAGCACCTCAGCTTAGGCCAAGGATCACCGGAACCCAAATGTCACTTCACCACCGTAGCTTTCCTCCGCCGCGGAGCTCGCCGGCGGCGATTCCTTCCACCTCCGATGACCCATCAACCACCCAAAGGACCGCCTCGGTCTAGCCGTTCCATCCCCGCCCTTGGATGCCCGTGAGGCGCTGCCGTTCGTCGACGGCGATCGCCGAAGCCCCGCTCCCGTCGGGCAGAAGAGAGGAGAAGGAGGGAAGAAACGGTCAAACCTGACCAGTGGGCCCTCTGGACCCACTGTCAGTGACCCGCGCGACCGCTCCCTCTGTTTAAGTGAAGGCGCAAACTCCCGAGTGCGTCTCCTCTACTGCGAAAGCGCATTTTTCTTCTGAATCGTTTTCTTTTTCTAGTTTTATTTAAAAACAGAGTTTGACCAAACTTTGACTGGCTATAACTTTTAAAATAAAACTCCAAATGAGTTGATTCTTTTTCCTACCTCTCTCAAATTTCATCTAGTTTATTTTAAGATTTATTTCAAAACTATTTGAGACAGGTTTTGGTACTGTGTTTGAAATATTTGTTATTTGTGTATTTTGCAAAATAGGATTTTTGGAGGAAAAGGAAAGCTTCCAATAAGTGCGTCCTTTGCATACTCTTGAAGGCAAGCATTTCTAAACTCTGGCATAATATTTTGTTGTGGCGTTTGGATGCGATCACAACACCTTTTGACTTGGAGTATGTGATAGCTTTATGTATCGATATGGTCTCGTGCATGAGTGTACTTTGGAGTTGTTTTGTGGTCAGCAATGGATACACTAATGAGTTGGGTCATCCTCATGAGCTTCTCTTGCACACCGGTAGGAAGCCGGGAAAGTCGTGGTCTTGGGTAGACACGAGCTTGTCCCTAGTCCCTCGTCGAGACGAGTATGCCTGGTACGGCTTGGTGAGGCTCGAGGAGTGGTGATTTTATTTCACTAGCGGTAATGTTGTTGGTGGATACTTGGACCACATGAGTCGGTTGTAGACCGAGTCTTGAGCAATAGCTTCCTTTTTGTTGGTACCACCACTTGTCCCTGCAGGGGACAGGGTATGGTTCAGTAGGTTGTCAACCCCTTTCCAAAGCACACACCGTACAGAGAGGCCGTGATGAGGGTCCCATGGCCATGGATTAAAGCCAGTCATCCGGTCCGGGGGCATGGGTGTTTCGGTTGTAGCCGAAGGGGATAGCTTCCCCAGTTTGCGCGCGGTATAAATTTTGTGATCCCATGCTACGTCGAGGTTGTAGCCTCCCCACTTAGAGTTTTGCTTGGCAGGTGTCGTGGGTGATTCCAGACACTGGTGAGTTAAGCTTGTGTGTGCAGGTCAGGTGTGTTTTCAATTAAAAGACCGTAGACGGAATTAGTCCCAAGGGACTGAGTAATCCCGTTACTCGTGGAAAATGGTACTCCCTCTGCAGAGGATACATCCTGTTGGATAGTCATGTTCTTGAGTAGAGACCACAGTCTGAGTTGAGTCTAGTGACGGTATTCGGATGGAGATACGGTTTGACTAGACCATATTATCGGTTTTCGGATGGAGACACGGCTAACTGGATCGTAGTAACGGTATTCGGATGGAGATACGGCTCGACTAAATTATCGGTTTTCGGATGGAGAAACGACTGTACTAAATATTGTTTATGAGTATGGCACGTATGGATTGTGATCTTTATTACCATTTATATTACGTATATTATTGAGTATCCCTGGGACGGTTCTACCTCCTGGATATTCACTATGATTATTCTCTTATAAGCCCTTTCTGTGGCGTCGCTCAGACGCCCGACTGCGGCATGCTTGTTGTTCATATATCTTTTATAAGCCCTTTATGTGGTGTCGCCTCGACGCCCGACTGTGGCATTATTATTCCGCATTTTTCCGCTCGAGGAGTCATTCAGACACTCGCTTGGCACCCAGTACTTTATATTTGTGGATTTTACCCACATGTGTGCATCTTGGTCTTTCATATTTTTCATGACAGACGTGTGATCACATAATAATCCGGAGCATGTTTGATATATTATACCCGTGTTCTTAATGTTTGCGAGTACATTCAAACATACTCACTGGCTTGTCCCTGGCTATTGTCTTGGCCAGATTCCTTGCTTGGAGATAAGCATCGCGGTGACAACCTCGGAACCTACGCGTTGACATTTGCAGCCTCGCGAAGATAGGAGTTATCCTGGTCAGCTGTTCTAGTGGGAAATGGAGTCCCATAGACGCAGATGAACCACAGACCGCTTCCGCCATCAACCACTAGCAAACCAAATGTTGTACTCCTAGGCCTAAATGGTCTTGTACTACATATTTTTTCTACTTGCTTGGAATTCTTGTATCAAGTTGGTACCTCATCAGCTAACAGTAATTCTGGGGCTGATGAGCGCACAGGCCGTTTTTCTGGGAATTTATATCCCAAAAATCCGGTCGTGACAGGAGCTATCAGTCCTACGATATCAATGGGTACACGTTCTACATGGAGGCTAAAGACATGGACAGTGATTACCAGAACTAACGCGTGACTGACGCCAAAGGCACAACTGAAAGATTCTACCTAAGGGTCGAAGAGATCTGGGAGCTTGACAATGCTGGAATGCATGATGCGATGATGTTCCGTGTCAGATGGGCCAAGGACATCATAAGAGAAAACAAGTATTTCACCACCATGTCTATACCCGATGCGAAGAGCACTCCCGTGAACGTTAACGTCATCGCCAAAAATTAGCCATGGGTACATGCTAAGCACGTGACACAATGCTTCCCGGCCAATCCCAGTCGTGTTGTCATGAGGAGATCCAAAAGAAGCATCGTCGGAATGGATGGAGTCACCAACGAGGAAGCCTACGACCAATACGGCAACCCGATGAGGGAAGATGACGATGACAATGAAGCATACGTGAAAGAAAAATTAATACAACATTACCTAAGAAAGATCGTAATCCATGGCTCCGGAAAATTCACAAGGAGGGGCTCAATTACTCGGCAACGAACAAGAAAGGAAAGAAGCTCAATGTGAAACATTGTCAACGCAGCTGATCAGAAACCTACATTTATATATATATGTATCTATTTTGTGTACGCACTTAAGTAACAGTTATCGGTCAACTGATATGTTACCACCACATGCATGGTTCCGGTGATATTCGCGCAGTGGGGGAGAGGGAGACGACGTCGTCGGGAGAAAAACAAAAAAACAAAAACAAAAGAGAGAAAGCAGTACAAAATAAAAAGAAAAATAAACAGAAAAGAAAAGGAAAATAATAAAAGAAAAGAAAACTAAAAACTAGAAAAGGAAAATAATAAAAAGAAAAGAATAAAAATTGGGACAGTTAGCAGTAGTGCTGGATTGTGAACCATCGCTATTAGCTAATATAGCTATAGCGCTGGGTTCTAAAAAAGCGCTACTACTATGTGCCATTAGCAGTAGCGCTGCATTATAACTCAGCGCTATAGCTAAGTTAGCTATAGCGCTAGTTCACAATCCAGCGCTACTACTATTTTGAGTTAACCCGCGAGGGCTCAAATTTTGCCAAGTCCGCCAAGTCCCAATTCCCCCACTCTGCCCACCCTCTTCCCCCACTCTGTCGCCGCCGTCGTCGCCCTGCCCGCCCTCACGCCGTCCGTCGCCGTCGACCGCTGGCCGTCGCCCCTGGCCGTCGTCGACCTCGTCGTCGGCCGTCTCCCCAGCCCGCCCTCGACCTCACCGGCGTCTCCCCTACCCGCCCTCGACCACAACGCCGCCCCCGCCTCTCCCCTGCCCGTGCACCCTCGACCTCGCCGTCGCCGCCCGAGCCTGAGCTCCCTCGCCGTAAGCCTCTCCTCTCCCCTGCCCTCCTATCTCTCTGTTTAGGGCTTTTAGGGCAAGTTAGCAAATTTAGCAAAGTTAGCAAATTTAGCAAAGTTATCAACTTTTCTTACCAAATTAGGGCAGTAGCTAATTAGCAAATAGGTATAAAAAATAGTAGCAATTTTTTTAAAAACAGTAGCAAAGTTTAGAAAAACAGTAGAAATTAAAAAAAACAGTAGCAAAAAATTAGGTATAAACAGTAGCAAATAAAAAATAGTAGCAAAGTTAGCAAAATTTTGAGCAAGATAGCAAAAACAGTAGAGAGAGAGAGCAAGTTTGTAGCTATTTTTGTCATTTTTATGCATTTAAGTCCAAGCATGCTTTTGCTTGAATGATATATGTCGTTGATGTTATATGTTGGTTTTGCAATGTTGGTTGAATGTCTAAAAATATCCGAGTGGCCTATGATTTGCCAGAATGTTGATTCATTTCCGTTCCGGAAAATTGCAGGGGCTCCATATGTCCACTTTTTAGCAAAGGTCATGCCGAAAATTTCCGTGATTTTCGGCATGACTTGTGCTAGAAACTAGGACATATGGAGTACCCAGGATTTGCCGGAAGGGGAATGAATCAACATTCCGACCAAACATAGGACCCTTTTTCCTCTTAATTATATCTTTTATTTACAATTGTTGATCAATAGGAAACATCTCTACCGACGCCGAAGTCGTGTGTGGTTCTGCTCGCCTCGAAGACCCCATCGAGGCATCAAATCACTATTTCGATTACTTGGATGAACACCAGATGGGGTTGCATGGTGGCGGCAGTGGCACCAACCCCAACACCGACGCCGACACCGGCACTAGCACCAGGACCGACACCACCCCCGAGAGCGGCAACGATGCTGTCGTAGTCGGTAAAGCACCGAAGAAGAAGAGGACACGAAGACCAAACGAGCTTGGCATCGGACAAATTGTGGTCACGGAGATGCACCCCAAGAAGTTAGAGCCAATGGCGCCGGAGGATGCGCGCTCTTGCTGGGGCAATCAACTTGGATGCATCCTCAGGGAAACCGCCAACATCAACGATGAGAGGTTGAGGCAGATACCACATATGGAGCACATGCTCCTAAAGAAGTTGCACAATAGGTTCCTGTTCCCCGGCCGGAATGAAGGCAAGTATAAAGAGTCGTGGGATGACGTCGCCATGACAAAGATAAATGACATGGCAATGGTGACGTTCACCAACGACCTGTCCTCCTGGAAACTTCGGGTGAAAAAAGCGATTGCGAAGAATGAACCGTGGTCCAAGATTCATGTTGATAATCCGACAATAGCGGAAGAGGGCTTTGCAAAATTCAAGGAGAATTGCGGTAAAGAAGAAGTCAAGGCAAGGTCGTGGAAAATGAAGGTGCTCCAGGCCAGGAACACGCCTCCCCACCGCCACGGAAGCCGTGGTTACGAGGGGAAGAGGCACGTATGGGCCAAGGAGGATGCCGAACGTGAAAGTCACGGAATCCCAGACCCCTTGGCGGAGTTCACCGACCCGTTGGAGCATGACTGGATCTGGGCCCGGTACAAGTGGGACAAAGTCAAAGAGATCTTTTACACGGACCCGAACACGAGGGAGTTCATGAGACTTCTGGTAACTATTATATTACCACATTACCATATTAGCTTCCAATCAATTCGACTGCAATTTTTGTCACATTAATAAACCATCCACGTTCCTTTTGCAGAAAGAGCAGCACCAAAAGGCAGCCAAAAGCGATGAGTCGTCACAGTCATCGGCGAGGCCCAAGTGGGACACCCCATTCAACCGGGCCCTGAACTTACTGGAAAAGGTCCTGGTGGACAAGCCGCCGTTCTATGGACGTGTGCATGGCGTCGGAGATGGCGCCTCGTGGAAGACGTGCAACCACGAGGAGCCAGAGGAAAGAAGGAAGAGACGGTCGGTCGTCACTAAGCAGAGCATCAACGAGAAGGTCGCGATTGCGGTCAATAAGATGAAAGCTGAGACCAAAGAAGAGTTGCTCAGGGCCGTCAATGCAGCGGTCACTGACGCGGTGGTCAGCTTGCTTCTGGCACTTTTTGATTTCACGAAGAACAATCCAAATGCACGGCCGAAGGACTTTCCCCTTCCCAGCTTTGTCGGGAGCAATTCGGCGAACACCACAGCACAAGCACCTGCTCAAGCAACCGCAAAAGGTCTCGCTCCTGTTCATAGCAGCCCGACCTCCGTCTCTTGCATGCTCGGTGGGCCTTCATCGCTGGCTGAGCTCGACGCCCTCATGGTAATTACGCGTCATACCCTTTTCACCAGCATGTCTATAGCCTTCCGTTTTAGTTGCCTTTCAGATGTTTGACATCGCAGACATGTCTACTTCATAGGCCAACGACACCCCGTGCACCCTACTCTACGACATCAAGGGCCAGAAGGTGGCCATGGGAAAGGCAACGATCGTGAAGCCGAAGGACCGCATGTTCCACAACCGAGAGATGCCCGATGGTGTCTTCAAGGTTAACCTTACCAGTGTCTTAGCGAGCTTCGAGGATTTGCCTCCTCCGGTAATAGTCGATGACGACAAGACCCCTAAGATGGTTGGCGCATGCAAGAGCTGGTTCTTGCCTTGGCTGAAGTCTCTTCTCCGTCTTGAGGCGCCCAGTATCACACCAACGCCACCTTCTCAAGAAGGTATGAACACCACCCCACCTACCACATTACTTGCACCTGTCGTGGCGAGTGATAGAGGATGACGCGAGGGAGAGCCTCCATTAGTGCCAGATGAAGTAGCCCCCGCTGTTAAAGAAGCAAATGTCGATGATGACACGGAGGATGATGATGATGACCCAGACAAGTATTTCAATACCTCCTATGATGATGGAGGATTGATGTCTCAGGACGACGAAGACTCAGGCTATGAGCATGGAGATGATGACTTGATGCTGCATGATTTGCCGGAGCCGGAACGTCCTAAGGCAGAATGCAAAAAGTCTCTTCAAGCTATCCTTGCAGGAGACGCCTCCAGATGCCGCCTGTACCCAGCAACCCCCCGAGGCCCGTCCATTGATAAGCCTGACGACACTGGGGGTGGTGGTTAGGGAAGGGATGGTGGGCTCACTAACGCCACCCACCAAGAAGCAAAGGAGGAGACCAAACAGGAAAGGCCCTAAAGACGCCAGAGCTGCTTCAAGCAGCCAGCCGCCTCTGAAGCCCCAGGTGGTAGACATAATACCTATCCAAGGTGCGAAGCGCTTCCATGTCACCGGTGAGCCAATCCTACCTGCCAAAGTGCTAGAGCACCTAGTGAACAATGATCTAAGGAGACTGCATGAAGATGTGCTGGCCAGAGAGAAAAGCCTTCTGACCGCGGAAAAACCAGGATACCCGCTTTACGCCGCTCAGGTGCCGGGTGGGAAGTTGTACGTCGAGAGATGGCCCGCGAATAAGTTCATCCTGCGATTTGACTACATCTATGACATGTTCCACATGACCAAGCTGGACTCCAGTTCATCCGCATGTATGCGCTGTAATTGAACTACTTCATCAGGGTCAAGAACATCAAATATATCTGTGTCGCAGACCCGTTCTATATGCACGAGAGCTTCTTGGCAGTTTGCAAAGAGCACCGTGACTATGCGAGCAAGTACCTCGGCGACTTCATGATCGCTAATAAGGACAAGGAAGTGATTCTCGTGCCTTATCATCCCACGTAAGTCATCCGCACATATCCTTTCGTAAGTGTTAATCATTCCTTTGCAAGCATGGAGGCTAATTTGAGGTGTACTTAATTTGCATAGCGGGGGGGGGGGGCATCCTCATCGTTCTGTACCCGGAATACTCCCATGCTATGTACTTGGACTCATCGAAGAACCTCAGGAAAAAGGATTACAAGCACATAAAGAATGTTCTCGATAGTGCCCTGTTAACCTTCACCCTGTCTGGTGGATATATCAAGGTGAAAAAGTACAGGAATCACGGGCTGGCTTTCGGTCATAAGACCGACTTCTACTGCATCCAGCAAGTGCACACCAGTATGGCTGATGGATTCTACCTCATGCATCACCTGCTCTAGTACACAAGGGATAATCAACGCCTTCGCATGTCACCTACTACCAACAATGCCGAGATTGTCAGTTGGGCCACAAGCATAGGAAAGACACCGGATCATCGAATCAGAGCTGAGTTTTATCACGTACAGTGTGAACTTGCCCAAGTGATCATGAAGCAGGTCCTCGAACCAACATGGATGTTCTACCATGGGCCAATCATGCGGGAAGATGTCCGAGCACTACTACTCACTCAGCGTCTGGACCTGAAGCCTTTCAAGAAGCTCGGGTGCTTTCTCCCTGACTATGAAGATTGGACCGCCGACATGGAGGACTGATTGTTGATGACAATGTGTCACTACTGTCTTTTTCTATGGCAAAACTTTGAATTTATGCACGGCAAAACTATGTGATGTAACTAAACCGTGGTCCTGAACTAGCGTAGATCGCTCTAGTTAATTAGTTTGGGTATGAGGAACTTCGTCATTTATGTTTACTATTGGTTGCTTGTATTTTGCTAATTATGCCTCTTTGTTTTCTTAAGTACATTATGTTGCATATTATCGTTCAATTCATCAACTCACGATGCATGTACATAGATCAGAGATGGCGAATGGCTATTACGCCATGTACGTTGGGAGGGTTCCAGGAGTCTACGACCACTGGACAGCCGCTCAGGCCCAGGTGCACAGGTACCCGGGTGCTAGCCACAGTGGGTTCGACAGCAGAGCCAAAGCAGAAAGTAGTTACTTGAGGTGGACACTCCAGCATGAGCAGGGGCGGGACCCCCGGTACTACATAGTCGCGCTCTTTCTCATGCTGATCGCTCTTCTCTTCTACATCATGGTTTAGATAGAGATGATGAAACTTGTGTGTGTGCCTTGACCATGCAGTTACACTTATTCGAGACATGACATGATCGCACTTGTATATCGCTATTTTCAAGATGTGATGATATTTGTGTTGAATGATGATGATGATGGTATGACGAGACTATTGTATCTCTATGATATGATGAGAATAGTGTATGTTTAGTATGATTTGATGAAACTTTTGTATAGAGCCTGTATAAATACAGCACAAATACGTAGAGTGGTGCGAATCGGCGAAAGCAGGAACATTAGCAGTAGCGCTGGAAAGCACCCTGCAGTAGCGCTGGCTTAGCAGCAGTGTTCCTGTGAACAAGCGCTACAGATAGTTATCAGTGGCGCTAGTCCAGGAAGCGCTACTGCTAACAATACTTACCAATAGCGCTGCCCGTAATAGCGCTACTGCTACAACTTAGCTGCGATACTGCTATGCATATTTCAAGCGCTACTACTAGGGTTTTCCCTAGTAGTGATGGAGCAAAAACACCCAACGGCCAAAACGGCGAGGACACCAAGTACGAAGTACAAGAAGAAGAGCTGCTGGAAAATCTCCAGCAACCGGACGACCGGACCTGGCCGGATGTCCAACGCCTGAAGCGCCAGCCAGCCAAGTCCCAGCCAGCGATGCTACAGAGGCCGGATGGCCGACACCGACCGGACATCCGACACATCCCAGCGATCGGATGGCCGAGCTTCTCCGGACGACCAGTGACACACAACAGAATGGAAATTATCGAAAGTCCGAAGGCTCTGGACGATCGGCAACCGGATGTCCGTCCGACGTTCGCCGGAAATCCGACGCCACCTGATCAAAGCCGAAATGTCGGACGTCCAACCGCTATTGGATGTCCGGACTCTCACGAGCACCGGACGTCCGGTAGCTGCTGGACGACCGACGCATGTCTGCGCACAGTGTGTTCGGCCGAGGCCCATGTACCCCTTCACCCACTTAGACTATATATACATCTTTTTGACTATACACACTAGGGCAAAACCCCACTGCAATTTTTTTCATTAATAAAAAGAGTATCATAAAAAGCTTGAGCTAAGCCTAAAAAAGAAGAAAGAAACAAAAAAATAAAAAATATGCTAAACAGCTACACTATACAAGAGGGTCAACAAGTGAGCTACAACTCTAAGTGATCCAACCAGTGAATGTTTCTAGCATACTTCCTCTTGATTCTGAATTTGAGAAGGTGCAACTTTGTTTTGAAGGTGTCCTTCCATCTCTGAAGACTGGGTTGAATGTTTTGCAAAATAAGATTGTTTCTAGTGATCCAAATAGCCCAGGATGCCAATATGATTATTTCCATTACAAAGGAACTTGCAGTTGTTGTTTGAGATGAGAAAAAGCTTCCATCACTGAGATATTATTAGGCCTATTGGGGTAGAGCTAGACCCAGCATTGAGTAGCAAAAGGGAAAGTCCAGAAGAGGTGTTGTAGTGTTTCTTCTTATTGGCAATTGAAGGTGGCACAGTTGTAGTTTTGCAACACAAAAGTTTTCCTTCTTAAAAGGTTTCTTGTATTCAGTCTGTCATGAAGCAATCTCCAGGAAAACACCTTATGCTTTGGCTGACAGGAACTATTCCAAATCCACTGAAACTGCAAAGGTACCACTCTAGTACCCATCATTGTTCTATAAGGTTTTGCAACACAAAAGTTTTCAGTGCCCCAGATTTAGCTCCATGTATCATTACAATCCAATAACTCTAATCTTTCCAAATCCTCACAGATGTTTTTCAAAATTTCAAACTCTTCATATGCTTCTATAGTTAAGGGCAAGTGGAACAAATCTTCTAAGTATTCCAGATGAAGGACAACTTGCACAGAATAACGTTGTTCCTTGGCAAAAGAAAAAAGGTGTGGAAGCATGTTTTGGAGACAAGCTGTATGCCGTAAATCAGACAAGAAGAATACAGTCTTACCATCACCCACATTGCATCTTGCCATTGACTTATAGTCATCAAGCAGATTTAGGTTTGCTTTCCACCAAAAAGAACCAACCCAATTATTGCCAGGGAGAAGACCATCATTGTAGTGAGTTTCTCAGATTAAATTGACCCAAGGATATTGGGTCTATTGTAAAACTTTTAGTAGATTCTTAAGAAGCAAGGCTTTATTTTGCACAAAAATGTGCAACACACCCAATCCTCCTTGGACTTTTGGTCTAGAGATAGTCTTCCAAGAAACCATGGTTGCTCTATGATACTCAAGATCAGGCCCCCTCCAAAGACAATGTCTCAAATATTTAATAACCTGGTTCTTAATGGTAACTGGTACATCAAGACAACCCATGAAGTAAATGATCAATGAATTGAGGACATATTTGACCAACAGAACTCTTCCAGCCAGTGTCATGAAGGAAGATAATCCGATCTGTTTTTTTGCAATCATGTTGACAAGAGGTAAGCATTGTTCCATAGAGGGCTTGTACAGTCCTAATGGCATTCCAAGGTAGGTAAAAGGAAATGTACCCTTCTTGCAATGGAAAGTGTTGGTCAGGATTTCCACTTTATCCTCAGGGACATTGATTTGAATGAGACTTGATTTGTAGTAGTTCACTGTGAGACCAGTAGAGTAAACAAATGTGTGAAGGAGAGATTTGAGGCAGTGTAATTGTTTTGCATCTGCTTGAAGAAGAACTAAAGTATCATCAACATATTGGACAATTGGAAAATCAGGGCAAGAAGTCACTTGCAAGGGTGGTCTTAGGAGCCCCATTTGCATGGCCGTATTTATGATTGATTGAAGCAAATCTGCAGCCAGTACAAACAACAATGCAGACAATGGATCTCCCTGTCTTACTCCTCTGATATAATAGAACTTCTTCCGAGGAACCCCATTCAGCATGACAGCAGATGAAGCAGATGTAAAGAGCATAGTGATCCAATGTATCCATTTCTCCCCGAAACCCTTAGCTCTGAGAATCTCCAAGATAGCTTTGTGCTCAATTATATCAAAAGCTTTCTCAAAATCTAGCTTTAGAACAATTACCTCTTCCTTTGATTTATGACATTGGTGCAAGTATTCATAAGCCCGACCTAAGCAGTCATGTATGGCCCTTTCCTTGAGAAAGCCATATTGGTTGATATGAACCATAGAGAGTATCACCATTTGCAGCCTATTAGCCAAGAGTTTAGTAATGAGCTTTAAACAGCAATTAAAAGAGATATTGGCCTGTAGTCATTTGCTGTCAAGGGAGATGGCCCTTTGGGATGAGGATGATGTATGAAGTGTTGATGCTTTCCAAGGACAACTGGCCCTCATGAAACTGATTAATTAATCTGAATTAATCCACTTTAACGATCTCCCAGATGGCCTTGAAAAACTCATTGTTAAACCCATCTGGCCCAGGTGACTTATCGTTTGGCAGTTCTTTAATCACTTCATTAACTTCTTCCTCGGTGAAAGGGAGTTCTAAGTCATGGAAGATTGAAGGATCAGGAAGAGGTTCATATAATGAAGCCAGATCAAAATGCACATTGGTTTGCTCAGAACATCCCAATATTTTCTTAAAAGCTTCCCATAGAATTGTTGCTTTCGCAGCATGATCTGAGATATCCACTTGATCTTCATTTTATGATCTTCCCATAGAGATCATTTCCGACATGATGCTGGTTCCATCAATGTGAGTTTCGAGGACTTACATCTCTTCTTAAACTTCAACGTGCTCGATGCCACTATTGTTAGATGCCTGATTTTGTAAGTACTTAACAAACTCTGACCAACATCTCCATACAAGGCTGTAAATGATAAACAACTAACTACATTTTATTCCTCTCAGGGGATTGAACGCGTAGAGAAGACAAAGTGAGAGTGTGTATTTCATAGATCCTGCATTAGCAAATGGCACAAGATTACATGAAAAGGACCGACGGGACTGGGCCGCTAACATGGTCGTCCGTATCTTCGAAAACACGTCCCATGCAGAATCATTTATCTGGCCATATCATGAACGGTAAGTCAAGTAAACAACCACGCATACACTGATTGTCTTTCAGATTTCGACATCATTCGTAAGTTCATGGCTTTCTTATTATGTAGCAATCACTAGATATTGGTATTCATTGTTCCAAACAAGAACACGGTTTACTACATCAATTCTCTTAGAGAGTCAACAAACGCTCAGGATCTGACGCATCTTCAGCAATTCTTGGATAGGTATTGAATTCTATGATGTTGAAATTAATTTGCATTCATATCTGGTTCAATAATTGATGTTGTCAAAATTCATCATCATTTGCAGTGTGCTCGCATTGTGGGAAACTAAAACAGGGAACCTGTTCAAGAGGAAACTACCTCTACAGCACGAGATCATTTCTCTGGTAACACACCGAAATCCATTATTTTCGGAAAATTTATCCAACAGTCTGCAAACTCCTTCCCTCACGCTAGTCAAATGTTCAAGCTTCTAAATAATCCTCTTTCTATTTTGTCCAAAGAAAAAATAATACATCTAACACCGGTTAGGTTATTCCTAACAGGACAAATACATGACTAATTTTGTACAAAAAATTTCAGTGTCCTCAGCAAGAAGTAGGGACCAACCTTTGTGGATACTATGTTTGCAGACACATGATCTCCATCTGCAAATCTGCTGATAGTTGTGACGATCCTCGCGAATTAGTACCAGTAAATCTATCTTAATTAATATCTTCTACTCCACTCATATGGCACATTCTGATCTTAAAAATACTGCAGCTCATCTTAAAACCGAGGACCCCTGAACCGCTCCCGGCTGGTGAATTGCTAATGGTTCGGAGATTTATCAGCGACTTCTTCCTGGATCACTACATGAATCCCACTGGTGATGATGAAGATTTCAGCATGGTTTCTCCTGAAACATTGAGTAAGAGTTAGACGCTAAACATATAACGCATGCACCCATTGTTTTGCATCTGATGAGGTCTTCGTATTTCGTACACTATGATTAATTATGTAATGCATATATGTGTGGACAAATAGCTACCATATGATCAATTGCAATTGTTGCGAAATCTGATGAATGTTCTTCCTGTGGACACTATTTGTTCAATTGAATATTGTGGCGAATTTGCTTTTTGCGTGCTAATTCAAAATGGGATATTTTTGTTTATTTGTTCAATTGAATATTTGGCGAATTTGCTTTTTGCGTGCCGATTCAAAATGGGATATTTTTGTTTTAACCTGGCAACTGCTCCGCACACGTTTCAACTAAATGAGTGTGTGCGATCCACATCAGAAAGCATACGTCAATCGTAGCGGAACCGTCGGTGATACATAGCAGATGGCAAATGATTTGAAGCACTACTAAGTGTGCGTAGGTTCTCCGGAACCGTTTGTGATATCGCATTATCGCACACGAGAACCGGGAGTAAACCGTGCCCAATGCAAAATACAATCCCAGTCGTATTTTTTCAGGAAACGTGTGGGATCCCAAATGAAGAGCACACGTCACTCTTGCGGCAACCGTCGGTGATACCTAACAAATCACAAACGGTCTGCAGCACTTGTATGTGTGCGAAGGGGCTCCTGAACCGTTTGTGATATAACATTATCGCATACGGTAATTGTTGGAAAATGTGTGCGATGGAGTCTAGCATGGCAGACGGGTTACGCAGAAAACTCATGTGCGATAGGCACAAATCGCACACAGTTCATATGTTGCCCTGTGTGCCTTACATACTGTTTCCCAAACGGTTCGTTATGACAGACCGTATGGTTTCACCGCGTCATTAGAAACGCTTCATCACTGGTACCACACATGCGAAAGAATTTAGTGTGTGTTGCATCACACACGATTACATTTTGGAAGGCCTCTGGATCACTGTTCCATATCCTCGACGGTTTCTGGGTCGTGTGGGAAGGACCCCCTATCGCACATACTCAGTTGGCGACGGGTCCGAAGGCCGTCGCGGAAAGTGGTTAAAACCGTTTGTTTTGGACCGACGCGAACCAGTGTGTTTCTAAATAATAACCACTTGAAAACCCAATGTAACACAATGTAATAGCACACCCATATCATACATTGCATCTGAATTTGACACAGGCCACTAACCAGAATTAAGTAGCAATTCACTTTAAAGAGGGATAACACAATCCTCCAAAAGAGATAGAACCACCAGCATCAAATGTTTACAAAATAAGAGGTGGCAGCCATTATAAGAGTGCTCATTACATCCAATAATAATCTCAAAGATTGCACGGAACTAAGGTCCTCCCATACATCTAGCTCTTGAAGTTGTGCAATCATTTGTTGCCCATGGGGGTGTCCGCTTCTCCCTTCGCCAAGCTCATCTTAGCCAGCTCCTCTTCATACCTTCTCTTTGGTTTCTTGGCCAACTTGTCCTCTAATTCTTGATCAGCCACCTTGCAAAAAGTAGTGGTGAAATTCTTAACCACTGTTTTTTGGGCAATTGGGGGGAGAAGCATTACAAGGTAAGCATTTATTATTTGAGCAAGAGTTCCTCTTAAAACTAGTAGTATCTTGCTTGTTCCTATCACTCCTCCTTACCTGGGATTCAACAGGTGGAGTTTTGCCCCCACTCCTCCTTTTGGAGTTCTTTGGACCAAAGGGTTGCAGGAGAGCTTGAAATTCCAAGTCCATCTGGTTAGAGGAGTCCCCTTCATTCTCCTTATTCTTCAAATTGTGAGTGTTCTCATCCACACTCATCTAACAAACAGGAGCATGAGAAGTGGAGCATTTATCAGATATATGGAATAATATAGCTTTATCATCTCCTTCAGTTTGTGAGAGCAGTTCCCACTTGGGGGATTTCAACATGTGCACAGTCCATCCAAACTTATCTAGTTTCATGAGAAGAAGAACAATGAAGTTAAACCAACTTACAGGTATGCTGAAAGAGAGAGCCTTTCCAACTTCCTTGGGTGGCTCAGCAAAGTGTTGCTTCCATAAGGTGAGGCCCTCTTCAATTGCAGTTTCATTATTAGCAAGAGCAGACAATTGAATATTTTTCAATCCTAAAACAGATGGAGCAGTATTGAAAATACCATTAATGTCCTGAGCCCATTTACCTCCCATGTTGGTCAGCAGATCATCATTCTGGGAGTCAGGAGCAGCACTGCCTCTATTAGTGTTTACATAATCAGGGACTGCAGCAGTTCTAATTCCTCTGCTTCAACAACAACAGGGTTTGAGTTCACATTATCCTCAATAACAGTGGCAGGCAGAGCTTGAGACCGTTCTGGCTTGTCAGCCTCTGCAGACTTAACCTCTTCTTCTCAAGATTTTGTTGTGATCACAGCTACAGTACCTTTTGCTGCAATGACAGGCTCTACAGGAAAAACCTCATGATCAGAAGCAGCATTGAAGGAGTTGTTTGCTAGAAGCTCATTCAAAGGAGCAACCATTTGGCCAATTTCAGTTGCAGCCAACACCTCATTTTGAGGTAGATGCATCATAGCCACATTGTTTAACCTGTTATCATTGTTTTGTAGTGGCATTTCCTCCTCTTCATCAGACTGGTAGGCCTGAATTAGGTTTTGAAGTCCATTGGCTAGAACAATAGCTCGCTGAGGTTTTGGAACATGCAGAGCTGGTGCACCAGCAACAATTGCAATAGGAATGGTGGGGCCCACTATGTTTGAATTGTCTCCTTCTGAAAATGACATATCCGAAGATAGGCTACTATTGCTGATTGCAGGAAGAAGTTCCTCACCATCTGCCCAGGAAATCTCTTCTTGTTGAACAGCGTCAAGCAATTCATGGAGGGACCCACTCACCGTCCTCCATATTATCATCTGGGTCATTGGCCATGGCCTCCTGGTGAAACCCTTGGTTTCCAGCTGCATGTTCAGGTGGAGGGTGTGGATCCACATTGTCAGGAGGAATTGGATCCTCATCTACAGGTCCACCACCAAGGAACTCACTGGACAAAACATCCATAGAGGATGACCATCCATCTTCCCCAAACTCATCTCCTTCAGACCACCTGACACTTTTGGGGATGATCTGAAGATTCATAACTCTGGCTTTAAGAACAATGCAGCCCATGTGATCATCCTCTTTGTCCCAGGAGATTAATCTACCAAAGCACCTAATAGCATTGGCAATATCTTCAGTATTTCAAAAATCAAAGGGAACACCCGTGAGCAGGAGCCAAATAGTTCTGTTAAAATGCACCCTCCTATGATTTCTCCACTCATCATGCTTGGAGAAGGAGATAAAGACATCACCAAACTCATGAGGGCTATCAAGAACAAGTTTATACCTATCACTGACGCGCGTGAGGTGCACATAAGCATCACCAAAAGGACATCTCTGAGCATCTCTGAGCCCTAAACGCTTTTCAACAATAATAAAATCCTCAAGCACCTCTCTGATGTTGGGAAAAGGAGCATCGACCGGAATCGGGTGGATGGAGGCGATGGCCCAGTCCTCGTGTCGGCGCTATCGATGAGGAAGAACCACCCGAGCTACTCCATTGCACCCCTCCACCTCTTGTATATCATACCCATGCGGAACAAATGGACGAGGGTCAATCGGAATGTTTGCCATGGGGCAGAAACCCTAGCTACCGCTTCTGATGATGAGCTAGGTGGATTGCGAGCTGAATTGGAAAAGAGAAAAAGAGGAACATGGCTGGGGGTTGGAGAAGCCGAGGAGGCAAGTGCTAATTTAGGCTAAAAATTAGGAAAACACCCCTTACATAGCTCTCTGAAATTGGAAACCACCGGGGCCTCGCGGGCCGGCCGAATAGAGCAGAACCAGTATTGGACGACACCAGGTGCCCAGGCCTCATCTGGTGGGCTTCTAAATGTGTCAAACCGCAGAGAAGGATAGAGCCCAGTCAATTTCTGCACACTGCGCTCTTTGGCATAGTGGCCCACATGGCCATAGCCATAGCAGTGCACGAAAACATTTGAACGAGCTTCGTTGGCGGGCGATCTGTCCGGGATGACCCCCGACAATTGATGCTCAACATTAATCCTCTCATTAGTAACTGCAACAATATTCCCTGGAGCCACATTATTGCTTGATCCCGGACGATCAGCTAAGCGCATGAAGACCGACGACCAGCGATGATCACCGGCGGTGACACATGGCCGTGCTCCACCACGATCAACCAAAGTCCAAGAAGCATCTCCTCCTCCCCCCTCTTTCTAGGGTTAGCAAAGGATTAGCTCATTTGAGAGATAGAGCTTTGCTCATCCACTTGATACCTTCTCCATGGGAGACAACGACCTCTACGTAGAAGATCCCCCAAATGGATTCAAGACCCCTCACGGGAAGACCCCTCAAGACCTCCTCACGGAGAAGAAGTACCGCCTCTTGTATCATCCTTTGTTGCGTTTGGATCTTGTATCACTCTTTATGTTCATGGATCTAGCACATGTGTGATTGTTCTCGTTGATTTGAGTGTCCTTCCCTCGTGTTCTTCGTGTTCTTCATAGGATCCTCTCCATTTCGTGAAAGATCAGTCCTAGGGTTTCTTCCCTACGTCATCTTGTTATCATGAGCCTTGGTTGATCACGAATTTGGAGCCCTACCCTTTGTTTTCTAGCCTAGTTTTGTTGATTTGGACCCAATTTCGAAAATTCCCCACCAAAAAATAGGCCCAATTTTTTTTTTGATTTGTTGGTGTGATGAAGTTTTGTTGGGTTTGATTCGTGGATTTCGAGTGTAGCAGGTAGATCTAGCTTTCCCCATCTTTTCCCCCTTTCCATCCATAGATTCGTCCAATTTTCCCCAAATTTTGCCCCTCAACCACAAACCCTAGAAGTTCATCCCGTGCCCGAAATCGCGCAAGCACTGGACGTCCAACAGTCTCCGGATGTCCGACAACCACCGAACGTTCGGTAACCACCGGACATCCGACGAACCCTGATGAAACTGAACTTGGTTTAGTTCCGCCGACCCATTTCCACTTCCGCATACGCAACCCCCGATTCCACTACCACTTCCGCTTATGCACTCCCAAAAGACTACGCTTTCCGCTACAGTGATCCAATTACGCAACCACCACCGCTTTCCACAACCGCCATAGCTTACCCGTTTACCAACTCCGACAATTTTGACACGTTTTGTTTTGAGAATTTGAGTTGTGGTTGCCGTTTCCTACACTACAAAAAAAAGACACATCAGTGACATTTTGGGCCGAAAGAAAATCTTTTTTGTCATACCTATGACACTTCTATGACAATAATTGTGACAAAACACGGTATCATCATAGATGTGGTGGGGTCCTACTTCTATGACAAAAAATCATGACAGAAAATGGGCTTTTCGTCCTGGGCGGGCCGGAGACGCAGCTGCATGACATTCTTTGGGCTGTCCATGACGGGAAAAACCGTGGTAGAAGCGAGGGCGAGGAAAATATTAGGGTGTTCCCGGTTACGGTGGGTGGTCGGGGCTGAGCGATGCGCGTTTCTCTCGTACACGCATGCGCGTGGGTGTGAGGAGTTGGGCTCTAACTGATCCAGAGCGATTGCACTTCAGGCTAAGAGTTACTGAACCCGAGCGATCGATCGATGGCTGTTAACTGAACCCGATCGAGCGATTCCTTCGCTACGGCTGCTAACTGAAGCCTATCGATGCTGCCTCTGGATGAACAGTGAGCGTTGCTGTGGGGGTTTGGATGAACAGTTCCCGGTGGGGGTGGATGATCAGGACCCCGTGGCGTTGCCTCTGGATGAACAGGACCCCGATCGTTCGAGCCGGTTGGGGCTGGATGAACATGACCCCGTGGAGGGCAGGATGAACAGGGCCACCCCGTGGAGGGTAGGATGAACAGTAGCCCGTGGAGGGGCGGTTGAACAGGAGCCCGTGGAGAGGGCTGGTTGAACAGTAGCCAGTGGAGTAGCGCGCGGTGGAGGCTGGATGAACAGGAGCCCATGGATGAACAATCACAGGTGGAGGCTGGAGGAGGTCGACGGTGGATGAACAATAGCCCGTGGAGGCTAGAGGGGGTCAACGGTGGAGATGAACAGTATCCCATGGAGTCCCGCTTTGCGGTACGCCACTCCCCTCCCGATGAACAGGACCCCCGTTTCAACCGTAGCACTCCAACACAAGTCCGTTTCCTCCGTTTTGCGGTACGCCACACCTCTCCCGATCAACAGGACCCCCGTTTCGACCGTAGGAGGTCCGTTTCCTCCGTTTTGCTGTACGCCAGACCCCTCCCGATGAACAGGATCCCGTTTCGAACGTGGCCGGTCGAACACAAGTCCGTTTCCTCCATTCTGCGGTACGCCAGGCCTCATTTCCATCGGCTGTTCCGTCCAAGCCCTCCCAATGAACACGACGACGCATTCCGTTCCGACCCAGCCGGTTGGCTCCCCATGAACACGACGACGATGTTGTTTCTCCGTTCCGACCTAGCCATGTACACGAGCCCTGGCCGTACGTATGCGCGAGTAGGCGTTCGAGACCCTGCTCGTATGTACGTACGTGGCCGTATTTTCTTTCTTGCACACTGGCCGCTGTACGTACGTGTACATGCTATGTGCGCGCCTCTACATCGACCAGTATATACATACACGTTCGCGAGCAGAATGACAACGCTACGTATGCTTTGCCCGGACGCACTTCCTTGCGTGTGAAGATGTAGCTGGTGGGTCCCACAGTCAGGGGGAAACATTTTTTCGCCAAATACGATGGCCCGTCCGGTGGGTCCCCGCTGTCAGGTGGAGGAATAATTATTTTACGCGTAATAAGGAGGCACTTCCTTGCTACAGCAGTGGACCCAGCTGTCAGCCTCTCCACGTACAGTCCAGGTCCGATGGAAGCCGTTCCTTGACCACGTTGACCACACCGCGCCGAGAGCACCAGGGCGGTGGACGACGGTGAGGCCTAGGAAGGGGACAACGTGGAGCCGGGGATGATGCGATAGTGGATGCCCACGCGTAGAGGAGTACGAGGGTTCACTGGTTCGCTGCGGTGTGAGGCTGCCGTCGCTGCAAAATAACAGGGGGTGTTGGTGAGAAGAGGGATGGCCTGGCCAGCGGTGGGACTAGTAGGGGGCGGTGAGGCCTCCGCCGCATCGCAGGCGGCCACGGGAGGCAGGAGCACGAGGCACGACCGGCGCTGGTTTGGGCGGCTGGAGCAAGAAGACCAGAGGTTGAAGAAGCACTATGGCCGTTGGATGGACATCGTACGGTCACTGTTGCTAGAATCGTGCATATTGACTAAGTTGACAAAGCCCTCCGTCCCCGTCAACTTAGTAGGCCCACAAGTCAGCTTGCCGCTATACTGGGTCCCGGCTAACAGGGGGAGTATTCATTTTTTGTGCGTAATAAGGAGGCACTTCCTTGCGTGCGAAGATATAGCTGGTGGGTCCGAGCTGTCAGCGGCGGTAACGTTTTTTTCGCGAAATACAGAGGCCCTTTCGGTGGGTCCCTGATGTCAGGTGGAGGAATAATTATTTTGCACATAATAAGGAGGCATTTCCTTGCGTGCGGCCGTGGACCCAGTTGTCAGCCTCTCCATGTACAGTCCACTTCAGATGCATGTCGGTCGTTGACCACGTTGACCTGGCCGCGCCGAGAGCACCAGGGCGGTGGACGACGGCGAGGCCTAGGAAGGGAACGACACGGAGGCAGGGAAGACTCGGCAGTTGTTTCCCATGCGGAGGGGAGTACGACTGTAGGAGGGTTTACCGGTTCATCTGCCATCACCGAAGAATAACAGCAGATGTGGGTGAGTAGAGGGATGGCTAGGCCAGCGATGGGAGTACGGTGGGGCGGTGAGGCCTGCGCGGCAGCACAGCCGGCCGCGGGGAGGAGGGAGCAGGCAGTCCCGCCGGCACTTGTTTGAGCGGCTGGAGCAGGAAGAGCAGAGATTAAAGAAGCACGACGGCCGTTGGATGCACATCCAATAGTCACTGCTTGTGCGTCAACCTTTTTTAGGAAAGCCTCAAATCTGTGGAAAAGAGCATACAGCCCATCTGCCATTATTTCTAATAATTTACAGACCATTTGCTAATTCATAAGGTTTTTTTGGAGCCCATATTCTTTTTCTTAGCATTACAGCCCATATTGTGTCCACGGTTAAAAAATTATACGAAATTTTGCATATTTCGGTGCGGTCCGAACTGTTTTTAATCCCGAAATTTCGAGTCACATTCAAACTGATTTTAAAAATAAATGTATATCAATATAAAATCCAACAAATTGTCCACGCATAAAAATTAATGTAATTTAAAATCTCAAAATGAAAAAAAAGAATTTTGAAACTAATTGCCGGTTTGATGTGTTTTAAAAATGTACAGCCCATTTCTCGGCCATTTTCTCGGCCAGCCGACTGAAAGCTCTCCTTGTCTTGAAAGATTTGCAGCCCAACAAGCCTGACAAAGCGACTTACTTGGCAAATCAAAAAAAACTGGGCTGTGGCCGTGGATCCAGCTGTCAGCCTCTCCACGTACAGTACTCTTCCGATGGAAGTCGGTCGTTGACCACATTGACCACACCGCGCCGAGAGCACAAACGCGGTGGACGACGACGAGGCCTAGGAAGGGGATGACGTGGAGCTGGGGAAGACGCGGCAGTGGATGCCCACGCGGAGAGGAGTACAAGGGTTCACTGGTTCGGCTGCGGTGTGAGGCTGCCGTCGCCGCAGGGCCTGGCTAGCGGTGGGAGTAGTAGGGGGTGATGAGGCCTCAACGGCAGCACAGCCGGCCACTGGAGGCAGGAGCAAGCGGTCTCGCCGGCGCTGGTTTGGGCGGCTGGTGCAAGAAGAGCAGCGATTGAAGAAGCAGCAGGACCGTTCGATTCAAATCCAACGGTTACTGCTGCTAGAATCGTTTGTTCACTAAGTTGACAAGCCCTGCGTACGCGTCAACTTAGTAGGCCCACAGGTCAGCCTCCCAACCGGTGCGCCCCAGATGTCAGTGGGAGGAATCTTTTTTTTCGCGTAATAAGGAGGCAGTTGATTGCGTGCGGCCAGGCCAGCAGAGGGAGTAGGGTGGGCCGGGGAAGCCTGTGCGGCATCACAGCGGGCCACAAGAGGAGGGAGCAGGCAGTCCCTCCAGCGCTAGTTTAGGTGGCTGGAGCAGGAAGATCAGAGATTGAACAACCATGTCGGCCGTTGGATGGACATCCAACAGTCACTGCTGCTAGAATCGTGTGTTGACTGACAAAGCCTTGCGTAAACAAGTCAGCCTCGAAATTTGTGGCGTGTACAGCCCATTTGCTATTATTTTTATAATTTTTATTCATTTTCTAATTCATATGGAATTTATTGCAGCCCGTTTTCCATTTTTAGAATTGCTGCCCATTTTCTCGTCAGTACTAGGGTCAAAAAATTAACTAAATATGTGGGAAATTTGGAAAATTCGCAAATTTTTGCTGGGGAACAAAATATTCTTAATCCAAAAATTAGTAGCCATACTAGAACAAATTTAAAAATAAATTAGTACTATGTCATGTTAAATCCAATGAAATACGTATAAGATATCAGTGAAGAACAAAAACAAAAAAAGAAACTAATATCCCATTTGCTATAATTTTTTTGGAATTTTCAACCCCTTTTGATATTACTTTTAACAGACACTGACCATACTCTTTGGCCAAGCCGAAATGCATCCCTCCTCGTCTTGAAAGATTTGCAGCACAGTAAGTCAGAGAAAACAAATAGGCCTAGCTTGTGTATTCTTCAAAAAGAAATACTGGGCTACCTATTTTCCCAAAGAAAAAACTGCTGGGCTGGTCATGTTGTTAGACGGGCCACAGAGACCGCACAACCCAGTTTATAGCCTGCTCCTCCGAATTACTACTAAAAAAAGTTGTGCAATTCTGTCATTAATTGACTATACGTTGAAAATGATGTGGGTCCCAGATATCAGCAGGGTGGATTGGAGTAAAAAACCGAGGGGTTCATCTGAGTAGTAAAAGAGGTGCTTGCTTGTGTTCGGGAGTGCACCTGGTGGGTCCGTACTGTCATACTCACAACTACAGTCCTCTCCCGATTCACTATGTTGATAGGGACCATTTCGAAAAAAACTATGTTGACAGGGCCGGACGGCGGCGCCGCGGCGAGCGCACCAAGGTGGAGGATAAAGTGATGTCGCCAATGTGCTGGGCTGGGTTGGACATCCTTATTAAAAATAAAAATGGACCGGAGCTATTTACGACGTTGACTACGATTTGCATGGGTCCGCTGGTTGTAGGAAGAAAATGCTGGGAGAAAGAAGACTGGTCGCTATCTTTGCCGAGGAATAATATCGACTGAATGTAACGACACTATCATAGGAAATAATATCCTCTTGTTAAATCGTGAATTTAAAGAACTGGTGCATGAGCATTTAGCTTTATTTATTTATTTACTTATTTATATTTAGGGGACCATGAGCATGTACCTGGGCCGGATTCATGTGAGGGCCTCCCTTCCAGTTAATTATGGGCTTCTCTATTGGGCCTTCATCAGTGGGTTGCATGTTATCAACAAGTGGAAAATGTGATCCGTACGAAAAATAGTATGCGCTACGTACGGTACGGGTCACTAAAGGATCGAACCATGCAACGACTTCCAAAACATTGTGTTTTTCATTCTAACAACACATTTATTCAACCAACAGATGAAATATACTACTGATTGTACATTGAAAACAGCAGCAGCAGCAACCAGGGCTGGGGGTGCAACAGCAGCAGTAAGCAGGCCAGAAGAGTGAAGACGCAGCTCTCTCTTCCAAACCAAACATCAGCCATCATTAAAAAAGGGCTACCAAAAAAGAACAAGTGTATGCATCAAACTAAATAAAGATCCTACTACACCAAGTGTACGCATCGAACTAACTGGCTCAGTTAGACGTTACTATTTATTAAGCTATGGAGATTGGCTGACGGCTTGAACCAGATGGGTGCCTGACGGGGGAAACTCCAGCCAGCAGGTCGAAGTCTGATACTGGCGAACCTCTCTCCTACTTTGGGCTACAGAGCGTGGCGGCACATATCAGGGTATGGTGCATGCAGAGACGCATGGTACGTTGTATACACACAGTTTTGCCTGATGAACGAAACTGCGCTGCCATCATGATCCTTGTCTTCGGTTATCTCCTGGTTAATCGGATTATTCAGTCCGACAAACAGGGAGCGTGTACCAAGGCTACTTACCAACCTCCAGTCAAAAATTCCTGAAGGCCCAGAGAAGCTGGGATCCTGCTCAAAGACCTTGCAGTGACTGTGATTGTATTCCGTGAAACAACACGTCCGGTACGTGCGAATGATCATCAATCGTTCGCCGTCGTCTGATCGAGCCAGGAACCACCTGCAACTGTCATGCCGCTTTTCTTTGAAAGGTTCTGGGATTAGGAAGGGTAGGGACACCAGGCAGCCTACAACATCATATAATGTTGGAGTCAAATAACCCTAAAAAAAGTTGGAGTCAAATAAAAAAGGGCTCTTGATGTAGTCAATCTTAAGAACAGCATGTTATGAGCATGAATATTTTTTCAGTAAATGTTGACGTAATATAAGCAAGCCATCATGATATCATAGGAAAGTAACATACTGCTGTAACAGCCGTTTGTAGCGATGACTGGAGTAGGCCAGCAATACGTCCAGCCATAGAAGGAGTCGACAGCGTAAATGAAGCCCTTGTCTTCAATGGCATCAGAGAACCATGGAGGATGTATGATCCTGCGATGGACGTGCAGATTTATCCACTTACAGCAGTGACCTGTCAGATAGGCGAGACCGCGGTTGAAGAACGCAATTAGCCTGAAGTCTTTATAATTCGCAGATCTTGTGGGCACTTGGCAGATTACAACCTTGAGCAAGTCAAACTTGGTATCATGTTGGCTACTGTAAGATTCTGAGTATTCTGGGCCGCGGTGCCAAAGCAGTGCAGTGTTAATCGAAGGAAGGGGGATCAATCGCCGGGTGTAGACCTCCACGAGCATCCAGCTGCCGCGACCGTCGACGAGCACCATCCAAGACTTGTTCATGCCAACCCAGTACATACCGTTAATGTAGTTGAGGGTGACGGGGATCGGATCGCAGTCAAGGGGGTTGATGCTCGCCACCCTACGATTGTTATGCTGCGTGACATGCCGTTTCTAAAGATCAGGCGGCATCAGCAAGCAAGGAGCTGGCTTAAAAAGCTCCTGCCTAAGGGCTTTGAGTAAACGGTATAGCCCCGACGAGCACGCGGCGAGTGGCATGGTACTGAGATTGTCCACACGCGAAACAATGAGCTTGATTACCTCTGTGGGGAGCGAATTCCAGCCACTCTTTCGGCGGACGCTGCTCGGTTCTGCCATTGTCAGTGCTTGGGTTTCGGACGAGGGGGGAGGCGCATTAGTGGGGATGGAAGAGCGGACAAAGATGGAGAAGTGAATATGTGCTGCGGGAAGTGGACAGGTGATGATGACTACATCATGCCGCTTGACTTACGAGACACATACCAGCAACGTAGGGTCATATCGAAGTCAGACAACTTGCTTGAGTGATCACAGTACTGGTACTCCCTACAGTACCTGCTACTATGCCCTAACTTGCTTGAGTAGAGTAGTAGTGGAGTAGGACTCTACTCTACTACTAGCACCGGAGGAGTAGTATGTTCTAATCTAAAATAGTTACAAACTTCAATGCCCGAGCGTGGAACGACTACGAACCGCCATCGGTGCTAACTCCAATCCTGCAAGTCATGGATTTGTTTCTTTTTAACTTTCTGTACGAATCTGTAGCCAGCCTGCAAGTCATGTACACTGTACTGACAGTGGAACCCACAGAGTATTTAGAATACAAGATTAAGGATGCAATTAACTTTTTATAGAGGGAGAATCATAGGCGCAATTAACTCAAATGGATTGGACGTGACTCTATTATTCTCCAATGGCAACCGGCAAATTTCCTCCCGCGGGCCGGAGTAGGTTTCTCGGTTTGCATGCGGGTTTAACGGAGGGGTTTGATGGAGGCGTGTTCAGCCGGGCGTGCAGTGGACGGCGCAGTACTATTCGATTTGACAACTACAACTAGCATATTATATAAAACAAAGAAGAGTAGTAGAGATAGAGATAAGAATAGAGACTAGGGAGGAGCACCATCTACTGCTTCATGGGCTACTCCTGCGCTCCATTCGGCGGCCGCAACGTCCCCTACAGGCACTCCCTCCTGCGCTCCATTTGGCGGGCGCTGTTGAAATTTGGGGAGCGCAGTCTTGCGACTGCTAGCAGCAACGACTTCACCGACGATGACTTCTTCCCCAACCTCGGCAACCACTTCCTCAACGACGTGGGCGACAACCTCAACGCCAATGGTGCTGCTCTCGTTGCACCGTATGTGTTTCTGTCCTTACTGTTCGAAATTGTGGTAGAATTCATGTTTCTAGTCTGTGTCCTAGATTCGATCTGTTCATCTACTATGCTAGTCCGCATGATTAGTTTAATCTCTGTTTTAGCCATCATGATTTATTTTGTAGTAAATCTCGTAGTAACTTGCTCATATATTCAACTGCCGGAACGTCCCCTACAGCCACTCCCGTTTCATGGACGGCCTGGTCGATGCCTCCAAGGAGCCCTTCGTCTACTGCTATGAGTGCCCGGTGCCGTTTTGGGGCTCGCCAGCAGACATCGTGCATCACCTGATGCAGGCGTGCGGCAATCACTACTGGCCCTTGGCGAAGAACATCAAGTACGAGAAGTGCTACCCGTTCATCGTGCCGGAGTCGCTGGAGGATCAGCGCCGCCTGCTAGTCTCGGAGGAGGAGGACAGCGTCTTCCTCTTGGTCGTGGCCACCGGCGAGGCCGCTCAGGCTGCCGCCACATCTCTGTAGTGTGCGTCAGGGGCGACACCGCTGACGCTGACACTGACACGAGGCCGATGTACGGGTGCGTGCTCACTATTACTACCCCTCGAAGGTACGTGGGCGGCGACACTGGCTACGCCAAGCATACTTGGACTCTGCCGAGCTGGGACTTTCCCGACGATGTGGACATGGAAAGGGCACCGTGTTATTTGAATCCCAACGATGTGCACGGGGACTCCAAGCAGGTTCACCTAGACATCTGCTTTATCAAGTTAAATGTTGATCATTAGTCTTTGCTCAATGTAATCCGCTGTCTAAGCATGTGGAGACTTCCATGCATGATCTTGCTCTAATGGACTATCGCGCATGAATAAAAGTGTATCCATTTATGGTTTAGTCTAGAATCTTCCATGTATGAATTTTTACTACAGTACTGGTGAAAGACTTATGATGATCCATTTCTTACATATCCTCTGCCCCCTCCCAAGTCATCCTGATTTAATCCCTCCGTCTAGGTGTATAAGGGCATGGTTAATACTTAAATAGTATAGCCAACTGTTGACTATAAGAAAGTGCCATGTCATCTGTAGCCAACATGTATAACAATGGATACTCAAAAACTAATTCTTGAAGATCATTTCATGCAAAGCACAATAAGAGTTATTTCTTCACAAGTTTTGGATGCAAGTTCAACAGTTGAACGCTTTTGTTTGCAAAAGATACTTTTTTATCTATTTCACCCGGATGTTTGTGAGCTCTAGTGACGAAATAATATCCGAACAAACCTATCGATACCCGTTACACATGAGATAACCCCCACATCCTTCTTCAAAATAAACAACTCCCCGATCAATGCATTTCACTCTTCCGTGCAACGCACGGGCACCTTACTATAGATTAGTACGACCAAAAATTGTACTAACATTATATATAGTACGATAAATGATGATGCATGTCACCTAAAATTATAGGAGTATCATTGAAAACTATGTTCAAATACGAATCCAACGATATTGTTTTTGTTGACATGCACTAACATTTTGTCAGTTAAATCTTCAGCCAAATTCAAAGGGGGATAAACCACGACCGATGTAGTCATACTAGTGTAGAGGGCGGCGCTGCACGGGAGTCTCACCCCGCTCGTGGCACGGTAGTAAAGCCGTCATGTCACAAAACCCAACCACTCCCAATAATAAGTGGCCTGGTAAAATAAACGGACAAGCAACCATCACATCCCTCCGTCTTTTTTGCATTTCATCTCTCTGCATTTACTTTCTTTGGTTCATCTTGCACACTCGATCCCTAGCTACTACTCCTAGTATCCCTAGCTACTACTCCTAGGGCCAGTTCTTTTGGCGGCTTCCCCAGCTTTTCCCATAAGACTAGTCACAGTGTAGAGTAACATTAAGGCGCCTCACTCATTTATTTGGGCTTCTAAACTACTACTAGTAGTACCTCCGTCCTGGTTTATTCCTCACCATTGTAATTTGTGCTAAATTTTGACCAAAGATTTAACTGATAAAATGTTAGTGCATGTGACATGCACTAACATTTCATTAGTTAAATTTATGATCAAAATTTGACACAGATTACAATGGGGACCAATAAACCAGGACGGAGGTAGTAGTTATGGGATTACTAATCTAGAAGCCTAAAAGAACTGGCCCCTGGTACTCCTACTAGTAGTAGTACTCAAGTTGGAATTCCAATTGCACGGCACAACTTGTTAGGAAAAAAATTCGATACAGGGTGTAGGAAGCGGTTTGGGAATTTGCATGCCTTTCCGACCAGTGAGATACTCCGTACAAAGTACGACAGAGAAATAACCACAGAGAAGGAAGCTAAAAGTAAACAATCAAACGAGCATTTTTGCATTCGTTTTGCATTGAATCGTTTCACAAGCTTGACTAGTGCTGTTTTTCTACTTTTACAAAAGCCGCATCTTAATGTTAAAACGTGCATTTGCACGTACATAAGTAATAGTACTACTCCCTCCATCTAGGTGTATAAGTCTTCCCTCCTTCTTGGTCACGGTGCACAACCAAAGATGACTTATTGACCTGGACGGAGGGAGTAGCACAGTCTGCAAGCATATATAGAGAGAGACGTGTAGTGCGATAGTATATGGTAAAGTTTGTGCTATATGCACGTACTTACAAAATGCGTACGAATACACAAGGTTTCCAAACTTTCCCTTTTACATACTTAATTAAGGATGCTAAAAATTCCTGAATGTTCGAGATTTATCATTTGCGTCCCAAAACTAATGAGATCGCCTTACGAAACAAAAATTATACTCCTCCTAAAAGCCACGGCGCTGGCAGGAGCGCTTGCAGCGCGCCACGAGTGCCCTGTTGCGCGGCCGTTTCCCAGCGCGCCGACACAACGCCTCTTCCTCAGTCTCGCAACTCGCGAGGTGCTGATTGCCGGCTTGCCGGCGGGCGAGCGCGATCTCACCGGTGTGGTGATCCGGCGCCAACAGGTACTCCTCCTCGCTGGAAGCATGCACCTGGTCCATGTACCGCCCAGCGTAGCTGAGGCGCTTGGGCCCGACTGCACTCAGGGCTTCGGCACGGACGTCCTCCGCCACCTTCACGGCCCTCGAACGAGCCTTCTGCCAAAGAGCCAATTGCCTGACTCTCTCGGACGCGACATAGGCCTCCCAGGCAGCTTGTTCCGCGGTGCGCTTCTCTTCCTCGGCCTTCTTCTCCGCCTCTATTTTGGCGCGCTCTGCTGGAGGCAAAGCCTCCCACAAGGCGACATACATTTCTTTCCAAAGCTCCTCAAGGCTGGGGGGGCTCGGCGGGCGGCGCGGCGTTCTCCTCCTAGCAAGGAGCCGACGCGTCCTCCGACGCTCATGCTGGCGAGATTGGGAACGCCGACGCGACCACCTCGACGCGTCGCGGCGAGGAGCGGAACGCCGACGCGTCCTCCTCGACTAGTGGCGGCGAGGAACGGAACGGCGACGCGTCCTCCTCGACTAGTGGCGGTGAGGAACAGAACAGCGATGCGTGACCATCCGCGCGGTGCAGCGAGGGGCGCCTAGGGCTTGGGAGGGGCGATGCCATGGTGGTCGACGTGAGCGGGAGGGGGAGGAGATAGCGTTGAACGTGAACGTGAGGGGGAGGAGATAGCGATGAACGTGAACGTGAGGGGGAGGAGATAGCGATGTCGTGGGAGGCGCAGTATTTATAGCGAGCAATGGCACACCTACGTAAGATATGGACTGAGCTGCACTGACTTAACTGCAGGTCCAGTTGCGTCACTGACATGTGGTCCAGAGCCCTGTTGGGCCCATATGTCAGTGAACCAATGCACCTGCAGTTAAGTAACAGCTACGTGGGCATATTTGTTGGAGTAAATTACGGGGGAGGGAAGGGGTGGAAATATTGCTGGTCACAACGGATTGGACGAGCACGGGGGGGAGGAGAGTCATGCATGCAGATTTTGTCCACACGGGGTGGAGTGTTGGGACCGCCGGAGGGAGAAGGAGAGTCTGGCAGGCATATTGTTTCCACACATGGAGAGGAAAAGATATGATGAACGGGCTTCCTGCAGGTATGGGGAACGGTGCATAATAAATCTCAACTTGCATGCCGGGCTAGGTATAGTCTCAAGTCATTAAAAACATACACGCCCCACACATGTTCATATTTCAAGGTGCACAAAATTATTGCATGCGATGATTAAGGCTGGCCAGAATGGTGGTATCTTAGCTGGTATCATGCACACGGAATAGCAAACATGCTGATGTGGCAAAGAATTAAATAAGAGGGGGGGTTAGAGTAACTAGTGTTCATGCATGCATTGGTAAACACATTTTTTTGTGAAGAACGACAAAAACTATTCCACCGGCTCTATCTTGCTAAGAGTAGGTCAAAATTTTGAATCGAGCCCTTTAAACTAGAAGGGAGGTAGTAGTACTCTAATAGCTAACCTTGGCCCTGTTTGGATCCATGTGTTAGAGTTAGTTTGGGTTAGTTTGAACTCAACTAACCCAAAAAAAATCTAACCCACCCAAGACGTGCTTTATACTACTCATTACAATCAGTATTGTAGATATTGTTATTTTTAGTATAAACGGTTGACGGAAGTAAAAAGGACCAGAGGGAGTAGCATGCATGCGGAGTACGCAAAACAAATTTCTCATTTATAGCCAGTCGAAGTCTCAAAGGGCGCGACCGCGCGAGGGAGGCGAAGGTCGTGGGAGGCGCGACGGTTGACAGAATTAATTGAAGTTACACACAAGCCGGCATGGTGTGCGAACAGGCAGAAGCTATACCGTCAGGCCTACGATATGGGTCTAGTAGACATGACATCTAGTGGGTCCTGCATAGTTCTCGAGAACTCTTTGGGGGCTTGCTGCCATTTATCCACCGGGCAAGCCAGCAACCCCACGCCGTTCGCACGCCCTACTCGTCCCCGTCTTCTACTAGTACAATACCTTAAAACAGTTTGCTCCTAGTCGTCCCGTCCTTCCACATTATGTCAGTTACACTAATCCTAACCCTCCTCCCAAATCCATGGCATCCCAAATCTCCATGATCGGCGGTGAGTACAACGTTAGAACCATCACCGGCGATGAGTTCGACATCATCTACACCCGTTTTTCCGCAACGGTGAAAGAATGCCTTGCTCGCTTCAAACGCATGTTCGAAAACTCAAATGATGAGTGGGTCGCGGGGCTAGATGTTGAGTACACCACAGTCCTAGGAAGCGAGAAGAAACTAAAAGAGGCAGAGAAGATGAAGCCCGCCGTGATCCAGATTTGCGTGCATGACTTATGCTTGGTCTACCACAAATGCCATGCCGACGTTGAGTGCGAGGAATTTAAGAAGTTCCTCAAGGGCGGCCGAGTCAAATTCGTTACTGTAGACTTTAGGAACGACAAGGAAATCCTGGGTCAGATAGGCCTCGTTGTAGGCGACCCATTCGGCCTCGAGAAGGAAGGGCTGGTGTCCTCCTCTCAGCCTTCAATGCTGACCCTGGCAGCAGCCATGATTGATCGTTCGTACGCTAAACTTAAGAAACCTCATCACGAGTTTCATCATGCATGGGAGTCGAAGATATTAGATGAAGATCACATCCTGTACGCAGCAATTTATGCCTACCTTTGTTTAAATATCTACTAGGGTTGGATGAAGAAGCAGAGCCCAGTGTCCGGTTCAAGCAAAGAAGTGTCGGCGAAGAGGAAGAGGGACGAGGACGAAGTCGAGGACGTGGACTCTGTCGGATCTGGGGTTCCGACAAACCCTTAAGGTTCGAACATTGGGGTGCACACGAAGTCTTTCCCTCCTACCAATCTACGCCCTAGCTCGCTAAGATCTCACGGACGAACTCGACGAACTCACAACACAAAGAGACACGGGATATATACTGTTTTGGGCCACCGTTGTGGTGTAATACCCTACTCCAGTGTGGTGGTGGTGGATTGCCGCTTGGGCTGATGATGAACAGTACAGAGGGAAGAACAGCCTCCTGAGGTTGAGGTGTTCTTGTGCTTGGTGGCTTAGCGGGTGAGAGCTGGGTGAACTGCTTGATGCGCTATCAGATGCCCCCTACTGTGGTGGCTAGCTCTACTTATATAGGCCCTGGTCCTCTTCCCAAATATTGAGCGGGAAGGGAGCCAACAACGGCGGGCAAATTTGAAGGGGACATCTAGTACAAGCTATCCTGACAAAAGTGGTACTCCTCGCCTGCGCTGGCCTCCTTAGCACGAAAGAGGAAACAAGGACGCTGCGCACTCTGGCCTCGATCGTCATGGCTCACGTCATGAGAGCCTCGTGAGGTTTGCCCCGCCTTGATATCTCCGCTCCTCCTGAGCCTGCCTGACTAGGCCGCTCCTGAGGAGGTCTTGCATCGTCCGCCTCATGAGGCTTGGCCCCTCGCGAGGGTCTTGGATGCCTTGTTGATGAAGATAGGCCATACGGCCTGCTGGCTTAGCCATGCCGTAGGCCGCAGGCAGGCAAGTCTGGGGACCCCCATTCCAAGGACGCCGACAGTAGCCCCCGGGCCCAAGGTGCGCTCGGGCTTGGCTTCGCGGCGAAGCCAAGGGTCAAGTACGGAGCACCGCAGGCCCCAAAAGCCTGCGGCCTCGGTTGACGCGTGGCGGCTGATTGGACGTGGGCGTCTCCGCTTCCCCACGCTGCCTCGACAACTGCTTGGCCTCACAAAAGACTGGCGCAGGCAGCACTTTCCTTCATGGCTTCTTCCTCGCTCCAAATCCCCTTTCTTGCTCTTCACCACCGCTACCTCCTGATCCGCTCCAATCTTATCCTGAGTCCACAATCCATGGCGTCGCGCAAGGTCAAGACTTCCTCAGCACCGGCTTGGTATGAGCCGGCCCTTGAGGCACCCACCGTCACGGAGAAGAGCCTCGCCTCCACGCGCCTGCTGACGGCGGGTAAGAGCAATGAGTGGGGGGAGACCGAGCCCTGGCTTCCCTCTGACGTGCCGGAGCCCGAGGAAAGCACCTTCTTCCCCTTCTTCTCGAGCAGTGTCGCCGTCGGGTTGGTTCCTCCCTTCTTTGATATCTTTTATGAAGTCCTCGACCACTACGGGCTGCAGGCCTTGCATCTTCATCCCAACTCTGTCTTCCTCCTGTCCATTTTCGCCTACTACTGTGAGGCGTACCTGGGCGTGATGCTGTCCGTGGCGTTACTGCGCCATTTCTTCTTCCTTCGTGTCAGCGAGGGTCATATCTCCGGATGCGCTAACTTCGTCGCAGCCAGCAAGGCCAACTCGATCTCGACCACCGGGAAGAGGGCCGACAACATTCGATCCAAATGGGTCATGATGGACGCCAAGCGCGCCGATCCGCGTCTGGTGTTGCCAACGGCAGCGCCCTCTTCCAAGGGGGAGTGGCCCAAGGCAGAGCTTGCCGATGAGCGGGCATCGTTGGTGTTGGGGCAGATGGTGACCGACTTGAAGGCGGGCAATGCGAGGGCGGCCAAGGTGACAGGTGTCATGCTCCTAAGGGAGTTCTTGACGCTGCGAGTCGCCCGCTCCAGGCATGCGCACGCCCCCTGTGGGAGCTTGAAGAAGAGGGAAACAAGGCCCGCCTGAGGCCGAGGGCCCTGCCTAAGGATGCGCTGGCCACTGTTCTGCGCCTCATAGTTGGGGACAACCAGGAGTACCCGCCAAGTGCCTTCGTTCCCCTGTTCCAGCGTAGGGATCGGGAGGAATTCATCGCCTCCAGGCAGACCTTTGACATGTGTGGGCTGGTGCACCGGCGCTCCCAGGAGCCCCTGCGGCACCGAAACCGGTGGAGGTGTCTTCTGATGAGTCCCGCGAGGAAAGGGAAGAGGAGGTGGACTCGGAGAATACTCTGGAAGAGGTGGGGGAGACTTCCCCTCTGAACAAGGCCAAGATCCTCCGCGCCCTTCCTGACGATGCCAAGGCCGATGCCTGCCAAGGGAAGAGGGAGCAGCCCGATGAGGAGCAGGTCGTCGCTGGTCCCTCGGGATGCTGCCCCCGTCTCGACGCCGCCTGAAGCTACCTCCAGCCCTCCTGTTGCGCCGTCTTCTGCCCCCAGGATCCGCGCGCCTATTTCCCGGGCTCCGCAACTTTCGGGCTTGAAGCTCCCCAAGCGGAAGGTAGAATACGTCGCGATGGATCGGTAAGTGCCTTGAGCTTCGTCTTGTCCCCAGTTGTTCTTGTTATTTCCTGACGTTCACCCTTGGTTGACCAGGCCGACGCCCTTGGCGAAGAAAAGGAAAGAGGACACGGTGGCCGCGCCTCCTTCCGTGGAGAAGGGAGGCAGCAGCACTCGCACTTCCCCAACCCGGTCGCCCTCGCGAGGCCAAGAAGAGCGTCGTCATGGGGAGTCAGCCCCCATGGTCCCTCTGGCTCCTGAGGTGCCTGCGTCTGGCTCGGCTGAAGAGGTCCCAGCTGCTCCGGAACCCGTGATCTCCCAAGCCCTGGTGACGATGTCGCTTCCTCCCACTGCTACGCCTCCGCTCCCTGGTTCTTCTGCTCCTGCTGCTACTCTGGAACATGCTCTTTCGGACATGACCCAGCTGCAGGCGGATCTCCTGAGCGCGGACCCACTCCTTGTTGCTGGGCGCCTGGAGCTGGCTCCACTCCGACTTGGCTGTTCGCGCGGCGCTGAGCCAGGCCGCTGCGGCTTCTGAGAAGGAGAAGCAGAGTGCCGCCAACGCCGCAGCCGATCGAGAGACGGCGTTGAAAGACGCCAAGGCCGCCCGTGACCGCTGCCAGGTGCTAGAGGACGAGTTGCAGAGCCTGCGCGACAAGCACACCGAAGAAACACGCTGCCATCAAGCGAAGGAGGAGGAAATGAAGGCCCGGGAGGACGCCATCAGGAACCGTGATGCTGAGCTGGCGGAGTTGGGGAGGGCGTAGGCCGCTGAGCGCAACCGGTTGGAAGAGTTGGAGCGGAAGGCGGAGACGAGGGAGGCCGATCTCGATGCCAAGGCGCGAGTCCTGACCGAAGACCGCGCGGCTTTTGCCGACCTCGAGAAGAGATCTCGCGAGGCACTGAAGACGCTCTACGAGCACGACCTGGAGAAGTCACTGGCCATCGATGAGGAAGTCGTTGAAGGCGTTGGTCCCATGGCGGAGGCGGAAGCTCATGTCCTGTCTTCAGCTGCATTGACCCGCGTCTTCAGCCACTTGCACCTTCGTGACCCCAACGCTTATCTTGACGAGCTGCTAGAGACTGTGGCCGAAGATCAATACGAGGCTGCCGCCGCAGCCGTGCAAGGTCAAGTGGAGGCCTTGCTGAAGAAGTTCTGCGGCTTTGTCCCCGCTCCTCGGTCCGGCGATGTCGCTGATCCTGCGGCTGGTGGTGAAGGTGAAGACAACGTCACTCACGAAGTAGCACCTTCCGCAGGTGATGGCGGTGCCCGGGAGTGACCTGCGGCTATTCTCCCGTTTTGTTCCTGCAACATGCATTAGGCCTTGTGGAGGCGTTTAGACTTCTCATTTGCTATCGTGAGAACAGCGTGTTTGTAATATTTTCTTCGAGATTTTGCGATTTCCTTCCTATTTGGTTTGCGTTCTGCGTCGGCAGAGCCCGGCCCCGCGCATACCTCAACCGCCATTGGGCCGACCGGAGACCAGGACAGACCACAGAGTGAGGAGCTACGTGACCAGTAAGGCTCCTGAGTCGCGATGCTCAGGAGTCCCCCTTGACGCGCAAACAGCTTTATAGGGAGAGTTTGCGAGGATAGATTAATGTTCTATGTCGGCAGAGCCCGGCCCCGCGCATACCTCAACCGCCATTGGGCCGGCCGGAGACCAGGACGGACCAAGGAGTGAGGGGTTACATGACCAGTTAGGCTCCTGAGTCGCGATGCTCAGGAGTCCCCCTTGACGTGTAAACAATTTCCATACCTGCCCTCGCCGAGGCCTTAGGAGGGGCGTGCGACGCCCAGGCCCGGGAGACCTGGTTGGGTGGCGTGCTCTTGGGTGCGATCCGAGCGCAGCCCCCGTGCCCCGCCCCCTCGCGTGGCTCTCCCAAGGGGAGGCGTTGCGGTGGGGCTGGACGCTGAGCTCTGGGCTCCCTGAGGTTGGTACGACCATGGGGCCGCCCTCAGTTGTTTATCACCAGCACGGAGCATAGTGCTTCCACTTGTGCACAGGCATAGCTGCTCCTCGGCAGTGTCGACGGCTAGCATGGAGCATGGTGCTTCCACTTGTGCGTGGGATGGGGGCCCCCCTCCGGGAGGAGCCCCCGGGGCGTGTACAACCCCGCCCTGACACATGGCTTGCACGGCAGGGCTGCGAGGTGTATCTGGGCACTCGTGAGCCAGCGCGGGACTCACGAGGCCCTACCTCAAGGTGGGTTGCGCCTGGTCTTGAGTCTTGGTCACTGTGTGTTCCTGCAAGGCGGTTAGATGCAAGCACTCTAGGTCCTCAGGTCCCGGCCCTCGAGCAAGCTCAGCCACCGCTGGTATGCCAGGTCGCGATGCCGTGGTCAAGGCCAGGGGTGAGGGCTGGAGAGCCAGTAAGAGCTCTTGAGTCGCGATGCTCAGGAGCCCCCCTTTTAACGCGCAAGCGAATTGCATAGGATGAACAAACCCGTGGCGGGTGGCGATCGAGCCGGCGATAACTGTAAGCAGGTTAATCATGGAAAGCAATTCAACTTGGGTAAATGCAGGAAGATACATGCCACTGGGTCCGGCCCGAGCGGCTTGGGGATGATGCAGCCTGAGGGGCGCCTCCAGCAAGGTAAGCTAAAGACATAAGCAAAAGGGATACACGCCGCAGGGACGGACCCATGCGACCTGGGAATAATGCAGCCCGAGGGGCGCTCCCAGCTAAACGAGCTTGGAAGATGTCACCTAGTTCTATAGACGAAGTAGAGTTGGTGCGGCTGAAGGCGTACGTCGAAGAAATGACTCCTCATGAGCCACCGGAGCCCTGAGCCTCGGGAGGCTCTGGGGGCTCGGGAGGTTCCTTGAAGACCGTCTCCATCTCCTCCAGGACGGCGTGGTACCTAGCCTCCTGAGCTGCCAGGACACGCCGCATGTTGCGGTGATAGGCTGACGCCACGCTCGGCAAGCCGAAGGGCATGCGAACGTAGTTGTGTGGCGGGCCCTCGCAGCGGCCCACACGCGATGGCTAGAAGCGCTCCTGAGATGCGGCCCTATTGAGCCCGGGGACGTCGATGCAGACACGCAGCCCAGCATCCTCGCCTGGATGGGGAGCTGCACCTCGTGAGCGGCTGTCGCCGCGCATGGCTCTTCCGTCTTGCAGTTCCTGAGTGGTCTTGGTGATGAACTCCTGAGTGGTGGGCACTCCTTTCCCTGTGCTCTCCTGAGGAACACGTGCCGCGAAGGACGCCTCCAAGTGGTGCCCAAACGCCTCGCTCTTGAGGTTGGCAAGGTCTGAGGCCCTCCAGAAGGGAGCTCCTGAGCCCTGTCCGAGGAGGGCGCCGAGCGCGCCTTCCTATGCGATGGAGGGAGGCGCCCCTGGCGCGGACGCTGATCCTGATGAGGCTCCTGCCACGACGCCATCCTCCTGAGGTCCTGCACGGCGCAGCTGCTTCTTCTTGGGGATGGCCTCCGGAGGGCCTTCACTTCTGCTATCGGGGTCGTCGATTGCTGTAGCTTGGAAGGCGCGCTCAAGGGAGCACACCGCATCTCTCTCTTCACACGGGACCGTGATGATTCCTCCGCTTCCCGGCATCTTGAGGACGTTGTAGCCATGGTGGGTGACTGCCATGAACTTGGCTAGGGCCGGATACCCGAGGATGGCGTTGTACGGCATGAGGATGTGCGCGACGTTGAAGTCGATGAGCTCGGTGCGGTAATTCTTGTGCTCTCCGAAGGTGACAGGCAGGCATACCTGCCCTATCGGTGTGGTGGAACCGTCAGTCCTCTTAAGAAAGATTTTGTAGGCTGGAGCTGCTCGTATGGCACTTGGAGGTTGTCGAACGTATCGACGGACAGGACATTGAGCCCAGCGCCGCCGTCGATGAGGGTCTTGGTAACCTGCACATTGCTGATGACTGGGGAGCACAACATCGGGAGGGTGCCGGTGGTGGCCGCGCACTTGAGCTGATCTGCCGAGTTGAAAGTGATGGCAAACTGGGACCACTTGAGCGGGCACGTGGCCTCGAGCTTGGGGAGCACCGCGCTCACCTCGCGAGCAAACTGCTTGGAGATGCGCTGAGAGGCTGGGGCCTGGGCACCGCCCAAGATGCAGGCGATTGCGCGCGGCTCCTGGAAGCCCCCAGCCCCCTCGTCCTGATGGTGGTCATCGTTCCTTCTTGGCGGTGGCAGCGGGGGGAGACCGGCGTTGCCTTGACGGCGATCCTCACGAGGCTGATCCCTCCAGGCGCCCTCGCGAGGATGGTCCTGCCAGCGGTCCTCACGAGGCCTGTCGCGCCATTCCTGCCGCGGGGCACGGTCGTCCCAGCGTCCGCCTCCACGTCCTCCTCCACGGTCGTAGCCCCGGTCGCTGCGCTCGGGGCATCGACCGAAGCTCTTCCTTCATCTTGACGTCGCGGATGCCGTCAGAGAACGCAGAGATGATTGCCTCGTCCGTGACCTTGGGGATCTTGAGGCGGGTGTTGTTGAAGCGCTGGATGTACTTCTGGAGGGTCTCTCCTGGTTGTTGCTTGATGCGGCGCAGGTCACCCGCGGCCGGAGGGCGGTCGCACGTGCCCTGGAAGTTGGCGACGAAGCGGTCGCGCATCTCGTCCCAGGAGGAGATCGAGCCGTGCTGCAGGTTCAGGAGCCAGGAGCGGGCTCAATCCTTGAGAGCCATGGGAAACCAGTTCGCCATGACTTTCTCATCGCCGTTGGCTGCTTCGATGCTCAGCTCATAGAGCTGCAGAAACTCCGCGGGGTCGGCGGTGCCATCGTAGCGAGGAGGCAGGTCCGGCTTGAACTTGCCTGGCCAGGCGACGCTACGCAGCTCGGGGGTGAAGGCGCGGCAGCCGGCCGTGGTTGCTGGGACCCGCTTCAGATGTGGAGCTTGGTCTTGACGAGGTCCGCGAGGCGCCACCGCGGGCGGTGCGCGGTCTTGACGAGGCGGCGCGGGAAGAGCGGGTGCAGCTTCTCGCGGCCGTGGGATTTCTTGGCAGCTTCTCTCTTCGCGCGCGGGCACCGGGCATGGCGGATCATGCCACGGGGTCGCGCGCCTTGGTGCCAAGGCACCGTCTTGGGGCAGAGGTGGTAGAGGCACGCCATGAGCCACATCGCCCGTGGCTGGTTGAGGGTGAGGTAGAGAGAGGGACGGCGCCGGGGAGCCCCCTGTGGCGCGGACGAGCTCGGCGACGCGGTCGAGCCACTCCTCATAGAGGTCGCCGACGGGGCGGTAGCGCAGGAGTTCGTTCGTGGCGAGGAGCGCGGCCCGCACCTCCATGGGAGCGCGGCGAGCGTGAGACGAAGAACCGGCCGGGGTCAGCGACGGAGTGGCGGTGCGGCCGTCCTGCCGCACCGAAGGATGCAGCGAGGACGCCTGCTGCTCGTTCCCCGCTGGGCCAGTGGCAGCGTTGGCGGCGGGGGACGGAGAATGACGAGGTGACCCGCCGACGGGAGCCGTCTGAGCAACGCGGGCGGTGACGGCAGCCCGACACTCAGCTCGAGCACGGCGAGCGTCCGCCATGGAGACGATGGAGTGACAAACTGATGGAAGGGAAGCTACGGCGCACCCCTACCTGGCGCGCCAAATGTCGGATGCGGGGTGTCAGGACCCCGATTCCAAGTCACACCGATCTAGCCTGTAACACCTCATATCACATTGCGGCCTCACGCACGGTACTCCCACGGGTGTCGCCTTACCATGGCCCGGGACCGTTTGCGCCTTTTGGCTCACGTATATGACAATGTCGCTAGCATCCATATGACAGAGAACCCGGGCCGACATGGCTAGTCGTGAACCCAAAGCGGCACTAACGTGTGGGGACAGACATACATGAATCAACATCGAACGTGTCGGTCAGCAGCGTGTGAATCCGGGCTGTAGCACTGGGCTAACAGGACTCCGGGAACCCGGGCTGTAGCAGGCTAGGCAGGACTCCGGATGTCACCGCGTGACATTTCCCCGAAGGGACAGACACAGGAACGATATGAATCACATGCCGGCCAGTCAGGTGTCCAGAGTAGTAGTGCTGGGCTAGCAGGACTCCGGTGAACCGGGCTGTAGCGGACTACTATGGCTCAAGGAGGCACTAAACTACATTTCCCCATAAGAGAGGCTGCCAAGGATAAACAACTAGATTGTCGGATCCCACACATACCAAGCATTTCAATCATACACACAATATGCTCGATATGTGCAAATACAACATGGCATCACAACAAAACTCTACAACTCAAGTACTTTATTTAAAGGGCTCCGGAGAGCCTTACATAACTTGTTCATACAGATAGGGGTCACATGACCCGACACTCAAGTCATACAATCATACAAGCACATGCGGAAGCAAACTGTCTGGGTACAGACGCTAGAAAGAAAGAAGGCTTGACGAAGCCTGTCTATCTACGTAGGCCCTTCACAAGCCTAGATCACCACCTGGGTGGCAAGTCACTCGTCGTCGTCGAGTTCTACGTAGAACCCATCAGAAGGGGCGGTGTTGTCGTATGAAAACAGTAATTGAAGCAACATGAGTACAAAGGTACTCAGCAAGTCTTAAAACAGATCCTACTATACATGTTCATTCTCAAGAAGGTAGTGGGGTTATTGCAGCAAGCCAGCTTTGACTCTTGGCTAAGCTATCCTACGATACACCACTTGTGAAATAGTTTTCGCACATGAGTCCACTAATCACCATCTCAATACCCCACCGTGGATCCTCCCTCGTCATCCCACGAGAGGGCCATCCGCGGTACTCACACTTATCTTGAGGCTTTTAGTAGTATCCATTTACTTGTCTATGAACTGCATAAGCGACCAAGTAGTCCTTTACTGCGGACACGGCTATTCGAATAGTTTTATACCCTGCAGGGGTGTAATTCGTCACACACGCTCTCACCACTTATCGTCGCTACACGACGTGTAGTCGGCAACCTTCAAGCGGAAGCCCAACGTGGGTGTCGGCCACAGCCTACCTAAACACTCGAGTCTCTAGTCCAGGTTTATCGCCTATTTAGGTTCCATCCGCAGGGAGTCCGGCCGAGGTTTCCACATACGGCCCCAAACGATGTGTGCAGGGTTCCCGGACACCAAACGGGCGACTCGGTACACCGTGCCACGAGCCTACTGCATCACAGCCCACCCCTTGGTCAGCGCTGTCCACGGCCTCCAGCTTACTACAAACACCAGAAACTACGTGCAACTCCTGGACAGAGGACAAGGGTGATTAAGAAGCCGAGGGGGTCCATTGGTTTCGGGCCCAATGCGTGGTAGTAGCTGAATCTTAAATCACGCATACAGATCTCAGTTCTTAGGGACGGTCTCAATGAAACAACCCACCATGTACTCCTACATGGCCTCCCATCGATACCTTTACCAAATCGTATTCAACACCTCACTCTCATTACCGACACACACACTTTCACTCTAGTTCATCACCCTGATGAGCCAGACCTGACACAACTCTAAGCGTAGTAGGCATAGCATTGTAGGAACACAACATGGCTCAATCAACTCCTACACATGCTAGTGGGTTTCATCTAGTTACTGTGGCAATGACAGGTCATGCAAAGGAAAGTGGGTTCAACTACCGCAACACACAGCAGTTTGAATCGCGTTGTCTTAATGCAGTAAACGAGAGGAGAAGCGAGAAGATGGGTGGTGGGATACTGCCCTTCAGTTGGATACTCGTGAATATCCTCGGAGGCAGAACCTACCACAATGAGCATACTGAAGCACAATCAACACCAAGCAAGTGCAACAATATGATGCATGCATGAGACATGGCAAGATGGATGTATTGGGCTAATGCAACTAAGGCCAGATGGGTTTGCACTATTTTGAATCAAAGATTCAAATTCCAAGTTCATAAATGGCCCATGTTAGTGCTTTATCTTGTTCTGCAATAAACAGTAGATTAACTTGCTTAAACATGCATGAAACCAGTACAGATGGATAGAATGGATTTTTCTGATCATTTTTCATATATAAATCTTTTCATTCTGAGCTATAGATTATTTTCTATGATTTTTTCAAGTTTTTGATAATTTCTGGAATTTCCAATATAAGAATAATTCCAGTAATTAAATTGCTTAATGCGTCAGCAGTGTGTCAGGATGATGTCAGCGGTCAACGGGGTCGTCCAGGTCAAACTGACGTGTGGGTCCCCTGTGTCAGTGTCACTGTTAGGTAATTATCTAATTAGGATTAATTTTAACTTTAACTCAGATTAACTAGCAGGCGGGCCCCACTTGTCAGTGACTATGGGGGGGTCAACCTGTGGTCAAACCACGCTGACTCGCCGGCGTTTAGCCGCCGACGACGTCCAGACGCGGCGGTGGAGTGCGGGATCCCTCCTCAGGCGACCAAATGGACGGCGGAGAGTACCTACGTGTAGCTGGGGGCGAACCGCGTCGACTGGTGGTGGTGGTGGAGCTCGGGGTCGCCGGAATCGACGCCGGCGATGAGCCGTGCGGCTGCCGGGGTACGGCCGTAGTTGAATCCGTTGCTAGAGAGCACAGCGAGGAACGTGAGATGGTGCTACGGGTCCCTGGCGATGCGGTGGAGCTAACGGCCACGGTGGTGTGACCGTTAGATGGCCGGAGCCTCGTCGGCGACGAGCTCGTGCGGCGGCGCGTACGGGTGAGCTACGTGCGGTGGCTACGGAGCTCGAGAGAGAGAAAGGAGAGGATGGGAAGGTGGCCAGGCTCACGGCGGTTGCGACGGAGCGGACGGCGAGGTCGGAGGCGCGCTGTTGCAATGGTGATGGCGGAGGGGATCTCCGACGGTGAGCGGCGAAGGCGAGGTCGAAGGTGAGGCTTCGGGGCAAGCGAGCGCTCGGGGCTCGGCCCGCTCGAAGGAGGGGGCGATGGCGGAGCTGTTGGACACGGTGGGACGGCGCGAGGTCGACGGTGGGCGCGGCTACTCCGGCGAGGTGGCAGCGGCTGCATCCGCCATGGTGGGGGAAGGCGAGGGAGAGGCGATGGGGGAGAATGGGGGTGTCCAGAGGCTCGGGGGCGCGTCTAGGGGGTCGTCCAATGCATCCATGGGCGAGGCGGCAAGCAGGTGGCGCCGTGGCGAGCTCGCGCTCGCCGGCGTCACCTCTCTGCCTGCTCTGGCGAGAGCAGGCAGCTGACTGGCGCGGGCCAGCACAGTGCTGGGCTGCCAGGTAAGTCCTTCTGCTTTCTGTTTTCTCTCTTTTTATTTATTTATGTCCTGTGTGTTGAAATAGTAAAAATACTATTTCATTTGGAAAAATCCTGAAAATATTCTGGGGCACCTTTGAAATTATTCTCAACAGCCTAAAAATACCTTCAAGATTATTTGGGCATTTGAAAATATTTATAGGATTTAAAATGCCCAAATGCAAATGCTTATGGCTTGTACAAAAATCCAAGATGGCCTCCAAAAATATGAAACCATTTTTGGCAGAGGTTTTAGCCAGAACCAAAGATGGTGAACATTTATGGAGGGCATTTCAGGTTCATTGAAAAGGATTTTAGTAAACCCTAGTTGTTTCAGGGGGGGTGCTGGGGGTTTCTGGCATCCCCATTTCAGGTTTCTGTGAAAAATAGACATGATGCAACACTCTAATGCATGAACTAGCTAGGATGTGACAACTCACCCCCACTCAAAAGAATATCGTCCCGAGATTTAGGATCCGTTGGGAAGAAGGTGGGGTACTCAAGTCGAAGACGATCCTCCCTTTCCCAAGTAGCTTCTTTCTCGGAATGGTGTGACCATTGAACTTTGAGAAACTTGATGTTTTGGCGTCGAGTGGTACGCTCGGCTTGATCAAGGATGCGAACGGGATATTCCCGATATGTGAGATTATCTTGGAGATCAAGCGTTTCGTGGTCCACTCCACGGATAGGATCCGAGAAGCAACGCCTGAGTTGGGAAACGTGGAAGACGTCATGAACCTTGGAAAGATGCAGAGGTAGTTCCAATTGGTAGGCAACTTCTCCTCGCTTGGCAAGAATGCGAAAGGGTCCAATGTAACGAGGAGCCAATTTGCCTTTGATACCGAATCGATGGGTCCCCTTTAAAGGAGTAACCCGAAGGTAAGCCTTCTCGTCAACTTCATAAGTCATAGCCTTATGTTTGCGGTCATAATGGCTCTTTTGGCGACATTGGGCTGTTTTCAATTTCTCACGAATAATGCGAACCTGCTCTTCTGCTTCCTGAATCATATCCGGGCCAAAGAGTTGTCTTTCCCCGGTTTCTGACCAGTTAAGAGGCGTTCGACATTTTCGTCTATAGAGAACCTCGAAAGGGGCTTTGCCCAAGCTAGCTTGATAACTGTTGTTATAAGCGAACTCGGCGAATGGAAGGCATTTCTCCCAATCCATGCCAAACGAGATGACAGAAGCTTGGAGCATATCTTCCAGAATTTGATTAACTCGTTCTACCTGACCACTTGATTGAGGGTGAAAGGCGGTGCTAAAAGAGAGACGAGTTCCCATAGCATTTTGGAAACTTTCCCAAAATCGAGAGGTGAAGAGACTTCCACGGTCTGAATTAATTTCCAATGGAACAGCATGAAGAGACACTATTCGGGAGATGTACAAGTCTGCTAGCTGGCTAGCGGTTATACTCTCACGAACAGGTAGGAAGTGGGCTACTTTGGAAAGACGATCGACAACAACGAAGATAGCATTATTCCCTCTCTTGGTCCTGGGAAACCCGGTAATGAAATCCATACCGATTTTATCCCATTTCCATTCAGGAATAGCCAGAGGCTGAAGGGTGCCAGCAGGCCGTTGATGCTCTGCTTTAACACGACGGCAGACGTCGCAATTAGCAATGTATTGAGCAATTTCTCTCTTCATCCTAGTCCACCGAAACCTCTGGCGTAGGTCTTGATACATTTTAGTACTACCGGGATGAATGGTGAGAGGAGTTTCATGAGCTTCCTTAAGGATCAATCGCCTCAGGTTGCGTACCTTGGGAACCACTAGGCGGTCTCCAAAGAACACAACACCTTGGTCATCAACGGAGAAACAATCCACAACTCCTTTCTTGATGTTTCTCTTAATTTGGGAGATTCCCGGATCTACCTTCTGAGCTTTGATGATCTGATCCGTGAGGGTAGGTTTCGCCACCAGGGTGGATAGAAATCCTCGAGGAACAATGTGAAGGTTAAGCTTACAGAATTCCTCGTGGAGAAGTGGTTGACTTTGTTGTAACATCAAGTTGTTACAATAGGATTTACGGCTTAGCGCATCAGCCATGACGTTGGCTTTGCCCGGGGTGTAAGTTATTCCTAAGTGGTAATCTGTGATCAACTCGACCCAACGTCTTTGCCTGAGATTCAAATCCGGTTGGGTGAAAATGTATTTCAGACTCTGGTGGTCGGTGAAAATCTCGCAACGATTACCGAGAAGGTAATGTCGCCATGTTTTGAGTGCATGGACTACGGCTGCAAGCTCTAGATCATGTGTGGGATAATTATCCTCATGTGGACGCAACTATCGGGAAGCGTAGGCAATCACATGACGATCTTGCATGAGTATGCAACCTAGTCCTTGTCGCGAGGCGTCGCAATAGATAACAAAGTCCTTAGAAAAATCTGGTGGTATGAGTACGGGGGCAGATGTCAGGCGTCTTTTTAGTTCCTGAAAGCTGAACTCGCACTGTGGGGTCCACTCAAACTTTTTTATCTTTCTTGAGGAGTTCGGTTAGAGGTTTAGCAACCTTGGAGAAATTCTCGACGAAGCGGCGACATTAGCTCGCTAAGCCAAGGAAACTCCGAACTTGCTTGACCGATTCAGGTGGAGTCCAGTCAAGGATGGCTTGAACTCGCTCGGGATTGACACCAATACCTTTACCAGAGATTACATGGCCTAGATAGGTCACTTCTGGCAACCAGAATTCACACTTAGAGAATTTAGCATAAAGGCGATGCTCTCGAAGTTTCGTCAGTACTAGCCTTAAATGCTCAACATGTTCTGCCTCGTTCTTGGAGTAGATGAGTATATCATCGAGGTATACTACGACAAATTTATCCAAATACTCCATGAAGATTGAGTTCATTAACCGAGAGAAGGTGGCTGGAGCATTGGTTAAACCGAAGGACATGACAGTATACTCGTATTAGCCATATCGAGTAACAAAGGCCGTTTTAGGAATGTCCCCGTTCTTGATTTTGATTTGATGGTAGCCCAACCTCAAATCCATTTCAGAGAAGACTGAGGATCCAGCGAGCTGATCATACAGGTCGTTGATCCTGGGGAGCGGATACTTGTTCTTGATAGTGACTAGGTTGACAGGTCGGTAATCTACAACCATCCGATCCGTACCATCCTTCTTCTTGACGAAGAGGACGGGGTAAGCCCACGGAGAGGAACTAGGACGGATGAAACCCTTTTTCAAGGACTCATCGAGTTGTTTCTTAAGCTCGGCTAGCTCTAGGGGTGCCATCTTATAGGGTCTTCTAGAGATTGGGACGGTTCCTGGAACAAGGTCTATCACAAACTCAACTTCCCTGTCAGGTGGAATACCTGGCAGTTCTTCAGGGAAGACATCCGGGAAGTCACGGACTACCAGCACATCTTCGAGGTCTGGAAGAGGGTTGGCATTTAATGAATAGAGCTGACGCTTAGACACTCGGGTCAAAACATTGACTGTCTTGCCCGACGGATGGGTGAGTTGAACAGTTCTAGTAGAGCAATCAATCTTAGCATAATGAGCTGACATCCAGTCCATACCCAAGATGATGTTTATGTCCGAGGACTTGAGAGCTATTAGTGATGCAAGGAAGACCAATCTGTCGACAAGAATTTCATTTCCATGGCTTATCCTAGAGGTTTGCCACTTAGAACCAGGAGTTTGAATTACCATGGAGGTGGGCAAGTCACAAAATGTGGTGTTGTGTAATCGAGCATAGCTCTCAGAGATAAATGAATGAGATGCTCCAGTATCGAAAAGAACAGTTGCCGGATGGCAATTAACAAGGAGCGTACCAAGGACGACGTTGGGATCCTCATGGGTTTCTTCAGCTGAAACATAGTTGACATGGCCACGTGCAGTGGTGGCTGGCTTGGCGTAGTAAGTCTTTCCTGCTGGCTTACCATGGCCAACGGACTGTCCAGGTTGATTGAGGTTGTTTCGGGGGCACTCGCGCAAATAGTGACCCGTTTATCCACACTTGAAGCATGTCACAACATTGGGGCGTGGAGCAGCATTAGCAGCGGGGCCACCATAGACCTTGGGCGGTGCATGCTGCTGGTTGGGGCGAGGCGCCTCGAAGGATGGCCTCGAAGTGAACCTGGGTGGCAGAGCAGTGTTTGGAATCCAGACCCGGCGCTTCTGGGATCCGGAGCCAGATGAGGAACCAAAATCGCGAGAGTGTTTGCGTGTAGCGTCATAGTCAGTCTGTCCTGTCTCGGCACTGATGGCCTTATTGACCAACTTCTGGAAGGAGGTGCACTCGTTCAGACGAAGATCACGGCGAAGCTCGGGGCTAAGTCCCTTGCGGAACCTTGCCTGCTTCCTGGCGTCGGTGGATACCTCTTCAGGAGCATAGCGCGCTAGATTTCCAAACTCACAGCTGTATGCATCCACGGTCAGTCTGCCTTGGGTGAAGTTGCAGAATTCTTCCCGCTTACGATCTATGAGACCCTCCGAAATGTGATGCTCACGGAAAGCCTCACTGAATTCAGCCCAAGTAGTGATTTGGCCAGCTGGGCGCATAGCCTCAAAGTTTTCCCACCAAAGGCTAGCAGGGCCTTCGAGGTGATAGGCAGCGTAGGTAACCTTATCAGCTTTGGCTACGTTGGCAGAACGTAGCTTATGGGTGATGCTGCGAAGCCAATCATCCGCATCAAGGGGCTCGACGGAATGATTAAACTTCGGTGGGTACAACTTGATAAAGTCATTGATGGACACCAGGTCGTTCCTCTGGTGACGTGCAGTATTCTGCTCAATTCGCTCTAGCAAGCGGTTAGTCTCACGCTTGTTTCTTTCTGCCTCCAGCATAACTTCAGCCAGTGAAGGCGGTTGGGGCAGGTTCTCCCCCCTGGCTGCATTGGCTTCACCCTGCGCCTGGACAGCAGGGTTGTTGCGGGTGTTAACCATCCTAGGAGAAACAAAACAACGGTTTAGACGAGGATGGCTAAATCTTGGTAGGGAAATGCGGAATGTAATGGATAGCACGGAATGCAGAGATGATCATCAGTATGACATGGTAACATAGCAACATACATATACCAACGGTCATACACGCCATACATAGTTTAGTACAAGCCCAGGCTAGGGTACAACTACGATGAAAGACGATACATCTCATCAGAGGCATTCCAAGCTCCTATACATTATTTTTCTACACCTCCGGAACGTGATACACACCAAGTCGTATTCCACAAGACAAGCAGGACTGTGGAGATTACAACTGTTACAATACTAGTGGAACTACTACCAACTCAGACGTCTCCGTAGTAATCTTCATAGAAGTCACCACCATGTCCTGGGAGCTGAACATGATCATCTGGAAACAGTCGGTCCTGTGGAGCTTGCGGTCCATAAGGACTCGGGTGTGGCCTTGGTCCAACAAACGGGGGCAGACGGGGTCCACGAGGAGGGGTGATGCCTCCTACGTCACACCATTCCATACATTCTGGCAGACCAGATCGCACGGGGTACAAGTCCCTCATGTCCATAAACCCAGCTTGCACGACAGGTGCAAACCGTGCCAGAGTGGCCCAGTGATCAGCACGAGCATTAAAGAGCTCCATTCGCAAGGCACGATTCTCACGGTCCTTGTCCTCAAGCATCTCGATGGTGGTGCGGAGTAGTGAGTCCTCATGGGTAGAATCACAGTAAGTAGCCTGATAGTACCCCTGTGCCCCAGGGAGTGCTGCTGGCATATAGCGGAAGTCGGTGTTCTGAAGCAAGGCAGTTCTGGCTCGCATGATAGTCATCATCGAATAAGCTGCGTCCTGCACGGACATCTCGACGGTAACCCCAAGTCCATAAGAGCAATGGAGGGGTTCAGTGGCTCCAGGATAGGATGGGTAAATCCTGACTGTGCAAAGATATTGACTTTGATTAAAGACTCGAAACTGCTCCTCGACGGTATACTCGGGATACCAACGATAGCCTGTCTCAACCATCACTCGGACCAGCATGGCCGTGTGACCAGGTACGCCAATGCACCGGGTCAGACGAACCACTTGATTCTGGGAATGGGTGGCCATCTGAAAGCACGAAATAATGCAAGGCATTAGTATTTCTAGGAGAATTAGGACAGCATAACGACTGTAAATGCTCGGAAAAGGATTTGAGACATTCGCAACAGTTTGTAATACCACTCAACAGCATCATGTCAAGGTTCTGGTTCAACCGACAACATACTAGGGTAGTAGAGACTGAACCGAAGCATGGAACCAACAATCCTATAAGTTACTACGGATTAGTAACACGTGATACTGATAGAGAGGAAAGAGCCTAGTCCTTAACCCACGTAGAATGAGAAGAGAATGACTCAGATCAGAGGGCATGGGGTAAAGGAGTAAAAGCACCTTACGTTCCCTCCCACAATCGATTCCCCTACATATAACTAAAGCATTTCTAGACTCGACATCGACCAGTTTGGCTTATCACACCTACAGGCAGTCCGGCTCTGATGCCAACGCTGTCAGGACCCCGATTCCAAGTCACACCGATCTAGCCTGTAACACCTCATATCACATTGCGGCCTCACGCACGGTACTCCCACGGTTGTCGCCTTACCATGGCCCGGGACCGTTTGCGCCTTTTGGCTCACGTATATGACAATGTCGCTAGCATCCATATGACAGAGAACCCGGGCCGACATGGCTAGTCGTGAACCCAAAGCGGCACTAACGTATGGGGACAGGCATACATGAGTCAACATCGAACGTGTCGGTCAGCAGCGTGTGAATCCGGGCTGTAGCACTGCGCTAACAGGACTCCGGGAACCCGGGCTGTAGCAGGCTAGGCAGGACTCCGGATGTCACCGCGTGACATTTCCCCGAAGGGACAGACACAAGAACGATATGAATCACATGCCGGCCAGTCAGGTGTCTAGAGTAGTAGTGCTGGGCTAGCAGGACTCCGGTGAACCGGGCTGTAGCGGACTACTATGGCTCAAGGACGCACTAGACTACATTTCCCCATAAGAGAGGCTGCCAAGGATAAACAACTAGATTGTCGGATCCCACACATACCAAGCATTTCAATCATACACACAATATGCTCGATATGTGCAAATACAACATGGCATCACAACAAAACTCTACAACTCAAGTACTTTATTTAAAGGGTCCGGAGAGCCTTACATAACTTGTTCATACAGATAGGGGTCACATGACCCGACACTCAAGTCATACAATCATACAAGCACATGCGGAAGCAAACTGTCTGGGTACAGACGCTAGAAAGAAAGAAGGCTTGACGAAGCCTGTCTATCTACGTAGGCCCTTCACAAGCCTAGATCACCACCTGGGTGGCAAGTCACTCGTCGTCGTCGAGTTCTATGTAGAACCCATCAGAAGGGGCGGTGTTGTCGTATGAAAACAGTAATTGAAGCAACATGAGTACAAAGGTACTCAGCAAGTCTTACAACAGATCCTACTATACATGTTCATTCTCAAGAAGGTAGTGGGGTTATTGCAGCAAGCCAGCTTTGACTCTTGGCTAAGCTATCCTACGATACACCACTTGTGAAATAGTTTTCGCACACGAGTCCACTAATCACCATCTCAATACCCCACCGTGGATCCTCCCTCGTCATCCCACGAGAGGGCCATCCGCGGTACTCACACTTATCTTGAGGCTTTTAGTAGTATCCATTTACTTGTCTATGAACTGCATAAGCGAGCAAGTAGTCCTTTACCGCGGACACGGCTATTCGAATAGTTTTATACCCTGCAGGGGTGTACTTCGTCACACACGCTCTCACCACTTATCGTCTCTACACGACATGTACTCGGCAACCTTCAAGCGGAAGCCCAACGTGGGTGTCGGCCACAGCCTACCTAAACACTCGAGTCTCTAGTCCAGGTTTATCGCCTATTTAGGTTCCATCCGCAGGGAGTCCGGCCGAGGTTTCCACATACGGCCCCAAACGATGTGTGCAGGGTTCCCGGACACCAAACGGGCGACTCGGTACACCGTGCCACGAGCCTACCGCATCACAGCCCACCCCTTGGTCAGCGCTGTCCACGGCCTCCAGCTTACTACAAACACCAGAAACTACGTGCAACTCCTGGACAGAGGACAAGGGTGATTAAGAAGCCGAGGGGGTCCATTGGTTTCGGGCCCAATGCGTGGTAGTAGCTGAATCTTAAATCACGCATACAGATCTCAGTTCTTAGGGACGGTCTCAATGAAACAACCCACCATGTACTCCTACATGGCCTCCCATCGATACCTTTACCAAATCGTATTCAACACCTCACTCTCAGTACCGACACACACACTTTCACTCTAGTTCATCACCCTGATGAGCCAGACCTGACACAACTCTAAGTGTAGCAGGCATAACATTGTAGGAACACAACATGGCTCAATCAACTCCTACACATGCTAGTGGGTTTCATCTAGTTACTGTAGCAATGACAGGTCATGCAAAGGAAAGTGGGTTCAACTACCACAACACACAGCAGTTTGAATCGCGTTGTCTTAATGCAGTAAATGAGAGCAGAAGCGAGAAGATGGGTTTGTATCGAAATGATCAATGGGTTGCTTGCCTGATGGAGTGGTGGTGGGATACTGCCCTTCAATTGGATAATCGTGAATATCCTCGGAGGCAGAACCTACCACAATGAGCATACCGAAGCACAATCAACACCAAGCAAGTGCAACAATATGATGCATGCGTGAGACATGGCAAGATGGATGTATTGGGCTAATGCAACTTAGGCCAGATGCGTTTGGACTATTTTGAATCAAAGATTCAAATTCCAAGTTCATAAATGGCCCATGTTAGTGCTTTATCTTGTTCTGCAATAAACAGTAGATTAACTTGCTTAAACATGCATGAAACCAGTACAGATGGATAGAATGGATTTTTCTGATCATTTTTCATATATAAATCTTTTCATTCTGAGCTATAGATTATTTTCTATGATTTTTTGAAGTTTGTGATAATTTCTGGAATTTCCAATATAAGAATAATTCCAGTAATTAAATTGCTTAATGCGTCAGCAGTGTGTCAGGATGATGTCAGCGGTCAACGGGGTCGTCCAGGTCAAACTGACGTGTGGGTCCCCTGTGTCAGTGTCACTGTTAGGTAATTATCTAATTAGGATTAATTTTAACTTTAACTCAGATTAACTAGCAGGCGGGGCCCACTTGTCAGTGACTCTGGGGGGGTCAACCTGTGGTCAAACCATGCTGACTCGCCGGCGTTTAGCCGCCGGCGACGTCCAGACGCGGCGGTGGAGTGCGGGATCCCTCCTCCGGCGACCAAATGGACGGCGGAGAGTACCTACGTGTAGCTGGGGGCGAACCGCGTCGACTGGTGGTGGTGGTGGAGCTCGGGGTCGCCGGAATCGACGCCGGCGACGAGCCGTGCGGCTGCCGGGGTATGGCCGTAGTTGAATCCGTTGCTAGAGAGCACGGCGAGGAACGTGAGATGGTGCTACGGGTCCCTGGCGATGCGGTGGAGCTAACGGCCACGGTGGTGTGACCGTTAGATGGCCGGAGCCTCGTCGGCGATGAGCTCGTGCGGCGGCGCGTACGGGTGAGCTACGTGCGGTGGCTACGGAGCTTGAGAGAGAGAAAGGAGAGGATGGGAAGGTGGCCAGGCTCACGGCGGTTGCGACGGAGCGGACGGCGAGGTCGGAGGCGCGCTGTTGCAACGGTGATGGCGGAGGGGATCTCCGACGGTGAGCGGCGAAGGCGAGGTCGAAGGTGAGGTTTTGGGGCAAGCGAGCGCTCGGGGCTCGGCCCGCTCGAAGGAGTGGGCGATGGCGGAGCTGTTGGACACGGTGGGACGGCGCGAGGTCGACGGTGGGCGCGGCTACTCCGACGAGGTGGCAGCGGCTGCATCCGCCATGGTGGGGGAAGGCGAGGGAGGGCGATGGGGGAGAATGGGGGTGTCCAGAGGCTCGCGGGCGCATCGAGGGGGTCGTCCAGCGCATCCATGGGCGAGGCGGCAAGCAGGTGGCGCCGTGGCGAGCTCGCGCTCGCCGGCGTCACCTCTCTGCCTGCTCTGGCGAGAGCAGGCAGCTGACTGGCGCGGGCCAGCACAGTGCTGGGCTGCCAGGTAAGTCCTTCTGCTTTCTGTTTTCTCTCTTTTTATTTATTTATGTCCTGTGTGTTGAAATAGTAAAAATACTATTTCATTTGGAAAAATCCTGAAAATATTCTGGGGCACCTTTGAAATTATTCTCAACAGCCTAAAAATACCTTCAAGATTATTTGGGCATTTGAAAATATTTATAGGATTTAAAATGCCCAAATGCAAATACTTATGGCTTGTACAAAAATCCAAGATGGCCTCCAAAAATATGAAACCATTTTTGGCAGAGGTTTTAGCCAGAACCAAAGATGGTGAACATTTATGGAGGGCATTTCAGGTTCATTGAAAAGGATTTTAGTAAACCCTAGTTGTTTCAGGGGGGGTGCTGGGGGTTTCTGGCATCCCCATTTCAGGTTTCTGTGAAAAATAGACATGATGCAACACTCTAATGCATGAACTAGCTAGGATGTGACAACTCACCCCCACTCAAAAGAATATCGTCCCGAGATTTAGGATCTGTTGGGAAGAAGGTGGGGTACTCAAGTCGAAGACGATCCTCCCTTTCCCAAGTAGCTTCTTTCTCGGAATGGTGTGACCATTGAACTTTGAGAAACTTGATGTTTTGGCGTCGAGTGGTACGCTCGGCTTGATCAAGGATGCGAACGGGATATTCCCGATATGTGAGATTATCTTGGAGATCAAGCGTTTCGTGGTCCACTCCACGGAGAGGATCCGAGAAGCAACGCCTGAGTTGGGAAACGTGGAAGACGTCATGAACCTTAGAAAGATGCAGAGGTAGTTCCAATTGGTAGGCAACTTCTCCTCGCTTGGCAAGAATGCGAAAGGGTCCAATGTAACGAGGAGCCAATTTGCCTTTGATACCGAATCGATGGGTCCCCTTTAAAGGAGTAACCCGAAGGTAAGCCTTCTCGTCAACTTCATAAGTCATAGCCATATGTTTGCGGTCATAATGGCTCTTTTGGCGAGATTGGGCTGTTTTCAATTTCTCATGAATAATGCGAACCTGCTCTTCTGCTTCCTGAATCATATCCGGGCCAAAGAGTTGTCTTTCCCCGGTTTCTGACCAGTTAAGAGGCGTTCGACATTTTCGTCTATAGAGAACCTTGAAAGGGGCTTTGCCCAAGCTAGCTTGATAACTGTTGTTATAACCGAACTCGGCGAATGGAAGGCATTTCTCCCAATCCATGCCAAACGAGATGACAGAAGCTCAGAGCATATCTTCCAGAATTTGATTAACTCATTCTACCTGACCACTTGATTGAGGGTGAAAGGCGGTGCTAAAAGAGAGACGAGTTCCCATAGCATTTTGGAAACTTTCCCAAAATCGAGAGGTGAAGAGACTTCCACGGTCTGAATTAATTTCCAATGGAACACCATGAAGAGACACTATTCGGGAGATGTACAAGTCTGCTAGCTGGCTAGCGGTTATACTCTCACGAACAGGTAGGAAGTGGGCTACTTTGGAAAGACGATCGACAACAACGAAGATAGCATTATTCCCTCTCTTGGTCCTGGGAAACCCGGTAATGAAATCCATACCGATTTTATCCCATTTCCATTCAGGAATAGCCAGAGGCTGAAGGGTGCCAGTAGGCCGTTGATGCTTTGCTTTAACACGACGGCAGACGTCGCAATTAGCAATGTATGGAGCAATTTCTCTCTTCATCCTAGTCCACCGAAACCTCTGGCGTAGGTCTTGATACATTTTAGTACTACCGGGATGAATGGTGAGAGGAGTTTCATGAGCTTCCTTAAGGATCAATCGCCTCAGGTTGCGTACCTTGGGAACCACTAGGCGGTCTCCAAAGAACACAACACCTTGGTCATCAACGGAGAAACAATCCACAACTCCTTTCTTGATGTTTCTCTTAATTTGGGAGATTCCCGGATCTACCTTCTGAGCTTTGATGATCTGATCCGTGAGGGTAGGTTTCGCCACCAGGGTGGATAGAAATCCTCGAGGAACAATGTGAAGGTTAAGCTTACAGAATTCCTCCTGGAGAAGTGGTTGACTTTGTTCTAACATCAAGTTGTTACAATAGGATTTACGGCTTAGCGCATCAGCCATGACGTTGGCTTTGCCCGGGGTGTAAGTTATTCCTAAGTGGTAATCTGTGATCAACTCGACCCAACGTCTTTGCCTGAGATTCAAATCCGGTTGGGTGAAAATGTATTTCAGACTCTGGTGGTCGGTGAAAATCTCGCAACGATTACCGAGAAGGTAATGTCGCCATGTTTTGAGTGCATGGACTACGGCTGCAAGCTCTAGATCATGTGTGGGATAATTATCCTCATGTGGACGCAACTATCGGGAAGCGTAGGCAATCACATGACGATCTTGCATGAGTATGCAACCTAGTCCTTGTCGCGAGGCGTCGCAATGGATAACAAAGTCCTTAGAAAAATCTGGTGGTATGAGTATGGGGGCAGATGTCAGGCGTCTTTTTAGTTCCTGAAAGCTGAACTCGCACTGTGGGGTCCACTCGAACTTTTTATCTTTCTTGAGGAGTTCGGTTAGAGGTTTAGCAACCTTGGAGAAATTCTCGACGAAGCGGCGACAGTAGCTCCCTAAGCCAAGGAAACTCCGAACTTGCTTGACCGATTCAGGTGGAGTCCAGTCAAGGATGGCTTGAACTCGCTCGGGATTGACATCAATACCTTTACCAGAGATTACATGGCCTAGATAGGTCACTTCTGGCAACCAGAATTCACACTTAGAGAATTTAGCATAAAGGCGATGCTCTCGAAGTTTCGTTAGTACTAGCCTTAAATGCTCGGCATGTTCTGCCTCGTTCGTGGAGTAGATGAGTATATCATTGAGGTATACTACGATTTTATTTATCCAAATACTCCATGAAGATTGAGTTCATTAACCGAGAGAAGGTGGCTGGAGCATTGGTTAAACCGAAGGACATGACAGTATACTCGTATTGGCCATATCGAGTAACAAAGGCCGTTTTAGGAATGTCCCCGTTCTTGATTTTGATTTGATGGTAGCCCAACCTCAAATCCATTTTAGAGAAGACTGAGGATCCAGCGAGCTGATCATACAGGTCGTTGATCCTGGGGAGCGGATACTTGTTCTTGATAGTGACTAGGTTGACAGGTCGGTAATCTACAACCATCCGATCCGTACCATCCTTCTTCTTGACGAAGAGGACGGGGCAAGCCCACGGAGAGGAACTAGGACGGATGAAACCCTTTTTCAAGGACTCATCGAGTTGTTTCTTAAGCTCGGCTAGCTCTAGGGGTGCCATCTTATAGGGTCTTCTAGAGATTGGGACGGTTCCTGGAACAAGGTCTATCACGAACTCAACATCCCTGTCAGGTGGAATACCTGGCAGTTCTTCAGGGAAGACATCCGGGAAGTCACGGACTACCGGCACATCTTCGAGGTCTGGAAGAGGGTTGGCATTTAATGAATAGAGCTGACGCTTAGACACTCGGGTCAAAACATTGACTGTCTTGCCCGACGGATGGGTGAGTTGAACAGTTCTAGTAGAGCAATCAATCTTAGCATAATGAGCTGACATCCAGTCCATACCCAAGATGATGTTTATGTCCGAGGACTTGAGAGCTATTAGTGATGCAAGGAAGACCAATCTGTCGACAAGTATTTCATTTCCATGGCTTATCCTAGAGGTTTGCCACTTAGAACCAGGAGTTTGAATTACCATGGAGGTGGGCAAGTCACAAAATGTGGTGTTGTGTAATCGAGCATAGCTCTCAGAGATAAATGAATGAGATGCTCCAGTATCGAAAAGAACAGTTGCCGGATGGCAATTAACAAGGAGCGTACCAAGGACGACGTTGGGATCCTCATGGGTTTCTTCAGCTGAAACATAGTTGACATGGCCACGTGCAGTGGTGGCTGGCTTGGCGTAGTAAGTCTTTCCTGCTGGCTTACCATGGCCAACGGACTGTCCAGGTTGATTGAGGTTGTTTCGGGGGCACTCGCGCAAATAGTGACCCGTTTCTCCACACTTGAAGCATGTCACAACATTGGGGCGTGGAGCAGCATTAGCAGCGGGGCCACCATAGACCTTGGGCGGTGCATGCTGCTGGTTGGGGCGAGGCGCCTCGAAGGATGGCCTCGGAGTGAACCTGGGTGGCAGAGCAGTGTTTGGAATCCAGACCCGGCGCTTCTGGGATCCGGAGCCAGATGAGGAACCAAAATCGCGAGAGTGTTTGCGTGTAGCGTCATAGTCAGTCTGTCCTGTCTCGGCACTGATCGCCTTATTGACCAACTTCTGGAAGGAGGTGCACTCGTGCAGACGAAGATCACGGCGAAGCTCGGGGCTAAGTCCCTTGCGGAACCTTGCCTGCTTCCTGGCGTCGGTGGATACCTCTTCAGGAGCATAGCGCGCTAGATTTCCAAACTCACAGCTGTATGCATCCACGGTCAGTCTGCCTTGGGTGAAGTTGCAGAATTCTTCCCGCTTACGATCTATGAGACCCTCCGGAATGTGATGCTCACTGAAAGCCTCACTGAATTCAGCCCAAGTAGTGATTTGGCCAGCTGGGCGCATAGCCTCAAAGTTTTCCCACCAAAGGCTAGCAGGGCCTTCGAGGTGATAGGCAGCGTAGGTAACCTTATCAGCTTCGGCTACGTTGGCAGAACGTAGCTTATGGGTGAAGCTGCGAAGCCAATCATCCGCATCAAGGGGCTCGACAGAATGATTAAACTTCGGTGGGTACAACTTGATAAAGTCATTGATGGACACCAGGTCGTTCCTCTGGCGACGTGCAGTATTCTGCTCAATTCGCTCTAGCAAGCGGTTAGTCTCACGCTTGTTTCTTTTTGCCTCCAGCATAACTTCAGCCAGTGAAGGCGGTTGGGGCAGGTTCTCCCCCCTGGCTGCATTGGCTTCACCCTGCGCCTGGACAGCAGGGTTGTTGCGGGTGTTAACCATCCTTGGAGAAACAAAACAACGGTTTAGACAAGGATGGCTAAATCTTGGTAGGGAAATGCGGAATGTAATGGATAGCACGGAATGCAGAGATGATCATCAGTATGACATGGTAACATAGCAACATACATATACCAACGGTCATACACGCCATACATAGTTTAGTACAAGCCCAGGCTAGGGTACAACTACGATGAAAGACGATACATCTCATCAAAGGCATTCCAAGCTCCTATACATTATTTTTCTACACCTCCGGAACGTGATACACACCAAGTCGTATCCCACAAGACAAGCAGGACTGTGGAGATTACAACTGTTACAATACTAGTGGAACTACTACCAACTCAGACGTCTCCGTAGTAATCTTCATAGAAGTCACCACCATGTCCTGGGAGCTGAACATGATCATCTGGAAACAGTCGGTCCTGTGGAGCTTGCGGTCCATAAGGACTCGGGTGTGGCCTTGGTACAACAAACGGGGGCAGACGGGGTCCACGAGGAGGGGTGATGCCTCCTACATCACACCATTCCATACATTCTGGCAGACCAGATCGCACGGGGTACAAGTCCCTCATGTCCATAAACCCAGCTTGCACGACAGGTGCAAACTGTGCCAGAGTGGCCCAGTGATCAGCACGAGCATTAAAGAGCTCCATTCGCAAGGCACGATTCTCACGGTCCTTGTCCTCAAGCATCTCGATGGTGGTGCGGACTAGTGAGTCCTCATGGGTAGAATCACAGTAAGTAGCCTGATAGTACCCCTGTGCCCCAGGGAGTGCTGCTGGCATATAGCGGAAGTCGGTGTTCTGAAGCAAGGCAGTTATGGCTCGCATGATAGTCATCATCGAATAAGCTGCGTTCTGCACGGACATCTCGACGGTAACCCCAAGTCCATAAGAGCAATGGAGGGGTTCAGTGGCTCCAGGATAGGATGGGTAAATCCTGACTGTGCAAAGATATTGACTTTGATTAAAGTCTCGAAACTGCTCCTCGACGGTATACTCAGGATACCAACGATAGCCTGTCTCAACCATCACTCGGACCAGCATGGCCGTGTGACCAGGTACGCCAATGCACCGGGTCAGACGAACCACTTGATTCTAGGAACGGGTGGCCATCTGAAAGCACGAAATAATGCAAGGCATTAGTATTTCTAGGAGAATTAGGACAGCATAACGGCTGTAAATGCTCGGAAAAGGATTTGAGACATTCGCAACAGTTTGTAATACCACTCAACAACATCATGTCAAGGTTCTGGTTCAACCGACAACATACTAGGGTAGTAGAGACTGAACCGAAGCATGGAACCAACAATCCTATAAGTTACTACGGATTAGTAACACGTGATCCTGATAGAGAGGAGAGAGCCTAGTCCTTAACCCACGTAGAATGAGAAGAGAATGACTCAGATCAGAGGGCATGGGGTAAAGGAGTAAAGGCACCTTACGTTCCCTCCCACAATCGATTCCCCTACATATAACTAAAGCATTTCTAGACTCGACATCGACCAGTTTGGCTTATCACACCTACAGGCAGTCCGGCTCTGATGCCAACGCTGTCAGGACCCCGATTCCAAGTCACACCGATCTAGCCTGTAACACCTCATATCACATTGCGGCCTCACGCACGGTACTCCCACGGGTGTCGCCTTACCATGGCCCGGGACCGTTTGCACCTTTTGGCTCACGTATATGACAATGTCGCTAGCATCCATATGACAGAGAACCCGGGCCGACATGGCTAGTCGTGAACCCAAAGCGGCAATAACGTATGGGGACAGGCATACATGAATCAACATCGAACGTGTCGGTCAGCAGCGTGTGAATCTGGGCTGTAGCACTGCGCTAACAGGACTCCGGGAACCCGGGCTGTAGCAGGCTAGGCAGGACTCCGGATGTCACCGCGTGACATTTCCCCGAAGGGACAGACACAAGAACGATATGAATCACATGCCGGCCAGTCAGGTGTCCAGAGTAGTAGTGCTGGGCTAGCAGGACTCCAGTGAACCGGGCTGTAGCGGACTACTATGGCTCAAGGACGCACTAGACTACATTTCCCCATAAGAGAGGCTGCCAAGGATAAACAACTAGATTGTCGGATCCCACACATACCAAGCATTTCAATCATACACACAATATGCTCGATATGTGCAAATACAACATGGCATCACAACAAAACTCTACAACTCAAGTACTTTATTTAAAGGGCTCCGGAGAGCCTTACATAACTTGTTCATACAGATAGGGGTCACATGACCTGACACTCAAGTCATACAATCATACAAGCACATGCGGAAGCAAACTGTCTGGGTACAGATGCTAGAAAGAAAGAAGGCTTGACGAAGCCTGTCTATCTACGTAGGCCCTTCACAAGCCTAGATCACCACCTGGGTGGCAAGTCACTCGTCGTCGTCGAGTTCTACGTAGAACCCATCAGAAGGGGTGGTGTTGTCGTATGAAAACAGTAATTGAAGCAACATGAGTACAAAGGTACTCAGCAAGTCTTACAACAGATCCTACTATACATGTTCATTCTCAAGAAGGTAGTGGGGTTATTGCAGCAAGCCAGCTTTGACTCTTGGCTAAGCTATCCTACGATACACCACTTGTGAAATAGTTTTCGCACACGAGTCCACTAATCACCATCTCAATACCCCACCGTGGATCCTCCCTCGTCATCCCACGAGAGGGCCATCCGCGGTACTCACACTTATCTTGAGGCTTTTAGTAGTATCCATTTACTTGTCTATGAACTGCATAAGCGACCAAGTAGTCCTTTACCGCGGACACGGCTATTCGAATAGTTTTATACCCTGCAGGGGTGTACTTCGTCACACACGCTCTCACCACTTATCGTCGCTACACGACGTGTACTCGGCAACCTTCAAGCGGAAGCCCAACGTGGGTGTCGGCCACAGCCTACCTAAACACTCGAGTCTCTAGTCCAGGTTTATCGCCTATTTAGGTTCCATCCGCAGGGAGTCCAGCCGAGGTTTCCACATACGGCCCCAAACGATGTGTGCAGGGTTCCCGGACACCAAACGGGCGACTCGGTACACCGTGCCACGAGCCTACCGCGTCACAGCCCACCCCTTTGTCAGCGCTGTCCACGGCCTCCAGCTTACTACAAACACCAGAAACTACGTGCAACTCCTGGACAGAGGACAAGGGTGATTAAGAAGCCGAGGGGGTCCATTGGTTTCGGGCCCAATGCGTGGTAGTAGCTGAATCTTAAATCACGCATACAGATCTCAGTTCTTAGGGACGGTCTCAATGAAACAACCCACCATGTACTCCTACATGGCCTCCCATCGATACCTTTACCAAATCGTATTCAACACCTCACTCTCATTACCGACACACACACTTTCACTCTAGTTCATCACCCTGATGAGCTAGACCTGACACAACTCTAAGCGTAGTAGGCATAGCATTGTAGGAACACAACATGGCTCAATCAACTCCTACACATCCTAGTGGGTTTCATCTAGTTACTGTGGCAATGACAGGTCATGCAAAGGAAACTGGGTTCAACTACCGCAACACACAGCAGTTTGAATCGCGTTGTCTTAATGCAGTAAACGAGAGCAGAAGTGAGAAGATGGGTTTGTATCGAAATGATCAATGGGTTTCTTGCCTGACGGAGTGGTGGTGGGATACTGCCCTTCAATTGGATACTCGTGAATATCCTCGGAGGCAGAACCTACCACAATGAGCATACCGAAGCACAATCAACACCAAGCAAGTGCAACAATATGATGCATGCATGAGACATGGCAAGATGGATGTATTGGGCTAATGCAACTAAGGCCAGATGGGTTTGGACTATTTTGAATCAAAGATTCAAATTCCAAGTTCATAAATGGCCCATGTTAGTGCTTTATCTTGTTCTGCAATAAACAGTAGGTTAACTTGCTTAAACATGCATGAAACCAGTACAGATGGATAGAATGGATTTTTCTGATCATTTTTCATATATAAATCTTTTCATTCTGAGCTATAGATTATTTTCTATGATTTTTTGAAGTTTGTGATAATTTCTGGAATTTCCAATATAAGAATAATTCCAGTAATTAAATTGCTTAATGCGTCAGCAGTGTGTCATGATGATGTCAGCGGTCAACGGGGTCGTCTAGGTCAAACCTGACGTGTGGGTCCCTTGTGTCAGTGTCACTGTTAGGTAATTATCTAATTAGGATTAATTTTAACTTTAACTCAGATTAACTAGCAGGCGGGCCCCACTTGTCAGTGACTCTGGGGGGTCAACCTGTGGTCAAACCACGCTGACTCGCCGGCGTTTAGCCGCCGGCGATGTCCAGACGCGGCGGTGGAGTGCGGGATCCCTCCTCCGGCGACCAAATGGACGGCAGAGAGTACCTACGTGTAGCTGGGGGCGAACCGCGTCGACTGGTGGTGGTGGTGGAGCTCGGGGTCGCCGGAATCGACGCCGACGACAAGCCGTGCGGCTGCCGGGGTACGGCCTTAGTTGAATCCGTTGCTAAAGAGCACGGCGAGGAACGTGAGATGGTGCTACGGGTCCCTGGCGATGCGGTGGAGCTAACGGCCACGGTGGTGCGACCGTTAGATGGCCAGAGCCTCGTCAGCGACGAGCTCGTGCGGCGGCGCGTACGGGTGAGCTACGTGCGGTGGCTACGGAGCTCGAGAGAGAGAAAGGAGAGGATGGGAAGGTGGCCAGGCTCACGGCGGTTGCGACGGAGCGGACGGCGAGGTCGGAGGCGCGCTGTTGCAATGGTGACGGCGGAGGGGATCTCCGACGGTGAGCGGCGAAGGCGAGGTCGAAGGTGAGGCTTCGGGGCAACGAGCTCTCGGGGCTCGGCCTGCTCGAAGGAGTGGGCGACGGCGGAGCTGTTGGACACGGTGGGACGGCGCGAGGTCGACGGTGGGCGCGGCTACTCCGGCGAGGTGGCAGCGGCTGCATCGGCCATGGTGGGGGAAGGCGAGGGAGAGGCGATGGGGGAGAATGGGGGTGTCCAGAGGCTCGGGGGCGCGTCGAGGGGGTCGTCCAGCGCATCCACGGGCGAGGCGGCAAGCAGGTGGCGCCGTGGCGAGCTCGCGCTCGCCGGCGTCACCTCTCTGCCTGCTCTGGCGAGAGCAGGCAGCTGACTGGCGCGGGCCAGCACAGTGCTGGGCCCCCAGGTGGGCTGCCAGGTAAGTCCTTCTGCTTTCTGTTTCTCTCTTTTTATTTATTTATGTTCTGTGTGTTGAAATAGTAAAAATACTATTTCATTTGGAAAAATCCTGAAAATATTCTGGGGCACCTTTGAAATTATTCTCAACAGCCTAAAAATACCTTCAAGATTATTTGGGCATTTGAAAATATTTATAGGATTTAAAATGCCCAAATGCAAATACTTATGGATTGTACAAAAATCCAAGATGGCCTCCAAAAATATGAAACCATTTTTGGCAGAGGTTTTAGCCAGAACCAAAGATGGTGAACATTTATGGAGGGCATTTCAGGTTCATTGAAAAGGATTTTAGTAAACCCTAGTTGTTTCAGGGCGGGTGCTGGGGGTTTCTGGCATCCCCATTTCAGGTTTCTGTGAAAAATAGACATGATGCAACACTCTAATGCATGAACTAGCTAGGATGTGACACGGGGTTCCAGCAAACCCTTAAGGTTCGAACACTAGGGTGCGCGCGAAGTCTTTCCCTCCTACAGATCTACGCCCTAGCTCGCTAAGATCTCGCGGACGAACTCGATGAACTCACAACACAAAGAGACACGGGATTTATACTGGTTCATGCCACCGTTGTGGTGTAATCCCCTACTCTAGTGTGGTGGGGTGGATTGCCTCTTGGGCTGATGATGAACAGTACAGAGGGAAGAACAGCCTCCTAAGGTTGAGGTGTTCTTGTGCTTGGTGGCTTAGCGGGTGAGAGCTGGGTGAACTGCTCGATGCGCTATCAGATGCCCCCTACTGTGGTGGCTAGCTCTACTTATATAGGCCCTGGTCCTCTTCCCAAATATTGAGCGGGAAGGGAGCCAACAACGGCGGGCAAATTTGATGGGGGACAACTAGTACAAGCTCTCCTGACAAAAGTGGTCTTCGCCTGCGAAAGACTCTGGTGGTGACGTCGTCTTGGGATCCACGATGACCTCCGTCTTGCCGTCCTCCTGGTCTTGGTCTCGTTGCACCGATATAGCAACCTTTGCCTGATGCCTCGCTACTCCTCGCCTGCGCTGGCCTCCTTAGCACCAAAGAGGAAACAAGGATGCTGCGCGCTCTGGCGCCCGCCTGGTGTCGATCGTCATGGCTCACATCACGAGAGCCTCGTGAGGTTTGCCCCGCCTTGATATCTCCGCTCCTCGTGAGCCTGCCTGACTAGGCCGCTCCTGAGGAGGTCTTGCGTCGTCCGCCTTGCGAGGCTTGGCCCCTCGCGAGGGTCTTGGATGCCTTGTTGATGAAGATGGGCCGTACGGCCTACTGGCTTAGCCACGCCTTGGGCCGCAGGCAAGCAAGTCTGGGGACCCCCGTTCCCAGGACGCCGACAGACTCCGACTCGGAGTAGGTGGCAGTGCCGTCGCTCATGCTGGTTCTACTGCAGTGTCATGCGGACTAGTTGCTTAGTTTATTTTCAAGGGTGTGTTGTCCTGAGGCCCCAGTAGAACTATGTTTATGTTCTTTCTCGTTATTTGAACTCTTTAGTACGTATAGTAGTACTAGTACTATGTCTTACTACTGTTCTTATTGCAGTTGGTACTACTGCTCGTATCTTCGTGTTCCTACTGTAGTTAATACGTTCATACTAGTAGTATAATTTGGGTCAGTCGATTTGTGAAAGAAGTTCGGCGGAGTGAAGGAAGAAGATGGCAGGGTGCCCATGATCTATCTTATGAGTGTTGGGTGTGGAATGCAGTTCACCGGAAAAAAATGGATCGTGCCCGAGGTTAAACGGATGGCGGGGTGGGGGAGCATGGCGGTGGCAGGCGGTTCAGGGGAGGGCGCGGCGGCGGCGGCAGGCGGTTAGGCGTGTGGCGGCCTGAGAAGATGATCTGTGCATCTATTTCGGAGGTTGAAGAAGCCTTTCTAGCCATCCATGTTGCATCAAGCAGCTCACAAGAGTCGACTGACCCAAATTGCTCCTTCAGATTGCAGGATCCACATGGTATTCAAGGTCTCGAAGGTAGATTCCGCGTCCGCACCCGGTTTGCGGGCTCGACGCGCGCGCGACTGGCTTCTGTCGCGACAGCCACCATGCGCACCTCCTTCGCGTGGGCGGAGACGACAATGACACGCTAGTTCCTCCTCGCCGGCGTGCTGGAGCACGCACTCGTCCTCCTCTTCATACGCTGCGTGCATAGACGCGGATCCACCAGCTGCTGGCGTGCTTGGCAGCGCGGCAGCATCGCGAGAAGGGACTGCAGACGACGTGAGCAGGCGAGCCTTCGGCTTGGCAGCGACACGGCGGTGATGGGTGAGAAATTGTTGGCCGGAGCAGGCGGGCGCCGGCATGCGCAACGGCGGCGGCGGCATATTGATGAGTGTGCGTATGGGAGCTTAGTTTAGTTTTATATAGGGTTGGTCAAACTTAAAAGAAAAACGAACTAGTACACGTAAACATTAGACTTAGGCAACGCTTTTATTAGTTACCACAGCCATGATACGGAATTCTGTGCAAGCGCGTGAACCGCGGCCGCGCGGTCGATCGAACGATGCGTCACCGTGTCGCGCTCGAAGGACATCCACCGAACCTTTTTGTGTGTGTGGAAACAATCCCTGAATATTACTCAACTTTTTTTTCCGGGAAAAGTTCTTGACGCTACAATATTTCCATATATTTGAATTTAGCTCCAGTTTGTGTTTATTTGATTTGGACGTTTTAGGTGCGCCCTAGTTTTTTTAATACTGATTTTGGGGCTGTTTGGTTCCCAGCCACCGTTTGCCAAGCCAAAATTTGGCAGCCACAGTTTAGTTGGCATGTGTTTGGTTTTTGCCACACTTTGGCTTGCCACACTTTATTGCCCCTATGGCCCACTTGTCATAGAGACAATGTTGCCACACTTGCCTAAGGTTAGTTCTTCAAAATGAGAGCCACAAGTTGGCAAGCCTAAGGGAATCTTGCCACACTTTGTGAGTGTATGTCATGCAGGGCCCTAGTGTGGCAAAAAGTATATTGCCTAAGGTAAGGCTTGAACCAAACACCCTCCTAAATTGGTCAAGGTTGCCTAACCTTAGGTGTGGCAAGATGTGGCAACCATAGTCACAAACCAAACAACCCCTTAGTCTCAAACCAAACAGCCCCTGTGTGTGACTGAGAGAGAACGTGTGTATGTGTCCATATGTGTGTTGTGGTGGAAGGGACATGTGGAGACGGTGTGCGTGTGATAGAGACATAGAGAGGTGTGAATGTGCAAATGATCATGCATGAGTGAGACATAGACAGATGCCGATATGTTGTGTACACATGAGAGAACGGTCTTCTATTTTACTTGTGTGAGTGTGTGTGTGAGAGAGAGAGAGGAACATCCGTAACACAACAACCATCTCTCTCGATTCGTCCGTCCCTCACACGATCGCATGTAACACATGCATCAACGCGCACATTTTGACACCCTCACCCGGCCCCTGCCCACCTCAAGGCCCGCACATCGCTCTCTATCTCGCACGCACAATCTCTTCGTGAATACCCTGTTTAGCAAGTAGCTTTCCGTCACATACACACACATTTCTCTCCTTAGGTTTGTTTTCTCTCAATATCTGACACACACAAACACACACACACACACACACACACACACACAAAAAGCACACATCACACACACACCCCCTCCCCCGAGCACACAATTCATCCCCATCCAAGGTTATATGGCGACCACTCTCGCTTGTGCTTCTTCGCACCCCAGCATGCACAACACCTCAATCTTCAAAGAGGGCATCGAGGAGATCGAAGACGGTGACCACACTGTGCTAGAGAATGCAGGGCCATTTGGAAGCAGGATGATGTGACGACGGCTGACTCACTCCTCCCCCACCCTCTCTCTCTCTCTCGCACAAAATTACCAATCCCTCTCTCCCCCGCACAAATTTATCAATCCCTCAACCCACGAGATCCTTCCCGTCTCGTCCATGTTTTTCCAGCTCTCTCATCAAACCTGTTGTCTCTTCTCCTTCCACTTGTACAGAATCCGGATGCACACGCATCTCACGTATATTACATGTCTCCATCTTTCTCACAGACCTAACTTCTTCCTCTCTCTTTCTCTCTCTACCTCCCTCTTTCTGTTTCGTTAGGTTTGTCTCCTACTCTCTTGTCCACATACATACAATCTTTCCCGCCCTATCTGCTCCATCTTCGCAAGCTCTCTCTGCACGTTTCATTCACACATTGGGATATGTTCAAAATGTTGCTTTTATAATGGCTGATGTAGAGTTATTGTTGGTTTTGTTGCATCCTACAAAGTAATAACTATGAAATGCATTTTGATTGTCATTTGACTGGGATTATGCGAGTTTGAGCATGTTGTGAAGTACTATAGACCTCGTATACATCTTGGAATTCGACAATGATTGTAACTATTGAATTGTATAGACCATTACATTCGAAGTCAGTAGCCTAATATATTTATTTCACAATTTCAACAAATGATTAATTCACTATATACTAAGAAAACAAATATGTAGATCCTCCGTTTTTATTTAAGTCTGCGTATTAGCATTGGTCAAAGTCAAGTTTTGTAAACTCTCAGAAAATTTATAACAAAAAATATTAACATATACAATAAAAAATAAATACCATTAGATTCATTATTGAATGTACTTTCACATCATACATATCTGTTATGGTAAATGTTTATATTTTTCTATAAACTTGGTCAAACTTTAGGAAGTTTGACTTTGGTCAAACCTAATATGCAGAGTTTACTAGTACTACTCGCTAGTTGCTTAGCCGAATCACCAAACACGCCACACGGGGAGTTCATTGTCACAAAATTTTGAGGTCGGCGGGAAAATCTTCCGCGACCCTGATTTGAGCTGTGGGAAGTTACCATCATAGCCTTCGGAACAGCCCTACGGATGACGGTTGGTAGGGGGCTGTTTTCGTAACTTCAGGTTCACCCTAGCCAGCCAACCCCACCCCGGCACCCAGAGTAGTACACCTGAATACTCCCCATTTTCCATCCCCACCGCAAAATAGACTTCTCCACGGCACCGCAGCCTTTGTGCTCCTCCCCTTCTACATCGGCGCACTCGTCCACCGCAGCGCATCTGCCTCATCGACGACCTCGTACGCCGCACTGGAGTCGGTCCACCGTCGTCGTCGTACACGGAGCCTCTTCCCCGGCACCGTCTTCCACGGTCTCGGATCTGCTTCCCGAAAGCCGACGCCAAGCGCAGAAGCACCACCGTCATGGACAATGAACTGACTCTCGTTGCCGACCATGACTCGCAGAGGAAGCCGCGACCATCGTTCTCCTCCTCGATTGGTAATGTGTGTATTGAATCACTTAGCCGTACATGTGCAGTTCCAATTTTGTTCATACCTACCCTTCAAATTTCCTGGGTGCTATTGTTCCCGTAAAAGTAATTGGTTACAGCCTCCATTGTCCAACAGAATATCAGCTTGTAATTGTGCGTCGCTCCTGTATCGCGCTGTGCTTGGGTAGGTATTTCATCTGCAACCAGTAGTGTGGCAAATGATGGATAGTTTTTTAGAACTAGCAAGATGCCCATGTGTTGCACGCATCAAGATGCATTTGTATGAGTAGTTTATCTTGTGGGAGAAAAGGATGAACGAGGGAATGCCTTATTTGCAAATGCGGAGAGGGGTGTGGGTATATTTTTGCAAAATTGCCACCGTTTCCTTCCTATCCGTCGGATATAAATGGGATGGCCTATATTGCAGGATGGCAGGAACACCATCATCACCAACTCTGTTTTTTATAAGAGTAGGGAAAAGTAGAGAAAAAATAGAGAGTAGAGAAGTACAGATAAATATTAAATATCAAATAAATATAACAGTAGAGAAGAGAGTAGAGATAGCAGAGACGTCGGGAAAGGATTGCGCGCGCGTGGGAAAAAGCGGCCAGGCGTGCGCTAGTTTTGGTGCGCGGCGTCTGGCGCACTTTATAAAATCCAATGCCCTCCCACCGCTCTGTGCCTTGCCACCACTCTCTCCCCGCTCTGTGCTTTGCCACCGCTTTCTCCCCGCTCTTTCTCGCCTCGCCGCCGCCGCCGCGCCACCATGCCGCCGTGTCGCCGGGAAACTTGGGGATACCGCGGCGTCCGCGCGCGCCCCTCCGGCGGCTTCTCCGCCGAGATCCGGTTCCGTGGGATGCGCCTCGGCCTCAGCAATTTCGACACCGCCAACGAGGCCGCCCGCGCGTATGACGCGGCGCCTCCGGTGGCCTCATAGAACATTGAACTTCCCCAACGTGCCGACGTGGGAGCGGGCACAGGAGCTCGCGCCTTTGCCACGGCTTATTACCAACGAGGATCGTCACGACAACCGGAGGTGGGAGCACCGTCTCGGCATCGCCGAGATGGACGAGGAAGCACTGGCGCTGTGGTGCCAACGCTTCCCGCAGGACATCATCAACGAGCGCGAGTTCTACGAGCAAAGGAGGGAGGAGAGGGATAAGAGGAGGGCGGAGCGAGCCGTCTATCGCGAGGACAAGCGTAGGCGAAAAGCAGACGCTCAATTCAACAAGAGGCTAGGAGCAGCGTCGCCCTGGGAATCCGACGATGATCGATATCTTCATGCCTACAGTCAGACGTCGGAGAAGGACATCACCGACGAGGAGTCGGACAATGAGGAGTAATTGAATAATCTATTTTTTTATCTATCTATGCTGAGAAATATCTCTCTATCTCTACTTCTCGATCTCAGCACTGTAAACACTTTTTTAAAGCGCTGCGCGTTGCGATTCTATTGGAGATGCTCTAACATGGCAGACGAGTGCTTTAATGTTGCCCACAAGATGCGCGAGTATTACTAGTAGTATATTTTTCTTGCCATGTTGAGATTTTAAAACCACGAGTGCGAACATGCAGAGGAGCAATGAAGGCCAAACACGGGATATTTGGGACAGCTTCAAGGAGTGTGGCAAGTTAAAGAGGAGCTGCACCGAACCTGTTAAACGAGCTTTGGTAAGTAACACCCTTTGAATTACTTTCGTTTAGCCTCGTGTTCTTCAATGTGTATATGTTGTAGTTTCTGTTTCTCTTAAGCCTCATGTTCTTCGATGTGTCATAAGAAGAGTCTTAATCGTCCTAATGCTTTCGTTTTTAGCTTGCTGTAGGAAGTGGGTGTTGTCACCTTGTAGTCTGTTTTTATATTTTTTTCCTTTTGAATTCACTTCTCCCAGTTCTGTTTATCTGGCTTCTACGAAATGGATCTGGGTTGCTCTGAGTAATTATCTAAAAAAGAAGTAACTTCATGTCAGGATGCAGTTCCTGCGAGGAGGGAAGTATGGTCAACCTCGAGATCATGTTTCCAGAATGAGGCTGGATTACACACAAGGTGCCAGATCCCTAATGATGCTGGATTAGACACAAGGTGCAAATTCCCAGATGATGCTGGATTACACACAAGCCAGGTGGAGTCGTCAGCTGTTCGTGTCCTCGTGGCTCTAGTAAAGGCTGAAAGAAAGCTTGCAGCAGCCCTTGAGAATGTAGCTGAGTTCCTGAAGAAGCGAAAAGAGCAATCAGATGCTCTCTTCACCCATGCCAAAGAAGAGATGGAAGAAGCCAGAAAGAAGCTAGCAGAGGCAGAGCAGGCTAGGCGTCTCCTGCTATCTAAAACTGTTGTCCATACAAAATTTCCTTCATAGTAGCTAGGTTCAAATGTTTATCCATTCAGCATGCCTATTGTGATGTCCGTGCATCTACTGATGTGGCACAAATTTTTTTTTTCGTGTCATGTAATAACAGCAATTACTTTCCAAACAATAACAGACGAAGCATTGGACATGGTATAGTTCACGCGCAAGCCTGACATTCCAAGTTCAACTTCCACATCAAACTCATGTTCACAGATATCTCCACATTCATACATAATGTCCACAACCATGATTCACTTCAAAGCCAAAAAAATTGAGGAGAGTTATGAATAAAGAAAAACCTCTAGTTCCTGCTACCAGTGCGAGCACAACAAGTCAAGACCATGCGTAATTAGTTATATTTTGGTCACTTTTTGTGTTCTAAAATGCCGACCGGCTCGCGGAAGGACGTGTTGCCGGCACACGCGCAGATTCAATGAAGGCAGGCGGGGCAGTCTGAAGCCGGTTGCATGCGTCGAGGAGGCGTATTCAGCCGGGCCTGCAGCGAGTGGGGCCCTCTTGGCCGGCGCGCCGGTTCAATGCCTGCGCTATGAGAGGTCGCGTCCGTGTCAGAGCAATCACTCCCTCCAGTCCTTTTTTTGTTTGCGTATAACCAAATCTCGTTTTCCATTCACATTTTACAAGTAAAATTCATGGACAAACTTTGACCCAAAAAACGATGGGGACTAGTAAACCAGAACAGAGGTAGTAGTTTTTTTTAATCAAAGAAGGGTTTCCCACTTCCGATTTTCATTACTGAAAACCAACATCTAAATCTAAACATAGTATTTTCCATATAACTACCAGGTTCAACATCTCGCAACATAAACCCATACAACCATACGTCAAGGAGGTACGTAGTAGGTAGTACTATGAATTCCATTTTCGCTCCATACCAATCGTTCTAAAAACTACTTACTACTTATAACGCGCCGTTGAAAATCGGAACTCTTAACCCCGCTAAAAAATGATATTTTAAACGTGGCTACTCGATCTGTGGCAACTGGCGAACCACCGCCTCCAAGTCGTTCACCTGTGGTCCCGACCATCAACTCCTACGGATCAAATTATCACGCGAGCTAACTATTCCTACAAAGGTGCGCTCCACCACGTACCCGGTACCCGTGAATGCAGCAATCGTGCACCTAGGGTTTTAGGGTTTATTTGTTAACATTGTCTTTACGTAACACTCATGTGTGCGAGACAACGAGAGACCGACTGCATGCGTGCGCCTCTTCTCTTCGTATATGTACTCCGCCGTTTGTCTGGTGTCCACAAAATTACAATAACTACAAGCAATGTGCCAATGCATTGCCACACGATCTGAGTAGATTAATACATATTCACCGATTTGATAGAAAAAAAGTCTACTTTTGAAATACGTATATCACTAAAAAATGTTATGTTTCACTCAAAATATATCCCTTTGGCGGTTTTGATGAGATAAGGGAGGAATGTTGTTGGTTTCAAGATTCGAGAAGTGGTATATGTCTAATTTCTACTCTTACTAGCAAGATGTCCGTGCGTTGCACGGAACATCAAGATCTTGTGGGAGAAAAGGATGAACAAGGGAAGGCCTTATCTGCAAATGTGGAGAGGAGTGCGGGTAAATTTCCATAGTTTCGTTCCTATCCGTCAGATATAAATCGGATGGCCTATATTGCAGGATGACAAGCCCACCATCATCACCAACTCTGTTTTTTATCCCTACTCTTATAAAAAGCATAGTCGGTGATGATCGTGTGCCTGCCATCCTGCAATATAGGCCGCCCGATCTATATCTCACGGATAGGAAGGAAACTATGGAAATTTTGCAAAAAGATACCCACAGCCCTCTCCACACTTGCAAATAAGGCCTTCCCTTGTTCATCCTTTTCTCCCACAAGATAAACTACTCATACAAATGCATCTTCATGTTCCGTGCAACGCATGGGCATCTTGCTAGTTGTTGCCAAAATCCCATGTGTGTGTGAGAGAGAGAGGGAGAGAGGAGGAGGATGGAGTGCATGTGTGACAAGGCACAAAGAGTGTGTGTGAGAGGTATCAGCTTAAAATGAGGCGATAGTGTGTGTGTGCACGATCGAGAGGGCGTGTCTCAAGAAGGGAAGAAAAATCTACATAGATACAAGGAGCAGGAGAGAGACATGTATGCGATAGTAGAAGCACGAGTGTGCGGGTGTATAAACCTATCAAGAGGCTTGTCGATAATTGTTTGTGAGAGAAATACGAGACGGGGGTGCGAAAGCGAGAGTTTTGTGTGTGAGAGAGAGACGGTAGTCGGGAAGGGGAGTGGAAGCAGGAGTTGTGTGTGTGTGTGAGAGAGAGAGAGAGAGAGAGACAGGGAGTTTGTCTGATCGGTAAACAAATGAATAAGTTCAGTATGGGATGGAGACGAAAAGGAGATCGCAACAAATGTTGTGTCTACAAGAGAGAGAGAGAGAGTAATTTTAGTGGTATGATTCATATCTAGAGACATATAGGGTGTGTGAGAGAATCCCATAGAGAGAAACACGAAATGAAAGACGAGTGGAGACTGTGTGTGTGGCGGTGAAAAAGAAAGCTTAGGTACCTAGTGATACGAGAGAACAGTAGAGACGTGAGAGATAATGAAAACTTTGTAATGTATAATGATAGGGAGAGTGTGACACTTCTCAAGGGAGACGTCGAGAGACCATGTTTGCGAGGATTGGAGAAACATGAAGTGAGCGTGCGGGTGAGCTGGAGAAAAGAGAGTGATAGCTACATGAAGGAGCATGCATGTGAGAGAGATGGGCGTGAAAGGAGTGAACATAAAAGGCATTCAAATATTTGAATTCGAGATGATGATACATGTAATCCATACTCGAACAAAAATTGATCTATCAAACATGCATACTCATATGAATTCACGGCATCTATGTTATTCAATATATGTAGATATTACTGATCCATACATTTTAGTAGAACATAATTTGGTTTAATTTTTTGAATTCAACCTTATGATTTTGAGATCATTGTATTTGTAAAGCATATTATACATATAAAGGAGCAGAATTCTTTGTTGTGCTTTTGAAAGTATATATAAAAAATGATGTATATAGAATTTTATTCCAATCAAAAATGGATCCTGCCCGAAAAAATAGAATACAAACGGGATTCGAATTGAGTTGGCACGGTAAACGTGCACTCTGCAAAATTTGAACGAAGCGGGAAAATCGCAGTAACCGCCCGAAACCAAAATCTGCGAGATGGAAATTACTACTGCCTATCCCTGCCACGCAAAGCCTATCTGCTCGATTTCTATATGTTTCGATAGGGGTAGGTTTGTAATTTCACTCGAACGTGACATAACCGCCTCTCACCCGGATTCATACACGGTGGGCGCCAAAACACAGTGTGTCCTCGGCCGAAATCGACTCCCTCCCTGATTCACACACGGTGGGCGCCAAAAACAAACTCTCGTCGGCAAATATTCGGTGTATGCGAGAATACCGTCCTATCCCCAACCAACTAATATTGCTGTGATATAGGAAATTTGAAACGGGGGCTAAGTTTGTAAATTTCCTCGCATTTGAGACAAGCGCGCCCTGAAGACATGGTTCCCCCCTTCCTCTCCACCTCCATTTCCCCATTCATACTCCGTCGGCGCCAAAACACCCTCTCCACCCCAGCCTCCTCCATCCGCTACCCCATCCACCGCTGTCCTCCTCCACCATACCAGAGCTGATACTCCGACGCCGCCGTCCATTACAAGAGATCGACCTCCCTCATCCATGGCTTCGTACCGGGATCCTTGCATCCCGTCCTCTCGCTTCATCCCCGCCGTCGTCCACCTTGCCGGCGCCGCTCCTACGACCATCTCGTCCACCGCGCCCGGCCGCCACCGTCTACCCTCCTAGATTTGCTTCCACGCCGCCGCAGCCATCGCTACCGCAGCACCGTCAAATTCTCAGCAGATGCATACACGGCGCCGCACCAGAGGCGGTACTCTTTCGTATCTGCTCAACTTATTTATCGCGGCAAGAAAATAGATCGCCACTGCTTTACTCTGATTTCTTGTCCATCACTTACTTGCTAGTCGAGAGAAAACATTGGTTGCGAAGTTGCCTTTGTCCGGTTTGCACCTTCAGATCCGCCATGGCACGCTCAACACTATACTCCCAATGCTTATGGTTTTCCCCTTTTATATTGCACACTGGTTAAATCACAGTAGACTAAATTTCAAAATTGGGTCAGTCGATTTTTCAGAGCTCGCCAGAGTTCGCCGGTGCGAACGAAGGGGCTCGGGTGGGGACTTTGGTTGTTGGGGGCGGTGGTGGGGCCTCGCCGAATGAAGAAAACTCGACGCGGGTGGGGGCGGGGACGGGGGGTGGGGTTGGCGGAGGAACACAAGCGATGGGGGGCGATGGTCCGGCCGGCGGCCCGTGCGGTGTTCTGTATGGGAAGAATCAGATACGAGGAAGAAGAAGGGTTAGGAGATGTAGGATCTTCATCCAACCGCCTGAAATGGTCGACTGACCCAAATGCAGACATGCCTTTATATTCAGTACCATCATCGTACCTGCTTAGCACCGCTCCTGAATCCATCAAGCTAAACAACGTGCCACTCATAATTCCAAACTTGTTGCTCAAGTACGAATCGAATATGATGCTGATATTACTAAAACAGATAACATTTAATTGGTCAGCTAATGTTCCTACTTTACTTTCGAAAAAGCACGTGCACCACATATAGAGAGACAGCAGGGAGTTGCTTTCTTAATGCGCTCTGGTTCATCATCTGTGGGCACTGCGCAACGAACATTTTATTATCCAATATCTGCTTGCTCTTCTTTACCATGTTCCTCTTTCGTTCTTCCTTAATAAGTACTCTCTCCGTTCCTAAATACAAGTATTTGTATAGATTCCACCATGGACTACATATGGAGCAAAATGAGTGAATCTACACTCTAAAATGTATCTGGATACATCTGTATGTGATCCATAGTGGAAATCTCTACCAAGACTTATATTTTGGAATGGAGGGAGTATGATAGTAGTACAGTATGTTCCTTGTAGTGAAGATGAGCAGGGACATTTGCAGTGTAGAGGTCTATAGGTCGGTTGGTATGGACACTTTGAACTCGTCGGGCCTCTTTGATTCGTAGGATTTTGTAAACATGGGAATAGGATTTGTAGTGGCCTGCCCACTTGAATCCTATAAGAATAGCAAGTAAATGTGGGGAGCTGTGTCGCCTTTGAGAGTCACACTGATATTAACAGTACGGCACCTTCAGTTGAAGAGAGCTGATATCCGAAGGCTTTCTAGCCATACCGGCAATACTAGCATATATATTCCAGCAAGTTCCACTTTGCTAATTTTACTCTGATGCTTATGGTTTTCCCGTTATATCTACACTATGATCTGTGTAGCTACTTTGTGTCGCACTAGCAGCAGTCCACTCTTGAAGCTAAACACCGCAATGACTTACAAAATTGGCACCAAGGCATTGAGTGCCATTTTGGATGCAATGAAACTCATACGCTCACCACCTATTGATTCTTGTTCAGAATATGTTCCTAATGACTATTCTAACCTCGAGGAGTCAAAGGCAGATGGCCTGTCCTGTTCACCCATCAAGGTGCCTGTTCTAATTTGGCAAGGTTTTATTGATTGCGCGTATCTTGCATATGTTGTCTTGCCTTTCTTCTACTTTGTTGCACCGCCATCTGCTTAGTTTACTCATCATATATGTCGAGATGCCATGCCCATCCATTATCAATACATATTCCATCTGTCATCATACCATGTTTTTCCACTCAGATGCTGTTCTTCTGCATCGGACATCAAAAAGGAAGAGGGTGATTGCCGAACCTGAAGGAGCACCAGCAAAGTCCTTGAAAAACGTGGTTGTGCCGGAGAAATCAGACAGCACCCCACTTATATTGGTTGTACAACCAGTGACACAAAACGTAGGACCGATTCCAGCAGACTGTACCCATACTTCACTGGACACACCACTAGACGCACCACACAGGACCTGCACACCAGCAAAAGGTATGCCGATTTTAATTGCCATAGCACCAGCCGTACCACAGAAAAATCCCACTCCAGCAAAAAGTACAGCAAGTCCACTGGCCGAAGACCTATCTCAACTGCAGAGATGGCCAATTCCTGCAGATTGGAACCCCATTCCAGTTATTCCCAGTTTATAAGACAATGATTTCAATGTTGTTAGGGAGTACATGCATCTGTTCCCATCATGGGAAGATTATAGTGAAGACAAACACCATTTTCACATCTTCCTGTCCCACTTACGTGTAAGTGCTATTATTCATGGTGATTATTTTCCTGTTTTCTACTGATTGAACACATCAATGATTTACATTACATTGTTGTAAGTAGGCGAGGGTCAATCTGGATAGTCATGACGAGCAAAGCTTGCTTGCGCTTTTCAAGGAAGCATTGCAGCAGTATCGGTGTTACCTGAGGAAATCACACTTTGATGGCAAGTCTATAAATGAATTTCTGGTGAAGTCTCCTGTGCTAAATTTAGAAGACATTGAATGGAAAAAACCTTGTTATGCACTGGTCTCGTTCCGAGGATGAGGTACTGTCTATGATATCGCATGACAATTTGAACTTCTACTTTTCCGCATGTGCCTTACGGATCTTTTTTGCAGGAAATCTGCTCGAAAAAGAATTCCGGTTTGAAAAGAACGACAGGATATCGCAAATATGCTGCCCGCTGCTTTGCTCTTGTTAGTACATGTTTTCCTGTATCACTGTACTTGCATACATACCAGGTTCATTATGTGACAGCACAATGCATGATAGCTTGCTTATCAATTGTTCGCTCCAAATTATCTGATCTGTATGAATGGTTACATTAGTGTAGAATATATCCAATGCCAATGAATTCTTTTAGCTCTGCATTGTTCTTGTAAGTACCTGCTGTCCTTTATCACTGTACTTATATTGACAGGTAGTTGTTCATGTACCATCACTCTGCAGCTTATTTTCCTTTGCCCTCCATTTTCTACACATAAGATCTATATTTACTCTTACCATAAGGTTGGATAACACCGATGGTACAGAAGAAGTTTAGCTCTGCATTGCTCTTGGCTGTACCTTTTGCCTATATCGCTGTACTTACATTTATAGCTACTTGGTTATGTAGCATCACTCTACATCTTATATTAAATATTCTCCATTTTTTCTTATATTGTCACATCTATATTTACTCCTAAAAATGTAAAATAAAGGCAATGCTTATCAAGAAGATTCTGTGGTAAACTTCTTGAATAGCCCCCCCCCATCAGCATGGACAAGGGCTTTATAGAGCCTGCTGTCGGTGTGGAACGACACCTATGGGATCACAAGAATCCCTACTACGGTTGCCGGGGCGCGGGGTTGCGAGAAGAGTAGGGTTAGTAGCAAGCACAAGGATCGTTTACCCAGGTTCGGGCTGCGAGGATGCGTAAAACCCTAGTCCTGCTTTGGTGGGTGTATTTCAGAGAGTTCTTGAGCTCTCGAACTAGCTGTGGTCAGTGCGTGGTTCGAAAGAGCCGAATCCGTCTCCCGTATGCCATGGGCCTCCTTTTATAGTCGAAAGGGGCTGCCACAGTGGCACACAGGAGGTGGAAAGGCGTACAGTGCCCTAAGCTTATGGCTCGTATTACAGGACAAGACGCATTTAATGCGTAGCTTAGGTGTCCCCTTGCTTTATTGGGGATCGGGGCCAGGCCCGTCCCATCCATCGCCGCTCCTCCTTGCTTTGACACGCGCCCTGGCCAGTGAGGCGTGTGGTGCCATGTAGGCAGGCAGGCAGCTGAGGTGGTGCAGTGGCGGAGCCTTCACGAAGATCTGCATGCCGCCACGCTGGTGCTCGATGAGTTGGCCTGGGAGCTGCATGTTGCCACGCAGGTGCCCGCCCAGCTGGTTGGGCTGGCAGCTGCATGTGAACGGCGCTGGAAGCTTGGTTGGCGTGGGCCTGGCGGTGGCCCTGCTAGCGTCCTTGGTGAGGGCCTTGCCAGGTGGCCCGGCAAGGGTCTTGCCGTGGCGCGCTGTCGTCCCCGGCAAGGGCCTTGCCGGGGGTCTGGTGGTCTTCCTCGGCAAGGATCTTGCCAAGGATCGTCGTCTTCTAATCCTCATCTGATCTTGAATATGTCTTCACAAAGATCTGCACGCCACCACGGAGGTGCCTCCCGAGCCCTGGCCCAACGTGGATGATGGCTTCGGGGACCGTGGGCTCAAGGGTGGCTCGCTCTGTTGGTGTGGGGCGAGCTGTCCCGGCAAGGATCTTGCCGGGGCTGCTGAGGCTGCCCCGGCAAGGGTGTTGCCGGGGGAACCTGCTTCATCCCTCTGCTCTTTGTGGTCTTGGCCTTGGCGTTGCTCTTATTATCTTGGGCTTTGGTCTTACCTTGGCTCACCTCCCCTGTTCTGCTTGGCGTGACCGTAGGTGCAGCTCCGACTGCCCATGCACAGGTATAGGGGTACAAAAACGCACCCCTCTTTTTGTACACCGACAGGAGCCCCCGGGCCTGTGCCACACATAAGCGTGACACGTTGTTCGGCCAGGCCCCAAAAAACGGTGCGCGGGCAGGCGGGGCGGTTTTTACCATGGTAAAACTTTTCGCGCGCGGCGCTTCCCATGACCCGCGCGCGCGGCGCGGCGTGGAGGGGTGTGCGTGATGTGGGCGGCATGCGTGGGGTGGTTTCCACACGCATGCGTCACATCGCTGTAAAGCGGCGGCTCGTGCCTTCCCCATAAAAAGAGGGAGGCGTGGAGGCGCGACTCATTTACTGAACGGGGCCGGGGCGCGGTCTTCAAGGCGTCCACTCCCCACGATCACGGGGTGGGGCGAGGTCGCTTCGCCTGTCCCCTCGGTTTCTGCGCGTCCGCCACGCGTCCTCCATGCACCTGGGGTTGCAAGCGGTGGAGGCGGGAAACCGGGACGTCGCTGGTTGGGGCAGCGGGTCGGTCCTGATTCCCTGCACCTCCGGTGGCTGGATTGGCCGAGCGGGGCGGCCGAGCCCTGTCCCCGCCTCCTTATAAAGAGGGGGAAGGGGGGATGGCGTCCCGCACTCTTCTGCCATCTATCTCCTCTTGCTTCTCCTTCTTCCTTCCACTCGCCATGGAGAAGGGGAATCCTGGTCCCTCGACGGTGGCGGCGAGGGTCGCCGCTCGACAGCGCGTCCCTCCTCCTCCTGAGCCCACGGTGGTGGAGCCGGCCGCTAGGGGAAGGGGGAGGGGGCGAGGCCGTGGGCGAGGCCGGGGCACAGGTCGTAGTGCTCGGGGAAGAGGAGAACGGGGCAGCGCGCCGGCTTCGCCCCCGCCAATGATGCCTTTTCCAATGGAAGGACCAGTTCTTCATCAGGCTGCGTCGGCCTCCGCGTCGCCGTCTTCGTCTTCCCGCCCCGTTCGCTCGGGAGATGGAGCGTGACCCGCCCCAATCCCTTAGATTGCACATGAGGGGTTGTGGGAATGGGGGCACGCGGGTCGATGTTGACTTCCCGGCTCCTCGGGTCATGTACCTCCGTCGTGGGTGGAAGACGTTCGCTCGTATCCACAGGCTGACGGTGGGGCTCGTCCTCTACTTCAAATTAATGAAGGACGGTCTGCTCTCCGACAAGGTCTTCGGCGACTTCGGGACTCGCCTGAAGTGCTGCGTGGAGAGCTCCTCAGATGGATATTCTGACGATGGAAGCTCTTCCTCGAGCGAAAGTGATGAGGAGGACAACGGGGCAGACGGCGGGGACGAGTGCGACTAGGCATCGGACGCCCCGCGCCTGGGCGGGTGCGGCAGCAGCAACATCTGCACCTGGCCGCTCCTCCGGCAGAGTTTTGCCAGGGGCGGAGCCAGCTCCTTGAACTTCTCGGGGCCGTCTCCTTGGGCGGCTGGCGTCAGGAGGCTGCGGAAGAGGAAGAGGGCGGACGACAAGCCCGTCAGCTCAGAGTACGCGGGCACCGACGCCTTCGTCGCGTATTGCCGGTCCTGACGCCTCGTCTTCCAGCTCCTTTCCCGGCACCGTCATCACCGGCCCGCCCCTGGGCGGTCATCGAGGTGTTCTCTTGGTGCTTTCTGCTGCTCGTAGCTCGCCTAGGCGCCCCTTTTGCTCTCTCGCCTCCTTGACCTACCTCCTGAGGAGAGGGACAAGAAAGAGATCACGGGCATCTTATCTCTCTTCTTTAGTTTGTAAGCCTGTGGGCCTTTGTTAAATTCAGAACTCGTAATCCCCTTGCTCATGTTTTTCATTCCGTATGAACGGTACTTGTATGGGATGTTTTTAATGAAAAAGGGATGCTTGCCGGGTTTTTCATTCGTGGGTAGACCCCGCGACAAGGAGTGAATCCTTGTTATTATTTAAGCTAAACGTTTTTCACCCGGCAACAGGCCTTGCCGTGCCCCCACTCCACTCGACCATTCTCGCGCTCTTGGTGGAGGCAGGGATGAAGTGGGCTTTAGGCTCCTCGTTCTACCTCCTTACCGCTGCGGCTACAACCAAATCCGGACCCAGGAAATAATTCTTAGGTATAGGAAAAAGGGGAGCACGGCAGCCTAGAGATAAAAACGAGGTTTCACATGCCCCAGTTCCGTTCCGAAATGCATGACAGAGGATGAAAGACTTATCTGGATTTGCAGCCCCCGGCAATCTCATCTTACCGCGGTTGGAACCTTGTGCTTGCAGCCCCCGGCAACTCTGGTTTGCCGGGGTCGGGACGCCGGTCCGTTTCTTTTCTTCCAAGTAGCTCGGCATAAGTGCTCATGTGCCCTGCAAACCAAAGGAGGACAGAAGAGAAAACAGATAGACGCGCACTCGACCTCTAAGCTAGGGGTTAGTCGCTGCTGAGCACTATCAACCCTAACCAAGGAAGAGACTCGACCTAGCATGCATGCTATGACTTAGGGCGCCAGCGCTTCATTTATTTATGCTCAGGCAAGCCGCGCCTTATGGGTAAAAGTTGCGAAGATGCTTGATATTCCAGGAGTTGCTCACTGGGATGGCATCTTCAGTCTTCAGGCGGACTGCGCCGGGCCTGGTGACTCGTATTACCCGATAAGGGCCTTCCCACTTTGGCGTCAACTTGTTGGCATTCTTTGCCGACTAAACGCGCCGAAGAACAAGGTCATCTTCCTCAAAGCTTCGGGCATGAACCTTGCGGCTATGGTAGCGGCGCAAGGCTTGCTGGTAGCGCGCTGCTCTCACAGCCGCCCGAAGACGATCTTCCTCAAGGATCGTCGCGTCATCTTGGCGCAACTGCTCTTGCTCAAGCTCATCATAAGCGAGCACTCGAGGTGACCCGTATATGAGTTCCGTGGGGAGAACTGCTTCTGCCCCGTATACCAGGGCAAAATATGTCTGGCTGGTGGCTCGATTTGGCGTCGTCCTGACCAACCAAAGAGCCGCCGACAATTCATCAATCCAGCGCCTTCCGCTCTTGCGCAGCTTGTGAAAAGTCTTTGTCCTTAGGCCTCGCAACACTTCAGCATTTGCCCTCTCTGCTTGGCCGTTGCTCCATGGGTGTGCCACGAAATCAAAATAGACCTTGCTGCCGAGGTCTTGAATGTACTGCATGAAGGTGTGGCTCGTGAACTGTGTGCCGTTGTCGGTGATGACTCTATTTGGCACACCAAAACGGCAGACCAGTCCTTTGAAAAACATGACAGCTGACTGAGCAGTCACCTTTCTCACTGATTCCACCTCCGGCCACTTCGTGAACTTGTCGATTGCAACGTACAAGTACTCAAAGCCCCCGACAGCGCAGGGAAAGGGCCCAGTATGTCGAGCCCCCAGACCAAGAATGGCCAGGAGAGAGGGATTGTTTGAAGGGCTTGGGCTAGTTGATGAAGCTTCTTTGAATGCAACTGACACGCTTCACACATGGCTACTAGTGCCGTCGCATCTTGGAGGGCGGTGGGCCAGAAGAAACCTTGCCGGAACGCCTTTCCGGCAAGGGCCCTCGACCCTATGTGGGAGCCACATATGCCTCTATCCTCCCGGGGGATGCACTTCAATTTCACGCCGTTCGGCCTTCTCCTGTACAGGACGTCATTGACGAACTGGTACAGGGCGGACCGACGGCCTACTTTCTCCGCTTCTTCCTGCTCCTCAGGAAGCTCCCCTGTTTGGAGGAATCGGACGGTATGCTGCGCCCACGCTGGAGCCTGGGGCTCGACGGCACGGACCAAAGGCATTTCTTCCGCCAGACGCCCTGCCGGAGGCAGCTGCTCTTGGGCAGGCTCAGCGTCCGCGGCAGCACCCTTGCCGGCAGCCCTAGAGGGCTCGATAGGAAAGTACTTGCCAGGACCCGACTTCATTTGCTTGTTCTGCCCCGTTGATGGTTTGACGGATGGTTGAGTTAGCCGGAGCAAAAAGGTACCCGGTTATACAGGTAGCTTAAATGCGGCACGCTTTGACAGGTAATCAGCGGTGTCGTTCTCCATTCGGGGGACGTGCTCCGCTTGGATACCGTCAAAGCGCTCCTCCAGCTTCCTCCTTCATCTACGTAAGCTTCCATCAATGGGCTCTGGTAATCCTTGTTGACCTGCCTGACAACAAGCTGCGAGTCACCCCTGACGATGAGCTTCTTAACCCCGAGGTCTGCCACGATCCTGAGACTGGCAAGCAATCCCTTGTACTCAGGAGTGTTGTTGGTGGACATCTCTCAGGGAAAGTGCATCTGGATCACGTACTTGAGGTGCTCCCCGATAGGTGCGACGAGCAGCACACCGGCACCGGCGCCTTGCAGCGAGAAAGCCCCATCAAAGTACATGACCCAGTCGCGATCTTCCTCCTTGCCGGGGAGAGTGGTCTCCTGGATTTCTTCGTCAGGCGTTGAGGTCCATTCTGCAGTGAACTCCGGCAAGACTCTGCTCTGAATTGTTGAGGTACTTTCAAACTTCAAACCGAAACTTGATAACTCCAAGGCCCACTCCACAATCCTCCCGGTTGCATCTGGGTTATGGAGTATCCGTTGCAACGGGAGGAGGGTGACGACAGTGATCTCGTGGGCTTGGAAGTAATGACGCAGCTTCCTCGAGGCCATAAGGAGGCCGAAGAGCAATTTCTGCACACCGGAGTACCTCGATCTAGCTCCCTGCAAGAGGGAGTTGACAAAGTAAACCTGGTGCTGCATCATTTTCTTCTTCTGCACCACCTCTCTTGACTGCACGGGCACTGCCTCGGTGGCACCAGACTCTACCGGGGGCCTCGCCTTGCCGGCACCAGGCCCTGCCGGGGGAATGTTGGGCTTGCCATCCGCTGGTACTGCAGCTGTGACTGCCTCCTCGTTAACCTCCCTCTGCGCCACTAGCGCGGCGCTGACCACTTGATTCGTCGCCGCCAGATACAGCAGCAACAACTCTCGTGGTTTAGGCGCAACAAGTATTGGTCTGGAGGAAAGGTATCTCTTCAAATCCTGCAATGCTGCCTCGGCTTCTGGGGTCCATTCCATTGGGCTTGCCTTCTTCAAGATATTGAAGAAATGAAGGGCGCGCTCGGCGGACATGGAGATGAATCGGCTCATGGCGGCAACGCAGCCGGTGAGCCGACGCACATCTTTGATCCGCTTGGGTGCCTCAATCTGCTCAATAGCCTTGATTTTGTCTGGGTTTTCCTCGATCCCGTGCTGCGACACAGAGAATCCGAGAAGCTTGCCGGATGGAACACCGAAGACACACTTCTCAGGGTTCAGCTTGAGGTTGATCTTGTGCAGGTTGGCAAATGTCTCTTCTAGATCTTGCACAAGAGTTGGTCCGTCTTTGGTTTTGACCACTATGTCATCCATGCAGGCCTCCATATTTCTATGCAGCTGAGGTTCAAAACCAATTTGGACTGCTCTTGCAAATGTTGAGCCAGCGCTCTTCAACCCGAAAGGCATACATCAAAAGCAATACGTACCACATGGGGTGTTGAACGCTGTCTTTTCTTCATCCTCTCTTGTCATGAAGATCTGGTGGTAGTGATAGAGGCAAAGGTGTCCCGATCTTTCGATGAGATGATAACTATCGATTTGGTGGAGACGACTTTGACGATCCGACTACAAACGTGCACGACGTTGCGCCTTATCAATCGCTAAACCAATCTCCTGAGGTTACTGACGATGCCGGAAGCACGATCAGCCTGACCACGAAGGTCTATTCCTGCAAGCAATCGAAGAATGAGCAAGAATATGATAATGCAATCTGAATATTGCGAATATATATGAAGTATTGATAGTGGTGGGAATCCGTAAGCGGTCTTGGTCTGGTCGTCGGACACAAACGAAGTACACGAAGTTGCAATGGCTAACTTTTAACTAAACAAATTCCAAGGAAAAAGCTAGTAGATGGATCTACTTATATAGGAGCAAGGGGTGGCGGCCAAGGAGGTGGGAGGACGTCCCAAGGCAGCCTAAAACCAACCCTAGGTCGTACAAGGCTCATGGGCCCAAGTGGAGGTGATGCAACACCTTTGGACTTGTAGTTTGACTCGGATTCTGGTGCAACATCGGATTGTTTAGACCATAACTCAATGCTCCGGACGAATTTAAAGGTGAATCCAATTGGGTTAGAAAGAGCACGAAATCTAGTTTCCAACAAAAAAAGAATCACCCAATTCAGAGTCCGTATGAAAAAGTTGTTGGCGTTTTGAGTCAGGTATGTCTGTACAGTCCGAATCTGAATCCAGAACGTGAGAGACTTGGACTCTATCTTCTCTTGGCCCAAAAGTGACGTGAGAGGAGTTTTTGAACAGAACCTAAACTTCTCCTTTTGCCTTATCTTCATATGTGGATTGTACAAATGTCCCATACACCTGCAATTAGACAAAACACAAAAGTGTGTGAAGTATTTTTGTTCTGGATAACATAAATAGATTATTGAATAGTTTGCACTAGAAATCACCTGACAAATATGCATGTATGCAATATTTTTGGTCGTATCCAAGGTAGTCATGTCCTCATCATCCTCCCCTTCTTGAAAACAAAGCCGTCCTCGGCGTTGCTTAATCTGAAATGTGGCTAACAAAAGAGACAAGGTGTACATGTTGTATATGTATATGTCATCCATTTTTACTTCCCGTGGATTTTGCACATATGACACATGTATACATGAGTAACTTTCATAGTTAATAAAATATAAAGCCAAAATATTATCACAAGAAGTAGAAGGCATGAAAGTATTGCAACTCAGTTTGCACATATAAGTGAAGCTCTTATTCATATGAAAAGATGGACAATATTCATCATTAAAGCATCCCAACATTGATGAACCATCACCAAGATTAGAGGTCATATCAAAATGATTAAACATTGGCACAATAATTTTCAAACATATTTGATCCAAATCTGATTTATTCCCTGATTCACTTGATTCTTTTGCATCGATAGTTAATTCAATGGGCTCACTCAAAATTGTTTGATCACATGGCAAAGTCAAATCATCAACATAGTCCTCTAAGGTAGCTGGTGTGATCAAAGTAGTGGGTAGCTCACCGCATGGTGCACTTAAATTGACAAGACATTCATCATACTCATGTGGAAGTGGAAGATTAGTACCTTTGTCATTACCTCTTATGATCAACTCAGATGATGTAGGCACTCTCGGTGATGATGTGTCACATGGTGGAGGTGATGTAGTCCTCACAACAACGGATGTGGTTGTCATAGTATGCTTAGTAGTTGAAGGGACAACCGTATCAACTCTTGGAATGTGCATCTCGCGCTTGTTCTCCTTGTGCGCAACACGTCGTTTTATTTCCTGTTCAGCTTTGCAAGCAAGATGAAACAAATGGTCCATAGGATAACACTCTTCATGTATTAGTATCTCCTGAATGTCACGATTTAATCCTCCCCAAAATCTATCCATAAAATCTTCTTCACTTTCTTCTAAAGAGGAATGCAGCAAGGTAGTTTGTAAAGTATCATAATATTTCGTTACGGTGTCACTACCTTGTTTTAAATGTTGCAACTTTGTAATCATGTCACGAGTATAATAAGCGGGAACGAATGTATGTCGCATGGCAAGTTTCAAATCATCCCAAGTAGTAGGTATATCATTAGGGTGTAACCGACAATATTCACTCCACCAAACTACAGCATAACCAGTGAAAGAACCAACCGCAACCTTAAATTTTTTACGTACATCAAAATTATTGGAAGCAAATATATTATTTAGGTCAAACTCCCATTCAATATATAAAGCAGGTCTAAAACGGCCATTAAATGGTGGTATAGAAACATTAACCTGATCATGTGCATTTGGATGTTTGTAAACCTCTCGTGACGGTTGTGGTATTTGCATAGGTGATGGCACATCTCCCACGATCGACAAACCCCATGAATTGACTCTAGATCCTGTCATGATTAGTAGAAACAAGAAACAAAATTCAAGAATAATGTTCCTATGAACTACTAGGATGTGGTGGTAAAGCGCTCACAGTAAAGCAAATATCAATATCTTACAAGTTCTTACCAAGCAGCAGGTGGTGACAGGCAACCAGCGGTGTCAAATAACTCCAAAGATTGAGTAAAGCGATTGCCAGGGGAACGTACGTATACACGGTGTAGAAATATGTGGAGCTGGGTTGGCTATATATGGTAGCAAAATATTAGCAATAATCAATTCAGAGATGCAATGTTGAATAAACGCTCAACGACGGTACTGTGCTGGTCCTAGGCTAGACTGGACTAGAGACGCGAGCCTAGAACACTAATGAGGTCACGGCGTAGCACAACTAGCATCAATGAAGGATACTAAGTAGCTCTGGACAGCAAGATATAAGTGAAGATCACAACGGCAGTAAAGATAATGATGAAAAACAACTGCCAAGCAGGATATACAACAACTCTCTACAACTTTCCTCTTGAAAAGTTTGTGCCAATTTTCTGATAATTTTTTTCAAAGAATGCTACTAACTCAAACTTTCCAATGCAAAAAGAATCACTCAATTCCGAGTTGATATGAGGAGTGAAAGAATTCTGAAACTGGCTTGAAAAACTGGAATAAGCTGTTTCCGCGAACTTCGGAGGGCAAAAAGACCTATTTAGAAGACGATTTTGAGGAGTCAAATATTGAACTTGTCTCTGCAACTATTTAGATGCGGCTCGTCGCTAGCTTTCATTTGAGTACTCGCGGAGTCAAAACGGACTTCGTATGAGGAAGGTATGCCTGTTTTACTAAACAGTGCACAAAACAGATTCCAATCCGAATTCAACTACGAGATTGAGTCTAGATAGATCCTAATTTTATTTTTTTTCTTCTCTCTTTTTTTTTCCTCACACTTTTTTTTCTTTCTCTTTTTTTCTGACTTCTTTGTCTTTTTTTTCTATCTTTTTTTTCTCTGTCTTTTTTTTCTCTCCCTCTTTCCAAGACAAACTAGATAAGATGCAGATTGGATCAAGCGAAGATGTGAACGACCTCAACTATGATTGTGACAATGAACTATGGGTAGCACATGGTGGAATTTGATGGATGGTGTGGTGGACAGCAGAAGGGATAACGATGCAACGGCGACGTGACTAATGTGAACAGAACTCGAAACTCTAAACGAACTAGACCCTAAGACCAGCAACTCGACACGACGATGCAACCGATAATTCAATAATGCAAACAATGAATAGAAAATTGCAAAGGCTCAGACTGGCTTGGACAAAAGGATGAATAGATCTAACTTTTTTGTGGCTTTTTCTTGGACAATAGGTAAGAAAATAAATCTAATCTAGGGGAAACTGGAAATTCTCACCGAGCAACCTGAAAACTGATACCACTTGATAGAGGCAAAGGTGTCCCGATCTTTCGATGAGATGATGACTATCGATTTGGTGGAGACGACTTTGACGATCCGACTACAAACGTGCACGACGTTGCGCCTTATCAATCGCTAAACCAATCTCCTGAGGTTACTGACGATGCCGGAAGCACGATCAGCCTGACCACGAAGGTCTATTCCTGCAAGCAATCGAAGAACGAGCAAGAATGTGATAATGCAATCTGAATATTGCGAATATATATGAAGTATTGATAGTGGTGGGAATCCGTAAGCGGTCTTGGTCTGGTCGTTGGACACAAACGAAGTACACGAAGTTGCAATGGCTAACTTTTAACTAAACAAATTCCAAGGAAAAAGCTAGTAGATGGATCTACTTATATAGGAGCAAGGGGTGGCGGCCAAGGAGGTGGGAGGACGTCCCAAGGCAGCCTAAAACCAACCCTAGGTCGTCCAAGGCTCATGGGCCCAAGTGGAGGTGATGCAACACCTTTGGACTTGTAGTTTGACTCGGATTCTGGTGCAACATCAGATTGTTTCGACCATAACTCAATGCTCCGGACGAATTTAAAGGTGAATCCAATTGGGTTGGAAAGAGCACGAAATCTAGTTTCCAACAAAAAAAGAATCACCCAATTCGGAGTCCGTATGAAAAAGTTGTTGGCGTTTTGAGTCGGGTATGTCTGTGCAGTCCGAATCTGAATCCAGAACGTGAGAGACTTGGACTCTATCTTCTCTTGGCCCAAAAGTGACGTGAGAGGACTTTTTGAACAGAACCTAAACTTCTCCTTTTGTCTTATCTTCATATGTGGATTGTACAAATGTCCCATACACCTGCAATTAGACAAAACACAAAAGTGTGTGAAGTATTTTTGTTCTGGATAACATAAATAGATTATTGAATAGTTTGCACTAGAAATCACCTGACAAATATGCATGTATGCAATATTTTTGGTCGTATCCAAGGTAGTCATGTCCTCATCAGGTAGCCCGAGTAGGCGTCGAGGAATGATAACAGATCACACCCGGCCGTGGAGTCAACAATCTGGTCGATGCGCGGCAACGGGAAGGGGTCCTTAGGACAAGCCTTAATGATATCTATGTAATCAATACACAGCCTCCACTTCCCATTCGCCTTGCGCCACTACCGGATTGGCCAACCACGTCGGGTGGAGCACTCCTCTCACCAACCCTGCCGCTTCCAGCTTCCTGATCTCCTCCGTGATGAACTCCTGCCTCTCCAGAGCCTGCTTTCTGACCTTCTGCTTGACGGGCCGTGCATGGGGGCAAACAGCTAGGTGGTGCTCAATCACCTCCGTGGGAACACCGGGGATGTCGGATGCTTGCCATGCAAACACGTCGACATTCGCCCGCAGGAAGGTGACGAGCACGCCTTCTTATTTGCTGCCGAGGGTGGAGCCTATGGTGAAGGCCCCTCCCGTGCCATCCTCCCTGGCGGACACCTTCTTGGTCTGCGGTGGCTTGGCTCTGGATCTCTTGCTCTTGCCGGTAGAGCTCTCTGGCACGTCCTCGATGGCAGCACAACACTCCGAAGAGGTGCGCTTGCCGGAGTGGGTGCGAGAGGTCTTGCCGGGCTTCTTCTTCCCTCCCGGGGCTTCAGTGGCAGGAGCAGGCGCCTTGGTGGCATCTGCTGCAACTGCTTCCCGGTAGAGTTGGTCGGCGCAAATCAGCACGTCCTTCTTGTCGAAGGGGACGGCGATGATGGTCAACGGCCCGGGCATCTTTAGCATGTTTTAGGCGTAGTGTGACGCCTCCATGAACTTGGCTAGCGCCGGGCGGCCGAGGATCCCGTTGTAGGGCAAGGGGATCTCGGCCACGTCGAAGACGATCCTCTCCGTCCTGTAGTTCAACTCTCCTCCGAATGTCATGGGCAGTGTGACCTTTCCCTTCGGCCGGCTCCTCCCCGGATTGACCCCTTGAAACGTGCCCGTTTCCTCGAGGTCTCCATCAGGGATTTACAACCTTTTGATCACGACAGGCGAGATCAGGTTCAGGCCGGCCCCACCGTCAACCAACATCTTGTTCACCCTGAGGTTGCGTATCGTTGGTGAGACCAACAATGGCAAACACCCGACCGCGTTAGTGCGGTCAGGGTGGTCCTCGGCGTCAAAGATGAGGGGCGTGCTGGACCACTTCAGCGGCTTCTGAGCGTCGAACAACGGCTCTGCTGCTATAATCTCACGGGCTCACTGCTTGAGCTGGCGGTGAGAGGTATGCAGCGAGGCGCCGCCATCGACGCACATGGCCTCCGTAGCTTTCTGGAACCCTTGCTCACCAGACTCGTCGTCCTCATCGTGATCATCATCTTCTTGTTTCTTGTGGCGGCCCCGGGCGGGCCTCTCTTGCTGGTTGTCCTTGCCGGGGCGGCTTCCTTGGCCGCCACGCTTCTTATCAGATCCCTCAGCACCGTCCTGGTCCTTCTCCTTGTCTTGCCTCTTGTACTCGGCCTTTTGCTTCTCAGCAAGCAGCTCGACTTGTCGGCAGTTCTGGAGGTCGTGGCCCTTAGTGCGGTGGATCTTGCAGTATTGCTTGCCGGAGCTTCCTGGCTTGTCGGTAGCCGCCAAGACCCGGTAGGCGGCGCACCCGGCAATCTCGTTGTCGGGTGCGCCCGCCTTGACCTTCTTGCCGGCACCGGTGTCGTCAGATCCCTCTACGGCAAGCACGGCCTTGCCTTTGTGTTTCCTGTTGTGACGCCGGCCCTTCTTCGTCGGGGTATGGGCGTCTTCATCGGTAGAGTCGGTTTCTGCGCCGGCGTCTTCGCCGGGGTACTTCCTTCCCTCTTCAGCCCGGGCGCACCTATCGGCCAGAACATAGAGCTCGGCCACATCCTTAACCTTGGTCATCGCCAGCTCCTCGCGCATCTTGCGATTGCGCACGTTCTGGTGGAACGCGCTAATCACAGCGGCGGGATGAACGTCGGGGATGTTGTACTGCACCCGGCTGAACCTCTGGATATAGTTACGCAGGGTTTCCCCTTCTTTCTGGGGAATGATGTGCAGATCACTGGCCTGGCCATGAGCTTGGTGGCCTCCTGTGAAGGCGCCAACGAACTCACGGCACAGATCCGACCAAGAAGAAATGGAATCCATCGGCAAGTGCATCAACCAAGACATCACATTGGGCTTGAGCGCCAGCGGGAAATAGTTGGCAACCACCATGTCATCGCGAGCCCCAGCAGCCCGGATCGCGATGGTGTAGATGCTGAGGAACTCGGACTGATGGGTCTTGCCAGTGTACTTCTCGCCGACATCGGGCTTGAACGTGCGGTGGGACGGCCACTAGAACTGCCGCAGCTCACGGGTAAAGGTCGGGCAGCCCACCTCGTAAGATAGGCCGCCGGAGCCCCCCGGTGCCGGGTGGTCCATAGCGGGTCCCGCCCGCTTGTCCGACTGGCGGCGCGTTTTGCGCCGGCGCTCGACGGTGGTTCGAGCGTCTTCGTGAGCTCGTTCCCGAAGGACCTGGCGCTGGTCGCGGAGGGTCCGCGGGTCGGACGACGCTATGGAGATGTTATCACAAGCGTCGTCACGACGGGCCGACGACTGCGGCGGCTGGCGAGGAGGAGGAGAGTGCACCGTGGCTGCAACTCCCCCGGTCCTCCCAGCGCCAGCATGCGGTGGCTCGGTGGAGCACCGACCCGAGGGTCCTGCCGGTCGCGGATTGTCTTTGTTGGCGACGGCGACGAGGCTCCGGATGGTGGCCCTCCACTCGTCAGGCTTCTCCTCAGCAAGAGGGAAGTCGAGGAGTAGCTGCGCGCCCGCCAAAGCTTCTGCTGGCGTGGGCGGCGGTGACAGCTGCGTGGATCGTGGCGCGCTTCGACTTCTAACTATGTTAGAAGGAGCTCCGTTACGACCCAGCGGCTGCGTGCCATTTTCGCCATCGCTTCGGCGGGCATGCTGAACCCCTTCATCCTGCGGACGACGCACGGGGCTCTTCCCACGGCGGTGCTCAGGGTCACCAACGTGGTGACGCTGCTCGGCGCGCACACCATGGGAAGAGCGCAGAGTGGTCGCCGGTGTGGGTGACCTGGAGGTCGCGGCGCCGCCCGGAGGTGGCACAACGACACCCCTGGAAGGCCCCGCGCCGCCCGTGGGGGGCCCAGCTCCGTCTTTGGATCCGGCGACGTGTGGCCGGCCGCCTGGTGCGCGAACGACGCTGCTCGCCAGGCTCTGATAACCAAGGCGATTCTGGTGCTCGCGGACCGTGGCCCGGGTCCTGTCTGCAACCGGTCCACTGCCCGCCCGCACCAGCACGGGCCGTTCGGCTCCCAACGAGCCGACTGTTGTGGCCGTCTTCTTCTTAGGAACCATGGCAACGAAGAATTGCTAGGCTGATTACTAGACCAGATTCTCACAACTACGCACGCCCCTACCTGGCGCGCAAAAGATGTCGGTGTGGAACGACACCTATGGGATCACAAGAATCCCTACTACGGTTGCCGGGGCGCGGGGTTGCGAGAAGAGCAGGGTTAGTAGCCAGCACAAGGATCGTTTACCCAGGTTTGGGCCGCGAGGATGCGTAAAACCCTAGTCTTGCTTTGGTGGGTATATTTCAGAGACTTCTTGAGCTCTCGAACTAGCTGTGGTCAGTGCGTGGTTCGAAAGAGCCGAATCTGTCTCCATTATGCCATGGGCCTCCTTTTATAGTCGAAAGGGGCTGCCACAGTGGCACACAAGAGGTGGAAAGGCGTACAGTGCCCTGAGCTTATCGCTCGTATTACAGGACAAGACGCATTTAATGCGTAGCTTAGGTGTCCCCTTGCTTTATTGGGGACGGGGGCGAGGCCCGTCCCGTCCGTCGCCGCTCCTCCTCGCTTTGACACGCGCCCTGGCCAGTGAGGCGTGTGGTGCCATGTAGGCAGGCAGGCAGCTGAGGTGGCGAAGTGGCGGAGCCTTCACGAAGATCTGCATGCCGCCACGCTGGTGCTCGATGAGTTGGCCTGGGATCTGCATGTTGCCACGCAGGTGCCCGCCCAGCTGGTTGGGCTGGCAGCTGCATGTGAACGGTGGTGGAAGCTTGGTTGGCGTGGGCCTAGCGGTGGCCCTGCTGGCGTCCATTGTGAGGGCCTTGCCGGGTGGCCCGGCAAGGGTCTTGCCATGGCGCGCTGTCGTCCCCGGCAAGGGCCTTGCCGGGGGTCCGGTGGTCTTCCTCGGCAAGGATCTTGCCGAGGATCGTCGTCTTCTAATCCTCATCTGATCTTGAATATGTCTTCAGAAAGATCTGCATGCCACCACGGAGGTGCCTCCCAAGCCCTGGCCCAACGTGGATGATGGCGTCGGGGACCGTGGGCTCAAGGGTGGCTCACTCTATTGGTGTGGGGCGAGCTGTCCCGGCAAGGATCTTGCTGGGGCTGCTGAGGCTGCCCCGGCAAGGGTCTTGCCGGGGGAACCTGCTTCGTCCCTCTGCTCTTTGTGGTCTTGGCCTTGGCGTTGCTCTTATTATCTTGGGCTTTGGTCTTACCTTGGCTCACCTACCCTGTTCTGCTTGGCGTGACCGTAGGCGCGGCTCCGACTTCCCGTGCACAGGTATAGGGGTACAAAAACACACCCCTCTTTTTGTACACCGACACCTGCCTTCACCAATAATGTAAGTTTGTCCTTCTCAAGCCTTCAAACTTTGTTGTGTATATTTGGTTAGGCATGACTGCAACAGCTGTTTATTTTTGGTGGTTGCATCAAATTGCATGTTTAATGTTTATTATGTACTCCGGTTCTTAAACAAAAGTTTGCCCTTCTCAATTTAAGTTTTCAGTTGTACAACCATGTTCGTTATTCATACCATGTAAATTAAACTATACAGAGCAAGTGATCTTATTTTGCCAATCTGAAATGGGATAAATTGAAAGCACACTAACCAGTGATACTTATGAGTTCTTGATCTGTAATCTAGAGGTGTCGTGAAGCCGCCAACTCCTTCACAATGTCATTTCCTGCCATGTCTTGACCTGAACAATATCATATTGTGTTAATGCTATTTTAAATTGTGTCACTTTATTCGCCAGTAAGAAATGTGATGAATTGTCAGCACTGATACTTGTATGTGCAAAACCTGTCATCTGTCTGCTTGTTTATCTTTCAGAGTGAGGAGGATATAAGTGTCAAACAAGTGCAGTCTCACCAGCTTGCTCAGCTGCTTGCGCTGCAGCTCCCGAGCAGGGCTAACCTTTCTTGAACTCTATTGAAGTGCTGTCGGTTTTGTATATTATTTTGTCGGCGTGTTTAGTTGCACTGGTGGCGATCTTTGATGCCCAGTGTATGTAATCTGCTGTCTGCTTTTGCTTTATTATCATAGTGGCGAACTTTGATGCCCAGTGGATGTAATATGCCGTAATTTCTTTATTGTATAGTCTAGGTTTTTTTTCTTATTCACGATGCTGCAGTTATTTTACTGTATATATATCCTGTCTTCGCAGTAAACCGGCCAAGCCGTAAAATTACAGTACATAATCGGGCCGTCATGCAAATCACCATGTATGATCCGCATCATGGGCCCCGTCATCTTGGTCCGTTAACAGGCCTAAATGTAAACTGGCCCACTAGTAGATTCGGGCCTTTAATAGGCCGAGTAAACCGCCGGCCCTATTTTCCCAAGAAAACTCAATGGGCCTTTAGGAGGCTGAAAAGTAGGTTGGGCCTGAAACATGCCGAACAGCTCATGGGCCGGCAGCAGGCCAAACTAGACCCTGGCCCATGAATGTGCCAATCAAATCATGGGCTTATAACAGGCCAAAATTGTCTCGGTCCTTGTTTGGCCCAATCAGATTATTGGCTGCGAGCAGGCCGGATGCAAACCGGGCCGTAGTTAGGCCCAACTATATGACGGGTTTTTAACAGGCCGAAATTAATATAGGACCAAAACGTTAAACGGGCCCTTAACAGGCCAAAACTAATATGAGGCCGAATTACTAAACGGGCCTTTAGCAAATGGGCCCAAAAGCGTAGCGTCCAGTTGACGGGCCGAATCTGATATGGGCCATAATTTTGCCCAAAGCCTCTTAAAGGGCCAGACCTGATCTGGGCCGTAATTTGGCCCATAACATGGTAGGCTTTTAACGGGCCAGATCTCATATGGGCCATTATTAGGCCCGGAACGTTGCAGGCCATTAATGGACCGGATCAAATATGGGCCGACATTTGGCCCAAAACATGGCAGCCAGTTAATGGGCCGGCCTACTAGGGTCCTCAAAATCTTGTGGGCCTACAGCTGGGCCGGCCCATTAATGTCGGCGAAATCTCGTGGGCCTTTAGCTGGGCCGGCCCATTATGGTCCACAAAAATCATGTGGGCCTTCACCTGGGCCGGCCCATTATGGCACGCAAAAATCTTGCGGGCCTTTAACTGGGCCGGCCCATTATGGCCCGCAAAATATTGGGGGCCTTTAGCTGGGCCGTCCCATTATGGGCCGCAAAATCTTGTGGGCCTTTAGTTGGGCCGGCCCATTTAAACTTTATGGGCCACTGTTGGGCCGTGGCACGTGTCGACGTATCATAGGCGCTTTGGGTCCAATGAGTGGATGACATCTGTCCCATCGGTGAGCCGACACGTGTTTCCTCTAGCCAATGATGATTTTACACGTGGAAAATCCCCATTGGTCCGGGCTGTTAACGGGTTATCGGATCCAAAACCGGACCCGATAGCTTAACGGCGTTCCGTTATGGTGGATGCCACGTGTCGGTCACCCTTGACGAAAGCACTTCTGTGACGCGCGATTTATCGTCATGGAAGTGGACACTTCCGTGATGATAATTTTGGTAATGTCATGGAGCACTTCTACGACAGCACGGCTATGACTATCTTGATTCTGTCATAAATTTGTCATGGATGTACATGCATGACAAAAAACGCGACCTACTGTGACAAACACGTATCATCACGGAAGTGTCTTATTTTGTAGTGCTATCATGTTTCGGCTACATAGGGACAGTTCGGCTTTGACATCACCACCGCTCATCTTCGTCATCCACATTGACCATTTCACCATTTGGACACCTTCACCGTAAGAAAAAACAGTAACCTCTATATCATCTTGGTATTGTGGTATCCCTTCTTTGTACCTTCATTCTTGCCATTGCATTGATAACCCCATAGCCCATTTTGCGTACCTTTCCTATCGAGACTAGCCTTTGAGTATTGCTGGCAACGTTACTTGTGCACACTAGTGATGATAGCTCCCATTGCATACATACCATAGCATCTTGGTACATATCTTGGTATCATCTCGTGTGTCACAAGGTTGTCCTCGCATATACAAAATTGCTATCTTGGTTCGTGAAGTTTCGCATAAGAGGCCAAAGAAAGAGCTCAAAAGAGAAAGAGCCAAACAAGCTTTTAAGCAGAAGGAACATATAAGCAAAAAGCTTTTAAGCAAGAACCATGGCATCATACTACAATAAGATTGTCATACTCGATCATCTTGGATCATATCATTGGAACATCATACATATAGCATACTTGGGATAGAAGTCGTTACATTTTGCTTACTAGGTTGTGCACAAGTCTCGGATCCACTTATTGTGCAATCGAGCTACGTCTCTTTAGTGTTGTCCAACAAGAGCATTTTCATGGATTCCACATTTTAGCTCACCATTTGGTTGCACGACCCCATCTATCTATCCGTGTGTGTGTTTCCGTGTGCCATATCTTGCAATTAGTCTACTTATTGCATTTGCGAATTTGCGAATCTTTTCCAACATTATTGAGTCTTGCTAACATTGGCATCAAATTTTATGCCACAATCCTAACCAAGATCTACCAAAGGCTTTATTTGTGTAGGTGTGAGAGATTGACGAGATACGGTACCAATTGTGCTATTTCCTTGTTACATCATTGAGTGATCTTTCATCCATTCTCAACATCAGTCAAGGTAGATTTGGTATTGTTCTTCCTTTCTTCCACTCACACATTTAGTTGAAATGATGGATCGGCCAACTACTTCTACGAACCCACTCTTCATCGAGCAAGACGAGGACCCGAACACCTACGTCACCAAGAACCACCTCTTCGGCGCACAAAGAGCATTGCATCAAGAACAACAAGCATTGAGTGACCGCATCGACAATCTCGCCACCGACTTGCAACATTCTGAGCAATGTACAAGAGACTACTTCGACAACAAGCTCGACAAATAAAAACAAGAGAACAATGCAAGAATGGATGAGATTTGTGCATTGTTGGTCAACTGCTCTTCTACAACTTCGTCATATTCAAGAAGGAGCCGCTCGATTCGACATTCCGATGACACCATCTCCGGCTCAAGTACACCGACATCGAACACTCTACGTTGAGCCGCGCGCCCAGACCGTCAACCAAGCCGCAATCCTCTACACATCGACGATCCTCAAGATCAACTTCTAGCGCAAGAACATCGACATCGTCAAAATCAAGCTACATTTGCGCAAGCACAAGAACGGCAACATCAACGCCAACAAGAGGAAGAGCGACCACGCCAACACCAAGACGAGAAAGACACCGAAGCTCTCTATCAACAACAACAACGGCATGAAGCTCAAGCACTTGAGGCGCAACGTGCCCTCTGAGACACAAGTCACGCCGCCACCGCACACAGCCGGGATACTCGTGAGCAAGAAGAAGCACTTCCCGATGAATTTGAAGAGAGGAACTATGAAGCACGACTGCACCGTCAAGTTCCACAAGCTCTACAAGAACCACAAGTTCGCCAAGAGCAACAAGACAATGCAAATCCTCCACGTCAAGAGCAACTTGAGGGTGACAATCCTCCACGTCAAGGGCGTCATCATCCCCAACCCCAACACAATGAAGAGCGCTACGGCAAACTCATGTTCGCCATGCCCATGTTTTCCAGAAGCAATGATCCCAAAGAATACCTTTCATGGGCATTGAAGGTCGACAAGATCTTTCGTTTGCCCAACTATGAGGAAGAGAATAAGATCGCCATGGCATCTCTTGAGTTCCAAGAATATGTCCTCATTTGGTGGGAGCAAGTCATTGAGAGTCGACGAGCAAGAGGTGAACCACCAATAACAACTTGGGATCAAATCAAGGATGTCATGCGAGCGTGCTTTGTGCCAACATTGATAGAGGCGGGGTGTCCCGATCTTTCGATGAGATGATAACTATTGGTTTGGTGGAGGTGACTTTCACGACCCGACTACAAACATGCGCGATGTTGCGCCTTAGCAATCGCTAAACCAAACTCCGGGAGGTTACTAACGATGCCGAGAGCACGATCAGTCTGACCACGAAGGTCTATTCCTGCAAGCAATCAAAGAACAAGCAAGAATATGATAAAAGCAATCTGAATATTGCGAATATGGATGAATTATTAATAAAAGTGGGGATCCTAAAGCGGTCTTGGTCTGGTCATTGGACACAAACAAAGTACATGAAGTTGCAATGGCTAACTTTTAATTAAACAAATCCCAAGGAAAAACCTATTAGATGGATCTACTTATATAGGAGCAAGGGGTGGCGGCCAAGGAGGTGGGAGGACATCCCAAGGCAGCCTAAAACTAACCCTAGGTCGTACAAGGCTCATGGGCCCAAGTTGACGTGATGCAACACCTTTGGACTTGTAGTTTGACTCGGTTTCTGTGTAGCGTCAGATTGTTCCGTCGATAAGTCAATGCTCCGGACGAATTTGAAGGTGGATCAAATTGGGTTGGAAAGAGCACAAAATCTACTTTCCAAAAAAAATAGAATCACCCATTTCGGAGTCCGTATGAAAGAGTTCTTGTCATTTGGAGTCAGGTATGACTGTGTAGTCCGAATCTGAATTCAGAACATGAGAGACTTGGACACTATCTTCTCTTGGTCCAAAAGTGACGCGAGAGAACTTTTTGAACAGCACCTAAATTTCTATTTTCCCCTTATCTTCATATGTGGATTGTACAAATGTCGAATACACCTGCAATTAGACATGACACAAAAGTTTGTGAAGTATTTTTGTCCTGGATGTCATAAATAAATTATTGCATATTTTGCATTAGAAATCACCTCACAAATATACATGTATGCAATATTTTTGGTTGTATCCAAGGTAGTCATGTCCTCATCAAACATACTATAACCGCGACCTCTTCAAGCGACTACAACTCCTCAAGCAAGGAAGAAAGAGCGTTGAAGAGTACTACAAGGAAATGAAGATCACCATGATACGAGCTAATGTCATGGAAGATGATGAGCAAACTATGGCACATTTCTTGCATGGACTCAATCATCCTATCAAGAAGATCGCCGACTTCAAAGCATACTCAAACCTCATCGAGCTAGTGCATCAAGCCACCAAGGCGGAGCGACAAGTGCAAGATGACTTCAAGTATGCCAAGTACTCTTCCAAGACACATGGCTCATACAATCAAGTTTCAATGAATACAACACCTTCCACCTCAACCAAACCTTCTACAAGCAATGGCGACAAGTCAAGTTACAAGAAAACTTCTACAACCTCAAGTTGTCTTACTAGTACAAGCAACTTCAAGCCGAGAGCTTCATCATCTACAACTCCACGGGATGAGACCATCAAGACAAGTTCCATCAAATGCTTCACATGCGGCAGCCGAGGCCACAAGTCCTTCTAGTGTACCAATAAGCACACCATGATCATCAACCACGACGGTACATACGACTCCAAGAGTGAAGGGGAAATGGAAGCCATTGAGCATGTGGATATGCACCGGCAAGTGAATGAAGATGAAGATGACCAAGTCGTTTGTGACGAAGATTTGAGCCCCGCTCTAGTTGTCTCCAAGGTCTTGAATCTTCAACATCAACAAGACGAAGACCAAAGATGTCTTATCTTCCACACCAAGGCGGGCATCAATGGAAGATCCGTGAAGGTCATCATCGACGTAGGAAGTTGCCATAACTTGGCAAGTGAAGAGCTATGTCCAAGCTTTAATTGGTCAAGATGAAGCATCCCCACCCCTACAAGGTCCAATGGCTTAGCGACTCTGGCACTATTCTAGTACAACACATGGTTCAAGTCTCCTTCAAAATCGGAGCACATGAAGACACCTTGGAGTGTGATGTTGTTCCCATGTCTGTTTGCCACCTCCTACTTGGACGACCTTGGCAATTTGACCGCGATGTCATCCACAACGGGCGAACCAATCACTATAGCTTCAAGATGGAAGGGAAGGAGTACGTGCTATGAGCAATGTCTCCAAGCCAAGTGATCGCCGACAAGCAAGAAACAAACAATCATGGAGAGAATAGTGAGAGAGCGAACCACCCAAAAGAGAGTGAGTGCCACAAGCCCAAATTGAGTGCCTCCACGATGAGCGAAAAGAAAAACTTAGTGCTATTCGCTACAAAAAGTGAGATGAGAGAAGTGTGTGAGAACCATCAAGTGTTATGCACTATGTACTATGTGCAAGGACGAGGCATCTAAAACTAACACCTCTCACCATCTACCTTTAGTGTTGTCTCAATTATTGTAGTAATTCCAAGATGTTTTCCCTGATGGGCTACCGCCGGGACTACCTCCACTACGAGGCATTGAACACCAAATCGACCTCATCCCTGGAGCACCTCTTCCAAACAAGGCTCCATACCGTGTCAACCCCGAGGAAACCAAAGAGATCCAACAACAAGTTCAACAACTCATCGACAATGGCCATGTGAGAGAAAGCTTAAGCCCATGTGCCGTCCCAGTAATCCTTGTTCCCAAGAAAGATGGTACATATCACATGTGTTCTGATTGTCGTCCTACCAATGCTATCACGGTTAGATATCGTCACCCTATCCCACACTTAGACGACATACTAGATGAGCTTAGGGGAGCCACATTTTTCTCTAAAATATATCTTAAAAGTGGCTACTATCAAATACGCATCCAAGAAGGTGATGAATGGAAAACCGCTTTCAAAACCAAGTTTGGCTTGTATGAATGGTTGGTCATGCCAATGGGTTTATCCGAAGCACCCAGAACCTTTATGCGTGTGATGCATTTTGTTCTTCGCCGATACATTGGAGTATTTGTTGCGGCCTATTTCGACGATATTCTTGTGTTTAGCAAATCTCTCAAAGATCATGTCACCCATCTTAGAACCATTTTGCAAACTCTTAGAAAATAGCACATTTATGCAAATATGGACAAATGCGTTTTTGGAGTTAATAAGCTTGTTTTCTTGGGTTTTGTTGTCTAAGGGTGTGCATGTAGACGAAGCTAAGATAAATGCTATTAAAACTTGACCACAACCAGCCAACTTGCAACAAGTGTGAAGTTTCCTTGGCTTAGCCGGTTTCTATCATATATTCGTTAAGGACTTTAGCACTATTGCATCCCCTTTGCATGCTTTGAGTAAGAAAAATGCACCATTTGTTTGGGGACCATCCCAAGATACCACATTTAATGAGCTTATGAATTTACTTACACATGCTCCTTTGCTTGCATTACCCAACTTTGATAAACCATTTGAAATACATTGTGATGCTAGCGGTTACCACATAGGAGGTGTGTTGATGCAAGAGAAGCGCCCCATAGCTTACTTTAGTGGAAAACTTTCTGGAGCACAACTTAATTACCCCATCTATGACAAAGAACAATATGCTTTAGTGAGAGTCTTGCATGTTTGGGAGCATTATCTCCGCCCTCACGAGTTCATTCTTCAACGAATCATGAAGCACTTAAGTATATCTTAAGGGTCACACTAAGTTGAACAAGCATCATGCTAAGTGGAGTGAACTCATTGAGTCATTTCCCTATGTCATCAAGTACATCAAAGGTAAGGAAAATGTTGTGGTGGATGCGCTTTCCCGTAGATGCATGCTTTTTACCCAACTTGAATTGAATGTCATTGGCTTTGAGCACATTAAAGACTTGTATGCGCATGATCCTACTTTTGCTTTTCCTTATGCCAAATGTTTGACGCATACATCTTGGGACCGTTATTACATCAAAGATGATTATCCTATGAGAGCTAACAAACTATGTATCCCCGAGTCTTCTCTTTGTTTGTTACTTTTGCAAGAATCTCATGGAGGAGGACTTATGGGACACTTTGGACGCGACAAGACATTCGCCATGCTCTCCAAGAACAACATTTGGCCCAAGATGTTCCGCGACGTCTCACGCTTCACCAATCGATGCTCTACATGTCGCAAAGCTAAGTCTAAAGCTCAATCCCATGTTCTCTATACGGCACTTCCAATTCCATATCACCCATGGGAAGATATTAGTATGGACTTTGAACTTGGTTTGCCTAGAACTCAAAATGGCAAAGATTCTGTGTTTGTTGTTGTGGACCGATTCTCTTAGATGGCTCATTTCATCCCATGCAACAAGATAGACGATGCTTCACATGTTGCAAATCTTTTTTGTTGGGAAATCTTGTGCCTACATGGAGTGCCAAAGAAATTTGTCTCAGACTGCGACGTCAAGTTCCTAAGCTACTTTTGGAAGACCTTATGCGCCAAGCACAAAATCAAGCTTTTGTTCTCTTCGGCATACCATCCTCAAACCGACGGCCAAATGGAGGTCACGAACTGGACGCTACCTACTCGCCTATGCGTGTTGATCAAGAAAAACATCAAGGAGTGGTAAGAGTGTTTACCCATCGCCGAGTATGCCTACAATCGAGCACGACACTCTACTACCGGCAAGTCCCCCTTCCAGGTCAGGCTTCAACCCATTGTCCCCATTGGACATTCTACCACTACCACTACAAGACCGCATCAACATGGACGCAAATGCACGAGTGAGCTGTCTCAAGAAGATGCATGAAGATACAAGGCACACCATCGAGCGCGAAGAACAATGACTCGCGACCAAGCTCAACATCAACAAGCAACCCATGATATTCAACATTGGAGATCTTGTATGGCTACACCTTCACAAGGAACACTTCCCCAACTAACACAAGTCCAAGCTTCGAGCATGAGCCGACGGACCGTTCAAGGTGCTCGAGCGCTACAACAACAATGCGGACAAGATCGACTTAGCGCGTGACAAGTATTCCGTGAGTGATATCTTCAACGTCAAAGATCTCTCGCCCTACCATGGTGATGAGGATTTCGATCTAAGGTCAGATATTTCCCAGGGGGGAGATGATGCGAAGCATCCTACGGTCAACCCCTTGGACCTTCCTACGTCTCCCACGACACCACTTGGACCAATGACAAGAGCTCGAGCAAAGGCTATCGAAGATAACGTGAACTCGGTCCTCGCCGAACTACCACTTTCTACATGTGAGATATGGCTACTACTTCAAGCGGAAACACTATGTGTGATCAGGTACCTAGAGGATAACCACGGAGCAACTACACCCAACGGCCAAGATGGCGAGGACACCAAGTACGACGGACAAGAAGAAGAGATGCCGGAAAATCTCCACCCACCGGACGACTGGACGAGGCCGGACGTCCGGCGCCTGAAACGCCAGCCAGCCAGCTAAGTCCCAGCCAGCGACGCTACAGCGGCCGGACGACTGACACCGACCGGAGGACCGACGCCGACCGGACGTCCGACACATCGTAGCAACCGGACAGCCGAGCTTCTCCGGACGACCGGTGTCACACAACAGAATGGAAGTTATTGGAAGTCCGAAGTCTCCGGACGATTGACGACCGGACGTCCGACGTACGCCAGAAATCCGACGCCACCTGATCAGAGCCGAAATGTCGAACGTCTGCCGGAAATCCAATGCCACCTGATCAGAGCCGAAATGTCGGACGTCTGACCGCTACCGGACGTCCGGACCCTCACGAGCCACCGACGTCCGGTAGCTGCCGTACGGCCGACGCTTGTCTACGCACAGTGTGTTGGGCCAAGGCCCATGTACCCCTTCGCCCACTTAGGCTATATATACTCCACCTCCTCCCTCTTGCTAGGATTAGCAAAGGAAGAGCTTATTTGAGAGATAGAGCTTTGCTCATCCACTTGATACCTTCTCCATAGGAGACCATGACCTCTATGAAGAATATCCCCCCAAGTGGATTCAGGACCCCTCACGGGAAGACCCCTCAAGACCTCCTCATGGAAAAGAACTACCGCATCTTGTATCATCCTTTGGTGCATTTGGATCTTGTATCACTCTTTATGTTCATGGATCTAGCACATGTGTGATTGTTCTCGTTGATTTGAGTGTGTTTCCTTCGTGTTCTTCATAGGATCCTCTCCATTTCGTGAAAGATCGGCCCTAGGGTTTCCACCCTACATCAGGAGCTGCTCGACAAAGGCTATATACATGAATCTGTTAGTCCTTGTGTTGTTCCTATACTAGTGCCAAAAAAGGATGGTACATCGCGTATGTGTGTTGATTGTAGAGGCATTAATAATATTACTAATCGCTATCGTCATCCTATTCCTAGGCTAGATGATATGCTTGATGAATTGAGTGGCTTTAACATATTCTCCAAAGTTGATTTGCATAGTGCATACCATCAAATTCGTAAGAAATTGGGAGATGAATGGAAAACAACATTCAAAACTAAGTTTGGATTATATGAGTGGTTAGTCATTCCTTTTGGGTTAACTAATGCACCTAGTAATTTCATGAGATTAATGTAGGAAGCTTTACGTGCTTTCATTGGACGATTTGTGGTAGTCTATTTTGATGATATAAGATTTATAACAGATCTTTGGAGGAACATTTGGAACATTTACGTGATGTTTTTATTGTTGTACGTGATGCACGTATGTTTGGTAACCTTGGGAAGTGCACCTTTTGAACCGACCGAGTATATTTTCTTGGCTATGTTGTTACTCCACAGGAATTTAAGTTGATAAATCCAAGATTAAAGCTATTGGGAGTTGGCCGCAGCCCAAAACGGTCACACAAGTGAGGAGTTTTCTTGACCTCGCTAGATTCTATAGGCGTTTTGTGAGAGATTTCAGCACCATTGCTGCACCTCTCAATGAGCTTACAAAGAAGGATGTGCCTTTTGTTTGAGGTACCACCTAGGAAGAAGCCCTCACGGCATTGAAAGATAAGTTGACACATGCTCCTTCACTCCAACTTCCTGATTTTAATAAGACTTTTGAGCTTGAATGTGATGCTAGTGGAATTGGATTAGGAGGTGTCTTATTACAAGATGGCAAACTTGTTGCATACTTTTCTGAAAAAATGAGTGGGCCTAGTCTGAACTATTCTACCTATGATAAAGAATTATATGCTCTCGTTCAGACCTTAGAAACATGTCAACATTATTTCTGGCCCAAAGAATTTGTTATACATTCTGATCATGAATCTTTGAAACACATTAAAAGTCAAGCAAAATTGAACTGTAGACATGCTAAATGGGTTGGATTCATTGAGACTTTCCCTTATGTCATTAAACAAAAGAAGGGTACAGAAAATGTTATTGCTCATGCATTGTCTCGTCGTTATACTATGCTTTCACAACCGGACTTGAATTTTTTTGGTTTGGAGACCATCAAAGATCAATATATGCATGCTGTCGCATTTATAGATGTATTGCAGAATAGTAAAGAAGGGAGAACATGGAACAAGTTCGTCGTTAACAATGGATTTGTGTTTCGTGCTAACAAGCTATGCATTCCAGCTAGCTCCGTTCCTCCTTTGTAGTTGCAGGAAGCGCATGGAGGAGGATTAATGGGACACTTTGGCGTGAACAAGACTGAGGATGTACTTGCTACACATTTCTTTTGGCCAAAGAGGAGACGGGATGTTGAGCATTTTGTTGCTCGCTGCACTACATGTCAAAAAGCTAAGTCACGACTAAATCCTCATGGTTTATATATGCCTTTGCATGTACCTAGTGTTCCATGGGAGGTTATATCTATGGACTTTTTTATGATTACCTCAAACATAGAAGGGGAGGGATAGTATATTTGCTGTTGTGGATAGATTTTTGAAAATGGCACACTTTATACCATGTCATAAAAGCGATTATGCTGCTAATGTTGTTGATTTATTCTTTTGTGAAATTATTCGCTTGCATGGTGTGCCAAATACAATTGTTTCAGATCGTGATACTAAGTTTCTTAGCCACTTTTGGAGATGTTTATGGGTTATGTTGGGGACTAAACTTCTTTTTAGTACTACTTGTCACCCCAAACTGATGGACAAACTGAAGTAGGCAATAGAACATTGTCTTCTATGCTTAGGGTTGTTTTGAAGAATAACAAGAAAATGTGGGAAGAATGCTTCCCTCATATTGAATTTGCTTATAATCGTTCATTTCATTCTACTACTAAGTTGTGCCCTTTTGAAATTGTGTATGGTTTCCTACCTCGTGCACCTATTGGTTTGCTCTTCCATCTTTGGAGAAGGTTAATTTTGATGCTAAACAACATGCTGATTTGATCTTAAAAATGCATGAGTTAACTAAGGAAAACATTGAGTGTATGAATGCTAAATATAAACTTGCTGGAGATAAAGGTAGAAAACATGTTGTCTTTGCACCTGGAGATCTTGTTTGGTTACATTTGCGTAAGGATAGGTTTCCTGATTTTCGCAAATCAAAGCTAATTCCACGAATCTCAAGCAAAACTTCATAAAGATAATCTAGTGAACTCAATTCACTAGCAATTGGTTCATCATAATTGGATCTTTTAAAAAGGTTAGCAAGTGGATGAGGACCCATATCAATAGATTTTTAGCAAGTGAATATGCAAGAAAATAGAAGGCACATGGCAACACAAGCAAAGATAGCAAACAAGCAAAAAGGCAAATGAAAGGAAAATGTTTTTTTATTTTCTGAAATGTTTTAGAAGCGGGGGAGAGGAAAAGGGAAAATAATGAAAATGCAAGAGATGAGAGTTTATGATAGGTACTTGGTAGGCTTGATGTAGATCCTCCCCAGCAATGGTGCCAGAAATTCTTCCTGCTACTTCTTGAGCTTGCATTGGTTTTTCCCTTGAAGAAGGAAGGGTGATGCAGCACAGTAGAGATAAGTATTTCCCTTAGTTAAGAACCAAGGTATCAATGCAGTAGGAGGTACACAGAAGTCTCCAATAGTTGTACATGCATAAGCAAACAAATACTTGCAGCCAACGCGACAAAGGGGCAGTCAATCCCTTCATGTCTACTTGCAAGGATGAGATCTGATAGTGATGGATATAAAAGACAAGTAAAAGCGCTAACAAAATAAAAGTAAATAAATTGTAGCAAGGTATTTTTACATTTTTGATTTTGTAGATCTGAAAATAATATGATAAAAGATAGACCTGGGGGCCATAGTTTTCACTAGAGGATTCTGTCTTGAAAGAAATCATATGGTGGGTAAACAAATAACTATTGAGCAATTGATAGAAAATCACATAGTTATGAAGATATCCAAGGTAATGATCATGTATATAGGCATCACGTCCGAGACAAGTAGACCGACTCCTCTCTGCATCTACTACTATTACTCCACACATCGAGTGCTATCCAGCATGCACTGGTATAGCGAGCTGCTATACAAGGTTTTTAACCCCTTTCCATGATGGCATTCTAAACCGTCGCCCTGCTTGTGTGGGTGATAGGAGGTCCTTCCCACACAACCGAGAAACTGTCGGGGATAGGCCCTCCAGTCACACACGCTGCGGAAAATGAGCTCGTGTGCGATCGGGCTAGCCATCGCATACAATTATACAGGCCCAATCATTTCCGTTCATAAGTACATCCCACACATTGAATCCCAGAGAAATGTTTCCCTTCGTATGTACATCCCACATAGCCAATCCAAGGAATACGTTTCCGTTTGTATGCATATCCCACACAGTAAATCCAGGAAGAACGTTTTCGTTTGTACGTACATCCCACACGATGAATCCCAGACAAACGTTTTCGTTCGTATATAAATTCCACACAGTTTTATGTATAGCCTCGTGTGTGATAGGTTTAGCGACCACACACACTCTGCATCAGTTAACCGTTTGCTTTATTCAACTATATCACACAAGATTTGAGGAAGAAAATTGTATGGCATTGGGCTATCCATCACAACCGCTTTTACTGCTAGAACCATTTACAAACCAGATCAATTCTTCTGTAGATGCAAAACTTCTGTAACTCCAAAAATTCTGAAAAAATAGGACGACATGGCAAATTTTTATATCAATGTTGTGTAAAAAATTACAAGAATTATCGCATTCCAGCAATGCAGATCAATTCTGTTACTGGTCGCAAAAGTTTCTGTTTTCTCACATAATCAAATCAACAATCTTCCAAATCATCCCAATCGTCTTACTTGGCACAAACACTAATTTAAACTCAAGAACACCCTCATAACAGAAGCATAATGGTATATTTATTGGAAAACACAAAAGAAAACAATTGGGTTGTCTCCCAACAAGCTCTTTCTTCATAGCCATTAAGATAGGCTTTGAGATTTCAATGATGCTCACATGAAAGATAAGAATTGAAACACAAAGAGAGAATCATAAATCATGTGGCAAACACATTTAAGTCTAACATACTTCCTATGCATAGGCATTTTATAAGTGAACAAATTATCAAGACAAGAAATGTTTCGCATATTCATAGAAGAAGAAGGAAACAATAGCAATCTCAAAATAAGAAGATATAATTTAGTAACATGAGAGTTTCTACATCTAAGGAATATGTTTCCGTTCGTATATAAATCCCACACAATTTTATGTCAAGCCTCGTGTGTGATAGGTGTAACGACCACACACACTCTGTCTCAGTTAACCGTTTGCTTTATTCAACTATATCACACACGATTTGATGAAGAAAACTGTATGGCATTGGGATATCCATCACAACCGCTTTTATTGCTGGAACCGTTTACAAAGTTCCATGACCCAGTTAGCAGGTTTATTAGTTTACAATTAATAATTCCAGTACTACACAAATTCACATTTCATACTGAATACCTGTTTGCCAATTTCATACCAAGCACATAAATATATTTTATCATCATAGTACGATAGCTACATGAAAACAACATAGTGCAGCATATAGCTAGTTCACCTTCATAAGAACAATAATAGAACAATATATTCATTTCCCTAATCAACTGATGCATGATCATCCAGATTCGTCTTCTCCACCTCTGCTTTCAGTTTAGTAAGAACCTATTTTGCACTGACCAACTGGGAAAGTGCCTCCTCCTTCGCCAACACCATCTTAGCAAAGTCTAATTTCAAAAATCTTAGCTCATTCTCCATCTTCCTCTTCTTTTCCTGCATCTTGAAATATTCTTCGGCGTTGACAGCAGATTCTCTAAGCCTATCCCTAATCTCTTCATCATACATGCTCTAGAGCTTTACTAGGCACCTCTTCAAAGACTGTAGCCATTCTCGATCAAGCCACTCCAGGTAAGAACACTTCCGTTCATCCTATAATATTTAAAACTAAGTAACAATTATAGGGAAAATGGGTTTCTAGCAACATAGAAAATCATGAAATACATATTTTGAAAAACTGAAGAAATGGGGATCATTAAGACACATCTTCTCAAAAAGATCAATGTTCAAATGAATTAATTGCTACTGAGACAACAAACAAATTCAGAAACATCACAAGCTATAATTAACTGCAACAACAAGACAAGTTCTTAGTCATGTACTATAAATAACAAATTGAACATTTTATGAGGAAGCTAAATATAACATCAACAACATAGCGACAGTGTTTGGATGACATCAAATTGATACTAACAGGTATGTACATGCACAAATTTAGTAACATAGAACTAATAGCACTAAGTTCGTCCACTATGTATGCCAAAACCGGTGTCAACACAACTGTTGCTACATTTGGCACCGGTGCCCTGCACTGGCGAGCCGATGCAGAGGACAAATTCAGGGAATCGGACTCTGGAGCACCTAGTTGCTTCGATGCCCTGTTCCTTCGTGCCATGATGTTTTATTATTTTACTGCTTGGCTGTTCGGATGTGTTGACCAAAGTTGGCTGCACAAACTGCTGAAGCGGTACCAAATATTTTCTAATGGCACCGCTGATGAGATGGCAACATTTTTGGATACTAGGTAGAAACTATGACACCATCTTAATCACATCTAGAATAACATAGCACAGTGACAGTGTCTAAATCACATCTAACAAATGATTTGTAACAATGAAGGTGGGGCTAACCTTCTCTGCACATGCCAGAAACTTCCTCCCAATGTCCACAAATTCAGGCGCAACTAACTTCACACATGGATATTGATGGTGACAACGAGCAGGCAGATCTTCAGCCACCCCGCTCCAGTCGTTGTAAAGATGGTCCTAGGGAGCTACAAGAGGAAGAAATGACTCAAATCGACCGCAGGGTCAAAATCCTTCATTCCAAATCATAACCCAAGAGAGGAGAGAGGCATACCCGGGTGGTGAAAGAGTCGTCGTCAGAGAAGGAACCGCTGGAGAGGTCATTGAAGAAGATCATGGTGACCGTGACGGTCGGATGCGAGACGGCGAGAGCGAGGAAGCAAGTAAGGAAGCAGCTATAGCTTGGGAAGGAACAAAGGAGGAAATAGGGGAAATGTGACATGTGGTCGGGGACAAAAGGGGTGGCGAGGAGGGAGTTCGATATTTCGCGCTAGGCCAAAAAAATTTAAAGGTGGAGGGAAACTTTGCGCGCGGTGCCGCCAGACACCATTCAGTTTGAATGAATGGGTGCATCGCAAACGATGCTTCTGCTTCACACGCGTGGGATGAGTTTGATCATTCAAATTGTGGTGGAAATTTCCCTTGGTACTGTCGTCATCCATGTCATTGCACAATTTAACATCACTTGCTGATTTGGGCACACAAAAGAGCCTACAGCACACAAACCACACTTACTGAATCGAGTAATTTTAGTAATTAAACAGATCCAGTTGGCCTAAACATTGCTCTAACAAAAGACTGGCGTTATAAACAAAGGCTAAGTATGCATAATTTTAACAAAGCCACCACCACGCCGCCCTATGCCTCGCCGGTGTAAGATGAGACGTCGCTGACTTGTCCTGGCGACATGCCACCGTTGGTGGACTCCGCGTCCCACCGAATTAAGATGACCACATCATCGTCCTCGTCCTCGTCCTCGGCGCTACCCTCAAGGTTGTAGTACTCGTAGTAGTGGTAGCGCCAGAGCTCGTGTTGCTACTCCACCGCCGATTCCTCGACGGACGGGCTCTTCTCTACCTCGTCCTCAGCCACGCGCAACTCCTCCTCCCGGTGCTCCTTGATCTCTGCCGCGTCCTGCATCTCCAGCTCCCGCTCGGCAATCTCATGAGGAAGCAGGTGCTCCATGGCCTCTGCCGTCTTTTTGGACGTCGGTTTCATGCTGGATTCCGAGGTGACTTGGAATATCTTGGCATGTGTATCCTCAATCTTGGCATGGGTGGCCTCGCCCCGAGCCAGGGCGACATCGGCGGCACAGACGGCAGCTCGAGCACTCTCGGTGTTTGGAGCCGCCGGCGCAATGCAGCCGTCTCGGTGCTATAGCTGCCCTATCGGCTGTCGCAGACGCTGATAGAGGCAAAGGTGTCCCATCTTTCGATGAGATAGTGGAAATCATTTATGGTGGAGTAGAGTTTGACGATCCTACTACGAATGTGCGAGGACGTCGACGGAGCACGATCAACCTGACCACGAGGGTCTATTTCCTGCAACAAATCAAGAAAAAGCAAGAAACTAAATTTGCAATCTGGATATTGCAAACAAATGAGGAAAGCTTTATTGATCAAGGTGGGGTTCTGTGATGTCTTGGTCTGGTCATTGAACACAAACGAAGTACGCGAAGTTGCAGCTATGGCGAACATTTAATCAAAACAAAACCCAAATTCTAAATGATGCCCTAAGGGCTGTATATATGGAGGAAGACGGGGGAATGTCATGGCCCTTGGAGGAGGGGTCCGAAACCAATCCTAACTGTTGTTTCCCCACACATACGGACTCTAAAAACAGCCTATACTCAAGTATTTCGAAATTACATGGGCCTAGCCCAATAATAAGGTGACGCGGCACCTAGAATTGCCTCTAGACGATATTTATGAAGTGGCATCTTGAATATTTCATCCAAGGCTTCATGCACTCATTATGGTGGCTTCAAAGTCCTGAAATTATCACTTGTAACTCTGTTATTGTTCCCCTTGCGCATGCCATCATCTCCATGCTTGGTCTTGCTCCAATATCCATACTTCTTGTCCAAGCTAGGCCCTTCATATGTAAGCAAGACGAACGTATCTAATTTAGGCAGCATCATATTCTCATGACCATTAAAATCATTACCAAGAAATGAATGTACCTGGTAATTTAATTGGCGTGTGCGAGCTCTTGTAATTGGTCCAGTATGTGTAGCAACAGGGGCTGTTGGTGTAACAATGGAATTGATGTCCTCGTCATCCTCCCATTCTTGAAATGAAGTCATCCTCGACGGAAGCTCATCTTCCTTACCCAAATAAGGCTTCAAATCTGCAATATTAAAAGTGGGACTAACCCCAATTATAAGCAAATTCAATATGAGGCAAGCATTCTTCCCACATTTTGTTGGTATTCTTCAAAACAGCCCTAAGCATAGTGATATGTTATATTGACTACTTTAGTTTGTCCATCAGTTTGGGGGTGACATGTAGTACTAAAAAGCAATTTAGTCCCCAACTTAGCCCATAAACATCTCCAAAAGTGGCTAAGAAACTTTAGTATCATGATCTAGAAAAAATGTATTTGGCACACCATGCAAGCGAATAATTTCAAGAAAGAATAAATCAGCAACATTAGCAGCATCATCGCTTTTATGAGATGGTATAAAGTGTGCCATTTTCGAGAATCTATCCATGACAACAATGCTATCCCTCCCCTTCTTTGTTCGAGGTAAACCCAAAACAAGTCCATAGATATATCCTCCCATGGAACACTAGGTACTGGCAAAGGCATATATATATAAACCATGAGGATTGAGTCATGAATTAGCTTTTTGACATGTAGTGCAGCGAGCAAAAAAATGCTCAACATCCTGTCTCATCTTTGGCCAAAACAAATGTGTAGAAAGTACATCCTTCGTCTTCTTCACGCTGAGGTGTCCCATTAATCCTCCTCCATGTGCCTCCTGCAACAACAAAAGACGAACAAAGCTAGCAGGAATGCATAGCTTGTTAGCACGAAACACAAATCCATCGTTAACGATGAACTTGTTCCATGTTCTTCCTTCTCTACAATTCTCCATTATATCTCTAAAATTTTGCCATCTTGTAATAACACACCTCCTAATCCAATTCCAGTAGCATCACATTCAAGCTGAAAAGTCTTATTAAAATCACAAAGTTGGAGTAAAGGAGCATGTGTCAATTTATCTTTCAACACCGTGAAGGCTTCTTCCTGTGCAATACCCAAACAAAAGGTGCATCCTTCTTTGTGAGCTCATTGAGAGGTGCAGAAATGGTGCTGAAATCTCTCACAAAACGCCTATAGAAACCAGCGAGTGTCGGTGCAACAAATCCTGGGTCCGTTGCCCAGACTGTGCATAGGCATGAGAACAAGATTGCAACCAAAGCACAAGAGATCAGTTCTTCAAGAGACCAACATGCAGCATAGAAGGATCAAGACCAAGCCAGGGAAGCAAGATACTACTAAGAGAAAAGCCTCACTTGTCGGGCAGGTGAGCCTAGCGAGGACGGGGTCACCCCCGGTAGCAAGCCTCCAAGCCGTCCCGGCAGGGCCTGCCGGGACTCGCGGAAGTAGAACCACCTCACCCCACCAACTCCCGGCAGGGTCAAACTCCAAAGTGACTAAGTGGCTGCTATTCGCCACATGGCAGCCACTTTCTACACGAAATACCTACAGGCGACACTCGTCCCGTGACGTGTCGAGCGAGAAGGCGTGAAGCTGGCAAAACAGCCCGGCAAGGCCTGCCGGGCAAGCGACGATGTGACTTTGGGCGGCGCATTTAATGCGCTCTGTCAGCCTGCAGAGTTAGGTACGACAGCACTGTTTGCTATCTTATCAGTGCATAATGACTAATTTGCCACTGTAGTGACCCCTTTGTCTATAAAAGGAGGCCCAAGGCAACCGTAGAAAGGGTTAGCAAATCCACCCGCTTATAGATTCATGCGCGTGTAGCTGTTTCGCCCTGGGGCAACCTGATACGTCTCCATCGTATCTACTTTTCCAAACACTTTTAGCTTTGTTTTGGACTCTAACTTACATGATTTGAATGGAACTAACCCGGAATGACGCTGTTTTTAGCAGAATTGCCATGGTGTTATTTTTGTGCAGAAATAAAAGTTCTCAGAATGACCTGAAACTTCACGGAGCATATTTTTGGAATTAATAAAAAATACTGGCGAAAGAATCAGCACCAGGGGGCCCACACCCTGTCCACGAGGGTGGAGGGAAAGCCCACCCACCTGGGGCGCGCCCCCTGCCTCGTGGGCCCCCTGATGCTCCACCGACGTCAACTCCAACTCTATATATTCACGTTCCGGGAGAAAAAATCAGAGAGAAGGATTCATCGCGTTTTACGATACGGAGCCGCCGCCAAGCCCTAATCTCTCTCGGGAGGGCTGATCTGGAGTCCGTTCGGGGCTCCGGAGAGGGGAATCCGCCGACGTCGTGATCATCAACCTTCCTCCATCACCAATTTCATGTTGCTCACCGCCGTGCGTGAGTAATTCCATCATAGGCTTGCTGGACGGTGATGGGTTGGATGAGATTTATCATGTAATCGAGTTAGTTTTGTTAGGGTTTGATCCCTAGTATCCATTATGTTCTGAGATTGATGTTGCTATGACTTTGCTATGCATAATGCTTGTCACTAGGGCCCGAGTGCCATGATTTCAGATCTGAACCTATTATGTTATCATGAATATATGTGAGTTCTTGATCCTATCTTGCAAGTCAATAGTCACCTACTATGTGTTATGATCCGGTAACCCCGAAGTGACAATAATCGGGACCACTCCCGGTGATGACCGTAGTTTGAGGAGTTCATGTATTCACTAAGTGTTAATGCTTTGGTCCGGTACTCTATTAAAAGGATGCCTTAATATCCCTTAGTTTCCAATAGGACCCCATTGCCACGGGAGGGTAGGACAAAAGATGTCATACAAGTTCTTTTCCATAAGCACATATGACTATATTCGGAATACATGCCTACATTACATTGATGAACTGGAGCTAGTTCTGTGTCACCCTATGTTATAAATGTTGCATGAGGAATCGCATCCAACATAATTATCCATCACTGATCCAATGCCTACGAGCTTTTCACATATTGATCTTTGCTTAGTCACTTTACCGTTGCCACTATTACAATTACTACAAAACTGCTACTGGTACCTTTGCCACCGTTATCATTCCATACTACTTTGCTACTAAATACTTTGCTGCAGATATTAAGTTTTCCAGGTGTGGTTGAATTCACAACTCAACTGCTGATACTTGAGAATATTCTTTAGCTCCCCTTGTGTCGAATCAATAAATTTGGGTTGAATACTCCACCCTCAAAAATTGTTGCGATCCCCTATACTTGTGGGTTATCAAGACTATTTTCTGGTGCCGTTGCCGGGGAGCATAGCTCTATTCTTTGAGTCACTTGGGATTTATATCTGCTGATCACTATGAGGAACTTGAAAGACGAAAAAACCAAGATTTATCCCTCAACTACGAGGGGAGGTAAAAATCTGCCATCTAGCTCTGCACTTGATTCACCTTCTGTTATGAGTAAACTTGCGACACCTGCACCTACTATTGATTCAGATATGTCGCATGTTATTGATGATGCCACTTCTGCTTTGCATGATACTTATGATGAAACTACTTCTATGCTTGATAATACTGTGCCACTAGGTGGATTTCTTGATGAACAACTTGCTAGGGTTAGAGAGAATGAAATTATTGAAACTGATAATATTGATGAAAGTGATGATGAAGATTCTCCCCCTAGATATGAATTGCCTAATCTTCCTGAGGGTTATGTTATGGATGAAGAAACTGCTAGAGACTTTTTTTCTTGCAAAGAAAGATATGATCTTAAGAAACGGTTAGCTAAGCTGAAAGAAAAGTCTTTAAATGATGGAATGAAATATGACCCTGCTTTTGCTACTTCACCTATCTGTATTTCCGATAAGGATTATGATTTCTCCGTCGATCCTGAGATAATTACTTTGGTTGACTCTGATCCTTTCTATGGCTATGAATCTGAAACTGTTGTGGCACATCTTACTAAATTAAATGATATAGCCACCCTATTCACGCATGAGGAAAAAATTCGTTACTACTATATCCTTAAGTTATTTCCGTTCTCATTAAAGGGTGATGCAAAACAAGGTTTAATTCTCTTGATCCTGGTTGTGTGCGTAGTCCCCAGGATATGATTTATTACTTCTCTGCTAAATATTTCCCCGCTCATAAGAAACAAGATGCCTTAAGGGAAATATATAATTTTGTGCAAATTGAAGAAGAGAGTCTCCCACAAGCTTGGGGGAGGCTTCTCCGATTACTTAATGCTTTGTCTGATCATCCTCTAAAGAAAAATGAAATACTTGATATCTTTTATAATGGACTAACCGATGCTTCCAGAGACCACCTAGATAGTTGTGCTGGTTGTGTTTTCAGGGAAAGAACTGTTGATCAAGCTGTATTACTATTGAATAATATGTTGAGTAATGATAATAATTGGACACTTCCTGAACCAACTCCTAAGCCAACTCCAAAAAAAGGGGTATTCTATTTCTCAGTCCTGAAGATATAAAAGAGGCAAAGAAATCTATGAAAGAAAAGGGTATTAAAGCTGAAGATGTTAAGAATTTACCACCTATTGAAGAAATACATGGTCTTGATAACCCGACACAGGTAGCAAAGGTAAATTCTCTCTATAGATTTGATGAAGGTGATATCCCTCGTCATAAGTCTGCTAGCCGATGCTTAGATGAGTTTGATAATTTTATTGTTAAACAAGAAAACTTCAATGCTTATGTTGGTAGACAATTGAAACATAATGCTTATATGATTGAACACTCGAGTGATTATATGTCTAGAGTTAAAGGCGAACTTAAACTCATTAGTAAACATGCTTCTATGGTTACCACTCAAGTAGAACAAGTGCTTAACGCTCAAAATGATTTGCTCAATGAATTAAATAATAAGAAAAATGATAATGTTGTTAGAGTTGTGACTAGAGGGGGTAGAATGACTCAGGAAGATTTGTATCCTGAGGGCCACCCTAAGAGAATTGAGAAAGATTCTCAGAGAACTAATGTTGAGGCACCTAGTTCTTCTAAGAAGAAGAAAAAGAAAAATGATAGGACTTTGCATGCTTCTAGTGAACCTGTTGTTGACACACCTGAGAATCCCAATGATATTTATATTTATGATGCTGAAACACAATCTGGTGATGAACACGAACCTAGTGATAATGTTAATTATGATGTTCATGTGGAAGCTCAACCTAGCAATAACAATGATGTAGAAATTGAACCTGCTGTTGATCTTGATAACCCACAATCAAAGAATCAACGTTATGATAAGAGAGACTTCGTTGCTAGGAAGCATGGTAAAGGAAAAGAACCATGGGTTCAGAAACCCATGCCTTTTCCTCCTAAACCATCCAAGAAAAATGATGATGAGGATTTTGAGCGCTTTGCTAAAATGATTAGACCTATCATTTTGCGTATGTGTTTGACTGATATGCTTAAGATGAATCCTTATGCTAAGTATATGAAAGATATTGTTACAAATAAAAGAAACATACTGGAAGCTGAAATTTCCACCATGCTTGCTAATTATACTCTTAAGGGTGGAATACCAAAGAAACTTGGAGATCCAAGAGTACCAACTATACCATGCTCCATTAAAAGAAACAATGTTCAAACAGCTATATGTGATCTTGGAGCCGGTGTTAATGTTATGCCTCTCTCTTTATATCGTAGACTTGATTTGAATAAGTTGACACCTACTTAAATATCTCTGCAAATGGCCGATAAAACAACTGCTATACATGTCGGTATTGGTGAGGATGTGCCTGTTGTGGTTGCAAACGTTACTATTTTAACGGACTTTGTTATTCTTGATATTCCCGAGGACGATAGTATGTCGATTATCCTTGGTAGACCCTTTTTGAATACTACAGGGGTTGTTATTGATTGCAACAAAGGCAATGTCACTTTTCATATTAATGGTAATGAGCATACAGTACACTTTTCGTGACAACCTCAAGTCCACAGTATCAATTCTATGGAAAAATTCCAACGATTATTATTGGAGGTTTTGAATTTCCTCTTCCTACTGTCAAGAAGAAATATGATATTCTTATTATTGGGGACGTGCATATCCCCGTTGAGGTAACCTAGTGTTATTCGAAAATTCACCGGTTTCATGCGATTCGGAAAGAGTTTGTTAACAAGACTTGATCAACCTTGTTAGTGGATTCCTTTTAATGAGCATGAGGTGGATGAAGTTAGAAAGCACAACTCTCTGTACCCTCCTTTTACTTTCTGTTATTTAGATTAAATAAAGCAAAAATAGTATTTTCTGTCTGTTTTCTGAATTATCTTTGGAATAAAAATTACCCCAAAAATAAAAGTTCTCCAAACGTCCTGAAAATGAAATATGATTTTTTGTAGAATATTTAAGAATATCAGGCACTGAGAACACACCAGAGGGGGCCACCACCTGGCCACGAGGGTCCAGGGCGCGCCCACCCCCCTGGGGCGCGCCCCCCTGCCTCATGGGCCCCACGTGGACCCCCTCCACTTATTACAGCACCCACTCACTTCGTCTTCCTCCAGAAAAATCCTCCTATAGCTCTAACCCGTCTTTAGCTCATTTTGCTGCGATTTTCGATCTCCTTGCTCAAAGCTCTATTCACAAAACTGCTTTTGGGGATTGTTCTTCGGTAAGTGGCTCCTCCAATGGTCCAATTAGTTTTTGTTCTAATGCTTTATTTCTTGCAAATTTTTGCTGCTTAGGTGACACTGTTCTTGAGCTTGCATGTCAAATTTATATGGTCCCAAGTAGTTCTAATGCATGATATAGTCTCCAGGCACTTGTGGGAGTAGTTGCTATCAATCTTGTTGAGTTTGGTTCACTTTTATTTTGAGTCACTCAAAATTTCAGAAATTTTTTAGAGGAAGAAATATGTTTAGGAAAATGTACGAAGGTGGTTCCTCAAGAAAGCAAGGACCCAGGCTCGCGATACGTGAGTCGGACAATGAACTACCAAGGGAAGCTCAAGTGCGGCCTTGTGAATGGCCGTCAGAGGAGTTTATGGTCAGAGCAGGTATCAATGATGAATTTGATGTGTATGTGCGTAATGCTGATCTTGAGGGCTTCGTGTCAGATAAGTGCCCGCAATACCTTTACCTAACTGATTCTTTTGTGAGAAGGTTTAAATTTACATCATCGCGCAATTCTCCCACTGTTTTATTTGATCTTTATGATAAATCATATACCATGGATTTAGAAGATTTTAATATTGCTTGTAAACTCCCGCAGTGGGGCAATGTTAGTGAACCTCGCAAATCTGAATATAAAGACTTTCTTGCTAGTATCACTGTGGGGGAATCTAGAGAAATCACACAAGCAACCATAGGGAGCATTCATTTTCCTTCCATACATTATTTTGCTCTCTTTATAGGTAGATGCATTAACGGTAAAGATGAAGCTTGTGACATGTGCGTTCCGGATCTTTGTGTCGTCAAGAGTGTGGTATTAGGAGATAAACAATATAATTTGGGGGCCATTGTTGCACGAAGGTTGCATCTTAATGGTTTAAGCGGATACTTGTTTGGTGGAATTTATGCAACTCGTGTAGCTAATTATCTTGATGTGCCCATACATGCAAATGACATGGAATTGCCTCCTGCTTATCTAGATTATGATGCTATGGTTTGCCATCAGTTTGTTGAGAGGAATGAACAGTTCCCCTGTCCATGTTGCCCTCCCTACTCCTACTTTCTTTGACTTTCAGGCAAAAAGGAGATATGTTATAACCAGGGAGGAGGCGAATGAATATGAGAGGAGGACGAAGGCAACTCGCCTCCAAGCTGCAGCTCGTCAGGCAGTAGCCGCTGCAACTCAGTACTATCCCAGTTACAACTTTGGATATCTGCCAGGCCAGCAGTGGCCCTAGACCAACTTAGGCCAAAAGCCTAAGCTTGGGGGAGTACGTATTTCTCACCGACATTACATTCATGTTCACACACTCATTCTAGTTGCTGGTGCTCATACTTTTTCATTGTACTATCCATGCTAGTTTATTTTATTTTCTAGCCTTCTTCTTGTGCGTTTGAAAAACCTTAAGAAAAACCAAATAAACTAGTTGTAGTTTTTAGCTAGTTTACTTTCCATGCCTGTAGCAGTAGTAATTAAAAGAAAACCCAAAACGATTTCTCGTTCTTCTTTTTGCTTGTTGGGAGCTTTCCCGTGTAAATAGTTTTATTTCCTTTCTTTTCTTTAGGGGTTGAGAGGAGAAGACCATGATGAAAATGTTGAGTGGCTCTTATATGCATTATTGTTGATTTAACAAAGAGCCCGTATTACCTTGTCTTCTCCAGTGTATTAAATGCTTGTAGATTCCAGCTTAGTCCAATGCACGTGCACTATGATTATTATCCACACCGTTCGGTCATGCAAGTGAAAGGCAATAATCACGATATATGATGGACTGATTGAGATGAGAGAAGCTGGTATGAACTCGACCTATCTTGTTTTTGTAAATATGATTAGTTCATCATTCCTGATTCAGCCTATTATGAATGAAACATGTTTGCAATGACAATTATAGATTCTAGTTGCTCTTGCCATGCTTAATTAGCTAGGAGTTTATAATGGTTTACCTTGCGTGCCAACATGTTATTAAAATGGTTGTGATGTGGTGTGATAGGGTGGTATCCTCCTTTGAACGATTCGAGTGGCTTGACTTGGCACATGTTCACGATGTAGTTGAAACAAAATCAACATAGCCTCCATGATATTTATGTTCATGATGAATTATATCCTACTCATGCTTGCACTTAGTGGTGATTAATATTAATGCAAGTTCATGACTGTTGTCGCTCTCTAGTTGGTTGCTTCCCAGTCTTTTTCTAGCCTTCACTTGTACTAAGCGGGAATACTGCTTGTGCATCCACTTCCATAAACCCCAAAGTTATTCCATATGAGTCCACCATATCTTCCTATATGCGGTATCTACGTGCCATTCCAAGTAAATTTGTATGTGCCAAACTCTAAACCTTCAAATGAAATTATGTTTTGTATGCTCGAATAGCTCATGTATCAACTAGGGCTGTCTATATCTTCCATGCTAGGTGGGTTATTCTCACGATGAGTGGACTCCGCTCCTCATTCATGAGAAAATGGTCGATAACCGGGATGCCTAGTCCCATGCTCAAACCAAATCAAAATAATTGCAAACAAAACTCCCCCAGGACTGTTGTTAGTTGGAGGCACCCGTTGTTTCGGGCAAGCCATGGATTGATGCTTGTTGGTGGTGGGGGAGTATAAACTTTACCATTTTGTTTGGGAACTGCCTATAATGTGTGTAGCATGGAAGATATCGAGATCTCTTGGTTGTTATGTTGACAATGAAAGTATGCCACTCAAACTATTATTTATCTCTATTTCAAAACTCGAGCTCTGGCACCTCTACAAATCCCTGCTTCCCTCTGCGAAGGGCCTATCTATTTAATTTTATGTTGAGTCATCACCCTCTTATTAAAAAGCACCAGTTGGAGAGCACCGCTGTCATTTGCATGCATTACTATTATTTACATTGAGTATAACTATGACTCGATCTCTTTTACCATGAATTATAATGTTTAGTCAGTCCTTGATCTTTAGAGGTGCTCTGCATTTATGTTTTGCGGTCTTAGAAAGGGCTAGCAAGATACCATCTTGTTATATCATATTATGATTGTTTTGAGAAAGTGTTGTCATCCGAGATTTATTATTATTGCTTGCTAGTTGACTATGCCATTGATATGATTAAACATGAGACCTAAGTGTTATTGTGAATATGGTTAGTTCATAATCTTTGCTGAACTTGAAAGTTGGCTTTACATATTGACAACAACAAGAGCAAACGGAGTTTGTAAAAGTTTTTCTTTATCACTTTCAGTTTGGCAACTGAATTGCTTGAGGACAAGCAAAGGTTTAAGCTTGGGGGAGTTGATACGTCTCCATCGTATCTACTTTTCCAAACACTTTTGCCCTTGTTTTGGACTCTAACTTGCATGATTTGAATGGAACTAACCCGGACTGACGCTGTTTTCAGCAGAATTGCCATAGTGTTATTTTTGTGCAGAAATAAAAGTTCTCGGAATGACCTGAAACTTCATGGAGAATATTTTTGGAATTAATAAAAAATACTGGCGAAAGAATCAACACCAGGGGGCCCACACCCTGTCCACGAGGGTGGAGAGCGCGCCCACCCCCCTGGGGCGCGCCCCTGCCTCGTGGGCCCCCTGACGCTCCATCGACGTCAACTCCAACTCTATATATTCACGTTCGGGGAGAAAAAAAATCAGAGAGAAGGATTCATCGCGTTTTACGATACGGAGCCGCCGCCAAGCCCTAATCTCTCTCGGGAGGGCTGATCTGGAGTCCGTTCGGGGCTCCGGAGAGGGGAATCCATCGCCGTCGTCATCACCAACCTTCCTCCATCACCAATTTCATGATGCTCACCGCCGTGTGTGAGTAATTCCATCGTAGGCTTACTGGACGGTGATGGGTTGGATGAGATTTGTCATGTAATCGAGTTAGTTTTGTTAGGGTTTGATCCCTAGTATCCATTATGTTCTGAGATTGATGTTGCTATGAATTTGCTATGCTTAATGCTTGTCACTAGGGCCCGAGTGCCATGATTTGAGATCTGAACCTATTATGTTTTCATGAATATATGTGAGTTCTTGATCTTATCTTGCAAGTCAATAGTCACCTACTATGTGTTATGATCCGGTAACCCCGAAGTGACAATAATCGGGACCACTCCCGGTGATGACCGTAGTTTGAGGAGTTCATGTATTCACTAAGTGTTAATGCTTTGGTCCGCTACTCTATTAAAAGGAGGCCTTAATATCCCTTAGTTTCCAATAGGACACCGCTGCCACGGGAGGGTAGGACGAAAGATGTCATACAAGTTCTTTTCCATAAGCACATATGACTATAGTCGGAATACATGCCTACATTACATTGATGAACTGGAGCTAGTTCTGTGTCAACCTATGTTATAACTGTTGCATGAGGAATCGCATCCGACATAATTATCCACCACTGATCCAATGCCTACGAGCTTTTCACATATTGATCTTTGCTTAGTTACTTTACCGTTGCCACTGTTACAATTACTAAAAAACTGCTACTGTTACCTTTGCCACCGTTACCGTTACTTCCATACTACTTTGCTACTAAATACTTTGCTGCAGATATTAAGTTTTCCAGGTGTGGTTGAATTCACAACTCAACTGCTAATACTTGAGAATATTTTTTGGCTCCCCTTGTGTCGAATCAATAAATTTGTGTTGAATACTCTACCCTCGAAAACTGTTGCGATCCCCTATACTTGTGGGTTATCACAACCCTACCGGGCAAGCATGCTACGCTCATGTCAGGACCCCGATTCTAAGTCACACCGATCTAGCTTGTAACACCTCATATCACTTTGCGGCCTCACGCACGGTATTCCCACGGGTGTCGCCTTACCATGGCCCGGGACCGTTTGCGCCTTTTGGCTCACGTATATGATAATGTCGCTAGCATCCATATGACAGAGAACCCGGGCCGACATGACTAGTCGTGAACCCAAAGTGGCACTAACTTACGGGGACAGGCATACAAGAATCAACATCGAGCATGTCGGTCAGCAGCGTGTGAATCCGGGCTGTAGCACTGGGCTAGCAGGACTCCGGGAACCCGGGCTGTAGCAGGCTAGGCAGGACTCCGGATGTCACCGTGTGACATTTCCCCGAAGGGACAGACACAGGAACGAAGTGAATCACATGCCGGCTAGTCAAGTGTTCCGGAGCAGTAGTGCTGGGCTAGCAGGACTCCGGTGAACCGGGCTGTAGCGGACTACTATGGCTCATTGAAGCACAAGACTACATTTCCCCATAAGAGAGGCTACCAAGGATAAACAACTAGGTTGTCGGATCCCACACATACCAAGCATTTCAACCATACACACAATATGCTCGATATGTGCAAATACAAACATGGCATCACAACAAGACTCTACGACTCAGAGTATTTATTCATTAGGCTCCGAAGAGCGAGAAATTACAAACATGGGTCTCATGACCCAACATTCAGAGCATACAAGTCAAAGCACATGCGGAAGCTTAATATGTCTGAGTACAGACAACTACAAATGAAAAAGGCTGAGAAGCCTGACTATCTACAAGATCCTGCCGAGGGCATAAGATCGTAGCCGAGGTATCAAGCTAAACGTCGAAGTCCACACAGCACTACTAGCGAGACTGACGTCTCTCTGCAAAACATAAAATAAGCAAACGTGAGTACAATGTACCCAGCAAGACTTACATCAGAACTAGCTACATATGCATCGGTATCAACAAAGGGGGTGGTGGAGTTTAACTGCAGCAAGCCAGCTTTGACTCGGTGGCTATCCTGAACTACGACTGCAAGTAACTCTTTTGAGGTGGCGCACACGAGTCCACAAATTCACCATACCAATACACCACTATGGATCTGCTCCCGTCTCCCTACGAGAACGCCATCCATAGCACTCACGCTTATCTTGCGCATTTTAGAGTATCCACTTTCACTTGTCTATGAACTGTTATAGGTAACCCAGAAGTCCTTTACCGCGGACACGGCTATTCGAATAGATCATATTAACCCTGCAGGGGTGTACTTCATCACACACGCTCTCACCACTTACCACCATGTACACGTCGTGTACCTCGGCAACCTTCAAGCGGAAGCCTGGCGAGGGAGTCGGCCACGACCTGACTAACCACACAAGTCTCTCGTCCAGGTTTATCGCCTATTCGGGTTCCATCCGCAAGGAGATCCGGCCGGGGTGTCGCTCACGGCCCCAAACGATGTGAACAGGGTTCCCAAGCCCACCTCGACGGACGGATCTACGCTTGGTACACCGTGCCACGGTGCCTAGTCTGTCCCAAGCCCACCTGTACCGGGTACCACTTGGTAGACTACTAACACAACCTACAAACACCAGAAACTAGTTGCAACTCCTGGACAGAGATCGAGGCGGTTAATAAGCCGAGAGGGGTCGAGTTACCGGAACCCAATGTGTGGTAGTAACTGTTCATCGATCACAAACACAGAACTCAGTTCCTGAGGACGGTTTCAATGAGACAACCCACCATGTACTCCTACATGGCCTCTCACCGCTACCATTACCAAATCATGTTCACACCCTTAGCTCTCACACAGTAGGACATGTTCACCACTTTCCAATTCATTCCCGATGAATCAGACCTGACACAACTCTAAGAAATAGCAGGCATGACAAACAAGCATGAATGAGTAGGCACATCAGGGCTCAAACAACTCCTACTCATGCTAGTGGGTTTCATCTATTTACTGTGGCAATGACAGGTCATGCAGAGGATAAAGGGGTTCAGCTACCGCAGCAAGTAACAGATGAATCGTTGTTGTCCTAATGCAGTAAAAGAGGGCAGGAGCGAGAGAGTGGGATTGTATCGGAATGAGCAAGGGGGTTTTGCTTGCCTGGCACTTCTGAAGATAGCATTGAGTCTTCATTAGTGTAAACGATCACAACGTCGAAACAACGTCTACTGAGAGGGGACAATTACCGGCAACAGAGAAGAAATACAATCAATGCAATGCAACAATATGATGCATGAATGTGACATGGCAATATGCTGTGAATTGAGCAAATACAGCTAGCAACATGCTAAATGGAGTTGGTTTGAACCCTAGGTTCAAATTCAAACTCCATATGTGAGGGTTTAAATGCCATTTATATGATTTGGCCTAAACAGCAAGGTTAAGTTGCTCTAACATGCAGATGGATAGATTGTATTTTTCTGATCATTTTTCATATATAATTTATCTTATTTGGAGTTACGGTTGAATTTCTATGAATTTTAGAAGTTTTAAGCATCTTCTGGAATTTCCTGTATAAGAATAATTCCAGTAATTAAATTACTGCGTCAGCACTACGTCAGGATGACGTCAGCAAGTCAACAGTGGCTGGTCTGGGTCAAAACTGACCGGTGGGGTCCATTGGTCAGTGAGACAGACACTAATCCCGCGTTGACCCCGGCTTTGACCCGCTGTGGGGCCCGCTGTCAGTGACTCTAGGGGGTTAGTTAGGCGCTAATGACGGTGCCACATCACGAACCACCGGAGTTGGACGCCAGCGACCCAACCCCACGGCGGAGGATCGCCGGAGTTGCTCGGGACGGCGCTACAGGGGTCAGCTCGACGCGATGGAGGCACCAGAGGGATGCCCATCCTCTCGCGTATCCAGGGGATCACGCGGGAGGCTGCGGGGTGGCCGGAGACGATGGCCACGGCAACCATGGTGGTTGCCGGAGCTCGGCTAGATGCGGGTGCGGGGCTGCAGCTTGATTCCAAGCGAACGGAGAGCACAAGCAGATGCTACGGGGCCCTAGGAGCTCGACCAGGTGCTCGGACGCGTCGTTGGCCCTCCGTAATGACGACGGCGACAAGCGCGGCGGCGGCGAGCTTCGGCCGCGGTGGCGAGGGGGCTAGAGGAGGGATTCGACGGCGGGGAGAGAGGGGTTGGGAGCAGGAGCTCACAGGGAGGCGGCGCAGTAGGTCAGTGGGCTCGGGGACGTCCTTGATGGCGCGAATCGACGACGAAGAGCTCGGGTGCCCGAGGTTGAAGACGAGGTTGGTGAGGCCGTTGCAGGGCTGCCGGCGATGCGTGGCTCAGCGGAGAGGACGGGGACGTCACGGTGGAGCTCGGGGGCGCGTCGGAGAGGCTCGGAGATAGCTATGGCCGTGGTGGAGCTCGTTGGCGGCGATGGCTACGTTCGGTTTCGGGAGAGAGAGCGGCACAGGCAGGGAAGGGGGAGGGAGTGGGAGAGAGGGACCACGGTGGCGCGTGGCGTCGCCAGGCGCGTCGAGGAGGAAGCGGCAAGCAGGAGGTGGCCGGCGCGTGCACGCGCGCGTCGGGCACACGCCCTCCTGCCTACTGGCAGGAGGTTGAAGACGGTGGCGGCTGAGGTGGGCTGGGCCGCACAGTGCTGGACCACCACAGGAGCTGGGCCGGCTCTGGTGGGCTGGCTCTGGTGGGCTACACAGGTAAGCACTTCTCTCTCTCTCTCATTTGTTTCTGTTTTTCTATTTTGCTAGTATGTTTTGATTTAGTAAAAATACTAAATCACTTCCAAAACTCCTGAAAATATTTGTGGGCACCTTTTGAATTATTTCCAACAGCCCTCAAATCATTTCAGAATAATCTGAGCATTTAGAATAATTATAACATTTAAATGCCCAAATTCAAATACTTTATGATTTAATCCAATAACCCAAAATATTCTACAAAAATGTTCACTATTTTTGGTTTGGACTCAAAGCCTTGCCAAAATTATCAAACATTGTTGAAGGCATTTTGGGTTCATTGAAAACATTTGAATTTGACCCTAGTTGAGTTCATTTGGTGCTAGGGTTAGTTTATCCCCATTTCAAATTTCAATAAATTTAGACATGATGCAAGCATATCTAGCTAGCCTAAGTGCATGCCAGACTAGGGATGTGACAACTCACCCCCACTAAACAAAAATCTCGTCCCGAGATTCAAGCGTAGGGTAAGATGAAAGGGGAACGCAAACTAACATAATCTTCACGATCCAATTGTTCTTCTCGAAGATGTTGATTCATTGCATCCCTTGATCTCAACGTCTCGCTTTGAGAACTACATCCAACATAACAATGAATAGAGAGGGAGAATTTTTAGAAGAATCAATCTTCCTGAGGTTCGAGCAACTTAGGATCATCTTAATGATCACAAGATCAACTCACGGAATGGGACATAGAAACATCTCTGGAGCTGAGAGGCAAAACATGCATCAGGAGGGACGGAAGAAACAATTTGACGAAGGTTTAAGAATAGCAAGGAAGAATTGCCATGTTTCCATAATGGGGCACCTTAGGGAGGGTGGCTCATAGAAATATTCCCTTAAGTGGCAAAAAGAATTACTTTTGATTCAGAGATCATTGAAACTCTTCATACCAGCGTATGGCAATTTACAAATGATCGTTTGAAAGAATTCAAAAGAATGGCACACTCAATTTGGAAAGGAAACTATGGTTATAGAACAACTCGGCAATTGGAAGGCACATTCTAGTTGATACCAAGGATATAACCTAGTGACTAAGCGTGCTTTCAAGAACTTGAGCATTTCCATATTCATCAAGGTTTTACCAACATCCGTGCCGAGGATCCTGGCAACACATCATACTATCATGATGAACGGTGATGGAGGATGCAGGTGCAGAGGAGGACAACACTTTCTCAGATTTTACCTTGACGTCGCCAAGGAAACAAAATCTGGAGGATCGACCGAGAGACATTTAGCACTCCGCTTCTAATGTTATCCTTGACGTTCTAGGTACCACAATCATGCTTGAAAGCATCGGCATGGCCATCAAGTAAAGGTCGGACTTCGGAATACAAAGGATCCATAAGGAACAACTTCCATAATAACTCACTCGGAATCCTCATGGAGAAGATGGTCAACTTGCTCAATCAAGATACTACAATAATAGGTCTTCCAACTAGGTGTGTCGGCCAGAACATCAACCTTGTCGGAACCTACATCATAGATCCTGGAAAAGTTCCAACCATCATATCTGCCCGAGATTCAGATCTGGTTGGTGACAGGATATTTCAGACAGCATGTCTGGATAAAAAAATTGTGCAACACAACCCGATGAGATGACGTTGCGAGAGTCTCAGGAAATGAACTACGGTAGTAGGCTCTAAAACATGAGCTAGTTCTGCTACACACATGTGAACACGCGGTCCCAGACAAGCATGACCACGTGGTAGTCTTACAATAAAACACTACCGAGTACAGGTGGGGAACCATCATCGCGGATAACGAAGTCCTTGCATAAGTCATATGATTAGCTCTTATGAAGGAACTTCTTCTCCTTGAACAAATCAGTTAGTGGCTTGATGTGCTAGGGATTCATATAGAATGGAGGTTGCAAGTCTCCAGACCACAGAATACTTCGCACGTATGCATGACTGACTTGGGATGATTCCGAAGGAAGCAAAAACAATCTTTCTCGAACTCACGGCGACAACTTGCACCAAATGCACATGAATTCGAGGAAGTCACTACTTTCATCCAACATATACCTCATGAACGGGACACGAGGGCAACGCTTACAAAGTTTCCAACACCAGCTTAATGCTCAACAAAATCATGGACAACATGAAAATGTTGTCAATGGGCTCACCAACAATCCATCCAGGCTTCCATATAGATGGAGTTCCAAAATTAAGTAGACACGGGAATAGCATTGGTGAGACCCAAAAGATATAATGGTGTATGCTCGAGGAATCAACCACGAGTAAGACAACATTACGAACATCGTTGGTTCTGATTTGATTTGACAATAGCCCATGTTCAAATCAAAGTCTTGATACGACAATAGGTCCAACAACTAATCACGGGGACCAATCGATGAAGAAATCATCTTTCTACAGCAACCACACACAAGAGATATCCTTTGGGAAGAACTAAGTCAGGCAAGCTTTTATCTTCCAACTCTCCAAGTTGTTGTTTAGCTTAACCAACTAGCTCAAGGTATCCAACACAGATTCTTGGAGAAAGAGTGGTTTATAGGAAAACCATTCGATCACGAGCTCAACATAGCGGTCAGGTGACAACCTGCTGATACCTCTGAGAAGATATTCGGAAAATCACGAACCACCGATATGTTACTAAGCTCGAGAACAATCTTGCTTTTCAGGGCAAGACGATATGATCAACTGAGCAAGGGTTTAACAAAATCCTAACTCATTGATTGAAGAGTGCACCAAAAATAAGGACTAGGTAGCACGATCAATCTTAGGATGACGATTCAATAACCAGCACGCTAAGAATGAGAGTATTGCCATTAACTACCAAGCAACAAGTTGCTCAGAGTATTGATTTCACACATCACGGTTCACTTGTCGGTATTCCGGTTGTGACAACACGGGACCGAGGAGTGAATAATGATGGCGAGAAGTATCACTGCGTCAAGAATTCATAAGAGGTGGTGCAATTCTCATGACACTCTTGACATAAAGATGGTAACGCTCCAAGGTAGAGCAGAGCAAAAGATGGATTGGCATTTTGATCTGCGGAATACAATTGTTTTGACCCGATCCTAGATATGGATGAGGTTCCGGAGTTAGTTTCTCCTAGTCATTCTGAAATAGAACGACTTGACGGACTACAAGAATAATAGGCATCGATAACACAAATGCACAATTACTCCTGACTATCAGTTGACAGAGGAGGGCCAGAAAATAACTAAAGAGGGACAACCCAAAGGAACATATGATTATCTGAGTTGTGGATGCATGGATTAGTATGTCGAACAAATTCAACATATTTCTTCCGGATAACCCATGCAGAGGAGGAAGGACTAGCAGAGTCACAATATGAATGGAGTACTCCTCAAGAGCACTCTAGTTGTGATCTTTCGGTTCCGCGAGGAACTTCTTCCATAACCAGTTCATGATGTTTGGAAGAAGGATATACCATGAACCTCGAGGACTATCGCAAAGGTTGCTAATATCCTAAAGGAACGAGCAACCACTATCAACAGGAGGTAGGGTGAATCTCGGGTCCAAGAACCTAGGAATAGAATGCCTACTAACTAAATGGAATCATCGGATGCTTTCGAGAATAATGGCCAGAATCATCACACTGGGGATGCAAGCATTGCTAGATTACTAAGTGGTCCTCTAAGACACCTAGGGTCATAATAATAGCTCCAACATATATGTTGAGGCAATAGAGTACCTCAACTCACCAATTAGTGTGGTTGAACTGGCCCAAAGCGACATCGGAACAGGAAGAAGGGATTTGCAAATGCATCAGACTACTTAGAAACCTGGGATGACTCGGACAGCATAACGGCTATAAATGCTCAGAAAGGATTTGAGACATTCACAAGGATTTTCATAGTCACTTAACAACATCATATCAAGGTTCTGGGATGAACTGTCAACACATGGAAGTAGTAGAAACTGAACTGAGGCTTCAGACCAACAATCCTACGAGTGTACGGATTAGTAACACGTGATCCTGATAGAAAGATGAGAAGCCTAGTTCTTAATCCCCGTAGAAGAGAACAGGATGACTCAGATCAGAAGGCTATAAGGTAAAGGAGTAAAAAGAGCCTTACGTTCCCTTCCACAATCAATTCCCTTATATAACTAAAGCATTTCTAGACTCAACTTCAACCAGTTTGGCTTGGTAATCCTACAGACAGTCAGGCTCTGATACCAAAGCTGTCAGGACCCCGATTCTAAGTCACACCGATCTAGCCTGTAACACCTCATATCACTTTGCGGCCTCACGCACGGTATTCCCACGGGTGTCGCCTTACCATGGCCCGGGACCGTTTGCGCCTTTTGGCTCACATATATGATAATGTCGCTAGCATCCATATGACAGAGAATCCGGGCCGACATGACTAGTCGTGAACCCAAAGTGGCACTAACTTACGGGGACAGGCATACATGAATCAACATCGAGCATGTCGGTCAGCCGCGTGTGAATCCGGGCTGTAGCACTGGGCTAGCAGGACTCTGGGAACCCGGGCTGTAGCAGGCTAGGCAGGACTCCGGATGCCACCGCGTGACATTTCCCCGAAGGGACAGACACAGGAACGAAGTGAATCACATGCCGGCCAGTCAAGTGTTCCAGAGCAGTAGTGCTGGGCTAGCAGGACTCCGGTGAACCGGGCTGTAGCGGACTACTATGGCTCATGGAAGCACAAGACTACATTTCCCCATAAGAGAGGCTACCAAGGATAAACAACTAGGTTGTCGGATCCCACACATACCAAGCATTTCAATCATACACACAATATGCTCGATATGTGCAAATACAACATGGCATCACAACAAGACTCTACGACTCAGAGTATTTATTCATTAGGCTCCGAAGAGCGAGAAATTACAAACATGGGTCTCATGACCCAACATTCAGAGCACACAAGTCAAAGCACATGCGGAAGCTTAACATGTCTGAGTACAGACAACTATAAATGAAAAAGGCTGAGAAGCCTGACTATCTACAAGATCCTGCCGAGGGCACAAGATCGTAGCTGAGGTATCAAGCTAAACGTCGAAGTCCACACAGCACTACTAGCGAGACTGACGTCTCTCTGCAAAACATAAAATAAGCAAACGTGAGTACAATGTACCCAGCAAGACTTACATCAGAACTAGCTACATATGCATCGGTATCAACAAAGGGGGTGGTGAAGTTTAACTGCAGCAACCAGCTTTGACTCGGTGGCTATCCTGAACTACGACTGCAAGTAACTCTTTTGAGGTGGCGCACACGAGTCCACAAATTCACCATACCAATACACCACTATGGATCTGCTCCCGTCTCCCTACAAGAATGCCATCCATAGCACTCACGCTTATCTTGCGCATTTTAGAGTATCCACTTTCACTTGTCTATGAACTGTTATAGGTAACCCAGAAGTCCTTTACCGCGGACACGGCTATTCGAATAGATCATATTAACCCTGCAGGGGTGTACTTCGTCACACACGCTCTCGCCACTTACCACCATGTACACGTCGTGTACCTTGGCAACCTTCAAGCGGAAGCCTGGCGAGGGAGTCGGCCATGACCTGACTAACCACACAAGTCTCTCGTCCAGGTTTATCGCCTATTCGGGTTCCATCCGCAAGGAGATCCGGCCGGGGTGTCGCTCACGGCCCCAAACGATGTGAACAGGGTTCCCAAGCCCACCTCGACGGATGGATCTACGCTTGGTACACCGTGCCACGGTGCCTAGTCTGTCCCAAGCCCACCTGTACGGGTACCACTTGGTAGACTACTAACACAACCTACAAACACCAGAAACTAGTTGCAACTCCTGGACAGAGATCGAGGCGGTTAATAAGCCGAGAGGGGTCGAGTTACCGGAACCCAATGTGTGGTAGTAACTGTTCATCGATCACAAACACAGAACTCAGTTCCTGAGGACGGTTTCAATGAGACAACCCACCATGTACTCCTACATGGCCTCTCACCGCTACCATTACCAAATCATGTTCACACCCTTAGCTCTCACACAGTAGGACATGTTCACCACTTTCCAATTCATTCCCGATGAATCAGACCTGACACAACTCTAAGCAATAGCAGGCATGACAAACAAGCATGAATGAGTAGGCACATTAGGGCTCAAACAACTCCTACTCATGCGAGTGGGTTTCATCTATTTACTGTGGCAATGACAGGTCATGCAGAGGATAAAGGGGTTCAGCTACCGCAGCAAGTAACAGATGAATCGTTGTTGTCCTAATGCAGTAAAAGAGGGCAGGAGCGAGAGAGTGGGATTGTATCGGAATGAGCAAGGGGGTTTTGCTTGCCTGGCACTTCTGAAGATAGCATTGAGTCTTCATTAGTGTCAACGATCACAACGTCGAAGCAACGTCTACTGAGAGGGGACAATTAACGGCAACAGAGAAAAAATACAATCAATGCAATGCAACAATATGATGCATGAATGTGACATGGCAATATGCTGTGAATTGAGCAAATGCAGCTAGCAACATGTTAAATGGAGTTGGTTTGAACCCTAGGTTCAAATTCAAACTCTATATGTGAGGGTTTAAATGCCATTTATATGATTTGGCCTAAACAGCAAGGTTAAGTTGCTCTAACATGCATGAATCCAGTGCAGATGGATAGATTGCATTTTTCTGATCATTTTTCATATATAATTTATCTTATTTGGAGTTACGGTTGAATTTCTATGAATTTTAGAAGTTTTAAGCATCTTCTGGAATTTCCTGTATAAGAATAATTCCAGTAATTAAATTACTGTGTCAGCACTACGTCAGGATGACGTCAGCAAGTCACCAGTGGCTGGTCCGGGTCAAGCCTGACTGGTGGGGTCCACTGGTCAGTGAGACAGACACTAATCCCGCGTTGACTCCGGCTTTGACCCGCTGCGGGGCCCACTATCAGTGACTCTAGGGGGGTTAGTTAGGCGCTAATGACGGTGCCACGTCACCAACCACCAGAGTTGGACGCCGGCGACCCAACCCCACGGCGGAGGATCACCGGAGTTGCTCGGGACGGCGCTACAGGGGTCAGCTCGACGCGCTGGAGGCACCAGAGGGATGCCCATCCTCGCGCGTATCCAGGGGATCACGCGGGAGGCTGCGGGGTGGCCGGAGACGATGGCCACGGCAACCATGGCGGTGGCCGGAGCTCGGCTAGATGCGGGCGCGGGGCTGCAGCTTGATTCCAAGCGAACGGAGAGCACAAGCAGATGCTACGGGGCCCTAGGAGCTCGACCAGGTGCTCGGACGCGTCGTTGGCCCTCCGTAATGACGACGGCGACAAGCGCGGCGACGGCGAGCTTCGGCCGCGGTGGCGAGGGGGCTAGAGGAGGGATTCGACGGCGGGGAGAGAGGGGTTGGGAGCAGGAGCTCACAGGGAGGCGGCGCAGTAGGTCAGTGGGCTCGGGGACGTCCTTGACGGCGCGAATCGACGACGAAGAGCTCGGGTGCCTGAGGTTGAAGACGAGGTTGGTGAGGCCGTTGCAGGGCTGCCGGCGATGCGTGGCTCAGCGGAGAGGACGGGGACGTCACGGTGGAGCTCGGGGGCGCGTCGGAGAGGCTCGGAGATAGCTATGGCCATGGTGGAGCTCGTCGGCGGCGATGGCTACGTTCGGTTTCGGGAGAGAGAGGGGCAGAGGCGGGGAAGGGCGAGGGAGTTGGAGAGAGGGACCGGGGTGGCGCGTGGCGTCGCCAGGCGCTTCGAGGAGGAAGCGGCAAGCAGGAGGTGGCCGGCGCGTGCACGCGCGCGTCGGGCACACGCCCTCCTGCCTACTGGCAGGAGGTTGAAGACGGTGGCGGCTGCGGTGGGCTGGGCCGCACAGTGCTGGACCAGCATAGGAGCTAGGCCGGCTCTGGTGGGCTGGCTCTGGTGGGCTGCACAGGTAAGCACTTCTCTCTCTCACTCTCATTTGTTTCTGTTTTTCAATTTTGCTATTATATTTTGATTTAGTAAAAATACTAAATCACTTCCAAAACTCCTGAAAATATTTGTGGGCACCTTTTGAATTATTTCCAACAGCCCTCAAGTCATTTCAGAATAATCTGAGCATTTAGAATAATTATAGCATTTAAATGCCCAAATTCAAATACTTTATGATTTAATCCAATGATCCAAAATATTCTACAAAAATGTTCACTATTTTTGGTTTGGACTCAAAGCCTTGCCAAAATTATCAAACATTGTTGAAGGCATTTTGGGTTCATTGAAAACATTTGAATTTGACCCTAGTTGAGTTCATTTGGTGCTAGGGTTTGTTCATCCCCATTTCAAATTTCAATAAATTTATACATGATGCAAGCATATCTAGCTAGCCTAAGTGCATGCCAGACTAGGGATGTGACAGCTCACCACCATTTTTCCACCATCAATCTACCAAAGCAGGAGTAGGGTTTTACGCCTCACGGCGTCCCGAACCTGGGTAAACACTACCTGTGTGATGTGTGCCATGTTGTTCCACGCTCCTCTGCTATTTGTGCGACGTGCCACACCCCCCCCCCCCCCCCCGCTGAACCAGCAAGGGACTCTTGGTCCCATAGGTGTGGTTTCCCGCGACATCTTTGGCGCGCCAGGTAGGGGGTCACTTGCGCGAACCAGAAAGCGTGAGCAGCGCGTCATCTTCATCGCTATCTTCATCTTTGACGGCGCCATCGACTATGGCGCCCAAAGAAGAAACCCTGTGCTTCAGCTCACCCGTCCACCTCGAAGGCTCCGCTTCCCGTGGACACCGATGCTGCGGGGGACGCGGAGGCCACGAGGATGTGGGCGCTGCGGGGGACGCGGTCGGCGCAAGCAGCGTTGTCACCACCTCCCCCGTGACCGAAGTAGGAGCAGGAGGCACCGGAGGAGAGCTGCATCAGCAACATCCCGGTGTCCATCCTCCACAAGGTACGAGCGAAGGGGTCATTCCATCTGGACCTCTTCCTCTTGCTGAAGGGCAAAACCACAGTGGTGGCGCCCGATCTGGGGCGAATCACCGCCCTCCGGCTGCCCCCACCACGGGCGCAACCGCAGCGCACGCGCCTCCCCCAAAGCGAGTTGACCCAGCTGTTGTGCCCAATGGAGCCGCTGGCCTTCAAGCGCCTTCACCGCGTCATCATGCCATCCAAATGTCCGGCTCGCAACAGCGAGGGCACAATGTTGTCGCCAACGGCACCGTCAGGAGCCGGGCGACGGTGCGATCTATATCATCATCACCGATGCCAAGCACCGCTACGGAGGCCATGGCGTAGGCCCAGATACTGCTGCGGTTCCCACCGGCGGTCAATCAGATAGATGAATTGAGAGCCACCATCCAAAGTCCGATTGGCTTCACCGAGGCTGGGGGCTCGCAGCGAGCTGGCCCGGCGCGACCTCCCCAAGCAATGACAACAGCTCGCGCTGCTGGTCGTATGTAAGCGGCCACCCCCACGGTGCAATCCCCACCGCGGCAACCAGCATGGGCGCGGTAGAATCAAGAACCTGATGACGTCTTGATGGCCTCTTCTGACCCTCGAGCACGTCCAGGCCAATGCGCGAGCCCCGGAGGGCTGGCGGAGGGGAGACGCGCGCGTCGTCATCGAACGGCGCCGCGATGACCACCATCGGACCAATGGGTGCGATGGTCCCGATGTCAACGAGCCTGCACTCGAGGTTGGGTGCCCTGCCTTTAATCGTGAGCTGCGGCAAGTCCGTTGGCCATCCGCTCGCACGTTCAAGCCAGAGATACCCGAGAAGTATGATGGGAGGCTAAAACTCGGCAGAGTTTTTGAGCATTTACACCATCGTTGTTCAAGCTGCCAGAGGAAGAGATGAGAAGGTGTTTGCCAACTACTTCCCTTTGGCACTCAAGTCCAATGTTAGGTCTTGGCTGATGTACCTGCCGGAGAAATCCATTTCATCATGGGCTGACCTGTGCCATGAGTTCATTGGCACCTTCACAGGCGGCCATTAAGAACCAGGGCGGCCCAGCGACTTGCAGCTTCTCCAACAGAAAGAAGGATAAACTCTTTGCAAGTATTTGCAGAGATTCAGCAGAGTCCACAAAAATATCCCAAATATCCATCTAGCGGCTGTCATAGCTGCCTTCTAGTCCAATGTGCGCAACAGCAGGATTCGTTCCAAGATGAAGGTGCGGTTGCCCAAGACTGTGAAGGAGCTTTACATCTTGGTGGACAAGTGTGCTCGGATGGAGGAGGGAAAGAAACTCCCCGGACAAGAGGATTGCATCAACATCAACTCAGAGGATGACGATGACTCCACCAGTCAGAAGATGAGCAAGAAGATAAGGCAGTGATGGCTATTGAAGGATTTGGCACGCTTAGTACAGACAAGAAGGCTAAGGCCGAAGCCCCCAGCAAGGAAGCTACCGTGTGCACTGACCGCCGGGAGGCTGCAGCTGCCGAGAAGGCTGGGAAAGGCGATGGGCCGTACTACAAGATCCATCGGACCAAGGGCCATGATCTTCAACAGTGTCATTAGGTTGAGCAGCTCGTCAAGAGGCAGAGAGCAGAATATGAGAAACGTGATAAGGAAAAAGGTCAGAATGGCGCTGGCGGGAAGGGGCGAGGCGGTGAAGAAAATTGCCCCGGCAAGCCCTTTTGGAACCAAGGAAAACCCGCTAGGGTTCGAGAGAAGGAAGCTTGCAATGTTGAGAGTGATGGAGGGTATGAAGAGGAAACTAGAGAGCAGGCCCTATCCATTGACGGGGGTGCATCCCTGCACTCCTCTCACCGCCAACTTAAACGGTGGGCACGTGAGGTCAATGTCGTGGAGCCAGTGGCAGAGGCTCGGAAGCCGCTCAAATGGTCACACACGCCCATCATCTTTGATGAATAGGACCATCCTGACCGCACCACCGTGGTAGGATGTTTGCCATTGTTGGTCTCTCCAACAATTTGCAATTTCAGAGTCACAAAGATGTTGGTTGACGGCGGGGCCGAGTTGAATCTGATTTCCCCAAAGGTCATTACCAAACTTCAGATAGCAGAGGAAGAGCTAAAGGTCATGGGCACGTTTCAAGGAGTTAATCCCGGCAGGAGTCATCCTAAGGGAAAACTCATGTTGCTAGTGACGTTTGGGGGGAGAACTGAACTATCGGACTGAGAAGAAGGTTGTGTTTGATGTGGTCGACCTGCCCCTGCCGTACAATGGGATTCTTGGACGCCCAACTCTGGCAAAGTTCATGGCAGCATCCCACTATGCCTACAACACGTTGAAGATGCCAGGGCCGGTAGGAGTCATTTCCATTCCGTCAGATGAGAAGGACGCAATCATTTGCGTGGATAAGATGTACCGAGACGCAGTCGCGACAGAAGCAGTGGCAGCAGTAGTTCCCGCCAAGGAGAACGGAGGAAAGAAGAAGGATAGCAGAGACACTAGCAAGGAATCCAAGAAACGTACCTCTTCGGAGTGCGTTGCGCCTGTCGATGACTTGCCGGAGAGTTCCAACAGCAAGAGACCCAAGGTTGCTATGCCACATGTGAAGAAGGTCCCGACAAGGCTGGATGGTGTTGATGGTACCTTCACTATTAGCGCCACCCTTGATGACAAATAGGGAAGCACGCTCGTTGCCTTCCTGCGGGCGAATATCGATGTGTTTTCCTGGCAACCATCTGATATCCCCGGTGTTCCTAGGGAGGTAATTGAGCACCACCTTGTTGTCTGCCTACATGCCCGACCTGTCAAGCAGAAGGTTCGAAAGTAGGCCTTGGAGAGGCAGCAGTTCATTGCAGAGGAGATTAAGAAGCTTGAGGCAGCTGGTCTGGTCAGAGGAGTGTTGTATCCAACGTGGTTAGCAAACCCAGTGGTATTTTGCAAGGCTAACGGGAAATAGAGGCTTTGCATAGATTTCATAGATCTCAACAAGGCTTGCCTGAAGGACCCATTCCCCTTGCCACGCATCGACCAGATTGTGGACTCCACTTCAGGTTGTGATTTGCTCTCCTTTTTGGATGCATATCCTGGGTATCATCAAATCTTCATGTCCAAAGAAGATGAAGAGAAGACTTCGTTCATCACCCCATGTGGTACGTACTGCTTTGTGCGCATGCCTTTCGGGTTAAAGAGTGCTGGATCCACTTTTGCAAGAGCAGTCCAGATTGGTTTTGGACCACAGTTGCATAGAAACATTGAGGCTTATATGGATGATATTGTGGTCAAGACCAAGGACAAATCAACCCTCATCCAGGATTTGGAGGAAACTTTTGCTAATTTGTGTAAGATCAACTTGAAGCTAAATCCGAAGAAGTGTGTGTTTGGTGTTCCCTCCGGCAAGCTACTTGGGTTCTTTGTATCTCATCATGGGATCGAAGCCAACCCCGACAAGATCAAGGCTATCGAGCAGATCCAGGCACCCAGGACAGTCAAGGATATAAGGCGTCTAACAGGGTGCGTTGCCACGCTTAACAGATTCATCTCCAAATCTGCCAAGTGCGCCCTGCCGTTCTTCAAGAATTTGAAGAAGACAGGGCCCATGAAGTGGACCCCAGAAGCAGACACAACTTTACAAGAGTTGAAGGCCTACTTGTCCTTTGTGCCCACTTTGGTTGCCCCTAAACCCCAAGACCCGTTGCTGCTATACTTGGCGGCAACTAATCAAGTGGTTAGTGCAGCCTTAGTGGCACAGTAGGAAGTGGAAGAAGCAGAGAGTGAGTAGAGCCCGGCAGGGCCGGTTAAAGATTAGGACATAGAAGAACACGGCAGTAGGGGCAACGCCAAGGATGCGGCAAGGAGGAAATTGGTGCATCGCCCAATGTACTTCGTTAGCTCCCTATTACAGGGGGCTAGATCGAGGTACTCTAGTGTGCAAAAGTTAATTTTTGGCCTCATCATGGCCTCAAGGTAACTGCGCCACTACTTCCAAGCCCATGAGATCATGGTTTTCACCCGCTTCTCATTGTAAAGGATACTCTGAAACCCTGAGGCTACAAGTAGAATAGAGTGGGCTTTGGAGTTATCCAACTTTGACCTGAAGTTTGAGAGCACATCAACAATTCAGAGCAGGGCATTGGCAGAGTTTATTGCAGAATGGATGCCAACCCCTGATGAAGAAATGCTGGAGAGAGTTATCCCTGGCAAGGAAGCACCCCAAGAATGGATCATGTATTTCGATGGTGCCTTCTCCCTGCAAGGTGCGGGGGCTGGCGTGCTTCTCGTTGCTCCCACGGGGTAGCACTTGAAGTACGTCATCCAGATGCACTTTCCCCAGGAGGAGGCAACCAACAATGCCACAGAATATGAAGGGCTCCTTCTCGGGCTTAGGATTGCCACAGAATTGGGAATCAAGGAGCTGATCATTCGAGGAGATTCATAGCTTGTGGTGAGACAAGTCAACAAGGATTACCAAAGTCCATTGATGGAGGCATACGTTGAGGAAGTGAGAATATTGGAGGAGCGCTTTGACGTATTGCAAACAGAGCATGTACCCCGTGCGGAAAACAGCATAGCTCATCATCTGTCAAAGTGTGCTGCGCAAAAGCTTCCTGTGGAACTAGGAACTTTTGTTCTCCATCTTACTCAGCCCTCCGTATCCCTAGCAACAATGGCCCGGAAAAGGAGGAAGATGGGCTCCGGTAAGCCTCTCCCGGTAGAGCCTCCCGGGGCTCCTGGCAGGGACCCTACTGGAAACAACTCCCCATCACTTGCCGGACGCACCCTCCAGCCGGGCCAATGGTCCCCGTGAATGACGAATGTGCCCCCGCAGACGAGGAGGTGCCGCTAGTCCTTGTTGTCGAGCCCCAGGCTCCAACTTGGGCAAGCACACAGTCCATTTCCTCCAAACCGGAGAACTTCCCGATGACCAAGATGAAGCTGAAAGAGTAGCCCGGAGAGCCAGTATGTATCAGTTTGTCGATCACTCTATATAGAAGGAGGCCCAATAGTGTGAAATTGAAGTGCATCTGCCGGGAAGAAGGAAAGGAACTGCTGGCGGAAATACACAAAGGCATGTGCGGCTCCCACATTTGATCAAGGGCATTAGTTGGGAAAATATTCTGGCAAGGATTCTATTGGCCCATAGCCCTCCAAGATGCGGTTGAGCTAGTCACCAAATGTGAAGCCTGCCGGTTCCATTCCAAAAACATCCACCTGCCTACACAAGCTCTTCAGACAATCCCTTTGTCATGGCCGTTTTCGGTCTGGGGGCTCGATATCCTCGGCCCTTTCCCCCGAGCTGCCGGGGGCTTTGAATTCTTGTTTGTTGCTATCGACAAGTTTACAAAGTGGCCGGAAGTCGCTGCCGTGAGAAAGGTGACTGCTCAGTCAGCTATCAAGTTCTTGAAAGAATTGGTGTGCCGCTTTAGAATCCCGGCAAGGATCATTACTGACAACGGCACTCAGTTCACGAGCCGCGCCTTCACGCAATATGTTCATGCCCTCGGAAGCAAGATCTCATTTGCCTCTGTTACACATCCCAGAAGCAATGGACAAGCTGATAGGGCGAACGTTGAAGTGCTGCAAGGACTCAAAACAAGAACATTTGATACACTGCAGAAACACGGCAGGCGGTGGATCGATGAGTTGCCGGTAGTTCTCTGGTCCCTTAGAATGACACCAAATCAAGCTACCGAGCAGACTCCCTTCACACTAGTCTATGGGGCAGAAGCAGTTATCCTCACGGAACTCATTTACGGGTCACCTCAAGTGCTTGACTACGATGAAATAGTGCAAGATCAGCACAGGCGTGACGATGTTGTTCTACTCGAGGAGAACCTTCTCCGGGCTGCTACGCGTGCTGCATGCTATCAGCAAGCCTTGCATCGCTATCACAGCCGCCGGGTTCATGCCTGGTGTTTCGAGGAAGGCGACCTTGTCCTTAGGCGCGTTCAGTCCACCAAGGGTACAAACAAGTTGACGCCAAAGTGGGAAGGCCCTTGCCGGGTAGTTCGAGTCACCAGACCTGGCGCAGTCCATCTGGAGACCGGATGTCGGCGTTCTGGGAACGGGGGTCCCCAGACTTGCCTGCCTGTGGCCCACGGCGTGGATCTGCAAGCGGGCCCGTACGGCCCATCTTCACCAACAAGCATTCCAGACTCTCGCGGGGGGCCAAGCCTCGCGAGGCGGACGACACAAGACCTCCTCAGGAGCGGCCTCACCAGGTTGGCTCGCGAGGGGCGGAGAGATCAAGGCAAGGCAAACCTCGCTAGGTTCTCATGATGTGAGCCATGACGACCAAGACCAGGCGGGCGCCAGGCGGGCGCCAGCACGCGCAGTGTCCTTGTTTCCTCTTTGGTGCTAAAGGGGCAAGCACAGGCGCGGAGTATCGAGGCGTCAAGCAAAGGTTTCCATATCAGTGCAATGAGACCAAGACCAGCAGGACGGAAGGACGGAGGTCACCATGGAGCCCAAGGCGGCGTCACCGCGAGAGCCTTTTGCAAGCGAAGACTACTTTTGTCAGGATAAGCTATACTCGATGTCCCCTTTCAAATTGGCCGTTGTTGGCTCCCTTCCCGCTCAATATTTGGGCAGAGGACCAGGGCCTCTATAAATAGGACTAGCCACCACAGTAGGAGGGGGAACGAAGCCTCAGGCATATGATCTTGAGCCAATCCTCACCCACACACAGAGCACAAGAACACCTCAACCTCAGGAGGCTGTTCTTCCCCTTGTAACTGTTCATCCTCAGCCCGAGAGGCAATCCAGCACCACCACACTAGAGTAGGGTATTACACCACAATGGTGGCCGAACCAGTATAAATCTTGTGTTCTTTGTGTTGCGAGTTCGTCGAGTTAGCCCTTGAGATCTTAGCAAAGCTAGGACGTGGATCGGTAGGGGGAAATCTTCGTGCGCACCGCAGAGTTCGAACCTTAAGTGTTTTGCCAGAACCCGTGATTGGACATTTGGTGCGCCAGGTAGGGGTGCGCCGTAGTTTCCCTCCCGTCGATCTGCGCTCCACCACCACCGCGCTCCACCCTCATGGCAGGCGTCCCGCTCCCGGCTCCGACGGCAGACACCGACGACGGGACCAGGGGGCTCCGAGCCCTGGCCCCCGCCTTGCAGAAGGTGCAGTGGCCACCCAAGTTCAAGCCGGAGATGCCGCCGCTCTACGACGGTGCGGCGGACCCGTCAGCTTTCCTGCTGGCATACGAGGAGGCCGTCCTCGAGGCTGGGGGCGATGACAAGGTCATGGCCAACTAATCTCCCTTGGCCCTCACCGGCGCGCCGCGCGCCTGGCTGCTCAACCTCCCCGGATCCACGGTGACATCTTGGGAGGAGCTGCACGGCCTCTTCACTGCGCGCTACGCGGCACAGGCGCACCACGCGTTCGCGGCCCTACTAGGCGTCTCTCAAGCACCGCCTTCAGATCGCCACGTCAAGCCATTCCTTCGCCAAATCGGCGCCGCTTCCAAGCGCTCGGGGGCTCCGCCGGGCTGGGCTGCGCCCGAGGCCGACCTCACCTTCGACTCGGAAGACCACCCCGTCACCACCACCGGCTCGGGTATGCTCCCGATGCTTTGCACGCCCACTATTTGCACGTGGCTGTCACCAAGACCCTCATCGACGGCGGCGCCGGCCTCAACATGCTCTCCGTGGAGGCCTTCCACCTTCTTCACGTACTGCTCGAGCGGCTTAGCCTCAGCAAGCCTTTCCCAGGAGTTGGCAGCGGCGCCGCCCACTCCCTGGGGCATATTCGCCTCCCTGTCACCTTTGGCACGCGCGACAACTACCACACCGAGCTGGTCGACTTCGACATCGCCCGCATCGGCCTCCCGTACAACGCCATCCTCGGGTACCCAGCTCTGGCCCAGTTCATCGCAGCGACCCATCCGGCCTACAACTTCATGAAGATGCCTAGAAGCAAGGGCGTCCTCACCATCAAGGGGGACGCTAAGGAAGCCCTGGCGGCGCTCAAGCTTGTCCTGTTGTGCTTCCTGGATGCGTTCTCAGGGTATCACCAGATCAAGATGGCGGTAGAAGATGTAGAGAAGACAGCCTTCCTGACCCCGTGTGGGGTGTACTTGTCGGCTGTGGGGTTGCGGCAAACCCTTAAGGTTCGAACACTGGGGTGCGCGCGAAGTCTCTCCGTCCTACCGATCTACACTCTAGCTCGCTAAGATCTTGCGGACGAACTCGACGGACTCGCAACACAGAAAGACACGAGGTTTATACTGGTTCGGGCCACCGTTGTGGTGCAATATCCTACTCTAGTGTGGTGGTGGTGGATTGCCTCTTGGGCTGATGATGAACAGTACAAGGGAAGAACAACCTCCTGAGGTTGAGGTGTTCTTGCGCTTGTGCAGTAGAGGATGATCTGAACTAGTTTGGGATCCCCCCTCCTACTGTTGTGGCTAGTCCAATTTATAGAGGCCCTGGTCCTCTTCCCAAATATCAAGCGGGAAGGGAGCCAACAACGGCGGGCAAGTTTGAAGGGGGACAGCTAGTACAAGCTATCCTGACAAATGCGGTCTTCGCCTGCGAAAAGCCCTGGGGTGACGCCGTCTTGGGCTCCACGATGACCTCCGCCTTGCCGTCCTCCTGGTCTTGGTCTTGTTGCACCAATGTGGCAACCTTTGCCTGGTGCCTCGGTACTCTTCGCCTGCGCTGGCCTGCTTAGCACCAAAGAGGAAATAGGGACACTGCGCGCACTGGCGCCCGCCTGGCACCCGCCTGGTACCGTTCGTCATGGCTCACATCACGAAAGCCTCATGAGGTTTGCCTCGCCTTGATATCTCCGCTCCTCGTGAGCCTGCCTGGCTAAGCCACTCCAGAGGAGGTCTTGCGTCGTCCGCCTCGTGAGGCTTGGACCCTCGCGAGGGTCTTGGGTGCCTTGTTGGCGAAGATGGGCCGTACGGCCTGCTACTTGGCCATGTTGTGGGCCGCAGGTAGGCAAGTCTGGGGACCCCCGTTCCCAGAACGCCAACAGCAGCCCCCGGGCCCAAGGTGCGCTCGGGCTTGGCTTCGCGGCGAAGCCAAGGGTCAAGTTCGGAGCACCGCAGGCCCCAAAAGCCTGCGGCCTCGGTTGACGCGTGGCGGTTGATTGGACATGGGCGTCTCTGCTTCTCCATGCTGCCTCGGCAACTGCTTGGCGACAGAGGCTGGCGCGGACAGTTCTTTCCTTCATTGCTTCTTCCTTGCCTCGCTCCAGATCCCCTTCTTGCTCTTTGCCGCCGCTATCTCCAGATCTGCTCCATCCTCGCTCTGCATCTGCCACCCATGGCGCCGCGCAAGGTCAAGGCTTCCTCAGCACCGGCTTGGTATGAGCCGGCCCTCGAGGCGCCCACCGTCACGGAGAAGTGCCTCGCCTCCGCGCGCCTGCTGATAGCGGGCGAGAGCAACGAGTGGGGGAAGACGGAGCTCCGGCTCGCGTCCGATGAGCCAGAGCCTGAGGGGAGCACCTTCTTTCCCTTCTTCTCGAGCAGCGTCGCCGTCGGGTTGGTTCCTCCCTTCTCTGATTTCTTTTATGAAGTCCTCGACCACTACGGGCTGCAGGCGTTGCATCTCCATCCCAACTCCGTCCTCCTCCTGTCCGTCTTTGCCTACTACTGCGAGGCGTACCTGGGCGTTATGCCATCCGTGGCGCTCCTTTGCCATTTCTTCTTCCTCCGCGTCAGCGGCGAGCACACCTCCGGGTGCGCTAATTTCGTTGCATGCGGCAAAGCCAACTCGATCTCGAGCACCGGGAAGAGGGCTGACAACATCCGATCCAAATGGGTCATGATGGATTCCCAGCGCGCCGACCCGCGCCTGGCGTTTCCAACAGCGGCGGCCCGTCCAACGGGGGTTGGCCCAAGGCGGAGCTTGTCGACAAGCGGGCATCGTTGGTGTTGGGGCAGATGATGACCGACCTGCGGCCGGGCAACACGATGGCGGCCAAGGTAACGGGGGCGATGCTCCTGAGGGAGTTCTTGACGCTGCGGGTTGTGCCACTCCAGGCGCGCGCGCGCCCCCTCTGGGAGCTTGAAGAAGAGGGGAACAAGACCCGCCTGAGTCCAGGGGACCTGCCTGGCGATGAATTGGACGCCGTCCTGCGCCTCATAGTCGGGGACAAACAGGAGTATCCACCTAGCGTTTTCGTTCCCCTGTTCCAGCGCAGGGACCGGGAGGAATTTCTCGCCTCCAGGTCGACTTTTGATGCGCGCGGGCTGGTGCTGCCAACGCCTCCGAGGGTTCCTACGGCGCAGAAACCGGTGGAGGTGTCTTCCGATGAGTCCCGCGGAGAGGGAGAAGGGGAGGAGGACTCGAAGAAGACCCTGGAAGAGGTGGGGGAGACTTCCCCCCTGAGCAAGGCCGATATTCTCCGCGCCCTTCCTGATGATGCCGAGGCCGTCGCCTTCCAAGGGGAGAGGGAGCAACCCCTTATCCCGACGAAGGGCAGGTCGTCGCTGGTAGCCCGTGGTGCTGCCCCCGCCCTGGCACCTCCTGGGGCTGGCTCCGGCTCTTCCTCTGCTCCGCCTGGTGCCGCCGGAGCCCGAATGCCCGCTCCTCATGTCCCGAAGCTGTCAGGCTTCAAGCTTCTCAAGCGGTCGGTGGAATACGTCGCAGTGGATCGGTAAGTGTCTTAAGCTTCGTCTTGCCCTTGCTTCTACTCGTCGTTTCCTGATACTCGCCCTTGGTTGATCAGGCCGACATCTTCGGCGAAGAAGAGGAAAGAAGATGCAGCGGCCGTGCCTCCCGCTGAGAAAGGAGGCAACAGCGCCCGCATCTCCCCGGCCCGATCGTCCTCGCGAGGCCAAGAGGAGCATCGCCGCGTGGAGTCAGCCCCCATGGCCCCGCTGGCTCCGGAGGTTCCGGTACTTGGCACGGCTGACGAGGTCCTAGCTACTCCGGAACCCGTGGTCTCCCAAGCCCCGGTGATGATGTCGCTTCCTCCCACTGCTGCATCTCCACTCCCTCGTCCTTCTGCTCCTGGTGCCGTCTTGGAGCGTGCCCTTGCAGAGATGACCCAGCTGCAGGCGGATGTCCTGAGCGCGGACCCGTGCCTGGTGGCCGGGCGTCTGGAGCTGGCCTCTGGCTGGCTTCACTCCAACCTGGCAGTTCACGCGGCGCTGGGTCAGGCTGTCGCGGCTTCCGAGAAGGAGAAGCAAGGGGCCGCCAACACTTCGGCCGATCCTGAGGCGGCGCTAAAGGACGCCAAGGCCGCCCGTGACCACTGCCAAGTGCTAGAGGGCGAGCTGCAGAGCCTGCGCGGCAAGCACGCCGAAGAGGTGCACTGCCGCCAAGCGAAGAAGGAGGAGATGAAGGCCCGGGAGGAAGCCGTCAAGAATCATGATGCAGAGTTGGCGGAGCTGGGGAAGAAGCAGGCCGCCGAGCGCAACTGGTTGGAAGAGTTGGAGCAGAAGATGGGGACGAGGGAGGCTGATCTTGATGCCAAGGCGCGAGTCCTGGCGGAAGACCGCGTGGCCTTTGCTGATCTCGAGAAGAGGTCTCGCAAGGCACTGAAGACGCTCTACGAGCACGGCCTGGAGAAGCCTCTGGACACCGACGAGGACGGCCCCACCCAGTTGCTTCCTCTCGTGGTGAAGGCGCTTGAGGAGGTCATTGATGGTCTTGGTCCCATGGCGGAGGCAGAGGCTCGCGTCCTGTCTTCAGCCGCGCTGACTCGCGTCTTTAGCCACCTGCACCTTCGCGACCCCAACGCTTGCCTTGACGAGCTGCTGGAGCCTGTAGCTGAAGATCAATACAAGGCGGCTGCCGCAGCCGTGCAGGATCAGGTGGGGGCCTTGCTGAGGAGGTTCCGCGGCTTCATCTCCGCTCCTCTGTCTGGTGTTGTCGACCTTGCGGCTAGTGGTGAAGACAAAACCGCTCACGAGGGAGCGCCTTCCGCAGGCGACGGCGGCGTCTAGAGGTGACCCGCGGCCATTCTTCCCATTCTGTTCCTGCGACATGTATCAGGCCTCGTGGAGGCATTTAGACTTTTTAATTTGGTACTGCGAAGTCAATATGCTTGTAATATTTGCTTCGAGATTTCGCGATTTCCCTCCTATTTGCTTTGTGTTCTGCATCGGCAGAGCCCGGCCCCGCGCATACCTCAACCGCCATTGGGCCGACCGGAGACCAGGACGGACCAAGGAGTGAGGGGCTACATGACCAGTTAGGCTCCTGATTCGTGATGCTCAGGAGTCCCCCTTGACGCGCAAACAACATATAGGGAGAGTTCGTGGGGGTAGATTAATGTTCTACGTCGGCAGGGCCCGGCCCCGCGCATACCTCAACCGCCATTGGGCCGACCGAAGACCAGGACGGACCAAGGAGTGAGGGGCTACATGACTAGTCAGGCTCCTAAGTCGCGATGCTCAGGAGTCCCCCTTGACGTGCAAACAATTCCCATACCTGCCCTCGCCGAGGCCTCGGGAGGGGCGCGCGATGCCCAGGTTCGGGGGACCTGGTTAGGTGGCGTGCGCTTGGGCGTGACCCGAGCGCAGCCCCTGTGCCCAGGCCCCATGCGCGGCTTTCCCGAGGGGAGGCCTTGCGGTAAGGCTGGGCGCTGACCTCTGGGCTCCCTGAGGTTGGCACGACCGTGGGGTCGCCCTCAGTTGTTTATCACTAGCGCGGAGCATAGTGCTTCCGCTTGTGCACGGGCATAGCCACTCCTCGGCAGTGTCGTCAGCCAGCGCGGAGCATGGTGCTTCCACTTGGGCGTGGGATGGGGGCCCCCTCCGGGAGGAGCCCCCGAGGCGTGTACAGCCCCGCCCTGACACGTGGCTTGCACGGCAGGGCTGTGAGGTGTATCTGGGCACTCGTGAGCTAGCGCGGGACTCACGAGGCCCTACCTCAAGGCGGGTTGCGCCTGGTCTCGAGTCTTGGTGACTGGGTGTTCCTGCAAGGCAGTTAGATGCAAGCACTCTACGTCCTCAGCTCCCGGCCCTCGAGCGAGCTCAGCCGCCGCTGGTATGCCAGGTCGCGATGCCGTGGTCAAGGCCAGGGGGTGAGGGCTGGAGAGCCAGTAAGAGCTCCTGAGTCGCGATGCTCAAGAGCCCCCCTTTTAACGTGCAAGCGAATTGCATAGGACGAACAGGCCCGTGGCGGGCGGCAATCGAGCAGGCGATAGCCGACAGCAGGTTAAGCATGGATAGCTGATCAGCTTGGATAAATGCAGGAAGATACACGCCACCGGGTCTGGCCCGAGCGGCTTAGGGATGATGCCGCCCGAGGGGCACCCCCAGCAAGGTAAGCTAAAGACTTAAGAAAAAGGGATACATGCCACAGGGACGGACCCGTGTGGCCTGGGAGTAATGCAGCCCGAGGGGCGCTCCCAGCTTAAGCGAACTTGGAAGATGTCACCTGGTTCTGTAGACGAAGTAGAGCTGGTGCAGCTGAAGACGCGCGTTGAAGGAATGGCTCCTCATGAGCCACCGGGACCCTGAGCCTCGGGAGGCTCTGGGGGTTCAGGAGGTTCCCTGAAGAACGTCTCCATGTCCTCCAGGACGGCGTGGAACCTGGCCTCCTGAGCCGCCAGGACTTGCCGCACGTTGCGCTGATAGGCCGACGCCACGCTTGGCAAGCCAAAGGGCATGCGAACGTAGCTGTGTGGTGGGCCCTCGCAGCGGCCCACACGCGCAGGCCAGAAGCGCTCCTGAGATGCGGCCCTGTTGAGCCCTGGGACGTCGACACAGACACACAGCCCGGCATCCTCGCCTGGATGGGGAGCTGCGCCTTGTGAGCGGCTGTGGCCGTGCATGGCCCTTGCTTCTTGCAGTTCCTGGGTGGTCTTGGTGATGAACTCCTGGGTGGTAGGCACTCCTTGCCATGTGCTCTCCTGAGGTAGGTGTGCCATGAGGCACGCTTCCAAGTGGTGCCCAAGTGCCTCCCTCGTGAGGTTGGCAAGGTCTGAGGCTCTCCAGAAGAGAGCCCTCGAGTCCTGCCTGAGGAGGGCGTCAGGCGCGCTTTCCTATGCAGTGGAGGGAGGCGCCCCTGGAGCGGGCGCTGATCCTGACGAGGCTCCTGCCGCGACGCCATCCTCCTGAGGTCCTGCGCGGCACGGCAGCTTCTTCTTGGGGATGGTCTCCAGAGGGCCTTCACTTCTGCTGTCGGGGTCGTCGATTGCCGCGGCTTGAAAGGCGCGCTCAAGGGAGCACACTGCATCCCTCTGTTCACATGGGACCGTGATGATTCCTCCGCTTCCTGGCATCTTGAGAACATTGTAGCCGTGATGAGTGACTGCCATGAACTTGGCGAGGGTTGGATACCCAAGGATTTCATTGTACGGCAGGAGGATGTGCACGACGTCGAAGTCGATGAGCTCGGTGCGATAGTTCTTGCGCTCCCCGAAGGTGACAGGCAGGCGGACCTGCCCTGTCGGTGTGGTGGAACCGTCGGTGACTCCCGAGAAAGGCTTGGTTGGCTGGAGCTGCTCATATGGCACTTGGAGGTTGTCGAACATGTCGACGGACAGGACATTGAGCCCTGCACCGCCGTCGATGAGAGTCTTGGTGACTTGCACATTGCTGATGATTGGGGAGCACAGCATAGGGAGAGCGCCAGCGGTGGCTGCGCACTTGAGCTGGTCTGCCGAGTTGAAGGTGATGGCACATTGGGACCACCTGAGCGGGCACGTGGCCTCGAGCTTGGGGAGCACCGCGTTCACCTTGTGAGCGAACTTTTTGAAGATGCGCTGAGAGGCTGGGGCTTGGGCACCGCCCAAGATGTAGGCGATCGCACGCGACTCCTGGAAGCCCCCAGCCCCCTCGTCCTGGTGGTGGTCGTCGTTCCTGCTTGGTGGCGGCAGCGGAGGAAGACCGGCGTTGCCCTGGGGGCGATCCTCACGAGGCTGGTCCCTCCAGGCGCCCTCGCAAGGTTGGTCCTGCCAGCGGTTCTCACGAGGCCGGTCGCGCCACTCCTGGCGCGGGCCACGGTCGTCCCAGCGTTCGCCTCCGCGTCCTCCTCCGCGGCCGTAGCCCCGGTCGTTGCGCTCGGGGCATCGACCGTAGCGTCCTTCCCGTATGGCTCTGAGCTCTTGGCAGTTGCTGGTGTTGCCGGTGTTTAGGTTGTGGAAGGCGCAGAACGGTCGGCCGTTCTTGGATGACTCGGGCTGATCTCTGCCTCGCTTGGTGTCGGGCTCCGCTGCGAGCACCACTGCCTCTTTGCGCTTCACGTCCTTGGCCTTGGCCTTCTTCTCCTGCGCTCCTGCAGCTGGCAGCTCAAGGAGAGAGAGGCGCCCCTCCTCAGCCCTTGCCCACTTGGTCGCCAGGTTGAACAGCTCCTGAGATGTGCAAAGCTCCTCGTGGATAGCGAGCTCTTCCTTCATCTTGACGTCACGGATGCCGTCCGAGAATGCGGAGATGATGGCTTCGTTCGTGACCTTGGGTCTCTTGAGGCGGGTGTTGTTGAAGCGCTGGATGCACTTCTGGAGGGTCTCTCCTGGTTGTTGCTTGATGCGGTGTAGATCACCCGAGGCCGGTGGGCGGTCTCGAGTGCCCTGGAAGTTGGCGACGAAGCGATCGCGCATCTCGTCCCAGGAGGAGATCGAGCCGTGCTGCAGGTTCAGGAGCCAGGTGCGGGCCACATCCTTGAGAGCCATGGGAAACCAGTTCGCCATGAATTTTTCGTCGCCGTTCGCCGCTTCGATGCTCAGCTCATGGAGCTGCAGGAACTCCGCGGGGTCGGCGGTGCCGTCGTAGCAAGGAGGCAGATTTGGCTTGAATTTGCCTGGCCAGGCGATGCTACGCAGTTCGGGGGTGAAGGCACGGCAGCCGGTCGTGGTCGCCGGGGCCCGCTTCTGAGGTGGAGGTTGGTCTTGGCGAGGTCCCCGCTGCGCCACTGCACGCGGCACGCGGTCTTGACGAGGTGGCGCGGGGAGCGCCGGTGCAGCTTCTGACGGCCGCGGGATTTCTTGGCAGCTTCTTTCTTCATGCGCGGGCGTCGGGCGCGGTGGATCACGCCGCGGAGGCGCGCGCCTTGGTGCCAAGGCACCGTCTTGGGGTTGAGGTGGTGGAGGCATGGCATGAGCCCCGTCGCCCGCGGCTGGTTGAGGGGGAGGCAAAGTGTCAGGTGGTTGGTGCGACATATGCCAAGGGATGGCTTATCTGTGTGGGTGCCAATAAGACGTCGCCGGTGCCTGGAAACGGGATGAGGCAAAGACATGCATGCCGGCGGATCTTACCCAGGTTCGGGGCTCTCCGAGGAGATAACACCCCTAGTCCTGCTCTGCGGGGTCTCCGCATAGTCACTAGATCGGTGAAAGTAGCTACAATCGCTCCTAGAGCTGTTTTGGGGTGCAAGGGAGAAGAAGAACAAGGCTAGCTCTATCTTCTCCCTATCTACGGTGTGTGTGTTATGTTTAGAAGCCAACTATGATCAGAGGCGAACCCTTTGGATGGGCGCTCCGGGGGGTTTATATAGGCCTACCCCCCGGGGGTACAATGGTAATCCGACTGGGAGCTGGTCCCAGCCGTCAGTGTCTACGCTTGCCGGCTTCTCCGTCGGCAATTGGGCCCCGCCGGCTGGTGGGTCCCGCCGGCTGCCGGCTTCTTGGTCGACAGGCCGGCCCCACCGCCTAGGGTCTTGTCGGCGGCTACTTACTGTAGCCTCGCCTCTGATGACGAGGGCTTTGTCGAGGTAAGCGTGGCTACAGTGGGCCGCCTTGGGGGCTCTCACTGTAGCCTTACCTCGTCTTTTCTCCTTAATGGGGCTCCTGCTTCGAGGAAGGGAGTAGCCGGCTTCTGGGGGCCGGCTACGCCCTTGGCCGACTGCGAAAGGCCGGGCCGCCTCCACGTCTCTCTCTGGCTGAAGGGGCCCGCCGCCCATGGGCCGTACGGGAGTCTGTCATGGATGACATCGAGGCTAGCATGGCTACAGTGCCAAGCCGCACGGGAGACAGCCGTCCCGTACGGCTTCCTGTAGCCATGCCCGCCTCGGGCTTCAGGGGTAGTGGGCCGCACTGTGGCCACTCCCCGTCTTGTCGTCGTTATGTGGGAACGGCTTTGGTGGTTGAGGTCTCGGCCGGCCCCTAGGAGGCGGCGTCCTTCTTTGCCGGCTCTTGGAGTCGGCCACCCCGTAATCGTCCTGGGGAGGGGTTGCTTGAGGCTGGGTTGCCTTCTGGGAGTCGGCTTCAGAGGTAGCCGGCCACGGAAGGCGGCCCAAATGCCTGGAGTGCTTGAAGGCCCGAAGGCCTGATAGTTTTTTTGAAGAACTAGGGGTAGTCGGTAGGGCTACCCGTGGCCATTTACTCCGACAGTAGTCCCCGAAGCTGATTGGGCTTCGAGGTGGAGTAGGGGTTGAGAAGCTCGATCAGCTTCCTATCTTGACAAGCCGGCAGCTGGGAGCCGGCCCTGGTCAGGCGCGCCGCCTGAGTCGAAATCTTCCGGAGTCAGAGGGCGGGAGCCCGCTGGCGCGCGCGCCGGGCCGTGTGCCGGCCACTGGCCGTCTGCGAACCACGTGGCCGGAAAGCCTGCCAGCCCACGCACGTGATGGGACGTCGCCGCAGGGAGGGGGCCCGCCACATCCGCGCCCCGGCCCAGGCACAGATCCTTTGTATCCCGAAACTGCCCGCACGTTCCGTGCGGCAGTTTCGGCTCGCATTTATGCGCAATAATCGCGAGACGTGGGGGGAGCGGGCGCAGTTAATCCCACGTCTCCCCCCACGCCCGACCTCTTCGGCCTTGTGAGGCTATAAGTAGGGGGAGGTGGAGGGCGGCAGGCCCTCGCACGCTCCTCCTACTTCCACCGTCTTCTTCCTCTTGCCAGTTCTTGCGACAGCGCCTCGCCGCCGCGCTCTTCCACCGCACGCTCCTCCGCCGCCGCGCTAGCTTTCGCCATGCCTCCCGCCACGGAGCAGTATGGCGGGGATTGGGACGGCTCCAACGTGCACGAAGACCACGTCGAGTTCCTCCGCCAGACACGGCGGTTGCCCGGCGCGGACAAAGTGGAGGTCCGTCGCGCGCCGGCGAGGGAAATCAGGCCGGAACCGCAGGAGGGCGAGCGGGTGGTCTTCCGCTCGCACTTCTTGCGCGGCTTCGGCCTGCCAGTGAGCACCTTCTTCCGCTCCTGGCTCGACTTCTACCAGCTCCAGCCGCACCACCTCACCCCAAACACGGTGGTGCTGCTGTCCGCCTTCGTCACCCTGTGCGAGGGCTACCTCGGCGTCCTCCCCACCCTTGAGCTCTGGGGGGAGTTCTTCCAGTCGAAGCTAGGCACGCGCATGCGGGGCGTGCCGGCTCAGACTGGTGCCTTCATCGCGTCGCGGAGATCGGTCGCCGACAACCCCTTCCCCGTCATCACGCTGATCCAATCGGTGAAGAAGTGGCAGAAGTCGTACTTCTACGTGCGGAACATCGCTCCACGGGGCGACTACATCAACCTGCCGGCTTACGTAGCCGGCCCACCGGCGGGCAGTCTGTCCCAGTGGTCCTTCCGGGCTGTGACGCTGACGCCGGCTGGAAACGCCGCCATCGCCCGACTGCGTGTGATGGTCCAGTCGGAGGGCCTGACGGGGCCCGATCTTCTGGCCGCGTTTGTCACGCGCCGGGTTCTTCCGCTCCAGAGCCGGCCTCATCTGATCTGTCAGATGAGCGGCCAGCTCGATCCGAGCCGGATGTGCACCAAGGAGATGCCGCAGGAGGAGGTGGCCTTTATGGTGAACTACCTTGCGAACTGCAAACTCTCCATGGAGTGGCAGTTCGGCAAGGAGCCATACAGCCGAGCCAACCCGCCGCCTACCGTATGCTCTCCTTGTCTCTTCTTTTTCTCCTTGTTGCCGAGCACCTCTTGGCCGACTCTGACTCAGTCGGCTTGTTCTTCGACAGAGCCCTCTGCTTCGGCCGGCCGGCGGGTCAGACGCGGAGCGCCGTTTCGTCCCCGACCGGACCGAACATGATCTGGATGACCCCGACCTGAGGGCGGTCGGTATGGACGACGACGTCGAGCCGGGAGGTGGCCAAGCCGGCGGCGAGGCAGGCGGCTCCGGGCTCAGCACCACCTTTGACGACTGGCCAGGCGATGATGAGGCCGAAGCCGTCCCGCGCCACCAGCCGGCGTCTGGACGCGGCGTGGGTTCCTCTGCTGCACCGCCTGCTCGGGGCGGAGGGCAGAAGCGTCGCGCCGCCCAGGGTCTGTTTGGCAGCCGAACGAAGAAACCTAGAGGCGGGGCGGCAGCCACCAGGCGGGAAGAGGCGGCCGCGAAGGCGGCTCGCTTCCGCAAGGTGGTGAAGCAACCACAGACCGTGTCGGCGTAAGTCCGAATCTTTCTTTGTGTACTCTCTTTCTTTCTTTCTTTGGTGGTTCTTGAACTCTCGTCTTTTTCTTCAACGATCAGAGCTCCGTTGTCACTTGAGCGGGCCACTGCCGGCTCCGTCGTTGAGTCGCCAAGGGGCTCTGGGAGCACCACCCGCCGCGTGGACCCCCGCGCCGACCTCCAGGAGGCGACGGAAAGGATCGCGCGGGAGGCGCGGGAGGAGCAGGAGGCACGGGAGGCGGAGGCACGGAAGGCGGCTGCCGCCCAGGCAGCACGGGAGGAGGAGGCGGCGAAGGCACTCGCCGAGGCCGCAGCCAGGGCCCAGGCAGAGGCTGAGGCCGCGGCGGCGGCGGGGGAGGTTTTGATGGTCACCCCGCTACGCGTCATGGTGCCTGGGGACATGGAGCCTTCGCCAGGGGGAGCCAGCGGCGACCAGCCGCGGCTGGGGGGAAGCGGCGACGACGTCATCATCTTGGAGAAGGCGCCGGAGCCGACCCCGCCAACTGGGGCGGCCCAAGGCGGCCGGCCTGATCCACCGCCTGCACAGTCGGCGGAGGGCGAGCCAGCCGCGAGGGCTGAGGTGGCGGTCCGGGTGCCGCCGAGCCGGTGCGCGGGGAAGGCCGCGTCGGAGCCACAGCCGGCCGTGGGCTCCAGCTCGTCGGCCTGAGACGCGGAGGCGGCCAGCGCTACCTCGGGGTGGACGGCAGGCGGAGGGACAGCCGTAGTGAACGTGGCTGCACAAGACGTCCGGACCCGGCTCCAAAGCCAAGCCGCGGCGCTGAGGCAGTTCACCGACGAGTTCCTCGCAACGCGGGCGGCCATCCGGGTTAGTATTCCCGTCTTGTTTCTTCTTGATCTTGATTTCTCCTCTTGATCTTGATTTCTTCCGTGGGGGCGCGTCAGCGCACGGGTGTAGTCCCCGAGTTCCGAGTCGGCTGCTGAGCCGGCGGCTTGGAACTTCTTGGAGGTTTTGTCTTTGCTGTTTTTGTTCTCACTTCAGTCTTCTGTCCATCTTGCACGACTACCACAACCTTCGAGCGGCCGCCTTCAACTCCCAGGCTCGGGAGCTGACTCAGAAGACCGCCGACCTTACCGAGAGCCGAGGTACGTGATTTGTTCTTTATCTCATGTGGGGGCGCGTCAGCGCACCCACTGGGTGTAGTCCCCAAGATTCGGGCCGACTGCTGAGCAGTCGGGTCGGATCTTCCTTGACGACTTCTTACTTTTCTTCTTCTTCTTCCGTTTCTGCAGCGGCCAACGCCAGTCTGAGGGCACAGCTGGGGGAGTCCCAGACTGCTCTTCGTGCCAAGGATGCCGAGCTCGCCGCCTTGGTGCAGGAGCGCGACCGCCTGGCCAAGAAGCTGGCCGACCAGGAGGAAAGTCACAAGGCGGCACTGAAGGCGGCGCAAGACCGCGAAGCCACTCTCCAGGCCGAGTTCGAGACGGAGGCGGCCGGCTGGGCAGATGCCAGGTAGACTCTGGTCTCCGGCTATGGCCAGATCGAAGATCTGGTTGACGGTAAGCCGCCTACCTCTTCGTCCTTTCTTGCCATCTGCCACTTTGGCTTGTTTTCTGATTTTGGTGTTCTTTTCTTCCTTTCTTCTTCTTCGCGCAGAGTATTTCCCTGGCTATTCGACTGCCGCCAACCAGGCCATCGAGGCCCGTCGCCAAGCGCGGAGGCAGGCCGGCTTTGAGATCTCGCCAACCGCCGGCCGCTCGCTGGAGGAACAGCTCCTGGCGATCCAGGCTCGCATCCAGCCGGCTAACCGGCTGCTCCGCCGGCTTCAGCGTGCCGGGGCGCAGGTCTTGGCCGCCCTCTGGCCCGGCCAAGTGGTCCCTCGCACCCCCAGTCGGACTACCGACTGGCTGGAGGTGGCAGTCGGCTGCTTCGAGGCTTGGAAGGCCTCGGCGGCTTGCTCCGGCGCCAGGCGGGCGCTGGAGTTCGTCAAGGCTTGGTATCCTACCCTAAGCCGGGACCAGCTGGCTACCTAGCGGCAGCAAGCCGACACGGAGCTGGAGCCGGCGCGGCCGGCCATCATTCAGCGGGCTTCGGCGATCGCCGACTACACCGACACCAGCGTCTTCACCCCCGAGGTGGACGACAATGGAGTCGCCCAGCCGGAAGAGTGGTTCGGGCTGGACCCGGCGTACGGTGAGGACTCGGCGGAGGAGATCGACTCCAGCGACGAGGGCGAAGAGGAGGAGGAAGAGGGTGAAGACGCCGAGCCGGCTGGTGGAGTAGCCGGCCAGCCTCAGCCTGACCGCTCCTCCAGCACTACGTCGCGCGCGAGTGCATCTCCTGCCGCAGGTGGTGGTCAAGCCGGGGCCCGCTAGTCGGCCACTCCTTCAGCCGGCGAGGCCGCCTTCACCGACCAGCTCGGCCTCCATGTCGCGCCCTAGTCTGCCGTCTTTTGCTTTTCCTGTCTTGTTACTCTTTAGAACAATGTTTGGTTAAATTCGCACAATTCCACCCACTGGGTGTATTCGAACTTATGTCTGTTGCCGGCCTGTTGGCGGCTTTATGTATATATAGCTTATGCAATTGGCCTTTCCTTGTACTTTTGCTTGTTGTCCTTCTGCTTTTTCCTTTGCCGCCCTCCCTTGGTTGCCGCCTCCCCAGTCCAACAGTTGCTCCGCAATCTGTAGCCGGGGGAGTGCTTGGCCGATTGGGGGGGGGAGTACTCTAGCTTTGTTGGACTAAAGCTAAGTTTTTTAGGAAGCCGGCCAGCCGGCTGCTCTGGTAGTCGGCAGGCATGTTTGGAGGCCGTTTCTTTGCTATATAGGTTCGTTGTTCCTTAGCCGTTTTTCGTGTGGGCGTCCTTTCTGTCCTTCCTCTTGCTAGTCGGACAGTCAGTTCTTTGAGCTGCAACTTTCAACAAGAGAGGACTCGGGAGCCGGCGCACTACTTTTCTGACTTTAGGAAAAACTTTCGATATAGCTTAAGGCGGCCAGTCCCCGGGCCGACTAGTCGAACCCGGTGCCGGACAGAAATTCAAAATGTAATAATACATTCATGGATATGACACTCGTCATTCATAGATAAATAAAAGGCAGTCCCCGAGTATTGTTCGGGGGGCCTGTTGGTTTGTACTTAATACAAAAGGGGAGCGTGATACTTACTGCTTTTCAGCTGTAAAATCGTCTTAGGAGGTTTGCGTTCCATGGTCGCTCCGACTCCTTGCCGGAGTCGTCTCTCTTGCGTGCTCTTGGTTTTTGCGCGTCGATCAAGTAGTAGGAGTCGTTGCTGAGTGCCTTGCTGACGATGAAAGGGCCTTCCCAAGGGGCCGAGAGCTTGTGCTGGCCGGCTGTTCGCTGGATCAGCCGGAGCACAAGGTCGCCCTCTTGGAAGGATCTTGGCTTGACCTTGCGGTTGTAGTAGCGGCGCAGCCCTTGCTGGTAGATGGCGGACCGGCTGAGGGCTAACAGCCGGCCTTCTTCAAGTAGGTCGACGCCGTCTTCTCTTGCTTCTTTGGCTTCCTCCTCCGTGTACATGGTGATTCGAGGCGAGTCGAACTCGATGTCTGTTGGGATGACAGCCTCGGCACCGTACACGAGGAAGAATGGAGTGAAGCCGGTTGACTTGTTGGGTGTAGTGCGCAGGCTCCAGAGGACAGCCGGCAGCTCTTCGAGCCAGCAGCCGGCCGATCGCTCCAGTGGTACAACCAGTCGGGGCTTGATGCCGGAGAGGATGAGTCCATTTGCTCGCTCGACCTGGCCATTTGACTGCGGGTGGGCAACGGACGCTAAGTCTAGTCGGATGCCCTGCGTCGCGCAGAAACGTGCCAGTGCTCCTTTGGCGAAGTTCGTGCCGTTGTCGGTGATGATGCTGTGCGGCACGCCGTACCGAGTAGTGATGTCGGTGATAAATGTAACGGCAGTCGGCCCATTGAGCTTCTTAATCGGCTTTGCTTCAATCCACTTTGTGAACTTGTCCACGGCCACAAGTAGATGTGTCAGGCCGCCGCGGGCTGTCTTGAAATGGCCCACCATGTCCAGTCCCCAGACGGCAAAAGGCCAAGTGAGGGGAATGGTCTTGAGGGCAGAAGCCGACAGGTGTTGCTTGGAACTAAAAACTTGGCATCCTCTGCAGCTCTTGACTATTTCTTTAGCATCTTCCAAGGCAGTCGGCCAGAAGAAACCATGGCGGAAAGCCTTGGCCACAAGGGATCTTGAGGCTGCGTGGTGGCCGCACTCGCCTTGGTGGTTGTCTTTGAGGATTGCTACTCCTTTTTCTGGCTCGACACAACGCTGGAAGACTCCAGTGACGCTGCGCTTCACAAGCTCTCTGTTGATTATTGTATATGCTGCGGCTCGTCGTTGCACTAGTCTTGCTGAGATCTCATCAGCCGGCATCTCTCTGCTGACTAGGAACTTGAGGATGGGCTGGGCCCATGAGGGAGTTGTGACTTCTTCTTCTGTTAATGTGGCCACCATGACTCGGGTGGGTGGGTTGGGTGGCGTTGAATTGGAGTCAGCCACCGCTTCTTGTGTCGTTGCAGTCCCCGGGCCGACTGCTGCAGTCCCCGGGCCGGGTTCTGAAGTCCCCGGGCCGGGTGCGACTACGGTAGTCCCCGGGCCGGTTGTCGAAGTCCCCGTGCCGCCTGCGGGATTTCTCCAGTCGGATCCGACTGTATCTGGCGCAGGCGGTACGAAGATGGAATCCGACTCTGGAGACGGCTTGAGGAGGCGCTGTAGGGAGACGCCAGTCGGTATGGCTTGTCGGGTGGAGCCGATCCGTGCTAGGGCATCTGCTTGGTCGTTGTCGGCCCTTGGCACGTGAAGGAACTCGCACCCTTCGAAGTATTCGCTTATCTGCTGGACGAGGAAACGGTAGCTCGCCATGTTCGCGTCCTTGGTGTCCCAGTCGCCAGATGATTGCTGGACCACCAAGTCTGAGTCGCCGTAGCACAGGATCCGGCGTATGCCGAGTTCTTTGGCTAGCCGGAGCCCATGTACGAGCGCCTCGTACTCGGCGACGTTGTTGGAGGCGGCGAAGTGGATCTGCAGCGCGTACTTGAGCTTGTCGCCTTTGGGAGAGGTAAGGACGATGCCGGCTCCCAAGCCGGTGCGCATCTTGGACACGTCAAAGTGCATCCACCAATGGGTAGAGTCGGGAGCCGGCGGTAGGTACTGGGTCTCGGCCCAGTCGACGAGGAAGTCGGCCAATGCTTGTGACTTGATGGCGGTGCGGGGTTGATAGAAGATCGTGCAGGGCGCCAACGCAATGGCCCATTTGGCCACCCAGCCGGATGCATCCCGGCTGCCTATGATCTCGGCGAGCGGGGCAGTACACACGACCGTGATGGGGTGCTCTTGGAAGTAGGGCTTCAGTTTCTTGGCAGCGAAGTACACTCCATAGCACATCTTCTGGTAGTGCGGGTAGTTTTGCTTTGAGCTGGATAGTACTTCGCTGAGATAGTAGACCGGCCTCTGGACTAGCTGAGCTCGGCCTTCCTCCGGGCGCTGGACCACAACAACAGTGCTGACGACTCGGCTAGTCGCGGCGATGTAGAGGAGCATGGACTCCTTCTCAGTCGGCGCAGCCAGGACAGGTGGAGTGGTCAGCATTTTCTTCAACTCATGGAAGGCTTGGTCGGCTTGATGATTCCACTCAAATTGAGTGGACTTCTTCATGAGTCGGTACAGGGGGAGGGCCTTCTCTCCTAGTCGACTGATAAAACGATTCAGGGAGGCTAAGCAGCCAGTGAACTTCTGCACATCTCGCAGCTTGGTGGGAATCTCCATCCTCTCGATGGCCTTGATCTTGACGGGGTTGCACTCAATGCCGCGTTCGGAGACCAGGAAGCCTAGCAGCTGGCCGGCTGGGACTCTGAACATGCACTTCTCGGGGTTGAGCTTGATCTGGAATCGGCGCAAGTTGGCGAATGTTTCTTTCAGGTCTTCCAGCAAGGTACCGCGCTTCTCTGTCTTCACCACAATGTCGTCTATGTAGACGTGGGCATTTCTGCCGAGTTGTTTCCAGAGACATTTCTGCATGCAACGCTGAAAAGTGGCACCGGCATTTCTCAAGCCGAATGTCATTGTCAGGTAGCAGAAAGCTCCAAAAGGTGTGATGAAGGCAGTCTTCAGGCGGTCAGCCGGGTCCAACTTGATCTGATGATACCCTGAGTATGCATCCAAAAAACTTAACAGCTCGCATCCGGCTGTGGAGTCTATAACTTGGTCAATCCGTGGCAGAGCAAACGGATCCTTTGGGCAGGCCTTGTTCAAACTCGTGTAGTCTATACACATACGCCACTTGTTATTCTTCTTCAGAACCAGAACTGGGTTGGCAAGCCACTCTGGAAAGAACACTTCCATGATAAAGCCGGCAGCAAGGAGCCGGGCTATCTCTTCTCCCACGATTCTTCGCTTCTCTTCTGACAGTCGGCGGAGGGGTTGCTTGACCGGCTTCGCGTCAGCTCGGACATGTAATTTGTGCTCGGCGAAATCCTTCGGGACACCCGGCATGTCCTTTGGGGACCATGCAAAGATGTCTCGATTCTCACGGACGAAGTCGACAAGCTCGCCTTCCTATTTACTGTCCAAGTTCGCCCCAATGACAGCGAACCTCTCCGGGTTCTCCGGGTCCAGAGGAATCTTCTTCGTCTCTTTGGCAGGCTGGAAGGAGCCATGTGCATCACAATCCTTGGGGTTGGGGGACAAGGCCGGCTGCTTGCCGGCCATGGCCACAACCCGTTCCAACATCTTCTTCTCTTCTGCCACCACGAGGGACTCGGCCAGCCGGCTACTAGCCATGGCGCACTCGATGGACTTCTTGTAGTCGCCGGCTACCGTGATGATCCCCTTCGAGCTCGGCATCTTCATCTTCAGGTAGGCGTAGTGGGGCACAGCCATGAACTTCGCCAAAGCAGGTCGGCCAAGCAGTGCATGATAGGGGCTCTCCAAATCCACTACCTCGAACCATATTGCTTCCCGGCGAAAATGATCTTTGTCTCCGAAGAGAACATCCATTTTGATCTTGCCGATTGGAGAGCAAGACAGGCCGGTTACGATACCATGGAAGACGGTGCGGCTCGGCATGAGCTGCTTCGCTTTGATGTTCAGCTTCTCCATGGTATCGCGTTACAGTATGTTGATACTGCTTCCGCCGTCTATCAGGACGCGGGAAAATATGGCAGCTCGCCTCTCCGTCGCGAGGGTGACGTCCAAGACCATTGCATAGGAGCCAGGCGAAGGCATCACCTCTGGGTGGTCGGCCTGGCTCCAGCTGATTGGCTTTTCTGACCTGTGCATGAACTCGGCGGTGCTAGAGGCGACTGCATTCACTTCTTGGTGCTGTCGACGTCGGCTGCGCTTGTCGTCGGCTTGACTGGTGAAGACGACATAGGCGGCGTGCTCTTCGCGAAATTCGTCTTGGATGGCGCCGACTGCCGGCCGAGCCGCCAGCTCCTGGGGGGCTGGGGGCGGCGGGCCGGGAGGCGGAGGCGGCAACATCCCCTCGCCCTTGGTGATGCGGGTGAGCCAGTGGCATTTCCGGGTTGTGTGGTTGGACGGCTTCGCGCCGCTATGGAACTTGCAGGGGGCGTCTAGAGCTTGCTCGTAGGAGAAAGACGGCTGCCAAGGCGGCCGGCCACCCTTCTTCTTGGGAGCGGGCCGATCTTCGGGCTGCTCGTCTTCAACTGTGGCCACCTGCCGACTGGAGGAAGTCGGCATGGGGCCCTTGCACTTGTGGTCGTTCTGGTAGGGGCGCCGATTAGGGTCGCCAGCCGGCGTCTTCGGAGCCGGAGCAATTACTTTCCCCGAGGCGTCCACTCGGAGCTCGGTCTTCATTGAGGAGTCAACGGTGGCGTACTTGTCGGCGATGACTAGTAGCTCGTCGAGGGTAGCCGGCTCGTCGCAGAGGAGTCGGTGCTTGAGGAGGGTGCCCTCTCGGCACCTAGCGGTGAAGTACTCGATGGCCTGGACCTCGTGCACTCCCTCGCAGGAGTTGCGGAGCTCAGCCCATCACGTGAGGTAGTCGCGGGTCGACTCGTTGGGCCCTTGGACGCAGAGGGAGAGCTGGCGAGGCTTGGGAGGCCGCTTGTAGGTGCTGGTGAAGTTGCGGACGAAGACTTCGGTGAAGTCCAGCCAACTGTTGATGCTGTAGGGCTTGAGGCTGTTGAGCCATGTGCGTGCCGTGCCTGGCAGCATGAGGGGGACATACTTCACGGCGATGCGCCGATTGCCGTTGGCTATGCTGACGGCTGTGGAGTAGTCGATGAGCCAATCTTCCGGCTTCAACGAGCCATCGTACCTGGGCGTGTCTCTGGGGAGCGAGAACCCTTTGGGGAAGGGCTCGTCGCGGATGCGGGGGCCAAAGCATGGCGGGCCGACATCGTCTTCTTCTTCTAACGCCAAGGATCGGGCAAGGCGGTCGATCCTGTGGCGGGCGTCATTTTCGCCGACTCCTTCTCGGCGGCCGAGTCGGTCGCCAGGAGTCGGATGTGTGATGGGCGGCGGAGTGAGGCGTCTTTCTCTTCGAGGCGGAGGAGGGGGCTGATTTCCTTGGTGCTCTACTGCTCGAGGGCGGCCCTCCGCGTCGCGCTCGATAGTGATGCGAGTCCAACTGCGGCTGGCAGCCGGCTCCTTGTCTTTCTTCTGGCGCGCGCCGTTCGCAGTCGGCGAGCGGGACGTCGCGGCGTGCTCCCCGCGCGGGGGATGACTACCAGCATGGGCGCCGGCTTCGTGCCGTTCTGCAGCCGCGTCGATCAGCTGCTGGATCCGTCTTGTCATGTAGGGGAGCTCATCGGCTCCTAGCCCATTGAGCTCCTCTACAGCCGCCTGAGTGGCTCGCAGATTCTCGAGCGGGGTGGCGTAGACGGGGCGATCTGCGCCTAGCATGCTGGCAATGGCCGCGCCGCGCTTCTGGACGAAGCCGGCTCGGCTCGGGCTGCTAGGCGGTGGCGTACCGAAGGCGGCGCGGTCGACTTCGCGCTGGTGGGCCTCGGTGAGGCGTCTCATGGAGGCTATCTTCTGGCCCTCCGCGATGAGGGCAAGGCGGCGTGCCTCCAGGGTCTCGGCGTCGGCATCGGCCGGGATGGGGACGGAGAGGTCGTGCATTGCCGCTTGCAGGGCGTCGTGGGCGTTCTCGCCCGAGTTGGTGACGTGGCTGATGACCAGCACTTCGGTGACAGCGCTGCTGCCGCTGTCAACTCGAGGGAGGGGGTCGTCGAAGACCACCATGTCGGAGGGGTAGGCGTCAAGCGACGCGGTGTCGGAGTCGACGAGCATCGGGTCGGTGGAGCCGACCGACTCTACATCTGCAGCAGGTTCGCTGGAGACGTGAAGCTGGTCGAGGAGGCTAACAAGGCGGCTCTCGGGGTAGTCGGTGCCTGCATCGGACGCAGGCTCATTGGAGATGCGAGTCTCGCCGAGCAGATCGGCGAGGCGGCTCGCTGCGCAGGCGTCGTCGACGCCTTGCAGCGCGTCGAGGCCAACGCCATCGGGCGCAGCAGGCTGGCTGTGCTCGCGGGGGAGGAAGAGGGTTCCCGTCCAGAACAGGTCTCCGGACGACGGTGCACCTGGCCCCACGGTGGGCGCCAAATGTCGGGTGGTTGGTGCGACATATGCCAAGGGATGGCTTATCTGTGTGGGTGCCAATAAGACGTCGCCGGTGCCTGGAAACGGGATGAGGCGAAGACATGCACGCCGGCGGATCTTACCCAGGTTCGGGGCTCTCCGAGGAGATAACACCCCTAGTCCTGCACTGCGGGGTCTCCGCATAGTCACTAGATCGGTGAAAGTAGCTACAATCGCTCCTAGAGCTGTTTTGGGGTTCAAGGGAGAAGAAGAACAAGGCTAGCTCTATCTTCTCCCTATCTATGGTGTGTGTGTTATGTTTAGAAGCCAACTATGATCAGAGGCCAACCGTTTGCATGGGCGCTCTGGGGGGTTTATATAGGCCTACCCCCCGGGGGTACAATGGTAATCCGACTGGGAGCTGGTCCCAGCCGTCAGTGTCTACGCTTGCCGGCTTCTCCGCCGGCAATTGGGCCCCGCCGGCTGGTGGGTCCCGCCGGCTGCCGGCTTCTTGGTCGACAGGCCGGCCCCACCACCTAGGGTCTTGTCGGCGGCTGCTTACTGTAGCCTCGCCTGTGATGATGAGGGCTTTGTCGAGGTAAGCGTGGCTACAGTGGGCCGCCTTGGGGGCTCTCACTGTAGCCTTACCTCGTCTTGTCTCCTTAATGGGGCTCCTGCTTCGAGGAAGGGAGTAGCCGGCTTCTGGGGGCCGGCTACGCCCTTGGCCGACTGGGAAAGGCCGGGCTGCCTCCACGCCTCTCTCTGGCTGAAGGGGCCCGCCGCCCGTGGGCCGTACGGGAGTCTGTCGTGGATGACGTCGAGGCTAGCATGGCTACAGTGCCAAGCCGCACAGGAGACAGCCATCCCGTACGGCTTCCTGTAGCCATGCCCGCCTCGGGCTTCGGGGGTAGTGGGCCGCACTGTGGCCACTCCCCGTCTTGTCGTCGTTATGTGGGAACGGCTTTGGCGGTTGAGGTCTCGGCCGGCCCCTAGGAGTCGGCGTCCTTCTTTGCCGGCTTCTTGGAGTCGGCCACCCCGTAATCGTCCTGGGGAGGGGTTGCTTGAGGCTGGGTCGCCTTCCGGGAGTCGGCTTCAGAGGTAGCCGGCCAGGGAAGGCGGCCCAAATGCTTGGAGTGCTTGAAGGCCCGAAGGCCTGATAGTTTTTCTGAAGAACCAGGGGTAGTCGGTTGGGCTACCCGTGGCCATTTACTCCGACACAGAGAGTGGGACGGCGCCGGAGAGCCCCCTGCGGCGCGGACGAGCTCGGTGACGCAGTCGATCCACTCCTCATAGAGGTCTTCGACGGGGCGGTAACGCAGGAGCTCGTTCGCCGCGATGAGCGCGGCCCATCCCTCCATGGGAGCGCAGTGCGCGTGAGACGAAGAACCGGCAGGGGTAAGTGATGGAGTAGCGGTGCGGCTGTCTTGCCGCACCGAAGGATGCAGCGAGGATGCCTGCTGCTCGTTCCCCGTGGGGCCGGTGGCAGCGTTGGCGGCGGGAGACAGAGAACGACGAGGTGGCCTGCCTACGGGAGTTGTCTGAGTGACGCAGGCGGAGAGGGCAGCCCGACGCTCAGCTCGAGCACGGCGAGCGTCCGCCATGGAAACGACGGAGCGATGGAGCAACCAACTGACGGAAGAGAAACTACGGCGCACCCCTACCTGGCGCGCCAAATGTCGGATGTGGGGTTCCGGCAAACCCTTAAGGTTCGAACACTGGGGTGCGCGCGAAGTCTCTCCCTCCTACCGATCTACGCTCTAGCTTGCTAAGATCTTGTGGACGAACTCGACGAACTCGCAACACAGAAAGACACGAAGTTTATACTGGTTCGGGCCACCGTTGTGGTGTAATACCCTACTCCAGTGTGGTGGTGGTGGATTGCCTCTTGGGCTGATGATGAACAGTACAAGGGAAGAACAGCCTCCTGAGGTTGAGGTGTTCTTGTGAGTAGGCTCTCGATCGGGTTGGATCAAGGGAAGAACAGCCTCCTGAGGTTGAGGTGTTCTTGCGCTTGTGCAGTAGAGGATGATCTGAACTAGTTCGGGATCCCCCCTCCTACTGTGGTCGCTGTCCTATTTATAGAGGCCCTGGTCCTCTTCCCAAACCTCGAGCGGGAAGGGAGCCAACAACGGCGGGCAAATTTGAAGGGGGACAGCTAGTACAAGCTATCCTGACAAAAGCGGTCTTCGCCTGCGAAAGGCCCTGGGGTGACGCCGTCTTGGGCTCCACGATGACCTCCGCCTTGGCGTCCTCCTGGTCTTGGTCTTGTTGCACCAATATGGCAACCTTTGCCTGGTACCTCGGTACTCTTCGCCTGCGCTGGCCTCCTTAGCACCAAAGAGGAAATAGGGACGCTGCGCGCACTGGCGCCCGCCTGGCACCCGTCTGGTACCGTTCGTCATGGCTCACGTCACGAAAGCCTCATGAGGTTTGCCTCGCCTTGATATCTCCGCTCCTCGTGAGCCTGCCTGGCTAGGCCACTCCAGAGGAGGTCTTGCGTCGTCCGCCTCGCGAGGCTTGGACCCTTGCGAGGGTCTTGGGTGCCTTGTTGGCGAAGATGGGCCGTACGGCCTGCTACTTGGCCACGCTGTGGGCCGCAGGCAGGCAAGTCTGGGGACCCCCGTTCCTAGAACGCCGATAGTACTGCTACACTTGCATGCCCTTCGGACTGTGTAACATGGGCGCAACCTTTCAGCGGTTGATGCACATCGCCTTAGGGCGGCAGCTCGGGAGAAACACGGAGGCTTACGTCGACGACATTGTGGTGAAGAATCGGGAGGCCAGGACCTTGATCCAAGACCTGGAGGATGTCGGATGTGGGGTTCCGGCAAACCCTTAAGGTTCGAACACTGGGGTGCGCGCGAAGTCTTTCCCTCCTACCGATCTACGCCCTAGCTCACTAAGATCTCGCGGACGAACTCGGCGAACTCGCAACACAGAAAGACACGAGGTTTATACTGGTTCGGGGCACCGTTGTGGTGTAATACCCTACTCCAGTGTGGTGGTGGAGGATTGCCTCTAGGGCTGATGATGAACAGTACAAGGGAAGAACAGCCTCCTGAGGTTGAGGTGTTCTTGTGAGTAGGCTCTCGATCGGGTTGGATCAAGCTAAGATGAGATGCCCCTACTATGGTGGCTAGCTCTACTTATATAGGCCCTGGTCCTCTTCCCAAATATCGAGCGGGAAGGGAGCCAACAACGGCGGGCAAATTTGAAGGGGGACAGCTAGTACAAGCTATCCTGACAAAAGTGGTCTTCGCGTGCGAAAAGCTCTGGCGCTGACGCTACCTTGGGCTCCACGATGACCTCCATCTCGCCATCCTCCTAGTCTTGGTCTCGTTGCACCAATATAGCAACCTTTGCCTGATGCCTCGTTACTCCTCGCCTGCGCTGGCCTCCTTAGCACCAAAGAGGAAATAAGGACGCTGCGCGCGCTGGCGCCCACCTGGTGCCGTTCGTCATGGCTCACGTCACGAGAGGCTCGTGAGGTTTGCCCCGCCTTGATATCTCTGCTCCTCGTGAGCCTGCCTGGCTAGGCTACTCCAGAGGAGGTCCTGCGTCGTCCGCCTCGTGAGGCTTGGACCCTCGCGAGGGTCTTGGATGCCTTGTTGATGAAGATGGACCCGCAGGAAGGCAAGTCTGGGGACCCCCATTCCCAGAACGCCGACAGTTGCCCCCGGACCCAAGGTGCGCTCGGGCTTGGCTTTGTGGCGAAGCCAAGGGTCAAGTTCGGAGCACCACGGGCCCCAAAAGCCCGTGGCCTCGGTTGACGCGTGGTGGTTGATTGGACGTGGGCGTCTCCGCTTCCCCACGTTGCCTCGGCAACTGCACGTCTTGAGAAGTCCCTACGACATGCAAGGAAAACCATCATTACCTGCGATCGTGGGGGACGCCGGTTGGCCTTCTCTTGCTACAAATGGGGAGGGGGGCGGAGCCCCCGTCACCCATCTCATCCTCGCTTGCTTGCTTCTTTGCTCCATTGCTTGCAGTGCCACCGATGGCGCCACGAAGGAAGTTCTCTCCCGCAGAGAAGGGGAAGGCCCCTCGCGAGGGCCCCAGTTCCCCGGCGCCCAAGCGCGCCCGCGGCCGTCCGCGCAAGCACGCCACGACCCCCGCCGTGGCCCACCGTCGAGGCGGCGCCGCGACACACGGAGGGGATCGTCCCAACCATGGCCGTCTAGCTGACGAGGGGAGGCGCGCAATGGTGGCGCGGCCTCCCCGCCCGCGCTTCCATTCAGCGGGGTGTCACCGGAGTTCGTTGTCTGGTCGGAGAACCCGGCCGGCAACTGGCTCCAGCTTCCGCGCTTCCTTGTCGATGAACTGCCGGCCCCTGGTCCAGGCGGGCTCTGGTTGCAAGCAGATGGTTTCTGCAGCAAGGCCTCCTGGGTCGCGGTCGAGACTTCCGCTGCGGGCAACATAGCCCTGGCCCGCGGCTGGCAGACGTTCGCCCACGCGCGCGGCCTGGGCAGGCGGTGCACGCTCCACTTCAAGTATGATGGTGGATCGACCCTCTATGTGAGGGTGTTTGGGGAAGATGGTCGCCGCGCCGGGTGCTGCCCCGATACGAACGACGGTGAGGAGGTGCTTAGCGTTGGTGACGGTCGCGACGAGGATGAGGGCAAGCTTGCCCTCGACGGGGACCGTGTCTCTTCCAGCTACGGCGGCTCTCCCTCCGGTGACAGCTCCAGCAGCGGTGGGCACGACCAGCCGCCGCGCCACCGCGCCCGCTTCGAAGGTGGCAGCGGGTCATCTCGTCGCCGCACCTCTGTGAAGCGCGAGGAGGGGTCTGGCTAGGCTCGAGGCGTCGCTAAGGGCCTGCCTCCGCGGATTGCTGCAACGCTGCTTTGTTTAGCTTTTTCCTTTTTTCCTGTATCAGAAAATGAAACCAGTATGGGCCGAGAGGGGCGTGTATCGAACTGTGGTTCTTTGGTTAATGCAACGTGTGTGTTATTCCCATGTCGTGTTGTTATTTTGCGCAAAGATAACTTAACCTGGCGCGTTTGGGACGCCCTTTCCTTCACGAGGTGTCTGCGTTTGCTCAGATACTACGAAAAATTTGTTAGGGGGTGCGCTAGAGGATTTGCCGTCCACCCAAGCCTTGACTTGGCGCTTTGTATCGCGGTACCCGAGGGGCACGGATTAGGAGAGATGTGCCAGCTTTCAGGCTCGTACGAGGGTGACTTGCGAGAAGGCAGAGAGACGAAAAATGCTCGCGAGGGCACCTACCTAGCCCCCTCGCGAGGTATGCGAGAGAGAGAACATGAGCAAACCAGAGCCGAAAAATGCGGTAAAAGGCTAGGGAATCAAATCAGCAACGAACACCAAGAGCAACTTCGATTAAGGAAAAATCAAGCCAACTACGGAAAGCAAATGAAAAGCCGCGTCCGGCACCTAATCTAGTCTTCAAGTCTTCTCACCAGCGCGGAGCTAAGTGATGTCCACTACACGTGGGAGGGAGCCCCAGGGCCTGAGGCCGGCGCTCCTGAGACTCCGGGGTGTGTACAGCCCCAAGTCATTATTACGTGAGAGTGTCACGGGCGGCGATTCTTCACAGGCGCCGGGCCTTCTTCACAGGCTCTGGGCCTTTCCTCACAGGCTCTGGGCCTTGCTTCATGGGTAGAACTTCCAGAGGTGCTGAATGTTCCAGGCGTTTTGGATAGGTGTCCCTTCTTGCGTCTCCAGGCGCACGGTGCCAGGCCTGGAGATGTGGACGACCCTGAACGGGCCCTCCCACATGGGTGAAAGCTTGTGCAACCCTTCCCTGGAGAGGACCCGTCTCAGGACCAGGTCACCCGTCTCAAGCGTCCTGGAGCGGATGTTGCGGCAGTGGTAATGCCGCAGCGCTTGCTGGTACCTTGCCGCTCTTAATGCAACTTCGCGACGACGTTCCTCCCCCAGCATGTGATCCATCCCCCGCATGGCGTCCTGATGCGTTTCGTCGAACCCTAGGACCCGCGCAGAGCGATGCTTGACCTCGTGAGGGAGGACTGCTTCAGCTCCGTAGACGAGAAAGAACGGAGTCTCGCCCATTGGCTTGGTAGCGGTGGTGCGGATGGACCACAACACAGACTGGAGCTCGTCGTGCCAGCCCCTACTGCAGGCCTCCAGCTTCTTCTTGAAGGTCTTGGTCTTGAGGCCCCTCAGGACCTCTGCGTTGGCGCGCATAGCCTGACCATTGCTCCTGGGGTGGGCCACCGAAGTGTAGCAGATCTGCGTTCCAAGGTTAGCACAGTAGGTTTTGAAGAGGTTACTAGTAAACTGCGAGCCGTTATCTGTGATGATGCGGTTGGGGACCCCGAAGTGGCTCACAAGACCCTTGATGAACTTGTCGGCAGAGCCAGCCGGGATGGTACGGACGGCTTCCACTTTTGCCCACTTGGTGAACTTGTCGATGGCGACGTAGAGATAGCGATAGCCCCCTGGCGCCCGTGGGAACGGGCCTAAGATGTCCAGCCCCCAGACTACGAACGGCCATGTGAGATGGATGGTTTGGAGGCCCTGGGCAGGCTGATGGATTTGCTTGGCATGGAATTGGCAAGCTTCGCAGGACTTCACCAGCTCGGCTGCATCATTGAGCGCTGTAGGCCAATAGAATCCACCACGGAACACCTTGCCGACGAGGGTCTGTGACGACGAGTGATGCCGGCAGTCCCCACCGTGTATGTCAATCAGCAGCTCCCTTCCTTGATCGCTGCAGATGCAGCGCAGCACGACGTCGTTCGGTCATTTCCTGTACAACTCGCCGTCTTGAATGCAGTATGTCGTGGCTTTCCGGGCTACGCGCTCCGCGTCCTCTTCCTTCTTTGGTAGCGCCCCGCGTGTCAGGTACTCCTTCAATTCCTTGGTCCAGCATTCCTCCTGGGGCTCGAGCACCAAGAGCAGCCGAGCTCCTGAGGTCGGGCCACAGGCCGGGGCTCCCGTGACCGAAGGCTGTGGGAGCTCCTCCCGAGGTTGAGTAGTGCTTGAAAGGGGTGGCGTAGCTGATGGCTTGAAGAGCCGCTCCTCAAAGACACCAGGCTCTTGTGGTAGCCGCTTGGATGCTCTCCTGGCGATGTCGTCGGCTTCTTTGTTAGTGCCCCGGGGCACGTGCTGCAGCTCGAGACCTGAGAACTACTTTTCCATCTTGCATACTTCCGCGAGGTAGGCCTCCATGTGCTCGTCCTTCGGCTCGTACACCTTGTTGGAGAAGTTGACGAGGAGTTGCGAGTCGCCTCTGACGGTAAGGCGCTTCACCCCCAGAGCTGCCGCAGCCTTCAGGCCAGCTATGAGGCCTTCTTATTCTGCGATATTGTTGGAGACCTTCTCGCCGTGCTGGAAGCAGAATTGCACAACGTAGTAGAGCTTGTCCTCGGTGGGCGAGATGAGCACCGCTCCGGCTCCCGCGCCCTGGTGCGCGAAAGCGCCGTCGAAATACATGACCCAGCCGTCTGGAGCCTCGCTCCCTGGGGAGGTGGACCGGTCCTCCCCTTCCTCAAGTGTCGGGGCATCCGTCCATTCTGACACAAAGTCAGCGAGCGCAGCCCCCTTGATGACCCTGGTAGTGCTGAAATCTAACTGGAATGCTTGCAGCTCGATATTCCACTCAGCGACCCTTCCAGCCGAATTTGGGCTCCTGAGTACCCTCTCCAATGGTAAGCTGAGACGACCTTGATCGGGTGCCCCTGGAAGTAGTGCCGCAGCTTGCGCGAGGCCACCAAGAGTGCGAGCAGGAGCTTCTGAGGCATGGGGTAGCGTGCTCTTGCGTCTCTCAGCACGGTGCTGACAAAGTACACCGGGTGTTCGACGTGGGCTGGCGCACTATCGAGGCTGGGGTCCTGCGGAGGTTGGTGCATCTCCTGAGGTGGAGGGTTTCTCGAAACTCGGCCGTCCTCAGGAGCTTCTGCGACGTTGTCCTGCTGAGCTTTGTCTTCCCCAGCTGATGCCTTTACTGCATCCTCTTGACCCTGCGCCACTTCTGCCCCGGCTTGGCGCGGCGCTCCCTTGGCTTGGCGTTCCTCCCTGACCGCCACCAGCGCTGCACTGGAGGAGTACGGGGTGGCGGCAAGATAGGGTACCAGAGGCTCGAGTGGCCGGGGTGCCACCATCACCGGGGGGCTGGTAAGGTAGTTCTTGAGGTCTTGGAAGGCCCGGTCGGCCTCCGGGGTCCACTCGAACGGACCTTCTTCTTCATGAGCTTAAAGAAGGGTAAGGCGCGCTCGCCTAGCTTGGAGATGAAACACCCTAATGCGGTCACCCGCCCCGCTAGCTTCTGCATCTCCTTGAGGGTCTGTGGTGGGATCATGTCTTCGATGACCTTGATCTTCTCCGGGTTTGCCGTGATCCCTCTGTGGGATACGAGGAACCCCAGTAGCATGCCGGAGGGGACGCCAAACACGCACTTCTCCGGGTTAAGCCTCAAGTTCACTTGGCGCAAGCTCTCAAAGGTCTCTTCCAAGTCTTGAATCAATGTCCTCGCCTCGCGGGATTTGACCACTATGTCATCAACGTAGGCCTCTGTGTTTCTGCCGAGCTGCCGCCCCAAAGCGATGTGCATCAACCGCTGAAAGGTTGCGCCCGCGTTGCGCAGCCCGAAGGGCATGCAGGTGTAGCAATACACCCCGCATGGTGTCAGGAAGGCTGTCTTCTCCACATCCTCCACCGCCATCTTGATTTGGTGGTATCCTGAGAATGCATCCAGGAAACATAGCAAGTCGCACTCGGCAGTGGAGTCGACGATTTGATCGATGCGTGGAAGTGGGAACGGATCTTGGGGGCAAGCTTTGTTAAGGTTGGTGAAGTCGACGCACATCCGTTCCTTCCCGCCTTTCTTCGGTACTACGACGCGGTTCGGCAGCCATTCGGGGTATTGAACTTCTCGGATGGTACCTGCCGCCTCCAGCTTGCATGTCTCTTGGACGATGAAGGCCTACTTCTCAGTGGACTGCCATCTTGCTCGCTGCTTCACGGGGCGTACGTTGGGGCACACCCTTAGATGATGCTGGATTACCTCTCTCGGGACCCCTACCAGCTGATTGGGCTCCCACGCGAATATCTCCTTGTTCGCGCGCAGAAACCTCACCAAAGCTTCTTCTTGTCCCGGGTCAAGGCCGGTTCCTATGGTGAAGGTGGCTCTTGAAGGCCCGTCCTCGTTGACCGACACCTGCTTGGTCTCCGCCTTGTCTTGGGTGAACAGCTGCTTCTTCTTGGTGGGCGCGGTCTCCTTGGCCTCGGGCGCACCGGCGCCGGCTGGCTGTGCCGCTGCCGCGGTCTTGAAGGCGAGCCTGAGCACCGTCACGGCCTCCTTAGTGTCCCCCTTGATGGTGAGGACGCCCTTGCTCCCTGGCATCTTCATGACGTTGTAGGCCGGGTGAGTCGCCGCCATGAACTGAGCGAGAGCTGGATACCCGAGGATGGCATTGTATGGGAGACCGATGCGGGCGATGTCGAAGTCCACCAGCTCAGTGCGGTAGTTGTCGCGCGTGCCGAAGGTGACAGGGAGGCGGATCTGCCCTAGAGAGTGGGCAGTTCCACCACCCACTCCCGAAAAGGGCTTGCCGAGGTTGAGCTGCTCGAGCGGCACGTGAAGAAGGCTGAAGGCTTCCACGAACAGCAAGTTGAGGCCGGCACCTCCGTCGATAAGGGTCTTGGTGACGGCCACGTTGCAGATGGTGGGCGTGTAGAGCATTGGGAGCATGCCGGAGCCGGCGGTGGAGTCGGGGTGGTCTTCCGAGCCAAAGGTGAGGTCGGCCTCCGGCGGAGCCCAACCCGGCGGAGCCCCCGGGCGCTTGGAGGCCGCCTCAATCTGACGGAAGAAAGGTTTGACGTGGCGATCTGAAGGCGGTGCTTGAGAGCCACCCAGCAGTGTCGCGACTGCGTGGTGCGCCGGCACCGCGTAGCAGGCGGTGAAGAGGTTGCGGAGTTCCCCCCAGGATGCCACCGTGGATCCCGGGAGGTTGAGCAGCCAGGCGCGCGGCTCGCTGGCGAGGGCCATGGGGAACCAGTTGGCCATGATCTTGTCATCGCCTCCGGCTTCGAGGACGGCCTCCTCGTACGCTAGCAGGAACGGCGCCGGGTCTACCGTGCCATCATAACGCGGCGGCATCTCCGGCTTGAACTTGGTCGGCCACCACACTCGGCGCAGGGCGGGGCCAGGGCTCGGTACCCAGATGCCCCGCTGTCGACGTAGGTCGCGGAGGTGGATGGCGGGGCACCTGCCATGGGGGCGAAGCGCGGCGGCACGGGGCGCAGGTTGGGGGAGAGGAGCTCCGGCGCACCCCTACCAGGCGCGCCAAATGTCGGATGTGGGGTTCTGGCAAACCCTTAAGGTGCAAACACTGGGGTGCGCGCGAAGTCTTTCCCTCCTACTGATCTACACCCTAGCTCACTAAGATCTCGCGGACTAACTCAGCGAACCCGCAACACAGAAAGACACAAGGTTTATACTGGTTCGGGCCACCGTTGTGGTGTAATACCCTACTCCAGTGTGGTGGTGGTGGATTGCCTCTAGGGCTGATGATGAATAGTACAAGGGAAGAAGAGCCTCCAGAGGTTGAGGTGTTCTTGTGAGTAGGCTCTCGATCGGGTTGGATCAAGCTAAGATGAGATGCCCCTACTATGGTGGCTAGCTCTACTTATATAGGCCCTGGTCCTCTTCCCAAATATCGAGCGGGAAGGGAGCCAACAATGGCGGGCAAATTTGAATGGGGACAGCTAGTACAAGCTATCCTGACAAAAGTGGTCTCCGCCAGCGAAAAGCTCTGGCGGTGACGCTGCCTTGGGCTCCACGATGACCTCCATGTTGCCGTCCTCCTGGTCTTGGTCTTGTTGCACCAATATAGCAACCTTTGCCTAATGCCTCAGTACTCCTCGCCTGCGCTGGCCTCCTTAGCACCAAAGAGGTAAGGACGTTGCGCGCGCTGGCACCCGCCTTGTGCCCGGCTGGTGCCATTCGTCATGGCTCACGTCACGAGAGCCTCGTGGGGTTTGCCCCGCCTTGATATCTCCGCTCCTCGTGAGCTTGCCTGGCTAGGCTACTCTAGAGGAGGTCCTGCGTCGTCCGCCTCGCGAGGCTTGGACCCTCGCGAGGGTCTTGGATGCCTTGTTGATGAAGATAGGCTGTACGGCCTGCTGGCTTAGCCACGCTGTGGGCCGCAGGCAGGCAAGTCTGGGGACCCCCATTCCCAGACCGCCGACAGAAGAGACTTTTGCGTGCCTGCGCCAGGTGAACTTGCGGCTTAACCCGGAGAAGTGCGTGTTTGGTGTCCCTTCCGGCAAGCTGCTGGGTTTCCTCGTGTCCCACAGAGGGATTGAGGCGAACCCAGAAAAGATCAAGGCCATTGAAGACCTGAGCCCACCGCAGACCCTCAAGGAAATGGAGAAGCTGGCTGGTCGGGTGACTGCGTTTGGGCGCTTCATCTCCAAGCTGGGAGAGCACACCCTGCCCTTCGTCAAGCTGCTAAAGAAGAAGGGCCCCTTCGAGTGGACCCCGGAGGCTGACCGAGCTTTTCAAGACCTCAAGATATACCTGACCAGCCCTCCGGTGATGGTGGCGCCACGGCCCCTCGAGCCCCTAGTGCTTTACCTTGCTGCCACCCCGTACTCTGCCAGCGCGGCTCTGGTGGCAGTTCGGGAGGAGCGCCAAAGGCGCATCGCGCCAAGCTACACCACCAGCCGAGACGACACAAGATCATGAAGGTGCCGCAAGAGCCGTGGCAGCATCAACAGAGGACCAAGCTCGGCAGGACGATGCCGCCAAGATCCTGACCGGCGATCAAGCTTCGGGAGCTCCAGTACCTCAGGAGATGCCCCGACTCCCGCAGGACACGAGCCTCACCAACGCGCCAGCTCTCGTCGAGCACCCGGTGTATTTTGTCATCACGGTGTTGTGGGATGCAAGGGCACGGTATCCCATGCCTCATAAGCTCTTGCTCGCGCTCTTGGTTCCCTCGCGCAAGTTGCGGCACTACTTCCAGGGCCACCCCATCAAGGTCGTCTCAGCCTACCCATTGGAGAGAGTGCTTAGGAGCCCCAACTCTGCTGGAACGGTCGCTGAGTGGAACATCGAGTTGCAGGCGTTCCAGTTGGAGTTCATCACTACCAGGGTCATCAAGGGAGCCGCACTCACTGATTTCGTGGCAGAATGGACGGATGCCCCGATGCTTGAATTAGGCGAGGACCAGTCCACCTCGCCGGGAAGTGAGGCGCCAGATGGATGGGTCATGTATTTCGATGGCGCCTTCGCGCACCAGGGCGCGGGGGCTGGAGCAGTACTTATCTCGCCCACCCAAGACAAGCTCTACTACGCCGTGCAGCTCTGCTTTCCGCGGGGCGAGAAGGTCTCCAACAACATCACAGAATACGAAGGCCTCATAGCAGGCCTGAAAGCTGCGGCAGCTCTGGGGGTGAAGCGCCTCACCGTTAGGGGCGACTCGTAGCTCATCATCAACTTCTCCAACAAGGTATACGAGCCGAAGGACAAGCACATGGAGGCGTACCTCGCGGAGGTGCGCAAGATGGAGAAGCAATTCCTGGGCCTGGAGTTGCAGCACGTGCCCCGTGGCACAAACAAGGAAGCTGACGACATTGCCAGGAGGGCATCCAAGCGGCAGCCCCAAGAGCCTGGTGTCTTCGAGGAGCGGCTCTTCAAGCCATCATCGACACCACCACTCTCAAGGACAGCTCAGCCTCGGGAAGAGCTCCCACAGCCGCCTGCCGCAGGAGCCCCAGCCTGTGGCCCGACTTCGGGAGCGCGCCTACTCTTGGCACTCGAGCCCTAAGAGGGATGCTGGACCAAGGAATTCAAGGAATACCTAGTGCAAGGGGCGTTGCCGGAGAAGGAGGAGGACGCGGAGCGCGTGGCACGGCAAGCCACGGCATACTGCATTCGGGATGGTGAGTTGTACAGGAAGCGACCAAATGACGTTTCACTGCGTTGCATCTCCAGGGATCAGGGGAAGGAGTTGCTATCCGACATACACGCTGGGGATTGCGGGCACCAGTCGTCATCGCGGACCCTCGTCGGCAAGGCATTCCGCAGCGGATTCTACTGGCCCACGGCGCTCAATGATGCAACCGAGGTGGTGAAGTCCTGTGAAGCCTGCCAGTTCCATGCCAAGCAGATCCATCAGCCAACTCAGGGCCTCCAGACCATCCCACTCACATGGCCGTTCGCAGTTTGGGGGCTGGATATCTTGGGCCTGTTCCCTCGAGCGCCTGGGGGCTACCGCTACCTCTACGTTGCCATTGACAGCTTCACCAAGTGGCCGGAGGTGGAAGCCGTCCGCACCATCCCAGTGGGCTCCGCGGTCAAGTTCATCAAGGGTCTCGTGAGCCGTTTCGGGGTCCCCAACTGCATCATCACTGATAACGGCTCGCAGTTCACTAGTAATCTCTTCAAGACGTATTGTGCTAACCTTGGAACGCAGATCTGCTACGCTTCGGTGGCTCACCCCAGGAGCAATGGTCAGGCTGAACGCGCCAACGCAGAGGTCCTGAGGGGCCTCAAGATGTGGACCTTCAAGAAGAAGATCGAGGCCTGCGGCAGGGGCTGGTACGACGAGCTCCAGTCCGTGTTGTGGTCCATCCGCACCACCGCCAGCAAGCCAACGGGCGAGACCCTTTTCTTCCTCGTCTACGGAGTAGAAGCGGTTCTCCCTCACGAGGTCAAGCATCGCTCCGCACGTGTCCTGGCGTTTGATGAAGTGCAACAGGACGCCACGCGGGGGATGGACCTCCTGCTGGGGGAGGAACGCCGCCGCGAAGCCGCACTGCGGGCGGCAAGGTATCAGCAGGCGCTGCGGCGATACCACTGCCGCAACATCCGCTCCAAGACGCTCGAGGCAGGTGACCTCGTCCTGAGGCGGGTCCTCTCTAGGGAAGGGCTGCATAAGCTCTCATCCATGTGGAAGGGCCCGTTCAAGGTTGTCCATGTCTCCAGGCCTGGCGCCACGCGCCTGGAGACACAGGACGGGGTACCCATCCAGAACGCCTGGAACATCTAGCACCTCCGGAAGTTCTACCCATGAAGGAAGACCCAGTGCCTGTGAAGAAGGCCCAGTGCCTGTGAACATCGCCGCCCGTGACACTCTCACGTAATAACGAGTGGGGCTGTACACGCCCCGGAGTCTCGGGAGTGCCGCCCTCGGGCCTCGGGGGCTCCCTCCCACGTCTTAGTGGCAGCACTTAGCTCTGCACTGGTGAGAAGACTTGAAGACTAGACTAGGTGCCGGCCGGGGCTTTTCATTTGCTTTCCGTAGTTGGCTCGCCTCCTTTTAATTCATATTTGCTTCTGGTGTTCCTTGCTGATTTGGTTCCGTCGCCTTTTGCCGCTATTTCCGACTCCGGTTTAACCTGTTCTCTCTCTCGCATTGCTCGCGAGGGGGCTAGGCAGGTGCCCTCGCGAGCGTTTTTTCTTTTCTCTGCCTTCCGTCTGTTTTTTCGTGAGGCACCCTCGTTCGAGCCCACAAGCTGGCGCATCTCTCCTGATTCGTGCCCCACGGGTACCGCGATATGAAGCACTGGGTCAAGGCTCGGGTGAACGATAAGCCTCCTAGCGAGCTTCCTAACAAATTTTTTGCAGTTCCTAAGCTCCCACCGAGTCAAGGAAGGCCTTGACACGCGCCAGGAAACAAGTGCCTCGTGAAGAGGAGGCTACCCCAAGCGTGCTAAGCTAAGTCGTCTCTATGCAAAAGAACGGCACAGCACAAAAACGATAAGCATAACATAGTGATTGAGGAATCATGGTTCGATACACGCCCCTCCGGGGCCCATACTGGTTTCTTTTTTGATACAGGAAGAAAAGGAAGAACAAGATAAAAGCGGCGCTTACCCCAACAGTGGTTCACGGGGACGGGCTCTTGGCAACGTCCTGAGCTCAGTCGGTCCCCTCGCGAGGAGCCTTCCCCTTCTCCGTGGCAGAGAACCTCTTCGACGGCGCCATTAGTGTCGGAGATGGAGCAGAGGAGAAGAAGCAAGCGGAATGGGAAGAGATGGGCGATGGGGGCTCTGCCCCCCTTCCCATTTATAGCAACAGAAGGCCAACCGGCGCCCCCCATGATCACAGGTAATGATGGTTTTCCCTTGCATGTCACAGGGACTTGTCAAGTCGGGCAGATGCCGAGGCAGTGTGGGGAAGCGGAGACGCCCACGTCTGATCAACCGCCACGCATCGACCAAGGCCGCAGGCTATTGGGGCCCGCGGTGCTCCGCACTTGACCTTTGGCTTCGCCTGGAAGCCAAGCCTGAGCGCGCCTTGGGGCCGGGGACTACTGTCGGCGTTCTAGGAACGGGGGTCCCCAGACTTGCCTGCCTGCGGCCCACAGCGTGGCTCTGCAACCAGGCCCGTACGGCCCATCTTCACCAACAAGCATTCCCGACCCTTGCAGGGGGCCAAGCCTCGCGAGGCAGATGACACAAGACCTCCTCAGGAGCGGCCTCACCAGGTTGGCTCGCGAGGGGTGGAGAGATCAAGGCAAGGCAAACCTCGCGAGGTTCTCGTGACATGAGCCATGACAACCAAGACCAGGCGGGCGCCAGCGCGCGCAGTGTCCTTGTTTCCTCTTTGGTGCTAAAGGGGCAAGCGCAGGCGCGGAGTACCGAGGCGTCAAGCAAAGGTTTCCATATCAGTGCAACGAGACCAAGACCAGCAGGACGGCAGGACGGAGGTCATCATGGAGCCCAACGCGGCGTCACCACCAGAGCCTTTTGCAGACGAGGACTACTTTTGTCAGGATAAGATGTACTAGCTGTCCCCTCTCAAATTGGCCGTTGTTGGCTCCCTTCCCACTCAATATTTGGGGAGAGGACCAGGGCCTCTATAAATAGGACTAGCCACCACAGTAGGAGGGGGAACGAAGCCTCAGGAATCTGATCTTGAGCCAATCCTCACCCACACACAGAGCACAAGAACACCTCAACCTCAGGAGGCTGTTCTTCCCCTTGTAACTGTTCATCCTCAGCCTGAGAGGCAATCCACCACCACCACACTGGAGTAGGGTATTACACCACAACGGTGGCCCAAACCAGTATAAATCTTGTGTTCTTTGTGTTGCGAGTTCGTCGAGTTAGCCCTTGAGATCTTAGCAAAGCTAGGACGTGGATCGGTAGGGGGAAATCTTCGTGCGCACCCCAGAGTTCGAAACTTAAGGGTTTTGCCGGAACCCATGATCCGACACCGGAGATGGCATTCAATTGCAAAAATAATGGAATATTGAGCATCTCCGCAAGTTCTACCCATAAGGCGCGGCTGTCAGGCCCTGCCCGGCAGCCACCCTTATTTTACAGGCCTTGCCTCAGTTGTAAGTAACCCCTTGTACAAAGCCAGGCGCAGACCCTGAGCAATAGAGAAATGAATGAAGCGCTGGGGGGCCCCGACAAGTTGCATGCATGTATAACCATTTCATGACCATTGCATGCATAAGCATCTCATGAGCATTACATATGCATATAGATAAGGTCGCATCTTGCGTCATTTCCATCTACATAAAACTGCAGGTTCCTACCGTGAGCTTGGCCTCTATAGGAAGCTAGAAAGATGAACCAACACTATGATCTCCGCAAGCAAACAGATAAGTTCTACCTCTTGTCCATAAGTGTTCTATAAGCAAAAACTTGGCCACAAGAAAACCTCGCCGCTTCTTGAAACTTAGGTGCTCCCATTCCTTGACTCAAACGCTGCTTCGGTCAGGATGGTCGCAGTTGCCTTTGGTGAAAAAGAGATTGGCAGGGGGCTGGTCCTTCATCGCAATTTTTCGCCCGGTTGGCTTAGTCCCCGGCAGCAAAATAGAGGGTACCGGCAGGATAGCCTGCCGGTGGAAACTCATTTATTTCAAAATATAGAGGCATTCCACCTCTGCATGGACATATACATGCACGATTCCCCAGCAAGCTTCATCTTTTTCATGAATATGCTAATCAAACAAGTACAGACCTTACAGAACACAGACATGGACTCGAGAGATTACATTATTTGAACTAAAATTTGGCAAGTGCCTACAGATTTAAGACTGAAAAAAGATAAGTGCCCTGTAATGCCATTTCTTGTCCCTCTCCTCCTATGCACGGCGGTAGAATGTGAAGGGGCAAAAGGAGTGCCTGAGAAGAAGCCCAGCCTGACCCCGTTGGGCTCCAGGAGAGGTAGCCTGGCGGGGAGGGAGGACATCGATGAACGCGTCGATGGAGAGCATGGCGGATGCGACTGTCCGGGAAACAACACCTATGTGATCACTCGAATCCCTTCTACGGTTGGCGGGCGCGGGGTTATGCAAAGAGCGGGTTTGGCGGTCAGCACAAGGATCGTTTACCCAGGTTCGGGCTGCGGGGATGCGTAATACCCTAGTCCTGCTTTGGTGTATGTATTTGAGTGTTCTTGAGTTCTTGAGCTAGCTACGGTGCGTGTCTAGCCCAAAAGATCCGAATCCTTCTCCTGGACGCCTCGGGCATCCTTTTATAAACAAAAGGGGTTGCCACAGTGGCACACAGGAGGTGGAAAGGTGTACAGTATGCAAGCTTATCGCTTGTCATTACAGGACAAGACGCATTAAATGCGTCACTTTGGTGTCCCGTTGCTTTATCGGGGATGGCAACGAGGCCCGTCCCGTCCGTAGCCGCTCCGCCACGCTCCGACACTCGTCCAGGCCAACGATGCATGCAGCGCAATGTAGGCTGGCAGGCTGCTGAGATGGCGCGGTGGTAGGGTCTTCACGATGATCTGCATGCCACCACGCAGGTGCTTGCTGAGCTGGTCTGGAAGCCGCACGTTGCCACGTAGGTGCCTGCCCAACTGGTTTGGCTGGCAGCTGTATGGGAATGGCGGTGGAGTCTTGGCAGACGCGGGCCTAGTTGTGGCCTCATAGGTGTCTTTGGCAAGGGCCTTGCCGGGGCCCCGGCAAGGGCCTTGCCGTGGCATCACGGTCGTCCCCGGCAAGGATCTTGCCGGGGGTCTCCTGGATTTCCTCGGCTAGGATCCCACCGAGGATCATCGTCTTCTAGTCCTCATCTGATCTTGTATGCTTCTCATCTTCACAAAGATCGGCATGCCACCACGGAGGTGCCTCCCGAGCCTTGGTCCCAATGTGGTTGATTGCGTTGAAGCCCTCGGCCCAAGGGTGGCGTGCTCCGCTGGCATCGGGCAAGTTGCCCCGGCAAGGCTCTTGCCGGGGCAGTGGAGGCCGCCTCGTCAAGGGTCTTACCGGGGGAGCCCACCTCGCCCTTCTGCTCTTTGTGTCTCTGGTCTTGGCATTGCTCTGGTTGTCTTGCGCCTTCGGCTTCCCTCCTCTGCCCTTCTTTGTGTGGCCGTGGGCGCGGCTCTTACTGCCCGTGCACAAGTAAAGGGGTAAAAAGGAGAGCCCCTACTTTTGTACACCGAAATGATCCCCTGGGCCTGGGCCACACATAAGCGCAACGCGTTGTTGGGTCGGGCCCAGAATGGTGCGCGGGCAGGCAGGGCGGGATTTTACCCCAGTAATTTCTTTGCTCGCTTGCGCTTCCCTATGACCCGCGTTGAATGCGCGTCATGGAGGGTCGTGCGTGGCATGGGGGGCATGCGTGGGGCGGCCACTACCCTCATGCGTCACATCACAGTAAAGAGGCGGCCCGCGCCTTCCCCGTAAAAAGGAACAACTGTAGGCGTGCTTCTCATTTACCCCCTGTGCCTTCTCCAATCTCGGAACCGCCATCCCCTCCTTCTTCCTTCTCAAGCTCTCGCTTTCGCTCGCCGCCGCCGCGCCTTCACTGTTCTTCATCCCTCACCTCTCGCAGCCGCCATGGCACCCAAAACCAGCATAGGCAAGGGAGTGGCCAAGGACGCCGGGGGGAAGGAGCCGCCGGAGAGCGAGTTGGCGGCGCGACGGACGCAGCTCGCCTACTTTCCCTCGACGATCTACGCGGTCCACCTCCAGGACTACTTCAAGCCCCTGTGGGGGTGCAAGACGGGGGGAGAGACGACGGGGCATCCGGCCACACGTATCATCCCTGCTGATTTCGCCGAGGCCGGCCCGAATCGATACCCATTCTTCGTCGATTACTTTTCCTGCGGCCTCTGCCCCCCTTTCTCCGATTTCTTTGATGACGTCATGCACACATACGGCTTCCACCTTCTGGATTTCACTCCGAATGCCATGGCGTGCATGGCTCTTTTTGCCCATTTTCTGCGAGGGCTTCACCGGAGTGCTCCCCAACACGGCGCTCTTCCGCTACTACTTATTTCCTCGCATCCAAAATGGAGGTGCCATCTCTGGCTGTGTCGCCTGGATCCCAAGGACCCAGGGGAAAGGGACATATTCGGAGGGTGCCCAGAAGGAGAGGTGGGAGGAGTGGCGGGGCCGGTGGTGCTGGATTGAGGAGGATCCGCAGGAATTTTGCCGGGTTCGCCAGGCGTCGCCGGTCCGCAGAGATGACTGGAGCAACGTCGACGCTGATGATGGAAAGCTCACAGTCGCCACCACCAGGATCCATCGCATCACCGTTGCCGGGCTCACCCTGGAGGGCGGACTTCATCCGCCGCCGAATCGCTCCTCTGCACAACAACGGGAGGCCGGCCTGGCTTTTCAGAAATGCGGCTGACATCATGAGGCTTCGCCCCAGTTTGAACCACAATTTCACGATGATGGGGCACGCCCACTTCTGCTAGAGGCTCTTTCAGCTCGACGTGAATCGCGACGGCAAGGTCGAGAGGTCCGGCAAGGCTGCAAAGGCCGGCAAGGTCGCCAAGGGGCCCTTGTTTGGGTTGCCGGCGGGTGTGGTCCCGCTGAGCAATAACTCGTGCCAAAGCGACATCATCGCCATGATGCCGGACTTCAACGCGCACGGCCTCGTCCCAAATTGGGCCGAGCCGCCGGCGGATCAAGTGCAGGAGTTCTTCGATTCCTTGGCGGAGAGGTATGTCCGCGACGAGCCGCTGCTCGTCCAGGACACCACTCAGGTTGAACTGGACTATATCGCCGCCAGGGAGGTCGGCAGCGCTGGCGGCGTGGAGGATGAGGCCGCGGCGGCCGCGGAGGAGAGGGAGCTCGCCCAGTGGGCGGAATCTGCTGGGGAGGCCAGCAGCGCCGGCACTGGGGCCCCTCTCATTGAAGATGTGGTCGACGAGTCGTCGGAGGAGGAGGTCGAGACTATCGACCCTCCGGCAACAGGGAGAGGGTGAGTCCTGCGGCGGGCCAGCTCTGGCGAGCCGGTCCAGCCCGGCAGGGCTGTGCAGCCACAGCAAACCAAGGAGGCGTCCGTGCGCCAGACGAGGGCCGCGGCGGCGAAGAAGGCGGTGAAGGCTGCGGTGGCGAAGAAGAAGGAAAATGCCTCTTCTTCGTCCAAGCGTCCTCGGACTCCATCTGCTTCCCCTCCTCCCCCAGATGATGACACGGAGGTCGTCTTCGATTTTGGGTCTCTCAGCCCAAGGAGGAAGAGGAAGACAGCGGAAGAGGAGGTGGAGGATAAGTAATTATCCTTCCTTTTTGTCATCTCCGTCCTCTCACACCGCACCGCTTTTCTTGATTTGTTTTCATCTTCACAGGGATGCGGAGACGCTAGCCCAGAGGGTGAAGAGGGCCAGGGCCTCGACGCGCGGCCAGCCCCCGGCGGGCACTTCGAGTATGCCGCTGGTGGTGGTGAGCAGCCCGGACAGCAGCACCTGCGCAAGTTCTCCACTCGCCCCCCCCCCTCAACGTGTACTAGGGTGCGATCCCTTGGTGCTGACCTTGCCGTGGTTGCAGGAGGAGGCCGGCAGCAGGAGGAGCCACTGAGGGCCACCCCCAACACGCCGCCCCCATCAACCACGCCGCCCCGAGGGGCGTCCCCGGCAAGGGCGCCAAGCACCGACCCTATGCGCACGGAGGAGGAGGAGGTGAACCTGGGTGCCGGTGGCTCTGTCTCAGTGCTAGATGTTGGCGTGAAAGGGGCTACTTCTTCCAAGCCTGGCACGGGTAAGTCACCTGCCTCCCGTCCCTACTCCTTTTCCTTCATTTTGAATCTTGGTCTTGACTTTGCCTTATCCCCTTCTCGGTATCCAGATCCTCCCTCGGCGCACCCGCAGGACGTAGACGCCGCCATTGAAGAGGTCGCCAAGGACGCCGCGGCCGAGGCCGACAAGATCGCCGCCGAGGAGGCCACCAAGGGCGCTGCCGAGGACGCCGCTAAGGGGTCTGCCGGGGACTCCGGCAAGGCCGCTACCGAGGAGGCCGGCAAGGGGCCTGCCGGGGAGGCCGGCAAGGCCGCTGCCGAGGAGGGGGTGATTGACGACGAACCTTCCTCCTCCGCTACCTCTGGCTCAGGCAGGTATCTGAAGGTGAGCAGTGACCTGTTTGTCCACCTCCTAGGGACGGCGAGCACCAGGGCGCCCACCGAGGGGGGTGTTTAATGATGAGGTGCTCGCCGCCGCCGGGCTCGAGGTTGTCGATGAACCGAGTGCCTGTGGCGGCGGTTCCCAAGAAGAGTGGATCCTCCAGGCCATGAGCGCCAATTTCCAGAAGCTCCAGGCGCTTCACCGTGCCCGCCTACACTAGGCCAAGTCCAGGATGGCGGTGGTGGACAAAGCGGAGGCGGACCTCGAGGAGCACGTCGCCGAGGCACGGGCTTGGTTCCGCCAGGCCCACAAAGACCTGAAGGCCGCCTAGGATGTGCTGGCCAAGCGCCAGCTAGAGCTTGTCATGAAGCAGGCCGACATCGAGAAGGCCCAGGAGGCGGTGAAGCAGCAGGCCGCCCAGGACAAGGCCGCTCGGCACCAACACCAGGCCGCACTAAACTCCCAGGAGGAGGACCTTGCCGTGCGTGAGGTGAAGCTTGCCACAACACTCCGCGGCAAGGATGAGGAGGTGGATAAGCTCGTCGTGCAGTGGACCCAGGAGCTGGAGCAGAGGCACAAGGAGGCCCTCAATGCCCAGGCTCTGGTTCACGCCGCCAAGGTGAAAGAGCTGGAGGTGGAGCAGGACTGGTTGAAGGATCAGGCCCTGAAGTTGGCCAAGGAGAAGGACACGCTCAACGGTGCTCTAGTGGAGGCGCAGGGCGCAGTCCTCGGCAAGGCTGAGCAGCTCTCCAAGGCCAACGACTCCATCAAAGACCTGAAGCAGAAGCTGGAGGGTCTCGAGGGGACGCTGTCAGAGGTCAGGGCTCGGGAGGAGACCCTAACAAAGAATCTGGAGAAGGAGAGGTAGCTGCGGGAGAACGAAGCCGCCAACCACGAGGATTTTGTGAAGGGCGAGAACCTCTAGATCAGCCGCCTCGCTGAGGTCGCTGGCAGGATCACCATGCAGCTTGCTACCATGGGGATGCCAAACGTGAGGTACGTCCCGGAGCCGAGCGTGAGTCCCAACGCCAAGCTGACCCTGTTCTTCGAGGGTGTTCTCGGGGCCCTGGAGTAGTTCCGCTCCAACAAGGCGGCCTCTCTGGCCGACGAGGCCCGGAAGCTTTGCCGGGGCGCCATGACCAAGGTCCTCACCAAGGTGGCGTACTGGAACCCTGACCTCGACTTCAACGCCGCGCTGGAGAGCTTGCCGGAGGGTGTGGACCTCGCGACGCTCGAGGAGCGTATCAAGCCCATCATCAGCCGCGTCGGCGGAATCCAGAGGGTGGAGGGCCAGCGCTGGGATTAGGCGCCCCGTTTCTTATCACCGCTGTAGGTTCATGACCAAGAAAAATTTCATCTTTAGTTAGAACCGCAGCAACAACTGATGTAATATAACTCTGCTGTACTTTCAATGGCATGCATGCTATCTTCCCGTTAGATCTTTCTTAGTACGTTTGTACCCTATGCTTGTTGAGATAAGGCTGTTGGCGCGTAAACCCATGCCGTAGTGCTTTAAGGACGGATCCTTAGCACCCTGCCGGAAGGGCGCTTGCTGCCGGGCGAGCCACCTTGCCGCCGCCAGCTTGGTCGCTTGAACTGTCGAGCGGACTCGAGGCAGGACAAGAGCGCAGCTGGGAACGGGTAGGCCACCTTGCCGCCACCAGCGCGGCCGCATGAACTGTCGAGCGGGCTCGAGACAGAAACAAAGGCGTTGCCAACAGTGGAAGGGTCCCATCGCGTGCAGCATTCCCGTACAAAGAACGAGATCTCTCGGGGGAGAACATCCTTATATAAGTGAAAATAAACAAGATTCCGCGTGACTTAGCTTTTCTGTCGTAGTGTGGACGCTCACCGCATCTGCACGCGATGTAGCCCGTTTGGTCGTCTTGTTCCTTGGAGTGATGACCACGATGAAGCCGCTGCTCCAACCAGACCAGATTTCCACAACCGCGCCCCCTACCTGGCGCGCCAAAGATGTCGGGGAAACGACACCTATGGGATCACTCCCATCTATGGTTGGCGGGCGCGGGGTTGTGCAAAGAGCGGGTCTGGCAGTCAGCACAAGGATCGTTTACCCAGGTTCGAGCCGCGAGGATGTGTAATACCCTAGTAATGATTTGGTGTATGTATTTGAGTGTTCTTGAGTTCTTGAGCTAGCTACGGTGCGTGTCTAGCCCAAAAGCTCCGAATCCTTCTCCTAGACGCCTCGTGCCTCCTTTTATAGACAAAAGGGGTTGCCACAGTGGCACACATGAGGTGGAAAGGTGTACAGTACGCAAGCTTATCGCTTGTCATTACGGGACAACACGCATTAAATGCGCTCCCTTAGGTGTCCCGTTGCTTTATCGGGGATGGCAACGAGGCCCGTCCCGTCCGTCGCCGCTCTGCCTTGCTCCGACACGCGTCCAGGCCAATGATGCATGCAGCGCCATGTAGGCTGGCAGGCTGCTGAGATGGCGCGGTGGTAGGGTCTTCACGAAGATCTGCATGCCACCACGCAGGTGCTTGCTGAGCTGGTCAGGAAGCCGCACGTTGCCACGTAGGTGCCAGCCCAGCTGGTTAGGCTGGCAGCTGTATGGGAATGGTGGTGGAGTCTTGGCAGACACGGGCCTGGTTGTGGCCTCGCAGGTGTCTTCGGCAAGGGCCTTGCCGGGGCCCCGGCAAGGGCCTTGCCGTGGCATCACGGTCGTCCCCGGCAAGGATCTTGCCGGGGGTCTCATGTATTTCCTCGGCTAGGATCCCACTGAGGATCGTCGTCTTCTGGTCCTCATCTGATCTTGTATGCTTCTGATCTTCACAAAGATTAGCATGCCACCACGGAGGTGCCTCCCAAGCCTTGGTCCCAATGTGGTTGATTGCGTTGAAGCCCTCGGCCCAAGGGTGGCGCGCTCCGCTGGCATCGGGCAAGTTGCCCCGGCAAGGCTCTTGCCGGGGCCGCGGAGGCCGCCTCGGCAAGGGTCTTGCCGGGGGAGCCCACCTCGCCCTTCTGATCTTTGTGTCTCTGGTCTTGGTGTTGCTCTGGTTGTCTAGCGCCTTCGGCTTCCCTCCTCTGCCCTACTTTGTGTGGCCGTGGGTGCGGCTCTGACTGCCCGTCCACAAGTAAAGGGGTAAAAAGGAGAGCCCCTACTTTTGTACACCGACAGCGACCCGTCAACCACCACCGCTAGGGCCAGCAGGACGCGGCAGGGCTAACGGAGCTGCAGCCCGCGAGGAAGCTGGGGGGCACTATCCTCACCCCTGCATCCAACGCCCCGGCAAATCGCCTTGCCGAGAAGGAGATGCAGGTGCAGATGATGGTGCTGGCACCTGATGAAGATGGTGCGGGCGACGCTCAGCCGAAGTCAGAGTCGTCGCCCTCCCAGCCGCTGCCATCGTCATCGCCGTCATTGTCCTCCTTGTCGCTTTCGCTCAAGGAGGATCTTTCGTCATCGGTGGATCTCTCCGCGTAGCATCCTAAGGGAGCTCACGAGCGCCCAGAAATCTTGACGGGGAGCAAGCCGCTCTCCATTAATTTAAACTAGAGAACGTGCCCCTCTGACAAGTTATGGCTCGAGCAAAGGTCTTCCAGCCACGGTGGAGGTACATAACATGAGGAGCTGGGAAGTCAACATCCACCCACATGCCGCCATTCCCACAACCCCTCATGTGCAGCCTCAGTGCGGGCGGCTGTTCGAGCTCCATTACCCGTGCGAATGGAGTAGGGAGGAGGAGGTGGCCGCACGGAGGCTTGTACAGCCTGATGATGAACTCTCGAGGCTGGTCTCCGACGTGGCCTTGCATCGGGGGAGGAGCCTCCGGTGGGGGCGCGGCCAAAGCGCCACCCCGTCCTCATCTCCCTCGAGCGCCACGACAACCACGACCTCGCCCCTCCCTCCTCCTCTCATGACGGGTTTTGCCACTGTGTGGTCCGGAGGAGGGATGTGCTGTTAAGCAGAAGCTCTCGTCGCCGTCGCGCAAAGGAAGATTGAGGAGAGGGAGGAAGGAGTGGGTGTAATCAAGTGCAGCACTCCCGCCCCCTTTTATAGAGGGACGGGCAGGGGGCTGGCCTCTCGCTCAGGAAGCGGCCGCCCCGCTCCCCCAATACGGCCTCCCTGCACCTCCAGCGGCTCGGGGAATCTGGGCCGACCCTCTGCTCCAACCAGCGACGCCTGCTTTTCTGCCATGGCGCTCGTCCCCACGCTCTCAGCATCGACCACCTACCTATCACAATGCATGAAGTACACGTGGCGAATGCGCATAAAGCGGGGAGCAAGTGGGATGGCAGTTTTCGCCCCGTGATCATGGGGCGCGGGAAATCCGCGGGCCATGATCTGTGTTTTTCCCTAACGTTGCACACGACGCACGGGAAAACCGGAGACTTGCCCGGGATCAAGATTAATGCAGAAGCAAAGAAGATCTCAAGGGGCCAGCCGCTTCCATGCCCCTTCCTGTGCACCTCGATGACGCCCAACAGCGCATTTGGGGCAGGCCCGGGGGCTTCTGTCGGTGCAACAAACCCTGGGTCTGTTGCCTAGACTGTGCACAGGCATGAGAACAAGATTGCAACCAAAGCACAAGAGATCAGTTCTTCAAGAGACCAGCATGCAGCACAGAAGGACCAAGACCAAGCCAGGGAAGCAAGATACTACAAAGAGAAAAGCCTCCCTTGCCGGGAAGGTGAGCCTAGCGAGGACGGGGTCACCCCTGGTAGCAAGCCTCCAAGACGTCCCGGTAGGGCCTGTCGGGACTCACGGAAGCAGAACCACCTCACCATACCACCTCATCACGATGCACATCATCGATCGATGCGGTGTCAAGCTCCAAAGTGACTAAGTGGTTGTTATTCACCACATGGCAGCCACTTTCTACAGGAAATACCTATAGGCAACACCCGTCCTGCGACATGTCGAGCGAGCAGGCGTGAAGCTAGCAAAACAGCCCGCCAAGGCGTGTCGGGCAAGCAATGATGTGACGTTGAGTGACACATTTAATGCGCTCTGTCAGCCTACAGAGTTAGGTATGATAGCACTGTTTGCTATCTTATCAGTGCATAATGGCTAATTTGCCACTATGGTGACCCCTTTGCCTATAAAAGGAGGCCAAGGCAACCATCGAAAGGGTTAGCAAATCCAGCCCTCACATATTCATGGGCGCGTAGCCATTTCGCCCTGGAGCAACCCTGCCGGGCAAGCGTGCTATGCTCACCACCATTTTTCCACCATCAATCCACCAAAGCAGGAGTAGGGTTTTACGCCTCATGGCGGCCCGAACCTGGGTAAAAACTGCATGTGTGATCTCTGCCATGCTGTTCCACGCTCCTCTGCTCTTTGTGCAACGTGCGATCCTCCCGCCGAACCAGCAAGGGACTCTTGGTCCCATAGGTGGCCGTGGTTTCCCGGGACAGCAAGGCCAAGAAAACCCCTCACTTGTATGACCACTTTGGGCTCTGGCCAACTCTCAATAGCATCAATCTTGGGTTTATCAACTTCAATTCCCTATGGAGTAACAACATAGCCAAGAAAAGATACTCGATCGGTGCAAAAGGTGCACTTCCCAAGGTTACCAAACAAACGTCCATCATGTAGAGCATTAAAAATAGCACGTAAATGTTCCAAATATTCCTCGAAAGATCTGGTATAATTCAGTATATCCTCAAAATAGACTGCCACAAATCATCCAATGAAAGCACGTAAAACTTCGTTCATTAATCTCATGAAAGTACTAGGCGCATTGTAACCCAAAAGGCATGACTAACCACTCATATAATCCAAACTTAGTTTTAAATGTTGTTTTCCATTCACCTCCCAATTTCATACGAATTTTATGGTATCCACTACGCAAATCAACTTTGGACAATACTGTAGATCCACTCAATTCATCAAGCATATCATCTAGCCAAGGAATAGGGTAACGATAACGAAAAGTAATATTATGAATGCCTCTACAATCAACACACATACATGACGTACCATCCTTTTTTGGCACTAGTATAATAGGAATAGCACAAGGACTAAGAGATTTACGTATATAACCTTTGTCGAGCAGCTCCTGTACTTGACGCCTAATATCCTTCGTCTCCTCTGGATTGGTACCGTATGGCGCACGGTTTGGCAGCAAAGCACTGGGAAATAAGTCAATCTGATGCTTAATCCCTCGAATTGGTGGTAATCCCGGTGGCTCATCTTGTGGAAAGATGGCAGCGAACTCCTGCAAAATGTTGGTGACAACAGGAGGCAAAGAGGAAGGCACGTCCTCAAATGAAAATAATGCCTCTTTGCACACAAAATCATAGCAAAAAGATTTGTTGAAATCTAGATCATCAATATCAGATTTGGTGGCAAGTAAACGTGCACTTTTCAATTTAATTTCAGAAGCAACACTAGATGGTTTATTATTAGGCTTCATTCATTGCTCAAATTCTTTTGCCACAATCTGATTTTCACTCTTATTTTTCTCCTGTTTTGCTTTATTAGCTCTATTAATATCATCTTTCAAAATGGAATCAGGAGACATAGGAAGCAAAGTAATATGTCTATCCTTAAGAACAAGAGTATACTGATTGTTTCTACCATTGTGTACGGAATTTTTATCGAATTGCCATGGTCTACAAAGTAATAAGGAACATGCTTGCATGGGTACCACATCACAATCAACATAATCAGCATATGTAGAGATACTAAAATTCACACGAATAGTACGTGTTACCTTAACCTTTCCGTTGTCACTACAAAAAAAAGATACATCCGTGACATTTCGGGCCGAACGAAAAAAAATTCTGTCATACTTATGACACTTTGTAACGCCCCGGATCCGATGCGCCAGGTGTCTTCCAGTTATTCGTCGTTGTTGCCATGTCATGTGCTTGCGTGTTGCATTTTTCCATGTCATCATCTGCATGCTTTTCAAAACTTACATCCGGTCCTTTTCCCCGTTGTCCGTTTCGCGATCCGACACTCTCCCTCGCGCCCGTCGCCCCTCTCTGATCTTGTTTCGTGAGCGGGAGAAAAATGTTCTCGGAATGGGCCGAGATTTACCGAGTGGCCTTGGTATAGCACCGGTAGACAGCCCGTCAAATTTCGTTCCATTTGGATGTCGTTTGATGCCCCAACGGTTAACCGCGTAGCCCGAAAACCCCCTCTCTCTTTGCAGACCAGCACCCCTTCACCACAGCCCATGAGCCCATCCAAACCCCCTTCATGCTCTCGGTCGTTCGATCACGATCGTGTGGGCGAAAACCGCACCTCATTTGGACACTCCTAGCTCTCTCTACCTATAAATAAGCCCCCACCTCCGAATTTCGCGGATGAACCCTAGCCTCCTCTTCCTCCGCGCCGCCGGACGCATCTCCCCCGCCGCCGGACATGTCGTGCCGCCGCCCCATCGAATCAACCGTCGCCAAGTGTCATGCCGCCGTTCCCCCGCGCCCTCCTCCACCGCGGCCCGCGGGAGCCCGCAGCCGGCCCGCTTCGGGCCGCATCTGGGCCCGCCGGCCCGCGCGTCGCCGCCCGCTCCCGGTCGCGTCTCCGCTGCCGGCCCGAGCGCCATCGGCCGGAGCCTCCTCCGCCGCCTTCGTCTCCGACCACCGCCGCCTCGCCGTTCGGCGTCGTCCGCCGGCCGCCGCTCCGCCTCCCCGCGCCCGATCTTCGCCGACCCCGTCGCCGGTTCGCCACGCGCTGCCGCCTCCGCCCGCCGCCAACTCCGGCGACCGGAACTGCCCGGGTCCGGCCGCTCCCTCGCCGAACTCGCCTCCCCTCGCCCCGCGTCGGCGTCCTCGGCCTCCCCCGGACGTCCTCGCCCTTCGCCGGCCCGCGCCCCCTCGTCGAACGTGCCCTCGTCGGAGAGCTCGCCGGAGCTCTCCTCCGGCCGGATCCGTCCAGGTGGGACGAGATCCACCGGGTCCTCCATCCAAACACGGCCGCCCCGTCCCCGGATCTCCTCGTCCTGCACTGCTCCGTCCCGATTCCCCGAGGTCGTTTTTTTGCCAAGTCCCTGAAAAATCATTCTATGTGTGCATCTTTGACCTGCTGTAACTTCTTGTGCATAGCTCCGTTTCGTGCGTATAATATATCAAAATGTTCTTCATGAGATGCTCTTTATTTTGTTCCATTGTGCCATGCTTGTTTGAATCCATCTTAAGGCCCTAATCATCGTTCCAAGACTGCTATGTGATGTTATCTGCTGTCTGTTAAAAGAACTGTATGATTTGTCTTTTTCATTGCATTTTGTGTGTGCATCCTATGAGCATGAGCTCTATATGTGTTTTGTACTCCATCATGCCATCTTTACAGGCGTGCTTGTATTGTATTTTTGTGGTCTATGTGGTGACTAGCACAAGCATGCAAAGTAGCCTCCGTGATGTTGTTGATTTCTATAACTGTCATTTCTGCTAAGTCTGTAGCTGTAACATTGTGATGCCATGTAAACCTGCTGTCAGCATGAGTTCTATGCACAATCTGCAGATGTTCACTAAGGGTGTGTTTTGTTATACATGTTATGCTCTATCCATCCATGCCCTTGGTTGCATTTATAGCCTGCTGAAGCTTGTTGTAATCTTGCTCTCAAATTGCTAAATAATATTGCTGTCAGCCTTTTAACATGAAGTTCTGTTTTGACATGTGTTTTGCTAGTGATCCATGCACCCTATGGGCTTGCTCTTGCCATGCTTAGATTCATGAACATGCCTTCTTACTTTTGGTTACCTTGTCATGCCATGAAATGCTTTGTGATGAGTGATTTGAGCTCGCAAAGATGCCTTCATAATTCTGTTTATGCCATGCTCAGTTTTTCTGCCAAGTCTGAAACTGTTTATGAAACTTGCTATGTTTACATGGGTGCCATCATATCTTCTGTGCCTTTTTGGCTCGTGATCAGTAAGGGACTTTTGTTCTATGCAATTGGTAGACTCATTCCATGCCTTTTTTTGCTATGATATGTTCCTGTATCATGTTGTTTGGTAGCTCTAAACTTTGTAACGTGATGTTATTTCTGCCATGTCCAGTGAATTCTGCCAAGTCTGTGAAACTGTTATTATTTGCAATCTTGCCATGTCCTTTTGAGCATGTTCTAGTGATTTCTGGAGATAGCTCAGTGTTCATGTTTTGTCATGCTTTACCTGTACATCATTTCCATCCCTTTTGTTGTCATGTTAGGGTACTGTAGCATATTTTCATGATGCTTGCAATATGCCTAGTTGCTGTTTTGGACAAATTGTTGCTATATCTTGTTTGGAGTGTATGTGTTGCACCGTTCCTCCGTTTTGAGCATGTTCTATATGTAACTTGCTTAGAATTGCATGTAGTTTCATATTATCATGTTGCATCCTTGTTTTGAGGTGTTTTCTTGATGTTTGTATGCATTTTGCATCAATGCCATGTTTAACTTGTTTTGCTCATATCTTCTAGGCCGTAGCTCCGAACTAAATGAACTTTATATGTAACTTGACTAGAATTTCGTGTAGATCATTTTGGTGCATCCTAACTTGCTGTTTAACAACTTGAACATAAGGTTTATTCAGATCTAGACCAATTTCGAAATTTTCATACGAGGACTTACCGGATTTGTTATATGTTAGTTCCGGCCTCATTTAAACTTGCTTTAATGTGTTGTTCTTGTATGCATCATCTCCTGTCATGAGTAGCTTCATGTAGCCTTGTCATGCATCATACTTGGTTGAGCATCATGTCTTGTTTACGTGTTGAGTGTTTACCGTGTTGTTTGCTTCTTTCCGGTTGTGCTCCTTCTCGTTAGTTCCTGTTTCGTTGCGATCGTGAGGATTCGTTCGTCTTCGTGGCTTCATCTTCTTCATGGACTCGTTCTTCTTCCTAGCGGGATTTCAGGCAAGATGACCGTCACCTTGGATCTCATTACTATCATTGCTATGCTAGTTGCTTCGTTCTATCGCTATGTTGCGCTACCTATCACTTGCTCTTCAAGCCTCCCAAATTGCCATGAACCTCTAACCTTTGTCACCCTTCCTAGCAACCGTTGTTTGGCCATGTTACCGCTTTGCTCAGCCCCTCTTATAGCGTTGCTAGTTGCAGGTGAAGATGAAGAAGTTTGTTCCATGTTGGAACATGGATGTCATGTTTATCTTGGGATATCACAATATCTCTTATTTAATTAGTACATCTATATACTTGGTAAAGGGTGGAAGGCTCGGCCTTATGCCTGGTGTTCTGTTCCACTCTTGCCGCCCTAGTTTCCGTCATACCGATGTTATGTTCCTTGATTTTGCATCCCTTACGCGGTTGGGTGATTTATGGGACCCCCTTGACAGTTCGCTATGAATAAAACTCTTCCAGCATGGCCCAACCTTGGTTTTACATTTGCCTCACCTAGCCTTTTTCCCTTGGAGTCGCGCATCCCGAGGGTCATCTTTATTTTACCCCCCGGGCCAGTGCTTGTCTAAGTGTTGGTCCAAACTAGATCACCGTGCGGGACCATCCCTTGGCAACTTGGGTTACGTCGGTACCTCTACGCTTAGCTCATCCGGTGTGTCCTGAGAACGAGATACGTGCGACTCCTATCGGGATTGTCGACACATCGGGCGGCTTTGCTGGCCTTGTTTTACCATTGTCGAAATGTCTTGTAAACCGGGATTCCGAGACTGATCGGGTCTTCCCGGGAGAAGGAATATCCTTCGTTGACTGTGAGAGCTTATAGTGGGCTAAGTTGGGACACCCCTGCAGGGTATAAACTTTCAAGAGCTGTGCCCGCGGTTATGTGGCAGATGGGAATTTGTTAATGTCCGGTTGTAGAGAACTTGACACTCGACTTAAATAAAATGCATCAACCGCGTGTGTAGCCGTGATGGTCTCTTCTCGGCGGAGTCCGGGAAGTGAACACGGATTCTGGGTTATGTTTGACGTAAGTAGGAGTTCAGGATCACTTCTTGATCATTGTTAGTTTCACGACCGTTCCGTTGCTTCTCTTCTCGCTCTTATCTGCGTATGTTAGCCACCATATATGCTTAGTCGCTGCTGCAACCTCACCACTTTACCCCTTCCTTACCCATTAAGCTTTGCTAGTCTTGATACCCATGGTAATGGGATTGCTGAGTCCTCGTGACTCACAGATTACTACAACACCAGTTGCAGGTACAGGTTTTGCGATGATATTGACGCGAGAGCGATGTTGCTTGTTTTGGAGTCCTTCTTCTTCTGCTTCTTCTTCGATCAGGGGATAGGTTCCAGGTCAGCAGCCTGGGCTAGCAGGGTGGATGTCGTTTGAGTTTCTATTTGTGTTCGTCCGTAGTCGGATGTTGATCTTATGTGTGTTGTATTGATGTATTCTCGCGGCATTTGTATGCCTTTTGTATGTATCCCATCTATTATGTAATGTTGATGTAATGATATCCACCTTGGAAAAGCGTTTCAATATGCGGGTCTATCCTTGGTGGGACCGTCGAGTTCCTCTCGGATAGGGTCGCATATTGTTCGTTACACACTTCTATGACGATAATTGTGACAAAACCTGGTATCATCATAGATGTGGTGGGCTCCTACTTCTATGACAAAAAATCATGAGAGAAAATAGGCTTTTCGTCCTGGGCGGGCCAGAGACGCAGCTGCATGATATTCTTTGGGCCGTCCATGACGGAAAAAAACCATGGTAGAAGCGAGGGCGAGGAAAATATCGGGGTGTTCCCAGTTACGGTGGGTGGTCGGGGCCGAGCGATGCACATTTCTCTCGTACACGCATGCGCATGGGTGCGAGGCGTTGGGCTCTAACTGAACCCGAGCGAGGCATTCGCCTACTAAACCCGAGCGATTGCACTGCAGGCTACGCGTTACTGAACCCGAGCGATCGATCGATGGCTGTTAACTGAACCTGATCGAGCGATTCCTTCGCTACTGCTGCTAACTGAAGCCGATCGATGCTGCCTCTGGATGAACAGTGAGCGTTGCTGGGGAGTTTGGATGAACAGCTCCCGGTGGGGGTGGATGAACAGGACCCCGTGGTGTTGCCTCTGGATGAACGGGACCCCGATCGATCGAGCCAGTTGGGGCCGGATGAACAGGACCCCGTGGAGGGCTGGATGAACAGGACCACCCCGTGGAGGGCTGGATGAATAGTAGATGGTGGAGGGCTGGATGAACAGTAGCCTGTGGAGGGGTGGTTGAACAGGAGCCCATGGAGAGGGCTGGTGGAACAGTAGCCGGTGGAGTAGCGCGCGGTGGAGGCTGGATGAACAGGAGCCTGTGGATGAACAATCGCAGGTGAAGGCTGGAGGAGGTCGACGGTGGATGAACAGTAGCCCGTGGAGGCTGGAGGGGAACGACGGTGGAGATGAATAGTATCCCGAGGAGTCCCGTTTTGCGGTACGCCACACCCCTCCCGATGAACAGGACCCCCGTTTCGACTGTAGCGCTTCAACACAAGTCCGTTTCCTCCGTTTTGCTGTACGCCACACCCCTCCCGATCAACAAGACCCCGTTTCGACCGTAGGAGGTCCAACACAAGTCCGTTTCCTCCGTTTTGCGATACGCCAGACCCCTCCCGATGAACAGGACCCCGTTTCGAACGTGGCCGGTCGAACACAAGGCCGTTTCCTCCGTTTTGCGGTACGCCAGACCCCTCCCGATGAACAGGATCCCGTTTCGAACGTGGCCGGTCGAACACAAGGCCGTTTCCTCCGTTCTGCGGTACGCCAGGCTTCGTTTCCATCGGTTGTTCCGTCCAAGCCGGTTGGCTCCCACGCGTTCCCTTGCCTCTCGATGAACATGACACATTCCGTTGCCTCCCCATGAACACGTCGACGACGCTGTTGTTGTTTTTTTGCGGGCGATGACGACGCTGTTTATCCGTTCCGACCCAGCCATGTACACGAGCCCTCGCCGTACGTATGCGCGAGTAGGCGTTCGAGACCCCTCCCGTATGTACGTACGTGGCCGTATTTTCTTTCTTGCACACCGGCCGCTATACGTACGTGTACATGCTACGTGCGCGCCTCTACTACGACACGTGCGCGTCTCTACATCGACCAGTGTGTACGTACACGTTCGCGACCAGAATGACAATTCTACGTACGCTTCGACCAGGTGGGTCCCGACTGTCAGGCACTTCCTTGCGTGCGAAGATGTAGCTGGTGGGTCCTAGCAGTCAGGGGGGCGAATCATTTTTTTTTGCGCGGACGCACTTCCTTGCGTGCGAAGATGTAGCTGGTAGGTCCCAGCGGACAGGGGGGAAACGTTTTTTCGCGAAATACGGTTGCCCGTCCGGTGGGTCCCTATTGTCAGGTGGAGGAACCATTATTTTCCATGTAATAAGGAGGCACTTCCTTGCTGTGGCCGTGGACCCAGCTGTCAGCCTCTCCACGTACAGTCCATGTCCGATGGAAGCCGTTCCTTGACCATGTTGACCACGCCGCGTCGAGAGCACCAGGGCGGTGGACGACGGTGAGGCCTAGGAAGGGGACGACGCGGAGCCGGGGAAGACGCGACAGTGGATGCCCCCGCCTAGAGGAATATGAGGGTTCACTGGTTCGCTGCGGTGTGAGGCTGTCGTCGCCGCGGAATAACAGGGGGTGTGGGTGAGTAGAGGGATGGCCTGGCCAGCGGTGGGAGTAGTAGGGGGCAGTGAGGCCTCCGCGGCATCGTGGCCGGCCACAGGAGGCAGGAGCACGAGGCACGACCGGCGCTGGTTTGGGCAGCTGGAGCAAGAAGACCAGAGGTTGAAGAAGCACTACGGCCGTTGGATGGACATCGTACGGTCACTGGAGCTAGACTCGTTCATATTGACTAAGTTGACAAAGCCCTCTGTCCCCGTCAACTTAGTTGGCCCACAAGTTAGCCTCCCACTATTGTGGGTCCCAGCTAGCAGGGGGTATTCATTTTTTGTGCGTAATAAGGAGGCACTTCCTTGCGTGCGAAGATATAGCTGGTGGGTCCAACCTGTCAGCGGTGGGAACGTTTTTTACGCGAAATACAGAGGCCCATCCGATGGGTCCCAGCTGTCAGGTGGAGGAATCATTATTTTGCGCGTAATAAGGAGGCATTTCCTTGCGTGCAGTCGTCGACCCAGCTGTCAGCCTCTCCACGCACAGTCTACTTCCGACGGTGTCGTTCATTGATCACGTTGACCACTCCGTGCCGAGCGCATCCAAGGTGGTGGACGACGGCGAGGCCCCAGACAGCAACGAGCCGGAGATGGGAAGACGCGGGAGTAGAGTCGCAGGCGGAGAGGTGTACGAGGGTTAACTGGTTCTGGTGCGGTGTGGTTCGGCAGTCGGTGGAGAAGAATAGGAGGTGTGGAGGGGTGGAGGGATGGCCTGGCCAATGGTGGAGTAGCGCTTCACAGCGAAGCGTGCTAAGCAGAGCTGCTAGCAGCAGGAGGCGGGAGCAGGTGGTCCCGGCGGCGCTGGAGGAAGAAGACGAGAGATTGAAGATGGATGCCGGTCGTTGGATGTAAATCCAATGGCTAACGATGTCAGAATCATTTGTTAACTAAGTTGACAACGACTTGCATTGGCTTCGACCTATTGGCCCACATTTCAGCCTCCAAAAATGTGGCACGTATTCAACAAATTTTTTCAGAATTTACAGTCTTTTTTTGCGGGGTAGAATTTGCAGTCAATTTGATCTTTTTTTTTCCGAATTACAGTCCATTAGCTGGGCTGGGTGAACAAATAATGTACCGTCCATGCGGCCCATTTATGTTTTTCCTAAAAAATTACAGGCCATTTGCACTTTCTCGAAATACATGATTTTGCTGGGCTGATTCTCATTATAATGTTGGGGTGGGCGCAATAATGTTATCAAAAAATAAACAGGGGCTGAGCATTTTGTTATATATATATATATATAAATAATAAGTGATTTATTATTACATTGGTCCTTAAATCTTACCAAGCTTTTGTACACAATCACCCAGATTTTTGTTGCCAAAAAAATCCAGGATTTTATTGTTAAGAAAATATTTTTATAAGTTAATAAGATGTGGGATATTGTTTTCTTACATATGTAAGTATCTGTTAAATATATGATGACAATAACAATAATATATAATAACATATAAAATAATTTAAATATATATAATATAGTTAGAAGGGAAACATAAGTTGGACCAGGCGTTCCTAATCTTATATAGAAAAATAGAACAGACCTCTACGTTTTCTTCAAAAAAAATACATAAATTGGGCTGCCGATGTTTCAGGAAAAATAAAACCTCGGATGGGAGGTCCATAGGCCGGTCGATACATGACGGCCCTCAAGAAAATACAAACAGCCCTATGGACCTACCATCCGAGGTCGTGGGCTGCGCATGTTAAAAAATAAAGCCTAGACGAGGCAGCCCAAAACCCAGCTGATACTTGCTACCCCAGTGATAATAAATGATACCTGCCAGCTCTCCGGTTTCGTTGTTAATTTATCTCCTATAGTAACTACGTTGAAGCACCTAAAATAAATGTAACTATGTTGACAAACCCATGGGCCCCAACGTCAGTATAGCATTAGGAGGAAGTATTTTTTCGATGAGGCACTTGCTTGCGTACGGCCATAGACCTGGTGGGTCCCGACTGTCCGCCTCTCCACGTATAGTCCTCTCTAGATTCCTCTCGTTTGTTCAGCATGTTCACAACGGCAGACAGAGGCGTCGCGGCGAGCGCACAAAGGCGCAGGAGGAGATCCGACCACCTGAGGAAGTGCCTTATTAGTAACGAAACAACTGAATTAGCCTAGTGGCCGAGTGACACTACCCGACAGCTGTTCCGCCCTGGTTTGATTCCACCTGTGCAGAGAAAATATCTCCAAAAATTTTGCCTCTGCCTTTATTGACATGTCGGTCCCAATTGTCATCTACGCACACCACGTCCAACACTTGCCAAATCTTCGTCCCTCGTTTTCTCTGTTTTTCGCACACTCGACATTGTGTGGGCATTTTGAAAATAGCATATCTTTTTGACTATGCATCATATGAACATGTGCTATGCATGAATGTTGATCAGCATGATGTTAGTTGGCTGGTAGTTCCAGTTTCGACCATGAATAAAAATTCCAACATGATGTTAACACTGTTTGAAAAGGTCGTGTTAATATAAATGCTCTGCCTCTGAAAGTTTCAGTTTCTTATCTGAAACTGAACTTGGAGCTTCTTATCTGAAACTGAAACTTGCAGTTTCTTCTCTGAGAATCACATTGTCTGCACTTTTATACTCCTATGAAACTACATTTTTTTAAGTGCTAAAAATAGATCTCTAGAATTCATAAAATACTTCATAAGCTCAATACTGCAAATCTGAAATTCAAAAGACATTCATATCTGAAAGTACTCTCAAATACACAACACAGAACACAATTCACAACCTGCAAATACTGACAACCCTAAGCTCCTCCTGACAATTCACAACCTGCCCGACTATTGGGCTAGGGGGGCAGTCCCTCCTATTCCTCGGCGGCAGACAGCCGCCCCGTGAGACGATGTGAACGGCGAGGGAGAGGATGGCAGGGAAGCGTCGTCGGGCCAACTGCTTTTCTCCTCTTGCAGTTGGGTTCGATCGACGAAGACTCCACCGGCTCGCTCTGGCACGACACCCTCACAAACGGCACCCTGTATATGCTCTCCTTCAATCTCTGGTGGATGATCCATCTGGGATCGATACTCCCACCACCGCTCCCTCACGATCGAATTCGGTGAATCTGTTTGCTCCACGGCCCAGAGGAGCAGCTCTATATACTACCGCGCGACTCCCTCCGGGAGTATCGCCGCCTTTTCGCTCTATTACAGATATTTGGCAATGGATGTCGCCGTCGCCGCTAGTTGGTCCTTGTTGTCAAACCAAGACTGTATCTCCAACATCCTAGCTAGATTCACAGGGTCGCCGCCTGCGATCCTCACGAATCGGTTTTACTCCTCCATCGATCTACTTCTCCACAGCACCTTCACTCGCCGGTGGTGGTTTTTGAATGGAAGAGTAGAGGAGCAGCGCTGGTTTCGGATTAGAACGGGAGAGGAGCGACACTGGTTTTTGATTGGAACAGGAGAGGAGGGGCGGTGGTTTTGAAATGGAAGAGGAGAGGAGTGGCGCTGGATTTAGATTGGAACAGTAGAGGAGCGGCGGTGGTTTAAGAGGAGAAGAGCGGAAGAGCGGCGCTGGTCTTGGAAGTATTTTTTTTGCGTATTTTGGGTCAAAGTTTGACCACGTACTGTATTTGACAAGCAAAATGTGAATGCATGTCACCAAAAATTGTATCGTTTGGTTCGTATCTGAATGTACTTTCAAATTATATTATATTTGCAACGTATAACATATATTTTATTTGCGAAAATCATGGTCAATTATGACCCAGAATAAAAGGGAGACTAGTTAATGTGGGTCGCTTTCTTAATTGAAGGGTAAATTAATTTTGATTTTGATCCACTCACAGTGCGCCGGCCCTCTCGTCCAATCCTAAATCGCTGTCGCACGCTCCTCTCCCTCTTCTCCATTGCAAAACCACCTCCTCTCCTCTCCATCAGCTCCATTCAAAAACCACCGTCTCGCCTTTCCCTCTTCTCCATTGCAAAACCACCTCCTCTCCTCTCCGTCATCTCCATTCCAAAACCACCATGTCGCCTCTCCCTCCTCTCCATTGCAAAACCACTTCCTCTCCTCTCCATCATCTCCATTCCAAAACCACCCTCTCGCCTCTCCCTCTTCTCTATTGCAAGACCACCATCTCTCCTCCCATCTTCCAAAGGTAGCACCGGACCACTCAGAAGGACATTTATGGAGAGGATGCAGCAGCGAATCAGGCAGATCGCCGGCGGCGACCAGGCAAAGTTAGCCAGGTTGAAGGAGATCCTTACTTGGTTTGACAATGAGTGGGAGATTTCGAGGATGGTGAGGGCCATGTGATGTATGCGAAAGAGCGAGATGGCGGCAATGAGGGCGGCGATGTACATGTACTCCTCGGAGGCAGTCATGCCACAGTCCTTCGAGTTCATCGAGTATCTCCTCTGGGCGATGGAGCAGACAGATTCGCCCGAGGCGAAAGTCAGGCGGAGGTGGTGGGCGTACAGGTCAAAGGTTGAGCACCCAGAGGATAACGAATCGATCGAGTACAGTGTGCCGTTCGTTAGGGTGCAGAGCCAGCCGGAGCCATAGGAGTATTCGTTCTCCCACCGCAAGAGGAGGCCGGATGGCGCGACGTCGCTTCCCCGCCGTTCTCTGATACGTCTCCAACGTATCCATAATTTATGAAGTATTCATGCTATTATATTATCTGTTTTGGATGTTTATGGGCTTTATTATGCACTTTTATATTATTTTTGGGACTAACCTATTAACCGGAGGCCCAGCCCAAATTGTTGTTTTTTGCCTATTTCAGTGTTTCGCAGAAAAGGAATATCAAACGGAGTCCAAACGGAATGAAACCTTCGGGAGAGTTATTTTTGGAACGGAAGCAATCCAGGAGACATGGAGTAGACGTCAGGGAAGCTTTGAGGTGGCCACGAGGCAGGGAGGCGCGCCCCCCACCCTCGTGGGCCCCTCGTGGCTCCCCTAACCGACTTCTTTCGCCTATATATATCAATATACCCTAAAAACATCGGGGAACAGAATAGATCAGGAGTTCCGCCGCCCAAGCCTCTGTAGCCACCAAAAACCAATCGAGACCCTATTCCGGCACCCTGTCGGAGGGGGGATCCCTCACCGGTAGCCATCTTCATCATCCCGGCGCTCTCCATGACGAGGAGGGAGCAGTTCACCCTCGGGGCTGAGGGTATGTACCAGTAGCAATGTGTTTGATCTCTCTCTCTCTCGTGTTCTTGATTTGGCACGATCTTGATGTATCACGAGCTTTGCTATTATAGTTGGATCTTATGATGTTTCTCCCCCTCTACTCTCTTGTAATGGATTGAGTTTTCCCTTTGAAGTTATCTTATCGGATTGAGTCTTTAAACATTTGAGAACACTTGATGTATGTCTTGCATGTGCTTATCTGTGGTGACAATGGGATATCACGTGATTCACTTGATGTATGTTTTGGTGATCAACTTGCAGGTTTAGTTGAACTTATGCATAGGGGTTGGCACACGTTTTTGTCTTGACTCTCCGGTAGAAACTTTGGGGCACTCTTTGAAGTACTTTGTGTTGGTTTGAATAGATGAATCTGAGATTGTGTGATGCATATCGTATAATCATACCCACGGATACTTGAGGTGACATTGGAGTATCTAGGTGACATTAGGGTTTTGGTTGATTTGTGTCTTAAGGTGTTATTCTAGTACGAACTCTATGATAGATTGAACGGAAAGAATAGCTTCGTGTTATCTTACTACGGACTCTTGAATAGATCAACCAGAAAGGATAACTTTGAGGTGGTTTCGTACCCTACCATAATCTCTTCGTTTGTTCTCCGCTATTACTGACTTTGGAGTGACTCTTTGTTGCATGTTGAGGGAAAGTTATATGATCCAGTTATGTTATTATTGTTGAGAGAACTTGCACTAGTGAAAGTATGAACCCTAGGCCTTGTTTCAAAGCATTGCAATACCGTTTACGCTCACTTTTATCATTAGTTACCTTGCTGTTTTTATAATTTCAGATTACAAAAACCTATATCTACCATCCATATTGCACTTGTATCACCATCTCTTCGCCGAACTAGTGCACCTATACAATTTACCATTGTATTGGGTGTGTTGGGGACACAAGAGACTCTTTGTTATTTGGTTGCAGGGTTGCTTGAGAGAGACCATCTTCATCCTACGCCTCCCACGGATTGATAAACCTTAGGTCATCCACTTGAGGGAAATTTGCTACTGTCCTAAAAACCTCTACACTTGGAGGCCCAACAACGTCTACAAGAAGAAGGTTGCGTAGTAGACATCATTCTCCACAGTTCCCTCGACGCTTGCCTCGTTTCAACGGTGGCGGTAGGGTTTAAGGTAAGCTTCGCACTAACCTAATCTTCCACCTACTCATGCTTACAATCAGTGTGACAGCTAATGAAAATCATGCTTACAATCAGTCTCTGAGTACTACGCCAATCACCCTTAAATAGCTCTGGACCTTTGGGTCAAAGTTGTGACACTGTGTACAAATAAAGAAAATTAGATTGGTGCTTCTTTCAGAAAAGAGTACTCCCTAGAAAACTGCCAATAGAAGCTACTAGTATTTGGTTAGAGGATTTGCTGCCGAGAAAGATCCGTCCATAGAGAGCGCCACACATCCCACTGGTGGTTGTGGATGCCAATGCGTGCATGGAGCATGGTTGGTGTTGGTAATTTTTACTTGGCACACCTTGCACTCTGCAAATATGCCGGTTCCATCCGTACATTTGCGCAGTTCCACCAAAATGCAGCTGAATAACCCTGTTTGCACAGATAATGAAAAAGCATGATTACATTATAGTGGCACTAGTTGATGAAACACGCAAAATAAATAGAAGAAAATATTGCGATAGTATCATAGTATGCCATGCTGTGAGGGCGAGATGGGCCCTGCGACGCCTCATACGGTACGCCACGCCTCATACTGGAAATCGTCCCAAGTCTCCCCAATACACCTTCTGCCAGTGATGAACATCAGTGTACAGCGGTAGTAGAAGGAGGGGCCTTGAGACATTCAAATCTCTATTTTTGTGCAGATCAACTAAAATTAAGCTTGCAGAAACGCTTAAACATTAACAATGGGACTAGTTGATGAAAGATACATTAACAAAGAGAAGCACTTTCTTTATCTACATTGGAAATGAAATGATAGAGAGGACACTCGGTCCATTTTAACTGTATTATTACTTCATTTTATCAGTGACACTAGGGTCGAGCAGGTGGCAAACAAGGTGTACCGTGCGTCGCAAGGATGAATGCCGGGGGTGCTTAGACTGGGATGCTGAAGCTGGCTCTTTCAGTCCCTATCTTCCCCCTGATGTTTCTGTGGTAGCATTTGGGTTGTAATCCAAACTTGGTCGAGCTGGTGCTGCGTCCCCCTACCTGCCAGCTTATGTGGCGAACTTGTCTCCTGCTAGTACTCACTCCGTTCTAGTAGTAGTTGCATAACTGCCCGTTTACACTGAGATGTTGTCGGATAATGGTTCTCTATGGTTGGGTTTCTTTAATGAAATCGGAGGGAACCCCCTCTTTCGATATATAAAAAAACAGTGGCACTAGCGGTGCCAAAACATTGCCTCAAATTAATAGTGCCACTAGATTAAGGTGCAAAATAATAACATTACTGCTTTATCATGGCAGTGCCAAAACAGTAGCACAAGAGCAGGATCAACATGCAGGATCTTTGGCAAACGGTCAGACCAAAAAGGAACATACCTCGTGATGGGAACCATATCTGCAGTCAACGCCATCATAGAAGGGATGACACCAGTCACCAACATGGATGATTCAATTCATGAGACCTTTTGGTGCAGTTCACCTAAAATGAAGCAATGTCCCATGAGCTAGCAGCTTCTTCTTCTTTTTTCTAGAAAAGGGCTCCAGCCACGTTCCATTTCCATCAGAAAACGAAACCCACAGAGCTTCTTCTTCATTAGTTGCAATAAAATTGAGCAACATCAAGGTTGGTCGTGAAGCTCCTGGAATGTTCAACTATAATTTGGATATCATTTGTGCAGTTCAACTAAGATCAAGCGTGAAATGTATATCTCTGTTTGCACAAAAAAGGTGGAAAGGAGGGTGACTAACAAGTGATGAAACATGCATCAAATGAAAAAAAAAGCATGTTCCTTATCTGAATGGCAATCGTACAAGGACAGTAGCAATTTCTAGCAGCATTGCTAGATATTAGTGTGGGCATTAGGATTAACTATGACAACCGTTAAGTACGACATTACTTTAATGGTGCCATTGCTTCATTTTACCAGCAACATTACATTAACAGCTGCTACAGAGTCGCTATTTGGGCACGAGAGAGTAGGCGGACCAGGACAGTTGCATCTCCAATGAAAAGAAGCAACTTATCTTAATGGAAATTTAGCAGGACATGAAAAAAAGTGCCATTTATTCATATTACTGGAGGCATTACATTGAAAACAACATTGGTTTAACGTGTCCTTACTTTTCACAGTGCGACTGCTACATTTTACCAGTGGCATTACATAAGAGCGGCTCGGGGCAACAAACATCAGAAGAGGATATCTGGGTTGGTCCCATTTTTGTTTGGTATATAGCCACCTTATACTATGTGAGGCTAGGAAATCTAGTGTTGGACTTACTCTGTTGACTTGTCCCCCAGTCCCCACTTTCTTTCCTTTTTCAACCAATAGATCGGGTTTATATTGAGTTTGTACTGCATTCCCTTTATTTCCCTATTAGACCTAGAGACCAGTTGGATAGCCAGTCTCTGCTACTTTTTGCCCCCATTATTTCCTCTTTCGACCAAGTCCTAGATTCAGGTAACAAATCTTCCCCCACCCCCTTTCTTCCTTGTCTGAACCAAGTAGTACTAGATTCGATTGCATGAACTAGTTTTACCTCTTAACAGTAAAAAATTAGGTGGTTTTCGGACAGCCGATCGATCCTATCTACGAGGGGGCCTGAGAAATAGTAAAAGATACAAATGCAGCGATGTCAGGAGCTCGGGAAGTAGAGCAAGGCCGGTTTCGAAGGAAGTTATACCTGAGGGCCGCCGGGATGTCGCTAGGTGCGCGGCGGGAGGCCGGATCTGCCCACACTACGGCAGCGAGGAAGAAGGGGTGGGAGGCCCTCCCTCGCCAGCGATGCTTGGGAGAGAACGGCAAGGCACGCTGATCGGGACGCGCTGGTAGTGGGTAAGAGCCGTCGCCGAGGACGACCGCGTGAACGTTGCACCTTCTCTCCTTCCCCGGCGGAGAGGATCCGGCTGGATCTGTGACCAGCGGTGAGCAGAGAGAGAGAGTGTGGCCACCGCTGTTGTGTTTAGATCTGGAGAGGACGAGACAGTGTGAAGAGAGCAACACTAGCAAGCAAGCGCGGAGGCTCCTGCCTATGTAGCGGAGTACTAGTTTTCTTTTGTCTACCAGCAGGAGCCGGCTTGACCTCGGCAATGACTGTCGAGAAGTCTTCATGCATGTGCCCCGGCGGCGCAGTTGTCGTCATTTTGATCTGAAGCACCGGATTATAACATATAACACGAAAAAATGCCACATGACAAGAAATCATAACCTCACTGCCCAAAGGAGACAAGATGAATCCTGATGGACAAAGGGATCCGTCGATAGATGTCCTAATTACCATAGCCGGCTTGACCTAGATGGCAGCCGAGTAGTCTTCGCGCCTGTGCCCCCAATGACTAGCCCAACTCAGTTGTCGCTGTTTAACCCTTGCAGTGATTCGAAGCACATGACACCTAATTTTGTGAGATGACAAGAAACCTTTTTTTATATTTTTGACCGGAACTACAGCCCTGTACAACAGAGCCTGCATGATATGTAGATGATAGCCAATCCAGGTATGCCTGCTGGAGTCTGGTCACATGCATGGACGAACTGATCTTCCGTGTCTTGGAGGGATCATCCAGGTACCAACGTATGTACTCCTACAACACTTCTCTAGTAGTACTATCGCTCGTCTCTCTCTTCTATTAACTCACCCGACTTGCGGGGCCGGGGAGTGTGCCTATGGTCGGTTCTCAATTGCGGTCCCACATGTGTGTGCAAACGCAATATGACGCTCGTTCCATTTGGAGAGCGGCGTGCCAGACCGACCGACCGTCTGGGGCGTGACGCGGACGCCACGGGTGTGCTGTATACTCTGTACATGTGTACCGTCGTTTACTTGAGTCTTTGCTCCATGGCGCAATCCATGGATACAAAATTAGTATACTGTACTATTTAAAAGTCGAGGGCGGGGCTTTTCCTGCGCAGTAGGCGGGGCAGTTCTGGCTAGTCGGTTCGACAGAGATGCGAGAAGATGAGGGAGTAGGCTGCTTCAAACGTAGGGTTGTGTGATTTGACAGCGGTTACTGCTGGACAGGTGGGGCCCCATGATTTGACATGCCATTATCATTTTAGCTGCGGCGCTACGACCGGCGTGAGTCTCCCGATTCCTGACCACCTCCATATAGGTACCTCTCCCAATGCTCTACCATGTAGAGGCTGGCTCTTGCATGAGCCCACTCCTCCACTTTTTCCTTGCCTCTTTCCTCCACATATGCAAAAATGCCATGTAAAGCGGGCTTATAGCCCACTATTGTACTCCCTCCGTTCCAAAATAGATGACCCAACTTTGTACTAACTTAAATTTAAGTTAGTACAAAGTTGGGTCATCTATTTTGGAATGGATGGAGTACTTACTTGCTCCTACAGGTGCTAAGCTTGCCACATAGGCATAAAGTCTGATGTGGCAAGTTAATTAAGAAGAGAGAGACAAGTTTGGTCACCCAAGGAAGAAACGGTGCTAAGCGCGTGTACCTAGGTGAAAAGACAATTTTGAGTCTATAGTTAATTAAATGAAGCAAACTTAGCAACAAAAAACTAAGCACCTATGCATTGGGGACTTGATTGCTAAGCCATTTAATGCCCTTAGCACCTCATCTAAGCACCGTTTCATTGAAAGAGGTCACTCCTTGGCAAATGCAATAAATACTACGAAGAAAGAGATAGAGAGAACTAAAAAAATACTCTTATAGCCAACCTTATAGCTAACCTTGTTGTAGTACGAGTGACTAAGTGATGACTATGTGTAACATGCCAACATCAGATAGCCTAACGCACCGTGTTAAATCTCCAAGGGTGCGACCATGCAAGCGAGGCGACGGTCGTGGTAGGCGGCGCGACCATGATACGGGCTGCTGGCAGCCCTTGGATCTGAGATCGAACGGTCGCATGCTAAGTTGCTGAAAATTTGCAGAATAACCCTCCAGGATAGGATATTCACCCATAGGTCTAGAATCACGCCATGCAACCGTTCGATCTCAGATCCAAGGGCTCTCAGAAGCCCGTATCATGGGAGAATGGAAAGCTTCGTATCACCTGTAATTTTCCCGACGCTTAACATGACATCGAAAGCCATTTAATTGGGCGTCGAGTAGACATGACATCTAATTGGGCCCCCATAGCACTGCGCATGAATCAATTTATCCAGCAGGCAAGCCACTACCCTGCCGTTCGCACGCCCCACTCAGCATTTTTACAATCGAAAAAACGCTGGCAGTTCACTCCTACTCGTCCCCGAACGTCCTTTAACATTACGGAAGTTCGCTCCTAGCCGTCCCGTCCTTTCACATTATGGCAGTTCCACTAATCCTAACCCTCCTCCCAAATTCATGGCGTCCCAAATCTCCATGATCAGCGGTGAGTACAAGGTTAGAACCATCACCGGCGATGAGTTCGACGTCATCTACACCCGTTCTTCCACGACGGTGAAAGGATGCCTTGCTCGCTTCAGTCGCATGTTCGAAAACTCAAATAATGAGTGGGTCGCTGGGCTAGATGTGAGTACACCACAGTCCTGGGACAAGAGAAGGATCTAAAGGAGGAAGAGAAGAGGAAGCCCGCCGTGATCCAGGTTTGTGTGCATGACTTATGCTTGGTTTACCACATATGCCATGCCGACGATGAGTGAGAGGAATTTAAGAAATTCCTCAAGGGCGGCCTAGTCAAATTCGTTACTGTAGACTTTACGAATGACAAAAGAGTCTTGGGTCAGGTAGGCCTCGTTGTAGGCAACCCCTTTGACCTCCAGAAGAATCGGTTGCTGCCCTCCCGTGGTCAGCCTTCAATGCTGACCCTGGCAGGAGCCATGATTCATCCTTCGTACGGTAAACTAGAGAAACCTCCGTACACGTTTCATCATCATGCATGGCAGTGGAATGTACTATATATAGACCACATACACTATGCTGCAATGGACGGATACCATTGTTTCAATATCTACAAGGGTTGGATGAAGAGCAAGAGCCAAGTGTGCGGTTCAAGCAAAGAAGTATCGGCCAAGAGGAAGAGGGACAAGGACGAAGTCGAGGACGTGGACGAGGACTCCGAGTAAGGTGGCAGTGTCATTGCTCATGGTGGTTCTAATCCAGTGTCTACCGGATTAGTTGCATAGTTTAATTTCAGGTGTGCTTAGTTTAATTTGAGGGGTGTGTTGTGCTGAGCCCCCAGCAGAACTATGTTATGTTTCTTCTCATTATATTTCGTACATTTCATCTTTTAGTTGGTATAGTACTACCACTCGTTTCTTCACATTATATACGTATAATATATATGGCCAACATCATATAGCTAGCAGTTTAGTTGTCAAAGAATTTCAGGGTGCTTAGTTTTGTCAAAGAATTCCAGGGTGCTTAGTTTTATTTGAGGGGTGTATTGTCCTGGACACCATTAACTTATCATTGTGAGAATCGGCTTATTTTTGTCATGTAACATGGTCAACGGGCTTGACTTGAAAATAACAATGTCTAATGGCATTTCTGAGTAAACATCTAACTTAACGATGGCATTTTTTAGATATCTAATTGCATTTTTGAGCAGGCATCTCATGGATCGATGACATTTTTTGAGTAGTTGCAACTTCTAATGGCAAAACTGAGTAGTGATACACAACTAGTGGCATAAATAATAAGAACCCAAGAATTAAATAGGTATGCTAATTTCTTTATTTCTTTATACCTTTGTGTGCGAAACAATATACGCTGCCTCCCCCCAGATTTTCTTTACAGAGGCAACATAAAACTATATGAGTACCTTGTTAACTTTTGGAATTATTCCGGGTTCGTTTGGCCCTTTTTATACATTAATTGAGTTTCTGGTCATTTAATGTGCATAATTCAAATTTGAACTACAAGCACATGCTCCCGTGCACCAAAGTTGGTTGAAAAATCACATGTGTGTCCTCGGGTGAATTTCTAGGTCCCATGCAAGAAATGGGAATGAAATTCAAACATCTGGGCATCGTGGTTCGGCCGAGAACATTGAGAAGCTTGGTTTTAAAATTCTTGTAAATCCTAAACACGCCTGAAAATCATGAAACTTGGCATGGTGTCATGTCATGGTACTACCATGCTGTGGTAAAAAAATTGCAGAATAGGAACAAGTTTTGGTATAAGTTTCTTGCAAACCGGAGCTTCTCTCAAGAAGGCTCGTGGTTCAAATTTTAAATACAAGCACATGCTCCAGTGCACCAAAGCTGGTTGAAAAATCACATGTGTGTCCTCAGGTAAATTTCTAGGTCCGATGCCAGAAATGGGAATGAAATTCAAACATCTGGGGGTCATGGCTCGGCTGGAAACATTGAGAAACTTGGTTTTTTAATTCCTATAACTACGAAACACGCATGAAACTCATGAAACTTGGCTTCGTGTCATGACATGGCACCAACATGCTGTGGTAATTTTGCTATCCGATTTGCGAAGGCGCACACATTAACAATCAACAAAGTCATTTTGGAACAAGTGCTGTCACGTTACAATCGGAAACACAAGTATTATTGAAACCGTGGGCGTTCTATTTACCATTTACGTGCCGCCACGCGTCCCCTTTTTTATTAGCTAGGAGGCGCCGTGCAGGGTAGCTATTTGAGTACGGGAGGCGTGTGATCAAACCCCTGCATGTGCTTATCAGGAGGAGAGCCCTTTGACCTCCATCTGCCGTCCACCTCTCTCCCAAGGTCTCTATTAATGGCGCCCGAGCCTCTGTTTAATGTCGTGGCAATGTCTCACTCGACTGAGATTTAAGAGAGAAAAAAGAAAATTTTGCACGGATCTTGATGTAAGATCTGACGGACCTTTATAGCATCTAATGCGACTTATAGCAAGACTGATGAATATATATAAGGACGACGAGAGTGGATAATAATTGTCTTACATAATTAGGAAGATAATTAAAAAAGCCACATGCGGCTACGCCCGAAATACACAAGGGCAAAAGAAGAAGGAAGACGCATACAACGATCTGGCTCGCTGATCTCTACTTTCTTTATGCGCTGCAGGTCGCGGAGACTAGTTCTCGCGGCGGGCGATGATCTCTTTCATCAGTTTCATGTCCTTAATACGCTGCTTGGCAGCATCCATGGATTCCTCCACTAGCCTGTTGCGCTCGATGCGTAGCATGGCATTCTCGTCCATAAGTTTCTTGATGATGACGCCCGTCCTCTGCAACAAGGCAGCGGTCTCCTCCTCCTGCTTTGCCCTTCCGGCAATCTTCGCCCTCAGCAGGTCGCGCCCGCCCCGGAGCTTCGCATTGCCCTCCCCTAGTTGCCGGATGACGCCGGTAGCCTCGTCTTGCAACCTCGCCCAGCTGGAGATCTGATCCATCTGGCTATGGAGCATCGCATGCATGCGCCTGTAAGAGTCCTCGCCTGCCCGCGACAAATTTTCCTAGGCCGTCGCGGCGCGGCGGGACCTCCGTGCTGCTTCGGCGGTGCGGCGAGACATCTCTGCTGCTTCCGCGGCATGGCCAGACCAGTCTGCTACATCGACGGCGTGGCGGGACCTCCGTGCTGCTTCGGCGGCGTGGTGGGACCTCTGTGCTGCTACTGCTGCGCGGCTGGACATGTCGGCTGCTTTCGCGGTGAGGCAGGACATCTCTCGTGCTTCCTCTTCCATGCTCACCTCTCCCTGGTGGAAATCTCTCGACCCAAAACGCACGCTGGCCATGGCTTGATTGACTTGATTCTTTTTTGTGGATGAGGAGTTGAGGAGGAATGTGCAGTCATTAGCATAGTAGTATTTATAACCGAGTACTACTAATACGCTCCTAAGTGGGGAACCGTTTAGGTTGTGATGGGTGTGAACATGTTTGCAATTAAATATAGTGTGGTAGTAGTAGTAGTAATTTGGAATGTGACGAGACGCGCTCAAAATTTATTGACGGTTCTAGTTTTGAAGTGTGGCACTATTCCCGGATGGCGTAACGTCGGCACGTTTTCTCGGCCGTGGTGTAGCATATGCCATGGTACTAGTTCTTTTTCTACTGCTGTGTACGTGCAAAAACTGGCACCGTCGGATACATATCTTACGCTTGGCGTTCGACAGGAATAGCCTCGTGGCGAGCTATAGACTAGTCTTTTTTTCAGACGCATTACACCTATCTCTCGGGACTTCTCGCACGCACCATCACTGCTCCCTAGGTCGATGCCACCCACATACACTTGTACTCTGAGAAGAGGTGCACGCACGCACTCGTCCTCTCTCACACACGCATCTGTAGCTACAAATTGTAGTGTTCTCAACCATCCGATTGGCTCTATCATAGGTTTCACGTTGCTCCTTGGCCTTGAGATTGAGAAGTTTAAAACGCGGAGGCTAAGATGGAGGCGCGAGCTTTTGGTTAATGTGCAGGCCACACACGGCACCAACACGACACGAGCTTCGTCTGCCTGGTGCGCATGCAGTTGGGTGAGTTGTCCAAGTATAGACACAACCACGCCCTCGTTGGTATCCGCGCCTCGACTTTGGCTGGTCATAGTGGAGAGTAACATAGACTAGTTACTAGTACCTTCATAGTGGGTAGTGTCATATAGTATATGCATAATTTGGCGACGAGCACTCTCTATATGTACCACCTTTTTTCTTTTATTTCATCTTGTTAGTTTTGCTCCATGGCGCAATCCATCGATACTACTACTGTACAAATGTATACATTTTTTAAAAGGCTAGAGGGCGGGGCAATCTAGCTTGGTCCTTTTCACGAGAGGCGAGGGCCTTTGTGATTTGACGGCTCATTACTGCTGGAAGGCGGGGCCTTGTGATTTGACTGCTCGTATAAATGTGCCGACGACCTGAGGAGGAGCAAAGAACCGTGCGGTATACTCAAGTTTTCCACTGGAGTAGTACTACGACGGAGGAGCATGAAACACGGCAGCTGTAACACCCCGGATGTAACTTTCCATATTTGTAACTCCAACTCTTGCCATTTTCGGCTATGTGTTATGATATTCCCTCCGTGGTCAGGTTTTGTCTTTCGTTTTCGCATTTTGTTCATGTCATGCATCTCATATCATGTCATCATGTGCATCTCATTTGCATACGTGTTCGTCTCATGCATCTGAGCATTTTCCCCGTTGTCCGTTTTACAATCCGGCAATCCCACCTCCTCCGGCGCACCCCTCTTGTTTCTTTTCATGAGCGGGTGTTGAACGTTCTCGGAATGGACCGAGGTTTGCCAAGTGGCCTTGGTATACCACCGGTAGACCACCTGTCAAGTTTCGTTCCATTTGGAGGTCGTTTGACGCTCCAACGGTTAACCGGGTAACCGCAAAGTCCTTTTGTGTGTTGCAGCAAAACCCCCCTCCAAATAGCCCAAAACCCCTCTAAGTCCCTTCCATGCTCTAGGTCGTTCGACCATGATCATGTGGGCGAAAACAGCACTCCATTTGGAGTCTCCTAGCTCCCTCTACCTATAAAACACATCCCCCCTCCGAAAATCTTCGCAGATCAAACCCTAGCAAAAATCGCCCCCGCCGCCACCGGACACGTCCACCGCTGCCGGACGCTTCAGCCGCCACCGCCCACAGCCAACGGGACGCCGCCACATGGCAGCACCGCCGCCCTGTCGCCCGCGGCCCGGCGAGCCCGTACGCCGCCCGTGCGTGCCCCGTCGCCCGCGCCGCCGCCTCGTCGCATCGCCCCGCACCGCCGCCGTGCCCGCTCCCCGCCGCCTCACCGACCGCCGCCGCCGCCTCGCCGACCGGCGTCGATCTCCGGCCGGACCCGCACGCACCCGAGCCGGCGCGGCTCCTGCTCCGCCCGCGAGCCCCGAGCCCGCGGCGGTATCTCCTCCGGACGGCCCCCTCCGACCCCTCTCCGGCCTCCTCCTCTTCCCCTCCGTCACCGGCAGCTCCGGCGGCGAGCCGCCGCCCGCCTCGACGTCCTCGGGCGCGATCCGATCTGACGGTTGACTTCTTACCCCCCTGAAATATTCCAAGTCTCGTGGATTTTTACAATATATGCTCCTGTTCATCGCATCATAACTCTCTGCATATAGCTCCGTTTCGTGCGTGTAATATATCGAAATGTTCGTCTCTAGATGCTCTTCATTTTGTTGCATTATGCCATGTTCATTTGGGTCCATCTTGATGCCCAAATCTCTGGTGCAAGAGTGCTATATGCTGTTAACTGCTGTTACTTATCAGAATTTGAGGATTTGTCATTGTTGTTGCATTTGATGTGTGCATCTTATGGGCATGAGCTCTACATGTGTTCTGATGTATGCCATGCCATTTGCAAACCGTGCATCCGTTTCCGGTGATCTTTATATCGATTTCGACCGAAATCATCTCATCTTTCCAGTGGCATACTTGGTTTGCCAAGTTACTGCCTTGTTCATCCTTTTTCCTCCGGAGCACGGGTATGCATCGCATATCATATCTCGCATGACATGCATGTTTTGCATCATGTTGCTTGTGCATTTCCCGTGATTGATTGTGGTTCCATTGCTTGTGTTCTTGCTGTGGGTAGAGCCGGGAGACGAGTTCGTGAACGAGGAACCTGTTGAGTACGCTTACGAGGATCAAGCTTTCGACAACTCTGAGAACCTTGCAGGCAAGATGACCATACCCTCGAAATCACTTCTATCTTTGCTTTGCTAGTTGTTCGTTCTATTTGCCATGCTGCGCTACCTACCACTTGCTATATCATGCCTCCCATATTGCCATGTCAAGCCTCTAACCATCTTTTCCTAGCAAACCGTTGTTTGGCTAAGTTACCGCTTTTGCTCAGCCCTTCTTATAGCGTTGCTAGTTGCAGGTGAAGTTGAAGTTGGTTCCATGTTGGAACATGGATATTTTGGGATATCACAATATCTCTTATTTAATTAATGCATCTATATATTTGGTAAAGGGTGGAAGGCTCGGCCTTATGCCTGGTGTTTTGTTCCACTCTTGCCGCCCTAGTTTCCGTCATACCGGTACTATGTTCCTTGAGTTTGCGTTCCTTATGCGGTTGGGTGATTTATGGGACCCCCTTGACAGTTCGCCTTGAATAAAACTCCTCCAGCAAGGCCCAACCTTGGTTTTACCATTTTCCACCTAAGCCTTTTTCCCTTGGGTTTTCGCGAGCCCGAGGGTCATCTTTATTTAAACCCCCGGGCCAGTGCTCCTCTGAGTGTTGGTCCAAACTAGAGCACCGTGCGGGACCGTCCCTTGGCAACTTGGGTTACGTTGCTACCTGTACGCTTAGCTTATCCGGTGTGCCCTGAGAACAAGATATGTGCAGCTCCTATCGGGATTTGTCAGCACAACGGGTGGTCTTGCTGTTCTTGTTTTACCATTGTCGAAATGTCTTGTAAACCGGGATTCCAAGACTGATCGGGTCTTCTCGGGAGAAGGTTTATCCTTCCTTGACCGTGAGAGCTTATAATGGGCTAAGTTGGAACACCCCTGCAGGGTATTATCTTTCGAAAGCCGTGCCCGCGGTTTTGAGGCAGATAGGATTTTGTTAATGTCCGGTTGTAGAGAACTTGTCACTTGACTTAAATTAAAATACATCAACCGTGTGTGTAGCCGTGATGGTCTCTTTTCGGCGGAGTCCGGGAAGTGAACACGGTTTGAGTTATGCATGAACGTAAGTAGTTTCAGGATCACTTCTTGATCATCTCTAGCTTCGCGACCGTTGCGTTGTTTCTCTTCTCGCTCTCATTTGCGTATGTTAGCCACCATATATGCTTACTGCTTGCTGCAACTCCACCTCATTACACCATCCTTTCCTATAAGCTTAAATAGTCTTGATCTCGCGGGTGTGAGATTGCTAAGTCCTCGTGACTCACAGATTCTACCAAAACAGTTGCAGGTGCTGACGATACCAGTGCAAATGACGCAACTGAGCTCAAGTGGGAGTTCGACGAGGAATGTGGTCGTTACTATGTTTCTTTTCCTGATGATCAGTAGTGGAGCCCAGTTGGGACGATCGGGGATCTAGCATTTGGGGTGATCTTATTTTCTTTTGGATTTGACCGTAGTCGGTCTATGTGTGGATTTTGGAAGATGTATGATTTATTTATGTATTGTGTGAAGTGGCGATTGTAAGCCAACTCTTCATCCCATTCTTGTTCATTACATGGGATTGTGTGAAGATGACCCTTCTTGCGACAAAACCACAATGCGGTTATGCCTCTAAGTCGTGCCTCGACACGCGGGAGATATAGCCGCATCGTGGGCGTTACAGCAGCCCAGTGTCATATGGCGATAAAAATGATCTAATTTTCTAGTCATCTCATTGTTAGCATTGTTCTATTCATGCCTCTCAGAGAACGTGACACTGCTACCTCTTGAGCACTGCGTTGGTTTTCCCTTGAAGAGGAAAGGGTGATGCAGTAAAGTAGCGTAACTATTTCCCTTAGTTTTTGAGAACCAAGGTATCAATCCAGTAGGAGACCACGCTCGAGTCCCACGCACCTACACAAACAAATAAGAACCTCGCAACCAAGATGATAAAGGGGTTGTCAATCCCTTCACGGTCACTTACGAGAGTGAGATCTGATAGAGATGATAAGATAATATTTTTGGTGTTTTTATGGTAAAGAGTAAAAGCAAAATAAACGGCGCCATAAATAGCTAGTTGTTGGGAGATTAATATGATGGAAAATAGACCCGGGGGCCATAGGTTTCACTAGTGGCTTCTCTCAAGATAGCATAAGTATTACGGTGGGTAAACGAATCACTGTCGAGCAATTGATAGAATTGAGCATAGTTATGAGAATATCTAGGTATGATCATGTATATAGGCATCACGTCCGTGACAACTAGACCGAAACGATTCTGCATCTACTACTATGTAACGCCGCGAGACCGACGCTCCAGACGGCTTCCATGTTTTTCGTTGTCGCCGTGTGATTTATTTATTTATTGCATTCGTCATTGCATCATCCGCATTTGTTTTCATAAAACTTGCTTCCGCTCGTAGTTGCCGCCTCCCCCCTTGCGTTCGTTGACCATTCTGAGTCTAACCGGATTTTCGATTCTCTCTTGTCTGACCGTTTGACCCTCTCTGCACAACCACCGAGTCCCTCGTGTGCGCTTCCGAAACTGTTCCGAACCCGAACCGTTCAGTCATCACCATTGCATACAGATCATCCCCAAACATCTAGAAAACATCTCCGGTTTCTCATTTGGTCTCTTTAACCTATTTATTCTCGGACCGTCCGATTATAATCGGAGGGCCCGAATAGCACCTAAACTAATCTACCCGCTATATAACAAGACAAACCCTAAAATTTAGGGAGATGTCCCATCCTCCCAGCCAGCCACCGCCGCCACTCTCTCCAAAATCTCCCTCGGGATCCTCCCAGATCCCATCGACCAACCACCGCAGCATCCTCCCTCTACCTCGCACGTCCGATCTAGAGGAGTGGAGTTCCTCCTCTGCTCGATCTCCCCTGTGACCAAATCCATCGATCCCCCCTCCAACCTCCTGCCCGAGCACCCAACTAGCAGCTCCTTCTCGCCCCGTACCCGCTGCAGCCGCTCCACGACGGCTCGTCCCCGCGCAGCCCGTGAGGCACCGGCCTCATCGTCTCATTGCTTCCTCGCGGGACCTCCTTCCCCTCGTCGGAGACACACATCGGTGACCCCAGGACCGTCGCCTTCTTCTCCCCGTCTCTCCCTTCCTTCCCGTGCGTCTCTCTCTCTCGCTCAGTGCCCCTCTCTCTCTCTTCTCTGCCCAGGAGCAGGAACCATGCCTTGGACGCCAAGCTCCGCCGCCGCCGTCCTCGTCTTCTCGTGCGGTCAACCGCCTGGAGCCTGACCTCGTGCGCCACCTCCTCACTCCCCTTGTCAGCCCGAAGCTTCCATTGCCACCTCCTCTGCTTCCGGGGCCCGAGCGTCCTCTCGTCCAGGAGCACGAGCCCCTCGGCACCGCGCCACCCCGGCGAGCCTGTCAGTCGGTGACCTCGACCTCAGGCCGGCCCCATAGCGCCTTCTCCCTTGGTCCCTCCTTCTCGCTCTCTCTCTCTCTCACACACATCTCTCTCTCTCTGTACTTGCCGCAGCAAGGAACCGCCGCCGCCAAGTACTTGCCGGGAGCGACGCCGCCCGGATCTGGCCGTCTCCGCGTCGCCCACTCGTTCCCCTGCTTCATCAGAGCGCGACGCCATGCCGGCGCCTCCCGCATCGTGCCTTGTCGCCTGATGCCTCCTCTCACCGCCGCCGTACAGCTGACCGCCATGGCACCTTGCTCGAGCTCGTCGTCCCCTGCGCCTCAAGTTCCTCCTGCCGGAGCCCCAAGTCCGCCTCTGCCCCGCGCCAAGTCCTGCGCCCCTGCTTCGTCTCGCTGCAGGAGGAGCAGAGAGCCAGCGCCAAGCCCCCCCTGCGTTGACCCGTTCAAGCGCCAACGTGGCCAGCCTCCTGGGCCGCAAGCACGCCCCAGGCCCAGATCTGAGCCGCTTGGGCCACCTCCTCTTAGCTGGGCTTGGCCCATGGGTGAGCTCCCCACAGCTCCTCTCTGTTGGCCCAACATGCACCAGATTCGGCCTGCCATGTTTTTTTTTCTGCTCTGGACAAATTTCTCTATTATCCAGGAGTTTACAGTTTTACAGAAAACCCCCTGTTCTTCATGCATTTAATAACTAATAAACCGTGCATCGGATTAAAATGATTTAAACATGTAAAATGCTTAGAATTTTGTGTAGATTAATAATATGCTGCTTACATCCTTGTTTAAAATGTTTAAAAATGCTGCTTGCAATTATGTTGCTAAATGCCATGTTAAAATGATTTACTCCATAACTAAATAACCGTAGCTCGGATTTTAATAAACTTTATATGTAAATGGGGTAGAAAAATGCATAGATTAACTTGCTGCACTTTATTTTGCTGATTAACAACATTAAAATTGCGTTTATGGCCGAACAGTACCAAATCAAAATATGCACATGAGGATTATCCGGAATTGTTGTTTGTTATTTCCGGCCTCATTTAAACTTGCCTAAATAGATAGGTTATTTATGCTTCACCTTTTGCCATGTTTAACAACATTTAATATCGTGGGGTACACAACCGAGAGTTAACTAAATAATTAAATGTGGTGTTTCTTCATTATGTAACTCGTTGCGTATTGAGCTCCACTTAACTTGTAGTATTGTTTGTTGCACTTTGCCATGCCATGCATATTTAAACTGGACATGCATCATACTTGTTTGTGCATCATGCCATGTGTATGTGGTGGTTGTTTACTATGTTGTTTGTTTCTTTCCGGTGTGCTTCTCCCGTTAGCCTCGGTTTCGTTCCAGAGTTGTGAGGATTCGTTCGACTACGTCCGCTTGTCTTCTTCATGGACTCGTTCTTCTTCCTTGCGGGATCTCAGGCAAGATGACAATACCCTCGAAATCACTTCTATCTTTGCTTGCTAGTTGTTCACTCTATTGCTATGCCGCGCTACCTACCACTTGCTTTTGAAGCCTCCGAAATTGCCATGAACCTCTAACCTTTGTCACCCTTCCTAGCAAACCATTGTTTGGCTATGTTCCCGCTTTTGCTCAGCCCCTCTTATAGCGTTGCTAGTAGCAGGTGAAGATGAAGATTGCTCCATGTTGGATTATGTTTATGTTGGGATATCACAATATCTCTTATTTAATTAATGCATCTATATACTTGGTAAAGGGTGGAAGGCTCGGCCTTATGCCTGCTGTTTTGTTCCACTCTTGCCGCCCTAGTTTCCGTCATACCGGTGTTATGTTCCTTGATTTTGCGTTCCTTACGCGGTTGGGTGATTTATGGGACCCCCTTGACAGTTCGCTTTGAATAAAACTCCTCCAGCAAGGCCCAACCTTGGTTTTACCATTTTCCTACCTAAGCCTTTTTCCCTTGGGTTCTGCAGACTCAAGGGTCATCTTATTTTAACCCCCCCGGGCCAGTGCTCCTTCAAGTGTTGGTCCGAACTGAGTAGACTGCGGGGCCCCCTCATGGAAACTCGAGGTCTGGTTTTACTCGTAGGATGTCTCATCCGGTGTTGCCCTGAGAACGGGATATGTGCAGCTCCTATCGGTATTTGTCGGCACATCGGGCGGCTTTGCTGGTCTTGTTTTACCATTGTCGAAATGTCTTGTAAACCGGGATTCCGAGACTGATCGAGTCTTCCTGGGAGAAGGTTTATCCTTCATTGACCGTGAGAGCTTATAATGGGCTAAGTTGGGACACCCCTACAGGGTATTATCTTTCGAAAGCCGTGCCCGCGGTTATGTGGCAGATGGGAATTTGTTAATATCCGGTTGTAGAGAACTTGACACTTGACCTTAATTAAAACGTATCAATCGCGTGTGTAGCCGTGATGGTCTCTTCTCGGCGGAGTCCGGGAAGTGAACACAGTTTCTGGGTTATGTCTGACGTAGGTAGGAGTTCAGGATCACTTCTTGATCATTACTAGTTGACGACCGTTCCATTGCTCCTCTTCTCGCTCTTATTTGTGTATGTTAGCCACCATATATGCTTAGTGCCTACTGCAGCTCCACCTCATTACACCATCCTTTCCTATAAGCTTAAATAGTCTTGATCTCGCGGGTGTGAGATTGCTGAGTCCTCGTGACTCACAGATACTTCCAAACAGTTGCAGGTGCCGATGATGCCAGTGCAGATGACGGAATCGACCTCAAGTGGGAGTTCGATGAGGAACGTGGTTGTCACTATGTTTCTTTTCCGGATGATCAGTAGTGGAGCCCAGTTGGGATGATCGGGCATCTAGCAGTTGGGTTGTCTTCTTTTCTTTTGGTTCCGTAGACGGACCTATGTGTGTACTCTGAATGTTGTATGAATTCATTTATGTATTGTGTGAAGTGGCGATTGTAAGCCAACTCTTTATCCCATTCTTGTTCATTACCTGGGATTGTGTGAAGATGACCCTTCTTGCAACAAAACCACAATGCGGTTATGCCTCTAAGTCGTGCCTCGACACGTGGGAGATATAGCCGCATTGTGGGCGTTACAAGTTGGTAATCAGAGCCATCCCCGACTTAGGAGCCCCCTGCTTGATCGAATCGCTGGCGTTGTTGAGTCTAGAATAAAAAATGTTTTGAGTCTTAGGATTAAATATATCAGAGAGTAGAATTCTTTTTACTCCTCAGTCCCTTCGTTGCTCTGGTGAGGTCTCCTAACGTAGAAGTTTTGACTTTTCTCTCCTCAAATTTCACTAAAAAAAAATTTAGGATCACGCGGGTATCTTGGAATCGTTCCGATGGTTTTGTGACGAGAACATTGTTCTTGGTGCCTCCTGACATTTAGGGGTTGTGGCAGTGTCCCGGGGAGTTGAGCTCCGAGGTGTTGTCGTCACAATTTTATCGTTGCAGTTCTGGAATACCTGAGTTTCGCCGACATCGAAATCTCTTTTATGCAGTTGTTGGTGAGATCACCTCGACGCCACCCAGTACTGGGGCGGGAGTTCGAGAGTATTGCCATAACTCGTATAACGGATGTTTTTCGAAGGTTGAGGTAAATGATTTCCGAAGGTTTCTTGGTTATGTGTTGAAGGATGGATACAGCTGGATCTAGGTATTGTTAGTTTGGGTGATATATTTTGTGTCCCCTGTATCCCCAACACCTGATTGCATAACCAGAAAGTTTCGGGAGTTTATAAGTGGGAATTCAAGTAGCTCCTAGGATATCTTTCCGACAGATGCATGATATGAGATTGGGGTTCGAAGTCTAGTGGTCCGCCTTTCCACGGTTGGTTTTACAGTGGTCTCGTAGTGTCTTAAAGAGTCCTTGTCTATGCCGACTCGGGGACGCATCGTATGTCATGTGCACTGCCTTGTACATGATGGTGCTGTACGATCGAGCCCGTGTGGGCCCCACCACAAAAACTTCGGACGAAATCTCTATCATATGTTTGTTCCGGCTTATTCTGCAAGCCAATCCTTTGTTTTGTTTTATTTGTGGTATTCGATTTGCTTCGAAGTCAAATGTTGAATCCATACCTTTCCTAAACGGTGTTCTCATATTGCTATGTGAATACTAATCCTTCTTGATCATCGAGGTCGTCATGTTAATTCTTTTCCAACCGGCGTGTTTCTCTTTTAGTGGATCCGATCATTTTCAACATCCGCAAGATCAATTCTAAGCTTTTTCTCAACGGTGTTCATTTCATCCGACCCAAGTTGCATTTGTTTTTCCCGCCCTCCCACCCTTTTTCTTTAAGGACTCAGATTTCTCAATCATGTATCCTTTTATTGATGCGAAGTCTCTTCATTCTTTTCTTTCAATGTTCTTATCCGGTGACTTCCCATGAAGATACTAACGAAGCTTCAAGTTTATCATTCTTCGTTCTTTTCTTCTCCGGTGGATTCAATTCAAGCTTTCAGTGTTGATCATACCCTTTCCTCGTTTCAAATGCTTCTCATGCCGGTGTACCTCTTAATCATCCACTTCTCGCCATTCTTTTGTTCTGGAGTGCCGAAGATATCTCAGAAGATTTGTGTCTCCATTATCAATCTGTTCAAGCTATTTCGAGGTTGTTATCTCATTCAAGCCATTTAATTCAACCGGCGCAATCTCTCTTTTAAATTGTTCAACGGTGTTTCTCTTGAGTGGGCCCTAACCCACAGGTCTTTTTTCAGGATCCTACCTGACTCTTCTAATTCTTTCCGGAGTTATTCTTAAATTCTTTTCAAAGTTTGACGTAAGAATTTTCATCAGTCATATGTCTTTCTCCAAGATCTTTCAAATTCTTTTCATCGTTGGTTAAACCTTTCTAATTTTCATCCCGGAGTATCTCAACAATTCATGGTGATGTTTCTCGTCGTCATTCTCAACATCTGAAGACCGAAGAAGAATTTCTCCTAAATCTTGGTCCGCTCTCTTAAAAATTCATAGTTCTAGCTTATGCCATCCTCTCATAATTGTTTCCAATCGCGCAATTCTTTTCTTACCCATCCGGAGCATTTCATGAGTTGTTTCATTTCTTGATCATCCAAAGGCCATCATTCCAGAAGATTTCTTCGTTCTAAGTTTTCAGCTTCGTTCTTCAATTATTCTAAATTGATGTCTCTTCGTTCATCTCCATATTATTCCGGTGCATCGTCCAAGTATTCTCTAATCAATTCATGATCTCTTCGTTTCACTTGTATCTAAATTATGTCTAGTATCTTCATTCGTTTTTCCAATTCTTCCCGGTGAATTGCGCCTTTGCTACTTTCTTTTCCAATTCTTAGGGTGGTTCGTTCAAGAGTTCTCTTCCTTGGTTATCATATAAATTTATTCGTTCTTTCCAATCCTACCGGTGGTTCGATGAAGACCTTCCCAAGTTTCCACTATATCTATCTTAATCCTTTCTACGAGAATAAGTAGTATGCCAAATCCGTTGCTTGTCATCAATCTAAATTGGTGAAGGATACGCGTAATGTAATTCTTATTCTTGTTTCCTCCAAGTGATTAATTCCTTCTTCCGGAGTTCGTTCATGTTATCAAATTCTCGGTTCTAAGTTGTTCATCTTTTCTTTCCGGAGCTTCAAGTTATTTCAATTATATCATTTCAAAGCTTCATCTAATCATTGCAAGGCTTCTCCCGGAGTTCTTTTCAACTTTCCCTTTCGTTTGATCATTCTTTTATTACCGGAGTTCTTCATGGAGGCTCTACATGGTGGTTCATCAAGGTTTCCTTTCATTCTTCAATTGTTCTTCAAGATTTCTCTCGGAGTTAAGATCCGTCAAGCTATACTCTAAAATAAACATGGTGCTCAACACATGTTTTGTTCTGAGGAGTTCAAGTTTTTTTTCATCTTGCATTCTAAAGTGCAATTCGTTCTACCTTATCATTTGAGGTGGTGTGATGTCATTCTTGACAGTTTGAGTTCGCGTTTCATGATTCACATGTTGTCAAGAATGACATATTTTAAATCCACCAATCGCTTCGTTGGATTTATCTTGTGTCATGTTTTCACATAAAGCTTTCCCTAAGGATTTTGCTATTTATGGTGCTCATAAATGACCCAAGTTCTTCATTTATCCTCCCGGCGAAATAAGTTTCTCGTCTCCTTGTTCATATCAATCCAATCTATTGTTTTCGTTAGTGGCAAAAAATTTCACCTCATAATTTTGAGAAGTTTTCCATAAGCCCACTACAAGCTTATTCTTTTCATTGTTGGTTTTCCAACAACTCCGTTCTAACCTTCTTGGAAGGATGCTATCTCAAATTCACTTAAGGTAGAACATGTTGTTTTCTTCTCCGTTCTTTTCATTGCATTCTTTCATTTCTACCGGAGGCATTGTGATATTGCTCTCTTCGACCAATCATCTTGTTTTGTCAAGATCATGTATTTTTTTCCTTTCTTATCCGTTTAGCCAGAGTGTCGTGTTTTCATTCGAGTTATCTCATCTTATCAAGTTTTGTCTCCTTCCTCAACAGGAGGGCTGTCTGAAATCTTTCTTACCCCTTGTGCCATTCTTTCATTAGTTCTGGAGAAAATGTGTTGTTAATTTCATCGAGTATCCTCTCATCTTGTCAAGATCATGTTCAATTCCTTCCATTTACAGTCGGAGTGCTGCCCAAATTATATCATTCTCATTCCTTCTTTATCTTGTTTTAACCGGTGTGTTGTGTCTATCATTCCTCTTCTAACCGGAGTCTCATCCAAGTGCTTTCATTTTGCCAAGTCCATATTGTACCCCTTCCATTTTTTCCAACCGGAGCGTTATCGTAATTGATCATTATCGTTCCTTGTACATCTCGTTTCAACCGGAGTGCTTACATGTACTTCTCGTCCATTGTTCTCGTCATTCATAGCTTTGCAAACTCCAAAGTTCACATGGTGTTCCTTGTTTCTCTTTTCTACCGGAGTCTTCTCAATTTTGTTCAACTCTGTCATATTGTTCTTTCAAGTTTTCAACCTGTCAAGGTTCGTTGGTTTCACTCTTTTGTGAAAGAAGCAACTTTGTTTTACCTCTTCCTCTTCCGTTTTTCTCCTGTGCCATCCTAGATCTCGGGACGAGATCCTCTCGTAGTGGTGGAGTGTTGTACCGCCCCGAGACCGACGCTCTAGACGGCTTCCATGTTTTTCGTTGTCGCCGTGTGATTTATTTATTTATTGCATTCGTCATTGCATCATCCGCATTTGTTTTCATAAAACTTGCTTCCGCTCGTAGTTGCCGCGTCCCCCCTTGCGTTCGTTGACCATTCTGAGTCTAACCGGATTTTCGATTCTCTCTTGTCTGACCGTTTGACCCTCTCTGCACAACCACCGAGTCCCTCGTGTGCGCTTCCGAAACTGTTCCGAACCCGAACCGTTCAGTCATCACCATTGCATACAGATCATCCCGAAACATCCAGAAAACATCTCCGGTTTCTCATTTGGTCTCTTTAACCTATTTATACTCGGACCGTCCGATTATAATCGGAGGGCCCGAATAGCCCCTAAACTAATCTACCCGCTATATAACAAGACAAACCCTAAAATTTAGGGAGATGTCCCATCCTCCCAGCCAAACACCGCCACCACTCTCTCCAAAATCTCCCTCGGGATCCTCCCAGATCCCATCGACCAACCACCGCAGCCTCCTCCCTCTGCCTCGCGCGTCCGATCTAGAGCAGTGGAGTTCCTCCTCTGCTCGATCTCCCCTGTGACCAAATCCATCGATCCCCCCTCCAACCTCCTGCCCGAGCACCCAACCAGCAGCTCCTTCTCGCCCCGTACCCGCTGCAGCCGCTCCACGACGGCTCGTCCCCGCGCAGCCCGTGAGGCACCAGCCTCCTCGTCTCATTGCTACCTCGCGGGACCTCCTTCCCCTCGTCGGAGCCACACATCGGTGACCCCAGGACCGTCGCCTTCTTCTCCCCGTCTCTCCCTTCCTTCCCGTGTGTCTCTCTCTCGCTCGGTGCCCCTCTCTCTCTCTTCTCTGCCCAGGAGCAGGAACCATGCCTTGGACGCCAAGCTCCGCCGCCGTCGTCCTCGTCTTCTCGCGCGGTCAATCGCCTGGAGCCTGACCTCGTGCGCCACCTCCTCGCTCCCCTCGTCAGCCCGAAGCTTCCACCGCCACCTCCTCTGCTTCTGGGGCCCGAGCGTCCTCTCGTCCAGGAGCACGAGCCCCTCGGCACCGCGCCACCCCGGCGAGCCTGTCAGTCGGCGACCTCGACCTCAGGCCGGCCCAATCGCGCCTTCTCCCTCGGTCCCTCCTCCTCGCTCTCTCTCTCTCACACACATCTCTCTATCTGTACTTCCCGCAGCAAGGAACCGCCGCCGCCAAGTACTTGCCGGGAGCGACGCCGCCCGGATCTGGCCGTCTCTGCGTCGCCCGCTCGTTCCCCTGCTTCATCAGAGCACGACACCATGCCGGCGCCTCCCGCATCGTGCCTTGTCACCTGCTGCCTCCTCTCACCGCCGCAGTACAGCCGACTGCCATGGCACCTTGCTCGAGCTCGTCGTCCCCTGCGCCTCAAGTTCCTCCTGCCGGAGCCCCAAGTCCGCCTCTGCCCCGCGCCAAGTCCTGCGCCCCTGCTTTGTCTCGCTGCAGGAGGAGAAGAGAGCCAGCGCCAAGCCCCCCCCCTGCGTTGACCCGTTCAAGCGCCAGCGTGGCCAGCCTCCTGGGCCGCAAGCACGCCCCAGGCCCAGATCTGCGCCGCTTGGGCCACCTCCTCTTAGCTGGGCTTGGCCCATGGGTGAGCTCCCCATAGCACCTCTCTGTTGGCCCAACATGCACCAGATTCGGCCTGCCATGTTTTTTTTTCTGCTCTGGACGAATTTATCTATTATCCAGGAGTTTACAGTTTTACAGAAAACCCCCTGTTCTTCATGCATTTAATAACTAATAAACCGTGCATCAGATTAAAATGATTTAAACATGTAAAATGCTTACTATTTTGTGTAGATTAATAATATGCTGCTTACATCCTTGTTTAAAATGTTTAAAAATGCTGCTTGCAATTATGTTGCTAAATGCCATGTTAAAATGATTTACTCCATAACTAAATAACGTAGCTCGGATTTTAATAAACTTTATATGTAAATGGGGTAGAAAAATGCATAGATTAACTTGCTGCACTTTATTTTGCTGATTAACAACATTAAAATTGTGTTTATGGTAGAACAGTACCAAATCAAAATATGCACATGAGGATTATCCGGAATTGTTGTTTGTTATTTCCGGCCTCATTTAAACTTGCCTAAATAGATAGTTTATTTATGCTTCACCTTTTGCCATGTTTAACAACATTTAATATCATGGGGTACACAACCGAGAGTTAACTAAATAATTAAATGTGGTGTTTCTTCATTATGTAACTCATTGCGTATTGAGCTCCACTTAACTTGTAGTATTGTTTGTTGCACTTTGCCATGCCATGCATATTTAAACTGGACATGCATCATACTTGTTTGTGCATCATGCCATGTGTATGTGGTGGTTGTTTACTATGTTGTTTGTTTCTTTCCGGTTTGCTTCTCCCGTTAGCTTCGGTTTCGTTCCGGAGTTGTGAGGATTCGTTCGACTACGTCCGCTTGTCTTCTTCATGGACTCGTTCTTCTTCCTTGCGGGATCTCAGGCAAGATGACCATACCCTCGAAATCACTTCTATCTTTGCTTGCTAGTTGTTCGCTCTATTGCTATGCCGCGCTACCTACCACTTGCTTTTCAAGCCTCCCAAATTGCCATGAACCTCTAACCTTTGTCACCCTTCCTAGCAAACCATTGTTTGGCTATGTTCCTGCTTTTGCTCAGCCCCTCTTATAGCGTTGCTAGTAGCAGGTGAAGATGAAGATTGCTCCATGTTGGATTATGTTTATGTTGGGATATCACAATATCTCTTATTTAATTAATGCATCTATATACTTGGTAAATGGTGGAAGGCTCGGCCTTATGCCTGGTGTTTTGTTCCACTCTTGCCGCCCTAGTTTCCGTCATACCGATGTTATGTTCCTTGATTTTGCGTTCCTTACGCGGTTGGGTGATTTATGGGACCCCCTTGATAGTTCGCTTTGAATAAAACTCCTCCAACAAGGCCCAACCATGGTTTTACCATTTGCCTACCTAAGCCTTTTTCCCTTGGGTTCTGCAGACTCAAGGGTCATCTTATTTTAACCCCCCCAGACCAGTGCTCCTTTGAGTGTTGGTCCGAACTGAGTAGACTGCGGGGCCCCCTCGTGGAAACTCGAGGTCTGGTTTTACTCGTAGGATGTCTCATCCGGTGTTGCCCTGAGAACGAGATATGTGCAGCTCCTATCGGGATTTGTCGGCACATCGGGCGGCTTTGCTGGTCTTGTTTTACCATTGTCGAAATGTCTTGTAAACCGGGATTCCGAGACTGATCGGGTCTTCCTGGGAGAAGATTTATCCTTCGTTGACCGTGAGAGCTTATAATGGGCTAAGTTGGGACACCCCTGCAGGGTATTATCTTTCGAAAGCCGTGTCCGCGGTTATGTGGCAGATGGGAATTTGTTAATATCCGGTTGTAGAGAACTTGACACTTGACCTTAATTAAAACGCATCAACCGCGTGTGTAGCCGTGATGGTCTCTTCTCGGCGGAGTCCGGGAAGTAAACACGGTTTCTGGGTTATGTCTGACGTAGGTAGGAGTTCAGGATCACTTCTTGATCATTACTAGTTGACGACCGTTCCGTTGCTCCTCTTCTCGCTCTTATTTGCGTATGTTAGCCACCATATATGCTTAGTGCCTGGTGCAGCTCCACCTCATTACACCATCCTTTCCTATAAGCTTAAATAGTCTTGATCTCGCGGGTGTGAGATTGCTGAGTCCTCGTGACTCACAGATACTTCCGAACAGTTGCAGGTGCCGACGATGCCAGTGCAGATGACGAAATCGACCTCAAGTGGGAGTTCGATGAGGAACGTGGTCGTTACTATGTTTCTTTTCCTGATGATCAGTAGCGGAGCCTAGTTGGGACGATCGGGGATCTAGCAGTTGGGTTGTCTTCTTTTCTTTTGGTTCCGTAGACGGACCTATGTGTGTACTCTGAATGTTGTATGAATTCATTTATGTATTGTGTGAAGTGGCGATTGTAAGCCAACTCTTTATCCCATTCTTGTTCATTACATGGGATTGTGTGAAGATGACCCTTCTTGCGACAAAACCACAATGCGGTTATACCTCTAAGTCGTGCCTCGACACGTGGGAGATATAGCCGCATTGTGGGCGTTACATACTATTACTCCACACATCGACCGCTATCCAGCATGCATCTAGAGTATTAAGTTCATAAGAACAGAGTAATGCTTTGAGCAAGATGACATGATCTAGAGGGATAAACTCATGCAATATGATATAAACCCCATCTTTTTATCCTCGATGTTAACAATACAATACGTGCATTGCTGCCCCTGCTGTCACTGGAAAAGGACACCGCAAGATTGAACCCAAAGCTAAGCACTTCTCCCATTGCAAGAAACATGAATCTAGTAGGCCAAACCAAACTGATAATTCGAAGAGACTTGCAAAGATAACCAATCATACATAAAAGAATTCAGAGAAGATTCAAATATTGTTCTTAGATAAACTTGATCATAAACCCACAATTCATGGGATCTCGACAAACACACCGCAAAAGAAGAGTTACATCAAATAGATCTCCAAGAAGACCGAGGAGAACTTTGTATTGAGATCCAAAGAGAGAGAAGAAGCCATCTAGCTAATAACTATGGACCCGAAGGTCTGAGGTAAACTACTCACACATCATCAGAGAGGCTATGGTGTTGATGTAGAAGCCCTCCGTGATCAATGCCCCCTCCGGCGGAGCACCGGAAAAGGCCCCAAGATGGGATCTCACGGGTACAGAAGGTTGCGGCGGTGGAAATAGGGTTTTGGCTCCGTATATGATGTTTCCAGGGTATATGGGTATATATAGGAGGAAGAAGTACGTCGGTGGAGCAACGAGGGGCCCACGAGGGTGGAGGGCGCGCCCAGGGGGGTAGGCGCGCCCCCTGCCTCGTGCTCTCCTTGATGATTGCTTTACGTAGACTCCAAGTCCTCTGGATCACGTTTGTTTCGAAAATCATGTTCCCGAAGGTTTCATTCCGTTTGGACTCTGTTTGATATCCTTTTCCTTCGGAACACTGAAATAGGCAAAAAAACAGCAATTTGGGTTGGGCCTCCGGTTAATAGGTTAGTCCCAAAAATAATATAAAAGTGTATAATAAAGCCCATTAAACATCCAAAACAGAATATAATATAGCATGGAACAATCAAAAATTATAGATACGTTGGAGACGTATCAGACACGTGCGGCGAAACACGCGAAGCAAAAGAAGAAACACAAGAGCAAAAGAAGAAGGAAGATTATCACCCCAAATGATCTAATTCTCCGCGGAGTCGTAACTGCTTCTTCATCGCCTCCACGACCTCCATCTCCTTGCGCATCTCCTCCGCCATCTTCTTCATTCTGTCCATGACGCGGGATTTCTCGACGCGAGCCTTCATCATCTGTTCCACGGCCGCATTACGTACCTTGACAGCAGCCGGGTGCTTGATGTGGAGCTTCGCCAACTCCTCCTTCTGTTCCATGACGAGGGCCTTCAGTATCTTCATCGAGGAACTACTACTCTCATGCAGCTTCTTCCAGCCGGCGTTTTCTCCTTCAGCAGGTCGAGCTCGTGGCAGAGCTTCGCCTTGTCCTCCTGAAGTTGCAGGATTTTGCCGGTCGCCTTCTTCACCGAGGCAATGCTCTTCTTCAGCAGCATCACCAAGCCGGCGGTCAACTCCCCCTGCTTATTGAGCTCAGCGGGCATGTCGTCGAGGCTCTCCTTCAGCAGCTCCACCAAGCCGTGGATGAACTCCTTCTGCTTATTGAGGTGCTTATTGAGCTAACCGGGCATGCCCTCGAGGGATAACGACTCCAGCGCCGCCAGCTCGGCATGTTCGCCTCCGTGGCTAAGGCGCTCCTAGGAGCCATTGCCAGCCCGTGACAGATCTTTCGAGGTCTCTACGTGGCGGCGAGCCCTCTCTTTTTTTCCGTAGCCTTGGTTGCCGCTCCCTTATTATGAGTATTTCTCGACCTAGAGCTCTGCGCACCGAACATGGCAAGGACGGGCGAAGAATAAGCACTTATGAGGAGGAAAGGTAGAGTAATTTTCTGTAGGTAGTTCCCCTTTTTATAACCTAAGTACTAGCACTAGTACTAATACCTGCATAGTGGGAACACGTTCAGGTTTGGTACGTACTAGTAGGTGTGAGCAGGCTTGCAATTAATTGTAGCACTAGTACTTTCGAATATGATGGGAACAAGGTAAAGATAAATTGATGGGTTTTGGTTTCTAGGCCCGAAACGGCTCCCGATGAGTTTAGTGGAACATAAATTTGAAGTAGACTACACTGCTCAGATGCGTAAATATTATGTTACTGTCAAAAATTGGCACAAAATACGAAGGGGACCAATGGAAGTACTACTAGCAACCCATGATTTAACTACTCGCATGCGCGCAGTGGAGTAGTAATGTCTTTCTTCTGCCCTCACGTCCACTCAATTTGCATCCACTGTATTAATTGACCATCAATGAAGTGAAGGACTTTACACACGTCAAATTATCACATGGGGTGGATCTTGGTACAAAATTGCGTCCGCCCGTGTACCCACGTGTGCGTGCGAGGGAATGAGTGCATGTGTGGCGTGCGTGCACATCTTCGCTTCGTGCATGTACCGCCAGTGTGGCTCAGGGAGGACGAGTACATTCTTCTGGATCCAGCAGCACGTCACTGTGATCAATCCACACAAGGATGTCGCGACAACGCCTCCACATGTGCCACATGGCTTCATGAACTGTAAGAGAGACACTGTGTAGCATGCCATTGTGTTTTGCACATACTCGAAGTACTAGTAAGGTACACGTGCATTGCACGCGTCAGATTTTGCAACCAAGTTATGAATTAATACCACACTATAACATGTAAGCTCTGAGTGATATATGCCTTATGTAGACCTTCGTTTAATTCTTATAGTTCATCTCATTCAAAATCAATTAGTTTTTATAAAAAACCTAGGGCCTCTTTGATTCGTAGGATTTCCAAAACGCGGGAATAGGAAGAACATGGGATTAGAGTGGAATGTCGTCTTGAATCCTACAGGATTGTACGAGTGTTTGATTGTGCACAGAAAAAATGTAGAATTCTTTCAAAGAGGTTTGAGTGGATGGGATGTTTCCTATGAAATCTAGTGCAAATGAATCATATGGAAAAAAATCCTATGGTCTACAATCCTACGAATCAAACAACCAAGATAGGAAAAATTCCTAAGGATTAGAATCCTCCAAAATTCCTTTGAGAATCCTTTGAATCAAAGAAGCCCTTAATCTATTTTATGATTCATGAATTGTGCGTTGTAAAGCATAAAGTAAAAGCAAATAATGGAAATTCAACTAGAAAAAAAGTTTGGGCAGTTATGATACGGAAGATTCTAGAACAAAGGAGAACCACTGTTGTTTTGGGATTTGTGCATTATGCTTAAGTTCAACCATGGAGTCTGCTAGATTGTACATGTGGCAAAATCCAGTGGGGGGCTGGAAGATGGTGCGAAGGGCCGAGTGGAGGGAGACTATGAAGGAGTGCGCAACTGCGAGATCGATATTTAGAGAGAGGGGGCGAGAACGTGCGCTGTTGCGCGCAGTGGCGGAGCCATGAAAAATGTCCCACGAGCTAGGGGGCCAAGCATTGCTAATCCTTACGAGGAGGGCCAATTCATCAATTTAAACCATTTTTACCAGCAATTGTCTAATGATCACATTCATATTAACCTCGATATATAGTGATGTTAGGGGGGGCAGGGCCCTTGCTGCCCCCTGTCTTCGCCATTGTGCGCGCGTCTGAGAGATGAAGCGGAAGACATGGATGATGAGAGGGGGGCATTGGATATATAATTAATGTCGGTGTATTAGCTATATATGTAATCCTATATAGAGAGGTATAGACTGATCAATGTGAACGTGGGAAAGAGGGTGAGACCTCACTAGATATATAGATTGATTGGTTTATGTGGAAAACTATGAAAGACCTAGATATATACACACACACATAGAAGAACATCGATCGTTGCGCATGCACGTGAGAGATAAAGAATGCTCGATATGATGGAGAGGGGGATGTGTGTGTGTGTGCCTTCATGGGAGACCGACCTGAAGAAAAAGATTGCATGTGTGCGATGGATAATGCCGACTGGTAGTGTGTGCGCATGCATGCACGAGAGAAAGTTAGTGGTACAATTATAAAGAGAAGACCAATGTGTGGGTGTAAAAGACTAGGTGGGGTCATAATCAATGTAAAGTTGAATTCAAATATTTGAATAAGAGATCATGATGTTTGAAACCCATGCATGCATGAATATAACGGAGATCTGCGCAGTGTGGTTTGGAAACGAGCATGTTGTAATGTATACACGTTGAATAAGGTCAGACTAGTTTGAATTTGAGATACCGATGGCAGACATTGTTTGGCCACATTGCATCCGTGCATGGACACACTATTCTAATTGGAGATGATGGGTGGCTTTCGCATCACATATCTATATCTATACCCCTATATATATATTATATTTTTTATTTTTTATATAGTGTGCGGATAACTTTAACTTTGAAAGATGGTCGTTGGATGAGGCCAATCCGATGGTGCAGAGCTGGCAAATTTGAGCACTATTGGCCGTTGGATATCATCTAGATTCCACCAGATTTTGCCACATGTACAATCTAGAAGACTCTATGGTTGAACTTAAGCATAATGCACAAACCTCAAAACACAAGCACTTCTTCTTTGTTCTAGAATCTTCCGTATCAGAATTGCCCAAATGTTTTTCTACATGATTTGTTTTTACTTTATGCCTTACAACGCACAATTCCATGAATCTTAAAATAGATTAGCTTTCTTATAAAAACTAGATGATTTTGAATGAAATGAACTATAAGAATTAAACGAACATCTACATCATGCATATATGACTCAAAGATTACATGCTATAACGAGGTATTTATTCATAATTTGGTTGCCAAATCTCATGCGTGCAATGCACGTGTACCTTACTAGTCTAAATGGTGTCTGTGTGTGTGTTGTGCGTGTTAAACACATTGTACGTAGTATATCATACTAGTCTAAATTGTCTTTTTTGGTACACGCTAAGCTTGTTCTCCCGAAATTTCAAGCCGCACCTTGTTATACCGAAATTTCAAGCTAGTGTCTCTGTCTATCGTGCTGCGAAACTCCCGCCTCTTCAACCCGCGCCTTGTTACCCCGAAATATTTAAGGTAAATCTTTGTCTCGTTGTGCTCCGACAACTCCCTCCATCTCAACACGCGCCTTGCTATTCCAAAATTACAACGCGCGCAAAAACTCCCACCTCCTGTGAAATCCCGACACGTGAAATGCCCGTGATACCCCTGAACCGAAAGAACCACCTCAAATCGGTGGGGGTACTTTCATAACTAACCCCACATTTCGGACAAGCGCGTCCCTAAGCCATGGTTCCCCACTCCTAATAACCCACAAGTATAGGGGATCGCAACAATTTTCGAGGATAGAGTATTCAACCCAAATTTATTGATTCCACACAAGGGGAGCCAAAGAATATTCTCAAGTATTAGCAGTTGAGTTGTCAATTCAACCACACCTGGATAACTTAATATCTGCAGCAAATTATTAAGTAGCAAAGTAGTATGATAGTAACGGTAACAGTAGCAAAAGTAATATTTTTGGGTTTTGTAGTGATTGTAACAGTAGCAACGGTAAAGTAAATAAGCGAAGAACAATATGTGAAAAGCTCGTAGGCATCGGATCGGTGATGAAGAATTATGCCGGATGCGGTTCATCATGTAACAGTCATAACATAGGGTGACACAGAACTAGCTCCAATTCATCAATGTAATGTAGGCATGTATTCCGAATATAGTCATACGTGCTTATGGAAAAGAACTTGCATGACATCTTTTGTCCTACCCTCCCGTGGCAGCGGGGTCCTAGCGGAAACTAAGGGATATTAAGGCCTCCTTTTAATAGAGTACCGGACCAAAGCATTAACACATAGTGAATACATGAACTCCTCAAACTACGGTCATCACCGGGAGTGGTCCCGATTATTGTCACTTCGGGGTTGCCGGATCATAACACATAGTAGGTGACTATAGACTTGCAAGATAGGAGCAAGAACTCACATATATTCATGAAAACATAATAGGTTCAGATCTGAAATCATGGCACTCGGGCCCTAGTGACAAGCATTAAGCATAGCAAAGTCATAGCAACATCAATCTCAGAACATAGTGGATACTAGGGATCAAACCCTAACAAAACTAACTCGATTACATGATAAATCTCATCCAACCCATCACCGTCCAGCAAGCCTACGATGGAATTACTCACGCACAGCGGTGAGCATCATGAAATTGGTGATGGAGGATGGTTGATGATGACGATGGCGATGGATTCCCCTCTTCGGAGCCCGAACGGACTCCATATCAGCCCTCTCGAGAGAGTTTAGGGCTTGGCGGTGGCTCTGTATCGTAAAAAGCGATGAATCTTTCTCTCTGATTTTTTTCTCCCCGAACACGAATATATGGAGTTGGAGTTGAGGTCGGTGGAGCTCCAGGGGGCCCACGAGGCAGGGGGCGCGCCCTGGGGGCAGGCGCACCTCCGACCCTCATGGAAAGGGTGTGGGCCCCCTGGCCTTGATTCTTTCGCCAGTATTTTTTATTATTTCCAAAAATAATCTCCATGAAGTTTCAGGTCATTCCGAGAACTTTTGTTTCTGCACAAAGATAACACCATGGCAATTCTGCTGAAAATAGCGTCAGTCCAGGTTAGTTCCATTCAAATCATGCAAGTTAGAGTCCAAAACAGGGGCAAAAGTGTTTGGAAAAGTAGATACGACGGAGACGTATCAACTCCCATCCCATTCACCCACCCATTCGTACGCCGAGGCCGGGAAAACCCGTGAAGCCCCACACCCTCCTCCGTTCGCCACCCAGCCAGAGCCTCTTCCCCGACGATGGCATCCACAGCAACACCTCGACGTCCCTCATCCACCGTACCGGATGAGGATTCATCGTCGATCTGGTCATCCCGCCGGTTCAGCCACCCCGTCCTCCACCACCAAGGAGCTGCCCCGACGTTCCCCTCGTCTTTCATGCCACCTCCATTCCCACACCGCCGTCTTCACCTGCACCACCGGAAGAGCATCATCATCACCGTTTCCTCGGATGAAGCTGCGGCCTAATCGTTGCCACCAAAGAGGATGTACACTAATCACCGCATTTTCTTCTTGATTCGATCTGACGGTGCTGCCGGCGCTCGGTCCCGAGCCGACACAGCGCGGCTCCATCCACGGCGGCATCGCCGGCCACTTCCACCATGGCGTCGCTCCCTCGGCGGCGATGTCCACATCAGTAGGAGCTACTACTGCTTTAGCTCTTGCTCACGCTGCTGCTCTGCTCTTGCTCTCGGTCCCCTGCCTTGTCTCCTCTTGCTCTTGCTCTTGCTCTTGCTTGCGATGCTGCTCTGATTTAGCTACACTTCAGTCGACTGAATCGACTTTTGGGTCAGCCGATTTTCATGGGGTGGGGGGCTCGCCAGAGTTAAGGAAGAACCAGCCACAGCAAGGAGGGGGCTCACCGGAGAGGTACCCCACTATCTATCTTAGGGTTCAGGGTGGGGGCGGTGGTCGCCGGCGGTGGTGGGGCGGTGGCATGGGGATCGCCAGAGAAAAATCTCGGCACGGGGGGGCCTAGAGGGATGGCCGGGGCGGCGGCGGACAGACGGTGGGGAGTGTTTTCGGGGCGGGCGGGGTGGCGCACCGCCGGCCGAGGGCGGCTGTTTGGCCGGTGGTGGCTGGCGGCTTAGGTGGGTGGAGGTTGAAGATGAACTGTAGGCCCTTGATTTCGTATCCAATGGCTGCAAAATTGACCAACCAGAGATGAAAAAGTCAGTCGACTGACGTGTAGCCTCACCTCTAGTGCGTTCAATTTCGACAGTAAAATTCAGTTTCGACAGCAAAATTCAGTTTCGACAGTCAAGTTCAGTTTCGACAGTTAAATTCAGTTTCGACAGTTAAGTTCAGAGATGAGCGACTGATGTATTTTACATCTAGCACTTTGTGGTTATGTATTTTACGTCATCTATTGGAGATGCTATTAGAATTCCACTCAGGTTAACGTTGTCTCTCTTGTCCTGCTTCATCCTCGGCGTCGTACAACTCACCGGAGCTGCTCCAACGATGAAACCCTCCATCACAGCGGAGCAGTACCTCGAGCTCCATCTCCAGACGCCTAAGATCTTCTTCCCCTCCTCCGACAGCCAAGTCAGCCGGAGCATCCTCACCGGCCAACCCAATCACGCTGAGATCGACATGGCTTCGCCAAAGAGGTTGTACACTTGTTGCATATGTTTTTTACTCTACATGTTATATATATTGTCCACTGAGCACACGGAGTAACGGGAAATACGATTATTTTATCCTACTATATGACAAGCAGTGAGGTACCAGGCAACTTAGCTATCCGTGATGGACTCTCTTGAACGCCATCATTATTTATCTCTGCGCGTTTGAGCTGTGCATTTGTCGATGGCCCTGGGAGTTGAGCTAGTAGGGCAGTGGCCTGGGTCCAAAGTAATAGAAGTAGCACAAAAACATTTTTTAGTGTAGGCTTTTCCTTGCTCAAGCCTGCCTACTAGAATCGCCAGTGCTTGAAAGGAAAAGTGAATGAAAAACATAGGAATTGGAAAGTTTTGTATGGTACTACTTTTCATGAATTTGGTGCGAAGGAATGGAGCAAAGGAAAACTGTAGGATTTGTTCCTTTAGTGTCTCCTTGAAAGAAAAATCGTAGGAATTTTAATTTCCACTTGTCCTCCTTTTCAAATTCCTATTCATGAAGCACAAGACTAAGAGATAGTAGCATACTAGCATTATAACCGTACATTTTCTTGTGGTTTGACTTAATCTCACCATGCTTCTTTGCATCCTGTGATCTTCCAATTCTTGTGAACCAAACACCCAGATTGGCAGAAATCCTGTGTTTTTAAATTCTCTGTTTTGCACGTGCATTCCTATCCTATTCCTGTCTATTTCCTATCCCTGCATTGTTAGAATCCTCAAATTCAAACAAGCCCTTACACAATTACTTCTGTTACAAATATGTGTCAGAGAAAACCTTGTGTGGTTTGTCCTGCTCCTGCGGTGCTGTGTTCCACCCCAGCTCAGCTGCTCCAACGACGGAAGGGTTCACCACAGCAGGTATCCGCTCTCCAGACTGTCTTTCGCCGCCTCAGATCTTCTTCCCCGCCGCCGGCAGCCACGACAACTGCATTACCATCATCAACTGAGCAGATGACCTTGAGGACTACACGGGTCCACAAGAGATGTGGCACTCTTTCGTGCCTGCTTACGTTATGCATCGCTTAATATGATGACATGCTACTTTATTGTCGTGTTCACCTATTAGACTCCGAGTCAGGTCCAAACTTATGCTCAAACTTGAGTTTTTAAATGGTTGTGGGGTACATATTGGGCCAGCAATCAGTACTATCTGTCTACTATCTGGTTAATCTCGGGTGTCTACTATGAGTTTCATGTTGGGTGCAAAAAAACATTAAAGGAGCCATTATCTGTATTTTTTAACTAAAGCTATTATCTGCCTGTTATCATTGGTTTTGGGTCTATCCACAGTTTGCTACCATCACTCTGGATCTGTGCATGCACTCCTTACATAATCTCACTATATTTTATTCCTATGCATGTCAGTTATTGTACACAATGGAACTGAACATGTAGAGCAAAAGCGATGAGCCTTGCGTGGCAATAAAATTTCATGCAAACGTCGCTCCATGGTGGGCGCATAGGCAGCCCCCCCTCCACCCATTTCGGATCGTAATCAAGAGGAAGATAACTGTTCTGAGGGGGATTCAGAAGCAGAAGACCACTCCTATTTACCCCATGAGGTCTTCGCTCTAACTTGGCATGCTGATGTTGGAAATATCATGCATATGGTGCCTTGCATTGCTTACTGTATACATCAAAGATGTCATCTGCTTAGTTTAGACATGCTTTGTGTCAATGCCATCGGTTTAGTTTCTTTATCATATATGTGAATCATGCAATACCATCTTGTTTAGCCAGGCATCATATATGTGAATTTTGCAATGCCACCCTGGTTAGCCAGTCATCTTATATGTGAATTATATCATGACATCATTTTTTTATTACGTGTTAAATTTGTCAAAAAGTTTAGTACATTCAATTACTCTTCCTGTGCATCAGCCATTCGGCACGGTCATGGAAAAATCTGGAGTGGAAACAAGGTCTTCAGAGCAGACAATGCTATCTGACGAAGCACATGTCTTGCTGGTTACAGATAGCTCCTCATTGGAGGATTCAGAGACAGATGACCAGTCCTATTCCCCCCCCCCCCCGAGGTGCATGCTCTAACTTGGCAGGGTTATGTTGCTCATATCGTGCGTATGGTATCTTGCATTGCTATGTCATTTGCTTAGTTTAGACATGCTTTGTGTGAATGCCACTTTTTTAGTGTCTAATTACCATATATGTGAATTATGCGATGCCATCTTGTTGCAAGACATTATATATGTGAATTATGCAATGCTATCTTGTTGCAAGGCATTATATATGTGAATTATGCAATGCCATGTTGTTTAGCCAAGCGTCATATATGTGAATTATATCATGCCATCCTTTTTTTGTATTTCTCATTGCTTTTGTCGACAATGTTTGTATATTCAACTGCTCTTCCTGTGCATCAGCCATTTGAATTGGTGATGGAGAAATCTGGAGTGAAAAAAAGGTCTTCAGAGTAGACAATGCTACCTGCTGAAGCAGATATCTTGCTGGTTATAGATAGCTCTTCAGAGAAGGATTCAGAGGCAGATGACCAGTCCTATTATCCCCCTGAGGTGTATGCTCAAACTTGGCAGGGTTATATTACTCATATCATGCATATGTTGTATTGCAATGCTTAGTTTTTACATCATATACACGATATTTAATGCCATCTCCTTACTTGACACATCATATATGCGATTGCCCTCTTCTCACTTCCTTAGTATATGAATCATATATTTGAATTATATCATGCCATGATGTTTACATAGACAGCATGTATCTGAATTATGGCATGCCAACCCATTTTCTAAATACATAATATAGTTATATCATCTCATTCTGTTCACATAGTCATCATATTTTGAATTATGTCATTCTATCCGTGAATTATATCATGCCATCATGTTTCCATCGACGGCATGTTTGTGATTTATGGCATGCCAACCACTTTAATAGACACATCATATAGTTATATCATGTCATACTGTTTGCATAGTCATCATATTTTGAAGTATGTCATTCTATCCTGTTTAGTTAGCCATCATACATGTGAAAATATGTCATGCTATCCTGTTTATTTAGCCATCATATATGTGAAATTATGTCCTGCTATTCTGTTTGGTTAGACAACATAAATGTGAATTATTTCATGCCCTATTTCCTTCCCTACTACCATTGCACCTGTCTATCTTACAATGTCTGTACATTCAATTACTTTTCTTGTTTATCAGCCATTTCAATTGGAGGGGGTGATGGCAGTATATGCGGGAGTAAAAACACGGTCTTCATAAAAGGTCGTGCTACCTGTCGATGGAGATAGAACCACGGTTGTACTTGCCCAAGAACCAGCCCCACCACACATAACCCAGACTCACGCAGATTTTACCCCTACCTAGTTGGACAGAGAACCAGCTACACCCCTTCTAACCCAAACCCCAGTAGATAGTAACCCAGTTCCCGTTGACACAGCACCGTCTCCACCACAGAGCACCCAAACACGAGCAGTTAGTAAGGCAACTGCAGTGCCCAAAGCACGAGGACCACCACTCCGAACCCCAAGTCAACGCTTAAAGCAGAAGAAGAATTGTTCTCAGGTCAGGTTCTGTAGCTATGGTTCATACTACTTTGCTCTTGCATCACTGTATTTACTCATACCAACTAATTTCAAATTTGAAGGATGCAATTGAAACTCCAATGGCGCAACAGGTATGTTTTAAACCTGTTTATTTAACGTGTTTGCTGTTGTAACTTGCTCTATGTTGATTTCAGTTTCAATTGAATAAACAGTTATGTTCTCATGACATGCACATTACAAGTGTTGTTATTGTTGTGTGGTTTCCCACACTTATATTCTGTCTATGCTGCTTTGTCTTAAATAGATATGATTCGAACTGTATCTATCTTGATTTGGCAACATAAACTAGAATGATATAGACCATACAGTGACCATACTACATAGATATATGTTTGTTTCATGCTGTTATCCTGTCCACCTTACTACTGAACTGGTTTACCAAAATGAGTTTCATATACTACATTGTAAACCTGTGATGTGTTTGTTTGTTTCTCTTTTAGAACGCGGATAAAATATTGGAGAAGAGTACCCCGTTATGCAATGGTAAAGGAAGTAATGCAGACAAGGTTCAAGATAGTGAGACATCCATGTTGGTCTCCAAGAAAGCTGATAAAACTATATTGAAGACACTGAGACAACCCCGAAGTCCTGTCTTGATGTAGTGTTCGAGTTACTGGCTACTACTGCTGGCACCAGCTCTTCGAACTCGCTTCCTGAATCAGTTCGGCTTCTTGAGTCTCAACTTCAAGTTGAAAGACATTGATCAGATGTTATGCGACAGGAAGCCGAAGGACTGAGGAAGTCCCTGCAGAATTCAGATGCATACTTTCTGGTGCAACAGCAAGTGCTGGAGGATTTAAGCGCCAAACAAGAGAAAGTTAATAAGCTTGCTAAGCATCTTGCCAGCATTATGGGTACCCAGGATATTCTGTCTTGAGCTCTTCTAAAGTGGTTTCAGTTCTGGCCTTGTTTTGCTGCGGCGTTTATATACTGCTTTGTTCCCTAGATATGCATTGGTGGCGAACTTTGATGCCCAGTGGATGTAATATGTGTAATAGCCGTGATAGCCTAGCATAAGTTGCTTGCTTATTTATTTCCTTATTGTCTTGTTTATTTGTTTTCTTGTAGTCAGTGCAATTCTTTTTCCGCGGTTTGCTAGTGGCCGCAATAACCTATTTTTTGAAACTAGATCACAATAACCATGGGCTACATATTTACTGTAGTTAACATGGGCCTCCTATGGGCCGTAGAAACAATGCGCCTTCTAAGGGCCGTAGAAACAGTGGGCCTTCTGCGGCGTAGAAACAATGGGCTTTATACGGGCCATAGACACAATGGGCCTTCTACGAGCAGTATAATCAATGGGCCTTCTACGGGCCGTATGATCGGTTGGCCAAACATGGGCCAATAACAGACCACATTATGGCCGTAAATGGGCTAGAGTTGAAATCGTCCGTTCATGGGCCGACCATAACGGGCCATCATTAATCGGCCGTATTTGATAACGCTATGAAAATGGCCCAACGTATTAATGGGCCACAAACGGGCCGACTGTAACCACGGGCCGAATTTGGCCCGGAAACAGAAGATGACAGTAACGGGCCGTAAGTAAACGAATGCTGGAAATTTGCCCAAGAATAAATGGGCCCTGAGAAGGCCGAAAGATAACATGCGCTGGAAACGGCCCAACGGAATAATGGGTCGTTAATGGGTATAAAGTGATACACTATTCATTATAGGCCAGTTTCACCACATGCCGTTAATGGGTATAAAGTGATACACTGTTCATTATGGGCCAGTTTTACCACGGGCCATTAATGGGCCGAGAGTTACTAAGGGCCTCATATGGGCCGAAAGACGTCATGGGCCATACATGGGCCGGAAGTTAAAACGGGCTGGAATTATATTGGACGGCCCAGATGACGCTACTGGGCCTAATTCGGATAGGCCGTCAACGGGCCCTAGGTAAGCGGGCTGTAAATGGGCTATATGCGAACAGGCCATTAACAGGCTTGCCGTGGGCCGGCCCGCCACCTTTTGACCAAGTCAAACGGGCAGGCCTTTTCACAGGAATGGGCCTCTGTTGGGCCGTGCCACGTGTCGACGTATCATAGGCGCTTTGGGTCCAATGAGTGGATGACATCTGTCCCAACGGTGAGCCAACACGTGTTTCCTCCAGCCAATGCTGATTTTACATGTGGAAAATCCCCATTGGTCGGGGCTGTTAACGGGTTATCGGATCCAAACCGGACCCGATAGCTTGACGGCGTTCCATTACGGCGGATGCCACGTGTCGGTCACCCTTGACGAAAGCACTTCTGTGACGCGCGATTTATCGTCATGGAAGTGGACACTTCCGTGATGATAATTTTGGTAATGTCATGGAACACTTCTAAGACAGCACAGGAATGACTATCTTGATTCTGTCATAAAATTGTCATGGATGTACATGCATGACAGAAAACGTGACCTACTGTGACAAACACGTATCATCACGGAAGTGTATTTTTTTGTAGTGTGTTGTTGAACCATTGGATGTAGTAAGCATGTGGATGTGGTCTAGTGGTGAGAGATAGCTTCTCCACCATCTCCATGCTAGCCAAGTTGTTGCAGCTCCCTCCATCTATGATGACGCGAACAAAACATTCCTTCACAACTCCCTTTGTATGGAACAAACTATGCCTCTGATTTTGCTCAACTTGCATGACCTGCACACTCAAAACACGTTGAGCAACTAAACTTTCATACATGTCAGCATCTTCAGCAGCCATGTATTGCGTCTCATGATCAGAATCATCTCCACCATGTTCTTCACTTGTAATAAGAGCCAAAGTCTCCTCATCATAGTCACTACCGGACTCATACCCACCATCCTCTGTAGCAATCATAACACACGGAGATTGGCATGCTCTCGCATAGTGACCTCTACCCTTACAATGACGACAAATAATATCATGTGTGTGCCCTATTGATGCCATGGATGAAGAAGAACTCTGTGCAGGCCCGACAGGTGTGCTCTTGGCAGATAAGGGTGGTAGTGTCTGCTTTCTTGTATCACGGCTGGAGGTTGCAGCTGACGGAGGTGCCGGTGTAGCAGAACGTGTGGAAGTAGAAGATGCACGCGATGTCCACGATGAAGGTCCACCTGCAGAAAAATTAGTCCGCGCCAATGCTTGTCGATCCTACACTTCACATTCAGCTTTGCAAGCAAGATGGAATAAACGAGTGATATTGTTATACTCTTTATACTCTAAAATGGTATGAATCTCTCTATTTAATCCACCGATAAAACGTGCAAGCATAGCTTCATTATCCTCAACAATACCACATCTAATCATGCCAGTTTGTAATTCCTAATAATACTCCTCTATAGAATTTTTTCCTTGTCTCAAACGCTGCAGTTTTTGAAGTAAGTCACGTTGATAATATGGTGGAACCCAAGGAGTACGCATAGCAGTTTTCAAAGCAGCCCAAGTAGTAGGGATATTATCATGATAAAGTCTACAATGTTCAGACCACCAAACAGAAGCAAAACTAGTGAATTCACAAACAGTAGCAGCAACACATCTTTCCTCAGGATATTGTAAGCAAGTGAAACATCGTTCAGTTTCTAACTCCCAAGTAAGATAGACATCAGGAATGTATCTACCCTCAAACGGTGGAATATTCAATTTTAGTTTAGGAATATGGTCATAATCTCGTACCTGAGGTGGTGTTGCAGCCCTACCGTTATGATTATATGGATGAGGTCGACCTGGTGGTGGTGGTGCTGGTGGTTGCACGTAGTTCTGATTTTGATCAACATCATCGTCGTAATAGTCATCCACCGCTGCAGTAGCAGTAGGAGCTACAGAAGCATCCACGGTAGTAGTAGCTGCACCAGAACTTTGTCCTAGCTCAAGAGGAACACGTTGCGCTCGCCCTACTGGATCGCGGTGTGGAGGCGGTTATTGATGTTGTTGCAATGGTGTAGCAGATGCGGGTGGTGGCTGTGGTAGACGTGCGAGTACTTCATCGAACTTGGCGTCCAACTTCATGTCAATTGTCTTCTCAATGTCATCAATCCTCTCCAGTGCCTGTCCAAAGCTGGCCATCACGTCTTCCACTTGTTGACTCAACATTTGTTGAAATTTATCATGAAGCTCCTTCTTCGTCATGTTCTCCCAGTCAATCTCGTCGGCTTGTGGTCCTGCCATGGTTAGCAGCAATAGAAACACACAAGAATATGATCCTACAGACTACTAGAAAGTGGTGGTGGTGGGGTGTCACAAATCCGTCAAGCAAATCTCAAATTCTTACCAGTTCTTACCCAGCAGCAGGTGGTGATCGGCAACCATTGTAGTCAAAACTCTCAAAGGTTGGACAGAGCGATTACCAGGTGGTATCAAATGCACGACGTAGATGTATATGGAGCTAGGAAGGCTTATTATATGCTAGCAAAAATGCCAGCACCATTCAATTCAGAGATGGAAAGTTGAATAAACGCTCAACAATGGTACTATGCTGGTCCGGCTATACCGTACTAGAGACACGAGCCTAGAACGTTAACAAAATCACGGTGCGGCACGTAAACAAGGGAAAAGCACACTCTGGATTTTTTTTTCTCCCTCTATTTTTTGCGCTCTTTTTTTGCGCTCCTATTTTTTGCGAAAAATCACTATAATGGAAAGTGTCTCAAAACTCTTCCCAACTCAAAATAACAGGATAGGCACGAAATTTTGTGCTCCTTTTTTTTGAAACCTACGCAGGCAAGGAAACACGAATCGGAAAAATAGATGAATCTCAAAGTAAACCTAATATAAAAAGAACTCAGGTTGGTGGTGGACAGGCATATGTATATGTGGACTCGGATTGGTGGTGGACAGGCGGATGTATATGGCAGCGGTAAGGAAAATGTTGGTGGTGGTGGTATATGGGAGGAGCGATGACGATGGTGCGGCGGTGGCGTGACAACTTGTGAACAGAACTTGGAACTATAAGGGTAACTAGACACTAAGACCAGCAACTTGACACGACGATGCAACCGAAAATTCAACAAAGCAAATATAGAAAATATTATGAAATGGCTCAGATTGGTTTGGATATGATGAACTAGCCCTAATTTTTTTGGCTTTTTCATGGGCTGTTGGTATGAAGAACGGACTCGATCTAAGCTACGAAAAACTGTAAAATCTCACCGAGCAACCTGCGAACCTGATACCACTTGATAGAGGCAAAGGTGTCCCGTCTTTCGATGAGATGGTGGCTATCGTTTATGGTGGAGTAGACTTTGACGATCCAACTATGAACGTGCGAGGACGTCATGCCTTAGCAACCGCTAAACCAACTCCGAGAGGTTATTGACCACGCCGGATCAGGATCAACCTGACCACGAGGGTCTATATCCTGCAAGCAAACGAATATCAAGAAAGAAACTGAAATTGCAATCTGGATATCGCGAATAAAAGAGGAAAGCTTTATTTATCAAGGTGGGGTTCTATGACGTCTTGGTCTACTCGTTGAAGACAAATGAAGTACGCAAAGTTGCAGCTATTGTGAACTTTTCATCTAAACAAAACCCAAAGTCTAAACGATGCCCTAAGGGTTGTATATATGGAGGAAGAGGGGGGAATTTCATGGCCCTTGGAGGAGTCCGAAACCAACCCTAACACTTGTTTCCCCACACATACGGACTCTAAAAATAGCCTATACTGAAGTATTTCCAAATTATATGGGCCTGGCCCAATAATAAGGTGACGCAGCACATAGAATAGCCTCTGGACAGAACTTATGAAGTGGCATCTTATATATTTCGTCCTAGGCTTCATGCACTCCTTATGGTGGCTTCAAAGTCCTGAAATCATCAATTGTAACTCCGTTCTTGTTCCCCTTGTGCATGCCATCATCTCCATGCTTGGTCTTGCTCCAATATCCATCCTTCTTGTCCAAGCTAGGCCCTTCATTTGTAAACAAGACAAACGTATCTAATTTAGGCAGCATCATATTCTCATGAACATTAGAATCATTACCAAGGAATGAAAGTACCTGGTAATTTAATTGGTGTGCGCGAGCTCTAGTAATTGGTCCAGAATGTATAGCAACAGGGGCTGTGGATGTAACAATGGAATTGATGTCCTCATCAGACGCTCTCTCGGCAGATGCGGCCACGCTCAATGCGGATGCACCCGCGCTCTCGACTTAGGCGACTGCGCTCACAGCACAAGCGGGGCCGCTCGAGGAGGACGCGACCACTGTACGAGCCCTCACGAAGTGTTTCCATGGTGTCATTCTTTGCAAGAAGGGGTTGCGGGAATGGGGATTAGGGATTTGTGGATTCAGGGGTGACCGGCACTAGAGCAGACGAAGCCGACGAAGCATATGGAGGAAGAGTTAAATAGACCCATGAATTTTCATCGCAGACGGTTCCTACAACAAATTGTGTGTGATGTTGTTGATATTTTGTGTTAGCTGTGAAAGATGAATTTGGAGTTCAGTGGCACCGGATGGTGTTTTAAATGTATGAGAAAATTTGGAGTACTAATACAACTGCCATGTCAAATTTTGGAAAATTTCAGGGGTCATTTGACCTTTTTGAGGAACATTTAAGTGATTTACTTGCAATTTAATTACCGTCATTCAAATTTGAACTACGTGTACATGCAACAGCTAACCATAATGGTTTGAAAAGTCATATTTGTATACTTGTGTGCGAGTTAATTCCCTGTGCAGTAAATTGGAAGAAATTTTCAAACATATTGGGGTGTCACGGCTTGGACACAAAGCACCGAGTGCCATGGCATTCAAATTCCAAGAACATAAAAAAAATATCAAAAATACATGAAACCTTGCTTGACGTAATCGCATGACACCTAGTTGGTGTGGTAGAAAATTGGCATGTTTGACGAAAATTTGGACGCACACCCCTCACAAACGGAGCAACTCACTAGAAGGCTCGTGGTTCCAAGAGGGCACAATGCATGTTTGATGACGAACCGGCGATAGCTTCCTCTTATGGCCTTCAAACGTTCTCAATCATTAACGTGCACTAATACAACTATCATGTCAAAATTTGGAAAATTTTAGGAGTCATTTGACCTTTTTAAGACATTTAAGTGGTGTTCTCACCATTTAATGACAGTAATTTAAATTTGAACTGCGTGTACATGGAACAGTTAACCATAATAGTATGAAAAACATATTTGTGTACTTGTGTGTGAGGTAATTCCACGTGCAGTAAATTGCAAGGAATTTTCAAACATATTGGTGTCACGGCTTGGACACAAAGCATCGAGTGCCATGGTATTTAAATTCCAAAAAATTCAAAAATGATCAGAAATACGTGAAACCTTGCTTGACATAATTGCATGGCACCAAGATGGTGTGTTAAAAAAATTGGCCTTATTGACAAAACTTTGGATACACACCCCTCACAAATGGGAGCAACTCATTAGAAGTCTTATAGTTTCGAGAGGGCACAGTGCATGTTTGATGACGAACCGGCAATAGTTTCTTCTTATGGCCTTCAAAAAAATTCTATAGTTAATGTGCACTAATACAACGGTCATGTCAAAATTTGGAAAATTTTAGGGGTCAATTGACCTTTTTAAGACATATAAGTGTTTTTCTAGCCATTTAATGACCGTAATTCAAATTTGAACGATATGTAGATGCAACAACTAACCATAACGGTTTGAAAAATCATATTTGTGTACTTGTGTGCAAGTTAATTCCATGTACAACAAATTAGAAGGAATTTTCAAACATATTGGTGCCATGGCTTGGAAACAAAGCATCGAGCGCCATGGCATTTTAATTCCAAAAAAATTAAAAAATGATCATAAATACATGAAACCTCGCTTGATGTAACGGCATGGCACCAAGATGGTGTGGTAAAAAATTTGGCCTGTTTGACGAAACTTTGGACGCACACCCCTCACAAACCGGAGCAACTCAATAAAAGTCTCGTGGTTCTAGGAGGACGCAATGCATGTTTGATGACGAACCGGCGGTAGCTTTGTCTTATGGCCTTCAAAAAATTTCTACAGTTAACATGCACTAATACAAGTCTCATGTCAAAATTTGGAAAATTTCAGGGTTCAATTGATCTTTTTTAAGACATTTAAGTGATTTACTAGCCATTTAGTTACCGCCATTCAAAGTTGAACTAGATGTACATGCAGCAGCTAACCATAACGGTTTGAATATTCATATTTGTATACTTCTGTGTGAGGTAATTCCATGTGCAGTAAATTGGAAGGAAATTTCAAACATATTGGTGTCACGGCTTGGACCCAAAGCATCGAGTGCCATGGCATTTAAATTCCAAATAATTCAAAAATGATCAGAAATACATGAAGCCTTGCTTGACATAATGGCATGGCACCAAGATGGTCTGGTAAAAAATTGGCCTTATTGACGAAACTTTGGACACACACCCCTCACAAACCGGAGCAACTCACTAGAAGGCTCGTAGTTATGAGTGGGGATAGTGCATGTTTGATGAAGAACCGGCTATAGTTTCCTCTTATAGCCTTCAAAAAATTTCTATAGTTGATGTGCACTAATACAACTGTCATGTCAAAATTTGGAAAAAATTTAGGGTCCATTTGACCTATTTAAGACATGTGTTTTCTAGCCATTTAATAACCGTAATTCAAATTTGAACGATATGTAGATGCAACACCTACCTAACCATAACGGTTTGAAAAATCATATTTGTGTACTCGTCTGCAAGTTAATTCCATGTGCAGTAAGTTGGAAGGAATTTTCAAACATATTGGTGTCACGGCTTGGGCACAAAGCATCGAGTGCCATGGCATTTTAGCTCCAAAAAATTCAAAAATGATCATAAATACATGAAACCATGCTTGACGTAATGGCATGGCACCAAGATGGTGTGGTAAAAAAATTGGCATGTTTGACAAAACTTTGGACACACACCCCTCAGAAACCGGAGCAACTCGCTAGAAGGCTCGTGGTTCAGGGAGGGCACAATGCATGTTTGACGACGAACCGGAGGTAGCTTTGTCTTATGGCCTTCAGAAAATTTCTACAGTTAACATGCACTAATACAATTGTCATGTCTAAATTTGGAAAACTTCAGGGGTCATTTGACCTTTTTCAGAAATTTAAGTGATTCACTAGCCATTTAGTTACTGTCATTGAAATTTGATCTACATGTACATGCAACAGCTAACCCGAACAGTTTGAAAAGCCATATTTGTATACTTCTGTGCGAGTTAATTCCATGTGCAGTAAATTGGAAGGAGTTTTCAAACATATTGGGATTCCACGGCTTGGACACAAAGCATCGAGTTCCATGGCATTTAAATTCCAAGAAAATCAAAAAATATCAAAAATACATGAAACCTTGCTTGACGTAATGGCATGACACCAAGATGGCGTGGTAGAAAATTGGCCTGTTTGACAAAAATTTGGACACACACCCCTCACAAACTGGAGCAACTCACTAGAAGGCTCTTGGTTCCAAGAGGGCACAATGCATGTTTGATGACGAACTGGCGATAGCTTCCACTTATGGCCTTCAAACTTTTCTATCGTTAACGTGCACTAATACAGCTGTCATGTCAAAATTTTGAAACTTTCAAGGGTCATTTGACCTTTTTAAGACATTTAAGTGGTGTTCTCACCATTTAGTGACTTTAATTCAAATTTGAACTGCATGTACATGGAACAACTAACCATAATAGTTTGAAAAAATCATATTTGTGTACTTGTGTGTGAGGTAATTCCACGTGCAGTAAATTGCAAGGAATTTTCAAACATATTGGTGTCACGGCTTGGACACAAACCATCGAGTGCCATGGCATTTAAATTCGAAAATGGTGTGGTATAAAAATGGCCTTATTGATGAAACTTCTCACACACACCCCTCACAAACCGGAGCAACTTAATAGAAGGCTCGTAGTTCCGAGTGGGGATAGTGCACGTTTGATGACAAACCGGCGATAGTTTCTTCGTATGGCCTTCAAAAAAATTCTATAGTTAATGTGCACTAATACAACTGTCAAGTCAAAATTTGGAAAAATTTAGGGGTCATTTGACCTTTTAAGACATATAAGTGATTTTCCAGCCATTTAATGACCGTAATTCAAATTTGAACGATATGTAGATGCAACAACTAACCATAACGGTTTGGAAAATCTATTTGTGTACTTGTGTGCGAGCGAGTTAATTCCATGTACAGTAAATTGGAAGGAATTTTCAAACATATTGGTGCCACGGCTTGGACACAATGCATCGAGTGCCATGGCATTTTAATTCCAAAAAATTAAAAAATGATCATAAATACATGAAACATCGCTTGATGTAATGGCATGGCACCAAGATGGTGTGGTATAAAATTTGGCCTGTTTGACGAAACTTTGGATGCACACCCCTCACAAACCGGAGCAACTCACTCGAAAGCTCGTGGTTCCGGGAGGGCACAATGCATGTTTGATGACGAACCGGCGGTAGCTTTGTCTTATGGCCTTCAAAAAAATTATATACTTAATGTGCACTAATACAACTGTCATGTCAAAATTTTGAAAATTTTAGGGGCCATTTGACCTATTTAAGACATATAAGTGATTTTCTAGCCATTTAATGACCGTAATTCAAATTTGAACTATATGTAGATGCAACAGCTAGTAACCATAAGGGTTTGAAAAATCATATTTGTGTACTTGTGTGCCAATTAATACCATGTGCAGTAAATAGGAAAGAATTTTCAAACATATTGGTGTCACGGCTTGGACACAAAGCATCGAGTGCCATGGCATTTTAATTCCAAAAAATTCAAAAATGATCATAAATACATGAAACCATGCTTGACGTAATGGCATGGCACCAAGATGGTGCGGTAAAAAAATGGCATGTTTGAAAAAACTTTGGACACACAACCCTCACAAACCGGAGCAACTCACTAGAAGGCTCGTGGTTCAGGGAGGGCACAGTGCATGTTTGACGACGAACCGGTGGTAGCTTTTTCTTATGGCCTTCAGAAAATTTCTACAGTTAACATGCACTAATACAACTGTCATGTCTACAGTTGGAAAACTTCAGGGGTAATTTGACCTTTTTTAAGAAATTTAAGTGATTCACTAGCCATTTAGTTACTGTCATTCAAATTTGAACTACATGTACATGCAACAGCTAACCCTAACAGTTTGAAAAGTCATATTTGTATACTTCTGTGCGAGTTAGTTCCATGTGCAGTAAATTGGAAGGAGTTTTCAAACATATTGGGGTTCCACGGCTTGCAAACAAAGCATCGAGTTCCATGGCATTTAAATTCCAAGAAAATCAAAAAATATCAAAAATACATGAAACCTTTCTTGACGTAATGGCATGACACCAAGATGGTGTGGTAGAAAATTTGGAGACACACCCCTCACAAACCGGAGCAATTCACTAGAAGGCTCTTGGTTCCAAGAGGGCACAATGCATGTTTGATGATGAACTGGCGATAGCTTCCTCTTATGGCCTTCAAACTTTTCCTATCATTAAGGTGCACTAATACAACTGCCATGTCAAAATTTTGAACTTTCAAGGGTCATTTGACCTTTTTAAGACATTTAAGTGGTGTTCTCACAATTTATTGACTATAATTCAAATTTGAACTGCATGTACATGGAACAACTAACCATAATAGTTTGAAAAATCATATTTGTGTACTTGTGTGTGAGGTAATTCAACGTGCAGTAAATTGCATGGAATTTTCAAACATATTGGTGTCACAGCTTGGACACAAAGCATCGAGTGCCATGGCATTTAAATTCCAAAAAATTCAAAAATGATTAGAAATACATGAAACCTTGCTTGACATAATGGCATGGCACCAAGAAGGTGTGGTGAAAAAATGGCCTTATTGATGAAACTTTGGACACACACCCCTCAGAAACCGGAGCAACTCACTAGAAGGCTCGTAGTTTCGAGTTGGGATAGTGCATATTTGATGACGAACCGGCGATAGTTTCTTCTTATGGCCTTAAAAAAATTCTATAGTTAATGTGCACTAATACAACTGTCATGTCAAAATTTGGAAAATTTTAGGCGTCGTTTGACCTTTTTAAGACATATAAGTGATTTTCTAGCCATTTAATGACCGTAATTCAAATTTGAACGATATGTAGATGCAACAACTAACTATAATGGTTTGAAAAATCTATTTGTGTACTTGTGTGCGAGTTAATTCCATGTACAGTAAATTGGAAGGAATTTTCAAACATATTGGTGCCACGGCTTGGACACAAAGCATCGAGTGCCATGGCATTTTAATTCCAAAAAAATAAAAAATGATCATAAATACATGAAACATCGCTTGATGTAATGGCATGGCACCAAGATGGTGTGGTAAAAATTTTGGCCTGTTTGACGAAACTTTGGATGCACACCCCTCACAAACCGGAGCAACTCACTAGAAGGCTCGTGGTTCCGAGAGGGCACAATGCATGTTTGATGACGAACCGGCGGTAGCTTTGTCTTATGGCCTTCGAAAAAATTCTACAATTAACGTGTACTAATACAACTGTCATGTCAAAATTTGGTAAATTTCAGGGTTCAATTGACATTTTTTAAGACATTTAAGTTATTTACTAATCATTTAGTTACCGTCATTCAAATTTGAACTACATGTACATGCAACAACTAACCATAACGGTTTGAAAATCCATATTTGTATACATGTGTGCGAGTTAATTCCATGTGTAGTAAATTGGAAGGAATTTTCAAACATATTAGGGTGTCACGGCTTGGACACAAAGCATCGAGTGCCATGGCGTTTAAATTCCAAGAAATTCAAAAAATATCAAAGATACATGAAACCTTGGTTAACATAATGGCAGGACACCAAGATGGTGTGGTAGAAAATTGGCCTGTTTGACAAAAATTTGGACACACACCCCTCACAAGCCGAAGCAACTCACTAGAAGGCTCGTGGTTCCAACAGGGCACAATGCATGTTTGATGAAGAACCGGCGATAGCTTCCTCTTATGGCCTGCAAGCTTTTTCTATTGTTAACGCGCGCTAATACAACTGTCATGTCAAAATTTGCAAAATTTCAGGGGTCATTTGACCTTTTTAAGACATTTAAATGGTGTTCTGGCCATTTGGTGACCGTAATTCTAATATGAACTGCATGTATATGGAACAGCTAACCATTACGGTTTGAAAAATCATATATGTGTACAATAGTGTGTGAGCTAATTCCATGTGCAGTAAATTGGAAGGAAATTTCAAACATATTGGTGTCATGGCTTGGACACAAAGCATCGAGTGCCATGGCATTTAAATTCCAAATAATTCAAAAATGATCAGAAATACATGAAGCCTTGCTTGACATAATTGCATGGCACCAAGATGGTCTGGTATAAAAATTGGCCTTATTGATGAAACTTTGGACACACACCCCTCACAAACCGGAGCAACTCACTAGAAGGCTCGTAGTTCCAAGTGGGGATAGTGCATGTTTGATGACGAACCAGCGATAGTTTCCTCTTATGGCCTTCAAAAAATTTCTATACTTAATGTGCAATAATACAACTATCATGTCAAAATTTTGAAAATTTTAGGGGCCATTTGACCTATTTAAGACATATAAGTGATTTTCTAGCCATTTAATGACCGTAATTCAAATTTGAACTATATGTAGATGCAACAGCTAGCTAACCATAAGGGTTTGAAAAATCATATTTGTGTACTTGTGTGCCAGTTAATTCCATGTGCAGTAAATAGGAAAGAATTTTCAAACATATTGGTGTCACGGCTTGAACACAAAGCATCGAGTGCCATGGCATTTTAATTCCAAAAAATTCAAAAATGATCATAAATACATGAAACCATGCTTGACGTAATGGCATGGCACCAAGATGGTGTGGTAAAAAAATTGGCATGTTTGACAAAACTTTGGACACACACCCCTCACAAACCGGAGCAACTCACTAGAAGGCTCGTGGTTCAGGGAGGGCACGGTGCATGTTTGACGACGAACCGGTGGTAGCTTTGTCTTATGGCCTTCAGAAAATTTCTACAGTTAACATGCACTAATACAACTGTCATGTCTACAGTTGGAAAACTTCAGGGGTCATTTGACCTTTTTTAAGAAATTTAAGTGATTCACTAGCCATTTAGTTACCGTCATTCAAATTTGAACTACATGTACATGCAACAGCTAACCCTAACAGTTTGAAAAGTCATATTTGTATACTTCTGTGCGAGTTAATTCCATGTGCAGTAAATTGGAAGGAGTTTTCAAACATATTGGGGTTCCACGGCTTGCAAACAAAGCATCGAGTTCCATGGCATTTAAATTCCAAGAAAATCAAAAAATATCAAAAATACATGAAACCTTGCTTGACGTAATGGCATGACACCAAGATGGTGTGGTAGAAAATTTGGAGACACACCCCTCACAAACCGGAGCAATTCACTAGAAGGCTCTTGGTTCCAAGAGGGCACAATGCATGTTTGATGATGAACTGGCGATAGCTTCCTCTTATGGCGTTCAAACTTTTCCTATCATTAAGGTGCACTAATACAACTGCCATGTCAAAATTTTGAAACTTTCAAGGGTCATTTGACCTTTTTAAGACATTTAAGTGGTGTTCTCACAATTTAATGACTATAATTCAAATTTGAACTGCATGTACATGGAACAACTAACCATAATAGTTTGAAAAATCATATTTGTGTACTTGTGTGTGAGGTAATTCCACGTGCAGTAAATTGCATGGAATTTTCAAACATATTGTTGTCACAGCTTGGACACAAAGCATCGAGTGCCATGGCATTTAAATTCCAAAAAATTCAAAAATGATCGGAAATACATGAAACCTTGCTTGACATAATGGCATGGCACCAAGATGGTGTGGTGAAAAAATGGCCTTATTGATGAAACTTTGGACACACACCCCTCACAAACCGGAGCAACTCACTAGAAGGCTCATAGTTCCAAGTGGGGATAGTGCATGTTTGATGACGAACCGGCGATAGTTTCCTCTTATGGCCTTCAAAAAATTTCTATACTTAATGTGCACTAATACAACTGTCATGTCAAAATTTGGAAAATTTTAGGGGCCATTTGACCTATTTAAGACAGATAAGTGATTTTGTAGCCATTTAATGACCGTAATTCAAATTTGAACTATATGTAGATGCAACAGCTAGCTAACCATAAGGGTTTGAAAAATCATATTTGTGTACTTGTGTGCCAGTTAATTCCATGTGCAGTAAATTGGAAGGAATTTTCAAATATATTGGTGTCACGGCTTGGACACAAAGCATCGAGTGCCATGGCATTTTAATTCCAAAAAATTCAAAAATGATCATAAATACATGAAACCATGCTTGACGTAATGGCATGGCACCAAGATGGTGTGGTAAAAAATTGGCATGTTTGACAAAACTTTGGACACACACCCCTCACAAACCGGAGCAACTCACTAGAAGGCTCGTGGTTCAGGGAGGGCACAATGCATGTTTGACGACAAACCGATGGTAGCTTTGTCTTATGGCCTTCAGAAAATTTCTACTATTAACATGCACTAATACAACTGTCATGTCTAAATTTGGAAAACTTCAGGGGTCATTTGATCTTTTTCAAGAAATTTAAGTGATTCACTAGCCATTTAGTTACCGTCATTCAAATTTGAACTACATGTACATGCAACAGCTATCCCTAACAGTTTGAAAAGTCATATTTGTATACTTCTGTGCGAGTTAATTCCATGTGCAGTAAATTGGAAGGATTTTTCGAACATATTGGGGTTCCACGGCTTGGACACAAAGCATCGAGTTCCATGGCATTTAAATTCCAAGAAAATCAAAAAATATCAAAAATACATGAAACCTTGCTTGACGTAATGGCATGACACCAAGATGGCGTGGTAGAAAATTGGCCTGTTTGACAAAAATTTGGACACACACCCCTCACAAACTAGAGCAACTCACTAGAAGGCTCGTGGTTCCAAGAGGGCACAATGCATGTTTGATGACGAACTGCCGATAGCTTCCTCTTATGGCCTTCAAACTTTTCTATCGTTAACGTGCACTAATACAATTGTCATGTCAAAATTTTGAGACTTTCAAGGGTCATTTAACCTTTTTAAGACATTTAAGTGGTTTTCTCACCATTTAGTGACTGTAATTCAAATTTGAACTGCATGTACATGGAACAACTAACCATAATAGTTTGAAAAATCATATTTTTGTACTTGTGTGTGAGGTAATTCCACGTGTAGTAAATTGGAAGGAATTTTCAAACATATTGGTGTCACAGCTTGGACACAAAGCATCGAGTGCCATGGCATTTAAATTCCAAAAAATTAATAAATGATCGGAAATACATGAAACCTTGCTTGACATAATGGCATGGCACAAAGATGCTGTGGTAAAAAATGGCCTTATTGATGAAACTTTGGACACACACACCTCACAGACTAGAGCAACTCACTAGAAGGCTCGTAGTTTCGAGTGGGGATAGTGCATATTTGATGACGAACCGGCGATAGTTTCTTCTTATGGCCTTCAAAAAATTTCTATACTTAATGTGCACTAATACAACTGTCATGTCAAAATTTGGAAAATTTTAGGCGTCATTTGTCCTTTTTGAGACATATAAGTGTTTTCTAGCCATTTAATGACCGTAATTCAAATTCGAACGATATGTAGATGCAACAACTGACCATAACAGTTTGAAAATCATATTTGTGTACTTGTGTGCGAGTTAATTCCATGTGCAGTAAATTGGAAGGAATTTTCAAACATATTGGTGTCACGGCTTGGACACAAAGCATCTAGTGCCATGGCATTTTAATTCCATAAAATTAAAAAAAGATCATAAATACATGAAACCTCGCTGGATGTAATGGCATGGCACCAAGATGGTTTGGTACCAAAATTGGCCTGTTTGACGAAACTTTGCACGCACACCCCTCAAAAACCGGAGCAACTCACTAGAAGGCTCGTGGTTCCAGGACGGCACAATGCATGTTTGACGACGAACCAGCGGTAGCTTTGTCATATGGCCTTCAAAAAATTTCTACAGTTAACGTGCACTAATACAACTGTCATGCCAAAATTTGGAAAATTTCAGGGTTCAATTGACCTTTTTAAGACATTTAAGTGATTTACTAGCCATTCAGTTACTGTCATTCAAATTTGAACTACATGTACATGCAACAGCTAACCATAATGGTTTGAAAAGTCATATTTGTATACTTGTGTGCGAGTTAATTCCATGTGCAGTAAATTGGAAGGAATTTTCAAACATATTAGGGTGTCACGGCTTGGACACAAAGCATCGAGTGCCATGGCGTTTAAATTCCAAGAAACTCAAAAAATATCAAAAATACATGAAACCTTGCTTGACATAATGGCATGACACCAAGGTGGTATGGTAGAAAATTGGCCTGTTTGACGAAAATTTGGACACACACCCCTCACAAACCGGAGCAACTCACTAGAAGGCTCGTGGTTCCAAGAGGGCACAATGCATGTTTGATGACGAACCGGCGATAGCTTCCTCTTATGGCCTTCAAGCTTTTTCTATTGTTAACATGCGCTACTACAACTGTCATGTCAAAATTTGGAAAATTTCAGGGGGTAATTTGACCTTTTTAAGACATTCAAATGGTGTTCTGGCCATTTAGTGACCGTTGTTCAAATTTGAACTGCATGTACATGGAACAGCTAACCATAATGGTTTGAAAATCATATTTGTGTAATAGTGTGTGAGTTAGTTCCATGTGCAGTAAATTGGAAGGAAATTTCAAACATATTGGTGTCACGGCTTGGACACAAAGCATCGAGTGCCATGGCATTTAAATTCCAAATTTTTCAAAAATGATCAGAAATACATGAAGCCTTGCTTGACATAATGGCATGGCACCAAGATGGTGTGGTAAAAAATTGGCCTTATTGACAAAACTTTGGACACACACCCCTCACAAACCGGAGCAACTCACTATAAGGCTTGTAGTTCCGAGAGGGGATAGTGCGTGTTTGATGAAGAACCAACAATAGTTTCCTCTTATAGCCTGCAAAAAATTTCTATAGTTAATGTGCACTAATACAACTGTCATGTCAAAATTTGGAAAAATTTAGGGGCCATTTGACCTATTTAAAACATATAAGTGATTTTCTAGCCATTTAATGACCCTAATTCAAATTTAAACTATATGTAGATGCAACACTTAACTAACCATAATGGTTTGAAAAATCAAATTTGTGTACTTGTGGACGAGTTAATTCCATGTGCAGTAAATTGGAAGGAATTTTCAAACATATTGGGTCACGGCTTGGACACAATGCATCGAGTGCCATGGCATTTTAATTCCAAAAAATTGAAAAATGATCATAAATACATGAAACCATGCTTGACGTAATGGCATGGCACCAAGATGGTGTGGTAAAAAAATTGGCATGTTTGACAAAACTTATGACACACACCCCTCACAAACCGGAGCAACTCACTAGAAGGCTCGTGGTTCAGGGATGGCACAATGCATAGTTGACGACGAACCGGAGGTAGCTTTGTCTTATGGCCTTCAGAAAATTTCTACAATTAACGTGCACTAATACAACTGTCATGTCTAAATTTGGAAAATTTCAAGGGTCATTTGACGTTTTTTAAGACATTTAAGTGATTCACTAGCCATTTAGTTACCGACATTCAAATTTGAACTACATGTACATGCAACAGCTAACCATGACGGTTTGAAAAGTCATATTTGTATACTTGTGTGGGAGTTAATTCCATGTGCAGTAAACTGGAAGGAATTTTCAAACATAGTGGGGTGTCACGGCTTGGACACAATGCATCGAGTGGCAATGCATTTAAATTCCAAGAAATTCAAAAATAGGAAAAATACATGAAACCTTGCTTGACGTAATGGCATGACACCAAGATGGTGTCGTAGAAAATTGGCCTGTTTGACGAAAATTTGGACACACACCTCTCACAAACCGGAGGAATTTACTAGAAGGCTCGTGGTTCCAAGAGAGCACAATGCATGTTTGATGACGAACAAGTGATAGCTTTCTCTTATTGGCTTCAATCTTTTTCTATCATTAACGTGCACTAATACAACTGTCATGTCAAAATTTGGAAAATTTCAGGGGTCATTTGACCTTTTTAAGACAATTAAATGGTGTTCTAGCCATTTAATGGCTGTAATTCAAATTTGAACTCCATATACATGGAACAGCTAGCCATAACGGTTTGAAAAATCATATTTGTGTACTTATTTGTAAGTTAATTTCATGTGAAGTCAATTGGAAGGAATTTTCAAACATATTGGTGTCACGGCTTGGACACAAAGCATCGAGTGTCATGGCAATTAAATTCAAAAAAATTCAAAAATGATCAGAAATACATGAAATCTTGCTTTACATATTGGCATGGCACCAAGATGGTGTGGTAAAAAATTGGCCTTATTGACGAAACTTTGGACACACACCCTTCACAAACCGGAGCAACTCACTAGAAGGCCCGTAGTTCCGGGAGGGCACAGGGCATGTTTGATGATGAACCGGCGATAGTTTCCTCCTATGGGCTTCAAAACATTTCTATAGTTAATGTGCATTAATACAGATGCCATGTCAAAATTTGGAAGATTTTAGGGGTCATTTCACTTTTTTGGACATATAAGTGCTTTTCCAGCCATTTAATGATCGTAATTCAAATTTGAACTATATGTAGATGCAACAGCTTACCATAACGGTTTGAAAAATCATATTTGTGTACTTGTGTTCGAGTTAATTCCATGTGCAATAAATTGGAAGGAATTTTCAAACATATTGGTGTCACGGCTTGGAGACAAAGCATCGAGTGCCATGGCATTTTAATTCCAAAAAATTCAAAAATGATTATAAATACATGAAACCTTGCTTGACGTAATGGCATGGCACCAAGATGGTGTGTTAAAAAAATATGCTTGTTTCATGAAACTTTCAACACACATCCCTCACAAACTGGAGCAACTCACTAGAAGGCTCGTGGTTCCGGGAGGGCACAATGCATGTTTGATAAAGAACTGGCGGTAGCTTTGTCTTATGGCCTTCAAAAAAATTCTACAGTTAATGTGCACTAGTATAACTGTCATGTCAAAATTTGGAAAATTTCAGGGGTCATTTGACCTTCTTTAAGACATTTAAGTGATTTACTAGCCGTTCAATTACCGTCATTCAAATTTGAACTACATGTACATGCAACAGCTAACCATAACGGTTTGAGAAGTCATATTTGTATACTTGTGTGCGGGTTAATTCCATGTGTAGTAAATTGGAAGGATTTTTCAAACATATTGGGGTGTCACGACTTGGACACACAACATCGAGTGTTGTGGCATTTAAGTTCCAAGAAATTCAAAAAATATCAAAAATACATGAAACCTTGCTTGACGTAATGGCATGACACCAAGATAGTGTGGTAGAAAATTGGCATGTTTGATGAAAATTTGGACACGCACCCCACACAAATCGGAGCAACTCACTAGAAGGCTCGTGGTTCCAAGAGGGCACAATGCATGTTTGATGACGAACCAGCGATAGCTTCCTCTTATGGCCTTCAAACTTTTTCTATCGTTAACGTGCACTAATACAATTGTCATGTCAAAATTTGGAAAATTCCAGGGGTCATTTTACCTTTTTGAGATATTTAAGTGGTGTTCTGGCCATTTAATGACTGTAATTCAAATTTGAACTACATGTACATGGATTAGCTTACCAAACACTACAAAAAAAGACACATCCATGACATTTTGGGCCGGAAAAAAAATCTGTCATGCTTATGACACATCTATTACGATAATTGTGACAAAACCTGATATCATCATAGATGTGGTGGGGTCCTACTTCTATGAGAGAAAATGGGCTTTTCGTTCTGGGCGGGCTGGAGACGCAGCTATATGACATTCTTTGGGCCGTCCATGATGGAAAAAACCGTGGTAGAAGCGAGGGCAAGGAAAATATCGGGGAGTTCCCGGTTGCAGTGGGTGGTCGGGGCCGAGCGATGCACGGAGGTTTGCGCGTTTCTCTTGTACACATATGCGCGTGTGTGCGAGGCGTTGAACTCTAACTGAACCCGAGCGAGGCATTGGGCTCTAACTGAACCCGAGCGATTGCACTAGCTATGTTACTGAACCCCGATCGGTCCCTTGCTATTAACTGAACCCGATGATTCCTTCGCTACTACTGCTAACTGAAGCCGATCGACGCTGCCTCTTGATGAACAGTGAGCGTTGTTGGGGGTGGAGGAACAGTTCCCGGTGGGGGGAGATGAACAGGACCCCGTGGTAGTAGAGGTCGTTGCCGCTGGATGAACATGACCCCGATCGAGCCAGTTGGGGGTGGATGAACAGGACCCCGTGGAGGGCTGGATGAACAGGACCCCGTCGAGGGCTGGTTGAACAGTAGCCGGTGGAGGGCTGGATGAACAGTATCCCGTGGAGGGGTGGTTGAACAGGACCACATGGAGGAGCGGTGGAGGCTGGATGAACAGGAGCCCGTGGATGAAAAGTGGCTGCTGAAGGCGGGAGGGGAGACGCCATGGATGAACAGTCACAGGTGGAGGCTGGAGGAGGTCGACGGTGAATGAACAGTAGCTCTTGGAGGCAGTCAATGGTGGAGATGAATAGTATCCCATGGAGTCCCGTTTTGCGGTACGCCACACCCCTCCCGATGAACAGGACCCCCGTTTTGACCGTAGCACTCCAACACAAGTCCGTTTCCTCCGTTTTGTGGTACGCCACACCCCTCCCGATCAACAGGACCCCGTTTCGACCATAGGACGTCCAAGAGAAGTCTGTTTCCTCCGTTTTGCGGTATGCCAGACCCCTCCCGATGAACAAGATCCCGTTTCGACCGTGGCCGGTCGAACACAAGGCCGTTTCCTCTATTTTACGGTACGCCAGGCCTCGTTTCGATCGGTTGTTCCGTCCAAGCCGGTTGGCTCCCAATGAACACGATGACGCAGTTTCTTCGTTCCGACCCAGCCATGTACACGAGCCCTGGCCGTACGTATGCGCGAGTAGGCGTTCTAGACCCCGCCCGTATGTACGTACGTGGCTGTATTTACTTTCTTGCACCCTGGTTGTACGTATGTGTACACGATATTAATGGGACTGCGTGACATGCTACGTGCACACCTCTACTACGACACGTGCGCGCTTATACTACGACACGTGCCCTTCCTTACACGGCCACGGTTCGTCGCTGCACCCTGCAGACTGACCGATCGTATGTACGTACACGTTCGCGGCCAGAATGACAACGCTACGTACGCTTCGACCAGGTGGGTCCCGACTGTCAGGCACTTCCTTGCGTGTTGATACGTCTCCAACGTATCTATAATTTATGAAGTATTCATGCTATTATATTATCCATCTTGGATGTTTAATGGGCTTTAGTATGCACTTTTATATTATTTTTGGGACTAACCTATTAACCCAGAGCCCAGTGCGAGTTTCTGTTTTTCCCTTGTTTCAGTGTTTCGCAGAAAAGGAATATCAAACGGAGTCCAAACGGAATGAAACCTTCGGGAAAGTTATTTTTGGAACGGAAGCAATCCAGGGGACTTGGAGTGCACGTCAGGGAATCAACGAGGAGGGCACGAGGCAGGGGCGCGCCCACCCCCCTAGGCGCGCCCTCCACCCTCGTGGGCCCCTCGTGGATCCCCTGACGTATTTCTTCCGCCTATATATATATATCCATATACCCTAAAACCTTCGGGGAACAGAATAGATCAGGAGTTCCGCCGCCGCAAGCCTCTATAGCCACCAAAAACCAATCGGGACCCTGTTCCGGCACCCTGCCGGAGGGGGGATCCCTCACCGGTGGCCATCTTCATAATCCCAGCGCTCTCCATGACGAGGAGGGAGTAGTTCACCCTCGGGATTGAGGTTATGTACCAGTAGCTATGTGTTTGATCTCTCTCTCTCTCGTGTTCTTGATTTGGCACGATCTTGATGTATCGCGAGCTTTGCTATTATAGTTGGATCTTATGATGTTTCTCCCCCTCTACTCTCTTGTAATGGATTGAGTTTTCCCTTTGGAGTTATCTTATCGGATTGAGTCTTTAATGATTTGAGAACACTTGATGTATGTCTTGCGTGGGATAACCGTGGTGACAATGGGTTATTCTATTGATTCACTTGATGTATGTTTTGGTGATCAACTTGCGGGTTCCGCCCATGAACCTATGCATAGGGGTTGGCACACGTTTTCGTCTTGACTCTCCGGTAGAAACTTTGGGGCACTCTTTGAAGTACTTTGTGTTGGTTGAATGGATGAATTTGAGATTGTGTGATGCATATCGTATAATCATACCCACGGATACTTGAGGTGACATTGGAGTATCTAGGTGAGATTAGGGTTTTGGTTGATGTGTGTCTTAAGGTGTTATTTTACTACGAACTCTAGGGCTGTTTGTGACACTTATAGGAATAGCCCAATGGATTGATCGGAAAGAATAACTTTGAGGTGGTTTCGTACCCTACCATAATCTCTTCGTTTGTTCTCCGCTATTAGTGACTTTGGAGTGACTCTTTGTTGCATGTTAAGGGATATTTATATGATCCAATTATGTTATTATTGTTGAGAGAACTTGCACTAGTGAAAGTATGAACCCTAGGTCTTGTTTCATAGCATTGCAATACCGTTTACGCTCACTTTTATCATTAGTTACCTTGCTGTTTTTATATTTTCACATTACAAAAACCTATATCTACCATCCATATTGCACTTGTATCACCATCTCTTCACCGAACTAGTGCACCTATACAATTTACTATTGTATTGGGTGTGTTGGGGACACAAGAGACTCTTTGTTATTTGGTTGCAGGGTTGCTTGAGAGAGACCATCTTCATCCTACGCCTCCCATGGATTGATAAACCTTAGGTCATCCACTTGAGGGAATTTTCTACTGTCCTACAAACCTCTGCACTTGGAGGCCCAACAACGGCTACAAGAAGAAGGTTGCGTAGTAGACATCAAGCAATTTCTGGCGCCGTTGCCGGGGAGGCTAGGTAAGCAGCACTCACACCCCGTCAACTAAGCAGTTTCTGGCGCCGTTGCCGGGGAGGTGAGTGCTTGAAGGTATATCTTTAGATCTTGCAATCAAATCTTTTTGTTTCTTGTTTTATCACTAGTTTATTCTATAATAGAAAATTACAAAAAAATGGAATTGAGGGTACCTCATATGCTTCATCTTTTTAATATCTTTCATGAAAATAAGGATTCCGATAATTGTGCTCAATTGCTAGAGGAAGAATGCATTAGAATGTTTGGCACTAAATCTTTGAATGATGAGAATGATTGCAATGTTATTAGTATGAATTCTTTGAATACCCATGATGCTAATGATATGCAAAGCCACAAGCTTGGGGATGCTATGTTTGATGAAGATGATATGTTTAGTCCCCCAAGTTTTGATGAGAAAATTGATTATGATGAAAGCATGCCTCCTATCTATGATGATTATTGTGATGACACTTATGCTATAAAGAATAATGATAACCATGAAACTTGTCATCTTGATCTTAATTTTCAATCACATGATAGTTATTTTGTTGAGTTTGCTCCCACTACTATTGATGAGAAGAATTTTGCTTATGTGGAGAGTAGTAAAAATTCTATACTTGTAGATCATGAAAATAATGCTTTAGGTGCTGGTTATATTTTTGAATTCATTCATGATGCTACTGAAAATTATTATGAGGGAGGAATGTATGCTTGTAGGAATTGCAATAATATCAAGTTTCCTCTCTATGTGCTTAAAATCTTGAAGTTATGCTTGTTTTACGTTCCTATGCAAGTTGATTCTTGTTCCCATAAGTTGTTTGCACACAAAATCCCTATGCATAGGAAGTGGGTTAGACTTAAATGTTCTATTCATCTTCTTCATGATGCTCTCTTTATGTTTCAATTCTCATCTTTTATGTGAGCATCATTGAAATCATCATGCCTAGCTAGGGGCGTTAAACGTTAGCGCTTGTTGGGAGGCAACCCGATTTTATTTTAGTTTATTACTTTTTGGTTCTGTTTAGTAATAAATAATACATCTAGCTTCTGGTTAGATTTGTTTTCATGTTTTAATTAGTGTTTGTGCCAAGTAGAACCTTTGGGAAGACTCGGGTGAAGTCTTTATGATCATGCTGTAAAAAACAGAAACTTTAGCGATCACGAGATTAGCTTCAACTTTTTACTGGAGAGAGCTATTTAGTTGATTATTTTTGCAGATGATTACTAGACAAATTCCTCAGGTCCACCAATTTATTTTAGAATTTTTGGAGTTCCAGAAGTATACGTTTGATACAGATTACTACATACTGTTCTGTTTTTGACAGATTCTGTTTTCTATGTGTTGTTTGCTTATTTTGATGAATCTATGAGTAGTATCGGAGGGTATGAACCATATATAAGTTGGAATACAGTAGATATTACACCAATATGAATTTAGAATGAGTTCATTACAGTACCAAAAGTGGTGATTTATTTTCTTATACTAACGGAGCTTACGAATTTTCTGTTGAGTTTTGTGTTGTGAAGTTTTCAAGTTTTGGGTAAAGATTCGATGGATATGGAATAAGGAGTGGCAAGAGCCTAAGCTTGGGGATGCCCAAGGCACCCCAAGGTAATATTCAAGGACAACCAAGAGCCTAAGCTTGGGGATGCCCCGGATGGCCTCCCCTCTTTCGTCTTCATTCATCGGTAACTTTACTTGGAGCTATATTTTTATTCACCACATGATATATGTTTTGCTTGGAGCGTCATTTTATTTTCTTTTGTTTTGCTTGCTGTTTGAATAAAATATCAAGATCTGAAATTATTAAATGGGAGATTCTTCACATAGTTACATATTTATTCAACTACTCATTGATCTTGACTTATATCTTTTGGAGTAGTTTGTCATTTACTCATGTGCTTCACTTATATCCTATGAGTAAATGGTTGAATGATTTGAATGTCATAAATCTGAAATGATATATGTTTCATATGATTATCCCATGGGGAGTAATTCCTTCACATATAAGAAGTAGAGATGGTAAATTTATTGAAGGTTAGCAAACATTGTATTGGTCACTTGAGCAATTCACGAAAGAATATTGAAGGAAGAGAGATTTCACATATAAATATACTATCTTGGACATCTTCTATGATTGTGAGCCCCATTAATTATTTTCAAACGTGAGAAAATTAGTTGAAGTTGGACAAGGAAGACAACATAATGAGTTATGCTTGGGTATATTTGTATAGAAGTTATATTGTTATGGATCCTCTAACATGTGGTGCTTGCTATTTAGAATCCTTTGCTAGCCAAAATATCTGTACTAAGCGGGAATACTGCTTGTGCATCCAAATTCCTTGAACCAAGTTTCTTCCATGAGTGTCCACCATATCTACCTATATGCGGTATTTACCTGCCGTTCCAAGTAAATTTGCATGTGCCAAACTCTAAACCTTCAAATAATAATCTGTTTTGTATGCCCGAATCGCTCATGTAGCGACTAGGGGCTAGCAGTATCTTCCATGCTAGGTGGGTTATTCTCACGATGAGTGGACTCCGCTCATCATTCACGAGAAAATGGCTGGTAACTGGGATGCCTAGTCCCATGATCAAAAGATCGAAATCAAATAAAAAATAATTGCAAACAAAACTCCCCCAGGATTGATGTTAGTTGGAGGCACCCGTTGTTTCGGGCAAGCCATGGATTGATGATTGTTGGTGGAGGGGGAGTAAAATTCTTTACCTTTCTGTTTGGGAACCGCCTATAATGTATGTAGTATGGAAGATATTGGGAACTCTTGGTCGTTATGTTGACAATGAAAGCATACCTCTCAAAATTATTTTCATCTCTGTTTTTGCTTCGAGCTCTGGCACCTCTGCAAATCCCTGCTTCCCTCTGCGAAGGTCCTATCTTTTACTTTTATGCAAGAGTCAGTAGTATTCCTTCTCATTCCAACCTACTCTTTAGTTGGCAAGCATCATGTGATGGAAAGATCTAAGCATATATGGCCATTCAAATATACTTGAGCATGAATTATTACTGTTGACATTACCCTTGAGGTAAAAGGTTGGGAGGCGAAACATTAAGCCCCTATCTTTCTCTGTGTTCGATGAATACTATTTATTCTAAAAATATGCTTTGAGTGGTAGCAATCATGGAAGACTAAATGATAGTTGAGTATGTGAAGTTTGCTGAATCAAAGCTCGGACATAGACTCTTCCTGAAAATAAGATGAATTGTAATTGTTTGATGACTAATAACACGGTTTGTTAGTTTTCAAGAAATTTTATGATCTATACTTTAACATGTGAATAGTTTGTTACTTGGTCATGCAAAGTTCTATGAGTTGAGCTACTATTATGACATATAATGATGCTAGAAAAGGTGATTGAAATTATCATTGATCAAACTTATGCACCTGCTAGCATTCACACTTCATAAATTCTTTCTTTTATCATTTACCTACTCGCGGACGAGCAGGAATTAAGCTTGGGGATGCTGATACGTCTCCAACGTATCTATAATTTATGAAGTATTCATGCTATTATATTATCCATCTTGGATGTTTAATGGGCTTTACTATGCACTTTTATATTATTTTTGGGACTAACCTATTAACCCAGAGCCCAGTGCCAGTTTCTGTTTTTCCCTTGTTTCAGTGTTTCGCAGAAAAGGAATATCAAACGGAGTCCAAACGGAATGAAACCTTTGGGAAAGTTATTTTTGGAACGGAAGCAATCCAGGGGACTTGGAGTGCACGTCAGGGAATCAACGAGGAGGGCACGAGGCAGGGGGCGCGCCCACCCCCCTGGGCGCGCCTTCCACCCTTGTGGGCCCCTCGTGGCTCCCCTGACGTATTTCTTCCACCTATATATATCCATATACCCTAAAACCTTCGGGGAACAGAATAGATCAGGAGTTCCGCCGCCGCAAGCCTCTATAGCCACCAAAAACCAATCGGGACCCTGTTCCGGCACCCTGCCGGAGGGGGGATCCCTCACCGGTGGCCATCTTCATCATCCCGGCGCTCTCCATGACGAGGAGGGAGTAGTTCACCCTCGGGGTTGAGGGTATGTACCAGTAGCTTTGTGTTTGATCTCTCTCTCTCTCGTGTTCTTGATTTGGCACGATCTTGATGTATCGCGAGCTTTGCTATTATAGTTGGATCTTATGATGTTTCTCCCCCTCTACTCTCTTGTAATGGATTGAGTTTTCCCTTTGAAGTTATCTTATCGGATTGAGTCTTTAATGATTTGAGAACACTTGATGTATGTCTTGCGTGGGATAACCGTGGTGACAATGAGTTATTCTATTGATTCACTTGATGTATGTTTTGGTGATCAACTTGCGGGTTCCACCCATGAACCTATGCATAGGGGTTGGCACACGTTTTCGTCTTGACTCTCCGGTAGAAACTTTGGGGCACTCCTTGAAGTACTTTGTGTTGGTTGAATGGATGAATTTGAGATTGTGTGATGCATATCGTATAATCATACCCATGGATACTTGAGGTGACATTCGAGCATCTAGGTGACATTAGGGTTTTGGTTGATGTGTGTCTTAAGGTGTTATTTTACTACGAACTCTAGGGCTGTTTGTGACACTTATAGGAATAGCCCAATGGATTGATCGGAAAGAATAACTTTGAGGTGGTTTCGTACCATACCATAATCTCTTCGTTTGTTCTCCGCTATTAGTGACTTTGGAGTGACTCTTTGTTGCATGTTGAGGGATATTTATATGATCCAGTTATGTTATTATTCTTGAGAGAACTTGCACTAGTGGAAGTATGAACCCTAGGCCTTGTTTCCTAGCATTGCAATACTGTTTACGCTCACTTTTATCATTAGTTACCTTGCTGTTTTTATATTTTCACATTACAAAAAACCTATATCTACCATCCATATTGCACTTGTATCACCATCTCTTCGCCGGACTAGTGCACCTATACAATTTACTATTGTATTGGGTGTGTTGGGGACACAAGAGACTCTTTGTTATTTGGTTGCATGGTTGCTTGAGAGAGACCATCTTCATCCTACGCCTCCCACGGATTGATAAACCTTAGGTCATCAACTTGAGGGAAATTTGCTACTGTCCTACAAACCTCTGCACTTGGAGGCCCAACAACGTCTACAAGAAGAAGGTTGCATAGTAGACATCACGTGCGAAGATGTAGCTGGTGGGTCCCAGCAGTCAGGGGGAAACATTTTTTTCATGAAATACTGTGGCCCATCCGGTGGGTCCCTGCTGTCAGGTGGAGGAATCATTATTTTGCGCGTAATAAGGAGGCACTTCCGTGCTGCGGCCGTGGAACCAGCTGTCAGCCTCTACACATACAGTACTCTTCCGGTGGAAGTCATTCCTTGACCACATTGACCACGCCGCGCCGAGAGCACTAGGGCGGTGGCGACGGCGAGGCCTAGGAAGGGGACGACGCGGAGCCGGGGAAGACGCGACAGTGGATGCCCACGCGGAGAGGAGTACGAGGGTTCACTGGTTCGGCTATGGTGTGAGGCTGCCGTCGCCGCAGGGCCTGGCCAGCGGTGGGAGTAGTAGGGGGCGGTGAGGACTCCGCGGTAGCACAGCCGGCCACGGCAGGCAGGAGCAGGCCACACGACCGGTGCTGGTTTGGGCGGCTGGAGCAAGAAGACCAGAGGTTGAAGAAGCACTACGGCCGTTGGATGGACATCGTACGGTCACCGGAGCTAGAATCATTCATATTGACTAAGTTGACAAAGCCCTCCGTCCGCGTCAACTTATTAGGCCCACAAGTCAGCCTCCCACTATGATGGCTCCCAGCTAGCAGGGGGAGTATTCATTTTTTGTGTGCGTAATAAGGAGGCACTTCCTTGCGTGCGAAGATATAGTTGGTGGGTCCGAGCTGTCAGCGGGGGGGAACATTTTTTTTGCGAAGTACAGAGGCCCTTCTGGTGGGTCCCAACTGTCAGGTGGAGGAATCATTATTTTGCGCGTAATAAGGAGGCATTTCCTTGTGTGCGGCCGTGGACCCAGCTGTCAGCGTCTCCATGTAAAGTCCACTTCCGATGGATGTCGTTCGTTGACCACGTTGCCACGCCGCGCCGAGAGCACCAAGGCGGTGGACGACGGTGAGGCCTACGAAGGGAACGACACGGAGCCGGGGAAGACTCGGTAGTGGTTGCCCACGCGGTGGGGAGTACGAGGGTTTACTGGTTCGGCTGCCGTCGCCGGAAAATAACAGGAGGTGTGGGTGAGTAGAGGAATGGCCTGGCCAGCAATGGAGTAGGGTGGGGCGGTGCGGCCTGTGCGGCAGCACCGCCGGCCACGGGAGGCGGGAGTAGGCAGTCCCACCGGCGCTGGTTTGGGCGACTGGAGCAAGAAGATCAAATATTGAAGAAGCAGCACGGCCGTTGGATTAACATCCAACGGTCACTGCTGCTAGAATCGTTTGTGGACTAAGTTGACAAAGCCTTTCGTACACGTCAACCTAGTAGACCCACAAGTCAGCCTCCAATCTGTCCCAAACAGCATACAACCCAAAATTTCTAGCCAAATTCAAATTAATTTAAAAACTAAACCTACCTTAATTTAAATCCAATGGAATTTTACCTGCACAAAAACAATGAAATTTAAAATATCAGAATCCGAAAGAAAAAAGTATTTTGGAACTAATTGTCTGTTTGTTGTATTTTTTTCATTTTACAGCCCATTTATTATTACTTATAGCCCATTTCTTGTTACTTATAGCCCATTTTCTGGGCAAAAAGCATCCCTCCTCGTCTTGAAAGAGTTCCGGCCCAGCAGGACGTAGAAAAGCAAGTAGGCCTATGTTGGTTATTCTGCAAAAAACAAAATAGCTCGGCTAGCCATTTTCATAAAGGGAAAAAACAAACTGGGCTGGTCATGTGGTAAACATATTAAATAAAATCCTGGGCTAGACAGGCCACAACTCCCGCACAACCCAGTTGATACCCTTCTCCGTCCCGAAGAAACAAAATTACTGCGCGCTGATGGGTCCCTACTGTCATCCTCACCATGTATAGTCATCTCCTTATTCCTCTCGGTTGTTGACCATGTTGACAACACCGGAGGGCGGTGCTGCGGCGAGCGAACCAAGGCGGAGGACGATGGTGAGGCCTCGGACGGGAACGAACAAGAGCCGGGTAAGATGCACAGAGTTTTAGGGTGCGATGTGGCCACGATGCGTGCGCGGCAGCATAGCCAGCCATGGGAGGCGGGAGCAGGCGGTCCCGCCGGTGCTGGTTTGGCTTTGGCGGCTGGAGGAAGAAGAGACTGAAGAAACACGACAGATGTTGAATGTCAATCCAATGGTCAAGGTTGGCACAATCGTTTGTTGACTAAGCCGACACCAAGTAGCATATTTTTTATATATAGGAAGAAAAGAAAACTGGGCTCGTTCGTCTGATAACATTCCCGAAATTGCGACCGTTCGGTCTTGTGTCGCAACTAAAACTGTGAGGAAAATGCGTTTGTGTCCCGTCCTCCTCCCAGGGAACGTTCGCCACATAAGTGACTAGCACCCTTGGTTTTCAACCGAGAGGTCTTGGGTTCGAGTCCCAGGAACTCTCAATTTTGTCCTCCTTCCTTCCTCGCAAAAAAACAAAGAAAATCAAAGACTTGAGAAGGCGTACAGAACAAGCTTGTGTACCAGTAAAGAGACGTTGCTGAGTTTTAGAAAAAAGAGAGACGTGCTCCTGTAGCTGGTTCGAATCCAAACCTAGACTATGACTATATATGGTGCTATGCTACTCTGCAAGTAATGAAACTGACATTCCAACGTTCGCTTCTCCTCTTCTCTACTTACTCTACCTAGCATCAGAAGCTCTGGCCGCAGCAACCATGTCCGCTGGCTGCTCGTCCACCCACTCTTCAGCAGGCAACAACCAGATATGTGCCAAGTCGCCACCTGTACCATCGCATGTGGGTCTCATCACACCCCCGCCGGCACACACACCGCAGCCGGTTGCTCATCGCAACCCGCTGTCGATGGTGTGGTGCCACTGTTGCAAATCACGCAGTCATCCATCGCGTCTCAACCACAATCCTCAACCTAGGCTGAGTCTTCTACAAATGCCCGAATCATGGGGTAATAATATGTTTAAGTGTTGTTCTGCTGCTTTCAGTTGCTGATTTTTTTAATAGTTTGGTTGATGATCTTCCAATTTGATTCGTGCAGAAAAGGGAAGATTCGTGTGATTTGTATTTCTGGGAAGTTGCTGATGTGGGGGAATGCAACTACGCTAATTATTTGGTTAGCCGAGGAATCCTAATACCAGTAGGTTGGGGTGTTGGACAAGTAACTGAAGGAACGGCAGAAGAGGAAGATGCAGAGCGGAAGGTTAAAGATGAAGTTCCTCTGATCATGGCCAAGCAACAGCTGCTGAACGGCCTTGACTACAATGAGGGAAGAGCTTGTGAAGACAATGGGTAAAATTGATGTGCTCTGTAGGATGATTGTCGCTTTATTTGCAGTGTATGTAGCACTCGTGATGTATTTAGTGGCTATGACATGAGCACTTTACTGAAAGTAGTAATGAATGCAACCTGTGTAGCAGGCTCGGCGTAGTGTTGTGAACATCTAATGATTTCTATTAATGGAAATCGGGGGGTATCCCCTTTTGCTCGTAAATAAATAAATAGCAGAGGCCGTTTTGGTAATAAATAAATAAATTAGCAGAGGCCCTGTCAGGTCAGCTTTGTTCCCATTCGAAGACGTCGAGAAAATTGCAGTCCATCAGCAAACTATGTCATCAAATTCAAGTTTCACAGCCAAATATGAGTACAACTAAACAACAATGTCATCATGTTTTAGTCGTCATACAATCACCAAACAAAAATCAACATACATAACATGTGATGTTCTCACAGCAAAATACTAAACAACACGTTCATCAGGTTTCAGTTGTCATAGCAAACACAATTTCACATAGTAGATAAAAAACGTCTTCTGACAGGAAAATACGACAAAAGCAATTTAATCATCATCCGCAGCAGCAGCGTCAACATCTTCACCATGTGTATCATTCTGAATCGTAATTCCCCACAGTGTCTTCTTCTTCATCATCCTCAATGTCCTCGAACGTTCGCTTCTTCTTGATCAACTCTTCTATGTCCACAGCACGATAGGCAATCTTTTCGCCAACGTGACGGTTCTCAAGGATATTAGGAACATCTGTGGAATCTTGTACATCAAGAGCAGTGTAAGCATCATCTTGTTGTGCAACTTCATTAAACGAATTCCTCTACTCAAACTGTTGCAATACTCTCCAGTCATCGCTGCGTGCAAATGTATCTTCCAAGAAAAATATATGTGTTGCTTGATTTGCCAAAATAAAAGGCTCGTTGGTCTGGTACGCTACCTTGACATTGATGGATTTTAAATAATCATCAGCTCTGGGTTTTGCGATCCTGGAAAACGGGTTATACCAATGACAGCACAACAGAACCACACACCGACGATCCTCGAAACTGGAGATATACTGCAACTGAACAATGTATGTTATGTTAGCATACATTTCAGTTGTCTCTCTATCGTACGTATCCGTGCTCATGATGGCACTATTTTGTGTCTTCCCGCCTTCGTCGCGTGCGATGGTGTTGTAGCGCACATCTCCAACAACGCAAGATTCATAATGTGTTACCCGAGTATCAGGACCCATTGCTAGTGCGTAAAGGGCATCATCAACTGCCTGCCCATCCTCTGCATCGTCTTAACCTATGGTTAGAAAATAGACAAGCTGGTCATCTTATGTACTCAATATATTAAAAAAACAGTGCAATTCAAAATCTTACATGGCTCTTGAACCATTTCGCAAATCCTGCCATAACCGGTTTGTCAATGTTTCTTGGATTTTGCGGCAGTAACTCCTTTTTGTAGATGCTGCACAACATAGTGATCGCATCAAACATCTAAATATATAAGAATGTGCTGCAAGTTTAGTAGATTACGATGTATAAGCTACAGTACTTAGCACTTGCTTGATATAAGGTAGTATCTCAGGACAGTTATTCAACACATACCAAACCATTTTGTCCAAATCTTCAGGTTTGTCCTCTTGTCGACTCTTCCTTGTAACTCAAACAGAATAATCAAAAACATTGAGCCGGGATTGTCTTCATCCACCTCTTTGCTAAGCTGATCAGCTGTTTCGATGTATTTTGAGCAGAATGTCAACGCTTCTGTAGCAATGTAGGCCTCTGCAATGGAACCCTCGGGTCTAGCTCTATTCCTAACATGGCCCTTGAACGTGCCTAGCCGCCTTTCAATAGGGTACATCCAGCCATACTGTACTGGACCTCTAAGTAGTGCCTCATCAGGTAGATGAACAGCCAAATGCACCATCACATCAAAGAAGGCTGGAGGATATATCTTCTCAAGGTCGCATAGGATAGTTGGTATCTTGTCTCTAAGACGCTCCAAAGCATCTATGCTGATATTTCTACTGCAGAGTTCCCTGAAGAATTGTCTCAACTCTGCAACTGCTCTGTATAAGTCAGGGCGGCCCAATCCTCTAAGGATAACACGTAAAACCCTTTGAAGTAGGATGTGGCAGTCATGAGTTTTCAACCCTTGTACCTTGTTTCCATCTGCACTGACTCTCCTTTCAGGGTTGGAAGCAAATCCATGTGGGAATCTCACACGTGACAGGACCTCGCAGAATTCTTTTCTTTTTACCTTGTCCAAGACGTACACAACTGGTGCTATATCCCATGGTTTACCTTCATCGTCCACCTGCAAATCCTTTCGGATACCCAGGTGTGTCAAATCAATCCTAGATTTTAAGGTATCTTTCGTCTTGCCTTCAATATTAAGAAGTGTGTCGATAATGCTGTCAGATATATTTTTCTCGATGTGCATCACATCGAGATTATGCCGCAGATCCAAATCTTTCCAATACTCCAAGTCCCACAAAGTGGACCTATGGGTAAGCAATAATCTCTCTTCTGCCCTGCCACGCTTCCTTTTCCCGCTACCATTACCAGGATGGTTTCCTAGTGTAATATGCCAGACCTTCTCTAATTCCACTTGCAACTCATCGGCAATGAGCCTCTTTGGCGCATCACGGTTTTCATGCTTTGCATTGAACACATGTCTTCGGTATTTTGTAGGACGCGGTTTGTCCTTGGCAAGGAAACGGCGATGTCCAATGTAACAGATCTTGCTAACTATTGTGTATGACAGCGGATTCCTGTCACAGCGAACACATGCATTGTAACCATGTGTTGTTCGCCCTAACATAGTGCCCAAAGCCGGATAATCATAGATGCACCAAATTATAACAGCACGCAGAAAGAAATCAGCTGGTGGGCTGCTATATAGGTCTCGAGTGAGAACACCCCTCCGTAGCTATTGAAGTTCCTCCACAAGAGGCTCCATGAATAAATCAAAATCATTTCCATGACTTTTTGGACCTGGGATGAGCAAGGCCATCATGTAGTTTGATTCTTTGGTGCAGACATTTGGAGGCATGTTGTAAGGGATAACAAGCACTGGCCACATGCTATATGTGGCGCTCTGGTGGCCAAATGGGTTAAATCCATCTGAAGCTAAGCCAAGTCTAATGTTTCTCGGGTCAGCAGCAAACTTTTTGTGTTTCTAATTGAAGCTTTTCGACTCACTACCATGAGATGGATGGCTCATTTCATTCTGATCTCTGTACTCCTGGTTCCTAGAATGCCACAGTACATCCTCTCTTGTTTCAGCATCATGAAACAACCTCTGCAATCTTGGTATAATTGGAAAATGTCTCAGAACATTATGAGGAATCCTCTTCACAGCATCGCCATCTTTCCATCTTGATGATTTGCTTTTCAGGCATTCACTTAAGTTGGCATAATCCTTCCGGAACAGAACACAATTATTCTTACATACATGGATCATATCATATCCAATTCCAACTGCACGAAGGAAATTCTTCATTTTACTATAGGTGTGTGGCAGCTCAGACGCATCTGGGAAAGATTTGCGGAAAGCAGCCAACATCGCATCGAATGATTTGTTGGTCATCCGCTCAGATATCTTCACCTGAAGAAAGGTGACCATAGCTGAGAATACTGACAGCTTATTTCCTGGGGTGACAGCCACGTTGCATTGTTCCAACATGCGGGCCCATCGTTTTTCTTCTGCGGGTGGAAGTTCATGAAATGCGCGAGCATTTCGTAGCATTGTTTCAATGTTGGTCAAACTCACTGGCACCGCCACCATCACCTCCTCCTCCTCTTCCACCTGAGCATCAGGCAGATCAAGATGGTGATCTGTTGCTTCCACATAGTTAGTAACATTAACGTTCACAGCTTCACCATGATGAGCCCACCTAGTATATGTGACCGACATCCCATACAAGTGTAGATGATTTTGCACAGTTGACTGGGGTCTTGTAACTGAATTCATACAACTGCTACACGGGCAGAGCACATCTGATTTTGGACCACCGTACTCAGCTCTGATAAAGTTCATGAAGTTTTCAACCCCCTCGACATATGCAGTGGAGAATCTTCGAGCAGAAGTTATCCAAGTCATGTCCATCTGTTAGGCATACAAATTAGGTCTTCTACTAGATATTACAGGAAAAGCATATATGCTTTTTTATGAAGTCCAGAAAAAATACCTAGGTCGATGTCTAAAGCTATGGCAAGATATTTGGACGAGCAGATCTAAGTAACGAAATATATGTAAAGCTAATTCAGCAAACAGATTTGAATGCTAAATTACGGCAGACTGTTTCAGCAGTCAATGAGGCTGAGAACATAGCCATCCAACTATCAAAGGCCATCTCAGCAACAAAGATCAAGTATAAAACGGTGTAGAGCTATTTCACCTAACATATTGGCTACTAGACCATGGCAATCTACGTCACAATAAATATATGGCAGGATATTTTAGCAACTAATCGGGCTTGGCATGCCATCTTAGCTAAGCAGATTGAGTGCAGAACAGGGCAAGGAAGCTTCTTAAGCAGAGCATATTGACTGCAAACTACTTCGGCAAACAGTGAGATTAACAGCGTCTATCAGCTAACATTCAACGCTACACCGACATGCACAAGACCTCAGTCTAGAATGTGCTTACCGTGGGAGAAGCTGACCGCCATGCGTCTCCACACGAACATCGCCAGCGGTGGCGGCATTGACCGCCGTGTGTCTCCACAAGAACGTCGCCAGCGGTGGCGGCGCGGCTAGAGGACGGCAATCTACGAGAGCGTACTGTGGAAGCGAGAGGATCGCCATGCGTCCCCTCGACGAACCGCGGCACCGACGTATCGGCGCAGCGGGGAGGGCGGCTTTGGTGGAGTGAATGGAGTGGAGGGGGCGGGGGGAGGGGGTTCTGGAAATATTATTGGCTAGTTGGCCGAAGGGCGGTTGAATTTGGGATTTGGGGGGAATTTTGGGGGGGGGGATTTTCGCGCGGTGGGCGGGGGGAGTTTGGCGCATGGTCGGTTTCTCCAAGTGCAGTCCCACATTTCAGTGAAGAGGCAAGCCGAAGCGCGTTCCGTTTGCGTGAGCCGTGTGTAGGACCAAACGTGTGTGGGGTGCAATGCGACCGCGACAGGGGTGCTGTGAGTGTACCGCCTTTTTTCCTTTTAAACTAGGTGCTTCGCCCCCTCAAAAAAAATTGGTGCTTCGCGCGATCCATCGATACTACTACTAGTAATCCGGTAATCCCGACTAAAACGGAGCGGCCGGGTCTTTTCCCGCGCGATATGCTGGGAGGTTGGCTTAGTTGGGTTTTTTAGGACGAGTAATGCTATACCTACGTAATCCCAGTTACGTAATTAACGTAATGTGAATCGTGTGAGCTATTGATTGTAGATTGGGGGAGGAAGGGGCCAACCACCATGAAAATCAGGGAGGAGTGAGAGAGGCAATTTACGTTAACCCTTTCGTAGGTTTCCGTAGATGTAGAAAGATGTGAAATGCGTGAATGTGTGGTGGACGTACTATTGGAGTGCCTAAGATAAATTGTGTATGTAGACCCTATGTGTTTATTTACTTCGCATGTTAGCTTTGTCTCAGTTCAAACCTTCTAAGTTTATACACACAAAAACGAATCATCATTCCATATCTATCTACTCTTATATACTCTTATAAAAAGCAAAGTTGGTGATGATGGTGTGCCTGCCATCCTGCAATATAGGCCGTCCGATCTATATCTAACGGATAGGAAGGAAACTATGACAATTTAGTAATTTACTCCTCTCCACATTTGCAGATAAGGCCTTCCCTCGTTCATCCTTTTCTCCCACAAGATCTTGATGTTTCGTGCAACGCACGGGCATCTTGCTAGTACTCCTACAATATACTACATTACTGTGAAAGTTCATATACACCGGCCGAGATTAATGCAAACATGGCAGATTTTCATTACATTTCGAACTTTTATAGGACAGAAAAATAAAAGAAACCCGACCCTAAGCCTATTCTACGGCGGCGACCTACATCCTCCATCTGTGATCTCCATGTACGGGGGCGGGGTTCAAGACCCGTGAAGTGAAGGTGCGGTCTCCGGCGAAGAAGAGTAGAACACGGGAGACAGACCGGCCAGTTGGCACACCATGCCCTACGGCCTCCCATGCCCTACTCATCCTCGAAGGAGTCCCCGACCTCGGCGGTGCCGGACGTTGGACAGCGGCAAGTAGGACGCATGGCTGACGGTGCTCCCATCGTCAGCCACCAGCGTGGCCACCGCTTGTGCTGTCGCGTCCGCGTCTGGCTACGCCGCTATTGCGTCGCGAGCGGCGACTTGAGCGAGGGCGGCGACCTCGAGCTTCATCCCCGAAGACAAGCTCTCCCGCAAAGCATTCGCGCTCGCAGTCATGGCGGATGTGGTTCCAGGTAGCAGGATGATGCGCTATGGTGTGGAGGTTAGCTGGGTGTTGCCACTTTAAGTAGCGCATTTCGATGAGGCCAAGCGTCCGGGTGCGTCATTAAGTCGCCGGAGTTGGTTCCTCGGGCACCGAGCCTCTTAACGATGGCATACGGACGGACGGACGGCGTGAATGCGGGCAGCTGGCGCCGGCTGGGAACGCACCGCACGAAGGCGCGAGGGACGAGGGTTTTTGGTGTGGCAGGGTAGTCAGATGCGGTCGTGGCAATGTTGGAGATGCCCTTTGCTCACATGCGATCCCCACATGTCATTGAAAAAGTAAGACGACCCGGCATGGTCTCAGGTCCTCGGGATGCAGTTGGCCGCGCTACACCACTCCGTGGACGCGGCGCGGCGCGCACGCACTTCGGCGCCCCGTGCATCCTCGACGAGCCGGGTGTTGATCTGCTGGTCATGCCATAGTGCTAACGCCACCCTCGGCACACTGAAGCCGACCGTGTCCAGCGACGATGAGCGTGTCGCTCACCGCGGTCGCCGTGTCCAGAGGCGGTGCTGGAGCTGCGCCATGTTGCTGGCCCCCACGACCCACATGAACGGTTGCCGGTGGCGAGGAGGTCGTGGGCCAGCTCCTCCATTGGACTAGTCTACGCAACATCGTCCCGATAGGTGTGCCCCACATGTCGGTTTCCCTATTTTCCCGACCAAATTCGGGCGTCAGTGCTCCGCGTTGCGCATTAGGCACAGAACAGGTGGTTTTTGTGCCCTGGTTCAAATGTGATACAGTACTAAGTTGTTACCCTAGCCCCAAATGTGGTGGTTTTGGGTACGGTACCACCCTTTTCCTTTTCAAGTAGTGAAGCGTAACAGTTGATTAAGTAGCCGGATAGTGTGCTAAATGTAGGTGTCCGACTGTTTGAAGGAATAATTGAGGTGTGCCCGGTCCGTGCCCGCGTTTAGGGGTCCAACTTACCATGTTCCGGCAGTAGTAACTATACTAGTCCCTGCATACTCCCTCTGTTTTTATTTACTCCACATTTTAGCTTTGCTCAAAGTCAAACTTTGTAAACTTTGACAAACTTTATAGACAGAAATAATAACATATACAATAACAAATCAATACCGTTAGATGCACTATTGCATATACTTTCACATCATATAGATTTGCTATTGTAAATGTTCATATTTCTACTCTTACTAGCAAGATGCCCGTGCGTTGCACGTAACATCAAGATGCATTTTTATGACTATTTTATCTTGTGAGAGAAAAGGATGAACAAGGGAAGGCCTTATTTGCAAATGTGGAGAGGTGTGTGAGTACCTTTTTGCAGAATTGCCATAGTTTCCTTCCTATTCGTCAGATATAAATTGGACGGCCTATATTGCAGGATGGCAGGCACACCATCATCACCAACTCTATTTTTATAAGAGTGTAGATAAAAAGCAGAGTTGGTGATGATGGTGTGCCTGCCATCCAGCAATATAGGTCGTCCGATCTATATCCAACAGATAGGAAGGAAACTATGACAATTTACCCGCACTCCTCTCCACATTTGCAGATAAGGCCTTCCCTCGTTCATCCTTTTCTCCCACAAGATCTTGATGTTCCGTGCAACGCACGGGCAACTTGCTAGTTTTCTATAAATTTGGTCAAATTTTATGAGGTTTGACTTTAGTCAAACCTAATATGCAGAGTAAATAAAAACAGAGGGAGTGTCTTACTCCGTGACCAAGACGGAGGGGAAAACGAGACAACTTATTGTTTATTTGAGCCGTTCAAGTATAATCATGTGGCGTTGCTTATTTCTCATTCATGTCCAACCCTCTTCTCCATCGATCATGCCGCCCTCCGGTCGAATCCGTCCTCCTGCATGCCTCATTAGAACATTCCGCCGAGTATCATTCGCATGTGGGCCTAGACCATGCTTGTATTTCCAATGTTGTAATTTCTCCAACATGCATACAAACAAACGGTTCGTTTAAAGTTTCACTTTGCCTCCACTACGTATCGCTTCCCGTCTTAGTTTTGACATCCCATTCGGTTCATGCCCCGACACATCTTGACGAGATCGATTGATGTTGAGAGATCAATTGCGTGTCGTGCAAGGAGATAAAGGTTTGGTCTGTTTCTATGATAGAAACACTACAAAAAAAAAGACACATCCGTGACATTTTGGGCCGAACGAAAAAAATTATGTCATGCTTATGACACTTCTATGACGATAATTGTGACAAAACCCGGTATCATCATAGATGTGGTGGGCTCCTACTTCTATGACAAAAAATGGGCATTTCGTCCTGGGCGGGCCGGAGACGCAGCTGCATGACATTCTTTGGGCCGCCCATGATGGAAAAAACCGTGGTAGAAGCAAGGGAGAGGAAAATATCGGGGAGTTCCCGGTTACGGTGGGTGGTCGGGGCCGAGCGATGCACGGAGGTTTGCGCGTTTCTCTCATACACGTACGTGTGTGTGTGTGTGAGGTGTTGCGCTCTAACTCAACCCGAGCGAGGCGTTGGGCTCTAACTGAACCCGAGCGATTGCACTAGCTACGTTACAGAACCCAATCGATCGATCCCTTGCTGTTAACTGAACCCGAGTGATTCCTTTGCTACTGCTGCTAACTGAATCTAATCGATGTTGCCTCTTGATGAACAGTGAGCGTTGTTGGGGGTTTGGATGAACAGTTCCCGATGGGGGGTTGGGTGAACAGGACCCCATGGGGTTGCCGCTGGATGAAAAGGACCCCCGATCGATCGAGCCGGTTGGGGGTGGATGAACAGGACCCCGTGGAGGGCTGGATGAACAGGACGACCCCGTGGAGGGCTGGTTGAACAGTAGCCAGTGGAGGGCTGGATGAACAGTAGCCCATGGAGGGGTGGTTGAATAGGACCCCGTGGAGAGGACTTGTTGAACAGCAGCCGATGGAGGAGCACGTGGTGGAGGCTGGATGAACAGGAGCCCGTGGATGAACAGCCGCAGGTGGAGGCTGGAGGAGGTCGACGATGGATGAACAGTATCTCGTGGAGTCCCGTTTTGCGTTACGCTACACCCCTCCCGATGAACAGGACCCCCGTTTCGACCGTAGCGCTCCAACACAAGTCCGTTTCCTTCGTTTTGCGGTACGCCACACCCCTCCCGATCAACAGGACCCCGTTTCGACCGTAGGAGGTCCAAGAGAAGTCCGTTTCGTCCGTTTTGCAGTACACCAGTATGAATAACAAGAAGTGAAAGATTACGAGGTGCACCGGTATGGGAAAACATATGAAACGAGGAAAGGGATATGATCAACACTGAAATATTGCATTTAATCCACTGGAGAGAAAAAAGGAGAACGACGAATGTTAAACTTGAAACTCGTGAACATCTCCATGAGAAATCAACGGTTAAGAACATTGAAGGAAAGGAATGAAGAGTCTTCACATGAATGAAATTGATACTTGATTAAGAAATCTGAGTCCTTGAAGAAAACGGTGGGTGGGTGGGAAAAGAAGAAGACAATTTGGGACGGGTGAAACTAACAACGTTGGGAAAATTGAGAAGTGATCTTGCGAATGGGGAAAATGATAGGATCATCTTGACGAGAAGCGAACCGGTTGGAAAAGAATTGACATGACAATCTCGATAAGCAAGAAGGATTAGCATCCACATAGAAATATGAGAACACTGCTTAGGGAAGGTATGGAATCAACACTTGACATTGAAGCAACTCGAATACCACAAACAAAACAAAACAAAGGATTGGCTTGTGGAATAAGCCGGAAACAAATATATGATGGAGATTTTGCCCAAAGTGTTCGTGATGAGGCCCCATGGGCACGACGTACAGCGGACATCACGAATGACAAACGAGACGTCCCCGAATCGGCATAGCCAAGGATTCTTTAAGACGTCTCGCGACCACTGTAAATCGACCGTGAAAAATGAACCGCTAGACGTTGGACCCCAATCTCATATCATGCATCTGTCGGAAAGATATCCTAGGTAACTACTTGAATTCCCACCTATGAACTCCCGAAACTTTCTGGTTCTGCAATCTGGTGTTGGGGATACAGGGAGGCACAAATATATCACACAACTAACAAGCCCTATGCTCCAACTGTATCCATCCGACAACACATAACCAAGAAACCTTCGGAAATTGTGTACCTCGGACCTTCGAAAACATCCGATATACTAGATGTGGCAATACATCTGATCGCTCTCCCCAGTACTGGGTGTCGTCAAACTACTCTCACCACAAAGAGTATAGAAGCATTTTCGATATCGGCGTGCTCTGGTATTCAGAACTGAAATGATAAGCACTGTGACAAGAATACCTTGGAGCTCAACTCCCCGGGACACTGCCACAACCCCTAAATGTCAGGAGGCACCAAGACAGAATTCCCGTCACAATGATATCGGAACGATTCCAAAATACCTGCGTGATCCTAAAAAAATTTGAGTGAAAAAGAGGAGAGTGAAGTCAAAACATCTACGTCAGGAGTCCTCACCAGAGCGACGAAGGGGATAAGGAGTAAAAATAATTCCTACTCTCCAATATATAACTTGACTCAAAATAGTTTTCTTCTAGACTCAACAACGGCAGCGGTTTGATCAATCAAGGGGGCTCCTAAGGTCGGTAAGGCTCTGATACCAACATGTAGCGCCCAAGATGCGATTCTATCCCAATCACGTGATGAATTCATGATCGGGACACAATCGCATTTTGAGCGCATAGCAAGGTGGATATCATTACAACATACCATGTACTGAATAGATGAGAATACAGTATAAAGACTTGCACTCGCCACAAGCTACAACATGAATACAACAGTTCATCAATACATAGCAATCATCATACAGAAGAGCAGGATCCAACTATGGATGAAACCAAATGAAAAAGAAGAACGACATCCACCCTGCTAATCCCAGGCTCCCCGGCCCGGAACCTATCCCTTGATCAAAGAAGAAGAACTCCAAAAGCAAAGCTCTCTCATCAGAACATCGCATTACGTGTACCTGCAACTATTGATGTAGTAATTAGTGAGCCACAAGGACTCCGCAATCCCATTACCATGGGTATCAAGACTAACAAAGCTTAATGGGTATGGAAAGGATAAGTGGTGAGGATGCAGCAGCGACTAAGCAATGTATGGTGGCTAACTTACGAGTACAAGAGTAAGATGAGAAACTACGCAAATGGTCGCAAACTAGTAATAATCACGTAGTGATCCTCAACTACTTACGTTCAAACATAACCCAACCGTGTTCTCCTCTCGAACTTCCCTGAAAAAGACAGTCATGGTTACGCATGCGGTTGGTGTATTTTAATTGAGTTTACTTCAAGTTCGCTATAACCGGATATTAAAAATTTCCCATTTGCCACATAACTGCGGGCACGGCTCTCGAAAGTTTAACCCTGCAGGGGTGTCCCAACTTAGCCCATGACAAGCTCACGATCCGCGGAGATAATCCTCCATCGCGGGACATCCGATCAGACTCGGGATCCCGGTGCACAAGACATTTCTACAATGGTAAAACAAATCCAGCAAGACCTCCCGACGTGCCGACACCCTGATAGTAGCCGCGCGTATCTCGTCTCAGACCATGATCGGATTGGCTAAGTTTCCGGCTGGCACACCCGTTGGTGGCCCCGGCTACTACTATTTTGGACCAACACTCATGAGGAGCACTAGCCCGGGGGGTTGATTAAGTCCTCGGGGTTCGGAAAGTCCCGATGCAAGTTTTAGTTGTTATTAGGCAAATGGTAAAACCAAGGTTGGGTCTTGCTGGAAGAGTTTTATTCAAAGCGAACTGTCAAGAGGGGCCCATAAATCCTCATCGTGTTAGGGACGCAAAATGAAGGAACATAACACCAGTATGACGGAAACTAGGGCGGCAAGAGTGGAACAAAACACCAATCAAAAGGCCGAGCCTTCCACCCTTTACCAAGTATATATGTGCATTAATTTAACAGTAGATATTGTGATATCCCATGATATCCATGTCCCAACATGAAACAACCTACAACTGCACCTGCAACTAGCAACGCTATAAGAGGGGCCGCATCCGCCTCGTGTTCCTCAAGACACTTGTAGAAGGTCTGCAATCAAACAAGGCAACACTAATTAGTACAATCACTAGGTACTGTTGATTTTTAATTTTGTAAAGGAGAAATTACCCAAAACCGCCGTCTCACAATGTCGGCCACCGTCTCGCACACGACACCGTCGACCATCTCCTCCGGCTGGGCCGGGGCAGCCTCGTACAGCTCCCAGGTCCGTGCTAGCTCTGGAAGCTCACCCTCACCGGGCAACGTGACCCACCCCGGGAAGTGGTGCCGGTCTAGAGTACCAAGGACCTGGTTGGGTCTGCGGACCTTATCTGCGTGTATCCAACCCCTGCAGTATGACAAGGCCAACACATTAGATATTAATTTGAACGAACATGAAGGCAAAAGGTTAAAAAAGACTAAATGCACTTACTTCTCCCCGTTAGGCTGAATCAACCACCTCTAGTCGCGGGTCACCGGCACGGACGGTAGCTTAGTACCACCACGCTGGTAGACCTTCTTGCCCTCCTCAACCAGCTCGCCCTCGATGTAGCTATCCTCAGATAAGGTCTCCTCGACACCATTACCATGGTCGCTAGTCTCCGGAGTCACGTGTGACGAAGACTCTAGGACCGGAGTCTCCTTTGAGGAAGACTGTGGGACCCGAGTGTCGTGGGATGAAGACACTAGGACCCGAGGCTCATCGACCCGAGGCTCGGAGAACAGAGGCTTGTCGACCCGAGGCTCATGGACCAGAGTCCGACACGGGTCCAGGTCATACGGGTCCACCTGAGACGGAGCACTCCGGTGGTCCGGAGACTCAGCGGGGGGTGGCGCGTGAGGAAGGCAGAACAACCTTCCTACCTCTCCCAGCGCCCCGTCCACCACTACTTCCACCCCTCTTCTTCCCCCGACTTCCTCTCCCGGCCGAAGAAGAAGCGCCCGCCGAAGGTGCTGGGGGTGTATTCATGCTGTCTACCAGCACTCTCCGAAGGTTCTGGGGTGCAATAACAACACCCCTCCCACGCGCCGAGGTAGGGGGCTCGGAGTGCTCTCGATCCAAGCCCACCATCTGTCAACACCTGCAATGACAAAGAGTAAACAACATTAGTACAACATAAACATAATAAAAAAATTGGTGTGTATCATCATCATGAACATAATAAAAAATTAAATACCTAAGAACATTAACTAATTAATATCGGGGTGTCGGTGTCGGGGGTGCCGTGTCAGGATCTCGGGTTGTCGTGTCGGGGGTCGGGGTGCCGGTGGTGTCGTGTCGGCGTGCTGTGTCAGGGTCGGGGTGCCCCTCGGCAACCCTCGGGGGTCGGGGTGTCGGTGGTGTCGTGTCGAGGGTCGAGGGGTCGGGGTGTCGTGTCGAGGGTCGAGGGGTCGGGGTGTCGGGGTGTCGTGTCGAGGGTCGAGGGGTCGGGGTGTCGTGTCGAGGGTCGAGGGGTCGGGGTGTCGGGGTCAAGGGGTCGGGCTGTCGTGGTCGGGATGGCAAATCCTTGACCCCTTGACCCCTCAGCGATCTCGACACCTTGACCCTCGACACGACACCCCGACACCCCGACCCCTCGACCCTCAACACGACACCCCGACACCTCTTCTTCTTTTACTTCTTTTTTTCATCTTTCTTGTTTATTCTTAAAAAAACTACCTAAACTAATTAAACTAAATAACCTAAACTAATTAAACCTAAACTAACTAAACTAAAAAAACCTAAACTAATTAAACTAAATAACCTAGACTAATTAAACCTAAACTAACTAAACTAAAAAACCTAAACTAACTAAACTAATTAAACTAAATAACCTAAACAAATTAAAACTAAACCTAAACTAACTAAACTAAAAACATAAACTAATTAAACTAAATAACCTAAACCTAAACTAAAAAACAGAAGAAGAAAACAAAAAAAGGAGATGGGGTGGCAGGGGCTCACCGCGGGGGAGGGGGCGGCGGCGACGGGTTGGGGAGGGGGCGGCGACGGGGCGCGGTGGTGACGGGGCGGGGAGGGGGCGCCGACGGGCGGCGCTCCTCTGGGGCGGTCAACCGGCGGCGGCGGCGGGGAGCTCGGGAGGAGGGTGGGGAGGCAGGGAGGGGCCGGCGGCGGTGCTCGTCGGGCGGAGAGGAGAGGAGAGGAGAAAGAGATAGGGCGACAGCGGGGGCCCTTAAGTTACTTTGAATCTTTGCCATTCGTCTCGCCTTTGCCGTCCGCTGGCGGACTTCAAAGAGGGGCCCGTTAGGGCTTACCAGCAAGTGGGCCCAACACCCTCTTTGCCGTAAGCTAGTGGACGGCAAAGAAGCTTTGTCGTCAGCTAGCGGACGGCAAAATGCTGGCTGATGGCAAAGCCTTCCTTTGCCATCCGCTGCCTCTTTGCCATCGGCTTTCCGCTAGCTGATGGCAAAGGACGGCAAAGATGGGGCGGACGACAAATCTTGTGATTCCAGTAGTACTCTGGTATTCGGAACTGAAACGATAAGCACTGTGACAAAAACACCTTGGAGCTCAACTCCCCGGGACACTGCCACAACCCCTAAATGTCAGGAGGCACCAAGACAGAATTCCCATCACAATGATATCGGAACGATTGCACAATACCCGCGTGATCCTAAAAAAATTGAGTGAAAAAGAGGAGAGTGAAGTCAAAACATCTACTTCAGGAGTCCTCACCAGAGCGACGAAGGGGATAAGGAGTAAAAAGAATTCCTACTCTCCGATATATAACTTAACTCAAAATAGTATTCTTCTAGACTCAACAACGGTAGTGGTTCGATCAATCAAGGGGGCTCCTAAGGTCGGTAAGGCTCTGATACCAACTTGTAGCGCCCAAGATGCGATTCTATCCCAATCACGTGATGAATTCATGATCGGGGCACAATCGCATTTCGAGCGCATAGCAAGGTGGATATCATTATAACATACCATGTACTAAATATATGAGAATACAAGATAAAGGCTTACACTCGCCACAAGCTACAACATAAATGCAACAGTTCATCAATACATAGCAATCATCATACAGAAGAGCAGGATCCGACTACGGATGAAACCAAACGAAAAAGAAGAATGACATCCAACCTGCTAATCCTAGGCTCCCCGACCCGGAACCTATCCCTTGATCGAAGAAGAAGAACTCCAAAAGCAAACATCGCTCTCTCATCAGAACATCGCATTACCTGTACCTGCAACTGTTGTTGTAGTAATCTGTGAGCCACGAGGACTCAGCAATCCCATTACCATGGGTATCAAGGCTAACAAAGCTTAATGGGTATGGAAAGGATAAGTGGCGAGGTTGCAGCAGCGGCTAAGCAATGTATGGTGGCTAACTTACGAGTACAAGAGTAAGATGAGAAACTACGCAAACGGTCGCAAACTAGTAATGATCAAGAAGTGATCCTGAACTACTTACGTTCAAACATAACCAACTGTGTTCTCCTCTCAAACTTCCCCGAAAAGAGTCAGTCGCGGTTTCACACGCGGTTGGTGTATTTTAATTGAGTTTACTTCAAGTTCGCTACAACCGGATATTAAAAAATTCCCATGTGCCACATAACTGCAGGGCACGGCTCTCGAAAGTTTAACCCTGCAGGGGTGTCCCAACTTAACCCATGACAAGCTCACGATCCGCGGAGACAATCCACCATCACGGGACATCCGATCAGACTCGGCATCCCAGTGCACAAGACATTTGGACAATGGTAAAACAAATCCAGCAAGACCTCCCGACGTGCCGACACCCTGATAGTAGCCGCGCGTATCTCGTCTCAGGCCACGGTCAGATTGGCTAAGTTTTCGGCTGGCACACCCGTTGGTGGCCCCGGCCACTGCCATTTTGGACCAACACTCATGAGGAGCACTAGCCCGGGGGGTTGATTAAGTCCTCGGGGTCCGGAAAGTCCCTATGCAAGTTTTAGTTGTTATTAGGCAAATGGTAAAACCAAGGTTGGGTCTTGCTGGAAGAATTTTATTCAAAGCGAACTGTCAAGAGGGGCCCATAAATCCTCATCGTGTTAGGGACGCAAAATGAAGGAACATAACACCGGTATGACGGAAACTAGGGCGGCAAGAGTGAAACAAAACACCAGGCAAAAGGCCGAGCCTTCCACCCTTTACCAAGTATATATGTGCATTAATTTAACAATAGGTATTGTGATATCCCATGATATTCATGTCCCAACATGGAATAACCTGCAACTAGCAACGCTATAAGAGGGGCTGAGCAAAGCGGTAACATAGCCAAACAACGGTCTGCTAGGTTGGTGGAAAAGGTTAGAGGCTATCATGGCAATTTGGGACTCTTATAAACAAGTGATAGGTAGCGCGACATAGCGATAGCATCGAGACAAAGCAAAGATAGTAATGGTATCCAGGGTAACGGTCATCTTACCTGAAATCCCGCTAGGAACAAGACCGAATCCATGAAAAAGGTGAGCAACGTAGTCGAACGAATCCTCACACTCACAACGAAACAGGAACTATCGAGAAGAAGCACAACCGGAAAGAAGCAAACAACATGGTAAACGAACAAGCATAATCATGGCATGATGCACAATCAAGTATGATGCATGTCCGGTTTAATGAGGCATGGCATGGCAAAGTGCAACAAACAATACTACAAGTTAAGTGGAGCTCAATACGACGAAACACCACATTCAATTATTTAGTTCTCTCCCGTTGATAAACATGGCAAGAGGTGGAACATAAGTAAACTAACTATCTAGGCAAGTTTAAATGAGGCCGGAATAACAAACAACAATTCCGATAAATCCCCATGTGCATATTTTGAATTTAATGCAAACAACACTTTTAAACATTTAAATGTTGTTATCATGATGCGGATGACATATGCAAGTTTTATGCCATTTTATGAAAATGTTAACATGAGCATGTTATGAAGCATTGGTCACCGTGGTGGAAAGGAAGGGTGCCACGGCGACGAATCCGAAAATGATGCCACGGCAACATATCGGTTCCGATAGCTCATGGAGATACCGGTGGAAAAGAGCACATGTGGATGTGAGTGTGGCATGCAAATAGCGGGGTGATCCCGGTTACCGGGTTCCCACGGGTCGACGACATGGCAAACAAGGAGTACCGTGCAATGACAACCCGGACACGGTGCAAACACGAGCATCTCATACAACACACATGTATTCGTTCATGGCGGTCGTCTCAGTGGTTATACCTTCAAAGCGTGCGTTTTCGAAGTGGGTCGAATTCGTCGAGGGAAATAGTCGTTCATGGAAGTCATGGGAGTAGTGGTACACGTTCGTTTCCAGGGCGATGGTAGTTGTACACGGTCTAGTCGTACACTCTCCATAGATGTCTGGGGTCATCACCGTACGTAGGTGGTGTAGTTGAACTTGACCAAACCCTCAGCGACAGTAGTGGTGCATGTCGTAGTGAAACTTGGCGCATCCAACGTCTTCGGGCGTAGAGGTACTTGCGAAAACCGAGATGATCTTGACGATCCGGCGAGACGACGTGGTTCGGGGCGGTCTCAGTCTTGATGGTCCTTGAGTCCAACAACTACTAGGTGGTCTTGGCGGAACAACGAAGAGGGTCAGTCACGGACGAGATGGAGGCGAGGCAAAGCTTGCAGCAGCGAGCATGGGAGGCGTCGTGCAGGAGGCACAGTAGGGAAGAAGGGCAGGAGCATCGGGCGAGGAGGCCTGCGGATGACGGGGACGGCCGGAGGTGCAGCAGCAGAAGCAAAACAGCAGCATCAGCGAAGAAGCCGGCGGCGGCTGGAGCAGATCGGGCGCGGGGAAGGGGCGGCGCCATGGACGGACTCCTGTCAATAGAGGAAACGATGGCATCGGCAGCTGCGGGTTGGAAAAGCAGAGATAGCGAGAGCAGGGAAGAGAGTTGGCAGGGCGACGGGGGTCGGCTACCCTCCGGCGACGACCGAGGAACCGGTAGGGCGGCTGGAGACCTGCAACGACCACCGCAGCAGCAGTGCTCGCACGCGTCTGCAAGGGCGCGGGAGAGGCGGAGCTGGAGAGAAACGGCGACGGGGGAAGGGAGAGGCCATGGATCGGGCGCAGGGGCTCCTCTCCTGAGCGTGGTGGTGGCACGAGGGAGGAGAGGGACGCGAGTGATTGAGGGAGAGGGAGAGGGGATCGAGCGCAGATGGGGATCGAGCAGGAGGCGGCGGGCTGAGGGAGAGATCGAGAGGAGGGGGTCGGGGCCTAGGGTTAGGAGGTCCAACTGGGCCTCCAGGAGCAAATGGGCCGGCCTGGTTGGGAGGCCCAAGTGGCCAGCTAGGCTTCTCTCCATAACAGACGAAAAAGATAGCAAAGAAAGAAAAGGGAGAGGAAAGAAAGGGGCTAGACAAAGAATTTGGGCATGGGGGGGGGGGGGGGTTTATTTTCTTGGACTCGCAAAAATACGAGGAATTTGACAAAAATGGCCTGAGGATTTTTAGAGGAAGTCAAATCCACATGCATTGAATTTAACTCGACAAAATAGAATTTCGGAACCCATTCAAATGAACTCCAAATGGGTTGAAATTATAGGAGGTGACCCTACACAATAGATGTGATTTATGGGCAGATTTGGAACATTTATGGGTAAAGTAAAATTGGAACTCAATTTTACTAAAAGGCCCCAAAGGAAGAAATGAAGTTGAGTTGGATAAAAGGAAATTTGAAGAACGGTGCATATGTGTTATGGGTGATTCCAAGCCAATGGAATGGTTTAATATAGCTCCCTAAATATTGGGAGGATATGTTATAAAGAGAAAACACCATGTGAATTCCCTCGATTTAAATGGATCGAAGATCCATACAATTTATTTATTTGAGTTGCAAAGAGTTAGTGACATGATGCAATGCAAAAGATGCCATGATGAATGCGGCAAACAAATAAAAACACCCGACGATAAGGAAAAACATGGAAGGCGTCCGGAGCGTCGGTCTCGGGTCGTTACAGCCAGACCCTTCCCGATGAACAGGATCCCATTTCGACCTTGGCCTGTCGAACACAAGGCCGTTTCCTCCGTTCTGCGGCACGTCAGGCCTCATTTCGATCGGCTGTTCCGTCCAAGCCGGTTGGCTCCCGATGAACATGACGTATTCCGTTGCCTCCCGATGAACACAACGCATTCTGTTGCCTCCCAATGAACATGACGAGGACGTAGTTTCTTCGTTCCAACCCAGCCATGTACACGAGCCCTGGCCGTACGTATGTGCGAGTAGGCGTTCGAGACCCCGCCCGTATGTACGTACGTCGCCGTATTTACTTTCTTGCACCCTGGCTGTACATACGTGTACATGCTATGTGCGCGCCTCTACTACGACACGTGCCCTTCCTTACACGGCCACGGTTCATCGCTGCAGCCTGCACACAGACCGATCGACTAGTATGTACGTACACGTTCACGACCAGAATGACAACGCTATGTACGCTTCTGCCTGGTGGGTCCTGACTGTCAGACACTTCCTTGCGTGCGAAGATGTAGCTGGTGGGTCCCAGCAGTCAGGGGGCGAATCATTTTTTCCCCGTAATATGGACGCACTTCCTTGCGTGCGAAGATGTAGCTGGTGGGTCCCAACAGTCAGGGGAAAAACGTTTTTTTTCATGAAATACGGTGGCCCGTCCGGTGGTACCCTGATGTCAGGTGGAGGAATCATTATTTTTCGTGTAATAAGGAGGCACTTCCTTGCTACGGCCGTGGACCAAGCTGTCAGCCTCTCCACGTACAGTACTCTTCCGATGGAAGTCGTTCGTTGACCACATTGACCACGCCGCGCCGAGAGCACCAAGGCGATGGATGACGGCGAGGCCTAGGAAGGGGACGACGCGGAGCCGGGGAAGATGCGGCAGTGGATGCCCACGCGGAGAGGAGTACGAGGGTTCACTGGTTCGGTTGCGGTGTGAGGTTGTCGTCGCCGTAGGTCCTGGCCAGTGATGGGAGTAGTAGGGGGCGGTGAGGCCTCAACGGAAGCACAGCCGGCCACTAGAGGCAGGAGCAGGCGGTCTCACCGGCGCTGGTTTGTGCGGCTAGTGCAAGAAGAGCAGCGATTGAAGAAGCAGCAGGACCGTTCGATTCAAATCCAACGGTCACTGCTGCTACAATCGTTTGTTGACTAAGTTGACAAAGCCCTGCGTACGTGTCAACTTAGTAGGCCCACAGGTCAGCCTCCGAACCGGTGCGCCCTAGATGTCAGTGGGAGGAATCATTTTTTTGCGTAATAAGGAGGCAGTTGATTGCGTGCGGCCAGGCCAGCGAAGGGAATAGGGTGGGCCGGTGAAGCCTGCGCGGCATCATAGCGGGCCACAAAAGGAGGGAGCAGGCAGTCCCGCCGGTGTTGGTTTAGGTGACTGGAGCAGGAAGATCAGAGATTGAAGAAGCACGTCGGCCGTTGGATGGACATCCAATAGTCACTTTTGCTAGAATCGTGTGTTGACTGACAAAGCCTTGCGTAAACAAGTCAGCCTCGAAATCTGTGGCGTGTACAGCCCATTTGCTATTATTATTTTTTTATAATTTTTACTCATTTTCTAATTCATATGTAATTTATTGCAACCCATTTTCCATTTTTAGAATTGCTGCCCATTTTCTGGTCAGTACCAGGGTTAAAAAATTGAACTAAAAATGTGCGAAATTTTGAAAATTCGCAATTTTTTGCTCGGGAACAAAATACTCTTAATCCAAAAATTAGTAGCCATACTAAAAGAAATTTAAAAATAAATTAGTACTATGTCATGTTAAAATCCAATGAAATATAAAATATCAGTGAACAAAAACAAAAAAAAGAAACTAATTTCCCATTTGCTATATTTTTTTGGAATTTTCAACCCCTTTGATATTACTTTTAACAGATACTGACCATACTCATTGGCCAGGCCGGAATGCATCCCTCCTCGTCTTGAAAGATTTGCAGCCTAGTAAATCGGAGAAAACAAATAGGCCTAGCTTGGGTATTCTTCAAAAAGAAATAGTGGGCTACCTATTTTCCCAAAGAAAAAACTGTTGGGCTAGTCATGTTGTTAGACGGGCCACAGAGACCGCACAACCCAGTTTATAGCCTGCTCCTCCGAACAAATCCTCAAAAAAAGTTGTGTAGTTCTGTCGTTAATTGACTATACGTTGAAAATGATGTGGATCCCAGATATCAGCAGGGTGGATTAGAGTAAAAAAGAGGGGTGCATCTGAGTAGTAAAAGAGGCGCTTGCTTGTGTTCGGGAGTGGACCTGGTGGGTCCGTACTGTCATAGTCACAACTACAGTCCTCTCCCGATTCACTATGCTGGCAGGGCCGGACGGCGGCGCCGCGGCGAGCGCACCAAGGCAGAGGGTAAAGTGCTGTCACCAATGTGCTGGGCTGGGTTGGACATTCTTATTGAAAAATAAAAATGGACCAGAACTATTTACGACGTTGACTATGATTTGCATGGGTCCGCTGGTTGTAGGAAGAAAATGGTGGGAGAAAGAAGACTGGTCGCTATCTTTGCCTAAGAATAATATCGACTGAATGTAGACACTATCATAGGAAATAATATCCTCCTGTTAAATCGTGAATTTAAAGAACTAGTGCATGAGCATTTAGCTTTATTTATTTACTTATTTATGTTTAGGGGACCATGAGCATGTACCTGGGCCGGATTCATGTGAGAGCCTCCCTTCTAGTTAATTATGTGCTTCTTTATTGGGCCTTCATCAGTGGGCTGCATGTTATCAACAAGTGGAAAATGTGTTCCGTATCAAAAATAGTATGCGCTACGTACGGTACGGGGCACTAAAGGATCGGACCGTGCAACGACTTCCAAAACATTGTGTTTGTCGTTCTAACAACACATTTATTCAACCAACAGACGAAATATACTACTGATTGTACATCGAAAACAGCAGCAGTAGCAACCAGGGTTGGGGGTGCAACAGAAGTAGTAAGCAGGCCAGAAGAGTAAAGACGCAACATCAGCCATTATTACAAAAGGGCTACCAAAAAAGAACAAGTGTATGCATCAAACTAAATAAAGATCCTACTACACCAAGTGTACGCATCTAACTAACTGGCTCAGTTAGATGTTACTATTTATTAAGCTGTGGAGATTGGCTGACGGCTTGAACCAGATGGGTGCCTGGCGGGGGAAACTCCAGCCAGCATGATACGTTGTGTACACACAGCTTTGCCTGATGAACGAAACCACGCTGCCATCATGATCCTTGTCGTCGGTTATCTCCTGGTTAATCGAATAATTCAGTCCGATAAACAAAGAGCGTGTGCCAAGGCTACTTACCAGCCTCCAGTAAAAAATTCCTGAAGGCCCAGAGAAGCTGGGATCCTGCTCAAAGACCTTGCAGTGACTGTGATTGTATTCTGCGAAACAACACGTCCGGTACGTGCGAACGATCGTCAATCATTCGCCATCGTCTAATCGAGCCAGGAACCACCTACAACTGCCATGCCGCTTTTCTTTGAAAGGTTCTGGGATTAGGAAGGGTAGGGACACCAGGCGGCCTACAACATCATATCAAGTTGGAGTCAAATAAAAAAGGGCTCTTAATGTAGTCAATCTTAAGAACAGCATGTTATGAGCATGAATATTTTTTCAGTAAATGTTGACAGTAATATAAGCAAGCCATCATGATATCATAGGAAAGTAACATACTGCTATAACAACCGTTTGTAGCGATGACCGGAGTAGGCCAGCAATACGTCCAGCCATAGAAGGAGTCGACAACATAAATGAAGCCCTTGTGTTCAATGGCATCAGAGAACCATGGAGGATGTATGATCATGTGATGGATGTGCAGATTCATCCACTTACCGCAGTGACTTGTCAGATAGGCGAGACCGCGTTTGAAGAACGTAGTTAGCCTGAAGTCTTTATAATTCGCAGATCTTGTGGGCACTTGGCAGATTACAACCTTGAGCAAATCAAACTTGGTATCATGTTGGCTACTGTAAGATTCCGAGTATTCTGGGCCGCGGTGCCAAAGCAGTGCAGTGTTAACCGAAGGAAGGGGGATCAATCGCCGGGTGTAGACCTCCATGAGCATCCAGCTGCCGCGATCATCGACGAGCACCATCCGAGACGTGTTCATGCCGACCCAGTACATACCGTTAATGTAGTTGAGGGTGACGGGGATCGGATCGCAGTCAAGGGGGTTGATGCTCACCACCCTACGATCGTTATGCTGCGTGGCACGCCATTTCTGAAGATCAGGCAGCATCAGCAAGCAAGGAGCTGGCTTAAAAAGCTCCGGCCAGAGGGCTTTGAGTAAACAGTACAGCCCCAACGAGCACACGGCGAGCGGCATGGTACTGAGATTGTCCACACGCGAAACAATGAGCTTGATTACCTCTGTGGGGACCGAATTCCAGCCACTCTTTCGGCGGACGCTGCTCGGTTCTGCCATTGTTAGTGCTTGGGTTTCGGAATAGGGGGGAGGCGCCTTAGCGGGGATGGAAGATTGGACGATTATGTGCGGGCAAAGATGGAGAAGCGATTATGTGGTGCGGGAAGTGGACAGGTGATGATGACTACAGCACGCCGCTTGACTTACGAGACATATACCAACAACGTAGGGTCATATCGATGCCAGACAACTTGCTTGAGTGATCACATTACTGGTACTCCCTACAGTACCTACTACTATGCCCTAACTTGCTTGAGTAGAGTAGCAGTGGAGTAGGACTCTGCTCTACTACTAGCACCGGAGGATTAGTATATTCTAATCTAAAATAGTTACAAACTTCAATGCCCAAGCGTGGAACGACTACGAACCGCCATCGATGCTAAATCTAATCCCCAGCAAACGTTCGCTGGCAGACATGGCAGTTGCAAACGCCCGCCACGTAGTTATAGTACGTGTGTAAGGTGGCGGTTTTGTCAAATACTATGGCTTAAAAATAGGCCACCGTCGGATGGAAATCTGATGGTTACATGGGATTCGCCAGGATTGAGCTCGTGGCGAACAATCGCCAGATATCATTACTAAAAAAGGTTAAAACACCCGGGGCTATAACTTGCACCGGCTGACCACTAACAATGATACTAACATAGTTGTAAAATGGTCAAAGACCGTGTCTACGTGGTGTTTGGAATTATATGCAAAAAAACTAGCAAGATGCACGTGCATTGCACGGAACATCAAGATGCATTTTTTGGAGTGCCATGTCATCTGTAGCCAACCACATTCCTCCCTTACCTCATCAAAACAGCGAACGGGCTCATTGCTATAAAGGTTTATCTCTTGCATCGTCCGCAACGAACACCTGGTGTACTGGTCCGGGCCGGATGCTCGCAGCGCGATGACCTGAGTTCGAATTCTATCCTAAACTTTAGCTTTTTATATTTTTTTAATATATACTTCTTTCGCTACTGTACTGGCAATGGAACCCACAGAGTACTTAGAATACAAGATTAAGGATGGATTTGTTTCTTTTTAACTTTCTGTATGAATCTGTAGCCAGCCTGCAAGTCATGTACACACTACTGACAATGGAACCCACAGAGTACTTAGAATACAAGATTAAGGATGCAATTAACTTTTTATAGAGGGAGAATCATACACGCAATTAACTCAAATGGATTGGATGTGACTCTATTATTATCCAATGACAAACGACAAATTTCCTCCCGCGGGCCGGAGTAGGTTTCTTGGTTTGCATGCGGGTTTAGCGGAGGCGTTTGATGGAGGCAAGGAGGCGTGTTCACCCGGGCGTGCAACGGGCGGCGCAGTACTATTCGATTTGACAACTACTAGTATATTATAAAAAAGAAAGAAGAGTAGTAGAGATAGAGATAAGAGTAGAGATAGAGACTAGGGAGGAGCACCATCTACTGCTTCGTGTGCTACTCCTGCGCTCCATTCGGCGGCCGCAACGTCCCCTATATCCACTCCCTCCTGCGCTCCATTCGGTGGGCGCTATTGAAATTTGGGGAGCGCACTCTCGCGACTGCTGGCAGCGATGACTTCACCAACGACGACTTCTTCCTCAACCTCGGCAACCTCTTCCTCAACGACATGGGCGACAACCTCAATGCCAACGGTGTTGCTCCCGTTGCATCATATGTGTTTTTGTCCTTCCTGTTCGAAATCATGGTAGAATTCATGTTTCTAGTCTGTATCCTAGATTCGATCTGCTCATCTACTATGCTAGTCCACATGATTAGTTTAATCTCTGTTATAGCCGTCATGATTTATTTTGTGCTTATTCCCACTAAATCTCATAGTAACTTGCTCATATATTCAATTGGCGCAACGTTCCCTACAACCACTCCCGTTTCATGGACGGCATGGTCGATGCCTCAAGGAGCCCTTCGTGTACTGCTATGAGTGCCAGATACCATTTTGGGGCTCGCCGGCGGACCTCGTGCATCACCTCACGCAGGCGTGCGGCGATCACTACTGGCCCTTGGCGGAGAACATCAAGTACAAGACGTGCTACCCGTTCTCTGTGCCGAAGTTGCTGGAGGATCACCGCCGCCTGCTAGTCTCGGAGGAGGATGGCAGCGTCTTCTCTTGATCGTGGGCACCGGCGAGGCCCATGCAGGTTGCCGCCCCGTCTCTATAGTGTGCGTCAGGGGCGATGCCGCTGACGCTGACACTAACAAGAGGTCGATGTGCGGGTGCGTGCTCACTGTTACTGCCCCTCAGATGTACGTGGGCGCCCACACCCACTCCATGACACTGGCTAGGACTGTGCTGAGCTGGGACCTTCCCGCTGATATGGACATGGAAGACGCATGGTATGATTCCCCCCCCCCCCCAACATGGTGCACGGGGACTCCAAGGAGGTTCACCTGGACATGTGCATTACCAAGTTAAATGATGATCATTAGTCTTCGCTCAATGTAATCCGCTGTCTAAGCATGTGGAGACTTCTTATTTATATAGTATAGAACCTTCCATGCATGATCTTGCTCTATTAGAGTATCGCGCTTGAATAACAGTTTATCCATTTATGGTTTAGTCTAGAATCATCCATGTATGCTTTTGCTCCATTAGAGTTCTCACTTGCCATTTATGAGATTAACTGAGAATTTTTACTACAGTACTGGTGAAAGACTTATGATGTACCATTTCTTACATCTCCTCTGCCCCCTTCCAAATCATCCTGATTTAATCCCTTCGTCTAGGTGTATAAGAGCATGGTTAATACTTAATAGTATAGCCAACTATTGACTATAAGAAAGTGCCATGTCATCTGTAGCCAACATGTATAATAATCGATACTCAAAAACTAATTCTTAAAGATCATTTCTTGCAAAGCACAATAAGTGTTATTTCTTCACAAGTTTTGGATGCAGGTTGAACAGGTTAACGCTTTTGTTTGCAAAAGATACTTTTTTATCTATTTCACCCGGATATTTGTGAGCTCTGGAGATGAAATAATATCCGGAGAAACCTATCGATACCCGTTACACATGAGATGACCCCACATCCTTTGTCAAAATAAACAACTCCCCGATCAATGCATTTCACTGTTCCGTGCAATGCACGGGCACCTTACTATAGATTAGTACGACCAAAATTTTAACTAACATTATATATAGTACGATAAATGCTCATGCATGTCACCTAAAATTATATCATTGAAAACTATGTTCAAATACGAATCCAATGATATAGTTTTTGTTGACACGCACTAACATTTTGTCAGTTAAATCTTCAGTCAAATTCAATGGGGGACTAATAAACCATGACCGATGTAGTACTACTGTAGAGGGCGGCGCTGCACAGGAGTCTCACCCCGCTCGTGGCACGGCAGTAAAGCCGTCATATCACAAAACCCAACCACTCCCAGTAATAAGTGGCATGGTAAAATAAACGGACAAGCAACCATCACATTCCTCCGTCTTTTTTGCATTTCATCTCTTTGCATTTACTTTCTCTGGTTCATCTCGCACACTCGATCCCTAGCTACCACTCCTAGTATCCCTAGCTACTACTCCTAGGGCCAGTTCTTTTGGCGGCTTAAAAAATAAGCCGTCTCTTCCCCAGCTTTTCCCATAAGACTAGTCACAGTGGAGAGTAACATTAAGGTGCCTCACTCATTTATTCGGGCTTCTAAAGTACTACTAGTACCTCCGTCCTGGTTTATTCGTCACCATTGTAATTTGTGCTAAATTTAGACCAAAGATTTAACTAATAAAATGTTAGTGCATGTGACATGCACAAACATTTCATTAGTTAAATTTATGGTCAAAATTTGACACAGATTACAATGGGGACCAATAAACCAGGACAGAGGTAGTAGTTATGGGATCACTAATCTAGAAGCCTAAAAGAACTGGCCCCTGGTACTCCTAGTAGTAGTACTCAAGTTGGAATTCCAACACAGCACAACTTGATAGGCAAAAAATTCGATACAGGGTGTAGGAAGCGGTTTGGGAATTTCATGCCTTCCCGACCAGTGAGATACTCCGTACAAAGTACGATACATAAATAACCACAAAGAAGGAAGCTAAAAGTAAACAATCAAACGAGCATTTTTGCATTTGTTTTGCATTGAATCGTTTCACAAGCTTGACTAGTGTTGTTTTCTACTTTTACAAAAACCGCATCGTAATGTTAAAACGTGCATTTGCACGTACATAAGTAATAGTAGTACTCCCTCCGTCTAGGTGTATAAGTCTTCCCTCGTTCTTGGTCACAGTGCACAACCAAACATGACTTATTCACCTGGACGGAGGGAGTAGCATAGTCTACAAGCATATATAGAGAGAGACGTGTAGTGCAATAGTATATAGTAAAGTTTGTGCTATAAGCACGTACTTACAAAATGCGTACGGATACACAAGGTTTCCAAACTTTTCCTTTTATACATACTTAATTAAGGACTCTAATAATTCACGAACGTTCGAGATTTATCATTTGCGTCTCAAAACTAATGAGATCGCCTTATGAAACTAAATTATATTCCTAATAAAAGCCACGACGCTCGCAAGAGCGCTTGCGGCGCGCCACGAGTGCCCTGATGCGCGGCCGTTTCCCAGCGCGCCGACACAACGCCTCTTCCTCAGCCTCACAACTCGCGAGGTGCTGATTGGCAGCTTGCCGGCGGGCGAGCGTGATCTCACTGGTGTGGTGATCCGGTGCCAACAGGTACTCCTCCTCACTGGAAGCATGCACCCGGTCCATGTACCGCCAAGCGTAGATGAGGCGATTGGGCCCGATTGCACTCAAGGGTTTGGCATAGACGTCCTCCACCACCCTCACGGCCCTCGCACAAGCCTTCTACCAAAGAGCCAATTGCCTGACTCTCTCGGACGCGACATAGGCCTGCCAGGCAGCTTGCCCCGCGGCGCGCTTCTCTTCCTCGGCCTTCTTCTCCGCCTCTATTTCGGCGCGCTCTGCTGGAGGCAAAGCCTCCCACAAGGCAACATCCATTTCTTCCCAAAGCTCCTCAAGGCTGGGGGGGGGGCGACGGGTGGCGCGGCGTTCTCCTTGTAGCAGGGAGTCGACGCGTCCTCCGGCGCGCGTGCTGGCAGGATTGGGAACGCCGACGCGTCCACCTCGACGCGTCGCGGAGAGGAGCGGAACACCGACATGTCCTCCTCGACTAGTGGCAGCGAGGAACGGAACGGCGACGCGTGACCGTCCGCGCGGTGCAGCGAGGGGTGCCTAGGGCTTGGCAGGGGCGATGCCATGGTGGTTGACGTGAGAGGGTGGGGGAGGAGATAGCGATGAACGTGAGCGTTCTTCCGTATGCCGTGGGAGCCGCAGTATTTATAGCAAGCAATGGCACACCTACGTAAGATATGGATTGACCTAAACTGACTTAACTGGAGGTCCAGTTGCGTCACTGACATGTGGGCCAGACGCTTGTTGGGCCCACATGTCAGTGACCCAATGCACCTGCAGTTAAGTAACTGAAGCAGCGTCCCGTAAGATATGTTGCGTGATTAACGTAATAGCTACGTGGGCATATTCGTTGGAGTAAATTACGGGGGAGGGAAGGGGTGGAAATATTGCTGGTCACAACGGATTGGACGAGCGCGGGGGGAGGAGAGTCATGCATGCAGACTTTTTCCACACGGGGTGGAGTGGTGGGACTACCGGAGGGAGAAGGAGAGTCAAGCAGGCGTTCAGATTTCAAGGTGCACTAAATTATTGCATGCGATGATTAAGGCTAGCCATAGTGGTGGTAATGTGGTATCTTACTAGTTGGTATCATGCACACGGGAATAGCAAACATGCTGATGTGACAAAGAATTAAAGAAGAGAGGGGGGTTAGAGTAACATAGGTAGATATCGTATCATGTTAAATACTATGCTACTTTGTGTCATACATGGCACTATAAAGGTAGTCCCGTATCATACACTAGTATCACGCACATGATACTAGTATATGATACTTTCTACTATGAGTAGCCTAAAGTGAATATTGACTAATCTCTACTCTCTATCTCGACTCCTATCTCTATTTTCTACTATATATATTTATTACTTATACTCCTATAAAAATCTCAATTTGTGGTGATGGTGTGTCTGCCTCTGGACAACGTGAGCCGTTCGATCTAGTTGGAACCAACGGCTGAGATGTGTGCGCATTGAGACATGGCCTTGTCACCGGAGGTATAGCTTATATTTACCCACCTCTGCCACAGTATAAAATACGGAACTACTCATTCTAGCCTCATTTCCTTTCTGGTTCATCTCCTTGCATTCTTGCTGGCGGCGGCGAAGATTCTAAAGATGGAGTCCAGACTCTAGAAACCACTACAAAAACTATTCCACCGCCTCTATCTTGGTAAGAGTAGGTGAAATTTTCGAATCGAGCCCTTTAAACTAGGAGTAGAAGGGAGGTAGTAGTACTCTAATAGCTAACCTTGTTGTGATGACTAGATAGGACATGGCACGCACCTGAACGGAGGAACTAGTCTGCATTGTGCATTTAAGTTCTGTCTAAAGTCAATGTACCTCTACTTTGACCAAACTTATAGAAAAATGTATCAACATTCACAATGTCAAATCAATGTTTTTGTACTCATTATAAAACGTAGTTTTTATACTCATTATAATCAGTATTGTAGATATTGATATTTTTAGTATAAATTTGGTCAAAAACTTTGCAAACGGTTGATGGAAGTAAAAAGGACCAGAGGGAGTATCATGCATGTGGAGTAGGCAAAAAAATTGCTCATTTATTGCCGGTCGAAGTCTCAAATGGCGCGACCACGCGAGGGAGGCGAAGATCATGGGAGGCACGACGGTTGACGAAATTATGTGAAGTTACATCCACGCGTCGGCATGGCGCATGAACAGGCAGAAGCTATACCGTCAGGCCTACGATATGGGTCTAGTAGACATGACATCTAGTGGGTCTTGCATAGTACCTGATAACTCTTTGGGGGCTTGCAGCCATTTATCCACTGGGCAAGCCAACAACCCCACGCTGTTCGCACGCCCTACTCGTTCCCATCTTCTACCTTACAATAGTTCGCTCCCAGTCGTCCCGTCCTTTCACATTACACCAGTTCAACTTCTCCTAACCCTCCTCCAAAATCCATGGCCTCCCAAATCTCCATGGTCGCCGCTGAGTACCAGGTTAGAGCTATCAACGGCGATGAGTTCATCGTCATCTACACCCGTGGATCCGCGACGATGAAAGCATGCCTTGCTCGCTTCCTACGCATGTTCAATAGTTCAAAGGATGAGTGGGTCGCTGGGCTAGATGTTGAGTACAGCACAGTCCTGGAAAGAGAGAAGATTCTAAAGGAGGCAGAGAAGAAGAAGCCTGCTGTGATCCAGGTTTGCGTAAATAATGTGTGCTTGGTCTACCACATATGCCATGCCGATGTTGAGCCAGGATTTTAAGAACTACCTCAAGGACGAAAGAGTAAAATTCGTTACGGTAGACTTTAGGAACGACAGGGATGTCCTGTGTCGGATAGGCCTCGTTGTAGGCTAGCCCTTCAATCTCCAGAAGGCAAGCCTGGTGTCCTCCTCTCAGCCTTCAATGCTGACCCTGGCAGCAGCCATGATTGATCCTTTGTACGCTAAACTGAAGAAACCTCACCACGAGTTTCATTATGCATGGGAGTCGAAGACAACAGATGAAGATCACATCCTGTACGCAGCAATGGATGCCTACCTTTGTTTAAATATCTACAAGGGTTGGATGAAGAAGCAGAGCCCAGTGTCCGGTTCAAGCAAAGAAGCGTCGGCGAAGAGGAAGAGGAAGAGGGACGAGGATGAAGTCGAGGAGGTGGACTCGGACTCCGAGTAAGGTGGCAGTGCCGTCGCTCATGCTGGTTCTACTGCAGTGTCAAGCGGACTAGTTGCTTAGTTTTATTTTAGGGGTGTGTTGTGCTGAGCCCCCCAGCAGAACTATGTTTATGTTCTTTCTTGTTATTTGAACTTTATGTTCTTTCTCGTTATTTTAACTCTTTAGTACGTACAGTAGTACTAGTACTATGTCTTACTACTGTTCTTCTTGGAGTTGGTACTACTGCTCGTATCTTCGTGTTCCTACTGTACTTAATACGTTCGTACTAGTAGTATAATTTGGGTCAGTCGATTTGTGAAAGAAGTTCGACGGAGCGAAGGAAGAAGACGACAGAGAAGCTACCCCAGTATCTATATTAGGGTGGCAGGGTGCCCATGATCTATCTTATGAGTGTTGGGTGTGGAATGCAGTTCACCGGAAAAATGGATCGTGCCCAGGATTAAACGGATGGCGGGGGTGGGGGGAGCATGGCGGTGGCAGGCGGTTTAGGGGAGGGCGGGGCGGTGGCGGTAGGCGGTTAGGCGTGTGGCGGGCTGAGAAGATGAACAGTGCATCAATTTCGGAGGTTGAAGAAGCCCTTCTAGCCATCCATGTTGCATCCAACGGCTCACAAGAGTCGACTGACCCAAATTGCTCCTTCAGATTGCAGGATCCACGTGGCATTCAAGGTCTCAAAGGTATATTCCGTGTCCGCACCCGGCTTGCGGGCTCGGCGCGGGCGCGACCGACTTCCGCCGCGACAGCCACCATGCACGCCTCCTCCGCGTGGGCGCAGACGACAATGACACGCTAGTTCCTCCTCGCCAGCATGCTGGAGCACGCGCTCGCCCTCCTCTGCGTACTCTGCGTGCATAGACGCGGCTCCACCAGTTGCTCGCATGCTTGGCAGCGCGGCGGCATAGCGAGGAGGGACTGTAGACGACATGAGCGGGCGAGCCTTCGGCTTCATGGCATAGGGATGGCGGCGACACGGCGGTGATGGGCGAGAAATGGTTGGCCGAAGCAGGCGCGCGCTGGCATGCACAATTGTGGCGGCGGCATATTGATGAGTGCGCGCATGGGAGCTTAGTTTTGTTTTGTATAGGGTTGTTCAAACTTAAAAGAAGACCGTACTAGTACACATAAACATTAGACTGAGGCAGCGCTTATATTAGTTACCACATCCACGATACGGAATCCTGTGCAAGCGCGTGAACCGTGGCCGCGCGGTTGATCGAATGGTGCGTCACCGTATCGCGCTCGAAGGACATCCACCGAACCTTTTGTTGGGGAACGTAGTAATTTCAAAAATTTCCTACGCACACGCAAGATCATGGTGATGCATAGCAACGAGAGGGGAGAGTGTTGTCCAAGTACCCTCGTAGACCGAAAGCGGAAGCGTTAGCACAACGCGGTTGATGTAGTCGTACGTCTTCACGATCCGACCGATCCAAGTACCGAACGTACGGCACCTCCGAGTTCAGCACACGTTCAGCTCGATGACGTCCCGCGAACTCCGATCCAGCAGAGCTTCACGGGAGAATTCCGTCAGCACGACGGCATGATGACGGTGATGATGTTGCTACCGATGCAGGGCTTCGCCTAAGCACCGCTACGATATGACCGAGGAGGAATATGGTGGAGGGGGGCACCGCACACGGCTGGAATAGATCAACAGATCAACTTGTGTGTTCTAGGGTGCCCCCCTGTCCACGTATATAAAGGAGTGGAGGAGGGGGAGAGGGCCGGCCCCTATGGCGCGCCCTGGAGGAGTCCTACTCCCAGTGGGAGTAGGATTCCTCCCCTTCCAAGTAGTAGGAGTAGGAGACAAGGAAGGGGAAGAGAGAAGAGAAGAAAGGAGGGGGCGCCGCCCCTCCCCCTAGTCCAATTCGGACTAGTCATTGGGGCGCGCGCAGCCTGCCTCTCTCTCCCCTAAAGCCCAATAAGGCCCATATACTTCTTTCCCCGTATTCCCGTAACTCCCCGGTACTCCGAAAAATACCGGAACCACTCGGAACCTTTCCGATGTCCAAATATAGTCGTCCAATATATCGATCTTTACATCTCGACCATTTCGAGACTCCTCGTCATGTGCCCGATCTCATCCGGGACTCCGAACTACCTTAGGTACATCAAAACACATAAACTCATAATACAAATCGTCACCGAACGTTAAGCGTGCGGACCCTACGGGTTCGAGAACTATGTAGACATGACCGAGACACGTTTCCGGTCAATAACCAATAGCGGAACCTGGATGCTCATATTGGCTCCCACATATTCTACGAAGATCTTTATCGGTCAAACCGCATAACAACATACATTGTTCCCTTGTCATCAGTATGTTACTTGCCCGAGATTCGATCGTCGGTATCTCAATACCTAGTTCAATCTCGTTACCGGCAAGTCTCTTTACTCATTCCGTAATACATCATCACACAACTAACTCATTAGTTACAATGCTTCCAAGGCTTATAGTGATGTGCATTACCGAGTGGGCCCAGAGATACCTCTCCGACAATCGGAGTGACAAATCCTAATCTCGAAATGCGCCAACCCAACAAGTACCTTTGGAGACACCTGTAGAGCACCTTTATATTCACCCAGTTATGTTGTGACGTTTGGTAGCACACAAAGTGTTCCTCCGGTAAACGGGAGTTGCATAATCTCATAGTCATAGGAACATGTATAAGTCATGAAGAAAGCAATAGCAGAATACTAAACGATCAAGTGCTAAGCTAAAGGAATGGGTCAAGTCAATCACATCATTCTCCTAATGATGTGATCCCGTTAATCAAATGACAACTCATGTCAATGGCTAGGAAACATAAACATCTTTGATCAACGAGCTAGTCAAGTAGAGGCATACTAGTGACACTCTGTTTGTCTATGTATTCACACAAGTATTATGTTTCCGGTTAATACAATTCTAGCATGAATAATAAACATTTATCATGAAATAAGGAAATAAATAATAACTTTATTATTGCCTCTAGGGCATATTTCCTTCAGTCTCCCACTTGCACTAGAGTCAATAATCTAGTTCATGTCGCCATGTGATTTAACACCAATAGTTCACATCACCATGTGATTAACACCCATAGTTCACGTCGTCATGTGACCAACACCCAATGGGTTTACTAGAGTCAATAATCTAGTTCAGATCGCTATGTGATTAACACTCAAAGAGTACTAAGGTGTGATCATGTTTTGCTTGTGAGAGAAGTTTAGTCTACGGGTCTGCCACATTCAGATCCGTATGTATTTTGCAAATTTTTATGTCAACAATGCTCTGCATGGAGCTACTCTAGCTAATTGCTCCCACTTTCAATATGTATCCAGATTGAGACTTAGAGTTATCTGGATCAGTGTCAAAACTTGCATTGACGTAACCCTTTACGACGAACCTTTTGTCACCTCCATAATCGAGAAACATATCCTTATTCCACTAAGGATAATTTTGACCGCTATCCAGTGATCTACTCCTAGATCCCTATTGTACTCCCTTGCCAAAATCACTGTAGGGTATACAATAGATCTGGTACACAACATGGCATACTTTATAGAACCTATGGCCAAGGCATAGGGAATGACTTTCATTCTCTTCCTATCTTCTGCCGTGGTCGGGCTTTGAGTCTTACTCAATTTCACACCTTGTAACACAGGCAAGAACTCTTTCTTTGACTGTTCTATTTTGAACTACTTCAAAATCTTGTCAAGGTATGTACTCATTGAAAAAACTTATCAAGCGTCTTGATCTATCTCTATAGATCTTTATGCTCAATATGTAAGCAGCTTCACCGAGGTCTTTATTTGAAAAACTCCTTTCAAATACTCCTTTGTGCTTTCCAGAAAATTCTACATTATTTCCGATCAACAATATGTCATTCACATATATTTATCAGAAATGCTGTAGTGCTCCCACTCACTTTCTTGTAAATACAGGCTTCTCCAAAAGTCTGTATAAAACCATATGCTTTGATCACACTATCAAAACGTTTATTCCAACTCCGAGAGGCTTGCACCAGTCCAAAGATGGATCGCTGGAGCGTTGCACACTTTGTTAGCATCTTTAGGATCGACAAAACCTTCTGGTTGCATCATATACAACTCTTCTTTAAGAAATCCATTAAGGAATGCAGTTTTGTTTATCCATTTGCCAGATTTCATAAAATGCAGCAATTGCTAACATGATTCAGACAGACTTAAGCATCGCTACGAGTGAGAAAAACTCATCGTAGTCAACAACTTGAACTTGTCGAAAACCTTTTGCGACAATTCGAGCTTTGCAGATAGTAACACTACTATCAGCGTCCGTCTTCCTCTTGAAGATCCATTTATTTTCTATGGCTTGCTGATCATCGGGCAAGTCAAACAAAGTCCACACTTTGTTCTCATACATGGATCCCATCTCAGATTTCATGGCCTCAAGCCATTTTGCGGAATCTGGGCTCATCACCGCTTCCTCATAGTTCGTAGGTTCGTCATGGTCAAGTAACATGACCTCCAGAACAGGATTACCGTACCACTCTGGTGCAGATCTCACTCTGGTTTACCTACGAGGTTTGGTAGTAACTTGATCTGAAGTTACATGATCATCATCATTAGTGAAAGATCGTGGATGTCGCCCAGAGGGGGGTGAATAGGCGCTTTAAAATAATTACGGTTGAGGCTTGAACAAATGCGGAATAAACCTAGCGGTTAATTTGTCAAGCACAAAACCTACAACAACTAGGCTCACCTATGTGCACCAACAACTTATGCTAAGCAAGAAAAACTACTTAGGTGATAGCAAGATATATGACAAGAAACAATATGGCTATCACAAAGTAAAGTGCATAAGTAAAGGGCTCGGGTAAGAGATAACCGAGGCACGCGGAGACGATGATGTATCCCGAAGTTCACACCCTTGCGGATGCTAATCTCCGTTTGGAGCGGTGTGGAGGCACAATGCTCCCCAAGAAGCCACTAGGGCCACCGTAATCTCCTCACGCCCTCGCACAATGCAAGATGTCGTGATTCCACTAAGGGACCCTTGAGGGCGGTCACCGAACCCATACAAATGGCAACCCTTGGGGGCGGTCACCGAACCCGTACACTTTGGCAACCCTTGGGGGCGGTCACCGGAACCCGTCAAATTGCTCGGGGCGATCTCCACAACCTAATTGGAGACCCCGACGCTTCCCCGGAGCTTTACACCACAATGATTGAGCTCCGAACACCACCAACCGTCTAGGGCGCCCAAGCACCCAAGAGGAACAAGCACAAGGGTACCAAGCACCCAAGAGTAATAAGCTTCTCAACTTGTAACTTCCACGTATCACCGTGGAGAACTCAAACCGATGCACCAAATGCAATGGCAAGGGCACACGGAGTGCCCAAGTCTTTCTCTCTCAAATCCCACCGAAGCAACTAATGCTAGGGAAGAAAATGAGAGGAAGAACAAGAAGGAGAACACCAAGAACTCCAAGATCTAGATCCAAGGGGTTCCCCTCACATAGAGGAGAAAGTGATTGGTGGAAATGTGGATCTAGATCTCCTCTCTCTTTTCCCTCAAAAACTAGCAAGAATCCATGAAGGGATTGAGAGTTAGCAAGCTCGAAGAAGGTCAACAATGGGGGAAGAACACGAGCTCAAAGGATAAGGTTCAATGGGGAAGAAGACCTCCTTTTATAGGTGGGAAAAAATCCAACCGTTATGCTCACAGCCCGCACAGAGCGGTACTACCGTTCCAAGGAGCGGTACTACCGCTAAGGAGGTAGTACCCCTTTGAAAAACAACAGCGAGGAGGCAAAAGGCCAGTAGAACCGCCGGAGCGGTACTACCGCTCGTCCCCACGGTACTACCGCTCGACCTCACGGTACTACCGCAAGTGGTAGCGGTACTACTGCTTGCGAGCGGTACAAAAAAAATACTTCCGTGCCTACTTCCGCTGAGCAAAACACGAGATTTTGGTCCGGAGCGGTACTACCGCTTAGGAGCTGCGGTAGTACAGCTCTGGAGCTGTACTACCGCTCAGGAGCCGCGGTAGTACCGCTCCAAGCGGTAGTACCGCTCCCAAGAGCGGTACTAAAAAATTACATCCGCAGCAGCCCCTTTAAAGGACACCAAAACTGACACAACTTCTGCAAACGGACTCCGAATTCGACGAAACCAAGTTTGTTGGAAAGCTAGCGACAAGGGCTAACACAATATTGATAGAAATACCGATAAGAAGCAAATGAGAAAAGGCCCAAAAGAAAATGGTGAGAACCCTTCCTCGGATAAGATCGGTAAAACATCCAACATCGAAAACATCATAGAAGACGCATGCAAACTCCGTTTTCGATGAACTCAAGCTTGTCATCAAGATGACCATAAGCTCTAAGACTCACAAAGAGAACCAAACAAGAACCAAGAAACATGATGCAAGGATGCAATGGTTTGAGCTCTCGACGAACGATGCGATCAAGCTACTCACTTGAGAGTCCCCCTTGATAGTACGGCTATCGATCCTATAACCCGGTCTCCCAACTACCACCATGAGACCGGTAAAATAGAAAACCTATCAAGGGCAAACCTTTGCCTTGCACATGGTCCACTTGAGCTAGATGATGACGATCTTGACTCCCTCAAGTTGGACCACCTTTCTTGATTGCGTTGGCTCGATGAAGACTAGATGATTACTCCCCCATAGTCCACTATGGGTGAGCCACTCTTCGGCACATCTTCACAAGTCCATTGTCACCACAATGGAAGGCAAGCTTCAAGAACTTGATCTCTTCATGATGCTCCACTTGAACTTGCACACGGCAATCTTGATGACGATCACCACTTGATGTCATCCTCTCCATGGGTTGAGTGATATCTTCCTCTTGACGCAAGCCCATGAACACGTACCTAACCCCACATAGAACTCTCACATAGACCATGGGTTAGTACACAAAGCACAATGGACAATGCTTACCATACCATGGGATCACTTGATCCCTCTCGGTACATCTTCTACGCTTTGTGAGTTGATCAACTTGATTCACTCTTGACTTAGTCTTGATCAACCTAGAATCTTTCCAACTCTCTTCATTTGGATGATGTCTTGAAGGTAAACATGAATGATCACACAATCTTCTTCTTCAAGACATGCTTGCAATAAGCTCAACTCTCACATGACGAATCTTTGGATAATTCCTTAATAGCACCTTGGTCAACACAAACTCTCCCTGAAACCAACACATGTACTCCAAGAAAAGCCTATGGACAAAACCTTCAAATATAACTCAAGGCAACCATTAGTCCATAGAGATTGTCGTCAATTACCAAAACCAAACATGGGGGCACCACATGTTCTTTCAATTAGCTTCCTCACTAATTGGTGTAGGAGTCACATGAACAGATTTCTGTGATGAACTACTTTCCAATAAGGGAGCAGGTACAGTTACCTCATCAAGTTCTACTTTCCTCCCACTCACTTCTTTCGAGAGAAACTCCTTCTCTAGAAAGGATCCATTCTTAGCAACAAATGTCTTGCCTTCGGATCTGTGATAGAAGGTGTACCCAACAGTTTCCTTTGGGTATCCTATGAAGACACATTTCTCCGATTTGGGTTTAAGCTTATCAGGATGAAACTTTTTCACATAATCATCGCAACCCCAAACTTTAAGAAACGACAACTTTGGTTTCTTGCAAAACCACAGTTCATATGGTGTCGTCTCCACGGATTTAGAAGGTGCCCTATTTAACGTGAATGCAGCTGTCTCCAATGCATAACCCCAAAACGATAGTGGTAAATCGGTTTGAGACATCATAGATTGCACTATATCCAATAAAGTACGGTTATGACGTTCGGACACACCATTATGCTGTGGTGTTCCAGGTGGCATGAATTTGTGAAACTATTCCACATCGTTTTAATTGAAGGCGAAACTCGTAACTCAAATATTCTCCTCCACGATCAGATCGTAGAAACTTTAGTTTCTTGTTACGATGATTTTCCACTTCACTCTGAAATTCTTTGAACTTTTCAAATGTTTCAGACTTATGTTTCATCAAGTAGATATACCCATATCTGCTCAAATTATCTGTGAAGGTCAGAAAATAATGATACTTGCCGCGAGCCTCAACACTCATCGGACCGCATAAATTAGTATGTATTATTTCCAATAAGTCAGTTTCTCGCTCCATTGTTCCGGAGAACGGAGTCTTAGTAATCTTGCCCAAGAGGCATGGTTCGCAAGCATCAAATGATTCATAATCAAGTGATTCCAAAAGCCCATCAGCATGGAGTTTCTTCATGCGCTTTACACCAATATGACCTAAACGGCAGTGCCACAAATAAGTTGCACTATCATTATTAACTTTGCATCTTTTGGTTTCAATATTATGAATATGTGTATCACTACAATCGAGATCCAACAAACTATTTTCATTGGGTGTATGACCATAGAAGGTTTTATTCATGTAAACAGAAAAAAAATTATTCTCTAACTTAAATGAATAACCGTATTGCAATAAACATGACCAAATCATATTCATGCTCAACGCAAACACCAAATAACACTTATTTAGGTTCAACACTAATCCCGAAAGTATGGGGAGTGTGCGATGATGATCATATCAATCTTGGAACTACTTCCAACACACATCGTCACCTCGCCCTTAACTAGTTTCTGTTCATTCTGCAACTCCCGTTTCGAGTTACTAATCTTAGCAACTGAACTAGTATCAAATACTGTGGGGTTGCTATAAACACTAGTAAGGCACACATCAATAACATGTATATCAAATATACCTTTGTTCACTTTGCCATCCTTCTTATCCGCCAAATACTTGGGGCATTTCTGCTTCCAGTGACCAGTCCCTTTGCAGTAGAAGCACTTAGTCTCAGGCTTAGGTCTAGACTTGGGCTTCTTTACTTGAGCAGCAACTTGCTTGCCGTTCTTCTTGAAGTTCCCCTTCTTCCCTTTGCCCTTTTCCTTGAAACTAGTGGTCTTGTCAACCATCAACACTTGATGCTCTTTCTTGATTTCTACCTTCATCGATTTCATCATCACGAAAAGCTCGGGAATTGTTTTCGTCATCCCTTGCATACTATAGTTCATCACGAAGTTCTACTAACTTGGTGATGGTGACTAGAGAATTCTGTCAATCACTATTTTATCTGGAAGATTAACTCCCACTTGATTCAAGCGATTGTAGTACCCAGACAATCCGAGCACATGCTCACTGCTTGAGCTATTCTCCTCCATCTTTTAGCTATAGAACTTGTTGGAGACTTCATACCTCTCAACTCGGGTATTTGCTTGAAATATTAATTTCAACTTCTGGAACATCTCATATGGTCCATGACGTTCAAAACGTCTTTGAAGTCCCGATTCTAAGCCGTTAAGCATGGTGCACTAAACTATCAAGTAGTCATCATATTGAGCTAGCCAAACGTTCATAACATATGCATCTGCTCCTGCAATAGGTTTGTCACCTAGCAGTGCATCAAGGACATAATTTTTCTGTGCAACAATGAGGATAAACCTCAGATCACGGACCAAGTCCGCATCATTGCTACTAACATCTTTCAACATAGTTTTTCTTTAGGAACATATCAAAATTAAAACAGGGGAGCTAAACGCGAGCTATTGATCTACAACATAGATATGCTAATACTACCAGGACTAAGTTCATGATAAATTAATGTTCAATTAATCATATTACTTAAGAACTCCCACTTAGATAGACATCCCTCTAATCCTCTAAGTGATCATGTGATATGGAGTAGTTTCAATGGTGAACATCACTATGTTGATCATATCTACTATATGATTCACGCTCGACCTTTCGGTCTCAGTGTTCCGAGGCCATATCTACATATGCTAGGCTCGTCAAGTTTAACCTGAGTATTCCACGTGTGCAACTGTTTTGCACCCGTTGTATTTGAACGTAGAGCCTATCACATCACATTGTGTCTCAGCACGAAGAACTTTCGCAACGGTGCATACTCGGGGAGAACACTTTTATCTTGAAATTTAGTGAGAGATCATCTTATAATGCTACTGTCAATCAAAGCAAGATAAGATGCATAAAAAGATAAACATCACATGCAATCAATATAAGTGATATGATATGGCCATCATCATCTTGTGCTTGTGATCTCCATCTCCGAAGCACCGTCATGATCACCATCGTCACCGGCGTGACACCTTGATCTCCATCGTAGCATCGTTGTCGTCTCGCCAACTTATGCTTCTATGACTATCGCTACCGCTTAGTGATAAAGTAAAGCATTACAGGGCGATTGCATTACATACAATAAAGCGACAACCATATGGCTCCTGCCAGTTGCCGATAACTCGGTTACAAAACATGATCATCTCATACAATAAAATATAGCATCATGTCTTGATTATATCACATCACAACATGCCTTGCAAAAACAAGTTAGACGTCCTCTACTTTGTTGTTGCAAGTTTTACGTGGCTGCTACGGGCTGAGCAAGAACCGTTCTTACCTACGCATCAAAACCACACCGATAGTTCGTCAAGTTAGTGCTGTTTTAACCTTCTCAAGGACCGGGCGTAGCCACACTCGGTTCAACTAAAGTTGGAGAAACTGACACCCGCCAGCCACCTGTGTGCAAAGCACGTCGGTAGAACCAGTCTCGCGTAAGCGTACGCGTAATGTCGGTCCGGGCCGCTTCATCCAACAATACCGCTGAACCAAAGTATGACATGCTGGTAAGCAGTATGACTTGTATCGCCCACAACTCACTTGTGTTCTACTCGTGCATATAACATCTACGCATAAAACCATGCTCTGATACCACTGTTGGGGAATGTAGTAATTTCAAAAATTTCCTACACACACGCAAGATCATGGTGATGCATAGCAACGAGAGGGGAGAGTGACGTACCCTCGTAGACCGAAAGCGGAAGCGTTAGCACAACGCGGTTGATGTAGTCGTACGTCTTCACGATCCGACTGATTCTGATATGTTGTGTATACATGAGAGAATAATCTTCTATTTTACTTGTGTGTGTGTGCGTGTGTGTGTGTGTGAGAGAGAGAGAGAAGAGCATCCGTAACACAACAACCATCTCTCTCTATTCGTCCGTCCCTCGCACGATTGCTTGTAACACATGCATCAACGCACACATTTTGACACCCTCACCCGGCCCCTGCCCACCTCAAGGCCCACACATCGCTCTCTATCTCGCACGCACAATCTCTTCGTGAAAACCCTATTTAGCATGTAGCTTTCCGTCACATACACACACATTTCTCTCCATAGGTTTGATTTCTCTCAATATCTGACACACACACACACACACACACACCGCACACACACTCCCCCTCCCCCGAGCACACAATTCATCCCCATCCAAGGTTATATGGCAACCACTCTCACTTGTGCTTCTCTGCACCCCAGCATGCACAACACCTCAATCTTCAAAGAGCGCATCGAGGAGATCGAAGACGGCGACCACACTGCACTAGAGAATGCGGGGCCATTTGGAAGTAGGATGATGTGACGATGACTGACTGACTCCCCCCTCTCTCCCCCGCACAAAATTACCAATCCCTCTGTCCCCCGCACAAAATTATCAATCCCTCAACCCACGAGATCCTTCCCCTCTCTTCCATGTTTTTCTAGCTCTTTCATCAAACCTGTTGTCTCTCCTCCTTCCACGTGTACAGAATCCGGATGCACACACATTTCACGTATATTACATGTCTCCAACTTTCTCACAGACCTAACTTCGTCCTCTCTCTATCTCTCTCTCTCGTTAGGTTTTTCTCCTACTCTCTCGTCCACATACATACAATCTTTCCCGCCCTATCTGCTCCATCTTCGCAAGCTCTCTCTACATGTTTCATTCACACATTGGGATGTGTTCAAAATGTTGCTTTTATAATGGATGATGTAGAGTTATGGTTAGTTTTGTTGCATCCTACAAAGTAATAACAATGAAATGCATTTAGATTCTCATTTGACTAGGATTATGTGAGTTTGAGCATATTGTGAAGTACTATAGACCTCGTATACATCTTGTAATTCAACAACGATTGTAACTATTGAATTGTATAGACCATTACATTCGAAGTCAGTAGCCTAGTATATTTATTTCACAATTACAACAAATGATTAATTCACTACAAACTAAGAAAACAAATGTGTACTCCCTCCGTTTTTATTTAAGTCCGCGTATTAGCATTGGTCAAAGTCAAGTTTCGTAAACTCTCAGAAAGTTTATAACAAAAAATATTAACATATACAATAACAAATAAATACCATTAGATTCATTATTGAATGTACTTTCATATCATACATATTTGTTATGGTAAATGTTTATATATTTCTATAAACTTGGTCAAACTTTAGGAATTTTGACTTCGGTCAAACCTAATATGCAGAGTTAATAAAAACGTAGGGAGTACTAGTAGTTACTAGTACTACTCGCTAGTTGCTTAGCCCAATCACCCAACACGCCACACGGGGAGTTCAGTGTCACAAATTTTTTGAGGTCGGCGGGAAAATCTCCCGCGGCCTGATTCGAGTAGTGCGAAGTTACCATCATAGCCTTCGGAACAGACCTACAGATGATGCTTGGTAGGGGGCTGTTTTTGTAACTTCAGGTTCACCCTACCCAGCCAACCCCACCCTGGCACCTAGAGTAGTACACATGAATACTCCCCATTTTATATCCCCACCGCAAAATAGACTTCTCCACGGCACCACAGCCTTCGTGCTCCTCCCCTTCTACATCTGCGCACTCGTCCACCGCAGCGCATATGCCTCATACGACCTCGTACGCCGCACTGGAGCTGGTCCACCGCCGTCGTCGTACATGGAGCCTCTTCCCCGGCACCGTCTTCCACGGTCTCGGATCTGCTTCCCGGAAGCCGACGCCAAGCGCAGAAGCATCACCGTCGTGGACAATGAACTAACTCCCGTTGCCGACCATGATGCACAGAGGCCGCCGCGACCATCGTTCTCCTCCTCGATTGGTAAGTGTGTATTGAATCACTTAGCAGTACATGTGTAGTTCCAATTTTGTTCATACCTACCTCAAATTTCCTGGTTGCTATTGTTCCCGTAAAAGTAATTGGTTATAGCCTCCATTGTCCAACAGAATATCAACTTGTAATTGTGCGTCGCTCCTGTATCGCGCTTTGCTTGGGTAGGTTCTTCAACTGCAATCGGTAGTGTGGCAAATGATGGAAAGTTTTTTACAACTAGCAAGATGCCCATGCGTTGCACGGAACATCAAGATGCATTTGTATGAGTAGTTTATCTTGTGGGAGAAAAGGATGAACGAGGGAAGGCCTTATTTGCAAATCTGGAGAGGGGTGTGGGTATCTTTCTACAAAATTGCCATAGTTTCCTTCCTATCCGTCGGATATAAATCGGACGGCCTATATTGTAGGATGGCAGGCACACCATCATCACCAACTCTGTTTCTTAAAAGATTAGAGAGTAGAGAAGTAGAGATAAATATAAAATATAAAATAAATATAACAGTAGAGAAGAGAGTAGAGATAGCAGGGACGTCGGGAAAGGATCGCGCGCGCGGGGGAAAAAGCGGCCGGGCGCGTGCTAGTTTTGGCGCGTGGCGTCCGGCGCGCTTTATAAAATCCAACGCCCTCCCACCGCTCTGTGCCTTTCCACCGCTCTCTCCCTGTTCTGTGCCTCGCCACAGCTCTCTCCACGCTCTGCGCCTCGCCACCGTTCTGCGCCTCGCCACCGCTCTCTCCCCGCTCTTTCTCGCCTCGCCGCCGCCGCGCCACCATGTCGCCCCGTCGCCGGGAAACTTGGGGATACCGCGGCATCCGCGCGCGCGCCCCTCCGGCGTCTTCTCCGCCGAGATCCAGTTCCGCAGGACGCGCCCCGGCCTCGGCAATTTCGGCACGGCCAACGAGGCCGCCCGCGCGTACGACGCGGCGGCGTGGCTCCTCCAATGGCCTCATAGAACATTGAACTTCCCCAATGTGCCGACGCGGGAGCGGGCGCATGAGCTCGCGCCTCTGCCGTGGCTTATCACCGACGAGGATCGTCGCGACAACTGGAGGCGGGAGCACCGTCTCGGCATCGCTGAGATGGACGAGGAAGCCATGGCACTGTGGCACCAATGCTTCCCGCAGGACATCATCAACGAGCGCGAGTTCTACGCGCAAAGGAGGGCGGAGAGGGAGAAGAGGAGGGCGGAGTGAGCCGCCTATCGCGAGGACAAGCGTACGCAAAAAGCGGACGCTCAATTCAACATGAGGCTAGGAGCAGCGTCGCCCTAGGAATCCGATGACGATCGGTATCTTCACGCCTACATTGAGATGTCGGAGGAGGACATCACTGAGGAGGAGTCAGACAACGAGGAGTAGTTGAACTATCTATTTTTTATCTATCTATGCTATATCTATGCTGAGAACTATCTATGTCTCTACTCTCTAGTCTGTACTCCCTATCTCTACTTCTTGATCTCAGCATTGTAAACGCTTTTTTAAAGCGCCGCGCATTGCGCTTCTGTTGGAGATGCTCTAACATGGCAGACGAGTGCTTTAATGTTGCCCACAAGATGCGTGAGTATTACTACTCCCTTCGTCCCATAATATAAGAACATTTTTGACACTAGTGTAGTGTAAAAAACGTTCTTATATTATGGGACGGAGGGAGTAGTATATTTTTCTTGCCATGTTGAGATTTTAAAACCACGAGCGCGAACATGCAGAGGAGTAATGAAGACCAGACACGGGATATTGGGGACATCTTCAAGGAGTGTGGCAAGTTAAAGAGGAGCTGCACCGAACCTGTAAAACGAGCTTTGGTAAGTAACACCCTTTCAATTACTTTCGTTTAGCCTCATGTTCTTTGATGTGTATATGTTGTAGTTTTGTTTCTCTTAGCCTCATGTTCTTCGATGTGTATTAAGAAGAGTCTTAATCGTCCTAATGCTTTCGTTTTTAGCTTGATGTAGGAAGTGGGTGTTCTCACCTTGTAGTCTGTTTATATATTTTTCCTTTTGAATTCACTTCTCCGAGTCATGTTTATCTGGCTTCTACTAAATGGATCTGGGTTGCTCTGAGTATTGATCTAAAAAAGAAGTAACTTCATGTCAGGATGCAGTTCCTGCGAGGAGGGAAGTATGGTCAACCTCGAGATCATGTTTCCAAAATGAGGTTGGATTACACACAAGGTGCCATTTCCCTAATTGTGCTGGATTAGACACAAGGTGCAAATTCCGAGATGATGCTGGATTACACACAAGCCAGGTGGAGTCGTCAACTGTTCATGTCCTCGTGGCTCTAGTAAAGGCTAAAACAGCGTGCAGTAGCCCTTGAGAATGTAGCTGAGTTCCTGGAGAAGCGAAAAGAGCAATCAGATGCTCTGTACACCCAAGCCAAAGAAGAGATGGAAGAAGCTAGAAATAAGCTAGTAGAGGCAGGCTAGGCGTCTCCTGCTATCTAAAACGGATGTCAATACAAATTTTTCCTTCATAATAGCTAGGTTCAAATGTTTATCCAGTCAACATGTCTGTTGTGATGTCCGTGCATCTACTGATGTGGCACAAAATAAATTTTTTTTCGGGTCATGTAATAACAGCAATTACTTTCCAAACAATAACAGACGAAGCATTGGACATGGTATAGTTCACGCGCAAGCTCGACATCCAAGTTCAACTTCCACATCAAACTCATGTTCACAGATATCTGCACATTCATAGATAATGTCCACAACCATGATTCACTTCGAAGCCAAAAAATGTGAGGAGAGTTATAAATAAAGAAAAACCTCTAGTTCCTGTTACCAGTGCGAGCACAACAAGTCAAGACCATGCTTAGTTAATTATATTTTGGTCATTTTTTGTGTTCTAAAATGCCGGCCGGCTCGCGGAAGGACGTGTTGCCGGCACACGCGCGGATTCAATGGAGGCAGGCGGGGCAGTCTGAAGCCGGTTGTATGCGGCGAGGAGGCGTGTTCATCCGGGCCTGCAGCGAGTGGGGCCCTATTGGCCGGCGTGCCGGTTCAATGCCTGCGCTATGAGAGGTCGCGTCCGTGTTAAAGCAATCACTCCCACTAGTCCTTTTTTGTTTGGGTATAACAAAATCTCGTTTTCCATTCACATTTTACAAGTAAAATTCGTGGACAAACTTTGACCCAAAATACGATGGGGACTAGTAAACCAGAACGGAGGTAGTAGTTTTTTTATCAAAGAAGGGTTTCCCCCTTCCAATTTTCATTACTGAAAACCAACATCTAAACCATAGTATTTGCCCTAGAACTACCAGGTTCAACATCTCGCATCATAAACCCATAGAACCATATGCCAAGGAGATAGTAGTTATGAATTCCATTTTTGCTCCATACCAATCGTTCTAAAAACTACTTAGTACTTATAACGCGCCATTGAAAATCGGAACTCTTACCCCGCTAAAAAAATGATATTTTCAACGTGGCTACTCGATCTGTGGCAACTGGCGAGCCACCGCCTCCAGGTCGTTCACCTGTGGTCCCAACCATCAACTCCTACGGATCAAATTATCACGCGAGCTGACTATTCCTACAAAGGTGCGCTCCACCACGTACCCGGTACCCGCGCATGCAGCGATCGTGCACCTAGGGTTTTAGGGTTTATTTGTTAACGGTGCCTTTACGTAACTCTCATGTGTGCGAGACGGCGAGAGACCGACTGCGTGCGTGTGCCTCTTCTCTTCGTATATGTACTCCACCGTTTGTCTGGTGTCCAAAAAATTATACAGTAGTAATAACTACTAGCAATGTGCCAATGCGTTGCCACACGATCAAAGTAGACTGATACATATTCACCTATTTGATAGAAAAAAAGAGTCTAGTTTTGAAATACGTATATCACTAAAAATATGTTACGTTTCACTCAAAATATATTCCTTTGGCGGTTTTGATGAGATAAGGGAGGAATGTTGTTGGTTTCAAGATTCGAGAAGTGGTATATCTCTAATTTCTACTCTTACTAGCAAGATGCTCGTGCGTTGCAGGAACATCAAGATCTTGTGGGAGAAAAGGATGAACGAGGGAAGGCCTTATCTGCAAATGTGGAGAGGAGCGCGGGTAAATTTCCATAGTTTCCTTCCTATCCGTTAGATGTAGATCGGACGACCTATATTGCAGGATGGTAGGCACACCATCATCACCGACTATGCTTTTTATAAGAGTAGAGATAAAAAACAGAGTTGGTGATGATGGTGTGCCTGCCATCTTGCAATATAGGCCGTCCGATTTATATCTGACAGATAGGAAGGAAACTATGGCAATTTTGCAAAAAGATACCCACACCCCTCTCCACATTTGCAAATAAGGCCTTCCCTCATTCATCCTTTTCTCCCACAAGATAAACTACTCATACAAATGCATCTTGATGTTCCGTGCAAAGCATGGGCATTTTGCTAGTTGTTGCAAAAAGCCCATGTGTGTGAGAGAGAGGGAGAGAGGAGGAGGACAGAGTGCATGTGTGACAAAGACACAAAGAGTGTGTGTGCGAGAGGTATCAACTTAAAATGAGGCGATAGTGTGTGTGTGCACGATCGAGAGGGCGTGTCTCAAGAAGGGAAGAAAAATCTACATAGATACAAGGAGCGCGAGAGAGACATGTACGCGATAGTGGAAGCACGAGTGTGCGGGTGTATAAACCTATCTAGAGGCTAGTCGATAAATGTTTGTGAGAGAAATACGAGTCGGGGGTGCGAAGGTGAGAGTTTTGTTTGTGTGTGAGAGAGACGGTAGTCGGGAAGGGGAGTGGAAGCAGGAGTTGTGTGTGTGTGTGTGTGAGAGAGAGAGAGAGAGAGGAGTTTGTCTGATCGGTAAACAAATGAATAATGTTAGTTTTATAACTGGGATGGAGACGGAAAGGAGACCTCAACAAATGTTGTGTCTACATGACAAAGTAATTTTAGTGGTATGAGTCATATCTAGAGATATATAGGGTGTGAGAGAGAACCCCATAGAGATAAAGACAATTGAAAGACGAGTGAGACTGTGTGTGTGGCGGTGAAAAAGAAAGCTTAGGTACCTAGTGATACCAGAGAACGGTAGAGACGTGAGAGATAATGAAAACCGTGTAATGCATAATGATAGGGAGAGTGTGACACTTCTCAAGGGAGACGTTGAGAGAATATGTTTGCGAAGATAGGAGAAACATGAAGTGAGCGCGCGGGTGAGCTGGAGAAAAGAGAGTGATAGCTACATGAAGGAGCATGCGAGAGAGATGGGCGTGAAAGGAGTCAACATAAAAGGGATTCAAATATTTGAATTCGAGATGATGATACATATAATTCATACTCGAACCAAAATTGATCTATCAAACATGCATACTCATATGAATTCACGCGCATCTATGTTATTTAATATGTAGATATTACTGATCCATACATTTTAGTAGAACATAATTTGGTTTAAATTTTTTGAATTCAACCTTATGATTTTGAGATCATTGTAATTGTAAATCATATTATACATATAAAGGAGAAGAATTCTTTGTTGTGCTTTTGAAAGTATATATAAAAAATGATGTATATAGAATTTTATTCCAATCAAAAATGGATCCTGCCCGAACAAAAATAGAATACAAACTGGATTCGAATTGAGTTGGCACGGTAAACATGCACTCTTGGTCTGCAAAAATATGAACGAAGCAGGGAAAGTCGCAGTAACCGCCCGAAACCAAAATCTGCGAGATGGAAATTACTGCCTATCCCTGACACGCAAAGCCTATCGGTTCGATTTCTATAGGTTTCGATAGGGGTAGGTTTGTAATTGCATTCAAACGTGACATAACCACCTCTCACCCAGATTCATACACGGTCGGCGCCAAAACACAGTGTCTCCTTGTCGGTGTACAAAAGTAGGGGCCTTCTGTACCCCTTTACTTATGCGCAGGCAGTCGCAGCCCCACTTGCGGCCGCGTTTGGTGTTGGGAAACGCAGTAACTTTAAAAACTTTCCTACGCACACGCAAGATCTATCATGGTGATGCATAGCAACGAGAGGGGAGGGTGTTGTCTACGTACCCTCGTAGACCGAAAGCGGAAGCGTTATGACAACACGGTTGATGTAGTCGTACATCTTCATGATCCGACTGATCCTAGTACCGAAAGTACGGCACCTCCGCGATCAGCACACGTTCAGCTCGGTGACATCCCACGAACTCTCGATCCAGCTGAGTGTCGAAGGAGAGCTTCGTCAGCACGACAGCGTGATGACGGTGATGATGAAGTTACCGGCGCAGGGCTTCGCCTAAGCACTACAACGATATGACCGAGGTGGATTATGGTGGAGGGGGGCACCGCACATGGCTAAGACAATGTCTGTTGTTGTGTTCTAGGGTGCCCCTGCCCCCGTATATAAAGGAGCAAGGGGGGAGGCCGGCCGGCCCTAGGGCGCGCCAAGGAGGGGAGGAATCCTCCTCCTAGTAGGAGTAGGATTCCTCCTTTAGTCCAACTAGGAGGAGAAGGGGAAAGAGGGAAAGGAGAGGAAGAGGAGAAGGAAAGGGGGGCGCACCCCTCCCTAGTCCAATTCGGACTCCCTATAGGGAGGGGGAGCAGCTGCCCCTTGTGGGCTGCCTCCCCTCTTCCCTATGGCCCATGTAGGCCCAATCTTCCCCCCCCCCCCCGGGGGGGGGGGGGGTTCCGGTAACCCTCCCGCACTCCGGTTTTCTCCGAAATCACCCCGAACACTTCCGGTGTCCGAATATAGCCGTCCAATATATCAATCTTTATGTCTCGACCATTTGGAGACTCCTTGTCATGTCCGTGATCATATCCGGGACTCTGAACTACCTTCGGTACATCAAAACACATAAACTCATAATATCGATCGTCACGGAACTTTAAGCATGCGGAGCCTACGGGTTCGAGAACTATGTAGACATGACCGAGACTCATCTCCGGTCAATAATCAATAGCGGAACCTGGATGCTCATATTGGTTTCTACATATTCTACGAAGATCTTTATCGATCAAACCGCATAACAACATACGTTGTTCCCTTTGTCATCGGTATGTTACTTGCCCGAGATTAGATCGTCAGTATCTCAATACCTAGTTCATTCTCGTTACTGGCAAGTCTCTTTACTCGTTCCGTAATGCATCATCCCGCAACTAACTCATTAGTCACATTGCTTGCAAGTCTTATAGTGATGTGCATTACCGAGAGGGCCCAGAGATACCTCTCCGACAATCGGAGTGACAAATCCTAATCTCGATCTATGCCAACTCAACAAACACCATCGGAGACACCTATAGAGAACCTTTATAATCACCCGGTTACGTTGTGACATTTGGTAGCACACTAAGTGTTCCTCCGGTATTCGGGAGTTGCATAATCTCATAGTCATAGGAAGAAAGCACTAGCAACATACTAAACGATCAAGTGCTAAGCTAACTGAATGGGTCAAGTCAATCACATCATTCTCTAATGATGTGATCCCGTTAATCAAATGACAACTCATGTCTATGGCTAGGAAACTTAACCATCTTTGATTCAACGAGCTAGTCAAGTAGAGGCATACTAGTGACACTCTGTTTGTCTATGTATTCACACATGCACTAAGTTTCCGGTTAATACAATTCTAGCATGAATAATAAACATTTATCATGATATAAGGAAATATAAATAACAACTTTATTATTGCCTCTAGGGCATATTTCATTCAGTCTCCCACTTGCACTAGAGTCAATAATCTAGATTACACAGTAATGATTCTAACACCCATGGAGTCTTGGTGCTGATCATGTTTTGCTCGTGAGAGAGGCTTAGTCATCAGGTCTGCAACATTCAGATCCGTATGTATCTTGAAAATCTCTGTGTCTCCCTCCTTGACTTCATCACGGATGGAATTGTCTCTTGATGTGCTTGGTTCTCTTGTGAAATCTGGATTTCTTTTCCAAGGCAATTGCACGAGTATTGTCACAAAATATTTTCATTGGACCCGATGCACTAGGTATGACACCTAGATCAGATACGAACTCCTTCATCCAGACTCCTTCATTTGCTGCTTCCGAAGCAGCTATGTACTCCGCTTCACACGTAGATCCCGCCACGATGCTTTGCTCAGAACTACACCAACTGACAGCTCCACTGTTCAATATAAACACGTATCCGGTTTGTGACTTGAAGTCATCCGGATCAGTGTCAAAGCTTACATCGACGTAACCATTTACGACGAGCTCTTTGTCACCTCCATAAACGAGAAACATATCCTTAGTCCTTTTCAGGTATTTCAGGATGTTCTTGACCGCTGTCCAGTGATCCACTCCAGGATTACTTTGGTACCTCCATGCTAAACTAATAGCAAGGCACACATCAGGTCTGGTACACAACATTGCATACATGATAGAACCTATGGCTGAAGCATAGGGAATGACCTTCATTTTCTCTCTATCTTTCGTAGTGGTTGGGCATGGAGTCTGACTCAACTTCACACCTTGTAACACAGGCAAGAACCCTTTCTTTGCTTGATCCATTTTGAACTTCTTCAAAAATTTATCAAGGTATGTGCTTTGTGAAAGTCCAATCAAGCGTCTTGATCTATCTCTACAGATCTTGATGCCCAATATATAAGCAGCTTCACCGAGGTCTTTCATTGAAAAACTCTTATTCAAGTATCCTTTTCTGCTATCCAGAAATTCTATATCATTTCCAATCAACAATATGTCATCTACATATAATATTAGTAATGCTACAGAGCTCCCACTTACTTTCTTGTAAATACAGGCTTCTCCAAAAGTCTGTATAAAACCATATGCTTTGATCACACTATCAAAACGTTTATTCCAACTCCGAGATGCTTGCACCAGTCCATAAATGGATCGCTGGAGCTTGCACACTTTGTTAGCATCCTTTGGATCGATAAAACCTTCAGGTTGCATCATATACAACTCTTCTTCCAGAAATCCATTCAGGAATGCAGTCTTTGCATCCATTTGCCAAATTTCATAATCATAAAATGCAGCAATTGCTAACATGATTCAGACAGACTTAAGCATCGCTACGGGTGCGAATGTCTCATCATAGTTAACTCCTTGAACTTGTCGAAAACCTTTCGCAACAAGTCGAGCTTTGTAGACAGTAACATTACCGTCAGCGTCAGTCTTCTTCTTGAAGATCCATTTATTCTCGATGGCTTGCCGATCATCAGGCAAGTCAACCAAAGTCCACACTTTGTTCTCGTACATGGATCCCATCTCAGATTTCATGGCCTCAAGCCATTTTGCGGAATCTGGGCTCATCATCGCTTCCTCATAGTTCGTAGGTTCGTCATGGTCAAGTAACATGACCTCCAGAACAGGATTATCGTACCACTCTGGTGCAGATCTTACTCTGGTTAACCTATGAGGTTCGGTAGTAACTTGATCTGAAGTTACATGATCATCATCATTAGCTTCCTCACTAATTGGTGTAGGAGTCACATGAACAGATTTCTATGATGAACTACTTTCCAATAAGGGAGCAGGTACAGTTACCTCATCAAGTTCTACTTTCCTCCCACTCACTTCTTTCGAGAGAAACTCCTTCTCTAGAAAGGATCCATTCTTAGCAACGAATGTCTTGCCTTCGGATCTGTGATAGAAGGTGTACCCAATAGTCTCCTTTGGGTATCCTATGAAGACACATTTCTCCGATTTGGGTTCGAGCTTATCAGGTTGAAGCTTTTTCACATAAGCATCGCAGCCCCAAAGTTTAAGAAACGACAACTTGGGTTTCTTGCCAAACCACAGTTCATAAGATGTCGTCTCAACGGATTTAGATGGTGCCTTATTTAACGGGAATGCAGCAGTCTCTAAAGCATAACCCCAAAACGATAGCGGTAAATCAGTAAGAGATATCATAGATCGCACCATATCTAGTAAAGTACGATTACGACGTTCGGACACACCATTACGCTGTGGTGTTCCGGGTGGCTTGAGTTGCGAAACTATTTCGCATTGTTTCAAATGAAGACCAAACTCGTAACTCAAATATTCTCCTCCACGATCAGATCATAGAAACTTTATTTTCTTGTTACGATGATTTTCCACTTCACTCTGAAATTCTTTGAACTTTTCAAATGTTTCAGACTTACGTTTCATTAAGTAGATATACCCATATCAGCTCAAATCATCTATGAAGGTGAGAAAGTAACGATGCCCGCCGCGAGCCTCAATATTCATTGGACCACATACATCAGTATGTATGATTTCCAACAAATCTGTTGCTCGCTCCATTGTTCCGGAGAACGGAGTTTTAGTCATCTTGCCCATGAGGCACGGTTCACAAGTACCAAGTGATTCATAATCAAGTGATTCCAAAAGTCCATCAGAATGGAGTTCATTCATGCGCTTTACACCAATATGACCTAAACGGTAGCGCCATAAATAAGTTGCACTATCATTATCAACTCTGCATCTTTTGGCTTCAATATTATGAATATGTGTGTCACTACTATCGAGATTCAACAAAAATAGACCACTCTTCAAGGGTGCATGACCATAAAAGATATTACTCATATAAATAGAACGACCATTATTCTCTGATTTAAATGAATAACTGTCTCGCATCAAACAAGATCCAGATATAATGTTCATGCTTAACGCTGGCACCAAATAACAATTATTCAGGTCTAAAACTAATCCCGAAGGTAGATGTAGAGGTAGCGTGCCCACTGCGATCACATCGACTTTGGAACCATTTCCCACGCGCATCATCACCTCGTCCTTAGCCAATCTTCACTTAATCCGTAGTCCCTGTTTCGAGTTGCAAATATTAGCAACATAACTAGTATCAAATACCCAGGTACTACTGCGAGCATTAGTAAGGTACGCATCAATAACATGTATATCACATATACCTTTGTTCACCTTGCCATACTTCTTATCCGACAAATACTTGGGGCAGTTTCACTTCCAGTGACCAGTCCCTTTGTAGCAGAAGCACTCAGTCTCAGGATTAGGTCCAGACTTGGGCTTCTTCACTTGAGCAGCAACTTGCTTTCCGTTCTTCTTGAAGTTCCCCTTCTTCCCTTTACCCTTTTTATTGAAACTGGTGGTCTTGTTGACCATCAACACTTGATGCTCTTTCTTGATTTCTACCTCCGCAGCCTTTAGCATTGCGAAGAGCTCGAGAATTGTCTTATCCATCCCTTGCATATTATAGTTCATCACGAAGCTCTTGTAGCTTGGTGGCAGTGATTGAAGAATTCTGTCAATGACACTATCACCAGGAAGATTAACTCCCAGTTGAATCAAGTGATTGTTATACCCAGACATTTTGAGTATATGCTCACTGACAGAACTATTCTCCTCCATTTTGCAGCTGTAGAACTTATTGGAGACTCCATATCTCTCAATCCAGGCATTTGCTTGAAATATTAACTTCAACTCCTAGAACATCTCATATGCTCCATGACGTTCAAAACGTCGTTGAAGTCTCGGTTCTTAGCCGTAAAGCATGGCACACTGAACTATCGAGTAGTCATCAGCTTTGCTCTGCCTGACGTTCATAACATCTGGCGTTGCTCCTGCAGTCGTTTGGCACCTAGCGGTGCTTCCAGGAAGTAATTCTTCTGTGCAGCAATGAGGATAATCCTCAAGTTACGGACCCAGTCCGTGTAGTTGCTACCATCATCTTTCAACTTAGCTTTCTCTAGGAACGCATTAAAATTCAACGGAACAATAGCACGGGCCATCTATCTACAACAACATCGACATGCAAAAATACTATCAGGTACTAAGTTCGTGATAAACTAAAGTTCAATTAATCAAATTACTTAAGAACTCCCACTTAGATAGATATCCCTCTAATCATCTAAGTGATCACGTGATCCAAATCAACTAAACCATGTTCGATCATCACGTGAGATGGAGTAGTTTTCAATGGTGAACATCACTATGTTGATCATATCTACTATATGATTCACGCTCAACCTTTCGGTCTCAGTGTTCCGAGGCCATATCTGCATATGCTAGGCTCGTCAAGTTTAACCCGAGTATTCTGCGTGTGCAAAACTGGCTTACACCCGTTGTATGTGAATGTAGAGCTTATCACACCCGATCATCACACGGTGTCTCTGTTGGGGAACGTAGTAATTTCAAAAAAATTCCTACGCACACGCAAGAACATGGTGATGCATAGCAACGAGAGGGGAGAGTGTTGTCCACGTACCCTCGTAGACCGACAACGGAAGCGTTATCACAACGCGGTTGATGTAGTCGTACGTCTTCACGATCCGACCGATCAAGTACCGAACGCATGGCACCTCCGATTTCAGCACACGTTCAGCTCGATGATGTCCCTCGAACTCCGATCCAGCTGAGTGTTGAGGGAGAGTTTCGTCAGCACGACGGCGTGGTGACGATGATGATGTTCCACCGATGAAGGGCTTCGCCTAAGCTCCGCGACGGTATTATTGAGGTGTAATATGGTGGAGGGGGGCACCGCACACGGCTAAAATATCGTATATCAAGTGTGTTTAGAGGTGCCCCCCTGCCCCTGTATATAAAGGAGCAAGGGGGAGGCCGGCTGCCCTAGGAGCGCCAAGGAGAGGGGGGGAGTCCTCCTCCTAGTAGGAGTAGGACTCCCCTTTCCTAGTCCAACTAGGAAAAGAAGGGGGGAAGGAAAGAGAGGGAGAGGGAGAGGGAAAGAGGGGTTGTGCCCCCTCTCCTAGTCCAACTAGGATTCCTCATGGGAGGGGGTGCGCCACCTCTTGGCTGCTGCCCTCTCTCTCCCCTCAAGGCCCACTAAGGCCCAATACTTCCCCGGGGGGTTCCGGTAACCCTCCGGCACTCCAGTTTAATATGAAACTTCTCCGGAACACTTCCGGTGTCCGAATATAGTCGTCCAATATATCAATCTTTATGTCTCGACCATTTCGAGACTCCTCGTCATGTCCGTGATCACATCCGGGACTCCGAAAAACCTTTGGTACATCAAAACATACAAACTCATAATATAACTGTCATCGTAACGTTAAGCGTGCGGACCCTACGGGTTCGAGAACTATGTAGACATGACCGAGACACCTCTCCGGTCAATAACCAATAGCGGAACCTGGATGCTCATATTGGTTCCCACATATTCTACGAAGATCTTTATCGGTCAAACCGCATAACAACATACGTTGTTCCCTTTGTCATCGGTATGTTACTTGCCCGAGATTCGATCGTCGGTATCTCGATACCTAGTTCAATCTCGTTACCGGAAAGTCTCTTTACTCGTTCCGTAATACATCATCCCGCAACTAACTCATTAGTCACAATGCTTGCAAGGCTTATAGTGATGTGCATTACCGAGTGGGCCCAGAGATACCTCTCCGACAATCGGAGTGACAAATCCTAATATCGAAATACGGCAACCCAACAAGTACCTTTGGAGACACCTGTAGAGCACCTTTATAATCACCCAGTTACGTTGTGACGTTTGGTAGCACACAAAGTATTCCTCCGGTAAATGGGAGTTGCATAATCTCATAGTCATAGGAACATGTATAAGTCATGAAGAAAGCAATAGCAACATACTAAACGATCGGGTGCTAAGCTAACGGAATGGGTCAAGTCAATCACGTCATTCTCCTAATGAGGTGATCCCGTTAATCATATGACAACTCATGTCTATGGGTAGGAAACATAACCATCTTTGATTAACGAGCTAGTCAAGTAGAGGCATACTAGTGACACTCTTTTTGTCTATGTATTCACACATGTATTACGTTTCCGGTTAATACAATTCGAGCATGAATAGTAAACATTTATCATGATATAAGGAAATAAATAATACTTTATTATTGCCTCTAGGGCATATTTCCTTCAGTCTCCCACTTGCACTAGAGTCAATAATCTAGTTCACATCGCCATGTGATTTAACATCAATAATTCACATCACCATGTGATTAACACCCATAGTTCACATTGTCATGCGACCAACACCCAAAGGGTTTACTAGAGTCAATACTCTAGTTCACATCGCTATGTGATTAACAACCAAAGAGTACTAAGGTGTGATCATGTTTTGATTGTGAGATAATTTTAGTCAACGGGTCTGTCACATTCAGATCCGTAAGTATTTTGCAAATTTCTATGTCTACAATGCTCTGCACGGAGCTACTCTTAGCTAATTGCTCCCACTTTCAATATGTATCTAGACCGAGACTTAGAGTCATCTAGATTAGTGTCAAAACTTGCATCGACGTAACCCTTTACGATGAACCTTTTGTCACTTCCATAATCGAGAAACATATCCTTATTCCACTAAGGATAATTTTGACCGCTGTCCAGTGATCTACTCCTAGATCACTATTGTACTCCCTTGCCAAAATCAGTGTAGGGTATACAATAGATCTGGTACACAGCATGGCATACTTTATAGAACCTATGGCCAAGGCATAGGGAATGACTTTCATTCTCTTTCTATCTTCTGCCGTGGTCGGGCTTTGAGTCTTACTCAATTTCACACCTTGTAACACAGGCAAGAACTCTTTCTTTGACTGTTCTATTTTGAACTACTTCAAAATCTTGTTAAGGTATGTACTCATTGAAAAAACTTATCAAGCATCTTGATCTATCTCTATAGATTTTGATGCTCAATATGTAAGCAGCTTCACCGAGGTATTTCTCTGAAAAACTCCTTTCAAACACTCCTTTATGCTTTGCAGAATAATTCTACATTATTTCTGATCAACAATATGTCATTCACATATACTTATCAGAAATGTTGTAGTACTCCCACTCACTTTCTTGTAAATACAGGCTTCACCGCAAGTCTGTATAAAACTATATCCTTTGATCAACTTATCAAAGCGTATATTCCAACTCTGAGATGCTTGCACCAGTCCACAGATGGATTGCTGGAGCTTGTATATTTTGTTAGCACTTTTAGGATTGACAAAACATCCTAGTTGCATCATATACAACTCTTCTTTAATAAATCCATTAAGGAATGCAGTTTTGTTTATCCATTTGCCATATTTCATAAAATGCGGCAATTGCTCACATGATTCAGACAGACTTAAGCATAGATACGAGTGAGAAACTCTCATCGTAGTCAACACCTTGAACTTGTCGAAAAACCTTTTTGCGACAATTCTAGCTTTGTAGATAGTAACACTACTATCAATGTCTGTCTTCCTCTTGAAGATCCATTTAATCTCAATGGCTCGCCGATCATTGGGCAAGTCAATCAAAGTCCATACTTTGTTCTTATATATGGATCTCATCTCAGATTTCATGGCCTCAAGCCATTTGCGGAATCTGGGCTCATCATCGCTTCCTCATAGTTCGTAGGTTTGTCATGGTCTATAACCTCTAGAACAGGATTACCGTACCACTCTGGTGCGGATCTTAATCTGGTTGACCTACGAGGTTTAGTAATAACTTGATCTGAAGTTTCATGATCATTATCATTAACTTCCTCACTAATTGGTGTAGGTGTCGCAGAAACTGGTTTCTGTGATGATCTACTTTCCAATAAGGAAGCAGGTACAGTTACCTCATCAAGTTCTACTTTCCTCCCACTCACTTCTTTCGAGAGAAACTCCTTCTCTAGAAAGGATCCATTCTTAGCAACAAATGTCTTGCCTTCGGATCTGTGATAGAAGGTGTACCCAACTATCTCCTTTGGGTATCCTATGAAGACACATTTCTCCGATTTGGGTTTGAGCTTATCAGGATGAAATCTTTTCACATAAGCATCGCAACCCCAAACTTTAAGAAACGACAACTTTGGTTTCTTGCCAAACCACAGTTCATAAGATGTCGTCTCAACGGATTTAGACGGTACCCTATTTAACGTGAATGCAGCTGTCTCTAATGCATAACCCCAAAAACGATAGTGGCAGATCGGTAAGAGACATCATATATCGCACCATATCTAATAAAGTACGGTTACGATGTTCGGACACACCATTACACTGTGGTGTTCCAGGTGGCGTGAGTAGTGAAACTATTTCACATTGTTTTAACTGAAGGCCAAACTCGTAACTCAAATATTTTACCTCTGCGATCATATCGTAGAAACTTTTATTTTCTTGTTACGATGATTCTCCACTTCACTCCGAAATTCTGTGAACTTTTCAAATGTTTCAGACTTGTGTTTCATCAAGTAGATATACCCATATCTACTCAAATCATCTGTGAAGGTCAGAAAATAATGATACCTGCTACGAGCCTCAATATTCATCGGACCACATACATCTGTATGTATGATTTCCAACAAAACTGTTGCTCTCTCCATAGTTCCAGAGAACGGCGTTTCAGTCATCTTGCCCATGAGGCACGGTTCGCAAGCATCAAGTGATTCATAATCAAGTGATTCCAAAATCCCATCAGTATGGAGTTTCTTCATGCGCTTTACACCAATATGACCTAAACGGCAGTGCCACAAATAAGTTGCACTATCATTATTAACTTTGCATCTTTTGGCTTCAATATTATGAATATGTGTATCACTATGATCGAGATCCAACAAACCATTTTCGTTGGTGTGTATGACCATAGAAGGTTTTTATTCATGTAAACAGAATAACAATTATTCTCTAATTTAAATGAATAACCGTATTGCAACAAACATGATCAAATCATATTCATGCTCAACGAAAACACCAAATAACACTTATTTAGTTTCAACACTAATCCCGAAAGTATAGGGAGTGTGCGATGATGATCATATCAATCTTGGTACTACTTCCAACACACATCGTCACCTCGCTTTTTACTAGTCTCTGTTTATTCTGCAACTCCCGTTTCGAGTTACTACTTTAGCAACTGAACCAGTATCAAATATCGAGGGGTTGCTATAAACACTAGTAAAGTACACATCAATAACATGTATATCCAATATACCTTTGTTCACTTTGCCATCCTTCTTATCCACCAAATAGTTGGGGTAGTTCCGCTTCCAGTGACCATTCCCTTTGCAGTAGCAGCACTTAGTCTCAGGCTTAGGACCAGACTTAGGCTTCTTCACATGAGCAGCAACTTGCTTGCCGTTCTTCTTGAAGTTCCCCTTCTTCCCTTTGCCCTTTTCTTGAAACTAGTGGTCACGTCAACCATCAACACTTGATGTTTTTCTTGATTTCTACGTTCGTCGATTTCAGCATCACGAAGAGCTAGGGAATTACTTTCGTCACCCCTTGCATACTATAGTTCATCACAAAGTTCTACTAACTTGGTGATGGTGACTAGAGAATTCTGTCAATCACTATTTTACCTGGAAGATTAACTCCCACTTGATTCAAGCGATTGTAGTACCCAGACAATCTGAGCACATGCTCACTAGTTGAGCGATTCTCCTCCATCTTTTAGCTATAGAACTTGTTGGAGACTTCATATCTCTCAACTCGGGTATTTGCTTGAAATATTAACTTCAACTCCTGGAACATCTCATATGGTCCATGACGTTCAAAACGTCTTTGAAGTCCTGATTCTAAGACGTTAAGCATGGTGCACTAAACTATCAAGTAGTCATCATATTGAGCTAGCCAAACGTTCATAATGTCTGCATCTGCTCCTGCAATAGGTCTGTCACCTAGCGGTGCATCAAGGACATAATTCTTCTGTGCAGCAATGAGGATAATCCTCAGATCACGGATCCAATCCGCATCTTTGCTACTAACATTTTTCAACATAATTTTTCTCTAGGAACATATCAAAAATAAACACAGGGAAGCAACAACGCGAGCTATTGGTCTACAACATAATTTGCAAAATACTATCAGGACTAAGTTCATGATAAATTCAAGTTCAATTAATCATATTACTTAAGAACTCCCACTTAGATAGACATCCGTCTAATCCTCTAAGTGATCACCTGATCCATATCAACTAAACCATGTCCGATCATCACGTGAGATGGAGTAGTTTCAATGGTGAACATAACTATGTTGATCATATCTACTATATGATTCACGCTCGACCTTTCGGTCTCCGTGTTCCGAGGCCATATCTGCATATGCTAGGCTCGTCAAGTTTAACCTGAGTATTCCGCGTGTGCAACTGTTTTGCACCCGTTGTATTTGAACGTAGAGCCTATCACACCCGATCATCACGTGGTGTCTCAGCACGAAGAACTTTCGCAACGGTGCATACTCAGGGAGAACACTTTTATCTTGAAATTTTAGTGAGAGATCATCTTATAATGCTACCGTCAATCAAAGCAAGATAAGATGCATAAAAGATTAACATCACATGCAATCAATATAAGTGATATGATATGGCCATCATCATCTTGTGCTTGTGATCTCCATCTCTGAAGCACCGTGCTTGTGATCTCTATCTCCGAAGCACCGTCATGATCACCATCGTCACCGGCGCGACACCTTGATCTCCATCGTAGTATCGTTGTCGTCTCGCCAACTTATTGCTTTTACTACTATCGCTATCGCTTAGTGATAAAGTAAAACTATTACATGGCGATTGCATTTCATACAATAAAGCGACAACCATATGGCTCCTGCCAGTTGCCGATAACTCGATTACAAAACATGATCATCTCATACAACAAATTATATCACATCATGTCTTGACCATATCACATCACAACATGCCCTGCAAAAACAAGTTAGACGTCCTCTATTTTGTTGTTGCAAGTTTTACGTGGCTGCTACGGGCTTAGCAAGAACCGTTCTTACCTATGTATCAAAACCACAACGATAGTTTGTCAAGTTGGTGCTGTTTTAACCTTCGCAAGGACCGGGCGTAGCCACACTCGGTTCAACTAAAGTGAGAGAGACAGACACCCGCGGGTCACCATTAAGCAACGAGTGCTCGCAACGGTGAAACCAGTCTCGCGTAAGTGTACGCGTAATGTCGATCCGGGCCGCTTCATCTCACAATACCGCTGAACCAAAGTATGACATGCTAGTAAGCAGTATGACTTATATCACCCACAACTCACGTGTGTTCTACTCGTGCATAGCATCAACGCATAAAACCAGGCTCGGATGCCACTGTTGGGGAACGTAGTAATTTCAAAAAAAATCCTACGCACACGCAAGAACATGGTGATGCATAGCAACGAGAGGGGAGAGTGTTGTCCACGTACCCTCGTAGACCGACAGCGGAAGCGTTATCACAACGCAGTTGATGTAGTCGTACGTCTTCACGATCCGACCGATCAAGTACCAAACGCACGGCACCTCCGATTTCAGCACACGTTCAGCTCGATGACGTCCCACGAACTCCGATCCAGCCGAGTATTGAGGGAGAGTTTCGTCAGCACGACGACGTGGTGACGATGATGATGTTCCACCGACGAAGGGCTTCGCCTAAGCTCCGCGACGGTATTATCGAGGTGTAATATGGTGGAGGGGGGCACCGCACACGGCTAAAATATCGTATATCAAGTGTGTTTAGAGGTGCCCCCTGCCCCCGTATATAAAGGAGCAAGGGGGAGGCCGGCTGCCCTAGGCGCGCCAAGGAGAGGGGGGGAGTCCTCCTCCTAGTAGGAGTAGGACTCCCCTTTCCTAGTCCAACTAGGAAAAGAAGGGGGAAAGGAAAGAGAGGGAGAGGGAGAGGGAAAGAGGGGCTGCGCCCCCCTCTCCTAGTCCAACTAGGATTCCTCATGGGAGGGGGCGCGCCACCTCCTGGCTGTTGCCCTCTCTCTCCCCTCAAGGCCCACTAAGGCCCAATACTTCCCCGGGGGGTTCCGGTAACCCTCCGGCACTCCGGTTTACTCCGAAACTTCTCCGGAACACTTCCGGTGTCCGAATATAGTCGTCCAATATATCAATCTTTATGTCTCGACCATTTCGAGACTCCTCGTCATGTCCGTGATCACATCCGGGACTCCGAACAACCTTCGGTACATCAAAACATACAAACTCATAATATAACTGTCATCGTAACGTTAAGCGTGCGGACCCTACAGGTTCGTGAACTATGTAGACATGACCGAGACAACTCTCCGGTCAATAACCAATAGCGGAACCTGGATGCTCATATTGGTTCCCACATATTCTACGAAGATCTTTATCGGTCAAACCGCATAACAACATACGTTGTTCCCTTTGTCATCGGTGTGTTACTTGCCCGAGATTCGATCGTCGGTATCTCGATACCTAGTTCAATCTCGTTACCGGCAAGTCTCTTTACTCGTTCCGTAATACATCATCCCGCAACTAACTCATTAGTCACAATGCTTGCAAGGCTTATAGTGATGTGCATTACCGAGTGGGCCCAGAGATACCTCTCCGACAATCGGAGTGACAAATCCTAATCTCGAAATATGCCAACCCAACAAGTACCTTTGGAGACACCTGTAGAGCACCTTCATAATCACCCAGTTACGTTGTGACGTTTGGTAGCACACAAAGTGTTCCTCCGGTAAACGGGAGTTGCATAATCTCATAGTCATAGGAACATGTATAAGTCATGAAGAAAGCAATAGCAACATACTAAACGATCGGGTGCTAAGCTAACGGAATGGGTCAAGTCAATCACGTCATTCTCCTAATGAGGTGATCCCGTTAATCAAATGACAACTCATGTCTATGGCTAGGAAACATAACCATCTTTGATTAACGAGCTAGTCAAGTAGAGCTATACTAGTGACACTCTGTTTGTCTATGTATTCACACATGTATTATGTTTCCGGTTAATACAATTCTAGCATGAATAATAAACATTTATCATGATATAAGGAAATAAATAATACTTTATTATTGCCTCTAGGGCATATTTCCTTCAGTCTCGGCACGACGAACTTTCGCAATGGTGCATACTCAGGGAGAACACTTGTACCTTGAAATTTAGTGAGAGATCATCTTATAATGCTACCGTCGAACTAAGCAAAATAAGATGCATAAAGGATAAACATCACATGCAATCAATATAAGTGATATGATATGGCCATCATCATCGTGTGCCTTTGATCTCCATCTCCGAAGCACCGTCATGATTACCATCGTCACCGGCTTGACACCTTGATCTCCATCGAAGCATCGTTGTTGTCTTGCCAACTATTGCTTCTACGACTATCGCTACCACTTAGTGATAAATAAAGCAATTACATGGCGATTGCATTTCATACAATAAAGCGACAACCATATGGCTCCTGCCAGTTGCCGATAACTCTGTTACAAAACATGATCATCTCATACATTAAAATTTAGCATCATGTCTTGACCATATCACATCACAACATGCCCTACAAAAACAAGTTAGACGTCCTCTACTTTGTTGTTGCAAGTTTTACGTGGCTGCTATGGGCTGAGCAAGAACCGTTCTTACCTACGCATCAAAAACCACAATTTTTTTGTCAAGTGTGTTGTTTTAACCTTCAACAAGGACCGGGCGTAGCCATACTCAATTCAACTAAAGTTGGAGAAACTTTGAAAGCACAAGTCCTCCCTGGGTGATTTTGGTAATTAATGTCAACATATCTCTTGTTGAACTAATGCTTCTACCTAGTATGTTTCAGATAAGTTCAACAATGGAGTGGCATGGACTAGAGGATGTGGAACCCCTTCGAAATGCTAAAGACAAAGGATTGGCTCAAGCTCAAAGCTCAGGACTCTACATTTTCTATTTTAGTGATCCAAGATCACATTGAGTCTATAGGAAAAGCCAATACTATTAAGAAGGGATGAGGTGTTGCTTAATGAGGTTCTTGCTCGAAGTGCTTAGTGATATGCTCCAAAGCCCTCAACCACTTTCTCATATCCACATATGTCCAAAACCAAAAGGTCAAACTCGGCCCCACCGATTCTTTCTATCCGGCGCCACCGAGTTCAGTTGACAAAGCCACTGCCAGAAACCCTAATCAATTCGGTCTCACCGATGGGATCTCGGTCTCACTGAGATGGGCTTGCAAACTCTCTGTTGCCTATTGCAATAATTTCGGTCCCACGGAGATATGCAATCGGCCACACCGAGTTTGCTTGGTGTCGGATGTGGGGTTCCGGCAAAACCCTTAAGGTCCGAACCCTGGGGTGTGTGCGAAGTTCTTTCCCTCCTACCGATCCATGCGCTAGCTCGCTAAGATCTCAAGGACGAACTCGTAACACAGAAAGACACGAGATTTATACTGGTTCGGGCCACTGTTGTGGTGTAATACCCCACTCCAGTGTGTGGTGGTGGATTGCCTCTTGAGCTGATGATGAACAGTACAAGGGGAAGAACAGCCTCCTGAGGTTGAGGTGTTCTTGTGCTCTGTGGACTTGTGGATGAGAACTCTCTCTCCCCTGTGGTGGTGTCAGGACCCCGATCCCAAGTCACACCGATCTAGCCTGTAACACCTCATATAGCATTGCGGCCTCACGCACGGTACTCCCACGGGTGTCGCCTTACCATGGCCCGGGACCGTTTGCGCCTTTTGGCTCACGTATATGATAATGTCGCTAGCATCCATATGACAGAGAACCCGGGCCGACATGGCTAGTCGTGAACCCAAAGCGGCACTAACGTATGGGGACAGGCATACATGAATCAACGTCGAACGTGTCGGTCAGCAGCGTGTGAATCCGGGCTGTAGCACTGGGCTAACAGGACTCCGGGAACCCGGGCTGTAGCAGGCTAGGCAGGACTCCGGATGTCATTGCGTGACATTTCCCTGAAGGGACAGACACAGGAACGATATGAATCACATGCCGGCCAGTCAGGTGTCCAGAGCAGTAGTGCTGGGCTAGCAGGACTCCGGTGAACCGGGCTGTAGCGGACTACTATGGCTCAAGGAGGCACTAGACTACATTTCCCCATAAGAGAGGCTGCCAAGGATAAACAACTAGATTGTCGGATCCCACACATACCAAGCATTTCAAACATACACACAATATGCTCGATATGTGCAAATACAACACGGCATCACAACAAAACTCTACAACTCAAGTACTTTATTTAAAGGGCTCCGGAGAGCCTTACATAACTTGTTCATACAGATAGGGGTCACATGACCCGACACTCAAGTCATACAATCATACAAGCACATGCGGAAGCAAACTGTCTGGGTACAGACACTAGAAAGAAAGAAGGCTTGACGAAGCCTGTCTATCTACATAGGCCCTTCACAAGCCTAGATCACCACCTGGGTGGCAAGTCACTCGTCGTCGTCGAGTTCTACGTAGAACCCGTCAGAAGGGGCGGTGTTGTCGTCTGAAAACAGTAATTGCAGCAACATGAGTACAAAGGTACTCAGCAAGTCTTACAACAGATCCTACTATACATGTTCATTCTCAAGAAGGTAGTGGGGTTATTGCAGCAAGCCAGCTTTGACTCCTGGCTAAGCTATCCTATGATACACCACTTGTGAAATAGTTTTCGCACACGAGTCCACTAATCACCATCTCAATACTCCACCGTGGATCCTCCCTCGTCATCCAACGAGAGGGCCATCCGCGGTACTCACACTTATCTTGAGGCTTTTAGTAGTATCCATTTACTTGTCTATGAACTGCATAAGCGACCAAGTAGTCCTTTACCGCGGACGCGGCTATTCGAATAGTTTCATACCCTGCAGGGGTGTACTTCGTCACACACGCTCTCACCACTTATCGCCGCTACACGACGTGTACTCGGCAACCTTCAAGCGGAAGCCCAACGTGGGTGTCGGCCACAGCCTACCTAAACACTCGAGTCTCTAGTCCAGGTTTATCGCCTATTTAGGTTCCATCCACAGGGAGTCCGGCCGAGGTTTCCACATACGGTCCCAAACGATGTGTGCAGGGTTCCCGGACACCAAACGGGCGACTCGGTACACCGTGCCACGAGCCTACCGCATCACAGCCCACCCCTTGGTCAGCGCTGTCCACGGCCTCCAGCTTACTACAAACACCAGAAACTACGTGCAACTCCTGGACAGAGGACAAGGGTGATTAAGAAGCCGAGGGGGTCCATTGGTTTCGGGCCCAATGTGTGGTAGTAGCTGAATCTTAAATCACGCATACAGATCTCAGTTCTTAGGTACGGTCTCAATGAAACAACCCACCATGTACTCCTACATGGCCTCCCATCGATACCTTTACCAAATCGTATTCAACACTTCACTCCCATTACCGACACACGCACTTTCACTCCAGTTCATCACCCTGATGAGCCAGACCTGACACAACCCTAAGCGTAGCAAGCATAGCATTGTAGGAACACAACATGGCTCAATCAACTCCTACATATGCTAGTGGGTTTCATCTAGTTACTGTGGCAATAACAGGTCATGCAAAGGAAAGTGGGTTCAACTACCGCAACACACAACAGTTTGAATCACGCTGTCTTAATGCAGTAAACGAGAGCAGAAGCGAGAAGATGGGTTTGTATCGAAATGATCAATGGGTTGCTTGCCTGACGGAGTGGTGGTGGGATACTGCCCTTCAGTTGGATACTCGTGGATATCCTCGGAGGCAGGACCTACTACAGTGAACATACCGAAGCACAATCAACACCAAACAAGTGCAACAATATGATGCATGCATGGGACATGGCAAGATGTATGTATTGGGCTAATGCAACTAAGACCAGATGGGTTTGGACTATTTTGAATCAAAGATTCAAATTCCAATTTCATAAATGGCCCATATTAGTGCTTTATCTTGTTCTGTATAAAACAGTAGGTTAACTTGCTTAATCATGCATGAAACCAGTACAGATGGATAGAATGGATTTTTCTGATCATTTTTCATATATAAATCTTTTCATTCTGAGCTATAGATTATTTTCTATGATTTTTTGAAGTTTGTGATAATTTCTGGTATTTCCAATATAAGAATATATCCAGTAATGTTTTACTGCGTCAGCCTGACGTCAGTGTGACGTCAGCGGGTCAACGGGGTCGTCCAGGTCAAACCTGACGTGTGGGTCCCCTGTGTCAGTGTCACTGTTAGATATTTAGCTAATTAGGATTAGTTTTAATCTCTAACTCAGATTAATTAGCAGGCGGGCCCCACTTGTCAGTGACCCTGGGGGGGTCAACCTGTGGTCAAACCACGTTGACTCGCCGGCGTTTAGCCGCCGGCGACGTCCAGACGCGGCGGTGGGGTGCGGGATTGCTCCTCCGGCGACCAAAAGGACGGCGGAGAGTACCTAGGTGTAGCTGGGGGCGAACCGCGTCGACTGGTGGTGGTGGTGGAGCTCGGGGTCGCCGGAATCGACGCCGGCGACGAGCCGTGCGGCTGCCGGGGTACGGGCGTGGTTGGAACCATAGCTAGAGAGCACGGCGAGGGACATGCGATGGCACTACAGGTTCCTGGCATTGCGGTGGAGCTAATGGCTACGGTGGTGCGGCCTTTGGATGGCCGGAGCCTCGTCGGCGACGAGCTCGTGCGGCAGCGCGTACGGGTGAGCTTCGTGCGGTGGCTACAGAGCTCGAGAAAGAGAGAGGAGAGGATGGGAAGGTGGCCATGCTCACGACGGTTGCGACGGAGCGGACGGCGAGGTCGGAGCGGAGCTGTTGCAGTGGCGACGGCGGAGGGGATCTCCGACGGTGAGCGGCGAAGCCGAGGTCGGTGGCGGAGCTTCGGGGCAACCGAGCGCTCGGGGCTCGGCTTGCTCGAAGGAGTGGGGGACGGCGGAGCTGTTGGACACGGTGGAATGGCGTGAGGTCGACGGTGGGCGCGGTTACTCCGGCGAGGTGGCTGCGGCGGCGTCAGCCATGGTGGGGGAAAGGCGAAGGAGAGGCGACGGGGGAGAATGGCGGTGTCCAGAGGCAAGGGGGCGCGTCAAAGGGGTCGTCCAGCGCATCCACGGGCGAGGGCGGCAAGCAGGTGGCGCGGTGGCGAGCTCGCGCTCGCCGGCGTCACCTCTCTGCCTGCTCTGGCGAGAGCAGGCAGCTGACTGGCGCGGGCCAGCACAGTGCTGGGCCGCCAGGTGGGCTGCCAGGTAAGTCCCCTGCTTTCTGTTTTTCTCCTTTTATTTATTTCTGTTCTGTGTTTTGAAATAGTAAAAATACTATTTCATTTGGAAAAACCCTGAAAATATTCTGAGGCTCCTTTGACATTATTCTCAACAGCCTAAAAATACCTTCAAGATTATTTGGGCATTTGAAAATATTTATAGCATTTAAAATGCCCAAATGCAAATACTTATGGCTTGTGCAAAAATCCAAGATGGCCTCCAAAAATATGAAACCATTTTTGGCAGAGGTTTTAGCCAGAACCAAAGATGGTGAACATTTATGGAGGGCATTTCAGGTTCATTGAAAAGAATTTTAGTAAACCCTAGTTGTTTCAGGGGGGTGCTGGGGGTTTCTGGCATCCCCATTTCAAGTTTCTGTGAAAAAATAGACATGATGCAACACTCTAATGCATGAACTAGCTAGGATGTGACAACTCACCCCCACTCAAAAGAATCTCGTCCCGAGATTTAGGATCCGTTGGGAAGAAGGTGGGGTACTCAAGTCGAAGACAATCCTCCCTTTCCCAAGTCGCTTCTTTCTCGGAATGATGTGACCATTGAACCTTGAGAAACTTGATGTTTTGGCGTCGAGTTGTACACTCGGCTTGATCAAGGATTCGAACGGGATACTCCCGGTATGTGAGATTATCTTGGAGATCAAGCGTTTCGTGGTCCACTCCACGGATAGGATCCGAGAAGCAACGCCTGAGTTGGGAAACGTGGAAGACGTCATGAACCTTGGAAAGATGCGGAGGTAGTTCCAATTGGTAGGCAACTTCTCCTCGCTTGGCAAGAATGCGAAAGGGTCCAATGTAGCGAGGAGCCAATTTGCCTTTGATACCGAATCGATGGGTTCCCTTTAAAGGAGTCACCCGAAGATAAGCCTTCTCGTCAACCTCAAAAGTCATAGCCTTATGTTTGCGATCATAATGGCTCTTTTGGCGTGATTGGGCTGTTTTCAATTTCTCACGAATAATGCAAACCTGCTCTTCTGCTTCCTGGATCATATCCGGGCCAAAAGAGTTGTCTTTCCCCGGTTTCTGACCAGTTAAGAGGCGTTCGACATTTTCGTCCATAGAGAACCTCGAAAGGGGCTTTGTCCAAGCTAGCTTGGTAGCTATTGTTATAAGCGAACTCGGCGAATGGAAGGCATTTCTCCCAATCCATGCCAAACGAGATGACAGAAGCTCGGAGCATATCCTCCAGAATTTGATTAACTCGTTCTACCTGACCACTTGATTGAGGGTGAAAGGCGGTGCTAAAAGAGAGACGAGTTCCCATAGCATTTTGGAAATTTTCCCAAAATCGAGAGGTGAAGAGACTTCCACGGTCTGAATTAATTTCCAATGGAACACCATGAAGAGACACTATTCGGGAGATGTACAAGTCTGCTAGCTGGCTAGCGGTTATACTCTCACGAACAGGTAGGAAGTGGGCTACTTTGGAAAGACGATCGACAACAACGAAGATAGCATTATTCCCTCTCTTGGTTCTGGGAAACCCGGTAATGAAATCCATACCGATTTTATCCCATTTCCATTCAGGAATAGCCAGAGGCTGAAGGGTGCCAGCAGGCCGTTGATGCTCTGCTTTAACACGACGGCAGATGTCGCAATTAGCAATGTATTGAGCAATTTCTCTCTTCATCCTAGTCCACCAAAACCTCTGGCGTAGGTCTTGATACATTTTAGTACTACCGGGATGAATGGTGAGAGGAGATTCATGAGCTTCCTTAAGGATCAATCGCCTCAGGTTGCGTACCTTGGGAACCACTAGGCGGTCTCCAAAGAACACAACACCTTGGTCATCAACGGAGAAACAATCCGCAACTCCTTTCTTGATGTTTCTCTTAATACGGGAGATTCCCGGATCTACCTTCTGAGCTTTAATGATCTGATCCGTAAGGGTAGGTTTCGCCACCAGGGTGGATAGAAAACCTCGAGGAACAATGTGAAGGTTAAGCTTACAGAATTCCTCGTGGAGAAGTGGTTGACTTTGTTGTAACATCAAGTTGTTACAATAGGATTTACGGCTTAGCGCATCAGCCATGACGTTGGCTTTGCCCGGGGTGTAAGTTATTCCTAAGTCGTAGCCTGAGATCAACTCGACCCAACGTCTTTGCCTGAGATTCAAATCCGGTTGGGTGAAAATGTATTTCAGACTCTGGTGGTCGGTGAAAATCTCGCAACGATTACCGAGAAGGTAATGTCGCCATGTTTTGAGTGCATGGACTACGGCTGCAAGCTCTAGATCATGTGTGGGATAATTATCCTCATGTGGACGCAACTGTTGGGAAGCGTAGGCAATCACATGACGGTCTTGCATGAGTATGCAACCTAGTCCTTGTCGCGAGGCGTCGCAATAGATAACAAAGTCCTTAGAAAAATCTGGTGGTACGAGTACGGGGGCAGATGTCAGGCGTCTTTTCAGTTCCTGAAAGCTGAACTCGCACTGTGGGGTCCACTCGAACTTCTTATCTTTCTTGAGGAGTTCGGTTAGAGGTTTAGCAACCTTGGAGAAATTCTCGACGAAGCGGCGGCAGTAGCTCGCTAAGCCAAGGAAACTACGGACTTGCTTGACCGATTCAGGTGGAGTCCAGTCAAGGATGGCTTGAACTCGCTCGGGATTGACAGCAATACCTTTACCAAAGATTACATGGCCTAGATAGGTCACTTCTGGCAACCAGAATTCACACTTAGAGATTTAGCATATAGGCGGTGCTCTCGAAGTTTCGTCAGTACTAGCCTTAGATGCTCGGCATGTTCTGCCTCGTTCTTGGAGTAGATGAGTATATCATCGAGGTATACTACGACGAATTTATCCAAATACTCCATCAAGATTGAGTTCATTAACCGAGAGAAGGTGGCTGGAGCGTTGGTTAAACCGAAGGACATGACAGTGTACTCGTATTGGCCATAACGAGTAACAAAGGCCGTTTTAGGAATGTCCCCGTTCTTGATTTTGATTTGATGGTAGCCCAACCTCAAATCCATCTTAGAGAAGACTGAGGATCCAGCGAGCTGATCATACAGGTCGTTGATCCTGGGAAGCGGATACTTGTTCTTGATTGTGACTAGGTTGACAGGTCGGTAATCTACAACCATCCGATCCGTACCATCCTTCTTCTTGACAAAGAGGACGGGGCAAGCCCACGGAGAAGAACTAGGACGGATGAAACCCTTTTTCAAGGACTCATCGAGTTGTTTCTTAAGCTCGGCTAGCTCTAGGGGTGCCATCTTATAGGGTCTTCTAGAGATTGGGACGGTTCCTGGAACAAGGTCTATTACGAACTCAACATCCCTGTCAGGTAGAATACCTGGCAGTTCTTCAGGGAAGACATCCGGGAAGTCACGGACTACCGGCACATCTTCGAGGTCTGGAAGAGGGTTGGCATTTAATGAGTAGAGCTGACGCTTAGACACTCGGGTCAAAACATTGACTGTCTTGCCCGACGGATGGGTGAGTTGAACAGTTCTAGTAGAGAAATCAATCTTAGCATAATGGGCTGACATCCAGTCCATACCCAAGATGATGTTTATGTCCGAGGACTTGAGAGCTATTAGTGATGCAAGGAAGACCAATCTGTCAACAAGAATTTCATTTCCATGGCTTATCTTAGAGGTTTGCCACTTAGAACCAGGGGTTTGGATTACCATGGAAGTGGGCATGTCACAAAATGTGGTGTTGTGTAATCGAGCATAGCTCTCAGAGATAAATGAATGAGATGCTCCTGTATCGAAAAGAACAGTTGCCGGATGGCAATTAACAAGGAGCGTACCAAGGACGACGTTGGGATCCTCATGAGTTTCTTCAGCTGAAACATAGTTGACATGGCCACGTGCAGTGGTGGCTGGCTTGGCGTAGTAAGTCTTTCCTGCTGGCTTACCACGGCCAACGGACTGTCCAGGTTGGTTGAGGTTGTTTCGAGGGCACTCACACAAATAGTGACCCGTTTCTCCACACTTGAAGCATGTCACAATATTGGGGCGTGGAGCGGCATTAGCAGCGGGGCCACCATAGACCTTGGGCGGTGCATGCTGCTGGTTGGGGCGAGGCGCCTCGAAGGATGGCCTCGGGGTGAACCTGGGTGGCAGAGCAGTATTTGGAATCCAGACCCGGCGCTTCTGGGATCCGGAGCCAGATGAGGAACCAAAATCACGAGAGTGCTTGCGTGTAGCGTCATAGTCAGTTTGTCCTGTCTCGGCACTGATGGCCTTATTGACCAACTTTTAGGAGGTGCACTCATGCAGACGAAGATCACGGCGAAGCTCGGGGCTAAGTCCCTTGCGGAACCTTGCCTGCTTCTTGGCGTCGGTGGATACCTCTTCAGGAGCATAGCGTGCTAGATTTCCAAACTCACGGCTGTATGCATCCACGGTCAGTCTGCCTTGGGTGAAGTTGCAGAATTCTTCCCGCTTACGATCTATGAGACCCTTCGGAATGTGATGCTCACGGAAAGCCTCACTGAATTCAGCCCAAGTAGTGATTTGGCCAGCTGGGCACATAGCCTCAAAGTTTTCCCACCAAGGCTAGCAGGGCCTTCGAGGTGATAGGCAGCGTAGGTAACCTTATCAGCTTCGGCTACGTTGGCGGAACGTAGCTTATGGGTGATGCTGTGAAGCCAATCATCCGCATCAAGGGGCTCGACGGAATGGTTGAACTTCGGTGGGTACAACTTGATAAAGTCATTGATGGACACCAGGTCGTTCCTCTGGTGACGTGCAGTATTCTGCTCAATTCGCTCTAGCAAGCGGTTAGTCTCACTCTTGTTTCTTTCTGCCTCCAGCATAACTTCGGCCAGTGAAGGCGGTTGGGGTAGATTCTCCGCCCTGGCTGCATTGGCTTCACCCTGCGCCTGGACAGCAGGGTTGTTGCGGGTGTTAACCATCCTAGGAGAAACAAAGCAACGGTTCAGACGAGGATGGCTAAATCTTGATAGGGAAATGCGGAATGTAATGGATAACACGGAATGCGGAGATGATCATTAGTATGACATGGTAACATAGCAACATACATATACCAACGGTCATACACGCCATACATAGTTTAGTACAAGCCCAGGCTAAGGTACAACTACGATGAAAGACGATACACCTCATCAGAGGCATTCCAAGCTCCTATACATTATTTTTCTACACCTCCGGAACGTGATACACACCAAGTCGTATCCCACAAGACACGCAGGACTGTGGAGATTACAACTGTTACAATACTAGTGGAACTACTACCAACTCAGACGTCTCCGTAGTAATCTTCATAGAAGTCACCACCATGTCCTGGGAGCTGAACATGATCATCTGGAAACAGTCGGTCCTGTGGAGCTTGCGGTCCATAGGGACTCGGGTGTGGCCTTGGTCCAACAAACGGTGGCAGACGGGGTCCACGAGGAGGGGTGATGCCTCCTACATCACACCATTCCATACATTCTGGCAGACCAGATCGCACGGGATACAAGTCCCTCATGTCCATGAACCCAGCTTGCACGGAAGGTGCAAACCGTGTCAGAGTGGCCCAGTGATCAGCACGAGCATTAAAGAGCTCCATTCGCAAGGCACGATTCTCACGGTCCTTGTCCTCAAGCATCTCGGTGGTGGTACGGAGTAGTGAACCCTCATGGGTAGAATCACAGTAAGTGGCCTGATAGTACCCCTGTGCCCCAGGGAGTGCTGCTGGCATATAGCAGAAGTCGGTGTTCTGAAGCAAGGCAGTTCTGGCTCGCATGATAGTCATCATTGAGTAAGCTGCGTCCTGCACGGACATCTCGATAGTAACCCCAAGTCCATAAGAGCAATGGAGGGGTTCAGTGGCTCCAGGATAGGATGGGTAAATCCTGACTGTGCAAGATATTGACTTTGATTAAAGTCTCAGAACTGCTCCTCGACGGTATACTCAGGATACCAACGATAGCCTGTCTCAACCATCACTCGGACCAACATGGCCGTGTGACCAGGTACGCCGATGCACCGGGTCAGACGAACCACTTGATTCTGGGAACGGGTGGCCATCTGAAAGCACGAAATAATGCAAGGCATTAGTATTTCTAGGAGAATTTGGACAGCATAACGACTGTAAATGCTTGAAAAAGGATTTGAGACATTCGCAACAGTTTGCAATACCACTCAACAACATCATGTCAGGGTTCTGGTTCAACCGACAACATACTAGGGTAGTAGAAACTGAACCGAGGCATGGAACCAACAATCCTATAAGTTACTACGGATTAGTAACACGTGAACCTAATAGAGAGGAGAGAGCCTAGTCCTTAACCCGCGTAGAATGAGAAGAGTATGACTCAGATCAGAGGGCATGAGGTAAAGGAGTAAAAGCACCTTACGTTCCCTCCCACAATCAATTCCCCTACATATAACTAAAGCATTTCTAGACTCGACATCGACCAGTTTGGCTTATCGCACCTACAGGCAGTCCGGCTCTGATGCCAACGCTGTCAGGACCCCGATCCCAAGTCACACCGATCTAGCCTGTAACACCTCATATAGCATTGCGGCCTCACGCACGGTACTCCCACGGTTGTCGCCTTACCATGGCCCGGGACCGTTTGCGCCTTTTGGCTCACGTATATGATAATGTCGCTAGCATCCATATGACAGAGAACCCGGGCCGACATGGCTAGTCGTGAACCCAAAGCGGCACTAACGTATGGGGACAGGCATACATGAATCAACATCGAACGTGTCGGTCAGCAGCGTGTGAATCCGGGCTGTAGCACTGGGCTAACAGGACTCCGGGAACCCGGGCTGTAGCAGGCTATGCAGGACTCCGGATGTCATCGCGTGACATTTCCCCGAAGGGACAGACACAGGAACGATATGAATCACATGCCGGCCAGTCAGGTGTCCAGAGCAGTAGTGCTGGGCTAGCAGGACTCCGGTGAACCGGGCTGTAGCGGACTACTATGGCTCAAGGAGGCACTAGACTACATTTCCCCATAAGAGAGGCTGCCAAGGATAAACAACTAGATTGTCGGATCCCACACATACCAAGCATTTCAAACATACATACAATATGCTCGATATGTGCAAATACAACATGGCATCACAACAAAACTCTACAACTCAAGTACTTTATTTAAAGGGCTCCGGAGAGCCTTACATAACTTGTTCATACAGATAGGGGTCACATGACCCGACACTCAAGTCATACAATCATACAAGCACATGCGGAAGCAAACTGTCTGGGTACAGACACTAGAAAGAAAGAAGGCTTGACGAAGCCTGTCTATCTACATAGGCCCTTCACAAGCCTAGATCACCACCTGGGTGGCAAGTCACTCGTCGTCGTCGAGTTCTACGTAGAACCCGTCAGAAGGGGCGGTGTTGTCGTCTGAAAACAGTAATTGCAGCAACATGAGTACAAAGGTACTCAGCAAGTCTTACAACAGATCCTACTATACATGTTCATTCTCAAGAAGGTAGTGGGGTTATTGCAGCAAGCCAGCTTTGACTCCTGGCTAAGCTATCCTACGATACACCACTTGTGAAATAGTTTTCGCACACGAGTCCACTAATCACCATCTCAATACTCCACCGTGGATCCTCCCTCGTCATCCAACGAGAGGGCCATCCGCGGTACTCACACTTATCTTGAGGCTTTTAGTAGTATCCATTTACTTGTCTATGAACTGCATAAGCGACCAAGTAGTCCTTTACCGCGGACGCGGCTATTCGAATAGTTTCATACCCTGCAGGGGTGTACTTCGTCACACACGCTCTCACCACTTATCGCCGCTACACGACGTGTACTCGGCAACCTTCAAGCGGAAGCCCAACGTGGGTGTCGGCCACAGCCTACCTAAACACTCGAGTCTCTAGTCCAGGTTTATCGCCTATTTAGGTTCCATCCGCAGGGAGTCCGGCCGAGGTTTCCACATACGACCCCAAACGATGTGTGCAGGGTTCCCGGACACCAAACGGGCGACTCGGTACACCGTGCCACGAGCCTACCGCATCACAGCCCACCCCTTGGTCAGCGCTGTCCACGGCCTCCAGCTTACTACAAACACCAGAAACTACGTGCAACTCCTGGACAGAGGACAAGGGTGATTAAGAAGCCGAGGGGGTCCATTGGTTTCGGGCCCAATGTGTGGTAGTAGCTGAATCTTAAATCACGCATACAGATCTCAGTTCTTAGGGACGGTCTCAGTGAAACAACCCACCATGTACTCCTACATGGCCTCCCATCGATACCTTTACCAAATCGTATTCAACACTTCACTCCCATTACCGACACACGCACTTTCACTCCAGTTCATCACCCTGATGAGCCAGACCTGACACAACTCTAAGCGTAGCAAGCATAGCATTGTAGGAACACAACATGGCTCAATCAACTCCTACATATGCTAGTGGGTTTCATCTAGTTACTGTGGCAATGACAGGTCATGCAAAGGAAAGTGGGTTCAACTACCGCAACACACAGCAGTTTGAATCGCGCTGTCTTAATGCAGTAAACGAGAGCAGAAGCGAGAAGATGGGTTTGTATCGAAATGATCAATGGGTTGCTTGCCTGACGGAGTGGTGGTGGGATACTGCCCTTCAGTTGGATACTCGTGGATATCCTCGGAGGCAGGACCTACCACAGTGAACATACCGAAGCACAATCAACACCAAACAAGTGCAACAATATGATGCATGCATGGGACATGGCAAGATGTATGTATTGGGCTAATGCAACTAAGACCAGATGGGTTTGGACTATTTTGAATCAAAGATTCAAATTCCAATTTCATAAATGGCCCATATTAGTGCTTTATCTTGTTCTGTATAAAACAGTAGGTTAACTTGCTTAATCATGCATGAAACCAGTACAGATGGATAGAATGGATTTTTCTGATCATTTTTCATATATAAATCTTTTCATTCTGAGCTATAGATTATTTTCTATGATTTTTTGAAGTTTGTGATAATTTCTGGTATTTCCAATATAAGAATATATCCAGTAATGTTTTACTGCGTCAGCCTGACGTCAGTGTGACGTCAGCGGGTCAACGGGGTCGTCCAGGTCAAACCTGACGTGTGGGTCCCCTGTGTCAGTGTCACTGTTAGATATTTAGCTAATTAGGATTAGTTTTAATCTCTAACTCAGATTAATTAGCAGGCGGGCCCCACTTGTCAGTGACCCTGGGGGGGTCAACCTGTGGTCAAACCACGTTGACTCGCCGGCGTTTAGCCGCCGGCGACGTCCAGACGCGGCGGTGGGGTGCGGGATTGCTCCTCCGGCGACCAAAAGGACGGTGGAGAGTACCTAGGTGTAGCTGAGGGCGAACCGCGTCGACTGGTGGTGGTGGTGGAGCTCGGGGTCGCCGGAATCGACGCCGGCGACGAGCCGTGCGGCTGCCGGGGTACGGGCGTGGTTGGAACCGTAGCTAGAGAGCACGGCGAGGGACATGCGATGGCGCTACAGGTTCCTGGCGTTGCGGTGGAGCTAATGGCTACGGTGGTGCGGCCTTTGGATGGCCGGAGCCTCGTCGGCGACGAGCTCGTGCGGCGGCGCGTACGGGTGAGCTTCGTGCGGTGGCTACAGAGCTCGAGAAAGAGAGAGGAGAGGATGGGAAGGTGGCCATGCTCACGGCGGTTGCGACGGAGCGGACGGCGAGGTCGGAGCGGAGCTGTTGCAGTGGCGACGGCGGAGGGGATCTCCGACGATGAGCGGCGAAGGCGAGGTCGGTGGCGGAGCTTCGGGGCAACCGAGCGCTCGGGGCTCGGCTTGCTCGAAGGAGTGGGCGACGACGGAACTGTTGGACACGGTGGAATGGCGTGAGGTCGACGGTGGGCGCGGTTACTCCGGCGAGGTGGCTGCGGCGGCGTCAGCCATGGTGGGGGAAAGGCGAAGGAGAGGCGACGGGGGAGAATGGCGGTGTCCAGAGGCTCGGGGGCGCGTCGAAGGGGTCGTCCAGCGCATCCACGGGCGAGGGCGGCAAGCAGGTGGCGCGGTGGCGAGCTCGCGCTCGCCGGCGTCACCTCTCTGCCTGCTCTGGCGAGAGCAGGCAGCTGACTGGCGCGGGCCAGCACAGTGCTGGGCCGCCAGGTGGGCTGCTAGGTAAGTCCTCTGCTTTCTGTTTTTCTCCTTTTATTTATTTCTGTTCTGTGTTTTGAAATAGTAAAAATACTATTTCATTTGGAAAAACCCTGAAAATATTCTGAGGCTCCTTTGACATTATTCGCAACAGCCTAAAAATACCTTCAAGATTATTTGGGCATTTGAAAATATTTATAGCATTTAAAATGCCCAAATGCAAATACTTATGGCTTGTGCAAAAATCCAAGATGGCCTCCAAAAATATGAAACCATTTTTGGCAGAGGTTTTAGCCAGAACCAAAGATGGTGAACATTTATGGAGGGCATTTCAGGTTCATTGAAAAGAATTTTAGTAAACCCTCGTTGTTTCAGGGGGGTTGCTGGGGGTTTCTGGCATCCCCATTTCAAGTTTCTGTGAAAAAATAGACATGATGCAACACTCTAATGCATGAACTAGCTAGGATGTGACAGGTGGCTAGTTCTACTTATATAGGCCGTGGCCCTCTCCCCAAATAATGAGCGGGAAGGGAGCCAACAACGGTGGGTAAATTCGAAAGGGGACAACTAGTACAAGCTATCCTGACAAAAGTGGTCTTCACCTGCTAAAGGCTCCAGTGATTACGCCGTCTTGGGCTCCACGGTGCTCTCCGCCTTGCCGTCCTGCTGGTCTTGGTCTCGTTGCACTGATATGGAAACCTTTGCCTGATGCCTCGGTACTCCGCGCCTGCGCCTGCCTCCTTAGCACCAAAGAGGAAATAAGGATGCTGCGCGCGCTGGCGCTCGCCTGGCGCCCGCCTGGTGTCGGTCATCATGGCTCACGTCATGAGAGCCTTGTGAGGTTTGCCCCGCCTTGACATCTCCGCTCCTCGTGAGCCTGCCTGGCTAGTCCACTCCTGAGGAGGTCTTGCCTTGTCTGCCCCGCGAGGGTCTTGATTGCCTTGTCGATGAAGATGGGTCGTACGGCCCGCTAGCTTAGCCACGCCGTGGGCCGCATGCAGGCAAGTCTGGGGACCCCCGTTCCCAGAACAGCGACACTTGGCCAACTCTATGTTTCACTTATTACCCAAATCGGTCCTATCGAGTTTGAGTAATCGGTCAAACCGAGATGAGGATTTACCCTAACCCTAGCACATCGGTCCCACCGAGTTGATCCATTCGGTCCCACCAAAATGCCTAACGGTCACATTATGAATCAAATCGGTCTGACCGAGTTCTTTGAATCGGTCCCACCGAGTTTGGTGATTTGTGTGTAACGGTTAGATTTTGTGTGGAGGCTATAAATACCCCTCCACCCACTCTTCACTCGTGGAGAGAGCCATCAGAACATGCCTACACTTCCAACACATATTTTCTGAGAGAGAACCACCTACACTTGTGTTGAGGTCAAGATATTCCATTCCAACCACATAAATCTTGATCTCTAGCCTTCCCCAAGTTGCTTTCCACCCAAATCTTCTTTCCACCAAATCCAAATCCTGTGAGAGAGAGTTCAGTGTTGGGGAGACTATCATTTGAAGCACAAGAGCAAGGAGTTCATCATCAACACACCATTTGTTAATTCTTGGAGAGTGGTGTCTCCTAGATTGGCTAGGTGTCACTTGGGAGCCTCCGTCAAGATTGTGGAGTTGAACCAAGGTGTTTGTAAGGGCAAGGAGATCGCCTACTTCGTGAAGATCTACCCTAGTGAGGCAAGTCCTTCGTGGGCGACGGCCATGGTGGGATAGACAAGGTTGCTTCTTCGTGGACCCTTCGTGGGTGGAGCCCTCCGTGGACTCACACAACCGTTACCCTTCGTGGGTTGAAGTCTCCATCAACGTGGATGTACGATAGCACCACCTATCAGAACCATGGAAAAAATCTCCGTGTCTCCAAATTGCGTTTGCATACTCCAATCCCATCCCTTTACATTCTTGCAACTTGCATGCTTTACTTACGGTCTCCTCCTTCCTCGACTCCCCCGTCAGCCTTGAGCGTCCCGAGTCCGCTTGCCGCCCCTGGAGCGGGGTTGGTTGAAGGAGCGCTCCTGCCTTCGTGGCGCGCTGAGCCTGCGGCTTCGTCGCCCCTCCCCCACAGTCTGGCGTGGAGCTTGGGGGGCGTGCCCAGGACCCCTCCTCTGGTCATGGGAAGTAGCTGGTTGGCCTCGATCCTCGGCTCCTCTTCAAGCAGCGAGCCCCGATTGGTTTGGACTCCTCGTGAGGGCCGGTTGACGCCTGGTGCAGCACCAGCCCCCAGCCCCCTGCCGAGAGGTGGTGTGCTGCCTGATGCCCCGCCCGCAGCCCCCAAGGTGGAGGACGAGGTGGGCCGAGAGTTCGAGCTCGAGCGCGGGCGGAGCGTAGTTCGTCATGAGCTCTTCCAAGAGGCAATGGGCGCAATGAGCCGACTTGGTGAAGAGCTCGCGGGCGTTGACTCGCGCCTTGAGGCGGAGGGTCTTTGGCTGGTGGAGGAACGGCGCAAGCTGAGGGTGGCTATTAACCTTGGCCGTTACCAGCGTGATCTTGAGAACGCGAAGGCCGAGGCTTCCCTCAAGGTTTCCCACGAAGCTTGCTCCCGAGCCTCGGAGGAGGCTCGCGAGGCTGACCGCCGTCGTGAGGCTGCGGATAAGCGCGCGTGGGAGCTCCAGGCCTGGAGTGCATCCCTCGAGCAACAGGTGGAGGCGCGCAGAGCTGCTCTTGCGTCGTTGCGGGGGAGGCCCGCCGAGGAGGAGGACGTCCGGAAGCGCGAGGAGGCATTGGCCCTAGAAGCCGTGGAACGCAGCCTTGAGCTTGAGCGACTGGAGACGAGGGAGCGTCAGGTTGATCAAGCAGAGGATGCCATTGGGGCTCGCGAGGCCAAGGTACAGGAAGAAGTCGACCGGCGGGTGGCCGAGGTCCGCACCGATCTGGAAGGCAGGTATGACTTGAAGTTGAAGCTCGCAGGGACGGAGGATGCGGGCAGGGCCGTTGCTCTCAGGACCAGGTTGGATGAGGCGGAGAGGCGTGGGGAGGCCATGGCCGCCGCCCTGGTCACAGCGCAGGCGGACTTGGCCTCCGCCCGCGCCGAGCTGCTTTCTCTTCGGAAGCGGGTTGACGTCGCCGAGGCCGTCACACGACAAAACAGGGAGGAAGTGCTCCAACGGCGGACGCTGGAGCGCGAGCACGCCCCCATGCTTCAGGATCTCCGGAACAGGGCTAATACTGCCCTGGGCCACATGTACGACGAGAATGCGCCGCACCCCCGCTCGAATGACTACGCCAGCCACCTGACCTTCTTCACCGACGTGGTGACGCGCGTGGAAACCCGGTCTGACAGGGCTCGTCAACTCGTGGAAGAGAGAAGCCGGGGCCTGCTCGGGCGCGCGTTATCTTACGTCTTTAGCCACCTCAGGAACACCTTTCCTGACTTCGACTTTGACGCCGCCATTGCCCCCGTGCCGCAGGCCGTCCGGGGTGACCTGGTGCGATGGGTGGAGGACAACGTGGATGCGCTGGTCAGAGCCTTCGCTTCTGATGACGACGCGGTGGTGGTCGTTGCAGACGAAGGCGACGTGGTTGACAACGGCGATGAAGGCGTCGCCGAAGGCGCCGACGGTGGTGGAGAAGATGAAGATGATGCGAGTGACGCGTCTGAGGGCGATGCAGTGAGGGACATATCTGGCTGATCCCATGTTCTCCTGTCGTACGCAAAAACTCGGGCGCGGCCCTTGAAAAACTTGTAAGAGCATTTTGAGAGGGGGAGCCCCTCATGTAAGCAAGTTGCAGCCTTTACTTTCCTACGCGGTATTGAGCATGTGCCCTCGCGAACTCGTGAGTCCAGGGGTGAGTTTTCCGTCGTGGGTTACCTTAGTCAATGCCAGCCTCGAGCTGGGTCGTGAGGCGACGAGTTTCTGAGAATCCTGCGGAGCTTGTCGACCCGTCAGGAGGGGCCCCGCAAGTGGCAAGCACCAATTGTAGCGTTAACGCACGCTCGGCACGCGTGTGCTTCGCGCTGTCCCACTCGCGAGGGGCTCGTGAGGGGAAGGCGATGGACATGAGTCCAGGCAAAACGAAACTCAGAAAGCAAGAAATTGCTCGAACGAGAAAAAGGCACCCCCTGTGCGCATCGATAAAAACTCGACTTCAACTCAAATCCAGATCCAGAAAGCAAGGCCACAAAAAAAGAGATCCAAAACGAAAGGCTGCGTCCGGCGCCTATTCTAGTCTTCTGGTATTCAAGTCTTCTCAGCAGCGCGGAGCTAAGTGCCGCCACTAGGCGTGGGAGGGAGCCCCAGGGCCTGAGGCCGGCACCCCTGAGACTCCGGGGCGTGTACAGCCCTAACTCATTATTACGTGACAGTGTCACGGGCGGCGAGCTTCACAGGCACTGGGCCTTCTTCACAGGTACCGGCCTTGCTTCATATCGCCAGACGAGGGCCCCACCTTGCACCACCCTCGACCACCTTTGAGCCGACCGGCAACCTGGACGGCACAAAGGGGGAAAGGGGACACCAGCGGTGCCCTCGGCGACCACAGGTCCTCTGCCGGGGGAAGAGTCGTCGAAGCCTTCCCGGCAGACGGCCTACCTCCGGGTGTTGCCCGGTTTCACGCGACGGGGGGAGGGGCCCTGCTCCTGGCTCCCTCCGCGCAACCCCCAACTAGCTTCCCCTGGCGGGAGAGGCGTCGCTGCGCCAGGGTGGTCTGCCGAGGTTGTAACCTGGTTCACTTGAAGCCCATGGTTAGCGTAACCTTGCTCCTGAGAGATTAGCGGTACCCTGTAGTCGTTGTTGCTGGCGCGATCGTTGCGGTCCTCCGTCGTTTCCTGGAAGGCTTCCACTCCTAGCGCCCCTTCTTCTCAATCCTCTCCGAGGAGCGTGCCAGGGTCGTCCTCCGGTGTGTACTCCTGGTCCATCATGCGGGGCACGTAGGCTTCCCGGGCTATTACCCCGACCACCTCGCCGTAGTGCCCCACACTCCATGTTGCCCGGACCAGCGCGGCGTCCTGAGGATAGTAGCGTGACATCTCGCTGGGACCATGGGGGGCGACGCTTGTGCCCATGCTTGTCGCGGGCGGTATGGGGGCGGCGGAGCCCCCGGCGCCACCGGCCGCACTGGTGTTGACGAAGCCCCCATGCGCGCCCGACGGCGCGGGGTTGCGGCGAGGCCCGCCATGAGACCCCGCTACGGCCTGAGAAGGGAGCCAATAGCAAAAGGGCGGCGCTCCCGAGGCCGCCACGTCCACCAGCTCGGCAACGCATCCCAGCAGCGCGTCCCGGCCGCTCTCCATCAGCCGGCACCGCAGCAGCTCTCTCGCCACTGTGAGTGTTTCCCGCATGTTTGCCTGCTCCCGCCGCGAGTGCGGCGCTGTCGCCGCGGCGTGGCTTGCTGCCCTTGCAGCGGCTCGCACTTGTCGTGGAGTGAGGGTGGACGATGCCTGGGCGCGCCGCTCGCGCCCGGCACTGTTGGGCGGCGCGCGCGCCGCCCGGAGCGCGGGGTCGGGGTTTTCATGGGAAGGTGTCACCGCCCGGGCTGGCCAAGCTGCCCAGCGGTCGGATTCAACCCTTGGGTCGCCGGACATCGTGGCTACGAAGCGTGTGCAAGCTGATTGAAAGAGAGGAAGCTCCGGCGCACCCCTACCTGGCGCGCCAAATGTCGGATGTGGGGTTCCGGCAAAACTCTTAAGGTTCGAACTATGGGGTGCGCGTGAAGTTCTATCCCTCCTACCGATCCACGCCCTAGCTCGCTAAGATCTCAAGGACAAACTCGACGAACTCGTAACACAGAAAGACACGAGATTTATACTAGTTCGGGCCACCGTTGTGGTGTAATAGCCTACTCCAGTGTGTGGTGGTGGATTGCCTCTTGGGCTGATGATGAACAGTACAAGGGGAAGAACAGCCTCCTGAGGTTGAGGTGTTCTTGTGCTCTGTGGACTTGTGGATGAGAACTCTCTCTCCCATGTGGTGGCTAGTTCTACTTATATAGGCCCTGGTCCTCTCCCCAAATAATGAGTGTGAAGGGAGCCAACAACGGCGGGCAAATTCGAAAGGGGACAGCTAGTACAAGCTATCCTGAAAAAAGTGGTCTTCGCCTGCTAAAGTCTCTGGTGATGACGCCGTCTTGGGCTCCACGGTGATCTCCGCCTTGCCGTCCTGCTGGTCTTGGTCTCGTTGCACTGATATGGAAACCTTTGCCTGATGCCTCGGTACTCCGCGCCTGCGCGTGCCTCCTTAGCACCAAAGAGGAGACAAGGACGCTGCGCGCGCTGGCGCTCGCCTGGTGTCGGTCGTCATGGCTCACGTCACGAGAGCCTCGTGAGGTTTGCCCCGCCTTGATATCTCCGCTCCTCGTGAGCCTGCCTGGCTAGTCCGCTCCTGAGGAGGTCTTGCGTTGTCCGCCCCGCGAGGCTTGGCCCCTCGCGAGGGTCTTCATTCCCTTGTCGATGAAGATGGGCCGTACGGCTCGCTAGCTTAGCCACGCCGTGGGCCGCAGGCAGGCAAGTCTAGGGACCCCCGTTCCTAGAACGCCGACACTTGGCCAACTCTCTGTTTTGCTTATTACCCAAATAGGTCCTACCGAGTTTGAGTAATCGGTCAAACCGAGATGAGGATTTACCCTAACCCTAGCACATCGGTCCCACCGAGTTGATCCATTCGGTCCCACCGAAATGCCTAACGGTCACATTATGAACCAAATTGGTCTGACCGAGTTCTTTGAATCGGTCCCACCAAGTTTGGTGATTTGTGTGTAACGGTTAGATTTTGTGTGGAGGCTATAAATACCCCTCCACCCACTCTTCACTCGTGGAGAGAGCCATCAAAACATGCCTACACTTCCAACACATATTTTCTGAGAGAGAACCACTTACACTTGTGTTGAGGTCAAGATATTCCATTCCAACCACATAAATCTTGATCTCTAGCCTTCCCCAAGTTGCTTTCCACTCAAATCTTCTTTCCACCAAATCCAAATCCTATGAGAGAGAGTTGAGTGTTTGGGGGACTATCATTTGAAGCACAAGAGCAAGGAGTTCATCATCAACACACCATTTGTTACTTCTTGGAGAGTGGTGTCTCCTAGATTGGCTAGGTGTCACTTGGGAGCCTCCGTCAAGATTGTGGAGTTGAACCAAGGATTTTGTAAGGGCAAGGAGATCGCCTACTTCGTGAAGATCTACCCTAGTGAGGCAAGTCCTTCGTGGGCGACGGCCATGGTGGGATAGACAAGGTTGCTTCTTCGTGGACCCTTCGTGGGTGGAGCCCTCCGTGGACTCGCACAACCGTTACCCTTCGTGGGTTGAAGTCTCCATCAACGTGGATGTACGATAGCACCACCTATCGGAACCACGAAAAAAAATCTCCGTGTCTCCAAATTGCGTTTGCATACTCCAATCCCATCCCTTTACATTCTTGCAACTTGCATGCTTTACTTTCCGCTGCTCATATACTCTTGGCATGCTTGCTTGATATGTATTGTGAATGCTTAAACTTGTACTAAAACTCCACATGAACATAAAGAATTAAAAACTGCAACTTTTCTTGATTAGAGTCTATTCACCCCCCTCTAGACACCTCTTCTCGATCCTTTAAATTGGTATCAGAGCTTTGGTCTCCATTGCCTTTGTTTAAACACCTTTGGAGGAAGATGGATGTGTCTACTTTGGGGAGTCTTAGACGTAGAGTGCCTATTCTTGATGGAGAGTTCTTCTATGAGTGGAAAAAATGAAATGCTTGAGATTTTCAATGAATATCATTTGAACAAGTACATTACTAGCCCTTGTGCACCTCATATTGATCCTTTGCATCCTTCACCCGAAGAGGATCTTGACATGATTCACAATCTTAGAACTATCAATCTTATCATTAGAGGATTGCCCAAAAATTTGATTGATAGTTTGCCTACTCTTGATTGTGCCTATACTATTTGGAGATTTCTTGAGGAATGATTTCCAAATTATTCCTTCAAAAATTTAGACGAAATTCACCATAAGTCTATTGCCTTGAGTAAGATGAATTCCAGTGATCCTATGTTTGGTGACTGTCTATTTTAGCTTACCAATCTCATGCGTGCCAAAGGAGATGTTGGAATCATTAGCAACATCATTTCCGAAGCTATTAGAATTCATAAAGATAACCATAGGAATGATCATTTATCTAATGAATTACCCTCTCTAGGAGATGATCAATCACAAGATGATGTTGAACATGGATACTATGATGAGGATGATGATAGTGACTATGATCTTGATGATGCGATGAGACACTTTGGTCCTACGGCAAATCTTCGCGGCTACATGGCTGGAGGAAAGGAATGGGTCCTTGATAGTGGATGTACTGATCATATGACCGGAGATAAAGACATGTTCCGTGAGCTTGCTGAAAATGACGGCCCTCGAAAGTATGTCACCTTTGGTGATAACTCAAAGGGTAAGGTGGTTGGCCTAGGTAAGGTGGCCATCTCACATGATAGCTCCATACAAAATGTCATGCCCGTTGAATCTCTTGGGTACAATGTACTTTCAGTATCTAGACTTGCTGATTTCGGATTCAATGTCCTATTTACTGAGATAGATTGCCAAGTGTTTCAAAGAGACAATCATAAAATGGTCTTTACCAGTATACGTAGAGGTGATCTTTACATTGTTGATTTCACTAAAAAGGCTCAACCTAGAACTTGCCTAATTGCTAAATCTTCTAAAGGCTGGTTGTGGCATAGAAGGCTAGGTCATGTGGGCATGCGAAATCTTGATAAGCTTATTAAAGGTGATCATATCCTTGGAGTAAAAGATGTCATATTTGACAAGGATAGACTGTGTAGTGTTTGCCAGGCAGGAAAACAGGTTTGAGGAAGTCATCGCGCGAAGAACATCATGACCACGAGAAGACCACTCGAACTACTTCACATGGATTTGTTTGGTCCCAATGCCTACAAGAGTCTCGGTGGTAACTCATTCGGACTAGTCATAGTCGATGATTTTTCAAGATTTACGTGGGTGTTCTTTCTTGATGACATATCGCAGGTCCAAAAGATCTTCAAAAACTTCGCTAGGAAGGCCCAAAATTAATTTGACGTGAAGATCAAGAAGGTTCGGAGCGACAACTGAACGGAGTTCAAGAACGCAAATGTGGATAACTTTCTTGACGAAGAAGGGATTTCACACGAGTTCTCGGCTACGTACACGCCTCAACAAAATGGAGTTGTTGAGAGAAAGAACCGGACTCTTATTGAGATGGCAAGAACGATGCTTGATGAGTACAAGACTCCAAAACACTTTTGGGCGGAAGCGGTTGAGACAGCTTGTCATGCAACAAATCGCTTGTATCTTCACAAGCTACTCGGCAAGACGGCATACGAGCTCCTCACTGGTAACAAACCCCAAGTTGGATACTTTCGAGTATTTGGCTCAAAGTGCTACATTCTTGATAAGCATCATCGTTCTAAATTTGCTCCTAAATCTCATGAAGGTTTCCTACTTGGTTATGGCTCAAACTCTCACACTTACCGTGTCTACAACAATTTCACCCGAAAGGTTGAAGAGACGGTAGATGTGAAGTTTGATGAATCTAACGGCTCGCATGTAGAGCAATTGCCAATTGATGTAGGAGACAAAGACCCTTCGGAAGCTATCCAAGACTTGCCTATTGGCAAGATTCGTCCAACGGAGGTGAAGGAGAGTACCTCGTCCGTCCAAGTGGAATCTTCTACCTCACGACAAGGTGAACCAAGAATTGATACGGAAGCATCCACAAGTGGGACACACCAAGACGAAGAAAACGAGGAAGTACACCAAGATGAACATCAACGACCTCCTTCTCCACCACGACAAGAGAATGAAAATGTCAACAATGAAGAAGACCAAGAAGAAGAACAAGATGTTCCACCTCGAGCCAAGCCAAAGCTCCCACGAGTTCGAGCAAGAATCGCCAAAGACCATCCCATCGAGCAAATCTACAATGATATCCAAACCGGGAGAATAACTCGCTCTAAAACTCGTTTGGCTAACTTTTGTGAACATTATTCATTCATCTCTAGCATTGAACCTATGAAGGTTGAGGAAGCATTGGAAGATCCGGATTGGATTAACGCTATGCATGAAGAGCTACACAACTTTGAGAGAAACCAAGTGTGGACATTGCGAGAAGCCCGACAACAACCACAACATCATTGGTACCAAATGGGTGTTTCGCAACAAGCAAGAAGAAGATGGTCAAGTAGTCCTCAACAAAGCACGCCTAGTCACCCAAGGCTACACTCAAGTCGAAGGTATGGACTATGGTGAGACATATGCTCCCGTTCCTAGACTTGAGTCCATCCACATTTTACTTGCTTATGCTAATCACCATGATATCACCTTGTACCAAATGGACATTAAAAGTGCTTTTCTAAATGGTGAAATTGAGGAGGAAGTTTATGTTAAGCAACCTCCCGGCTTTGTCAATCCTAAGAAACCTAATCATGTTTACAAACTTCACAAAGCCCTTTATGGTCTTAAACAAGCTCCTAGAGCGTGGTATAAATGCTTAACCAAGTTCCTCACTGATAAAGGCTTTGAAATTGGAAAATAGATTCTACTCTTTTTACTAAAAGGGTTAATGGAGAACTATTTGTGTGCCAAATTTATGTTGATGATATTATATTTGGTTCGACTAACCCTCATTTTAGTGAGAAGTTTAGAAAGCTAATGTCGGAGAAGTTTGAGATGTCTATGATGAGTGAACTCAAATTCTTTCTTGGTTTGCAAACCAAGCAAACTAAGGAAGGTACCTTTGTTTCTCAAACAAAGTACACCAAGGACTTATTCAAGAAGTTCAATATGCAAGAATGCAAAGGTATGTCCACACCCATGCCTACTAGTGGACATCTTGACTCGACTAAGGACGGTGAATCGGTTGATCAAAAAGTTTACCGCTCTATGATTGGTTCATTGTTATATCTATGTGCCTCTCGTCCCGATATTATGCTGAGTGTGTGCATGTGTGCACGATATCAAGCGGCCCCTAAAGAGTGTCATCTTAAGGCTGTGAAAAGGATAGTGAGATACTTAATCCACACACCAAATTTTGGCATTTGGTATCCTAAGAGGTCTTCTTTCGATCTTGTTGGTTACTCTGATTCGGACTATGCCGGAGACAAGGTTGATAGAAAGTCCACTTCGGGTGCTTGTCAATTTCTTGGTAGATCTCCTGTGTCTTGGTCCTCCAAGAAACAAAACTCGGTATCCTTATCCACCGCCGAAGCGGAATACATTGCCGCTGGTCCATGTTGTGCTCAATTACTTTGGATGACCCAAACTCTTAAAGATTATGGGATATATGTGAAACATGTTCCATTTCTTTGTGACAATGAAAGTGCTATCAAGATTTCTCACAATCCCGTGCAACATTCTCGAACTAAGCATATTGAATTTCGTCATCATTTCATTCTAGATCACGTTGCCAAAGGGGACATTGATCTTAAGCATGTTCGCACCGATAAGAAATTAGCGGATATATTCACCAAACCGCTTGATTAGAAAGTCTTTTGCCGTTTGAGAGGTGAATTGAACATCATTGATGCTTCAAACTTGGAGTAGGAACTCCATTTGGATACATGCAAGGCATGAGCCTTTGACTAAACCTTGATATTTCTTTCATGATGCTATCTATATGCCTTGGATATTCTTGCACCCTTGCATGCTATCTAACCTTTGTAGGTACTTGGATGACTCTAAATCCATGAAATTGCAACTCACTCATATCTTAAGCAATTTCTTCATCACCAAGTCTCTACACAATGGTGGTTGAAGACAAGGAAGCACAAAACCCTTCAAATATATCCTTTGACAAATTCCATGTTAAATTTTATGATTGTCATTTTGGATACACAAGTGCTCTTCCTTGCAAAACTAACCCATGTAGGTAGACGAACTCAAATTCCAAGTGGTGCTCCCAACTCTTGATGAGCTACATCGACCTTGAGCAACCCACACAAGTTCAACTAAATGATCAAGATCAACACCACCACCCAAGGTATGTTATTCCATCATAGAGAAGCTTTACTCCAAATCATTGGGCAAAGCAACTCAACAAGATGTGAATACATCAAGATGCTTAAATGAAAAATGGTAACCCCATTTTGAGCTTAAACGATGAGTGTGACCTATGATCAAGTGCCCTCACTTGACTCCTAAGTCAATATACTCTAACATAGGTGACCTTGTCGCCGCCCATTTCTAGATGAAGTTCTCTAGTGTTTCTCTAAGTTCTTGCATTTGTTTCTTGCATATTTATTTCCCCTTCCATTTAAAAAAACTTCATCTAGATTTATTTTCTGTTTACTTGTGTTCTGCATTCTCTGCATCCAATTCATTGCAAATCTTTCAGCTAATTCCTTGCAAATCCTTGTGAGATCTTAATTGCCTAGTGAGCTGAGGTGAAAAGTGTTTTCACTGTGATGAACTCGGTCACACCGGTTTGTTTTCTTCGGCCCAACCAAATTCTCTCAGTGCCACCGAAGCCCACTACCCGGTGCTACCGATTTCGCTGCAGAAAAGACAGCTTGCCACTTGTTTCTGCATTCTTTCTACTCCAGCTCCACTCAATGATTCTTGTCCTCTACCAGCATCACGTTCAACTTGCTTTGTGACTCAAGGACCAAACCCATTTGTAGTAAAGATCCAGAAGAGCCCTTCTTGGAAATTGATGTCAAAGGGGGAGAGAGAGATCACATCAAAGCTTAAAGAGAGAATACTCAGGGGGAGAGTGTAAGAAAACCCCAGATGCTTGGTGATCAAGAGGAGAGAAATCACATGTCTTTAAGAGGGGAAAGACATGTTCATATTTGATTGTTAGCATTAGCTCTATTTCTTTTTCTTTGCTCTGATTTTCTGTTCCCTATCTTCTCCCAATATCCCATGCAAGATTCAGGGGGAGCAAGACATCTAAGGGAAGGAAATCCTTGAATTCGTTGGACATCTTTACCTTTGGGGACATGTCTATATCCAATAGAGTACTCAGTACTCACTCTCTACATGTCATCCCAGTCTTGGTACTCTTGTGGTTTCTTTTGTTTGCTTTGGCTAGTAGATGTATCTGTGTTATCTAACCTTGTTTACTCAGGTTCATTCCTTCCTAAGCCAACTCAAGACCACAAGGTAAGTATATGCATCACAGTCATGTGTATGAGGATCTCTTGCTGTTGTACATACTATTTGCAAGAAGAACTCATGAGCATGAAGATACATTTCCTATATTTACATCATTTGCTCTGATGCATATAGCCAAGATACATGTAACACATGGCTTACTCTGTCATGCTTATGCATTCACATGCTCCTATGTTCCGTATTTATATGATTGCATACATATAGGGGGAGCCTATGTAGGTTATATGTCTTTCGAAAGCTTTACTTGTTATTCTGTATATCTTTATCTAAAGCTTTGATGTATGTTGTCATCAATTACCAAAAAGGGGGAGATTGAAAGCACAAGTGCTCCCTAGGTGATTTTGGTAATTAATGTCAACATATCTCTTGTTGAACTAATGCTTCTCCCTAGTATGTTTCAGATAAGTTCAACAATGGAGTGGCATGGACTAGAGGATGTGGAACCCCTTCGAAATGCTAAAGACAAAGGATTGGCTCAAGCTCAAAGCTCAGGACTCTACATTTTCTATTTTAGTGATCCAAGATCACATTGAGTCTATAGGAAAAGCCAATACTATTAAGAAGGGATGAGGTGTTGCTTAATGAGGTTCTTGCTCGAAGTGCTTAGTGATATGCTCCAAAGCCCTCAACCACTTTCTCATATCCACATATGTCCCAAACCAAAAGGTCAAACTCGACCCCACCGATTCTTTCTATCCAGCGCCACCGAGTTCAGTTGACATAGCCACTGCCATAAACCCTAATCAATTCGATCTCACCGATGGGATCTCGGTCTCACCGAGATGGGCTTGCAAACTCTCTGTTGCCTATTGCAATAATTTCGGTCCCACCGAGATATGCAATCGGCCACACCGAGTTTGCTTGGCCAACTCTCTGTTTCGCTTATTACCCAAATCGGTCAAACCGAGATGAGGATTTACCCTAACCCTAGCACATCGGTCCCACCGAGTTGATCCATTCGGTCCCACGAAAATGCCTAACGGTCACATTATGAACCAAATCGTTCTGACCGAGTTCTTTGAATCGGTCCCACCGAGTTTGGTGATTTGTGTGTAACGGTTAGATTTTGTGTGGAGGCTATAAATACCCCTCCACCCACTCTTCACTCGTGGAGAGAGCCATCAGAACATGCCTACACTTCCAACACATATTTTCCGAGAGAGAACCACCTACACTTGTGTTGAGGTCAAGATATTCCATTCCAACCACATAAATCTTGATCTCTAGCCTTCCCCAAGTTGCTTTCCACTCAAATCTTCTTTCCACCAAATCCAAATCTTGTGAGAGAGAGTTCAGTGTTGGGGACACTATCATTTGAAGCACAAGAGCAAGGAGTTCATCATCAACACACCATTTGTTACTTCTTGGAGAGTGGTGTCTCCTAGATTGGCTAGGTGTCACTTGGGAGCCTCCGTCAAGATTGTGGAGTTGAACCAAGGAGTTTGTAAGGGCAAGGAGATCGCCTACTTCGTGAAGATCTACCCTAGTGAGGCAAGTCCTTCGTGGGCGACGGCCATGGTGGGATAGACAAGGTTGCTTCTTCGTGGACCCTTCGTCGGTGGAACCCTCCGTGGACTCGCGCGACCGTTACCCTTCGTGGGTTGAAGTCTCCATCAACGTGGATGTACGATAGCACCACCTATCGGAACCACGGATAAAAAATCACCGTGTCTCCAAATTGCGTTTGCATACTCCAATCCCATCCCTTTACATTCTTGCAACTTGCATGCTTTACTTTCCGCTGCTCATATACTCTTGGCATGCTTGCTTGATATGTATTGTGAATGCTTAAACTTGTACTAAAACTCCACATCAACATAAAGAATTAAAAACTGCAACTTTTCTTGATTAGAGTCTATTCACCCCCCCTCTAGACACCTCTTCTCGATCCTTTCAAACTGACACCCGCCAGCCACCTGTGTGCGAAGCACGTCGGTATAACCAGTCTCGTGTAAGCGTACGCGTAATGTCAGTCCGGGCCGCTTCATCCAACAATACCTCCGAATCAAAGTATGACATGCTGGTAAGCAGTATGACTATTATCGCCCACAACTCTTTGTGTTCTACTCGTGCATATAACATCTACGCATAGACCTGGCTCGGATGCCACTCTTGGGAAACACAGTAATTTCCAAAAATTTCCTACGCACACACAAGATCTATCATGGTGATGCATAGCAACGAGAGGAGAGAGTGTTGTCTACGTACCCTCGTAGACCGAAAGCGGAAGCATTATGACAACGCGGTTGATGTAGTCGTACGTCTTCACGATCCGACCGATCCTCGTACCGAAAGTACGTCACCTCCGCGATCAGCACACGTTCAGCTCAGTGACGTCCCACGAACTCTCGATCTAGCTGAGTGTCGAAGGAGAGCTTCATCAGCACGATGGCTTGATGACAGTGATGATGAAGTTACCGGCGCAGGGCTTCGCCTAAGCTCTGCAACGATATGACCGAGGTGGATTATGGTGGAGGGGGCACCGCACACGGCTAAGACAATGTCTGTTGTTGTGTTCTAGGGTGCCCCTGGCCCCGTATATAAAGGAGCAAGGGGGAAGGCCGGCCGGCCCTAGGGTGCGCCAAGGAGGGGAGGAATCCTCCTCCTAGTAGGAGCAGGATTCATCTTTTCCTAGTCCAACTAGGAGGAGAAGGGGAAAGAGGGAAAGGAGAGGAAGAGAAGGAAAGGGGGGGCACCCCTCCCTAGTCCAATTCGGACTCCCTATAGTAAGGGGGCGCGGCTGCCCCTTGTGGGCTGCCTCCCCTCTTCCCTATGGCCCATGTAGGCTCAATCATTCCCCGAGGGGGTTCCGGTAACCCTCCGGCACTCCGGTTTTCTCCGAAATCACCCGGAACACTTCCGGTGTCCGAATATAGCCGTCCAATATATCAATCTTTAAGTCTCGACCATTTCGAGACTCCTCGTCATGTCCGTGATCATATCCGGGACTCCGAACTACCTTCGGTACATCAAAACACATAAACTCATAATACCGACCGTCACAGAACTTTAAGCGTGCGGACCCTACTGGTTCGAGAACTATGTAGACATGACTGAGACTCATCTCCGGCCAATAACCAATAGCGGAACCTGGATGCTCATATTGGTTCCTACATATTCTACGAAGATCTTTATCGGTCAAACCGCATAACAACATACGTTGTTCCCTTTGTCATCGATATGTTACTTGCCCAAGATTCGATCGTCGGTATCTCAATTCCTAGTTCAATCTCATTACCGACAAGTCTCTTTACTCGTTCCGTAATGCATCATCCCGCAACTAACTCATTAGTCACATTGCTTGCAAGGCTTATAGTGATGTGCATTACCGAGAGGGCCCAAAGATACCTCTCTGACAATCGGAGTGACAAATCCTAATCTCGATCTATGCCAACTCAACAAACACCATTGGAGACACCTGTAGAGCACCTTTATAATTACTCAGTCACATTGTGACGTTTGGTAGCACACTAAGTGTTCCTCCGGTATTCGGGGGTTGCATAATCTCATAGTCATAGGAACATGTATAAGTCATGAAGAAAGCAATAGCAACATACTAAACGATCAAGTGCTAAGCTAACGGAATGGGTCAAGTCAATCACATCATTCTCTAATGACGTGATCCCGTTAATCAAATGACAACTCATGTCTATGGCTAGGAAATTTAACCATCTTTGATTCAACGAGCTAGTCAAGTAGAGGCATACTAGTGACACTCTGTTTGTCTATGTATTCACACATGCACTAAGTTTCCGGTTAATACAATTCTAGCATGAATAATAAATATTTATCATGATATAAGGAAATATAAATAACAACTTTATTATTGCCTCTAGGGCATATTTCCTTCACTTGGCAGGGCAGAAGAGGAAGCAAAGACACAAGACTACCAGAGCAGCGCCAAGCCAGAAGCGCGAGGAGCAAAGGGACAAGGTGGGCTTTCCCCGGCAAGAAGCCTTGCCGGGGTGGCCTGCATAGCCCCGACAAGAGCCTTGCCGGGGCAACTTGCCCAACACCAGCAAGGCTGCCACCCTCGAGCCCAAAGGTTCCGACACCATCAACAACGTTGGAACCAGCGCTCGGGAGGCGCCTGCATAGGTGGCATGCAGATCTTTGTGAAGACCAGAGGATTGCAAATCTAGATGAGAACCAGAAGACGAAGGCCCCCAACAAGACCCTTGCCGGGGACGCCCACAAGATCCCCGCAAGACCGTTGCCGGGGGCCCGGCAAGAACCTTGCCGGGGATTTCTGCGGGGCCACAGCCAGGCCCACACCTACCGAGGATCCACCGTCGTTCCGACACAGCAGTCAGCCCACCAACTAAGCAGGCACCTGCGTGGCGGCGTGCGGCTTCCAGGCCAACTCAGCAAGCACCTGCGTGGTGGCATGCAGATCTTCGTGAAGACTCTGCCACCGCACTAGTTCAGCAGCCAACCAGCCAGCGTGGCGCAGCACGCCTCGTCAGTATGGACGCGCGTCGGAGCGAGGCGAAGCGGCGACAGATGGGACGAGCTTCCTTGCTGTCCCCGATAAAGTGAGAGGGCACGTCGGCAGCGCATTAAATGCGTTTTGTCCTACGGTGCCAGAGATAGACTTGTATACAGTACATACTTTCCACCTCCTGTGTGCCACTGTGGCGACCCCTTTCGACTATAAAGGAGGCCCGAGGCATACCGAGGAAGGATTCATACTTTTTGCACCCTGTACGTCTTGTAGCTAGTCCAAGAACACCAGATAAACATACCAAAGCAGGATTAGGGTATTACGCCTCGCTTGCGGCCCGAACCTGGATAAAATTCCCCCGCGTTGATCTTCTAAACCCGCTCTTTCCACAGCCCCGCGCCCTGTCAACCGCAGTAGGGATTCCCTGTGATCCCATAGGTGTCGTTTCCCCGACATCTTTGGCGCGCCAGGTAGGGGGCGCGAGCTGTGGAAGTCCGGTTTTGGAGTCAACTCACCGATTCCTTCATCGTGACAGCTCGAGAGGAGAAGGCGGCATCGATCAGCCGCACTCTGGTGTCGTCCGCAGCTGCAACAACCATCCGCCTGGCCACGAAAATCTAAGTCACGGAAAACATTGAGCAATTCTTCTTAATATAAGGTTATTCTCCTCGAAAGATCTTGCTCTTTGTATGGAAAACTTGCACGCAATGGGACCCTTCCGCTATTGGCAACGCCCTTGTCCTGTTTCGAGTCCGCTCAACAGTTCAAGCAGCCGTGTTGAGAATGGCAAGGTGGCTTGCCCGCCGTTGGCAACACCCTTGTTATGTTTTGAGTCCGCTCAACAGTTCAAGCGGCCGCGCTGAGGACGGCAAGATGGCTCGCCCAGCAGCAAGCGCCCCCCGGCAGGCTGCTAAGGATCCGTCCTCAAAGCGCCATAGTATGGGTTTATGCGCTGGCAGACCTATCCAGCTAAGCGTAGGGTGTGTATGTACAAGGAAGGATCGAACAGGAAGATAGCATGCATCATTTTAAAAGTAATGTAGAGTTATATTACATCAATAATTGCTGCGGTTCTAACTTAAGATAAAATTGTCTTGGTCATGAACTCGCAGCGGCGATGAGAAACAGGGTGCCTAGTCCTGGCGCTGGCCCTCCACCCTCTTGACTCCGTCAACGCAGCTGATGATGGGCTCGATACACTCCTCGAGCGCCGTGAGGTCTGCATCCTCCGAAAAGCTCTCCAGCGCGTCGGCGAAGTTGACGCTGGGGTTCCAGAACGCCACCTTGGTGAGCACCTTGGTCAGGGCACCCCGGCAGAGCCTCTGGGACTCATTAGCTAGATAAACTGCTCGGTTGGAGTGGAGCCGCTCCAGGGCTTCGAGGACCCCCTCGAAGAACAGGGTCAGCCTGGCATTGGGGCTCACGTTCGGCTCTTGGGAGTACCTGACATCTGGCAGGCCCATAGCGGCTAGCTGCGCAGTGAGCCTCCCTGCAACGTCGACGAGACGGCTGATCCAGAGATTGATGCTGCCCACATACTCCTTGTGGGCGGTGGCGTCATCACTCCGCAGCCGCTTTTCGGCCTCGAGGGCCTTGGTCAGGGTCTCCTCCTGGGCCCTGACCTCTGAGAGTGTCCCCTCCAAGCCGTCCGCCTTCAGCTTCAGATCGTTGATGGAGCCATTGGCCTCGGAGAGTAGCTTGGCCTTGTCGTAGACCATGGCCTGCGCATCCACCAAACGCGGTTGGCCGTATCCCTCTCCTCCATCAGCTCCAAGACCTTCTTCTTCAGCCCGTCCCGCTCCAGGTCCAGCTCCTTCACCTTGCCGGCGTGGTCCAGGGCCAGAGCATTGAGTGCGTCCTTGTGCTTCTGCTCCAGCTCCTGGGTCCGCTGTGCAACGGCCTTCTAAATTTCCTCGTCCTTGCCATGGAGCGTGGCGGCAAGCGCCTGCTCCCGGGCGGCGAGGTCTTCATCCTGGGTGTCCAGTGAAGCCTGCTGCTGTAGCCGGGCAGCCTCATCCTTGGTGGCCCGTTCCTTCGCCGCCTCCAGGGCCTTCTTGATGTCGGCCTGCTTTAGGATGAGCTCTCTCTTGCGCTCCTCCAGCTCACCCTGGCCGGCCCTTAGTTCATCCCGGGCCTCGCCAAACCAGGTTTGCGTCTGAGTGTTGCGCTCCTCAAAATTTGCCTCCGCCTTGTCCACCGCAGCCATCCTGGATTTCACCTTGTCTTGGCGTGCACGGTGGAGCGCTTGGAGCTTCTGGAAGTTGACGCTCATGGCTCGGAGGAGCCGCTTCTCTTGGGAACCGCCACCGCCAGTGCTCAGTTCATCGACAACCTAGAGCCCGGCGGTGGCAAGCGCCTCGTCATCGAACACCTGCCCTTCGGCTGGCGCCCTGGTGCTCGTCGTCCCTGGCAGGTGGACGAACAGGTCGTCGCCCACCTTCAAGTACTTTCCTGGGGTGGGGGCTGTAGGGGAGGAAGGTTGGTCATCAGCCACGTCCTCCCCGGCAAGCCCCTTGCCGGCCTCCTCGGCAGTGGCCTTGCCGGCCTCTTCGGCAGCGGCCTTGCCGGCTTCCCTGGCAGGCCCCTTGGCGGCCTCCTCAGCGGCGGCCTCCTCGGAGCGATCTTGTCGGCCTCGGCCTCGGCATCCTTGGTGACCTCCTCGATGACGGTGTCGATATCTTCCTGGTCCATCGAGGGAGGGTCTGGAAACCGCAAGGGAAGATGAGGCAAGGCCAAGGCCAAGGCTCAGAACAAAGTAAAAAAGAAAATGTCACATAGCAAAGACAACGAGAAGTAGGAGGCAGGCCACTTACCCGTGCCGAGCTGAGAGGAAGTATTCCCCACCCCGTCAACATTCATTGCCGGGATGGAGCCACCGCCGCCCAAGTTCGCCTCCTCCTCCTCCGTGCGCGTGGGCTCGGTGGTTGGTGCCCTTGCCGGGGACACCCCTCTGGGCAGTGTGGTCGATGGGGGTGGCATGTTGGGGGTGGCCCTCGGCGGCTCCTCTTGCTGCCGCTCTCCTCCTGCGAGCCGGGCAAGGTCAGCATCAAGGAATCGCATCCCAATGCCCGTCAACGAGGAATGAGTAATGAACTCACGCTGGGGGCTAAAGCGGGGGTTGCACCGAAGGCGGTTGTCCGGGCTAATCACCACCAACGCCGGCGTGCATGGGGTGCTCGCCGAGGGCTTGTCGCCCATCGAAGCCCCGACCCTCTTCGCCACCCTCTGAGCCAGTGTCTCCGTGTCCCTTCAAAGATAAAATCAAGTCAGAGAAGGTGGCACAGGCGGAGGGTCAGAAGTGATGGAGGGCAAGATACTTACTCATCCTCCTCCGCTGGCCTCCTCTTCCTCTTTAGGCTAAAGGACCCAAGATCGAAATTAGCCTCCGGGCCACCGTCGCCATCCGAAGGGGGTGTCGAAGTAATCGGCCACGGGTAGCCTAACCCGAGTCCCTGAGCATTTCAAGACATTGGGCCGGCTGCGCCCCTCAAGCATCCAGAATGAAGCGCCGCCTTCTGGCATCCGGCTGGCTCAAGAGGCCGGCTGCCAGAAGACGGCCAAGCACTAGAAGACGGCACCGAGATGGGCCGACTCCTAGCAGGCGCCTCCAGAGAGGCCGGCACCTAGCAGGCGGCCCGCGGCGCCCTCAAAAGTCTGCGCCTCCATTAAGAAGATAAGACAAGATGTGGCTACAGTATATCCCATCACCCCCATATTCAGGGCACGGCGTGGCCACAGTGCCCCGTACAGGTGGAGATCTCCGCACGGCGCGGCACTGTTGCCACTCCACCCCTGACGTCATCCCTGTCAGGCAGAGCCCTGCTCCCACGACGGCCTGTAGGTACGGCCTGCAGGCGGCGGGTCCCATCGGGCAGCGAGAGGCCGGAGGACGGCAGAGCTTGACCAGTCGGACCCGAGGGAAGCCGGCCTCTAGCAGGCGGCCCGCTCCTCCCTCGGAGTCCAGGCGCCATTAACCAGACGAGACATGGTGCGTCATTAGCCTTGCAGCTACAGTAACAAGCTGTCGACTAGACCCGCGAGCGGTGGGGGCGGCCTGTCGGCTCCGCACCAGACCAGTCGGCGGGGCCCACCAGGCGGCGGGGCCCAGCGGCCGGCGGAGAAGCCGGCGACCAGAGACAATGATAGCCGGGACCAACACCCGGCCAGATTACCATTGTACCCCTGGGGGTAGGCCTATATAAACCCCCCCAGGGCACCCATGCAAAGGGTTCCCAACCTGTTAGACCTAGACCTATACATAGAGAGAGGAGAAAGTTAGCCCTGCTTTCTCCTACCTTTGGCATACAGCTCGAGGAGCCCCATTGTACTCACTAGTGCCTTAGTGATCATGCGGAGATCCCGCAGAGCAGGACTAGGGGTGTTATCTCCCAGGAGAGCCCTGAACCTGGGTAAAGTACGCCGGCGTTCGTGTCTACGCCTCATCCCGCTTCCCGGCACCGGCGATGTTCTACTTGCTCCCACCATGATAAGCCATCCCTTGGCATATGTCGCACCCAACCCCTGACATTTGGTGCCCACCGTGGGGCAAGGTACACCGTCGTCTAGAGACCTGCTCTGGACGAGAACCCTGTTCCTTCCTGGTGAGCGCAGCCAGCACGGCACGCCAGACGATGTCTGCGCCAACGCGCTGCACGGTGCGGAGGTCGCCTGCGCGGCGAGCTGCCTCGCCGATCTTGTTGGCGAGATTCGCCTCTCCGACGAGCCCGCATCTGACGCAGACATAGATGGCCCTGAGAGCCGCCTCGTCAGCCTCCTCGACCAGCTCCACATCGTCAGCGAGCCTGCTATGGACTTGGAGTCGGTTGGTTCCACCGACCCGATACTTGTTGATAACCCACAAGTATAGGGGATCGCAACAGTTTTCGAGGGTAGAGTATTCAACTGTCAGGACCCCGATTCTAAGTCACACCGATCTAGCCTGTAACACCTCATATCACTTTGTGGCCTCACGCACGGTATTCCCACGGGTGTCTCCTTACCATGGCCCGGGACCATTTGCGCCTTTTGGCTTACGTATATGATAGTATCGCTAGCATCCATATGACAGAGAACCCGGGCCGACATGACTAGTCGTGAACCCAAAGTGGCACTAACTTACGAGGACAGGCATACATGAATCAGCATCGAGCATGTCGGTCAGCAGCGTGCGAATCCGGGCTGTAGCACTGGGCTGACAGGACTCCGGGAACCCAGGCTGTAGCAGGCTAGGCAGGACTCCGGATGTCACCGCGTGACATTTCCCCGAAGGGACAGACACAGGAACGAGGTGAATCACATGCCGGCCAGTCAAGTGTTCCGGAGCAGTAGTGCTGGGCTAGCAGGACTCCGGTGAAACAGGCTGTAGCGGACTACTATGGCTCATGGAAGCACAAGACTACATTTCCCCATAAGAGAGGCTACCAAGGATAAACAACAAGGTTGTCGGATCCCACACATACCAAGCATTTCAACGATACACACAATATGCTCGATATGTGTAAATACAACATGGCATCACAACATAACTCTATGACTCAAGTATTTATTCATTAGGCTCCGAGGAGCCAAGTATTACAAACATGGGTCTCATGACCCCAACATACAGATCATACAAGCAAGAAGCACATGCGGAAGCTTAACTTGTCTGAGTACAGACAACTACAAATGAAGAAGGCTAAGAAGCCTTACTATCTACAAGACCTTCCCAAGGTACAACATCGTAGCTGAGGTAACAAGCTAAACGTCGAAGTCCACACGGAACTACTAGTGAGACTGACGGCTATCTGCAAAACATAAATTAAGCAAACGCGAGTACAAATGTACCCAGCAAGACTTACATCAGAACTAGCTACATATGCATCAGTATCAACAAAGGGGTGGTGGGGTTTAGCTGCAGCAAGCCAGCTTTGACTCAGTGGCTATCCTGAACTACGACTGCAAGTAACTCTTTTGAGGTGGCGCACACGAGTCCACATATTCACCAGATCAATACACCACTATGGACCCGCTCCCGTCTCCCTACGAGAACGCCATCCATAGCACTCACGCTTATCTTGCGCATTTTAGGGTATCCACTTTCACTTATCTATGAATTGTACAGGAAACCCAGAAGTCCTTTACCGCGGACACGGCTATTCGAATAGATCATTTATAACCCTGCAGGGGTGTCCTTCTTCACACACGCTCTAGCCACTCCTTCAAGCGGAAGCCTGGCGAGGGATTCGGCCACGACCTGACTAACCACACAAGTCTCTAGTCCAGGTTTATCGCCTATTCGGGTTCCATCCGCGAGGAGATCCGGCCGGGGTTTCGCTCACAGCCCCAAACGATGTGTGCAGGGTTCCCGAGACACCAAACGGGTGACTCGGTACACCGGGCCACGGTGTATCTACCGCATCATAGCCCACCCCTAGGGTCAGCGCTATGCACGGCCTCCAACACATATCCTACAAACACCAGAAACTAGTTGCAACTCCTGGACAGAGATCAAGGCGATTAATAAGTCGAGAGAGTCAATTAAGGATCCCAATGTGTGGTAGTAACTGTTCATGGATCACAAACATAGAACTCAGTTCCTGAGGACGGTTTCAATGAGAAAACCCACCATGTACTCCTACATGGTCTCTCACCGCTACCTTTACCAATTCGTGTTCACACACAAAGCTCTCAACAATACGACATGTTCACCACATTCCGATTCATCCCCGATGAATAAGACCTGACTCAACTCTAAGCAGTAGCAGGCATGACAGCAAGCATGAATGAGTAGGCACATCAGGGCTCAAACAACTCCTACTCATGCTAGTGGGTTTCATCTATTTACTATGGCAATGACAGGTCATGCAGACGAAAGGGGTTCAACTACCGCAGCATGTAACAGTTGAATCGTTGTTGTCCTAATGCAGTAAAAGAGAGCAGGAGTGAGAGAGTGGGATTGTATCGGAATGAACAAGGGGTTTTTGCTTGCCTGGCACTTCTGCAGATAGTATAGCTCTTCATCGGTGTCATCGAACTCATCGTCGGAACAAACGTCTACCGAGGGGGAACAACCACCGGCAAAGAGAGAAAGGACACAATCAATGCAATGCACAATATGATGCATGATCATGACACGGCAATATGTTGTGATTTGAGCTAATGCAGCTAGTAACAGAAGGGTTTGAGTTGATTTGAACCAAAGGTTCAAATTCAAATTCAAACTATGAATTTCCAAAGTGCATTAACATGTTTTGATATATACAGCAGGGTTAAGTTGCTTTAACATGCATGAAACCAGTACAGATGGATAGATTGGATTTTTCTGATCATTTTTCATATATAACTTATTTCATTCTGAGCTACGGTTTATTTTCTATGAATTTTAGAAGTTTAGGATATTTTCTGAAATAAATAAATCATTTCTGATTTATTTAAAATCCTAGAAAACAGATTACTAAGTCAGCACCACATCACTGTGACATCAGCCAGTCAACATGACCACTCCAGGTCAAACCTGACATGCGGGTCCCACTGGTCAGTGACTCAGGGCTAGTCAGACTCACAAACAGGTGGGACCAGTCAAATGCCACGTCAGCAAGGTCAATGCTGACGCATGGGTCCAACGGATTAACTCTAACTAATTCGGTTAGCCTGTTAATTGAACCGGTGGGTCCGGCTGTAAGTGTCAAGGGGTTAACTAAATAAGGTAATTAGCCCTAATAGCATGGTTAGCCGGCAGCTAATCACCGACGACCCTACAGCATGGCGGAGGCATGCCGTATTTGCTATTCCGGCGACCATTCGTCGCGCGGGTGGGTTCTACGGGACCTTGGGGATGCGCCGCATCCAACGGTGTGAGTGGCTGTTCGTGGGGATGCTGGAAGCGACGCCGGCGAGCATTTGGGCGGCGGCCGGAGCACGGCTGTCCTTGGGCGCGGGGCGGTGGCTCGAGGGCCAGCCGAAAGAGGTGCTACGCAGCACCTACGCGGCAAGAGGAGCACGCCGAAGCAACTGGCTGGGGTGGAGGGGCTCAGGAGCAAGGGCTCACCGGCCATGGCGGACGACGGCCTCGAGTGATCTCGGGGCGGCGGCTAGAGGACGTGAGCAAGCAGGGAGGCAGAGGGGGAATGGTCAGTAGCTCACCGCGGTTCGAACAGAGTCGAGGCCGAGGCCGGGGAAGCACTGGACGGCATGAATCGAGCGACGATGATCACCGGGCAGAGGCGGCGATGAAGACAACAGGGACGACGTTGTGGCGCGTCCGTCATCCCATGGCTCGGTGGAGAGGTCGAGGACGAGGCTGACGTGCCTATGTACGCGGAGAGCGGTCGCGGGGAGCTCGATGGCTGCGGCTATGGCGAACGGCGGCGAGGGTGGCGCTCGGGCGTTCGCGGGAGAGAGAGACAGAGGAGGGGCATGGGCGCGGGAAGAGTCGAGAGGGAGCCAGCTGGTGCGTGGCGCTCGGGGCCGTCTCCAGCAACGAGCAAGCAGGAAGGAGGTGGCCGCACGGCGGTGCGCGCACATCGGGCACTCGCCCGTCCTCCTGGCAAGGAGGAAGACGATAGGAGGAGGTGGCCAGGCGGGCTGGGCCGCTAGCTGGGCTGCACAGGACCTGGGCCAGCCAGGTAAGGCCAGGTAACTCTCTCTCTCTCTCTCTCTCTTTTATTTGTTTCTGTTTTCTATTTTTCTTTCTTTTTTTGATTTGATTTACAAACCAAACCATTTTAAAACTTTCTGTAAATTATTTATGTGAGCTCAGGGAGCTAGTCCAAGGTCACATGCAAACTTACAAAAATATTTGAACTTTATTTCTTATATAACAGAAATAAATTCAACTCAAATATGTTATTGATTTAATTCAAAGGCCCAAAATAAATATCTCTGAGATTCCAAAAATATTGTTTTGAGTTTTACCTCTTGTCAATATTTTCAGAGACTAAGAGGAACATTTTCTTGGACTTCTTTGAAAAGATTTTAGTGTTGATTATTTCTAAAGTGATTTCTGAGGGTTTCAACTAACCTCAATTCAACTTTCAGAAATCTTAGACATGATGCATGAGTGCAGATGCAACTATTTCACTCAGGTATTCTAGGGCTGTGACAACTCACCGCCACTAAACAAGAATCTCGTCCCGAGATTCAAGACGTGAGGTAAGAAGACAGAGGGGGCACAAACTAACACAATCTTCTTGATCCAACTGCCCTTCTTAAAGATGTTGACTCCTTGCATCATATTGATCTTGGCATCTTTGCTTGCGAGATCTTCACCCAACACGAGGACAAAAGAGCAAGATAACTCTACAGGGATGGATCAACTTAATGATCACAAGATCAATTCACAGAATGAGACGTAGAAATGTCTCTTGAGTTGAGACACAAACACATATGAGGAGCGATGGAAAGAGGCAGATAATGAAGGTTCAGATTGGTAGGCAACAATGCCACGCTTAGGTAAGAGTGAAGGGTTTCAAAGTAGCGAGAAGATAATTGCCATGATATCATAACAAGGCACCTCAGGGGAGGTGACCTGTAGAATTATTCCCTTAAGTGGCAAAAAGAATTACTTTTGATGCATAGATCATTGAAACTCTCTAAACCAGCCTAAGGAAAATCACAAACGATCGTTTGTAGGAGTTTGGAGAAATGCCATACCCGGGTTGGAGAGAGAACTAGAGTTATAAGACAACTCAGCAAACAGAAAGCACATTCCAGATGATGCCGAGGATATAACCCAGTGGCTGAGCGTGCTCTCAAGAACTTGAGCATTTCCGTATTCATCAGGGGTTTACCAACATCTATGACAAGATCTTGGCAACACTCCATACTACCATGATGAATAGGGGTGGAGGATGCATATACAAAGGGAGACAACACTTTCTCAGATTTCACCTTAGCGAGGCCAAGGAAACGAAATCTAGATGATCGACCGAGAGACATTTAGCACTCCGCTTCTAATGTTCCCCTTGATGTACTAGATATCACAATCATGCTTAAAAGCATTAACATGGCCATCAAGTATAGGTCGGGCTTCGTAAGCACAAAATCCATAAGGAACAACTTCTAGATAAGTCGCACGAAATCCTCATGGTGAAGATGGTCAAATAGCTCAATCAAGATACTACAATGATAGATCTTCCGGCTAGGTGTGTCGGCCAGAACATCAACCTTATCGGGACCTACATCATAGATCTTGGAAAAGTTCCAACCATCATATCTGCCTGAGATTCAGATCTGGTTGGTAACAGGATATTTTAGACAGCATGTCTGGAAAAGAAAGTTTGCAACACAAACCGACGAGATGACGTTGCGAGATTCTCGGGAAATGAGCTACGATAGCAAGCTCCAAAACATGAGCCAGTTCTGCTACATACATGTGAACACACTGTCCAAGACAAGCATGACCATGTAGAAGTCTTATAATAAAACACTATCGAGTTCAGGTGGGGAACCATCATCAAGGATATTGAAGCCTCCACACGTGGAAGTCCAAAGGATTAACCATAGAACAGACTCCGTGTTTCTTGAACAAGTCAATCAGTGGCTTGGTGTACTAGGAGATACATATCGAATGGAGGTAGCGAGCCTGTCAAACCATAGCATACTTCGCACATGCATGACTGACTTGGGATGGTACCAGAGAAAAAAAACAATCTTTCTCGAACTCACGGCGGCAACCTGCATCAAGTGCACATGAATTAGAGGAAGTCACTTCTTTCATCCAAACATATGCTTCATGAACGGGACATGAAGATAATGCTTATAAAAGTTTCCAACACTAGCATAATGTCCAACAAATCATGGAGAAGACAGGAATGTGGTCGATGGGCTCAACAACAATTCATCCAGGTTTCCATATAAATGGAATTCCACAATCATGTGAACAAGGTGATAGCATTGGTCATACCCAAAAGATATAATGGTGTATGCTCGAGGAAGCAACCACGAGTAAGACAACATTATGAATATCGTTGGTTCTGAGTTGATTTGAGAATAACCCACACTCAAATCAAAGTTTGGACCGGACAATAGATCCAGCATTTGGTCACGGAGATCAATCGCTGAAGATACCATCTTTCTTTAACACACGTATACAAAGAGATATCCCTTTGGAATGAACTAAGTCGGATAAAGCATTTATCTTCCAACTCTCCAAGTTGTTGTTTAGCTTAACAAACTAGCTCAGGGATATCCAACACAGATTCTTGGAGAAGGGGTGGTTTACAAGAAACCAACTTGATCACGAGCTCAACATAGCGGTCAGGGAACAACCTGATAACACTTCCGAGAAGATATTCGGAAAATCATGAACCACCGATATGTTACTAAGCTCAAGAACAATCTTGCTTTTCAGGGCAAGACAATATGATCAAAAGAGCAAGGGATTCAACCCTATCTCAAAGATGGAGGAGTGCACCAGAAATAAGGACAAGGTAGCACGATCAATCCTAGAATAGTGATTCGATAACCAACACGCTAAGAATGATATTAATGTCCATTAACTACCAAGCAACACGGTTGCTAGGAGTATAGATTTCACACATCATGGTTCACTTGTCGGCATTTCGGTTCCAACAACACGGGACCGAGGAATGAAGGATGATGGCGAGAGGTATCACTATATCAAGGGTTCATAGGAGGTGGTGCAATTCCCATGACAATCCTGACATAAAGGGGGTAATACTCTGAGGTAGAACAGAACAAAAGCTGGATTGGCATTTTGATCTGCGGAATACAACTACTTTGACCAGTCCAAGAAATGGATGAGGTGCTAGAGTTTGTTTCTCCTAGTCATTCCGGAATAGAATGGCTTGACGGACCACAAAAATAATAGGCATCGATGAACGAATGCACGCATACTCTTGACTATCAATTGATAGACGAAGGTCAGAAAATAGCTAAAGAGGGACAACTCAAAGGAACATACGATTTTCTAAGTTGCGGATGCATAGATTTAGTATGTCAAACAAGTTCAACATATTTCTTCCAGATAATCCATGCAGAAAGGTAGGACTGGAAGATTCACAATGCAGAATGGAGAACTCATCAAGAGCACTCTTATTGTGATGTTTTGGTTCAACAAGGAACTTCTGCCATAAGTAGTTCATGGTATTGGAAGAAGGAAATACCACGAACCTCGAGGACTATTGCAAAGGTTACTAATATTCTAAAGGAACGAGCAAAACACTAGCTACACGAATTAAGTAGAGTGAATCTTGGGTTCAAGAACCCAGAAATAGAATGCCTACTAACTAAATGGCATCACGGGATGCTTTCGAGAATAATGGCCAGAATCATCACACTGGGGACGCAAAGCATTGCTAGATTACTAAGTGGTCCTCTAAGACACCTAGGGTCATAATAATAACTCCAACATATACGTCGAGGCAACAGAGTACCTCAACTCGGCTATTAGTGTGGTTAATCTGGCCCAAGGAACATCGGGAATGGAAAGAAGGGATTTGCAAATGCATCAGACTATTTAGAGACCTAGGATAACTCGGATAGCATAACGGCTGTAAATGCTTAAAAAGCTTTGAGATATCCTGCAAAAATGGTGGCATAACCACTCAAAATCACAATATCAAGGTTCCGAGATCAACTGTCAACACATGGAAGTAGTAGAAACTGAACTGAGGCTTGAGACCAACAATCCTATGAGTCTACGGATTAGTAACACGTGATCCTGATAGAAAGATGAGAAGCCTAGTTCTTAATCCCCGTAGCAAAGAAGAGGGTGACTCTGATCAGAGGACATAAGGTAAAGGAGTAAAAAGAGCCTTACGTTCCCTTCCACAAACAATTCCCTTATATAACTAAAGCATTTCTAGACTCAACTTCGGCCACTTTGGCTTGGTAATCCTACAGGCAGTCAGGCTCTGATACCAACGCTCTCAGGACCCCGATTCTAAGTCACACCGATCTAGCCTGTAACACCTCATATCACTTTGCGGCCTCACGCACGGTATTCCCACGGGTGTCGCCTTACCATGCCCGGGACCGTTTGCGCCGTTTGGCTCATGTATATGATAGTGTCGCTAGCATCCATATGACAGAGAACCCGGGCCGACATGACTAGTCATGAACCCAAAGTGGCACTAACTTACGGGGACAGGCATACATGAATTAGCATCGAGCATGTTGGTCAGCAGCGTGCGAATCCGGGCTGTAGCACTGGGCTGACAGGACTCCGGGAACCCGGGCTGTAGCAAGCTGGGCAGGACTCCGGATGTCATTGCATGACATTTCCCCGAAGGGACAGACACAGGAACGAGGTGAATCACATGCCGGCCAGTCAAGTGTTCCGGAGCAGTAGTGCTGGGCTAGCAGGACTCCGGTGAAACGCGCTGTAGCGGACTACTATGGCTCATGGAAGCACAAGACTACATTTCCCCATAAGAGAGGCTACCAAGGATAAACAACTAGGTTGTCGGATCCCACACATACCAAGCATTTCAACGATACACACAATATGCTCGATATGTGTAAATACAACATGGCATCACAACATAACTCTATGACTCAAGTATTTATTCATTAGGCTCCAAGGAGCCAAGTATTACAAACATGGGTCTCATGACCCCAACATATAGAGCATACAAGCAACAAGCACATGCGGAAGCTTAACTTGTCTGAGTACAGACAACTACAAATGAAGAAGGCTGATAAGCCTGACTATCTACAAGAACCTCCCAAGGTACAAGATCGTAGCTGAGGTAACAAGCTAAACGTCGAAGTCCACACGGAACTACTAGTGAGACTGACGTCTCTCTGCAAAACATAATTTAAGCAAACGTGAGTACAAATGTACTCAGCAAGACTTACATCAGAACTAGCCACATATGCATCAGTATCAACAAAGGGGTGGTGGGGTTTAACTGCAGCAAGCCAGCTTTGACTCAGTGGCTATCCTGAACTACGAATGCAAGTAACTCTTTTGAGGTGGTGCGCACGAGTCCACATATTCACCAGATCAATACACCACTATGGACCCGCTTCCGTCTCCCTACGAGAACGCCATCCATAGCACTCACGCTTATCTTGCACATTTTAGTTTACCCACTTTCACTTGTCTATGAACTGTACAGGCAACCCAGAAGTCCTTTACCGCGGACACGGCTATTCGAATAGATCATTTATAACCCTGCAAGGGTGTACTTCTTCACACACGCTCTCGCCACTTACCACCATGTACACGTCATGTATCTCGGCAACCTTCAAGCGGAAGCCTGGCGAGGGAGTCGGCCACGACCTGACTAACCACACAAGTCTCTAGTCCAGGTTTATCGCCTATTCGGGTTCCATCCGCGAGGAGATCCGGCCGGGGTTTCGCTCACAGCCCCAAACGATGTTTGCAGGTTTCCCGAGACACCAAACGGGCGACTCGGTACACCGGGCCACGGTGTATCTACCGCATCATAGCCCACCCCTAGGGTCAGCGCTACGCACGGCCTCCAACACATATCCTACAAACACCAGAAACTAGTTGCAACTCCTGGACAGAGATCAAGGCGATTAATAAGTCGAGAGAGTCAATTAGGGATCCCAATGTGTGGTAGTAACTGTTCATGGATCACAAACATAGAACTCAGTTCCTGAGGACGGTTTCAATGAGACAACCCACCATGTACTCCTACATGGTCTCTCACCGCTACCTTTACCAATTCGTGTTCACACACAAAGCTCTCAACAATACGACATGTTCACCACATTCCGATTCATCCCCGATGAATAAGACCTGACTCAACTCTAAGCAGTAGCAGGCATGACAGCAAGCATGAATGAGTAGGCACATCAGGGCTCAAACAACTCCTACTCATGCTAGTGGGTTTCATCTATTTACTATGGCAATGACAGGTCATGCAGAGGAAAGGGGTTCAACTACCGCAGCATGTAACAGTTGAATCGTTGTTGTCCTAATGCAGTAAAAGAGAGCAGGAGTGAGAGAGTGGGATTGTATCGGAATGAACAAGGGGTTTTTGCTTGCCTGGCACTTCTGCAGATAGTATAGCTCTTCATCGATGTCATCGAACTCATCGTCGGAACATACGTCTATCGAGGGGGAACAACCACCGGCAAAGAGAGAAAGGACACAATCAATGCAATGCACAATATGATGCATGATCATGACATGGAAATATGCTGTGATTTGAGCTAATGCAGCTAGCAACAGAAGGGTTTGAGTTGATTTGAACCAAAGGTTCAAATTCAAATTCAAACTATGAATTTCCAAAGTGCATTAACATGTTTTGATATAAACAGCAGGGTTAAGTTGCTTTAACATGCATGAAACCAGTACAGATGGATAGATTGGATTTTTCTGATCATTTTTCATATATAACTTATTTCATTCTGAGCTACGGTTTATTTTCTATGAATTTTTAGAAGTTTTGGATATTTTCTGAAGTAAATAAATCATTTCTGATTTATTTAAAATCCCAGAAAACAGATTACTAAGTCAGCACCACGTCACGGTGACATCAGCCAGTCAACAGGACCGCTCCAGGTCAAACCTGACGTGCGGGTCCCACTGGTCAGTGACTCAGGGCTAGTCAGACTCACAGACAAGTGTGACCAGTCAAATGCCACGTTAGCAAAGTCAATGCTGACGCGTGGGTCCACCGGATTAGATTAACGCTAACTAATTTGGTTAGCCTGTTAATTGAACCGGTGGGTCCGGCTGTAAGTGTCAAGGGGTTAACTAAACAAGGTAATTAGCCCTAATAGCGTGGTTAGCCGGCAGCTAATCGCCGATGACCCTACAGCAAGGCGGAGGCACGCCGGATTTGCTATTCCGGCGACCATTCATCGCGCGGGTGGGTTCTACGGGACCTTGGGGATGGGCCGCATCCAACGGTGTGAGTGGCTGTTCGTGGGGATGCTGGAAGCGACGCCGGCGAGCATTTGGGCGGCGGCCGGAGCACAGCTGTCCTTGGGCGCGGGGCTGTGGCTCGAGGGCCAGGCGAAAGAGGTGCTACGCAGCACCTACGGGGCAAGAGGAGCACGCCGAAGCAACTGGCTGGGGTGGAGGGGCTCAGGAGCAAGGGCTCGCCGGCCATGGTGGACGGCGGCCTCGAGTGATCTCGGGGCGGCGGCTAGAGGACGGGAGCAAGCAGGGAGGCAGAGGGGGAATGGTCAGTAGCTCACCGCGGTTCGAACGGAGTCAAGGGCGAGGCCAGGGAAGCACTGGACGGCACGAATCGAGCGACGACGATCACGGGGCAGAGGCAGCGATGAAGACAACAAGGACGACATTGTGGCGCATCCGTCGTCCCATGGCTCGGTGGAGAGGTCGAGGACGAGGCTGCGGTGCCTATGCACGCGGTGAGCGGTCGCGGGGAGCTCGGTGGCTGCGGCTATGGCGAACGGCGGCGAGGGTGGCGCTCGGCCGTTCGCGGGAGAGAGAGACAGAGGAGGGGCATGGGCGCGGGAAGAGTCGAGAGGGAGCCAGGGGGTGCATGGCGCTTGGGGCCGTCTCCAGCAGCGAGCAAGCAGGAAGGAGGTGGCCGCACGGCGGTGCGCGCGCGTCGGGCACGCGCCCGTCCTCCTGGCAAGGAGGAAGACGACAGGAGGAGGTGGCCAGGTGGGCTGGGCCGCCAGCTGGGCTGCACAGGACCTGGGCCAGCCAAGTAGGGCCAGGTAACTCTCTCTCTCTCTCTTTTATTTGTTTCTGTTTTCTATTTTTCTTTCTTTGTTTTGATTTGATTTACAAACCAAACCATTTTAAAACTTTCTGTAAATTTTTTTATGTGAGCTCAGGGAGCTAGTCCAAGGTCACATGCAAACTTACAAAAATATTTGAACTTTATTTCTTATATAACAAAAATAAATTCAACTCAAATATGTTATTGATTTAATTCAAAGGCCCAAAATAAATATCTCTGAGATTCCAAAAATATTGTTTTGAGTTTTACCTCTTGCCAATATTTTAAGAGACTAAGAGGAACATTTCCTTGGACTTCTTTGAAAATATTTTAATGTTGATTATTTCTGAAGTGATTTCTGAGGGTTTCAACTAACCTCAATTCAACTTTCAGAAATTTTAGACATGATGCATGAGTGCAGATGCAACTATTTCACTCAGGTATTCTAGGGTTGTGAATCAACCCAAATTCATTGATTCGACACAAGGGGAGCCAAAGAATATTCTCAAGTATTAGCAGTTGAGTTGTCAATTCAAGCACACCTGGATAACTTAATATCTGCGGCGATAACTTAATATCTGCGGCAAAGTATTTAGTAGCAAAGTAGTATGATAGTAGCGGTAACGGTGGCAAAAGTAACAGTGATAGTTTTGTAGTGATTGTAACAGTGGCAACGGTAAAGTAAATAAGCGAAGAATAATATGTGAAAATCTCGTAGGCATTGGATCGGTGATGGAGAATTATGCCGGATGCGATTATTCATGCGACAGTTATAACATAGGGTGACACAGAACTAGCTCCAATTCATCAATGTAATGTAGGCATGTATTCCGAATATAGTCATACATGCTTATGGAAAAGAACTTGCATGACATCTTTTGTCCTACCCTCCCATGACAGCGGGGTCCTATTGGAAACTAAGGGATATTAAGGCCTCCTTTTAATAGAGTGCCGGACCAAAGCATTAACACATAGTGAATACATGGACTCCTCAAACTATAGTCATCACCGGGAGTGGTCCTGATTATTGTCACTTCGGGGTTGCCGGCTCATAACACATAGTAGGTGACTATAGACTTGCAAGATAGGATCAAGAACTCACATATATTCATGAAAACATAATAGGTTCAGATCTGAAATCATGGCACTCGGGCCCTAGTGAAAAGCATTAAGCATAGCAAAGTCATAGCAACATCAACCTCAGAACATAGTGGATACTAGGGATCAAACCCTAACAAAACTAACTCGATTACATGATAAATCTCATCCAACCCATCACCGTCCAGCAAGCCTACGATGGAATTACTCACGCACGGTGGTGAGCATCATGAAATTGGTGATGGAGGATGGTTGATGATGACGACGGCGACGGATTCCCCTCTCCGGAGCCCTGAACGGACTCCAGATCAGCCCTCCCGAGAGAGATTAGGGCTTGGCGGCGGCTCCGTATCGTAAAACGCGATGAATCCTTCTCCCTGGGTTTTTCTCCCCGAACATGAATATATAGAGTTGGAGTTGAGGTCGGTGGAGCACCAGGGGGGCCACGAGGCAGCGGGCGCGCCCAGGGGGGCAGGCGCGCCTCCCACCCTCGTGGACAGGGTGTGGGCCCCCTGGCCTTGATTATTTCGCCAGTATTTTTTATTATTTCCAAAAATAATCTCTGTGAAGTTTCAGGTCATTCCGAGAACTTTTGTTTCTGCACAAAAATAACGCCATGGCAATTCTGCTGAAAACAGCGTCAGTCCGGGTTAGTTCCATGCAAATCATGCAAGTTAGAGTCCAAAACAAGGGCAAAAGTGTTTGGAAAAGTAGATACGATGGAGACGTATCAACTCCCCCAAGCTTAAACCTTTTCTTGTCCTCAAGCAATTCAGTTGATAAAATGAAAGTGATAAACAAAAGCTTTTACAAACTCTGTTTGCTCTTGTTGTTGTAAATATGTAAAGCCAGCATTCAAGTTTTGAGCAAAGATTATGACTAACCATATTCACAATAACACTTAGGTCTCATGTTTACTCATCTCAATGGCATAATCAACTAGCGAGCAATAATAATAAATCTTGGATGACAACAGTTTCTCAAAACAATCATAATATGATATAACAAGATGGTATCTCGCTAGCCCTTTCTTGAGACCGCAAAACATAAATGCAGAGCACCTTTAAAGATCAAGGACTGACTAAACATTGTAATTCATGGTAAAAGAGATCCAGTCATAGTCATACCCAATATAAACTAATAGTAATGGATGCAAATGACAGCGGTGCTCTCCAGCTGGTGCTTTTTAATAAGAGGGTGATGACTCAACATAAAAGTAAATGGATAGGCCCTTCGCAGAGGGAAGCAGGGATTTGTAGAGGTGCCAGAACTCGATTTTTGAAATAGAGGTAAATAATATTTTGAGTGGTATACTTTCATTGTCAACATAACAACCAAGAGATGGCGATATCTTCCATGCTACACACATTATAGGCGGTTCCCAAGTAGAATGGTAAAGTTTATACTCCCCCACCACCAACAAGCATCAATCCATGGCTTGCTCGAAACAACGAGTGCCTCCAACTAACAACAGCCCTGGGGGAGTTTTGTTTACAATTATTTTGATTTGGTTTGCATAAAGCATGGGACCGGGCATCCTGGTGACCAGCCATTTTCTCGTGAGTGAGGAGCGGAGTCCACTCCTCTTGAGAATAACCCGCCTAACATGGAAGATACAGACAACCGTAGTTGATACATGAGCTATTCGAGTATACAAAACAGAATTTAATTTGAAGGTTTAGAGTTTGGCACATACAAATTTACTTGGAACGGCAGGTAGATACCGCATATAGGAAGGTATGGTGGACTCATATGGAATAACTTTGGGGTTTAAGGGATTGGATGCACAAGCAGTATTCCCACTTAGTACAAGTGAAGGCTAGAAAAAGACTGGGAAGCGACCAGCTAGAGAGCGACAACAGTCATGAGCATGCATTAAAATTAATGAACATTGAGTGCAAGCATGAGTAGGACATAATCCACCATGAACATAAATATCGTGAAGGCTATGTTGATTTGTTTCAACTACATGTGTGAACATGTGCCAAGTCAAGTCACTTAAATCATTCAAAGGAGGATACCACCCTATCATACCACATCACAACCATTTTAATAGCATGTTGGCACGCAAGGTAAACCATTATAAACTCCTAGCTAATTAAGCATGGCATAAGCAACTATAATCTCTAATTGTAATTGCAAACATGTTTATTCATAATAGGCTGAATCAGGAACGATGAACTAATCATATTTACAAAAACAAGAGAGGTCGAGTTCATACCAGCTACTCTCATCTCAATCAGTCCATCATATATCGTCATAATTGCCTTTCACTTGCACGACTGAACGATGTGTATAATAATAATAGTGCACGTGCATTGGACTAAGGTGGAATCTGCAATCATTCAATAAACAGGAGAAGACAAGGCAATATGGGCTCTTGGTTAAATCAACAATAATGCATATAGGAGCCACTTCAACATTTTCATTATGGTCTTCTCCTTTCGACCCCTAAAGAAAAGAAATAAAACTGTTTACACAGGAAAGCTCCCAACAAGCAAAAGAAGAACGGGAAATCTTTTTGGGTTTTCTTTTAATTATTACTACTACAGCAAGAAAGTAAGCTAGCTAAAAGCTACAACTAATTTTTTTTGTTTTTCTTAAAGTTTATCAAACACACGAGAAGAAAGCATAAAAAGGAAAATAAACTAGCACGGATAGTACAATGAAAAAGTATGAGCACCGACAACTATCATGAGTGTGTAAACATAATTGTAATGTCGATGAGAAATACGTACTCCCCCAGGCTTAGGCTTTTGGCCTAAGTTGGTCTATTGCCACGGCTGGCCTAGCGGATATCCGAAGTTGTAACTGGAGTCGTACTGAGATGAAGCCTCGGGTTGCCACTGGTTGGCCATCTCCTTCGGATCCCACTGGTAAACAGACTGGCGTGAAGGAACAAATTGTGGTTCTGGATCTGGCTCTATAGGTGATGTGGGGTTCTGGTAAGCGTGAATGGCCTCCAGCGGAACAAGGTACTTGCCTGCAGATAAGTCAAACAAGGAAGGAGCAGGCAAAGTAATAGCCTCAGGGTGATTTTTATCAAATATCAGTCTATAGTTAAGCTCCTTTTCCTGTTCTTAACAATGAAATCATGTGCAACCATACTCTTGTAGTCTAGAAAAACAGGAGGCAACAACTTTTCTTCTTTCTCATAATGCCTAATAGGTATGTTAAAGTATGCAGCGAGGCGCGAGGCGAAGATACCTCCCAAGATGGGGCCCTTAGTATGGTTAAGATTTAACCGCTTTGCAACAATAGCGCCCATACTAAATGTGTCATCACGAAATAGGGCATGGCACAAAAGAACAATATCAGGGCACTTAGGTTGCCACAGTTTCCGCGACCAATCAAGCATCTACTAGCAAATATTGCAAAGTAACATAGGACAGGAAAATGTATGCTAGTAATTCTTGCATCGGAAACCTTCCTAGTTTCCCTATAGCAATTGTATCAATAAACCCCTCCACATCGTCACGATGTGGTTCCTCTACGCTGCCCGAAAAAGGCAACTTGCAAACCTCACAAAATTCATAGAGGGGCATCTCCTTATACTCATCATATAAACAGAAATCCACCGAAGGTGGTGACCTCCTAGCATGGAAATGAAAATTTGGCACAAAGATATTAGTGAGTAAGAGACACTGTTCATGTTGGTCGCGGAGGAAGTCGGTGAGGCCTACATTCTGAGCCAATTCATAAAAATCATCATAAATCCCGGCTGCTCTCAAGAAATCATCACAAGGCCATTCACACGGTCGAACTTCCGTGGTGCGAGGGAGATTATACTTGGGCCACTCTTCTTCTTCACTTTGCTTATCCTTCGAGCTTCGGCTCGAAGAACCCCTCAAAAATCTCTTCATCATTTTCTGAAAATTTCTAAATTTTTTAGTAACTTCAAAAAAAAAGTGAACCAAACTCAACAAAATTGACAGCAACTACTCCCACAAGTGCCTAGAGACTATATCATGCATTAGAACTACTTGGGACCATATAAATTTGACTTGCAAGCTCAAGAACAGGGTCACCTAGGCAACAAAAATTGTCAATGAATAAAGCACTAGAACAAAAACTAATTGGACCATTGGAGGAGTCACATACCAAGGAACAATCTCCCAAAGCAGTTTTGTGAGTGGAGCTTTGAGCAAGGAGATCGAAAATCGCAGCATAATGAGCTAGAACTCGTGCTTGAGCTGGTTGGTGATTTTTTTAGGGAGGAAGAAGGAGTGTGTGGTGGCTGGAATAAGTGGAGGGGAGCCACCATTGGCCCACGAGGCAGGGGGCGCGCCCAGGGGGTGGGCGCGCCCTGGACCCTCGTGGCCAGGTGCTTGCTCCCCCTGCTGTGTTCTCAGTGCCAGATATTCTCAAATATTCCAGAAAAAATCATATTTCAATTTCGGGGCATTTGGAGAATTTTTATTTTCGGGATATTTTTTTATTGCACGGATAATTCAGAAAACTAACAGAAAATACTATTTTTGCTTTATTTAATCTAAATAACATAAAGTAAAAGGAGGGTACAGAAGGTTGTGCTTTTCTAAATTCATCCATCTCATGCTCATCAAAAGGAATCCACTAACAAGGTTGATCAATTATTGTAACAAACTCATTCCGAATCGCATGAAACCGGAGAATTTCGAATAGCACTAGGTTACCTCAACGGGGATATGAACATCCCCAATAATAAGAATATCATATTTCTTTTTGACAGTAGGAAGAGGAAATTCAAAACCTCCAATAGTAATAGTTGGATGTTTTCCAATAGAATTGATACTGTGGACTTGAGGTTGTTTCCTCGGAAAGTGTACCGTATGCTCATTACCATTAACATGAAAAGTGACATTGCCTTTCTTGCAATCAATAACAGCCCCTGCAGTATTCAAACTGGGTCTACCAAGAATAATAGACATACTATCGTCCTCGGGAATATCAAGAATAACAAAGTCCGTTAAAATAGTAACGTTTGCAACCACAACAGGCACATCCTCACAAATACCGACAGGTATAGCAGATCGGCCATTTGCAAAGATATTTCAGTAGGTGTCAACTTATTCAAATCAAGTCTACGATATAAAGAGAGAGGCATAACACTAACACCGGCTCCAAGATCACATAAAGCAGTTCTAACATAGTTTCTTTTAATGGAGCATGGTATAGTGGGTACTCCTGGATCTCCTAGTTTCTTTGGTATTCCACCCTTAAAAGTATAATTAGCAAGCATGGTGGAAATTTCAGCTTCCGGTATCTTTCTTTTATTTGTAACAATTTCTTTCATATACTTGGCATAAGGATTCATTTTAATCATATCAGTAAAACGCATACGCAAAAAGATAGGTCTAATCATTTCAGCAAAGCGCTCAAAATCCTCATCATCCTTTTTCTTGGATGGTTTGGGAGGAAAAGGCATGGCTTTCTGAACCCATGGCTCTCTTTCTTTACCGTGCTTCCTAGCATCAAAGTCTCTCTTATCATAACGTTGATTATTTGATTGTGGGTTATCAAGATCAACAGCAGGTTCAATCTCTACATCATTATCATTGCTAGGTTGAGCATCAACATGAACATCATTATTAATATTATCACTAGGTTCATGTTTATTACCAGATTGTGTTTCAGCATCAGAAATAGAAATATCATTGGGATTCTCAGGTGTGTCAACAACAGGTTCACTAGAAGCATGCAAAGTCCTATCATTTTTATTTTTCTTCCTCTTAGAAGGACTAGGTGTATCAACATTATTTCTCTAAGAATCCTGCTCAACTCTCTTAGGGTGGCCCTCAGGATACAAAGGTTCCTGAGTCACTTTACCCCCTCTAGTTGCAACTCTAACAACAAAGTCCTTATTCTTACTATTCAATTCATTGAGCAAATCATTTTGAGCTTTAAGTACTTGTTCTACTTGAGTGGTAACCATAGAAACATGTTTACTAATGAGTTTAAGTTCACCTTTAACTCTAGACATATAATCACTCAAGTGTTCAATCATATAAGCATTGCGTTTTAATTGTCTACCAAAATAAGCATTGAAATCTTCTTGCTTAACCATAAAATTATTGTTGGTGTACAAAAGTAGGGGCACACCTTTGTACCCCTTTACTTGTGCACGGGCAGTCGGAGCCGCGCGCCATGGCCACACTAGGCAGGGCAGAGGGGGGAGCTAGAGAGAAGCCAAGACAACCAAGACAACACCAAGGTCAAAAACACCAAAGAGAAAGAGGGTGAGGTGGACTCCCCCGGCAAGGCCCTTGCCGGGGCAGCCTCCGCGGCCCCAGCAAGAGCTTGCCGGGGCAACTTGCCCGATGCCAACAGAGTTAGCCACCCTTGAGCCCAAGGGTTCCAAGCGTCGCCAACGGCTGTATTGGAACCAAGGCTCGGGAGGCACCTTTGTGGTGGCATGCAGATCTTCGTCAAGATCATAAATACATGAGATCAGATGAGGACCAGAAGACGGTGACCCTCGGCGGGATCCTTGCCGAGGAGATCCACAAGACCCCCGGCAAGCGCCTTGCTAGGGACGACTGCAACACCACGGTAAGGCCCTTGCCGGGCCCCCGGCAAGGCCCTTGCCGAGGGCGTCAGCGGGGCCACAGCCAGGCCCGCGTCGACCAAGACTCCACCGTCGTCCCCAAGCAGCTGCTAGCTCAACCAGCTGGGCAGGCACCTGCGTGGCGACGGGCGGCCTCTATGCCAACTCAACAAGCACCTGCGTGGTGGATTGCAGATCTTCGTGAAGACCCTACCACCGCGCCACCTCAGCTGCCTGCCTGCCTGCCTACATGTTGCCGCATGCATCGCTGCCCGGGCGCGTGTCGAAGCAAGGCGAGGCGGCGACGGACGGGACGGACCTCATCCCCGTCCCTGATAAAGCTAAGGGACACCTAAGCTACGCATTAAATGCGTCTTGTCCTGTAATACGGGCGATAAGCTCACAACACTGTAGACCTTTCCACCTCCTGTGTGCCAGTGTGGCAGCCCCTTTCGACTATAAAAGGAGGCCCATGGCATACTGGAGAGGGATTCGGCTCTTTTGGACTACGCCGCCACCATAGCTAGTTCGAGAGATCAAGAAATCTCTCAAGTACACACCAAAGCAGGACTAGGGTATTACGCATCCTCGCGGCCCGAACCTGGGTAAATGATCCTTGTGTTGACTTTTAATCCTGCTCTTCTCACAACCCCATGCCCCGGCAACCGTAGTAGGGATTCCTGTGATACCATAGGTGTCGTTTTCCACCGACACCTTTGGCGCGCCAGGTAGGGGGCGCAATTGTGAGAATCTTGTCTAGTAGTTAGCCTAGCAGTTCTTCATCGCCATGGCTTCTAAAGAAGAAGACGGCGCCGCCTGCAAGCGCGAAGGACGCCAGCGCGGCAACAGAAAAGCTAAGTCATCCAGAGACTTGAGCAATTTCCTTTTATACATAAGGTTATTGTCCTCGGAGATCCTACCTATGTATGGAAAACCTGCACGCAAAGGGGCGCTCCTGCAATTGGCAACACCCTTGTTCTGTTTTGAGTCCACTCAACAGCTCAAGCGGCTGCGTCGAGAGTGGCAGGGTAGCCTTCCGCACTTGGCAACACTCTCGATTCTGACTCGAGTCAAGCTCGACAGGTCGAGCGGCCGCGTTAAGGGCGGTATGGTGGTTTGCCCGGCAGCAAGCACACCCGGCAGGCCAATGGGGATCCGTCCTCAAGACGCCGCCCTGGGTTTACGCGCCGGCAAGCCTACCAAGTTAACGTAGGGCGGACATACAAAGGAAAATCGAACAGGAAAATAACATGCATTGTATCAAAAGTACTGCAGAAGTTATATTACATCAAATTGTTGCTGCGGTTCTAACTAAAGATAGAATTTGTCTTGGTCATGAACCTGTAGCGGCGATAAGAAACGGGGTGCCTAATCCCGGCGCTGGCTCTCCACCCTTTGAATCCTATCGATTAGGCTGATGATGGGCTCGATACGCTCCTTGAGCGGCGCGAGGTCAGTACCCTCCGGCAAGCTCTCCAGCGCGGCGTCGAAGTCAAGGGTGGGGTTCCAGTACGCCACCTTGGTGATGACCTTGGTCATGGCACCCCGGCAGAGCCTTCGGTTCTCGTCGGCCAGTAAAGCCGCCCTGTTGGAGTGGAGCTGCTCCAGGGCCCCGAGGAAACCCTTGAAGAACAGGGTCAGCTTGGCGTTGGTAGTCCCACTGTGCTCTGGGGCATACCTCACATTTGGCATCCCCATGGTAGGCAACTGCGTGGTGATCCTGCCGGCGACGTCCTCGAGGCGGCTGATCCAGCGATTCTCGCCCTCCACAAAATCCTTGTGACAGGCGGCTTCGTTCCTCCGCTGCAGCTTCTCGGCCTCCAGATCCTTGGCCAGGGTCTCCTCCCGAGACTTGGCCTCTGAGAGCATCTCCTCGAGTCCCTCCAGTTTCAGCTTCAGGTCTTTGATGGAGTTGTTGGCTTCGGAGAGCTCCCCGGCCCTGCTGACGGTCGCGCCCTGCGCCTCCGTCAGGGCGTCGTTGAGCATGTCCCTCTCCTTGGACAGTTTCAGGGCCTGCCCCTTCAGCTCGTCCCGCTCCACCTCCAGCTCCTTCACCTTGCCGGCATGAACCAGAGCCTGGGCATCGGGCGCCTCTCTGTGCCTCTGCTCCAGCTCCTGGGTCTGCTGCACGACGAGCTTTTCCACCTCTTCATCCTTGCCGCGGAGCATTGCGGCAAGCTTCTCCTCATGCGCGGCAAGGTCTTCCTCCTGGGAGTTCAGCGCGGCCTGGTGCTGGGTCCGAGCGGCCTCGGCTGCGGCGGCCAAGCTCTCCGCCGTCTCCTGGGCCTTCTTGATGTTGGCCAGCTTCATGGTGAGCTTCACGTCGCGCTTGGCCAGCTCGCCCTGGGCGGCCTTCAGCTCTTCGCTAGCTTGGTGGAAGCAAGTCTGCGCCTCGACGACGCGCGCCTTGAGGTCCGCCTCCGCCTTGTCCACCATTGCCATCCTAGACTTGGCCTTGTCCAGGCGGGCGTGGTGGAGCGCCTGGAGCTTCCGGAAGTTGGCGCCCATGGCCTGGAGAAGCCGCTCCTCCTGAGAGCCGTCGCCACTGGTGCTCGGTTCGTCAACAACCTCAAGCCCGGCGGCAGCAAGCACCTCCTCGTCGAACACCTCTCCCTCGACGGGCGCCCTGGAGCTTAACGACCCTGGGAGGTCGACGAAGAGGTCGTCGGTCACCCTCGGATACTTGCCGGAGCCGAAGGCAGCGGAGGAGGAAGGCTGGTCATCGACCACCTCCTCCTCGGTGGCGGCCTTGCCGGCCTCCCCGGCAGGCCCCTTGGCGGCGTCTTCAGCAGCACCCTTGGCGGACTCCTCGGCAGCGATCTTCTCAGCCTCTGCCGCGGCATCCTTGGCAACATCCTCGATGATGGCGTCTGTGTCCTCCTGGTCCGCCGATGGACGATCTGGACACCAAGAAGGGGATGAGACAAAGCCAAGACCAAGAGTCAACAAGAAAAGAAAAAGAATAGGGACGAAAGGTGAGCGACTTACCAGTGCCGGGCTGGGAAGCAGAGGTCCCCTCCCTGCCAATGTTTGGCGCTGAGCCAAAGCCACCAGCGCCCGAGTTCTCCTCCTCCTCCTCCATGTGCGTGGGCTCGGTGCTTGGCGCCCTTGCCGGGGACGCCCCTCGGGGTGGCGTGGTCGATGGGGGCGGCGTGTTGGGGGTAGCCCTCTATGGCTTCTCCTCTTGCTGTCGTCCTCCTGCGAGCACGGCAAGGTCAGCACAAGGAGATCGTGCCCCCAACACATGCTGATGAGGGGTGAGTGATGAACTTACGCTGGGGGATGTGCCGGGGGCTGCTGTCTGGACTGCTCAACACCACCAGTGGTGCGCCAGCAGCACCTGCCGGGGCTGGCCGCCCGCCGAAGCCTTGGCCCTCTTCACCCTCTGGGCCAGCGTCTCCGCATCCCTGCAAAGATGAACACAAATCGAGATAAGTGGCACGGTCTAAGGGGGGGTGGAGATGAAAGAAATGAACAATACTTAATCGTCCTCCATCTCCTCCTCAGCTGCTTTCCTCTTCCTCCGTGGGCCGAGGGACCCAAAGTCGAAGGTGACCCCCGCGTCATCGTCTGCCGGGGGAGGGAAGCTGATGGAGTCCGAGGGCGTTTGGACGAAGAGGAGGCGGTCGCCCTCTGCTTCGCCACCGCGGCCTTCACCGACTTCTTCGCCGCCGCGGCCCTTGTCTGGCGCCCGGATCCCTCCTGGTCTTGCCGCGGTTGTACGTCCCTGCCGGGCCGGACTGGCTCACCAGAGGTGGCCCGCTGCAGGAACCGCCCTCTCCCCATGGCCGGAGGATCGACAGCCTCAGCCTCCTCCTCCGACAACTCGTCGAGCACACCCTCGACGAGAGGAGCCCCGGTGCCGGCGCTGCTGACCTCCCCAGCGGCCTCTGCCCACTGGGCGAGCTCCTTCTCCTCCGCCTCTGCTGCGGCCTTTTCCTCCATGCCACCGGCGCTGCCGGCCTCCTCGGCAAGCTTCGCCTCCATCGACCTAGCGGTGATGTAGTCCAGCTCTGCCTGGGGGGTGTCCTGGACGAGCCGCGGCTCGGCGGTGACGTACCCCTCGTGCAAGGTGTCGAAGAACTCATGCACTTGAATTTCCTCCAGCTCGGGTCAAGGCCATGCGCGTTGAATTTCGGCATCATGGCGATGATGTCGGTCTGGCGCGAGTTGTTGCTCAGTGGGACCACTCCTGTCGGTAGCTTGAACAAGGGCCCCTTGGCGACCTTGCCGGCCTTCGCGGCGGCCCTCGCAGCCTTGCCGGTCCGCTCGACCTCGCCGTTGCGGTTCACGCCGAGGTGGAAGAGCCGCTGGCAGAAGTGGGCGTGCCCCATCACCGTGAAGTTGTGGTCGAGGCCGGGGCGAAGCCTCATGATGTTGGCGGCGTTCGTGAAGAGCTAGGCCGGCCTCCCCTTGTTATGCAGTGGAGCGATTCGGCAGCGGATGAAATCCGCCCCGATCATCTCAACGGTGAGCCCGGCCTCGGTAAGGCGAAGGATCCTGGTGGTGGCGACCGTGAGCTTCGCATCGTCGACGTCAACATCGCTCCAGTCGCCCCGGCGAACCGGCGGCGCATCGCGGACCCGACAAAAGTTCGGCGGGTCTTTCTCTTCAATCCAGCAATACCAGCCTCGCCATTCTTCCCACCTCTCCTTCATGGTGCCCTCCGGGTATGCCCCCTTGGACCGTGGGATCCAGGCGACGCAACTGGAAATGGCGCCCCCGGTTGGATCCGAGGGAAGAAGTAGTGGCAGAAGAACGCCGTGTTGGGATGCACCCTGGCGAAGCCCTCGCAGAGGTGCGCGAAAAGAGCCATGCACGCCACGGCATTCGGAGTAAAATCCAAAAGGTGGAAGCCATAGGTGTGCATGACATCATTGAAGAAATCAGAGAAGGGGGGACAGAGCCTGCAGGAGAAGTAGTCGACAAAGAAAGGGTTCCGATTTGAGGTGGCCTCGGCGCAATTGGCGGGGATGACGCGCGTGGCTGGATGCCCCGTCGTCTCTCCCCCGTCTTCACCCCCACAGGGGTTTGAAGGCCTCCCGAAGCTCGAACACGTCGACCGTCAAGGCGAAGTAGGCGAGATGCATCCATTGCGCCGCCAACGCACTCTCCGGCGGCTCCGTCGCTCCGGCGTCCTTGGCCACTCCCTTGCCCTTGGTGAATTTGGGCGCCATGGCGGCTGGGGGGAGCAAGAGCCAGAAGACGGCGGAGACGCAGCGATGGCGAGCAAAGGCGAAAGCTTAGGAAGGAAGGAGAAAGGGGGTGGCGGCTCGGAGATAGGAGAAGACGCAGGAAGGAGGGTAAAGTGAGCAGCGCGCCCGCGGTTATTCCTTTTTACGGGGAAGGCGCGGGCCGCCTCCTTTCCCATTAACTGCGATGTGACGCATGCGTGCTGTGACACCCAAAATTTTCAAGTGGTTTTATCAAAATCTTTTATTTGATTTGAGGAGGGTATTTAGATTTTCTTCTAAAAGAACTTTCCCTCTCAAAATATTTTCTTTTATGACAAGTGTTTTGTTTTGGATTCACCCAAGACTTGATTTTGGCCTTGGAGGTTTTTTCTTTCTTATGTGGACTCAAACCCAATTGTTTTTCATTTGGGAAATTTCTTTTGAAAATCTTTTAAAATAATCCTATAGCATTTGGAGTGTTTTTCTCCCCCTTTCAAAAATCCCTCTTGCCTTGAACCAAGTGGAAATCTCCTCCCAAAATCCTTTCCCCATCTTTGGATCATGATATGTTTCAAATCCAGCAAGTTGAACCTCTCCATATATTTGTTTCCATTTATTTCTCATCAAAAACAATTTCTGCCCTCTACTTTGATCCTTGGAGGTTTTCAAAGGAACTGCCACTTCTACTTTGAGTTTGGCCTCCAAACCAATTCCCCTAGCTAGTCCTTTGAGCCCTCAACCAGGATCCATGAAGATCCACTGGTCTCCAGTTCAAAAATTTCAAATTGTGCTTGCTGCAAGTTTGGACCTTATTTGCCAAATTTGATGAAATTCATTTGAATTCTCCTCCTAAAAATTTGAGAAAAATCAGGCAGCCTCTGGATGCATTGAGAGGTCACCTCACCAAGTCCCAGCTCCAGAAAATTTTTTCTTCATGCCAAATCATTTCGTCGAACACCTGCAGTGCACTGTTCCTGTCAAGTTCAGTTTTCAGAGCAACAGTTTCAGAGATGCACTGTCGTTTTCTTCAGGGCCCGTTGTCGATCTCGCCAGTACCCCGGTGTCGCCGTGCTTCCTGTCCCCTCCTTCTTATCTCTGCGCCGCACGATCACCTGGAAGCTTGCGGGCGTCGGCGACGAGCAGGAAGCGGTGCGCCACCCGTGAGCGACGGCAGCGGCGGCTTTGCGGCCGCCAGAGAGAGGCGCAGCGTGGACGGCGCCACCCAGCGCCGCCCAAGCCACCGGAGGTCGCCGCGTGGCCTTCCACTCCCCCGTGCGCGCTGCCACCCTTCGTCGCGAACTGCTAGGCGCGGAGCGCGCTCTCTGCCGCCGCCGTGCCCGTACGGCCGCCCCGTCGTTGATCGGTGCATTACGCCTTGCCCGACCGAGGTTTAGCGGTGGAACGGCACCAGTGATCTTCCCTGATAGTGCCTAGCCCCCTAAACCCCCTGCCCAACCACTGCCTCGCCGTAATCGCTCGCCGGAGATATCCCGTTCACGGCCACCCCCTCGAATCGCCTATAAATAGAGGCCCCGAGCTTGAACACGAACTCACACCACCCCTACGCACCACCAATACCACGCCAAGCCACTGGTAGAGCCACGAGGGAGCCTTCTTCCCCAACTCCGGCAGCCTCGACCCGCCACGGGACCCAGCTCGATTCTCTCCCGTGCGTGCACCTCTACCCCTCATCTCTTGCCAGTAGCTTCCTTATGCATCCACTCTGCTGACCCGCGCTTCAATTTGGAGTTTGCAGCGCCCACCGGAGTTCCCCACCATCGCCCGAACCACCGTCCGCCGGAGATAGTGTCGCCATCGACGTGGTGCTCCCCGACGGCCAAGTCCACCACCCACCGACGCGGAAGGGCACACTGAACCTCTTGGTACCCTCCGATCTCCCTGCCTCGCCGTGGTTTGACGCCGGCGACCACCGCAGCCTTCGGGCGCCGGCGAAGTTTTAAACCTGACGTGTGGACCCCCCCTGTCAGCCTCTCTTCTTTCTCCCCCTCGAACCGTTTTCTGTTGGCGCCTTCGGGCAAATGCGCTTTCCCTTCGGGCTGGCGCATTTCTTTCCGAACCGTTTTCTGTTTTCTCAGTTAAGTCCCTGGATCTTTTCTGTTTCATCACAGATTAGTCCCTGGACTAAAACCCTTATAACTTTTTAATAAAAATTGATTTTTGATTGATTCTTTTTCTGACAGTCTTATATTTTTGTCTAGTTTTTTATAGTATTTATTTCGAAAAAATTTGGAACAATTTTTGTGCACGTGATGATTTTTACGTTAGTGTACGTTTTCGCTATACCGTAGGTTCCGGAGGAGGTGACGGAGCCGCGAACTTCGCCGAGCTAGACTCCGACTTCTCCGAACCAGGCAAGCATGTTTGAACCTTTGATATGATAGGTGTTTTGCATGTTTGCTTGAATGGTTGTGCATGGCATATGAGCATCGGTGAGTATCTCGTTGCATGTAAGGCAACTATTCGTGTGTTCCGAAGTTACTGTGATCTCTAATGAGAGATGGCCTAGTCATGTGGTGACATGAAAGGCAGTAAGGTGGTATTGTTGTAGCATGCCAGCCTTACGACATCCGATAAACTCCGACGTTAACGTGGACTGAGCCACGTTACCGCCCCTTCCTTTTCGTGCTACCACATGTTTTTTGCAAAGGATACGGTTTAGTAAGTTGTCAACCTCTTTCCTTGTACACACCAAACAGAGGGGCCGGGATGAGGGTCCCATGGCCCTGGATTAAAGCCAGTCATCCGGTCAGGGGGCATGGGTGTTTCCGGTTGGGACCGAGAGGGGGGCACCCCTTAGAGCGCGCGTATATAAATTTGATCCCATGCTACGCGAGGTTGTAGCCTCCCCGTCTCAAGGTTTTTCTTGAACGTTGCCGAGGGTGATTCCTGGCATCGGAATGTTGAATGGGTGTGTACTGGTTAGATGTGTTTCTCCTAAAACACCGTAAACGGAACTAGTCCCCGTGACTACTGAAATCCGTTGGCTGTGGTTAAAGTGCAAACTCTGCAGAGTCAAATCCTTCCGAGTCATCGTGTCCATGGTCAAGGACCATGGCCAGTATATCCATATCTATGTCAATCCTCGTGGTAAATCCCCGGTGAACAAGCTTAAGTGGTATACCCGTTTGAATTGTTATTCCTGTGGATGGACTAACCTTTATTTTATCTCGTACTTGAATATTTCCGCAAACCGAATTAAATTCATGAGCTACTGAATTATTGAGTTGTGAAATATAAGCCCTTTATGTGATGTCGCTCAGACGTCCGACTGTGACACTCTTGTCATTTACTTTCAATATAAGCCCTTTATGAGATGTCGCTCAGACGTCCGACTGTGGCATGTCCGTTATTTACTTTTGATAGAAGCCCTTTATGTGATGTCGCTCAGACGTCCGACTGTGGCACTCTTGTCATTTATTTTCAATATAAGCCCTTTATGTGATGTCGCTTCAGACGTCCGACTGTGGCACACACTGTCTTTTATATTCTATTATAAGCCCTTTATGTGGTGTCGCCTTGACGCCCGACTGCGGCATTTTTATTTCATTTTTTTACCCTTCCGAGGAGTCTTTCATACACTCGATTGGCCCTCAGGATTTTCTTTGGGATTTCGGGAGGACTACCGCCCGACTTCCCTTTTATTCTCCATGCATTGCTATCTCATTGTCTGAGTGCGCTTGTTAATCAGTTCATATGCATCATGTTTACATTTGTTATATCTTATGTCCGAACTGTCTTGCGAGTACTTTCATAGTACTCACCTGGCTTGTTGATTTGGCCAAATGTTGACGAAGGCAATCTCATGGATGAAGAGTTTGATAGTGAGACCGACGCCTAGAGGAGTCCCAGTCAGTCCCGTGCGATCCTAGATAATGGTCACTTGTATTATATACGCTTCCCCACCCTCAATAAGTATCCTCGAGCCTCACTCCGACGCTCGAAGAGTTGTTAGATTCAGGAGTCTTGTCACCCACTCCGCTGTGACTTTTCCACCACCTCTTTTATCGTGAGTTAGTAGTTATGCCACCCCATCCGCCTTTATGTATTATTGGCGTGTTTGTAATAAATTGTTGAGCAGGTCTCCGCTCAACCTTGTATTATATTCAGTACTCCTGGTATTTTTCTTCTGTGATCAAGATATTGTCTACAAGTGAGAAGGAATTCTTCTTTACTGGTCCGTAAAAGGGATCGGTCTCTCAATAAATATTGTATTGAAAAACCGGTCGTGACACGTGCGGAAACCGCCCCACGCATGCCCCCCACGTCACGCACGATCCTCCACGACGCGCGTTCAACACGGGTCGTGGGGAAGCACAGCGGATGAAGAGTTACTGCGGTAAAATCCGCCCCGCCTGCCCGCGCACCGTTCTAGTCCTGGCCCAACAACGTGTCGCGCTTATGTGTGGCCCAGGCCCGGGGGCTCCTGTCGGTGTACAAAAGTAGGGGCACACCTTTGTACCCCTTTACTTGTGCACGAGCAGTCGGAGCCGCGCGCCACGGCCACACTAGGCAGGGCAGAGGGGGGGGGAGCCGGAGAGAAGCCAAGACAACCAAGACAACACCAAGGTCAGAAACACCAAAGAGCAAGAGGGCGAGGTGGGCTCCCCCGGCAAGGCCCTTGCGGGGGCGGCCTCCGCGGCCCCGGCAAGAGCCTTGCCGGGGAAACTTGCCCGATGCCAACAGAGTGAGCCACCCTTGAGCCCAAGGGTTCCAAGCATCGCCAACGGCTGTATTGGAACCAAAGCTCGGGAGGCACCTCTGTGGTGGCATGCAGATCTTCGTCAAGATCATAAATACATGAGATCAGATGAGGACCAGAAGACGGCGACGCTCGGTGGGATCCTTGCCGAGGAGATCCACAAGACCCCCGGCAAGCACCTTGCTGGGGACGACTACAACGCCACGGCAAGGCCCTTGCCGAGGGCGTCAGCGGGGCCACAGCCAGGCCCGCGTCGACCAAGACTCCACCGCCGTCCACAAGCAGCTGCTAGCTCAACCAGCTGGGCAGGCACCTGCGTGGCGACAGGCGGCCTCTACGCCAACTCAGCAAGCACCTGCGTAGTGGCATACAGATCTTCGTGAAGACCCTACCACCGCGCCACCTCAGCTGCCTGCCTGCCTACATGGCGCCGCATGCATCGCTGGCCCGGGCGCGTGTTGAAGCAAGGCGAGGCGGCGACGGACGGGACGGGCCTCATCCCCATCCCCGATAAAGCTAAGGGACACCTAAGCTAGACATTAAATGCGTCTTGTCCTGTAATACGGGCGATAAGCTCGCAGCACTGTAGACCTTTCCACCTCCCGAGTGCCACTGTGGCAGCCCCTTTTGACTATAAAAGGAGGCCGATGGCATACTGGAGAGGGATTCGGCTCTTTTGGACTATGCAACCACCATAGCTAGTTCGAGAGCTCAAGAACTCTCTCAAGTACACATCAAAGCAAGACTAGGGTATTACGCATCCTCGCGGCCCGAACCTGGGTAAACGATCCTTGTGTTGACTATTAATCCTGCTCTTCTCACAACCCCACGCCCCGGCAACCATAGTAGGGATTCTTGTGATCCCATAGGTGTCGTTTTCCACCGACAATTATCAAACTCATCTAAGCATTGGCTAGCAAATTTAGTAGGCGGGATTTCAGCTTTATCATATCTATAGAGAATTTACCTTTACTACATGTGTCGGATTATCAAGACCATGAATCTCTTCAACAGGCGATAAATTTAGACCATGTATTTCTTCAACAGGAGGTAAATTCTTAAGATCTTCAGCTTTAATACCTTTTTCTTTCATGGATTTCTTTGCCTCTTGCATATCTTCAGGACTGAGAAATAGAATACCCCTTTTCTTTGGAGTTGGCTTAGGAGTTGGTTCAGGAAGTGTCCAATTATTTTCATTAGTCAACATATTATTCAATAGAATTTCCACTTGATCAACAGTTCTTTCCCTGAAAACACAACCAGCACAACTATCCAGGTGGTCTCCGGAAGCATCGGTTAGTCCATTATAAAAGATATCAAGTATTTCATTTTTCTTGAGAGGATGATCATGCAAAGCATTAAGTAATTGGAGAAGCCTCCCCCAAGCTTGTGGGAGACTCTCTTCTTCAATTTGCACAAAGTTATATATATCCCTTAAAGCAGCTTGTTTCTTATGAGCAGGGAAATATTTAGCAGAGAAGTAAGAAATCATATCCTGGGGACTACGCACACAACCAGGATCAAGAGAATTAAACCAAGTCTTAGCATCACCCTTTAATGAGAACGGAAATATTTTAAGGATATAATAGTGGCGAGTTTTCTCATCATTAGTGAATAGGGTGGCTATATCATTTAATTTAGTAAGATGTGCCACAACAGTTTCAGATTCATAGCCATAAAAAGGATCAGATTCAACCAAATTAATTATCTCAGGATCGACAGAGAAATCATAATCCTTATCAGTAACAAAGATAGGTAAAGTAGCATATAAAAAGGATCAGATTCAACCAAAGTAATTATCTCAGGATCGACAGAGAAATCATAATCCTTATTTCATTCTAGCATTCAAAGATTTTTATTCCAGCTTAGCTAATAGTTTCTTAAGATCATTCCTATCATTGCAAGCAAGAAAGTCTCTAGCAGTTTCTTCATCCATAACATAACCCTCAGGTACAACAGGCAATTCATATCTAGGGGGAGAATCTTCGGTTTTTGTAATGGCCTATCTTCTTTAAAAAGCCGAAAGATAAGGATTTCACAAAACTTTAGCGTTCCTTTTTCTTTGAAAAGAAAACCTTACCATTTTTGGGCCGCTGTTACCATTTCCATTTCATCATCGCTTTCATCAATATTATCAGTTTCAATAATTTCATTCTCTCTAGCCCTAGCAAGTTGTTCATCCAGAAATTCACCTAGTGGCACAGTAGTATGAAGCATAGAAGTAGTTTCATCATAAGTATCATGCATAGCAGAAGTGGCATCATCAATAACATGCGACATATCAGAATTAATAGCAGAAGCAGGTTTAGGTGTCGCAAGCTTACTCAAAACAGAAGGTGAATCAAGTGCAGAGCTAGATGGAAGTTCCTTACCAGATCAGCCCTCCCGAGAGAGATTAGGGCTTGGCAGCGGCTCCGTATCGTAAAACGTGATGGATCCTTCTCTCTGGTTTTTTTCTCCCCGAGCGTGAATATGTAGGGTTGGATTTGAGGTCGGTGGAGCACCAGGGGGCCCACGAGGCAGGGGGCGCGCCCAGGGGGGCAGGCGCGCCTCCCACCCTCATGGACAGGGTGTGGGCCCCCTGGCCTTGATTCTTTCGCCAATATTTTTTATTATTTCCAAAAATAATCTTCGCGAAGTTTCAGGTCATTCCGAGAACTTTTGTTTCTACACAAAAGGAACACCATGGCATTTCTGTTGAAAACAGCGTCAGTCCGGGTTAGTTCCATTCAAATCATGCAAGTTAGATTCCAAAAAAAGGGCAAAAGTGTTTGGAAAAGTAGATACGACGGAGACGTATCACTTGTTGACTCCGAGACGGCATCGCTCGACGCGTTCCCCACCAACGTGGTGGTCTACGATGAGCCGCTTCCTCGCGAGCATGGCGGCGGAAGCACCATCACAAAGGTGCTTGTCATCAGCCATGGCGAGCGCTCGGGCGGGGACGGTGCTCGAGACCCGCTCGAGGCGGCGTTGCAAGACCTGACTGCGCCGATCCTAGAAGACGCCGACGCTGAGACGCTGCAAGCACGCCGTGTCCAGCTCGTCGAAAGCGCGAAGAAGCTAGCCAGCATGAGACGCCTTTCGGAGGGCTACCAGGGCGAGATGGATCGCGCCGTTGGCGGCACACCGGCTCCTGGCGGGCCTAGCCGCATCGGTACGGTCCGGCTACGCGGCGCGGCCATTGCCAGCATGTTCGGGGCAGATCGCCCTGTCTACGCCACGCCCGCGGAGAATATACGAGCTGCCCAGGCGGCAGCAGACGAGCTGGACTAGCTCGAGGGCGACGAGCGTCGCCTCATGACGGAGCGCGTCGAGTGGCTCATTGATGCGGCTGCTGAGCAGCAAGAGGCTAGCTGCCGCACTGAAGCGCCCAACCGGCAGAACGACAACCCGCCTCCTCGCCGAGATCAAGGTGCGAAATCCCGGACACCGACTGGTGGCGTCCGTGATAGAAGAGACAAGGAGCCGGCTGCCAGCCGCAGCCGGACTCGCGTCACCATCAAACGCGACCAAGACAGCCGCCCAAGAGCAGTGGAACGACGGGGCGACTGTCCGCCTCCCCCTCCCCCTCGCAGGGAGAGGCGCGCTTCCCACCGCCTATTGACCACCCGACACTCGGCGACCGCCTTGGCCGCCGGGAAGGAGTCGGAAGAATGATGCCCGCCACCGGATCGACCGCCTCAACCAATCCCTGGCACTAGAAGAAGAAGGCGCATTGGGTCTACCTTGTTTTGGCCCCCGAATCCGAGATGAGCCCTTCCCCAAAGGGTTCACGCTCCCGAGAGATACGCCCAAGTACACCGGCTCCGTGAAGCCGGAAGACTGGCTGGTCGATTACTCCACGGCCGTCAGCATAGCGTACGGCAACAAGCGAGTTGCCGTGAAGTACGTCCCACTCATGCTCCAGGGCACAGCCCGGACATGGCTGAATATCCTAAAGCCCCGCAGCATCAACAGCTGGGTTTACTTCACCGAAGCCTTCATTCGCAACTTCACCAGCACGTACAAGCGGCCGCCCAAGGCTCGCCAGCTCTCCTTGTGCGTCCAAGGCCCCAACGAATCAACTCGTGACTACCTCACGCGTTGGGCCGAGCTGCGCAACTCTTGCAAGGGCGTGCACGAGGTGCATGCCATCGAGTACTTCACTGCCGGGTGCCGAGAAGGCACCCTCCTCAAGCACCGGCTTCTCTGCGACGAGCCGGCGACCCTCGACGAACTACTGATCATAGCAGACAAGTATGCCACGGCCGACTCCTCCATGAAGGCGGAGATCCAAGTCGACACATCTGGCAAAGTAGCTCCTCAAGCTCCTCGGACTCCGGCTAGTGACAACAGTCGGCGTCAGCAATAGAATGACAACAAGCACAAGGCCACGCAGCCGGCCTCCACAAGCCGGCAGGTGGCGACAGTTGAAGACCAGCAGCCGGAAGGGCAGCCTCCTCCGAAGCGTCAGAAGGGCGGCAGGCCCAACTGGTTGCCCGCCTTCTCATACGAGCAGACTCTCGATGCACCCTCCAAGTTTCACAGCGGCGCGAAGCCATCCAACCACACCACTCGGAAATGCCGTTGGCTCACCAGAATTGCCAAGGGTGACGGACTCCTGCCTCCTCCGCCTGTCGGCCCACCGCCTGCTCCTCCCCAGCAGCCGGCGGTTCGACCAGTCGGCGCGATACAAGATGAGTATCCCGAGGAGCATGGAGCTTATGTCGTGTTCACCAGCGTGGCTGACGACAGGCACAGCAGACGACAACGGGAACAAGAAGTACATGCAGTAGCATCAGAGACCCCCGAGTTCATGCATTGGTCTGAGAAGCCTATCAGTTGGAGCGGAGCTGACCACCCAGAGGTGATGCCCTTCCTGGTTCTTATGCCTTGGTCTTAGATGCCACCTTTGCAACGGAGAGGCGGGCTGCTCACTTCTCCCGAGTCCTGATAGATGGCGGCAGCAGCATCAACATCCTATACCATGACACTATGGAGAAGTTGGGAATCAAGCAGAAGCAGCTTCAGCCCAGTCGGACTGTATTCCATGGCATAGTTCCTGGCCTTTCCTGCTCAGCAATCGGCAAGATCCATATAGATGTCCTCTTCGGAGACAAAGATCACTTCCGCCGAGAGTCAGTCTGGTTTGAGGTGGTGGACCTTGAGAGCCCCTATCATGTGCTACTTGGCCGGCCTGCTCTGGCCAAGTTCATGGTGGTCCCCCACTATGCTTACCTCAAGATGAAGATGCCAAGCACCAAGGGAATTCTAACCATAGTCGAAGACTACAAGAAGTCGTCCGCCTGTGCGGCAGACAGCAGCCGGCTAGCCGAGTCCCTCGTGATTGCAGCAGAGAAGCGGCTCCTTGACCGGGTTGTGGCAATGGCAGGCAAGTAGCCAGAAATGTCGCCAAACCCCAAGGAGTTGGAAGCTGAGGGCTTGTTCAAGCCGGCAAAAGAAACAAAGAAGATACCCTTGGACCCGGAGCACCCGGAGAGGCACGCTGTCATAGGCGCAAATCTTGACAGCAAATAGGAAGGTGAGCTCGTTGATTTCCTCCGTGGAAATCGGGACATCTTTGCATGGTCTCCTAAGGACATGCCGGGTGTTCCGACGGATTTCGCCGAGCACAAGCTACATGTCCGACCTGATGCCAAGCCAGTCAGGCAGCCCTTGCACCGCCTGTTAGAAGAAAAGAGAAGAGTCATTGGAGAAGAGATAGCCCGGCTTCTAGTAGCCGGCTTCATCATGGAAGTGTTCTTCCCAGAATGGTTAGCCAACCCAGTCCTTGTGCTGAAGAAGAATAAGCAGTGGCGCATGTGTATCGATTATACTAGCCTCAACAAAGCTTGCCCCAAAGATACCTTTGCTTTGCCAAGAATAGACCAAGTGATAGACTCCACAGCCGGATGCGAGCTGTTGAGTTTTCTGGATGCATACTCAGGGTATCATCAGATCAAGCTGAACCCGGCAGACAGGCTGAAGACCGCCTTCATCACACCATTCGGAGCCTTTTGCTACCTGACCATGACGTTCGGCTTGAGGAATGCCGGCGCCATGTTTCAGCGTTGCATGCAGAAGTGTCTCCTCAAGCAACTCAGCAAGAACGCCCATGTCTATGTGGACGACATTGTGGTGAAGACGGAGAAGTGTGGCATGCTGCTAGAAGACCTCAAGGAAACCTTTGAAAACTTGCGCTGCTTTCAGATCAAGCTCAACCCGGAAAAATGCTTCTTTGGAGTACCAGCCCGCCAGCTTCTTGGCTTCCTGGTCTCAGAGCGCGGCATAGAGTGCAACCCTGTGAAGATCAAGGCCATCGAGAGGATGGAGGTACCCACCCGACTGCTGGATGTGCAAAAATTCACTGGCTTCTTGGCATCCATTAGCCGTTTCATCAGTCGGCTGGGCGAGAAGGCTCTTCCCTTGTACCAGCTCATGAAGAAGACCACTTTTTTCGAGTGGAAGGATAAGGCAGACGAAGCTTTTCTCCATCTCAAGAAGATGTTGACCACTCCGCCTGTCCTGGCGGCTCCGGCTGCTAAGGAACCCATGTTTCTCTACATTGCTGCCACCAGCCGGGTGGTCAGCACAGTCATAGTTGTGGAGCGCAAGGAAGACGGCAAAGCATTACCAGTCCAGAGGCCGGTGTATTACCTGAGTGAAGTGTTGTCCACCTCCTAGCCGAACTACCCCCACTATCAGAAGATGTGCTACGGCGTGCATTTCGCCGCCAAGAAGCTGAAGCCATACTTTCAAGAGCACCCAATCACTGTTGTCTGCACTGCTCCACTTGCCGAGATGCTTCGAGTCGAGTGTCCAAATGGGCCATAGATTTGGCCCCTACACCATCTACTACCAGCCTCGCACCGCCATCAAGTCCCTGATACGTCTCCAACGTATCTATAATTTTTCAGCTGACAGGCTCAATACTAGAAATCTTCTGAGAAGGAAATCTTTTCAGCTGGGCAACTATAATTGTGTTGTCCACAATTTTCCACAGGAAGAGACTCTTCAGCACCTTTTCTGGACTTGCCCTTTTGCTGCATAGTGTTGGGACCTGATTTGCCCTTCAAGACAGGCAAATGTTTCAATCATGGAAGCTTTTCTTGATCTCAAGCAGAAACTTCATGTACCTTTCTTCATGGAGATAGTTATCCTTGCCTCTTGGGCTATTTGGATCTCCAGGAACAACCTGATTTTCCAAGCGATTCAACCTAGCATTCAAAGGTGGAAAGCCATCTTCATGGAGGAGCTCTTTCTTCTTAGATTTAGAATTAAAAAGAGTTATGCTGGAGCATACTGTTTTTGGCTGGATAATCTTGTTCTGTAATCCTAGTTCTTAGTTGTTAGTTTTCTTTTCTCTTTTTGGCTTCCTCCTTGGCTTATCTCAAGCCTTTTGTACTTTGGTTCCATTTTGGGACTTTACTTTTTTAGATTAATAAAAATTGCAGTGGGGTTTTGCCCTACTATGTATAGTCAAAAATAATTTTTGATTGTTCCATGCTATATTATATTATGTTTTGGACATTATTGGGCTTTACTATACACTTTTATATTATTTTTGGGACTAACCTATTAACCGGAGGCCCAGCCCGGAATTGCTGTTTTTGCCTATTTCAGAGTTTCGCAGAAAAAGAATATCAAACAGAGTCCAAACGGAATGGAACCTTCGGGAACGTGATTTTTGGAACGAACGTGATCCAGAGGACTTGGACCCTACGTCAAGAGAGCAACCAAGAAGGCACGAGGTAGGGGGGCGCGCCTACCCCCCCAGGCGCGCCCTCCATCCTCGTGGGGCCCACGTTGCTCCACCGACGTACTTCCTCCTCCTATATATACCTACGTACCCCCAAACTACCAGATACGGAGCCAAAAACCTAATTCCACCGCCGCAACCTTCTGTACCCGTGATATCCCATCTTGGGGCCTTTTCCGGAGCTCCGCCGGAGGGGGCATCAATCACGGAGGGCTTCTACATCAACACCATAGCCTCTCCGATGATGTGTGAGTAGTTTACCTCAGACCTTCGGGTCCATAGTTATTAGCTAGATGGCTTCTTCTCTCTCTTTGGATCTCAATACAATGTTCTCCCCCCTCTCTTGTGGAGATCTATTCGATGTAATCTTCTTTTGCGGCGTGTTTGTTGAGACCAATGAATTGTGGGTTTATGATCAGGTTTATCTATGAACAATATTTGAATCTTCTCTGAATTCTTTTATGTATGATTGGTTATCTTTGCAAGTCTCTTCGAATTATCAGTTTGGTTTGGCCTACTAGATTGATCTTTCTTGCAATGGGAGAAGTGCTTAGCTTTGGGTTCAATCTTGCGGTGTCCTTTCCCAGTGACAGTAGGGGCAGCAAGGCACGTATTGTATTGTTGCCATCGAGGATAACAAGATGGGGTTTATATCATATTGCATGAGTTTATCCCTCTACATCATGTCATCTTACTTAAAGCGTTACTCTGTTCTTTTGAACTTAATACTCTAGATGCATGCTGGATAGCGGTCGATGTGTGGAGTAATAGTAGTGGATGCAGGCAGGAGTCGGTCTACTTATCGCGGACGTGATGCCTATATACATGATCATACCTAGATATTCTCATAACTATGCTCAATTCTGTCAATTGCTCAACAGTAATTTGTTTACCCACCATAATACTTATGCTCTCGAGAGAAGCCACTAGTGAAACCTATGGCCCCGGGGTCTATTTTCCATCATATTAATCTTCCAACACTTAGTTATTTTTATTGCCTTTTATTTTACTTTGCATCTTTATCATAAAAATACCAAAAATATTATCTCATCATATCTATTAGATCTCACTTTCATAAGTGACTGTGAAGGGATTGACAACCCCTTTATTGCGTTGGTTGCGAGGATTTTATTCTTTTGTGTAGGTGCGAGGGACTTGTGTGTGGCCTCCTACTAGATTGATACCTTGGTTCTCAGAAACTGAGGGAAATACTTACGCTGCTTTACTGCATCACCCTTTCCTCTTCAAGGGAAAACCAACGCAGTGCTCAAGAGGTAGCAAGAAGGATTTCTGGCGCCGTTGCTGGGGAGTCTACGCAAAAGTCAACATACCAAGTACCCATCACAAACCCTTATCTCCCGCATTACATTATTTGCCATTTGCCTCTCGTTTTCCTCTTCCCCACTTCACCCTTGCCGTTTTATTCGCCCTCTCTTTTTCATTCGCCTCTTTTTCGCGTGCTTCTTGTTTGCTCGTGTGTTGGATCGCTTTCTTGTCATGATGGCTCTACCTAGATTTGGTGATCTTCACCTTAAAAGGTTAGAAGAGATCGAAAGCAACATTAGGAGTTTTATGGTCTTACAATTTGAGCATAATAATTTCTTTAGAAACGAGCTTAAGGAACAAAAAAGCTTTATGGGTTATATGAATAAAGAGCTCGATGATATGTCTAAAGAATTTGATGGTTTGAAATCTCAGATTGCTCATCTTGAGAAGTTAATAGCTGAAGTTTCGGATAAGCAGGCCACCTTAGTTAATAAGATGGCCGCTAAGCCGGAATTTTTTTGGGAAAATAAAGATGAAGATCTAAAAGTTATTGATGTGTCCCCTATTAAATCTTTGTTTTGCAATATGAATCTTGATAATGATGGGACTGAATATGATCCACCTTTACCTAGAAGGCGTTCCAAAAATTTGGAGTTTTTAGATCTTGATGCAAAAATTGGTAAAAGCGGGATTGAAGAGATCAAAACTCTAGATATTAATGAACCCACTATTTTGGATTTCAAGGATTTTAATTATGATAATTGCTCTTTGATAGATTGTATTTCCTTGTTGCAATCCGTGCTAAATTCTCCACATGCTTATAGTCAAAATAAAGCCTTTACCAAACATATTGTAGATGCTTTGATGCAATCTTATGAAGAAAAACTTGAGTTGGAAGTTTCTATCCCTAGAAAACTTTATGATGAGTGGGAACCTACTATTAAAATTAAAATTAAAAATCATGAATGCTATGCTTTGTGCGGTTTGGGTGCTAGTGTTTCCACGATTCCAAAGACTTTGTGTGATTTGCTAGGTTTCCGTGATTTTGATGATTGCTCTTTAAACTTGCACCTTGCGGATTCCACCATTAAGAAACCTATGGGAAGAATTAATGATGTTCTTATTGTTGCAAATAGGAATTATGTGCCCGTAGATTTTATTGTTCTTGATATAGATTGCAATCCTTCATGTCCTATTATTCTTGGTAGACCTTTCCTTAGAACGATTGGTGCAATTATTGATATGAAGCAGGGAATATTAGATTCCAATTTCCGTTAAGAAAAGGCATGGAACACTTCCCTAGAAAGAAAATAAAATTACCTTATGAATCTATTATGGGAGCCACTTATGGATTGCCTACCAAAGATGGCAATACCTAGATATATCCTCGCTATTATGCCTAGCTAGAGGCGTTAAACGATAGCGCTTGTTGGGAGGCAACCCAATTTTATTTTTTTAGTTTTTTTCTTTTTGCTTCTGTTTAGGAATAAATATTTGATCTAGCCTCTGGTTAGATTTGTTTTTATGTTTTAATTATTGTTTGTGCCAAGTTTAACCTATGAGATCTTCTTGGATGATAGTTATTTGATCTTGCTGAAAATTCCAGAAACTTTCTGTTCACGAACATAATTGTTACAAATCACCAGAATGTAATAAAATATTGATTCCAATTGCTGCTAATCAATAAAAAAAATTCTAGGTCGTCCTATTTTGGCTGAATCTTTGGAGTTCCAGAAGTTTGCGTTAGTTACAGATTAGTACAGACTGTTCTGTTTTTGACAGATTCTGTTTTTCGTGTGTTGTTTGCTTATTTTGATGAATCTATGGCTAATAAAATAGTTTATAAACCATAGAGAAGTTGGAATACAGTAGTTTTAACACCAATATAAATAAAGAATTATTTCATTACAGTACCTTGAAGTGGTGTTTTGTTTTCTTTCGCTAACGGAGCTCACGAGATTTTCTGCTGAGTTTTGTGTTGTGAAGTTTTTAAGTTTTGGGTGAAAGATTTGATGGATTATGGAACAAGGAGTGGCAAGAGCCTAAGCTTGGGGATGCCCATGGCACCCCAAGATAATCTAAGGACACCTAAAAGCCAAAGCTTGGGGATGCCCCGGAAGGCATCCCCTCTTTCGTCTACTTCCATCGGTAACTTTAATTGGAGCTATATTTTTATTCACCACATGATATGTGTTTTGCTTGGAGCGTCTTGTATTATTTGAGTCTTTGTTTTTTAGTTTACCACAATCATCCTTGCTGTACACACCTTTTGAGAGAGACACACATGATTCAGAAATTATTAGAATACTCTATGTGCTTCACTTATATTTTTTGAGCTATATAGTTTTGCTCTAGTGCTTCACTTATATCTTTTAGAGCACGGCGGTGGATTTGTTTTATAGAAACTATTGATCTCTCATGCTTCACTTATGTTATTTTTAGAGTCTTAAAACAGCATGCCAATTTGCTTTAATTATAATATCATGAGAAATTTGATACTAGATAATTGTTTTGAGATATAAAGGTGGTAATATCATAGTTGTGCTAGTTGAGTAATTGTGGAATTGCAAAATACTTGTGTTGGAGTTTGTGATTCCCGTAGCATGCACGTATGCTGAACCGTTATGTAACGAAGTCGGAGCATGAGGTATTTATTGATTGTCATCCTTTGTGTGGCGGTCGGGATCGCGCGATGGTTAACTCCTACCAACCCTTCCCCTAGGAGCTTGCGTAGTAGTACTTTGCTTCGAGGGCTAATAAATTTTTGCAATAAGTATATGAGTTCTTTATGACTAATGTGAGTCCATGGATTATAAGCACACTTACCTTTCCGCAATTTTCTAGCCTCTTCGGTACCGTGCATTGCCCTTTCTCACCTTGAGAGTTGGTGCAAACTTCGCCGGTGCATCCAAACCCCGTGATATGATACGCTCTATCACACATAAACCTCCTTATATCTTCCTCAAAACAGCCACCATACCTACCTATTATGGCATTTCCATAGCCATTCCGAGATATATTGCCATGCAACTTTCCATTGTTTCGTTTATCATGACATGCTCCATCATTGTCATATTGCCTTGCATGATCATGTAGTTGACATTGTATTTGTGGCAAAGCCACCATTCATAATTCTTTCATACATGTCGCTCTTGATTCATTATCCCGGTACACCACCGGAGGCATTCATATAGAGTCATATTTTGTTCTAAGTATTGAGTTGTAATTCATGAGTTGTAAGTAAATAAAAGTGTGATGGTAATCATTATTAGAGCATTGTCCCAAGTGAGGAAAGGATGATGGAGACTATGATTCCCCGACAAGTCGGGATGAGACTCCGGACTAAATAAAAAAAGGCCATAAGAAAAGAGAAAAAGCCCAAATAAAAAAATGAGAGAAAAAGAGAGAAGGGACAATGTTACTATCCTTTTACCACACTTGTGCTTCAAAGTACCACCGTGATCTTCATGATAGAGAGTCTCTCATTTTGTCGCTTTCATATACTAGTGGGAAATTTCATTATAGAACTTGGCTTGTATATTCCAATGATGGGCTTCCTTAAAATGCCCGAGGTCTTCGTGAGCAAGCAAGTTGGATGCACACCCACTTAGTTTCTTTTGTTTGAGCTTTCATACACTTATAGCTCTAGTGCATCCGTTGCATGGCAATCCCTACTCCTTGCATTGACATCAATTGATGGGCATCTCCATAGCCCGTTGATTAGCCTCGTTGATGTGAGACTTTCTCCTTTTTTGTCTTCCCACATAACCCCTACCATTATACCTGATTCCACCTTAGTGCTATATCCATGGCTTGCGCTCATGTATTGCGTAAGAGTTGAAAAGGCTGAAGCGCGTTAAAAAGTATGAACCAATTGCTTGGCTAAAACCGGGGTTGTACATGATATGAATATTTTGTGTGGGGAAGATGGAGCATAGCCAGACTATATGATTTTGTAGGGATAACTTGCTTTGGCTATGTTATTTTGATAAGACATAATTGCTTGGTTAGCATGCTTGAAGTATTATTGTTTTTATGTCAACATTAAACTTTTATCTTGAATCATATTAAATCTGAACATTCGTGCCACAATAAGAAGAATTACATTGAAATTATGCTAAGTAGCATTCCACATCAAAAATTCTGTTTTTATCATTTACCTACTCGAGGACGAGCAGGAATTAAGCTTGGGGATGCTTGATACGTCTCCAACATATCTATAATTTTTTATTGTTCCATGCTATATTATATTCTGTTTTGGACATTATTGGACTTTATTATACACTTTTATATTATTTTTGGGACTAACCTATTAACCGGAGGCCCAGCCCAGAATTGCTGTTTTTTTGCCTATTTCAGAGTTTCGCAGAAAAAGAATATCAAACGGAGTCCAAACGGAATGAAACCTTCAGGAATGTGATTTTTGGAACGAACGTGATCCAGAGGACTTGGACCCTACGACAAGAAAGCAACCAGGAAGGCACAAGGTAGGGGGCGCGCCTACCCCCCCAGGCGCGCCCTCCACCCTCGTGGGGCCCACGTTGCTCCACCGACGTACTTCTTCCTCCTATATATACCTACGTACCCCCAAACTACCAGATACGGAGCCAAAAACCTAATTCCACCGCTGCAACCTTCTGTACCCGTGAGATCCCATCTTGGGTCCTTTTCCGGAGCTCCACCGGAGGGGGCATCGATCACGGAGGGCTTCTACATCAACACCATAGCCTCTCCGATGATGTGTGCGTAGTTTACCTCAGACCTTCGGGTCCATAGTTATTAGCTAGATGGCTTCTTCTCTCTCTTTGGATCTCAATAGAATATTCTCCCCCTCTCTTGTGGAGATCTATTCGATGTAATCTTCTTTTGCAGTGTGTTTGTTGAGACCGATGAATTGTGGGTTTATGATCAAGTTTATCTATGAACAATATTTGAATCCTCTCTGAATTCTTTTATGTATGATTGGTTATCTTTGCAAGTCTCTTCGAATTATCAGTTTGGTTTGGCCTACTAGATTGATCTTTCTTGCAATGGGAGAAGTGCTTAGATTTGGGTTCATTCTTGCGGTGTCCTTTCCCAGTGACAGTAGGCGCAGCAAGGCACGTATTGTATTGTTGCCATCAAGGATAACAAGATGGGGTTTATATCATATTGCATGAGTTTATCCCTCTACATCATGTCATCTTACTTAAAGCGTTACTCTGTTCTTTTGAACTTAATACTCTAGATGCATGATGGATAGCGGTCGATGTGTGGAGTAATAGTAGTAGATGCAGGCAGGAGTCGGTCTACTTGTCGCGGACGTGATGCCTATATACATGATCATACCTAGATATTCTCATAACTATGCTCAATTCTGTCAATTGCTCAACAGTAATTTGTTTACCCACCGTAATACTTTTGCTCTCGGGAGAAGCCACTAGTGAAACCTATGGCCCCCGGGTCTATTTTCCATCATATTAATCTTCCAACACTTAGTTATTTTTATTGCCTTCTATTTTACTTTGCATCTTTATCATAAAAATACCAAAAATATTATCTCATCATATCTATTAGATCTCACTTTCGTAAGTGACCGTGAAGGGCTTGACAACCCCTTTATTGTGTTGGTTGCGAGGATTTTATTTGTTTGTGTAGGTGCGAGGGACTCGTGCATGGCCTCCTACTGGATTGATACCTTGGTTCTCAAAAACTGAGGGAAATACTTACGCTGCTTTACTGCATCACCCTTTCCTCTTCAAGGGAAAACCAACGTAGTGCTCAAGAGGTAGCAATCCCAAGCACTGGCCGACTTCCTCGTCGACTGGGCCGAGACCCAGTACCTGCCGCCAGCGCCGGACTCCACCCATTGGCGGATGCACTTTGATGGTTCCAAGATGCGCACCGGTTTGGGAACCGACATCGTCCTCACCTCTCCCAAAGGCGACAAGCTCAGATATGTGCTACAAATTCACTTTGCCGCCTCCAACAACGTAGCTGAATACGAGGCACTCATACACGGGCTCCGGCTTGCCAAGGAACTCGGCATTCGCCGGATCCTGTGCTATGGTGATTCTGACCTGGTGGTCCAGCAGTCGTCAGACGACTGGGACGCCAAGGATGCAAATATGGCAAGCTACCGCTTCCTCGTTCAGCAACTCAGTGGATACTTTCAAGGGTGCGAGTTCCTCCATGTGCCACGAAACGACAACGAGCAAGCCGATGCTTTGGCACGGATCGGCTCCACCCGGCAAGCAATACCAGCCGGCGTCGCCCTACAGCGCCTCCTCAACCGTTTGTCAAGCAATCACCAGAATCAGACTCCATCTTCGTGCCGGCTCCCCCCGAAGCAGTCGGATCCGACTTGGGGACCCCAGCGGCCGGCTCGGGGACTTCGGCAGGTGGCTCGGGGGCTACAGCGGTCGCACCCGGCCCGGGGACTTCAGAGCCCGGCCCGGGGACTGCAGTAGTCGGCCCGGGGACTTCATCGACACAGCAAGCGGCAGCCGACTCCAACCCGCCGCCTCCCGGCCCACCCGCCCTCGTGCAAGTAGCAATCCTGGTAGTCAAAGAAATAGCAGCACCGTCATGGGCGCAGCCCATCCTCAAATTTCTGGTGAACAAAGAGCTGCCGACTGATGAGATCTCAGCCCGACAAGTGCAACGTCGGGCAGTAGCATACACCATAGTCAACAGAGAACTTGTGAGGCGCAGTGTCACTGGTGTGTACCAGCGCTGCGTGGAGCCGGAGAAAGGCCAAGCAATCCTCAAATATATCCACCAAGGCGAGTGTGGTCACCATGCGGCTTCAAGATCACTTGTTGCCAAAGCTTTCTGCCATGGTTTTTTCTGGCCGACTGCTCTAGAAGATGCCAAAGACTTGGTCCAGAAGTGCAAAGGGTGCCAGAAGTTCCGCTCCAAGCCACATCTGCTGGCTTCTGCGCTCAAGACCATCCCCATTGTCTGGCCCTTTGCCGTCTGGGGACTGGACATGGTGGGACCATTCAAGACGGCACGCGGCGGCATGACTCATCTGCTCGTCGCCGTGGACAAATTCACCAAGTGGATAGAAGCAAAGCCAATCAAGAAGTTGAATGGTCCGACTACCGTGACTTTCATCGCTGACATCACCATTCGGTATGGCATACCACACAGCATCATCACCGACAACGGCACAAACTTTGCCAAAGGCGCCTTGGCCCGTTTCTGCGCGACGCAGGGCATCTGACTGGACTTAGCGTCCGTTGCCCATCCGCAGTCAAACGACCAAGTGGAGCGAGCAAACGGCCTCATTTTGTCTGGCATCAAGCCCCGACTGGTCGAGCCTCCGAAGCGTTCAGCCGGCTGCTAGCTCGATGAGCTGCCGGCCGTCCTCTAGAGCCTGCGCACAACTCCAAACAAGTCAACTGGCTTCATGCCTTTCTTCCTCGTCTACAGTGTCGAAGCCGTCATCCCGACCGACATAGAATTCGACTCCCCCTGAGTCACCATGTACACTGAGGAGGAGGCCAAAGAAGCACGAGAAGACAGCGTCGATCTGCTAGAAGAGGGCCGGCTGTTGGCACTTAGCCGGTCCACCATCTACCAGCAGAGTCTACGCCGATAGTACAATTGGAAGGTCAAGCCAAGATCCTTCCAAGAGGGAGACCTTGTGCTCCGGCTGATCCAGCGAACAGCCAGCTAGCATAAGCTCTCGGCACCTTGGGAAGGCTCCTTCATCATCAGCAAAGTTTTGGGCAACGACTCCGACTACCTGATCGATGCTCAGAAGCCCAGAGCACGCAAACGAGACGACTCCGGCAAGGAGACAGAGAGGCCATGGAATGCAAACCTCCTTCGAAGATTTTATAGCTGATGCAGTATGTACCACGCTACCTTTTGTATTAAGTACAAATACTTCGGGTCCCCCGAGAAGAGCTCGAGGGCTACCCTCTTTTATCTATATGATAAATAGTATGCCTATGAATGTGTTATTTCATATTTCCGCCTGGCACCGGGTTCGACCAGTCGGCCCGGGGGCTGGCCGCCTTGTACTATGTGGTGCTTCCTGTAGTCGGACAAGTAGTGTGTCGGCACCTAAACCATCTCCTGCCAAAGTCGCAGCTCCCAGAGCGACTGTCCGGTAGGCAGGAGTTAAAGGCAGAAAAGGGTGCCCACATGAAAAATGGCTAAGGACCCAAAGCATGTACATAGTTCAAGCCGGCCTCCCGCCTCATCGATGGGCTCCTGAGCAGCCGGTGGCCGGTTTCTACTTAACTTGCTAGCGCTCTAGTCGGTTAAGTACTTGCCCTCCCAAAGTAGCTAAGTACTTGACCCAGCCACAGTCCGCAGAGCGGCTGTCTGGCTGGCAAGATGGCAGCTAAGGGAGGGCGGCAAAGGAAAAAAGCCAAGGAGCAAAAAGTAGGGAAAGTCGGAACTCGGCAAAAACACAACTTATGTGGAAGAATATTTACATGTCAAAAGGCCCATTGGCCAGCATTCAACAGAGTTTGAAATACACCTCGTGGGTGGAATTGTGCAAATTTAACAAAGTTTGTCGAGACTGATAAAGCAGGAAAAATAAAGATAAGTTGGCGGCCTAGGGAGCAGCAGAGGGGTCTGGCTGGTTGGCGGAGTCGGTGGTGCCGGTTGGTGGAGTGGACGGCTGGTCAGTCTCCGCTTGGTCGCCTCCAGCAGCAGTCAGCGCGCTCGAGCGCGGCTCGTTGTTCGAGGCGCGGTCAAGCTGAGGCTGGCTATCCACTCCGACCTCTGGCGCATCTCCCCACTTTCCTCGTCCTCGTCGGCTTCTCCCTCGTCGCTGGAGTCGATCACCTCAGCTGAGTCCTCGTCGTCCTCCGGGTTCAGCCCGAACCACTCTGGTGGCGCCTCGGCACCATTCTCAGCCAGCTCAGGGATGAGGATGCTGGTGTTTTTGTAGTCGGCGATCGCCGCCGCCCGTTTGACAAGGTCACGCTCCACCGCCACCAGCTCCTCCTGGGCCTCCTGCCGGAACGTGGTCAACTGGGCTAGATTTAGCCCAGGCTACCACGCCTTGACGAACTCCAAGGCCCAGTGTGCTCCAGCCCGGGCCGAGGAACCCTTCGAAGCCTTGAGTCGGCCGGCCGCCACCTCCAGCCAGTCGGCAGTTCGGCCGGGAGTGCGCGGAGCCGGCACGTCTGGCCAAAGGGCAGAGATCGCCTGGGCCCCGACACGCTGAAGACGACGTAGCATCCGATGAGCCAGCCGAAGACGGGCCTGGATGCTGAGGAGCTGTTCGCTAAGGGTCCGGGGGGCGTCGACAGCGATCTGCGCACCTTCCGCCCTCCGCTCTTCACGATAAGCCTCAATGGCCTGGTTGGCGGCGCCAGAGTGGCCGGGGAAGAAGTCTGCTCAGGCAGAAAGCAAGGAAACCAGAAGTCAGATGCTAGAAGCCGACCTGATCAGCAGCCGGTAGCTCAAAGAAAGAAAAATGAAGAAAGCTTACCGTCAACCATGTCTTCAATCCTGCCGAAGCCGGCAGTCAGCAACGCCTCCTTGTTGGGCCAGGCGGAGCGTTCGGTCTCGAACTCGGCGAGGAGATTGGACTCTTTCACCTCCACCTCCTTCTGGACCTTTTGGAGAAGCTCCGCCAGTTGCTTGGCCAGTCGGTCACGCTCTTTGGCCAGCTCGCTGCGCTCTGTCTCCTTGACACGCAACGCGGTGTTGGCTTCGCCCAGCTGCTGCTCCAAGACGGCGTTAGCCTCTGCAAGAGTAGAGAAAGAAAAAGACGTCAACAATCAGCAAACAAGAAATGCAGTTGCTGGGGAGATCCGGCCCGACTGCTCAGCAGTCGGCCCGAATCTCGGGGGCTACAGCCTGCGGGTGCTCTAGCGCGCCCCGTAGAGAAAGAAAACGAAGACTCACTCCGGCTTTCCGACAAGTCGGCGGTCCGTTGGTCCAGCTCTCGGACATTGGAGTTAAAGGTGGCCGCGCGAAGGTTATGATAATCCTACAATAAAGATATCAGACGAAGATAGCACTCGGAGCTCAGCAGTCGGCCCGAAACTCGGGGGCTACACCCAGTGGGTGCGCTGGCGCGCCCCCACAGAGAAGTACAAGAATCAAGGACGAAGAAGTAAGAAACATACCCGAATGGCAACTCGCGAATCCATGAACGCCCTGTTGCACTGCTGAAGAGCGGTGGCCTCAGCACGGAGTTTGCCTTGGACGTCCAGGACCGCTCGATTTAAGGCGCCCGTCCCACCTCCATGCGCCCATTCAGTGGGCGCGGCGCTGGTTGCCTCGGCATCTGGGACTGACGAGCTCACGGCGCCGGCTCCCAACGGTCGTGGCGCTGAAGCCGCTTTCGCGCCTCGGCGGCGTGATGGTGTATGGGCCTCAGGAGCCAGGCCCGTCGTCATCTCGCCTCCAGCTGGCTGCGCCGGCGGGCCAGTCGGCTGGTTGTCCTGTGCTCCTCCAGACGGCGGTGGTGCAGGCACGTCCACCTCCGGCATGACGACATCGCCGCCTTCCCTCTCCATTGCCAGATGCTCATTGCCGGCTCCCCTAGTCAGCGCCGTGAACTCTGGTGGAGGCGGCGCGGAGTTTAGGGGAATGACGAATAGTGGCGCCTAGCGGCGCGCAGCTTCTTCAGCCAACTTCTTTGCCGTGGCGTCAGCCTCAGCCTCTGCCAGCTTCTTCAGTGCGGCGGCCTCTGCCTTGTCTGCCTCCACCTTCTCCACGCGGGCGGCTTCCTGCTCCTCGCGCACCTCCCGCGCGTTTCATTCCTACGCCTCCCAGAGGTCGGCTGCAGGGTCGATTCGCCGGGTGGTGGTGGAGGTCTCCGCCGATCCAATGACGGAGGTAGCGGCCGACTTCTCAAGAGAGAGCGGGGCCCTGAGTCAAGAAAAAATAAAGCAAGGAAGCTCAGATAGAATCGACAAAGAAGGAAAGAACAAGGAAAAGACACTTACGCCGACACCATAGGAGGCGCCTTCGGAAGTTTCTGGAACTTGGCCGCCTTCGCAGCGGCCTCCTTCCGCCTGGTCGCGGCGGTCGGGTTCTTGGTCTTCTTCGGCGCGCTACTGAACCAGATGGCGCCCTGTTTACGCTTGTGCGTGACGCCTCGAGCAGCCAGCTCGACGGAGGGGCCCACGTCCGCCTTGTCGGTGCCTCGTGCATGGCGCGACTCATCCTCTTCATCATCATTGTCGGGCCAGGTCTCGAGGCCGCCTCCGTCTTCGGAGCCGCCTGCTCCGTCGCCGCCGCCTATAGCGTCGTCCTCCAGGGCGGCCGCCCCCAAGTCGGGGTCGTCCACATCGCTCACCTCCCGGTCCGGCTGGTAGTTTCCACCCGGCCCCACAATGGCGGCCGTCGCTGGAGACATGTAGATCTGCGTCCAAAGGACCGACTGCTCAAGACCAAGACCAAGACCAAAATAAGTACTAAAGAGGAAAGAGTTGAGAAACTTACAGCAGGCGGCGGGTAGTCATGGGAGTACGACCGCTTGCCGAACCTCCAGGACCCTTCCGACAACTTGAGGTCGGAGATCTCGTTCACCATACGGGCGACTTCGGCAGTCGGCATGTCCCTCGTGCACATCCGGCTCGGGTCACGGTGCCTACTCATCCGACAGATCAGATGAGGCCGGCCTTGGAGCGGGAGAACCCGGCGCTCGACGAAGGCGACCAGCAGGTCGGACGCCCTGAGGCCTTCCACCTCAGTCAGCACCCGGAGCCGGTTGACGACGGCGGTGGAGTCGGCCGACATGTGCTTCGGCTTGTAGCCCCAGTTGGCCCGAGGCTCGGCCGAAGGGCCGGCTTCATAGGGTGGCAAGTTGATGAAGTCGATAGCCGGGTCGACGTTCTCCACGTAGAAATATGATTTCTGCCATAGTTTGACCGACTGTGACAGCTTGATGGCGGGGAAGGCGTTCTTCGCCGACGGACGGCGCACCGCGACGAAGGCACCGCACTAGGCCGCCTTCTCCCTGGCGGAAGTGCCCAGTTTGGTGTAGAAGAATGCTCCCCACAACTCGATGGTGGGGAGGATGCCGAGATAGCCCTCGCACATCATGACGAAGGCGGACAGCAACGTCACGGTGTTGGGCATCAGATGATGCGGCTGAAGATGGTAGAAATCGAGGAAGGAGCGAAAGAATCCACTCGCCAGCAGGCTGAAGCAGCGGAGGAAGTGCGAGCGGAAGATAACCCGCTCGCCTCCTTGCGGCACCGGCGAAATGTCCTTCTCCGGCGGCACGCGCACCTTGACGAAGCCCGCGCTGGGCAGCCGCCGTGTGGCGCGAAGGAAGGCGAGATGCTCGTCGATCACGACCGAGCCGTCCCAATCCCCTCCTTGCTCGCGCGCCATGGAGACCGAGCTCGACGAAGAGGTGGCGCGGCGGCGGGGGCAAGGGCTGCAGCGGGTGAGAGGCTCCGGGACGAAGGGGGTCGACGGCGACGAGCTGTAGCGGCACCTCACCGGAGCGTAGAGGTGCGGCGACAGTAAGAGGGAGAGAAGGGCGAAAATGGCGAAGGGAGAGGAGGGCGCGCGTGCTTCGCCGCTCCCCCTCCTCCCCCTACTTATAGCCCCTGGGCTGCGAAGCCGAGGGGGCGGGCGTAGGATCATGGGATTAACTGCGCCCACGCCCCCACGACCCCGCGATTATTGCGCGAGTTACTGTGTGCAGTAACTCCGCAGGAATCGCCGAGGCCCGGTAGTGGCGGGCCCAGTCTGCTGCCGCGTCCCATCGCGCGCGTGGGCTGGCAGGCTGGCCCGGCTGGCTGGTGCCACGTGGCGTACTTACAGCGGGCGATGGGCCTAGAGGCTTAGCAGGCACGCCACCAGATTCCCGCCTTGGCGTTTCAAATTATCAGGCGAAGTCGCCTGGTCACGGCCGACTTCCAGCAGACGGCACACCACGAGACGGACAAAGAATTTAGCAAGAGCACTCAGAGAAGGAAACTGCTGAGGCTTCACGACTAATCAGTCGCGATGCCTGACCAGCTACGGGGACTACTGTCGGAGTAATGGGCCACAGGTAGCCTAACCCGAGTCCCTGAGCATTTCAAGACATTGGGCCGGCTGCGCCCCTCAAGCATCCAGAATGAAGTGCCTCCTTCTGGCATCCGGCTGGCTCAAGCGGCCGGCTGCTAGAAGATGGCCAAGCACCAGAAGACGGCACCGAGATGGGCTGACTCCTAGTAGGCAGCCTCCAGAGAGGCTGGCACCTAGCAGGCGGCCCGCGGCGCCCTCAAAAGTCTGCGCCCCAATTAAGAAGATAAGACAGGATGTGGCTATAGTATAGCCCATCACCCCCATATCCAGGGCACGGTGTGGCCACAGTGCCCCATACAGGTGGAGATCTCCGCACGGCGCGGCACTGTTGCCACTCCACCCCTGACGTCATCCCTGTCAGGCAGAGCCCTGCTCCCACGACGGCCTGTCGGTACGGTCTGCAGGCGGCGGGCCCCATTGGGCAGCGAGAGGCCGGAGGACGGCAGAGCTTGACCAGTCGAACCCGAGGGAAGCCGGCCTCTAGCAGGCGGCCCGCTCCTCCCTCGGAGTCCGTGCGCCATTAACTAGACGAGACATGGTGTGGCTACAGTGATCTCCCACCACACGGCGGGACTATAGCCACTCCCCCCCCCCCCGACCAAGCCTGCGTCATTAGCCTTGCGGCTACAGTAACAAGCCGCCGACCAGACCCGCAAGCAGCGGGGGCGGCCTGTCGGCTCTGCACCAGACCAGTCAGCGGGGCCCACCAGGCGGCGGGCCCTAGCGGCCGGCGGAGAAGCCGGCGACCAGAGACACTGACAGTCGGGACCAACACCCGGCCAGATTACCATTGTACCCCTGGGGGTAGGCCTATATAAACCCGCCAGGGCACCCATGCAAAGGGTTCCCAACCTATTAGAACTAGACTCATACATAGAGAGAGGAGAAAGTTAGCCATGCTTTCGCCTACCTCTAGCATATAGCTCGAGGAGCCCCATTGTACTCACTAGTGCCTTAGTGATCATGCGGAGACCCTGCAGAGCAGGACTAGAGGTGTTATCTCCCAGGAGAGCCCCGAACCTGGGTAAAGTATGCCGGCGTTCGTGTCTACGCCTCATCCCGCTTCCGGGCACCGGCGACGTTCTACTCGCTCCCACCATGAAAAGCCATCCCTTGGCATATGTCGCACCCAACCCCCGACAGGGGGGAGGGGAAGGTGTCCTGTGCCACTTGGACGAGGAAGAGGCGGCGACCGTTACTTTCCTCTTTGCCACCGCGGCCCTCGTCTCGCGCACGGGCTGCGCCTGGGCCTGCTGCTGCTGCGTTGTCCTCCCGGGCCAGACCGGCTCGCCGGAGCTGGCCCACCGCAGGACGCGTCTCCTCCCCGAGGCCAAGGAGTCAGCTGCCTAGGTCTCCTCTTCGGCTAACTCCTCGGCCACGTCTTCGACAAGGGGAGCTGTAACGCCCACGATGCGGCTATATCTCCCACATGTCGAGGCACGACTTGGAGGCATAACCGCATGGTGGTTTTGTCGCAAGAAGGGTCATCTTCACACAATCCCATGTAATGAACAAGAATGGGGTAAAGAGTTGGCTTACAATCGCCACTTCACACAATACATTAATTAAACATACATCATTAGAGTACAATCAAGGTCTGACTACGGAACCAAAATAAAAGAAGACAACCCCAAATGCTAGATCCCCGATCGTCCCAACTGGGCTCCACTACTGATCATCAGGAAACGAAACATAGTAACGACCAAGGTCCTCGTCAAACTCCCACTTGAGCTCGTTTGCGTCGCCTGCACTGGTATCGTCGGCACCTGCAACTGTTTTGGTAGAATCTATGAGTCACGAGGACTCAGCAATCTCACTCCCGCGAAATCAAGACTATTTAAGCTTATGGGCAGGAAAGCGGTAATGAGGTGGAGCTGCAGCAAGCACTAAGCAAATATGGTGGCTAACATACGCAAATAAGAGCGAGAAGAGAAGCAACGCAACGGTCGAGAAGCTAGAAGTGATCAAGCAGTGATCCTGAAACTACTTACGTTCATCCATAACACAAGACCGTGTTCACTTCCCGGACACCGCCGAAAAGAGACCATCACGGCTACACACGCGGTTGATGTATTTTAATTAAGTCAAGTGTCAAGTTCTCTACAACCTGACATTAACAAATTCCCATCTGCCACATAACCGTGGGCACGGCTTTCGAAAGTTTATACCCTGTAGGGGTGTCCCAACTTAGCCCATCATAAGCTCTCACGGTCAACGAAGGATATTCCTTCTCCCGGGAAGACCCGATCAGGCTCGGAATCCCGGTTACAAGACATTTTGACAATGGTAAAACAAGACCAGCAAGACCGCCCGCTGTGCCGACAAATCCTGATAGGAGCTGCACATATCTCGTTCTCAGGTCACACCGGATAAGCTAAGCGTACAGGTACCAACATAACCCAAGTTGCCAAGGGACGGTCCCGCACGGTGCTCTAGTTTGGACCAACACTTAGAGGAGCATAGGCCCGGGGGTAAAATAAAGATGACCCTTGAGTCTGCAGAACCCAAGGGAAAAAGGCTTAGGTGGCAAATGTTAAAACCAAGGTTGGGCCTTGCTGGAGGAGTTTTATTCAAAGCGAACTGACAAGGGGTTCCCATAACACCCAACCGCGTAAGGAACGCAAAATCAAGGAACATAACACCGGTATGACGGAAACTAGGGCGGCAAGAGTGGAACAAAACACCAGGCATAAGGCCGAGCCTTCCACCCTTTACCAAGTATATAGGTGCATTAATTAAAATAAGAGATATTGTGATATCCCAACATATCCATGTTCCAACATGGAACCAGCTTCAACTTCACCTGCAACTAGCAACGCTATAAGAGGGGCTGAGCAAAAGCGGTAACATAGCCAAACAACAGTTTGCTAGGAAGGATGGTTAGAGGCTTGACATGGCAATATGGGAGGCATGATATAGCAAGTGGTAGGTAGCGCGGCATAGCAAAAGAGCGAACAACTAGCAAGCAAAGATAGAAGTGATTTCGAGGGTATGGTCATCTTGCCTGAGATCCCGCAAGAAAGAAGAACGAGTCCATGAAGAAGACAAACGGACGAAGTCGAACAAATCCTCACAAACGCGACATTATCGGAACTAACCCGAAGAAGCAACACCGGAAAGAAGCAAACAATATAGTAAACAACCATCACATAAACATGGCATGATGCACAATCAAGTATGGTGCATGTCCGGTTTAAAAGCATGGCATGGCAAAGTGCAACAAACAACACTACAAATAAAATGGAGCTCAATATGCAACGAGTTGCGTATTGACGAAACACCACATCAAATATTTAGTTCTCTCTTGGTTATGTACCCAACAATATTAAATGTTATTAAACATGGCAAGGGGTGAAGCATAAGTAAACTAACTATTTAGGCAAGTTTAAATGAGTCCGGAACAACAAACAACAATTCCGGAAAATCCCCATATGCATATTTTGAATTTGCTACTCTTCTGCCCTAAACACAATTTTAATGTTGTTAAACAGCAAAATAAAGTGCACCATGTTAAACTAGGCATTTTTCTACCCCATTTACATATCAAGTTTATTTAAATCCAAGCTATGGTTAATTAGTTATGAATTAAATCATTTTAGCATGGCATTTGAGCAAATTTAAACAAACAGCATTTTAAACATTTTTAACATGGATGAAAGTTGCATATTATGAAACTAGATGAAATTCTAAGCATTTTACATATATAGTTTATTTAATTCTGATGCATGATTAATTAGTTATTAGATGCATGAACACTAGGGGTTTTTCTGTAAAACTGCACTCTCTTGGTAAATAGGAAATTGGCGCGTTCTCCGGCGAGGGAGACGCAGCTTGAGGTGGGGAAGACCTAGAACGGGACGGAGCCGGAAGATCCAAGGCGGAGGCACGGATCCAGGCGGTCGAGATGGGCTGGCGAGGTGACATTGCAGGGGGGTCGAGGCGCTTGTTCTTCTCTGCAACCGGAGCAGGGCTTTGATACAGAGGACACCGGCGCATGGGCGTGGCACGGGGTGGCCGTGCGGGTTGGTGGTGTTGGGATTGGTCCGGGGGAAGGCAACGCAGGGCTGGAGCAGGGGCACCGGCAGCATCATCCCGTCGGGTGCATCGGCGACCTGCAGACAGGCGGCCACGGCAGGGTAAGTTCAGAGAGGAGCAGCAGGGAAAAGAGAGGAGGCACGTGGAGCGGCGGCATGACCTGGTTGCCGGACAGGCGAGGCGACGGGGGGAGGAGGAGGTCTTCACCGGCAACGGGGCTCCGGTCTGGTGGCTGCGCTGGTTGGGTGGACGACAGGATCTAGGGGAGGCACTGGTTGGTTGGGCGTGAAAACTGAGGAGGAGCGGGGGCGGGCTGTGGATGGTGGTTTTGGATCGGGTGGGGATCCCAAGGAGGAGGAAGACAGTGGACTGGCGGCGCGGCGGAGGATGGATGGGACATTGCTCCTAAAATTTAGGGTTAGGGTCTATTTATAGGAAGGGGTTAGCTTAGGGGTATCCGGTCCCTCCGATCGTAATCGGACGGCCCGGGAAAAATAGTCTAGAAGAGTCTATATAAGAAACGATGATGTTTTATAGATGTTTGGGGATGATCCGGACCCATCGGTAGCGATAGTCCGGGTCGGGTTGAGGGAAGTTTCGGACACGCACACGAGGGGTCTGAGAGAGGTCGACAACGACAAGGGGCATGTCAAAAGGTCAACGGAGACAAGCGAGGAGCGGCAACTATGAACGATTGCAGTTTTAAAAATAATGACGGCAATGAGTACCGATGCAATGTGGATGATGCCATGATGAAATGCAACAAACAAATAAATACACACGGCGATAACAAAAAAACAAGGAAGGCGTCTGGAGCATCGGTCTTGGGGCATTACAACACTCCACCACTACAAGAGGATCTCGTCCCGAGATCTAAGGATGGCACCGGGGAGAAACGAAAGAGGAAGAGGTAAGACAAAGTTGCTTCTTTGACAAACGAGTGAAACCACGAACCTTGAGAGGTTGAACAAATTGAAAGAAAGAATGCAATGGAATGAACGAGATTGTAAACACTTCGTTAGCAAAGAGGAACAAGGAACATTTGAGAACCTTGTAGGTTGAAAGACATGAAATAAGAGCTTCAAGAACCAAAAGAATATGACCACACCGCTAGAAAAGAGAAACAAGGAACACCATGTGAACTTTGGAGTTTGCAAAGCTATGAATGACGAGAACAATGGATGAGAAGTACATGCAAGCACTCCGGTTGAAACGAGATGTAGAAGGAACGATAAGGATCAATTACGATAACACTCCGGTTGGAAATGAAAAGAATAGAATTTGAACTTGGCAAAATGACAGGACTTGGATGAGACTCCGGTTAAAACTAGATAGAGAAGGAATAAGATTGATATAATTTGGGCAGCACTCCGACTGAAAGAAAAAGGAAAACTTGATAAGATGAAAAGAACTTGAAGAGATGACACAACACTCTGGTTAAATGGAGAAGCATGAAAAGAACACGATCCTCACAAATCGAGATGATGAGTGAAGAGAGCAACGGCACACTGCCTTCGGAAGAAAGAATAGAAGATAGATCATTGGAATGAAAGAATGGAGAAGAAAATGCAACTTCTGGCACAAAAGAGCTTGGAGAGCACCCTTCCAAGAAGGTTATAACGGAGTTGTTGGAAAACCAACAACGAAACGAATAAACTTGTAGTGGGCTTATGGAAAACTTCTCAAAATTGAGGCGAAATACTACCACTATGGAAACAAAAGATTGGATTGAGGTCAACAAGGAGATGACAACTCCTTTCGCCGACAGGATAGGAGAAAACTTGGATCATTGATAACCACCATAATAGCAACAATCCTTAGGGAAAGCTTTAGGTGAAATATAACCCAAGATAACTCCAATGAAGAGATTGATGGATTTAAAATACCTCATTCTTGACAACATGTGAATCATGAAGCATGAAGGGAAATTGTCAAGAATGACATAACACCACCTCAAAAGATAAGGTAGAAAGAATTGCACTTCGGAATGCAGGAAGAAGAATATTTGAGCTCTTCCAACAAGGATCTTGAGAACACTTCGAGAATGAAATCTTGAAGAGCAATTGAAGAATGAAAAGAATCCTTGACGAACCATCATGTAGAGCCTCCATGAAGAACTCCGGTAATAAAAGGATGATAGAAAGAAAGAGAAGTTGAAAACACAAGGTGAAGCCTTGCAGTGATAAGATGAAGCTTTGAAATGATATAACCGAGAAAACTTGGAACTTCGGAAAGAAAGATGAACAAATGAAATCAAGAATTTTGATGAACCTCCGGAATAAGGAATTGAATTTACTCGATGAAACAAGAACAAGAATTACATTATGCTCATCCTTCACCAATTAAATTGATGACAAGCAATGGATTCGGCATACTACTTATTCTCGTAGAAAGGAATAAGATAGATATGGCGCAAACTTGGGAAGGTCTTCAATGAACCACCGGTAGGATTGGAAAGAACGAATGAATCTATATGATAACAAAGGAAGAGAACTCTTGAACGAACCACCGTAAGAATTGAAAATGAACGAAGAAAAGATAAAGAAACACCGGGAAGAATTAGAAAATGAACGAAGATACTTGAGAGAATTTAGATACAAGTGAACGCAGAGATCCCGAGCTGATTAGATAACACTTGAATGATGCACCGGTATGATTTGGAGAACGAGAGCTGAAAGCTTGAATGAATAATTCTGAGATGATGGGCTCCGGAGAATCAAACTGAAAAGACTCCTGAAATGCTCTGGATGGGTGAAAAGAATTCTCACAATCGAAAACAATTATGAGAGGATGGCATCAAGCTAGAACCATGAATCTTGAAGAGAATGGAGCAAGATTTAAGAGAAACTCTTCGTCGGTCTTCAAATGTTGAGAATGACGATGAGAAACACCACCATGAATTGATGAGCCACTCCGGAACAATGAAGAATAGAAATGATGAACCAACGATGAAAAGAATTTGAAAGATCTTGGAGAAGGACATTTAACTGATGATAATTCATTCTTAAGTCAAACTTGGAAAAGAATTTTAGAGTAACTCCAGGAAGATTAGAAGAGTCAAGTAAGATCCTGGAAAAAGACCTGTGGGTTAGGGCCCACTCAAAAGAACCACCGTTGAATGATTGCTTGAAAAGAGAGATTGCACCGGTTGAAATTAAATGGCTTGAACAAGATAGCATCCTCAAAAGAGCTTGAGTGAATTGAGAATGGAAACTTGAATCTTCTGAGATATCTTCATCACTCAGGAACAATTGAATAGCTAGAAGTGGATGATTAAGAGGTGCCCCGGTACGAGAAAAACATTTGAAACGAGGAAAAGATATGATCGACACAGCTTGAATTTAATCCACTTGAGAAGAAAGAGAACGAATAATGATGAAGTTAAGGCTCCGTTAGTATCTTCCTGAGAATCACCGGATAAGAACAAGGAGGAAAAGAATGAAGAGACTTCACATCAATAAAAGGATACTTGATTAAGAAATCTGAGTCCTTGAAGAAAAGGGTGGGAGGGTGGGAAAACAAAGGCAACTTGGGTCGGATGAAACGAACACCGTTGAGAAAAAGCTTAGAATTGATCTTGCGAATGTTGGAATGATCGGATTTACTTGAAGAGAAGCACACCCGTTGGAAAGGATTGAAAAGACAACCTTGATGATCAAGAAGGATTAGCATCAACATAAAAATATGAGAACACCGCTTAGAATAAGGTATGGAATCAACACTTGGCATTGAAGCAACTCGAATACCACAAAAGTAACAAAAACAAAGGATTAGGCTTGTAGAATAAGCCGGAAACAAACATATGATAGATCCCATATCGTATCATGTGTGTGTTGGAAAGATATCCTACGAGATACTTGAATTCCCACTTATAAACTCCCGAAACTTTCTGGTTATGCAATCTGTTGTTGGGGATACAGGGGACGCTATATATCTCACCCAAACTAACAATCCCTAGATCCAGCTGTATCCATCCGTCAACACATAGCCAAGAAAACTCCGGAAATCGTGTACCTCAACCTTCAAAAAGCATCCGTTATACGAGTTATGGCAATACTCCCGAACTCCCGCCCCAGTACTGGGTGGCGTCGAGGTGATCTCACCAACAACTGCATAAAAGAGATTTTCGATGTCGGCGAAACTCAGGTATTCAAGAACCGCAACGATAAAATTGTGAGGACAACACCTCGGAGCTCAACTCCCCGGGACACTGCCACAACCCCTAAATGTCAGGAGGCACCAAGAACAATGTTCTCGTCACAAGAATATCGGAACGATTCCAAGATACCCGTGTGATCCTAATTTTTTTAGTGAAATTTGAGGAGAGGGAAGACAAAACATCTACGTCAGGAGACCTCACCAGAGCGATGAAGGGACTGAGGAGTAAAAAGAATCCTACTCTTCGATATATATAATCCTAAGACTCAAAGCATTTTGTTCTAGACTCAACAACGTCAGCGATTCGATCAAGCAGGGGGCTCCTAAGTCGGGGATGGCTCTGATTACCAACTTGTAACGCCCACGATGCGGCTATATCTCCCACGTGTCGAGGCACGACTTGGAGGCATAACCGCATGGTGGTTTTGTCACAAGAAGGGTCATCTTCACACAATCCCATGTAATGAACAAGAATGGGATAAAGAGTTGGCTTACAATCGCCACTTCACACAATACATTAATTAAACATACATCATCAGAGTACAATCAAGGTCCGACTACGGAACCAAAATAAAAGAAGAACACCCCAAATGCTAGATCCCCGATCGTCCCAACTGGGCTCCACTACTGATCATCAGGAAACGAAACATAGTAACGACCAAGGTCCTCGTCAAACTCCCACTTGAGCTCGGTTGCATCGCCTGCACTGGTATCGTCGGCACCTGCAACTGTTTTGGTAGAATCTGTGAGTCACGAGGACTCAGCAATCTCACTCCCGCAAGATCAAGACTATTTAAGCTTATGGGCGGGAAAGGGGTAATGAGGTGGAGCTCCAGCAAGCACTAAGCAAATATGGTGGCTAACATACGCAAATAAGAGCGAGAAGAGAAGCAATGCAATGGTCGAGAAGCTAGAAGTGATCAAGAAGTGATCCTGAAACTACTTACGTTCATACATAACACAAGACCGTGTTCACTTCCCGGACTCCGCCGAAAAGAGACCATCACGGCTACACACGCGGTTGATGTATTTTAATTAAGTCAAGTGTCAAGTTCTCTACAACCGGACATTAACAAATTCCCATCTGCCACAAAACCGCTGGCATGGCTTTCGAAAGTTTATACCCTGCAGGGGTGTCCCAACTTAGCCCATCACAAGCTCTCACGGTCAACAAAGGAAATTCCTTCTCCCGGGAAGACCCGATCAGGCTCGGAATCCCAGTTACAAGACATTTCGACAATGGTAAAACAAGACCAGCAAGACCGCCCGCTGTGCCGACAAATCCCGATAGGAGCTGCACATATCTCGTTCTCAGGGCACACCGGATAAGCTAAGCGTATAGGTACCAACATAACCCAAGTTGCCAAGGGACGGTCCCGCACGGTGCTCTAGTTTGGACCAACACTCAGAGGAACACTGGTCTGGGGGGTAAAATAAAGATGACCCTTGAGTCTGCAGAACCCAAGGGAAAAAGGCTTAGGTGGAAAATGTTAAAACCAAGGTTGGGCCTTGCTGGAGGAGTTTTATTCAAAGCGAACTGTCAAGGGGTTCCCATAACACCCAACCGCGTAAGGAACGCAAAATCAAGGAACATAACACCGGTATGACGGAAACTAGGGCGGCAAGAGTGGAACAAAACACCAGGCAAAAGGCCGAGCCTTCCACCCTTTACCAAGTATATAGGTGCATTAATTAAAATAAGAGATATTGTGATATCCCAACATATCCATGTACCAACATGGAACCAGCTTCAACTTCACCTGCAACTAGCAACGCTATAAGAGGGGCTGAGCAAAAGCGGTAACATAGCCAAACAACGGTTTGCTAGGAAGGATGGTTAGAGGCTTGACATGGCAATAAGGGAGGCATGATATAGCAAGTGGTAGGTAGCGCGGCATAGCAAAAGAGCGAACAACTAGCAAGCAAAGATAGAAGTGATTTCGAGGGTATGGCATCCTGCCTGAGATCCCGCAAGGAAGAAGAACGATTCCATGAAGAAGACAAACGAACGAAGTCGAACAAATCCTCACAAACGCGACGTTATCGGAACTAACCCGAAGAAGCAACACTGGAAAGAAGCAAACAATATAGTAAACAACCATCACATATACATGGCATGATGCACAATAAAGTATGGCGCATGTCCAGTTTAAAAGCATGGCATGGCAAAGTGCAACAAACAACACTACAAATGAAGTGGAGCTCAATATGCAACGAGTTGCGTATTGACGAAACACCACATCAAATATTTAGTTCTCTCTCAGTTATGTACCCAACAATATTAAATGTTATTAAACATGGCAAGGGGTGAAGCATAAGTAAACTAACTATTTAGGCAATTTTAAATGACGCCGGAACAACAAACAACAATTCCGGAAAATCCCCATATGCATATTTTGAATTTGCTACTCTTCTGCCCTAAACACAATTTTAATGTTGTTAAACAGCAAAATAAAGTGCACCATGTTAAAGTAGGCATTTTCCTACCCCATTTACATATCAAGTTTGTTTAAATCCAAGCTTTGGTTAATTAGTTATGAATTAAATCATTTTAGCATGGCATTTGAGCAAATTCAAACAAACAGCATTTTAAACATTTTTAACATGGATGAAAGGTGCGTATTATGAAACTAGATGAAATTCTAAGCATTTTACATATATAGTTTATTTAATTCTGATGCATGATTAATTAGTTATTAGATGCATGAACACTAGGGGTTTTTCTGTAAAACTGCACTCTCTGGGTAAATAGGAAATTCGCAGACATGAAAAAAAAACTACATGGGCCAAAACTGCTGGGCGGCTGGGCTGTTCACCATGGGCCAAGGCCCAGTCGGTGGAACTTGGGGCAGGCAGATCCAGCTAGGCCGAGGCAAGGCCGGCCCAGGCGTGTGCGGTCGTGGAACTTGGCGCGGCGACGGGTCAACGCGGGGTCGAGCGGCGCTCGATGCAGAGGCCATGTAACGGCTGTGGCGGGTGCGAGGTTCAGCAGAAGGGTAGCAGCCATGGCGAGGAGGTCAACGCGAGGCCGGCAGGGACTTGGCGCGGTCCAGGACGACGGCCTCAGGTCAGGGGAAGCGGTCTTGGCGTGGCAGGAGGAGGCCGAGTGCGGTCAATGAGTGGGCGAGCGGGAAGCAGAGGAGGCCGAGGCGCCATGGCAGGGGAACGGCCTCGTGAAGCAGGACGATGGCGGCGGACTTGGCGCGTTCTCCGGCGAGGGCGACGCAGCTTGAGGCGGGGAAGACCCAGAACGGGACGGAGCCGGCAGATCCGAGGCGGAGGCACGGATCCGGGCGGTCGAGATGGGCTGGCGATTCAACATTGCAGGGGGGTCGAGGCGCTCGTTCTTCTCTGCAACCGGAGCAGGGCTTCGATACAGAGGACACCGGCGCACGGGCGTGGCGCGGGGTGGCCGTGCGGGGCGGTGGGGTTGGGATCGGTGCGGGGGAAGGCGACGCAGGGCTGGAGCAGGGGCACCGGTAGCTTCATCCCGTCAGGTGCATCGGCAACCTACAGACAGGTGGCCATGGCGGGGTAAGTTCAGAGAGGAGCAGCAGGGAAAAGAGAGGAGGCACGTGGAGCGGCGGCATGACCTGGTTGCCGGAGCGGAGAGGCGACGGGGGGAGGAGGAGGTCTTCACCGGCAACGGGGCTCCGGTCTGGTGGCTGCGCTGGTTGGGTGGACGACAGGATCCAGGGGAGGCACTGGTTGGTTGGGCGTGGAAACTGAGAAGGAGCAGGGGCGGGCTGTGGATGGTGGTTTTGGATCGGGAGGGGATCCCAAGGAGGAGGAAGACAGTGGACTGGCAGCGCGGCGGACGATGGATGGGACATTGCTCCTAAAATTTAGGGTTAGGGTCTATTTATAGGAAGGGGTTAGCTTAGGGGTATCCGGTCCCTCCGATCATAATCGGACGGCCCGGAAAAAATAGGCTAGAAGAGTCTATATAAGAAACGATGATGTTTTATAGATGTTTGGGGATGATCCGGACCCATCGGTAGCGATAGTCCGGGTCGGGTTTAGGGAAGTTTCGGACACGCACACGAGGGGTCTGAGAGAGGTCAACAACGACAAGGGGCATGTCAAAAGGTCAACGGAGACAAGCGAGGAGCGGCAACTATGAACGATTGCAGTTTTAAAAATAATGACGGCAACGAGTACCGATGCAATGCGGATGTTGCCATGATGAAATGCAACAACAAAAATAAATACACACGACAATCACGAAAGAACAAGGAAGGCATCTGGAGCATCGGTCTTGGGGCATTACAGGAGCCCCGGCGTCGACGCCGCTGGCTTCCCCGACAGACCCCGCCCACTCGGCAAGCTCCTTCTCTTTTGCGGCCGTGTCAGCCTCGTCTTCCACGGTGCCGACGCTGCGGGCCTCCCTGGCGAGTTCCGCCTCCTCCGCCCTGGCACCAATGTATGACAGCTCTTTCCGGGTAGTGTCGTGGACGAGCAGTGGCTCGTCGCGACCATACCTCTCCGACAAGGTGTCGAAGAACGCCTGCACCCGCTCTGCTTCTGGCTCATCCCAGGTTGGGTCGAGGCCATGCGCGTTGAAATCCGGCATCATGGTGATGGTGTTGGTCTGGTGAGAGTTGTTGCTCAGCGGGACCACCCCCGTTGGCAACCCAAACAGAGATCCGCCAGGCCTGACGGCCCTGCCGGCTTCACGGCCTTTCCGGCCTTCTCGGCCTTGCCGGTTCTCTCGACCCCGCCGGCCTCGTCCACCTTGAGCTGGAAGAGCCTCTGTCAAAGATGGGCGTGCTACAACACCGTAAAATTATGCTTCAAGCCAGGGTGGAGCCTCATGATGTCGGCCGCGTTCCTGAAGTCCCAGGCCGGCCTCCCCTTGTTGTGTAGTGGGGCAATCCAACGATGGATGAAGTCGGCCCCAATCATTTCGAGGGTGATCCCGGCTGAAGTAAGGTGATGGATCCTGGTGGTGGCGACCGTGAGCTTCTTGTCGTTGGCGTCGACATCACCCCAGTCTTTACTAAGGACCGGCGGCGCCCAACGGACCCGGCAGTACTCCTACAGATCTGCCTCCTCAATCCACCATCACCGGCCCCGCCACTCTTCCCACCTTTCCTTCTGAGCACCCTCCGGGTACGTACCCTTCCCCTGGTCCGCGGAATCCAGGTAATGCACCCAGAGATGGCGCCCCCTGGCTGGATGCGAGGGTAGAAGTAGTGGCAGAAGAGCGCTGTGCTGGGGAGCACTCCGGCAAAGCCTTCGCAGAGATGGGTGAAGAAGGCCATGCACGCCACGTCATTCGGCGTAAGGTCCAGAAGATGGAAGCCGAAGGTGTGCATGACATCGTTGAAGAAATCAGAAAAAGGGGGACAGAGCCCGCAGGAGAAGTAGTTGATAAGAAGGGGTACTGCGTTGGCCCGGCCTCGACGCAGGAGGTAGGGATGACGCGCGTGGCGGGATGCCCCGACGTCTCCCTTCCCCACAGGGGCCTAAACATGTCCTTGAGGGTGAACACGTCGACCGTCGAGGGGAAGAGGGCGCGCTGCGTCTGCATCTCCACCAGCTCGCTCTCCAGCGCCTCCTCCCCCCCCCCCGGCGTCCTTGGCCGCTCCCTAGCCCTTGCTCGTCTTGGGCGCCATGGCGATTGAGAGGAAATGAGGGATCAGGGGCAATGGAGACGCGCGGCAGCGAGCAGAGGCGAAAGCTTTGATGCGCGCTTGAGGAGGAAGAAGAGGGGAATGGCGGTTCCGAGATTGGAAAAGGCACAGAGGGTAAATGATCAGTGCCCCTGCAGTTTCCCTTTTTATGGGGAAGACGCGGGCCGCATCTTTACCATTTACCACGACGCGACACAGGCGTGTAGCGACCGCCCCACGCACGACCCCCACGTCACGCATTCAACGCGGGTCGTGGGGAATCACAACTGGTAAGGGAGTTACTGCAGTAAAACTCTGCCACGCGTGCCCGCGCACCGTTCTGGGCCTGGCCCAATAACGCTCCGCGCTTACATGTGGCCCAGGCTCGGGGGCTCCTGTCGGTGTACGAAAGTAGGGGCCTTATGTACCCTTTTACTTGTGCACGGGCAGTCGCAACCCCACTTGCGGCCGCACTTGGCAGGGCAGAAGAGGAAGCAAAGACACAAGACTACCAGAGCAGCGCCAAGCTAGAGGCGCGAGGAGCAAAGGGACAAGGTGGGCTTTCCCCGACAAGAAGCCTTGCCGGGGCGGCCTGCATAGCCCCGGCAAGAGCCTTGCTGGGGCAACTTACCCAACACCAGCAAGGCTGCCGCTCTCGAGCCCAAAGGTTCCAACACCATCAACAACGTTGGAACCAGGGCTCGGGAGGCACCTGCATAGGTGGCATGCATATCTTTGTGAAGACCAGAGGACTGCAGATCTAGATGAGAACCAAAAGACGAAGGCCCCCGGCAAGACCCTTGCCGGGGACACCCACAAGACCCCGGAAAGACCCTTGCTAGGGACATCTGCGGGGCCACAGCCAGGCCCACACCTACCGAGGATCCACCGCCGTTCTGACACAGCAGTCAGCCCACCAACTAAGCAGGAACCTACATGGCGGCATGCGGCTTCCAGGCCAACTCAGCAAGCACCTGCGTGGTGGCATGCAGATCTTCGTGAAGACTCTGCCACCGCACCAGTTCAGCAGCCAGCCAGCTAGCGTGGCGCAGAACGCCTCGTCAACTTGGACGCGCGTCGGAGCAAGGTGAAGCGGCGACAGATGGGACGAGCTTCCTTGCCGTCCCCGATGAAGTGAGAGGGCACGTCGGTAGCGCATTAAATGTGTTTTGTCCTACGGTGCCAGAGATAGACTTCTATACAGTACATACTTTCCACCTCCTGTATGCCACTGTGGCGACCCCTTCCGACTATAAAAGGAGGCCCGAGGCGTACTAAGGAAGGATTCGGACTTTTTGGACCCTGCACGTCTTGTAGCTAGTCCAAGATGTCAGGACCCCGATTCCAAGTCACATCGATCTAGCCGGTAACACCTCATATCACTTTGCGGCCTCACCCACGGTATTCCCACGGGTGTCGCCTTACCATGGCCCGGGACCGTTTGCGCCTTTTGGCTCACGTATATGATAGTGTCACTAGCATCCATATGACAGAGAACCCGGGCCGACATGACTAGTCGTGAACCCAAAGTGGTACTAACTTACGAGGACAGGCATACATGAATCAACAACGAGCATGTCGGTCAGCAGCGTGCGAATCCGGGCTGTAGCACTGGGCTAACAGGACTCCGGTGAACCGGGCTGTAGCAGGGTAGGCAGGCCTCCGGATGTCACCGCGTGACATTTCCCCGAAGGGACAGACACAGGAACGAAGTGAATCACATGCCGGCCAGTCAAGTGTTCCGGAGCAGTAGTGCGGCGCTAGCAGGACTCCGGTGAACCGGGCTGTAGCGGACTACTATGGCTCATGGAAGCACAAGACTACATTTCCCCATAAGAGAGGCTACCAAGGATAAACAACTAGGTTGTCGGATCCCACACATACCAAGCATTTCAATCATACACACAATATGCTCGATATGTGTAAATACAACATGGCATCACAACATAACTCTACAACTCAAGTATTTATTCATTAGGCTCCGAGGAGCCAAGTATTACAATCATGGTCTCATGACCCAACATACAGAGCATACAAGCATCGAGCGGAAGTATAAACATGTCTGAGTACAGACAACTAGAAATGGAAAAGGCTGAGAAGCCTGACTATCTACAAGACCCTCCCAAGGGTACAAGATCGTAGCTGAGGTAACAAGCTAAACGTCGAAGTCCACGCGGAACTACTAGCGAGACTGACATCTCTCTGCAAAACATAAAATAGGCAAACGTGAGTACAAATGTACCCAGCAAGACTTACATCAGAACTAGCTACATATGCATCAGTATCAACAAAGGGGGTGGTGGAGTTTGACTGCAGCAAGCCAGCTTTGACTCAGTGGCTATCCTAAACTATGACTGCAAGTAACTCTTTTGAGGTGGCGCACACGAGTCCAATATTCACCAAATCAATACACCACTATGGATCCGCTCCCGTCTCCCTCCGAGAAGGCCATCCATAGCACTCACGCTTATCTTGCGAGTTTTAGAGTATCCACTTTCACTTGTCTATGAACTGTACAGGCAACCCAGAAGTCCTTTACCGTGGACGCGGCTATTCGAATAGATCATTTGTAACCCTGCAGGGGTGTACTTCTTCACACATGTTTCCACCACTTAGCGTCTGCACACGACATGTGCTCGGCAGACTTCAAGCAAAAGCCGACGTGGGTGTAGACCACGACCTAACTAACCACACAAGTCTCTAGTCCAGGTTTATCGCCTATTCGGGTTCCATCCGCGAGGAGATCCGGCCGGGGTTTCGCTCACAGCCCCAAACGATGTGTGCAGGGTTCCCGAGACACCAAACGGGCACCCGGTACACTAGGCCACGGTGTATCTACCGCATCATAGCCCACCCCTAGGGTCAGCGCTACACATGGCCTCCAACACATATCCTACAAACACCAGAAACTAGTTGCAACTCCTGGGCAGAGGACAAGGGCGGTTAATAAGTCAAGCGGGGTCATATTTCAGGGCCCAACGTGTGGTAGTAGTTGTTCATGGATCACAAACACAGAACTCGGTTCCTGAGGACGGCTTCAATGAGACAACCCACCATGTACTCCTACATGGCCTCTCACCGCTACCTTTACCAAATCGTGTTCACACACTTAGCTCACACACAGTAGGACATGTTCATCACCATTCCAATTCATCCCCGATGAATCAGACCTGACTCAACTCTAAGCAGTAGCAGGCATGACAAACAAGCATGAATGAGTAGGCACATCAGGGCTCAAACAACTCCTACTCATGCTAGTGGGTTTCATCTATTTACTGTGGCAATGACAGGTCATGCAGAGGAAAAGGGGTTCAACTACCGCAGCATGTAACAGTTGATTCGTTGTTGTCCTAATGCAGTAAAAGAGAGCAGGAGCGAGAGAGTGGGATTGTATCGGAATGAACAAGTGGGTTTTGCTTGCCTGGCACTCCTGAAGATAGCATTGAGTCTTCATCAGTGTCAACGATCACAACGTCGGAACAACTTCTACCGAGGGGGGAAAACACCGACAAACAGAGAAGAAATACGATCAATGCAATGCACAATATGATGCATGATCATGACATGGCGATATGCTGTGATTTGAGCTAATGCAACTAGAAACCAGATTAACTGAAGTTGGTTTGAACCAAGGGTTCAAATTCAAACTCCATATGTGCTTATTTAAATGCCAATTATGCAAATTGCCATATATAGCAACCTTAGATTGTTTAAACATGCATGCAAATGGTACATATGGATAGATTGGATTTTTCTAATCATTTTTCATATATAATTTGTTTGAATTGGTTTTACGGATTAATTTCTATGAATTTTTGAAGTTAGCATTATTTTCTGAAATTTCCTGAATAAGAATAAATCCAAAAAATAATTAACTGCATCGGCACTCGTCACTGTGACGTCAGCGGTCAACGGGTCGGCCAGGTCAAACCTGACCTGCGGGACCCATTGGTCAGTGACCCTGGGCTTGTTAGGTCACGGACAGGTGGGCCCGGTCAACGGCCACGTCAGCGCAGTCAACACCGACGTGTGGGTCCACCGGGATTAAATAAAACTAAACAGAAATTAAACTAGTGTTAGTTAAGGGTGTGGGGCCCATATGTCAGTCACTAGGTTGGGTAGTTAGTGACCTAATTAGTTTAGCCTAACTTGACACGTCAGCCGGCCGGGGTTAAGCCGCCGGCGACCTCAACCGACGGCGGAGGCACACCGGCATCTCTGTTCCGGTGACCATTCGTCGCGCGGGTGGGTTGTACGGGACCTTGGGGATGCGCCGCGTCCAAGGGTGCCACTGATTGGTCGTGTAGTCGCCGGAGCTGGTGGCGACGAGCACACCCGCGGCGGCGCCCGCACGAAGTTGGCCGGAACGGCGTTGTGGTGTACGTGAGGAAGAGCTGGTAGGTGTTCTCGGCTCCTGGGAGCACGGTGAGTGCGATGACACACTCAAATGCGAGCGGAAGCAGCTAGGGCCGCGGTGGCGACATTGCCGGAGTTCGGGAGCTCTCGGCTCCGGTGGAAACGGCGGGTACACGGTGCAATAGAGCACGGGGAGAGAGGGGAGCGGCAGAGGAGCTCACAGTGATTCAAACGGGAGAGTCAGCGAGCTCGGGGAGGCACTGGGGGCAGCAAATCGACGGCGACGATCTTCAGTGGCCGATGAGGGGAACGACGGTGCTTGCGGCGTCCAAGGGCTTCCGGCGTCGGGCAGCTCGGTGAGGAGGAAAAGAGGGATGAGGCGGAGCTCGTGGGTAGCTCCAGGGTGTCATCGGAACGGCGGTGACAAAGCCGTTTGGGGGGTGAGAGTGAGAGGTCCAGGGGAGGGGATGAGCATGGGGGAGAGTGGGAGAGGGTCGAGGTGAGTGCGCGGCTTCGCCTAGGCGCATCTGGGATGAAGCAAGCAGGGAGGAGGTGGCTCGCGCGCGGCGACCACGCGCCCTTCGTCCTCCTGGCAAGAGGAGGAAGACGACAGGGGAGGTGGAGATGGGCTGGGCCGGCTTCAACAGCAGGCCGCACAGGTAGGCGCCAGGTAGGTTCTCTCTCTCTCTCTGGTTTTTCTATTTATTAATGTTTTCTATTTTCTACAATTGGTTTTGATTTGATTTAGAACATCAAATCATTTTTTTAACTTTCTGTAAATTGTTATGTGAGCTCAGAAACTAGTCTAAGGTCACAGGCAACTTACAAAAATATTTGAACTTTATTTCTTATATAATAGAAATAAATTCAACTCAAATATTGTAACGCCCTGGATGTGACTTTCCATATTTGTAACTCCAACTCTTGCCATTTTCGGCTATGTGTTATGATATTCCCTCCGTGGTCGGGTTTTGTTTTCGTTTTGCATTTTGTTCATGTCATGCATTTCATATCATGTCATCATGTGCATCTCATTTGCATACGTGTTCGTCTCATGCATCCAAGCATTTTCCCCGTTGTCCGTTTTGCAATCCGACACTCCCACATGCACCGGCGCACCCCTCTTGTCTTTTTTCGTGATCGGGTGTTAAACGTTCTCGGAATGGACCGAGGTTTGCCAAGTGGCCTTGGTACACCACCGGTAGACCACCTGTCAAGTTTCGTTCCATTTGGAGGCCATTTGATGCTCCAACGGTTAACCGGGTAACCGCAAAGGCCTTTTGTGTGTTGCAGCCAAACACCCTCCAAAACAGCCCAATAACCCATCTAAGTCACTTCCATGCTCTCCGTCGTTGGATCACGATCGGGTGGGCGAAAACTAAACCCCATTTGGAGTCTGCTAGCTCCCTCTAGCTATAAATATGTGCACCCTCCTCCAAATCCGGGTCCCCGAAACCCTAGCCCCGCTCCCTCGCGCCGCCGGACAAATGTGCACCCTCCTCCAAATCCGGGTCCCCGAAACCCTAGCCCCGCTCCCTCGCTCCGCCGGACACCTTCCCCGCCACCGACGGATGTGTCTGCGCCGTCACCCGACGAATCCAGGGGCGACACGTGGCAGTCCTGCGCCCACATCGCCGCCGGTCGCCCGGGGCCCAGATCCGGCCCGCCCCGGGTCGAACCGGGCCTCACCGGGCCCCGCGCCGCCGCGCCCGTCCTCCGCCCCGCGCCCGCTCCACCGCGCCCGGGCGGGATCCCGCGCGCCGCCCCGCAGCTGTTCCTCGCCGGCGCGCCCCGCGCCCCGAGCCGACGTGCGCCGCCCTCCGCCGCCTCGCCTCCCCTCGCCGGTGACCGCGCCCCGGCCAGATCCGGCGGGCCCCGACCTTCCCCGACCTCGCCGGCCCCGTCACTTCGGCCGCCGCGCCACCCGTCTCCGGCGAGTCCGGCTGCCTCAGTTCGCGTGCCACGAAGAACCCTAGATCCGGAGGTCTATTTTTCCTCTCAAGTCATTTTGCTGTTATATTATGTTGCCTCCTTTGACCAGTCATATCTCCTTGCGTACTGCTTCATTTCATGCGCATGATATATGGAAATGTTCATCACGAGATTCTCTTCATTTTGTTCCATTATGCCATGCTCGTTTGAGTTCATCTGGTTGCTCAAATCTTTGATGCAAGAGTGCTATATGATGTTTACTGCTGTTACTTATCAGAACTTGATGTTTTATTATTTTTGTTGCATTTGATGTGTGCATCTTTTGGGCATGAGCTTTACATGTGTTTTGATCTATGCCATGCTATCTTTCCAGGGTTGTATGTCATGTATTTTTGTGATCTATGTGGTGACTAGCACAAGCATGCAAACTAGGCTTCGTGATGTTTTCGTTTTCAGGGACTTAGGATTTTGCTAAGTCCTTTACCTGCTGTTATTTTTATGCCATGTAAACTTGATGCTACAGTGAGATCCATGCTTATTTTGAGATACTTCAGTAAGGATATTTTGAACATATGGTTATGCTCTACCCATCCATGCCCCTGTTTGCAATTATGGAGTGCCCTAGCATGTCGCAATCTTGCTCTACTTTTTCTATAAAATGTTCCTGGCAGAATGTTAACATGCTATTCAATTTTGCCAAGGTTGTCGTAGTTGATACATACATGCTATGAACTTTCTATTGCAATGGTTAGCTTCATGAACATGTCTTCTTGCTGTTGGTATGCTTGTTTTTTCATGAAATGCTTTGTGATGAGTGAATCGAGCTCACAAAGATGCCTTCATAATTCTGTCCATGCCATGCTCTGTTTTCTGCTAAGTCTGAAACCTGTTAACGAAACTTGCTATGTTTACATGGGTGCCATCATATCTTCTGTGCCTTTTTAGCTCATGGTCAGTAAGGGACTTTTGTTCTATGCATTTAGTAGATTCATGTCGTGCCTTGTTTTTCTATGATAAGTTCCTGTAGCATGTTGATTGCTTGCTCTGAACATTGCTACCTGCTGCTGTTTATGCCATGTTCAGTATTTTCACTAAGTCTGTGAAGCTGATATCTTTTGCACTTTTGCCATGCTTGTTTGAACCTGTTATTTTGTGATCTAGCCATAGCTCAGTGTTCATCTTTTGTCAAGCATCTTGAGTAAATCACTGTCATATGCTTTGTTGTTATGTTGGGGTGCAGCAGCTTAGCTTCTTGATGTATTCTAAGTGCTATCATGCTGTTAATCTTAGAATTGTGTCATTCTTGTTTTGCTTGCCATTTGCAAACCGTGCATCCGCTTCAGGTGATCTTTATATCGATTTCGACCAAAATCATCTCATCTTTCCAGCGGCATACTTGGTTTGCCAAGTTGATGCCTTGTTCATCATTTTCCTTTCGGAGCACGCATATGCATTGCATATCCCATCTCGCATATCATGCCATGTATTGCATCATGTTGCTTGTGCATTTCCCGTGATTGATTGCTGGTCCTTTGCTTGTGTTCTTGCTTTGGGTAGAGCCGGGAGACGAGAACGCTTACGAGGAACCTGTTGAGAACGCTTACGAGGATCAAGCTTTCGACAACTCTGAGAACCTTGCAGGCAAGATGACCATACCCTCGAAATCACTTCTATCTTTGCTTGCTAGTTGTTCGTTCTATTGCTATGCTGCGCTACCTACCACTTGCTTTATCATGCCTCCCATATTGCCATGTCAAGCCTCTAACCACCCTTCCCTAGCAAACCGTTGTTTGGCTCAACCCTTATAGCGTTGCTAGTTGCAGGTGAATTTGAAGTTGGTTCCATGTTGGAACATGGATATTTTTGGCTTATCACAATATCTCTTATTTAATTAATGCATCTATATATTTGGTAAAGGGTGGAAGGCTCGGCCTTATGCCTGGTGTTTTGTTCCACTCTTGCCGCCCTAGTTTCCGTCATACCGGTGTTATGTTCCTTGATTTTGCGTTCCTTACGCGGTTGGGTGATTTATGGGACCCCCTTGACAGTTCGCCTTGAATAAAACTCCTCCAGCAAGGCCCAACCTTGGTTTTACATTTTCCTACCTAAGCCTTTTTCCCTTGGGTTTTCTTGAGCCCGAAGGTCATCTTTATTTAACACCCCCCCCCGGGGGGGGGGGGGCAGTGCTCCTTCGAGTGTTGGTCCGAACCGAGTAGACTGCGGGGCCACCTCGGGGAAACTTGAGGTCTAGTTTTACTCGTAGGATGTCTCATCTGGTGTGCCCTGAGAACGAGATATGTGCAGCTCCTATCGGGATTTGTTGGCACATTCGGGCGGCTTCGCTGGTCTTGTTTTACCATTGTCGAAATGTCTTGTAAACCGGGATTCCGAGACTGATCGGGTCTTCCCGGGAGAAGGAATATCCTTCGTTGACCGTGAGAGCTTATAATGGGCTAAGTTGGGACACCCCTGCAGGGTATTATCTTTCGAAAGCCGTGCCCGCGGTTATGTGGCAGATGGGAATTTGTTAATGTCCGGTTGTAGAGAACTTGACACTTGACTTAATAAAATACATCAACCGTGTGTGTAGCCGTGATGGTCTCTTTTCGGCGGAGTCCGGGAAGTGAACACGGTCTGGGTTATGTATGAACGTAAGTAGTTTCAGGATCACTTCTTGATCATTTCTAGCTTCGCGACCGTTGCGTTGCTCCTCTTCTCGCTCTTATTTGCGTATGTTAGCCACCATATATGCTTAGTGCTTGCTGCAGCTCCACCATATTACCACATCCTTCCTATAAGCTTAAATAGTCTTGATCTCCCGGGTGTGAGATTGCTGAATCCTCGTGACTCACAGATTCTACCAAAACAGTTGCAGGTGCCGACGATACCAGTGCAGATGACGCAACCGAGCTCAAGTGGGAGTTCGACGAGGAACTTGGTCGTTACTATGTTTCGTTTCCTGATGATCAGTAGTGGAGCCCAGTTGGGACGATCGGGGATCTAGCATTTGGGGTTATCTTCTTTTCATTTGGATTTGACCGTAGTCGGTCTATGTGTGGATTTTGGATGATGTATGAATTAATTTATGTATTGTGTGAAGTGGCTATTGTAAGCCAACTCTCTTTATCCCATTCTTGTTCATTACATGGGATTGTGTGAAGATGACCCTTCTTGCGACAATACCTACAATGCGGTTATGCCTCTAAGTCGTGCCTCGACACGTGGGAGATATAGCCGCATCGTTGGCGTTACAAATATGTCATTGATTTAAGTCAAAGGCCCAAAATAAATATTTCTGTGATTCTGAAAATATTGGTTTGAATTTTACCTCTTACCAATATTTTCACAGAGTAACAGGAACATTTCTTTGGACTCTGTTGATGAGAATTAAATGTTGATTATTGTTGAACTGATTCTGAGGGTGTCAACAAACCTCTGTTCAACTTTCAGAAATTTTAGACATGATGCATGAGTGCAGTTGCAACTATTTCACTCGGGTATTCTAGGGCTGTGACACAAGAACACCAGATAAACAAACCAAAGCAGGATTAGGGTATTATGCATCGCTTGCGGCCTAAACCTGGATAAAATGCCCCCGCGTTGATCTTCTAAACCCGCTCTTTCCACAGCCCCGCGCCCTATCAACCGTAGTAGGGATTCCCTGTGATCCCATAGGTGTCATTTCCCCGACACTCCTCGGCCGAAATCGAGTCCCTCCCCAATTCATACATGTTGGGCGCCAAAACAAACTCTCGTCAGCAAATATTCGGTGTATGCCAGATTAGCGTCCTGTCCCTAACCGACTAATATTGCTGTGATGTAGGAAATTTTAAACGGGGGCTAAGTTTGTAAATTTCCTCTCATTCGAGACAAGCGCGCCCTAAAGACATGGTTCCCCCTTCCTCTCTCCCTCCATTTCCCCATTCGTACTCCGTGGGCGCCAAAACACCCTTTCCACCCCAGCCTCCTCTGTCTGCCACCCCATCCACCGTCGTCCTCCTCCACCATGCTGGAGCTGATACCCTGACGTCATCGTCCATTACAAGAGATCGACCTCTCTCATCCACGGCTTCGGACCGGGATCCTAGCATCCCGTCCTCTCGCTTCATCCCCGCCGTCGTCCACCTTGCCGGCACCGCTCCTACGACCGTCTCGTCCACCGCTCCCCGCCGCCACCGTCTACCCTCCTAGATCTGCTTCCACGCTGTCGACAGCCATCGCTACCGCAGCACCGTCAAATTCTCAACAGATGCATACACGGCGCCACACCAGAGGCGGTACTCTTTCGTATCTGCTCAACTTATTTATCGCAGCAAGAAAATAGATCGCCAATGCTTTACTCTGATTTCTTGTCCATCACTTACTTGTTAGTTGAAACCAAACATTGGTTGCAAAGTTGCCTTTGTCCGGTTTGTACCTTCAGATCTGTCATGGCACGCTCAACACTATACTCGCAATGCTTATGGTTTTCCCCTTTTATATTCCACACTATTTAAATGACAGTAGACTAAATTTCAAAATTGGGTCAGTCGATTTTTTAGAGCTTGCCAGAGTTAGCCGATGTGAAGGAAGGGGCTCGGGTGGGGACGGTGGTTGTGGGGGCGGTGGTGGGGCCTCGCCAAACAAAGGAAACTCGACGCGGGTAGGGGCAGGGGTGGGGGTGGGGGTGGCGGAGGAACACGGGCGGTGGGGGTGGTTCAGGGGAGGGCGGGGGGGGGTCGGGGCCAGTGGTTCGGCCGGCGGCCCGTGCGGTGTTCTGCATGGGAAGAAGGGTTACGAGACGTAGGATCTTCATCCAACCACCTAAAATGGTCGACTGTCCCAAATGACAAAAGTCACGCGACTTGCATGCAGACATGCCTTTATATTCAGTACCATCATCATAGCTGCTTAGCACTGCTCCTGAATCCATCAAGCTAAACAATGTGCCACTCATAATTCCAAACTTGTTGCTCAAATACGAATTTGATATGATGCTGATATTACTAAAACAGATAACGTTTAATTGGTCAGCTAATGTTCCTACTTTACTTTCGAAAATCACGTGCACCACATATAGAGAGACGGCAGGGAGTTGCATTCTTAATGCGCTCTGGTTCATCATGTGTTGGCACTGCGCAACGAACATTTTATTATCCAAATTTTGCTTTCTCTTCTTTAGCATGTTCCTCTTCCGTTCTTCTTTAATAAGTACTCTCTCCATTCCTAAATACAAGTCTTTGTATAGATTCCACCATGGACTACATATGGAGCAAAATGAGTGAATCTACACTCTAAAATGTATCTGTATACATCTGTATGTGATCCATAGTGGAAATCTCTACAAAGACTTATATTTTGGAACGGAGGGAGTATGATATTAGTACAGTATGTTCCTTGTAGTGAAGATGAGCAGGGACATTTGCAGTTTAGAGGTCTATACGGTCGGTTGGGATGGACACTTTGAACTCTTCGGGCCTCTTTGATTCGTAGGATTTTGTAAACATAGGAATAGGATTGGTAGTGGCCTGCCCACTTGCATCCTATAAGATTAGCAAGGAAATGCGGGGAGCTGTGCCGCCTTTGGGAGTAACACTGATATTAACAGTACCGCACCTTTAGTTGAAGAGAGCTGGTATCTGAAGCCTTTCTAGCCGTACCAGCAATACTAGCACATATATTCCAGCAAGTTCCATTTTGCTGATTTTACTCCTGATGCTTACGGTTTTCCCGTTATATCTACACTATGATCTGTGTAGCTGCTTTGTGCCGCACTAGCAGCACTCCACTCTTGAAGCTAAACAACACACCAATCATAAGTGCAAAGCTTACTTCTTCAAATACGATTGTGATATGATACTGATATTAGTTAACAGACACACATTTAATTGGTCAGGTAATGCTCCCACTTGATTTTCCAAATGCATGTGGCCACATATAGAGAGACAGCATGGAATTGCATTTCTTTGGGCGCTGTGATTCATCATGAGTGGGCAACCAACATTGTATGCAATGAAGCGGAACCTCAAGAATATGCTTCCTCTTCTGTTCTTTAACATGTTCCTCTTTTGTTAGTGTGTATTTAGTACGTACAGTATGTTCCTTGTCAGGAAGGGGAGCAGGGACATCTGCAGCCAACAGCTGATAGAGTTGGTCTGTACGTGATCAATAGGCTTTCAATTACTAGCGGCAATACAACACCGTATTTTCCAGCCAGTTCCACTTTCCCGATTTATATATCGTGGTTATGGTGTATCCCTTTTATGTACACTACGATCTGCCTAGTTGTTGTGTGCTCTTGTTATCATGGTTTGGCAATAAACTCTCTATACAGTATATTATGAACCTATCATCTGCCAACTATCCTTACTTCTGGAGCCTACTTTTTTGTGTACTTGTGCCAGATTATATTAATGCACGCACCATATTACATCACACATGAGCTCTCTCATCAGAATCTAGTGATAGCACACAAGGGTTTACAGGGGCGCCCCTATATTAGAATATCCTCTGCATTACAAAGATAATCTCACTAATATTTATGTTTTCATGGTTCTCAGATATTATACGTAATTACAGTGAATATCAGAATTCGCCAATCAGAAGAATATTGTGGAACACTACAACGTACAAAATTGGCACCAAGGCATTGAGTGCCATTCTGGATGCAATGAAACTCATACGCTCCCCACCTGTAGATTCTTGTTCAGAATATGATCCTAATGACTATTCTAACCTCGAGGAGTCGAAGGAAGATGGCCTGTCCTATTCACCCATCAAGGTGCATGTTCTAATTTGGCAATGTTTTATTGATTGCGCGTATCTTGCATATGTTGTCTTGCATTTCTTCTACTTTGTTGCACCGCCAGCTGCTTAGTTTACTCATCATATATGTCAAGATGCCATGCCCATCCATTATCAATACATATTCCATCTGTCATCATACCATGTTTTCCCACTCAAATGTTGTTCTTGTGCATCAGACATCAAAAAGGAAGAGGGTGATTGATGAACCTGAAGAAGCACCAGCAAAGTCCTTGAAAAACGTGGTGCTGCCGGAGAAATCAGACACCCCACTTATATTGGCTGTACAACCAGTTACACAAAACGTAGGACCGACTCCAGCATACTGTACCCATACTTCACTGGCCACACCACTAGCCCCACCACACAGGACCTGCACTCCAGCAAAAGGTATGCATATTTCAGTTGCCATAGCACCAGCCATACCACAGAAAAATCCCACTCCAGCAAAAAGTACAGCAAGTCCACCGGCCGAAGACCTATCCCAACTGTAGAGACGGCCAATTCGTGCAGATTGGAACCCATTCCGGTTATTCCCAGTTTAAAAGACAATGCTTTCAATGTTGTTAGGGACTACGTGCATATATTCCCATCATGGGAACATTATAGTGAAGACAAACACCATTTTCACATCTTCCTGTCCCACTTACGTGTAAGTGCTATTATTCATGGTGATTATTTTCCTGTTTTTTGCTGATTGAACACATCAATGATTTACATTACATTGTTGTAAGTAGGCGAGGGTCAATCTGGATAGTCATGACGAGCAAAGCTTGCTTGCGCTTTTCAAGGAAGCATTGCAGAATTATCGGTGTTACCTGAGGAAATCACACTTTGATGGCAAGTCTATAAATGAATTTCCGGTGAAGTCTCCTGTGCTAAATTTAGAAGACATTGAATGGAAAAACCTTGTTATGAACTGGTCTCGTTCCCAGGATGAGGTACTGTCTATGATATCACATGACAATTTGAACTTCTACTTTTCCACATGTGCCTTACGGATCTCTTTCGTAGGAAATCTGCTCAAAGAAGAATTCTAGTTTGAAAAGAACGACAGGATGTCGCAAATATGCTGCCCGCTGCTTTGCTCTTGTTAGTACCTGTTGTCATGTATCATTGTACTTGCATTCATACCTGGTTCATTATGTGACGACAGTATGCATGATAGCTTGCTTATCAATTGTTCGCTCCAAATTATCTGATCTATATGAATGGTTACATTAGTCTAGAATATATCCAATGCCAATGAAATTTTTTAGCTCTGCATTGTTCTTGTAAGTACCTGCTATCCTTTATCAGTGTACTTATATTGATAGGTAGTTTTTCATGTACCATCACTCTGCAGCTTATTTTCCTTTGCCCTCCATTTTCTACACATCAGATCTATATTTACTCTTACCATAAGGTTGGATAACACCGATGGTACTGAAGAAGTTTAGCTCTGCATTGCTCTTGGATGTACCTCTTGCCTGTATCGCAATACTTACATTTATAGCTACTTGGTTATGTAGCATCACTCTTCATATTATCTTAAATATTCTCCATTTTGTCTTATATTATCACATCTATATTTACTCTTAACAAAATGTAGAATAAAGGCAATGCTTATGAAGAGGATTCTATGGTAAACTTCTTGAATTGCCCCCCCCCATCAGCATGAACAAGGGCTTTATAGAGCCTGTCTTCACCAATAATGTAAGTTTGTCCTTCTCAAGCCTTCAAACTTTGTTGTGTATATTTGGTTAGGCATGACTGCAACAACTGTTTATTTTTGGTGTTTGCATCAAATTGCATGTTTAAAGTTTATTATGTAGTTCATAAACAAAAGTTTGTCCTTCTCAATTTAAGTTTTTAGTTGTACAACCAAGTTCCTTCTTCATACCATGTAAATTAAACTATACAGAGCAAGTGATCTTCTTTTGCACTACATGTATGCTTCTGTTCTTGATCCATAATTTAGTGGTGTGGTGAACCTACCCACTACAACACAATGTCATATTCTGCAATGTCTTAACTATGAACAATGTCATATCATTCTACTATTATTTAAACCGTCTCTTTATTTGCCAATCCGAAATGGGTTAAATTGACAGCACACTAACCATTGATACTTATGAGTTCTTGATCTGTAATCCAGTGGTGTCGTGAAGCTGTCAATTCCTTCACAATGTCATTTCCTGCCATGTCTTAACCTGAACAATACCATATTGTGTTAATGCTATTTTAAACTATGTCAGTTTATTCGTCAGTAAGAAATGTGATGAATTGTCAGCACTGATCCTTATATGTGCAAAACCTGTCATCTATCTGCTTGTTTATCTTTCAGAGTGAGGAGGATATAAGTGTCAAACAAGCGCAGTCTCATCAGCTTGATCAACTGCTTGCGCTGGAGCTCCCGAGCAGGGCTAACCTTTCTTAAACTCTATTGAAGTGTTGTCGGTTTTGTATATTATTTTGTCTGCGTGTTTATTCGCACTGGTGGCGATCTTTGATGCGCTGTGTATGTAATCTGCTGTCTGCTTGTGCTTTATTATCATAGTGGCGAACTTTGATGCCCAGTGGATGTAATATGTCGTAATTTCTTTATTGTATAGTCTAGGTTTTTTCTTATTCACGATGCTGCAGTTATTTTACTATATATATATATATCCTGTCTTCGCAGTAAACCGGCCAAACTATAAAATTACGGTACATAATCGGGCCGTCATGCAAATCACTATATATGATTCGCATCATGGGCCCAGTCATCTTGGTCCGTTAACAGGCCTAAATGTAAACTGGCCCACTAGTAGATTCAGGCCTTTAATAGGCCGAGTAAGCCGCCGGCCCTATTTTCGCAAGAAAACTCAATGGGCTTTTAGGAGGCTGAAAAGTAGGTTGGGCCTGAAACGTGCCGAACAGCTCACGGGCCGGCAGCAGGCCGAAATAGACCCCAGCCCATGATTGTGCCAATCACATCACGGGCCGTTAACAAGCCAAAATTGTCTCAGCCCTTGTTTGGCCCAATCAGATTATCGGATGTGAGCAGGCCGAATGCAAACCGGACCGTAGTTAGGCCCAACTATACGGGCTTTTAATATTCTGAAATAAATATAGGGCCGAAATGTTAAATGGGCCTGTTAACAGACCGAAACTAATACCAGGCCAAATTACTAAATGGGCCTTTAGCAAGTGGGCCCAAAAGCGTAGCGTCCAATTGACGGGCCGAATCTGATATGGGCCATAATTTAGCCCAAAGCCTCTTAAAGGGTCGGATCTGATCTGGGCCGTAATTTTGCCTAAAACGAGGTAGTCTTTTAATGGGCCGGATCTCATATGGGCCTTTATTAGGCCGCGGAACGTGGCAGGCTATTAATGGACCGGATCAAACATGGGCCGACATTTGGCCCAAAACATGGCAGCCTATTAACGGGTCGGCCCACTAGTGTCCTCAAAATCTTGTGGGCCTTTAGCTGGGCCGGCCCACTATGGTCGGCGAAATCTCGTGGGCCTTTAGCTGGGCCGGCCCATTATGGTCCGCAAAATCTTGTGGGCCTTTAGTTGGGCCGGCCCATTTAATCTTTTTGGGCCACTTTTGGGCCGGTCCACATGTCAACATATCATAGGCGCATCTCGCCCATTGGATGAGTGACACTTGTGCCAACGCGGAGCTGACACGTGGTTCCGTCGGCCAATGAGAATTTTACACGTGGAAAATCAGCATTGGTCGTGGCTGTTAGTGGGTTATCGGATCCAAAACCAGACCCGATAGCTTAACGGCGACCCGTTACGGTGGATGCCACGTGTCGATCACCCTTGACGAAAGCACTTCCATGACGCGACATTTATCGTCATGGAAGTGAACACTTCTGTGATGATAATTTTGGTAATGTCATGGAACACTTCTACGACAGCATAGGTATGACTATCTTGATTCTGTCATAAATTCGTCATGGATGTACATGCGTGATAGAAAACGTGACCTACTGTGACAAACACGTATCATCACGGAAGTGTATTTTTTTGTAGTGAAATGACCCACGGGGGGGGGGGTCTATGGGGATCAGAGGGAGTATATCGTACGTTCATAAGCGAAACGGACGTATTGTACCCACCCTAGTCCTCTTTCATTCAATCTCCGGACCCTGAGATGAAATCGAGAGAGAACAAGTGGGTTCATGTGTGATACCTAAGGTGGATTCAAAATTTTGAACCGGTGATCATAGCATCTGCAAATCATATATAAAGGGTATTCAATGTTCGTTTCGCTTTTGAACATACAATGTACTCCCTCTGATCCTTTCTAGTTTACATATAAGTTTTATGTGTGGTCAAAGTATCTCTACTTTGATCAAACTTACAAAAATAGTATCAACATTCAACAACGCCCAATCAATATTGTTAGATTCGTACGTACTCCTAGATTTGTGTTTAAACAGAGATGGTTTCCAATTTGTTTTCAACCACGTGAATGTGCTTCTTCTCGCGCATGCTCTTCCTACTAGGATTTCGCCACGTATAGCCAGTCCAATAGTAACTTTTTTAAGCTCCCTGTCCAATAGTACTAGTGGAGTACTGACAACATCTGTAGTAGAGTATGCAGTGCTCATAGTACTCCCTCCTTCCATTTATATAGGGCCTAAGAGCAAGTCTAATAAGGCCTAGTCAGCAGGCTATAAGACTTGTCATGTCATTAAAATCCTACTTGGAGGAGTGAGAAGAGAGGAGAGAGAGTGAAGCGGGCTCTTATTCTACAGCCCGACTATAAACATAGATCAAGAAAAAAATAGTATGCATGCAACTCTCTTTTTCCAATCATATACCTTGCTCATGCAAATATTAAATGCTTAGAGCCAACCTAATAGCCATTCTAAGAGCAACCCAATTACTTATATGATTATTTTTTATGATGGCTCTAAGTGAGGTAGCATCTCTTTATAGCCAACAGCCGGCTACATTATTAACCATGATCGCGTTTTTCAAAACCGCCTTTGACTATTGAAAAGATTAATAGTACATGAGATATATAATGTGAAAATTATATCATTGGAAGCTCCTTCCACATACGAATTTGACCGTATGCTTTGTGTAAGTTGCATGTCATATATTATTACTCTAACATTTGGTCAAAGTTAGCCTCGAAAACCGCATTAGGCCTTGCATAGATGGAAGGAGGGAGTAGTGTGGAATTGGATCCTCTGACATAGGTATCCCTGCCTTACCCTGCCTTTCGGTCACTTACTGGCGGGCCCCATGCTTGCTAGGCCCGCATGTCAGTTACTCAATGGGTTTGGCCACGTCAGGGGATCCTCATCCGTAGTTAGTATACTCCCTCTGTTTTTATTTACTACGCATAAAACGGAGGGAGTAGTAGTATAAATGACGCGGGAGGGGAGGGGGAGGGACGTCGGTTTGCTCTCAACTGCGGTCCCACAAGCGAGCGAAAACACAAGACAAAGCGCGTTCCATTCGATGAGCGATGTGGAGGGTCTAGCATGCCGGGGTGCAATGCGAACGCGACCAGAGCGATGTACAATCAAAGACGATTGACCGGTCATCACCAGAACCACTATTCACACCAGAACCTTCGCTGCTCGGCCTACGCCAGCCACTGCCCCAAAACCACAGCTCCTCTCCAGCCCATTCCCCACCTTTCGATCCCCTAGCCCGCATCAAGCATCCCCTAGTTCACCGAAAAGCCATGGTGCACCGCAACATCACGTACTACAAGATGCTGACGCCGGAGCACCGCGCAGAAATCGTGGCGGCGGTCGGTGCCACAGACCTCCGTTCCCAAGCTCACTTTGCGGCGGGCCAATCCCCGAGTTCTCTGGAGCTAAGCTACGAGGAGGAGGAAGCCGATCCAATGTTCATGGCGGAGGTCGCGGCGTGGAAGGCCCCCGATGCGTATGAGACGATGGCCGTCGACTTCGCGCCGGCGTCCGGGTCCCCCATGGTGCAGGCGGACCAGCGGTTCAACCTGGCGATACTAAAGGAGGACCGGGAGGCAGAGGCTCAACTCGACGTGGAGTGCGCGCATGCCGCTGCCATCAAGGCTCTCCTGTAGGCGGAACCTGATGTCGTGGCTATGAACCGGGCGGTGGAGGCTCAACTTGACGCGGAGCGCGCGGATGCAGCTGCGATCGAGGTCCTCCTGCAGGCGGAACCGGACGTCCTGGACTTGAACCGGGCGGCGGAGGCTCAATTTGATGCGGAGCACGCGGATGCCGCTGCCATCGAGGCCCTCCTGCAGGCAGAACCGGACGTCCTAGACTTGAACCGGGCGGCGGAGGCTCAACTTGACGCGGAGCGCACGGATGTCGCTGCCATCAAGGCCCTCCTGCAGGCGGAACCGGACGTCCTGGACTTGAACCGGGCGGCGCAGGCTCAACTCGACGCGGAGCGCACAGATGCCGCTGCCATCGAGGCCCTCCTGCAGGCGGAACTGGATGTCATGGAATTGAACCAGGCGGTGCTCTCGTCTGTGCAGAGTGCCCACACGCTCCGCGTGAACGAGTAGCTGGAGGCCGAGGACAACCACGGTGAGCAGACACACGTCGGCAACTACGGTTGGTTCGCGCCGGCAGCCAAAGACGACGAGGCCGTCTCGTTCCGCGAGAAGTGATAGTTCTTTTATGTTGTTGTTTTTAGGGATCTTTTGCTGTGTAAAAACATATATTTATGCAAGTCGCCTGACTTTCATCATTTGGGTCAGTTGACCATTTTAGGTGGTTGGATGAATATCCTACGTCTCCTAACCCTTCTTCCTCACCTCTTCTTTTTCCCCAACAGACCACGGCATGGGCCGTACGGATCTTCCCCAACATGCAGTTGGATAAACAAAATGTATGAATGAAATTATGTGTTAGCGGTAGGACGACTAAGTTTGGTTTGATCACATGCGGTAGCACGTGTCAGTGAGGGTGCATTCCCTTGGTTGGGTTTGCGGCGTGCAGGAGCGACTGTGTGAGGGTGCATTTCGACCGCGACAGTCGTGCGCAAGTGTACCTCCTTTTCATTTTGAAAACTTTAGGCAAGCTTGGCAAAAATGTGTGGCGAAGTATGGCAATGCAAGGCCTAGACCCAAAGAGGATACAAGTACGTACGTAGGAGTACTAGTGTTAAAAAAGAAAGGCGGGGTTTTCCTTCGCGGGATTAATCGATACAAATCCTCGTTTGACGTGTCAATTAATGCGTATTTTTTTCTCCAAAGCCCAAAGAGTTAACCATCTCACGCCTCATCGCTTGATTAATGCAACACCATGTAAACCAACCTTCTCACTTCCGCATGCATGCAAGGTTATATTAATGTCCTTGGTTGCTAGTACGAGGCAAACCCCATCAATTTTGCCTCGATTAGTGTTAGTGGCCTTCTGCAAATTGTAATTTTGATATACTGGCCTTGTGTACAAAAAAATGGAGGTAGTAACTATTTGACTTCCTTCCCCATTGCGGTGACGTCGATGATATCTCGAATGTTGTGGTTTGGCGAAGTGCATTCGACGGAGAACACCATTGAGGGAGACCACGGTAAGTCGTTTGCTAGTGTCGCCTGCAAGCCGAGACTACCGCCTTATTTGCATCCAGGAAGTCTGTTGAACCAAAGGACGCGTAAATGTACTAGTACTGGTACGCAATAGCATCGTCCGTCCAGCTTAGTGTGGTGAGGTGGTTTCTCGAAGAAGACGATGGAGAAGCGGAGTCAGCAAAGAGTGAAATGATGGTTGCTTCGTCTGTGCTTTGTGATTTTACGCCTCACTGCTTTGTGATTTGTGATAGAAGGGACGGGGAGTGGACTTTGTGCTCTATACTGTACATGCGTCCAAGCACGGGAGAAAGAGGAGAGATGTTGCATTTTTCTATTCCTTCAATCAATCAATTAGGGAGCTTCGTTCCAACTTTTTGGCTTTGGCAGCACCGTCCACAATGGTTCCCATCGATGCCAAAAGCTATTTTCACATTTGGCTACACATTGTGGATGCCCTTAACCGTACCACTTGGTTTTGCTCCTGTGTGCTATCTATAAAAATCTCAATTATATTGATCTAAAAAATTATAGAATCAAGATTAGTAAAAAGGAGGTGATTTTGCCGCGCGGATGGCGGGGCGGTTTCTTATTTTTAGAGGACGTTGGCCTGGTGTTTGCTAACATGCAGTCCCACGTGTCAGTGCTTTACCAAGCCGATCCGCATTCCACATGAGGCAGAACAATGGCAAAAGCAACACGTGGTTAACTTGAAGAAGATGAGGGAGAAGCGGATTCAGCAACGAGTGAAATGATAGTTGCTTCGTCCCTCCAACTTCTTTTTTTAGCATTATTACTTCGTCCCTCCAACTTAACTGCGGGAAAGGTGCAGCTTTGTGATTTGATGCCTCATTGCTCATTACTACGCCGGTGCAATGACTGGGGTGCTTCACCCCTGCTGCTCTGCACTGTATTTCGGTATGGCACGTGGACCCGGTAGCTTGATGTCCCACATGTTGGAGAAAGGGACTAGAACATTTATGAAAGCGAGCGCTCCACTCTTACGACAGAGGAATACACGACACGGCAGCCCAGTGAACTGTTACTTGTACTGTAGTACTATAGTACTATAGTACTATAGTTTTGCTGTTTCGCACGATCCATCGATACAAATCCGATTAAACAGGAAAGGGCGGGATTTTTCCGCGCGGTAGATGATACTGGCCATACATTTCAAAGGCAATTTTAATGTATGCAAACTGAATAATTAAGTAACAATATGATATCTAGTAAAACTAAAAACACATATGATTTATTATGTTAGAGTGTAGTAGTAGTGCTCTATTGCATAGTTGTTAGATGTAACATGCGAGAACGTGTAGAGATGTAGTTTTGGAGGGCTACAGATAGAAAAGCGTAATACGGTCACCGGACTTCAGAATACACTCATTACGGTCACTATATACGTTTTGCGGTGATTATACGGTCACTTGCTCACTGTTCAACATCGGATTGCACTCTGTTGACCAGCCAAATAGTCTGCGTGGCACCATGTTGACTAGTTAAATTGACCATGTTCCTTGTGGGTCCCACCTATCAGTTCGCATAGGAAAAAGGTCAGATAAACACAAATTTGCGCAGGCACGACAAGACTCCAACCCGTGCGCGTGAACCACCTGGTTGTGTATGTGTCTGTCAGGGCCTGATGTGTGCGCATGCACGTGTAGGTTGAGCACTTGAGCGTGAGAGTGTGTGTTGGTTGTGTGGTCTGTGCATGCAGGCGTGCGTGTGAGTGTTGCGTGCGTGCGTGGCTGCGTGTGTACGTGTGAGTGTTGCGTGTGTGCGTGGCTGCATGTGTGAGTGTTGTGTGTGTGCATGTCGTGGGACATTCGCGGCCACCTATGGGATCGGGTGGTCCCTCGCTGGTTCGGCGGGGGGACGTCGCATTGCACAAAGAGCAGATCAGTGCACGGCAGCACGGCAGAGAGCACACAAGCAATTTACCCAGGTTCGGGCCGCCGCGAGGTGTAAGACCCTACTCTTGCTTTGGTGGATTTATGGTGGAATGAGTGTGGTGATGCATAGTACACTTGCCCGGCAGGGTTTGCCTCAGGGCTGTGGCGACTACGCGCGTATGGTGGCCTGGGTTCATCAACTTTCCAACCTTCTAACCCCTCCTACGAGTGCCATGGGCCTCCTTTTATAGATTAAAGGGGTCACCACAGTGGCAAAGTGGTCATTATCCACCGATATGATAGCAAGCAGTGATATCATACCTAACTCTGCGGGCTGACAGGGTGCATTAAATGTGCTGCTTAGTGTCACATCACTGGTTGCCCGGCAAGGCCTGCCGGGCTATCTTACTAGCTCCGCCTGTTCCCTTGACACGTCGCAGGACGGGTGTCGTCTGTGGGTTTCTTCTGTAGGAAATGGCTGCCACTTAATCACCTTGCGGCTTGACACCGCACTGATTGACGGCGTGAGTCGTGTTTGAGTGGTTGGTGGGGTGGTTCAACCCCCGTGAGCCCCGGCAGGCTCCGCCGGGGAGTCTTGGTTGCTTGCTTCTGGTGGTGGCCTCGCCCCTTGCCGGGTTCGCCTACCCGGCAAGGGAGGCCCTTCTCTTGCTGATATCTTGCTCTTCTGGTTTGATCTTGGTCCCTCTGAGCTGCATGTTAGTTTTTCAAATCTCTTAATCCCTGACTTAAGCTGATGCTTCAATCTTAATCTTGTGCCTGTGCACAGTTGGGTAACAGACCCAGGGTTTGTTGCACTGACAGAAGCCCCTAGGCCTGCCCCGAACGCTCTGCTGAGCGTCGTCGGGGTAGGGCCTAATAAGTGCACAGGCAGAATCGCTGAAGGGGTTGGCCCCTTGAGGCTTCCATTGCTGCTTCATTAGTCTTGATCTCAGGGCGGTTTCCGATTTCCCCGCGCGTTGTGCGCGGTGTCGCGGAAGAACTTGGATCGTGGCCCACAGAATCTCCTCACCCCATGGTCACGGGGCGAAAACTGCCATCCCACTCGCCCCTTGTCCCGCATGCACCTTGCCATGTGTTCCGCATGCATTGGGCGTGGTAGGTGGTGGATGCGGAAGACACGGGGAGGAGCGCTATGGCTGAAACCCGAGCGTCGGTGGTTGGGGCAGAGGGGTGGCCTCGACCCTCAGAGTCATAGTAGGTGCAAAGAGGCCGTATTGGAGGAGAGCGGCGGCCGTTTCCCGTAGGAGGGGCCAGCCCCCTGCACCGTTTCCCTATAAAAGGGGTAGGGGAAGCGTTCTTCTGCACGCAGTTCTCCTTCTCCTTTGTGATCCTTCTCTTCTAGCAATGGTGCGAGGGCAAGGGCGTGGTGGTGTTCCGGCGGCGGCAACGAGGGTTTCTTCTCGACAGCGCGCCCCTCCTCCCCCGGATCCTGAGGCAGCGGAATCGTCCGCAAGGAGAGGAGGAAGGGGTTGTGGCCGTGGTCATCATGGTGCTCGAGGAGGAAGAGGGCGGGGCGGTGCCTCTGCCGGCGGCTCTTCCCCCGATGGAAGTCCACGTTGGTGACCAACCCCGGGAATTCGTCATCAGGCTATACAATCCCATGTGTGGTCACCTTTGCCTCCCAACTCCCTTTGCGCGGGAGATGGAGCTCGAGCAACCACGCGCTCTGCGGCTGCACATGAGGGGATGCGGGAATGGAGGTATGAGGGTTGATGTCGACTTCCCTGCTCCTCATGTGATGTATCTTCGCCGCGGCTAGAAGACCTTTGCCCGTGCCCATGGCTTCTCGGAGGGGCACGTTCTCCAGTTCAGGTTAATGGAGAATGGCCTACTCTCCATCAAGATCTTTGGGCGCTTTGGTGGTCGCTTAGGGTGCTGCGCGGAGAGCTCGACCGATGACGAAAGCTCCTCCTCGAGCGAAAGCGACGAGGAGGACAGTGACAGCAATGACGACGGCAGCGGACAGAGGAGCGACGACTCTGACTCTAGCTGATTGTCGCCCACACCATCTTCATCAGGCGGCAGCACCATCACCTGCATCTGCATCTCCTCCCCGGCAATGTGATTTGCCGGGGAGTTGGGTGTAGAGGTGCAGATGGCGCTGCCGGGCTCCTCCAGCAGCCTTCCAGCTGGACTCTGGCAGGCTTCCTCTCGGGCTGCTAGCCCTGGTGACGGTGGTTGACGGGGCCGCCTTCCGCCGTGCTCTCCATCGAGGCATTCCCTCGTGCTTCCGCTCCCCCCGGGCTACCTCTCCTGGAGCCCGATGAGAGCGGGCCGGGCCTTCGCTCAGGCGCTCCTTTTGCCCCCCCTCGCCTTCGACGGCTGCACCTAGGAGGAGAGGGACAAGAAAGGGCATTACAGGGCACTTATCTTTTTTCAATCTTATACTTGTAGGCAATCGCCAAATTTTAATTCAAATAATGTAATCGCTCGAGTTCATCTTTGTGTTCTGTAATGCTTGTACTTGTGTTAGCATATGAATGAAAAAGATGAACCTTGCTGGAAACCCGTGCATGTATATGTCCATGCAGAGGTGGAGTGCCTCTTTAATGTAAATAAACGAGTCTTTCCCGTCAGGATATCCTGACGGCACCCTCTTTGTCAACCGGAGAGCAACGTCTGCCGGGGAACAGACAGAGGGGCCAGCCCCCCGCCAGCTTCTTTTTATCAAAGGCTACTACGACCATCTTGACAGAAGCAACGTTCGAGTCATAGATTGGAGCACCTCAGTTTCAAAAGAGAGGCGACACTTTCTCATGCAAAGTTATAGCTTTATAGAACACTAATGGACAAGAGGTAAACTTATCTGTTTGGCTTTGCCGGGGATCGCTGTGCCGTGCAATCTTCTCATCCTTTGTTGAAGTCAAGTTCACAGCAGGAACTTGCAACTCCATGTAGGTGAGAATAAATGCAGGAGGCAATCCTATCTATATGCATATGCAAATGCTCATGAAATGCTTATGAAGTGATCTGGGTGTGCTCATGCATGCATGCAATCTTAGTTGGGACCCCCCTACAGCGCTTCTTTATTTTCTCTTGCACGGGGTCATCGCCCCGGCTTTGCACAAGGGGTTACATGCAGCTGAGGCAAGGCATGTACAAAAGGTTGGCTGCCGGGCAGTGCCCGGTAGCCTCGCGCCTTACGGGTAGTACTTACAGAGATGCTCAATATTCCATGAGTTTTGCAAACGAGTGCCATCCACGGTCTCCAGACAGACTGTGTCAGGTCTGGTGACTCATACTACCCGGTAAGGGCCTTCCCACTTTGGTGATAGCTTGTTTGTACCCTTGGCGGACTGAACGCGCCTAAGGACAAGGTCACCTTCCTCAAAACACCGGGCATGAACCCTGAAGTTGTGATAGCGACGTAGGGCTTGCTGGTAGCGTGCAGCATGCGTAGCAGCCCGGAGACGGTTCTCCTTGAGTAGCACAGCGTCGTCACGCTGGTGCTGATCTTGCGCTACTTCGTCTTAGGCAAGCACTCGAGGGGACCCGTAAATGAGTTCCGTAGGGATAACTGCTTCTGCCCTGTAGACCAGGGAGAAGGGAGTCTGCCCGGTAGCTCGGTTAGGTGTCGTTCTGAGGGACCAGAGAACTACCGGCAGCTCCTCGATCCACCGCATGCCGTGCTTCTGCAGCGTATCGAAAGTCCTTGTCTTGAGTCCATGAAGTACTTCAGTGTTCGCCCTCTCAGCTTGTCCATTTCTCTGGGGGTGTGCCACAGAAGCGAATGAGATCTTGCATCCGAGGGCATGAACGTATTGCATGAAGGCGTGGCTCGTGAACTGGGAGCTGTTGTCAGTGATGATCCTTGCCGGAACTCTGAAACGACACACCAATTCTTTCAAGAACTTGATAGCTGACTGAGCAGTCACCTTTATCACAGCAGTCACTTCCGGCCACTTTGTAAACTTATCGATGGAAACGAACAAGAATTCAAAGCCCCCGATTGCTCGGGGGAAGGGGCCGAGGATATCGAGCCCCAGACCGAAAATGGCCATGATAGAGGGATTGTCTGAAGGGCTTGGGCAGGCAGGTGTGTTCTCTTGGAATGGAACTGGCAGGCTTCACATGTCGTGACGAGCTCAACTGCATCTTGGAGGGCTGTGGGCCAATAGAATCCTTGCCGGAATGCTTTCCCAACTAATGCCCTTGATCCAATGTGTGAGCCGCACATTCCTCTGTGAATCTCAGCCAGTGGTTCCTTTCCATCCTCCCGGCAGATAGACTTCAATTTCACAACGTTGGGCCTTCTTCTGTACAGAGTGTCATCGACAAACTGATACATACTGGCCCTCCGGGCTACTTTCTCAGCTTCATCTTGGTCGCCGGGTAGTTTTCCGGTTTGGAGGAAGCAGATGATGTGCCTTTCCCAAGTTGTATCTTGGGGCTCAGCAACGAGGACTAGCGGCACCTCCTCTACGGCGGGAGCACCAACCTCGTTCACAGGGTCCATAGGCCCGGCTGGAGGGGGTGGTCCGGCAGGTTGTGCGGAGTTGTTTCCGGCAGGGTCTCTACCGAGGGCGGATGGCTCGACCAGGAGAGGCTTACCATAGTCCAACTTTCTCCTTTTCCGGGCCATTGGGGCTGGTGATACGGAGGGCTGAGGGAGATGGAGAACAAAAGTTCCTGGTTCCATAGGAAGCTTCTGCGCAGCACACTTTGACAGGTGATCGGCTATGCTGTTTTCCGCACGGGTACGTGCTCTGTTTGCAACCCATCAAAGTGCTCCTCCAATCTCCTCACTTCCTCGACATATCCTTCCATCAATGGACTTTGATAATCCTTGTTGACTTGTCTCACCACAAGCTATGAATCTCCTCGAATGATCAACTTCTTAATTCCCAATTCTGCTGCAATCCTGAGCCCGGCAAGGAGCCTTCATACTCAGCTGTATTGTTGGTGGCTTCTTCCTGGGCAAAGTGCATTTGAACGGCGTACTTTAAGTGCTCCCTGGAGGGGCAACAAGAAGCACGCCAGCCCCCGCACCTTGTAGGGAAAAAGCACCATCAAAATACATAATCCATTCTTGGGCTGATTCCTTGCCCAGGAGAGCAGTTTCTGTCACTTCTTCATGAGGGGTTGGCGTCCATTCTGCAATAAACTCTGCCAGTTCCCTTCTCTGAATAGTTGACATGCTCTCAAACTTCAAACCAAAGTTGGATAACTCCAAAGCCCACTCCACTATTCTACCAGTGGCCTCAGGGTTTCAGAGTATCCTTTGCAACGGAAAACGAGTGACAACCATAATCTCATGGGCTTGGAAGTAGTGGCGCAGTTTCCTTGAGGCCATGACGAGGCCAAAGATCAACTTTTGCATGCCAGAATACCTCGAGCTAGCCCCTTGTAACAAGGAGTTGACGAAGTATACTGGGCGCTGCACCACTTTCTTCCTTGCCGCGTCCTTGGGGTTGCTCTTGTTGTCGTGCTTACTGCTGTTCTGATCCTTTTTTGACTCTGCCATGATCTGGCCACTTTTTGCCTCATCCACTTCTCGCTGTGCTACCAAGGCCGCACTGACCACTTGATTGGTTGACGCCAAGTAAAGCAATAACGGCTCTTGGGGTTTGGGTGCAACCAAGATAGGCACAAACGATAGGTAGGCCATCAATTCTTGCAGAGCTGCATCTGCTTCTAGGGTCCACTTCATGGGCCCTGCTTTCTTCAAAATTCTGAAGAACGGCAGGGCATGCTCGGCAGACTTGGAAATGAATCTGCTTAGCGTGGCAACGCATCCCGTCAGGCGCTTACATCCTTAACTGTCTTTGGTGCTTGGATCTGCTCAACGACTTTGATCTTGTCGGGGTTGGCTTCAATCCCCCGATGGGACATGAAGAATCCAAGTAGCTTGCCGGAGGGAACACCAAATACACACTTCTCCTGATTAAGCTTCAAGTTAATCTTACGCAGATTAGCAAATGTCTCTTCCAAATCCTGGATAAGGGTGGTTTTATCCTTGGTTTTGACCATGATGCCATCCATATAGGCTTCTACATTTCTGTGTAACTGTGGCTCAAAACCAATCTGGACTGCTCATGCAAAAGTGGACCCGGCACTTTAATCCGAAAGGCATACGAACAAAGCAGTACGTACCACATGGAGTGATGAACAATGTCTTCTCCTCATCTTCTTTAGACATGAAGATCTGGTGATATCCGGAGTATGCATCCAGAAAGGAGAGAAAATCGCAACCTGAAGTGGAGTCCACGATCTGGTCAATGCGCGGCAAGGGAAATGGGTCCTTTGGGCAAGCCTTATTGAGATCGGTGAAATCAATGCACAGCCTCCATTTCCCATTCGCCTTCCGGGCCACCACTGGGTTTGCGAACCACGTAGGGTGCAGTACTCCTCTGACCAAACCACCCACCTCTAGTTTCTTGATCTCTTCGGCAATGAACTGCTGCCGCTCCAAGGCCTGCTTCCAGACTTTCTGCTTGACGGGTCGGGCATGTGGGCAGACAGTAAGGTGGTGCTCGATTACCTCCCTGGGAACACTGGGGATATTAGATGGTTGCCAGGAAAACACATTGATATTTGCCCACAGGAAGGCAACGGGCGCGCTTTCCTATTTGTCATCAAGGGTGGCGCTGATAGTGAAAGTACCATCAACGCCAGCCAGCCCTGTTGGGACCTTCCTCATAGGGGGGTGCAGCAACCTTGGATCTCTTGCTGTTGGAATACTCCGGCACGTCGTCAACGGGTGTTGTGCACTCGGAGGGGGCGCGCTTCCCGAACCCCCTGCCAGAGGCCCTACAATCCTTCTTATTCCCTTTGCTTTCCTTGGTGGGAGCTGCTGCTCTCGCAGCCTCTGCCACGACAGCATCCCGGTACATCTTGTCCACGCAGATAATTGCATCCTTCTCATCTGATGGGATAGTGATGAATCCCGGTGGCCCAGGCATCTTCAAAGTGTTGTAAGCATAGTGAGATGCTACCATGAACTTAGCCAGGGCCAGGCGTCCCGGAATCCCATTGTACGGCATGTGGAGAGCAACCACATCAAACACAATCTTCTCAGTCTGATAGTTCAGTTCTCCCCCAAATGTCACCGGCAACGTAATCTTCCCCTTGGGATGGCTCCAGCCGGGATTGACTCCTTGAAACGTGCCAGTAACCTCTAGCTCTTCTTCTCCTATCTGAAGCTTGTTGATGACTTCCGGGGAAATCAGATTCAACCCGGCCCCGCCGTCCACCAACATCTTTGTGACCTTGAGGTTGCGAATCGTTGGGGAGACCAACAATGGCAAACACCCTGCCGCTGTGGGGCGGCCAGGGTGATCCTCCTTGTCAAAGATGATGGGCGTGTGGGACCACTTGAGCTGCTTCCGGACCTCTGGCGTTGGTTCCACAGCATTGACCTCTCGTGCCCATCGCTTGAGTTGGCGATGAGAGGTGTGCAAAGATGCACCTCCATCAATGCATAGGGCGTCAGTGGCCTTCTGAAATTCCTGCTCACCTCTTCATTCCCTTCATCACTCACATCATCACAGATTTCCTTTTCTTGGCCCCTGGCGGGTTTTCCTTGGTTCCGAAAGGGTTTGCCAGGGCGATTTGCTTCACCGCCTCGGCCCTTACCTCCAGCAGCGTTCTGACCTTTCTCCTTATCATGCTTATCATACTCTGCCCTCTGTTTCTTGACGAGCTGCTCAACTTGATAACACTCTTGAAGGTCGTGGCCCTTGGTCTGGTGGATCTTGCAGTACGGCCCATCACCTTTCCCAAATTTTTCCGTGGCAGCGGCTTCCCGGCAGGCAGTGCACGCGGCAGCTTCCTTGCTGGGGGCCTCAACCTTTGCCTTCTTGCTGGTACTAGGTGTGCCCGATCCTTCCATGGTCATTACTGCCTTATCCCTTGGCTTCTTATTACGCTTCTTGCCCTTTCTCTGGCTGGTTGATTCATCCTCATCCTCTGAATCAACATTGATGCAATCCTCCTCTCCGGGAAACTTCCTTCCTTCCTCCATCCGAGCACACTTATCCACCAGTGTGTACAACTCCTTCACAGTCTTGGGCAACCGCACATTCATCTTAGAACGAATGCGATGGTTGTGCACATTAGACTGGAAGGCCGCTATAATGGCTGCCGGATGGATATTTGGAATATTTCTGTGAACTTTACTGAATCTCTATAATACTTACGGAGGGTTTCTCCTTCCTTCTGCTGGAGAAGCTGCAGGTCGCTGGGCCTGCCGGGCTCTTGGTGGCCACCGGTGAAGGCACAGATGAACTCGTGGCACAGATCTGCCCATGACGAAATGGAGTTCTCTGGCAGGTGCATCAGCCAAGACCTCACATTGGACTTGAGGGCCAAAGGGAAGTAGTTGGCGAACACCTTCTCGTCTCTTCCCCCGGCAGTCTGAATAGCGATGGTGTAGATGCTCAGGAACTCTGCCGGGTTCAGCCTCCCGTCGTACTTCTCAGGTATTTCTGGCTTGAACGTGCGAATAGACGGCCAACGGACTTGCCGCAGCTCCCATGTAAAGGCAGGGCAGCCGACCTCGAAGGGCAGGCACCCGCCAACACCGAGCGCAGGCTCGTCGACGTTGAGGCCGCCACACCCGTTGGTCTGGCGGAGGTCGTCGGGGCGCCGATCCATGACGGCACGCGCGTCTCCCCGCCGCCTATCCTCCGGGGCTCGACGTTGGCCTGGACGAGCTCGAGGATCAGAAGAGGCCATCGAGACGTCGTCGGGGTCTGGAGTCCGCTGTGCCCGCGTCGGCTGCCGTGGTGGGGACTGCACCATGTGAACAGCCCCCTCCATTCGGCCAGCAGTGCGGGCGGTTGTTGTCGCTTGGGGAGGTTGTGGCGGGCCAGCTCGTCGCGAGCCCCCAGCCTCAGCAAAACCATGCAGGCTCTGGATGGTGGCACGCCATTCATCCATTTGCTCGGCTGCCGGCGGAAACCTCAGTAGTAGCTGAGCTCGCGCCATGGCCTCTGTGGTTGTGCTTGGCATAGATGTTGATGACGTCGACCGCACCGTCGCCTGGCTTCGGATGGTGCCAGCAGTGGCGATAGCGTTAGTGTCGCATCCACGCAGCTGTGGGACAACCACTTGGGCAGCGGGGTTGCACGGCGATGGTGCTCAAGGGTCAGTGGCTCCGTCGAGCGCAACATTCTGGTCGGCTAGTCCCGGAGGAGGCACATGCGCCGTGAATACCCCTGTAGTAGGGACGACCGAAGGACGATGGCTCACCCTGGACCGAGCACATATAGTTCAAATTTGAATTATGATCCTTAAATGGCTAGAAAATCACTTATATGTCTTAAAAAGGTCAAATGACCCCTAAAATTTTCCAAATTTTCACATCACAGTTGTATTAGTGCACGTTAACTATAGAATTTTTTTGAAGGCCATTAGACAAAGCTACCGCCGGTTCGTCATCAAACATGCATTGTGCCCTCCCGGAAGCACGAGCCTTCTAGTGAGTTGCTCCGGTTGTGAGGGGTGTGTGTCCAAAGTTTCGTCAATAAGGCCAATATTTTTACCACACCATCTTGGTTCCATGCTATTATGTCAAGCAAGGTTTCATGTATTTCTGATCATTCTAGAATTTTTCAGAATTTAAATGCCATCGCACTCGATGCATTGTGTCCAAGCCGTGACACCAATATGTTTGAAAATTCCTTCCAATTTACTGCACATGGAATTAACTCACACACAAGTACACAAATATGATTTTTCAAACCGTTATGGTTAGCTGTTCCATGTACATGCAGTTCAAATTTGAATTACGGTCATTAAATGGCCAGAACACCACTTAAATGTCTCAAAAAGGTCAAACGACCCTTGGAATTTTCCAAATTTTGACATGACAGTAGTATTAGTGCATGTTAACGATAGAAGAAGTTTGAAGGCCATAAGAGGAAGCTATCGCCGGTTCATCATCAAACATGCATTGTGCCCTCTTGGAACCACGAGCCTTCTAGTGAGTTGCTCTGCAGCGTCTCGACGGTCACGCTCCACAAGGTGTGGACGATGGGGTCACTGCGCTCGCACCCGCTCCTCCCATCGCCGGGCACAGCCGTCTCCAACGTATCTATTTTTTCTAATGCTTTTCCTCTTGTTTTGGACTCTAATTTGCATGATTTGAATGAAACTAACACCGGACTGACGTTGTTATCAGCAGAACTACCATGGTGTTGTTTTTGTGCAGAAATAAAAGTTCTCGGAATGGAACAAAACTTTGCGAAGATTTTTTATACAATAAACAAGAATTTCTGGAGCCAAGACCCACCGGAGGGGGGCACCTAGGTGGGCACAACCCACCAGGGCGCACCCAGGTGGGTTGTCCCCACATGGTGGCCCCGCAGACCCAGAAACCGACGCTATAAAATCATATTTTTCCAGAAAAAATCAGGGAAAAAATATTATCGCGATCCATGAGACGAAGCGGCCGTCACCTCCTGTTCTTCATTAGGAAGTCAGATCTAGAGTACGTTTGGGGCTCCGGAGAGGGGGATCTTCGTTCTTCATCATCACCAACCCTTCTCCATCGCCAATTCCATGATGCTCCCCACCGGGAGTGAGTAATTCCTTCGTAGGCTCGCTGGTCGGTGAGGAGTTGGATGAGATTCATCATGTAATCAACTTAGTTTTGTTAGGGCTTGATCCCTAGTATCCACTATGTTCCAAGATTGATGTTCCTATGACTTTGCTATGCTTAATGCTTGTCACTTTGGGCCCGGGTGCCGTGAACTCAGATCTGAACCGTTTATGTTATCATCATTATATCCATGTTCTAGATCCGATCTTGCAAGTTATAGTCATCTACTACGTGTTATGATCCGGCAACCCCAGAGTGCCAATAGTCGGGACCACTCCCGGTGATGACCGTAGTTTGAGGAGTTCATGTATTCACTACATGTTAATGTTTTGTTCCGGTTCTCTATTAAAAGGAGGCCTTAATATCCCTTAGTTTCCAATATGGACCCCGCTGCCACGGGAGGGTGGGACAAAATATGTCATGCATGTTCTTTCCATAAGCACGTATAACTATTTATGGAATACATGCCTATATTATATTGATGAACTGGAGCTAGTGTCGTATCGCCCTAGGTTATAACTGTCTCATGATGAATATCATCCAACAAGTCACCGACCCAATGCCTACAAATTTATCTTATATTGTTCTTGCTAACTTACTATTGTTATCATCACAGTTACACTTGCTACAAAATTACTGCTATCACTATTACCATTACCGTTGCTACTGTTACTATTATCAAAGTTGTCAAAGTACTTTGCTATTGATCACTTTGCTGCAGATAATTAATCTCCAGATGTGGTTGAATTGACAACTCAGCTGCTAATACCTTCAAATATTCTTTGGGTCCCCTTGTGTCAAATCTATAAATTTGGGTTCAATACTCTACCCTCGAAAACGGTTGCGATCCCCTATACTTGTGGGTTATCATAGATGCAACAGCTAACCATAACGGTTTGAAAAATCATATTTGTGTACTTGTGTGCGAGTTAATTCCATGTGCAGTAAATTGGAAGGAATCTTCAAACATATTGGTGTCACAGATTGGACACAAAGCATCGAGTGCCATGGCATTTTAATTCCAAAAAATTCAAAAATGATCATAAATACATGAAACCTTGCTTGACGTAATGGCATGGCATGAAGATGGTGTGGTAAAAAAATTGGCATTGACGAAACTTTGGGCACACACCCCTCACAAACCGGAGCAACGAACTAGAAGACTAGTGGTTCCGGGAGGGCATAATGCATGTTTGATGACGAACCGGCGATAGCTTCCTCTTATGGCCTTCAAAAAATTTCTACAGTTAACATGCACTAATACAACTGTCATGTCAAAATTTGGAAAATTCCAGGGGTCATTTGTCCTTTTTGAGACATTTAAGTGGTGTCCTGGCCATTTAATGAACGTAATTGAAATTCGAACTACATGTACATGGAACAGCTAACCATAACGGTTTGAAAAATCATATTTGTGTACTTGTGTGCGAGTTAATTCCATGTGTAGTAAACTGGAAGGAATTTTCAAACATATTGGTGTCACGGCTTGTATACAATGCATCGAGTGCCATGGCATTTAAATTTTGAAAAATTCCAAAATGATTAGAAATACATGAAACCTTGCTTGACGTAATGGCATGGCATGAAGATGGTGTGGTAAAAAAATTGGCATTGACGAAACTTTGGGCACACACCCCTCACAAACCGGAGCAACGAACTAGAAGACTAGTGGTTCCGGGAGGGCATAATGCATGTTTGATGACGAACCGGCGATAGCTTCCTCTTATGGCCTTCAAAAAAATTCTACAGTTAACATGCACTAATACAACTGTCATGTCAAAATTTGGAAAATTCCAGGGGTCATTTGTCCTTTTTGAGACATTTAAGTGGTGTCCTGGCCATTTAATGAACGTAATTGAAATTCAAACTACATGTACATGGAATAGCTAACCATAACGGTTTGAAAAATCATATTTGTGTACTTGTGTGTGAGTTAATTCCATGTGTAGTAAACTGGAAGGAATTTTCAAACATATTGGTGTCACGGCTTGTATACAATGCATCGAGTGCCATGGCATTTAAATTCTGAAAAATTCCAAAATGATTAGAAATACATGAAACCTTGCTTGACATAATGGCATGGCACCAAGATGGTGTGGTAAAAAAATTGGCCTTATTGACAAAACTTTGGACACATACCCCTCACAAACCAGAGCAACTCATTAGAAGGCTCGTGGTTCCGGGAGGGCACAATGCATGTTTGATGATGAACTGGCGGTAGCTTTGTCTTATGCCCTTCAAAACATTTCTACAGTTAACGTGCACTAATACAACTGTGATGTCAAAATTTGGAAAATTTTAGTGGTCATTTGACCTTTTTAAGACATATAAGTTATTTTCTGGCCATTTAATGATTGTAACTCAAATTTGAACTATATGTAGATGCAACAACAAAACATAATGGTTTGAAAAATCATATTTGTGTACTTGTGTGCGAGTTTATTCCATGTGCAATAAATTGGAAGGAATTTTGAAACATATTGGTGTCACAAATTGGACACAAAGCATCGAGTGCCATGGCATTTTAATTCCAAAAAATTCCAAAATGATCATAAATACATGAAACCTTGCTTGACGTAATGGCATGGCAAGAAGATGGTGTGGTAAAAAATTGGCATGTTTGACGAAACATTGGGCACACACCCCTCACAAACCGAAGCAACTCACTAGAAGGCTTGTGGTTCCGGGAGGGCACAATGCATGTTTGATGACGAACCGGTGGTAGCTTTGTCTTATGGCCTTCAAAAAATTTCTATAGTTACAAATGTCATGTCAATATTTGGAAAATTTCAGGGGTCACTTGACCTTTTTAAGACATTTAAGTGATTTTCTAGCCATTTAATGACCGTAATTCAAATTTGAACTACATGTACATGCAATAGCTAACCATAACGGTTTAAAAAGTCATATATGTGTACTTGTGTGCGAGTTAATTCCATGTATAGTAAATTGGAAGGAACTTTCAAAAATATTGGTGTTACGGCTTGGGCATAAAGCACGGAGTGCCATGGCATTTAAATTCAAAAGTTAAAAAATGATCAGACATACTGAAACCTTGCTTGATGTAATGGCATGGCACCAAGATGTTGTAGGTAAACAATTGGCATGTTTGGCGAAACTTTGAACACACACCCCTCATAAACCGGGGCAACTCACTAGAAGGGTCGTGGTTCCGAGAGGGCACAATGTAAAACCGGGCATGGGCAGCCCGGCCCGACAACCCGGCCCGAGCCCGGTCCAAAAAACTCGGGCCGAGCCGGGTCGGGCTTGACATTCGGGCCGGGCTCGGGCTTTGTTTTGCAGCCCAGAAGATAGTTCGGGCCAGGCTCGGGCTTCTATTTTTCTATATTTCGGGCCGGGCTTTCGGGCTTCGGGCTGAGCTTACACGTGTGCATACTAAAAAATAGCATTCGGGCTAGGCTTTTGGGCTTGATTTCGGGCCGGGCTCGGGCTTGAAAATAGGGAGTATTTCGGGCTTCGGGCCGGGCTCGGGCTTGAGAAATGAAGGTCGGGCTTTTACAAGCCCAGCCTGAAACCCGGCCCGGCCCAACGTTTGCCCGGGTTTAGCACAATGCATGTGTGATGACGAATCGGCGATAGATTCCTCTTATGGCCTTTAAAAAGTTTCTACAATTAACTTGCACTAATACAATTGTCATGTGAAAATTTGAAAATTTTCAGGGGTCATTGGACCCATTTAAGACATTTAAGTGATTTTCTAGCCATTTAATGGACGTGATTCAAATTTGAACTACATGTACAAGCAACAACTAACCATAACGGTTTGAAAAATCATTCATGTGTACTTGTTGTGTGCGAGTTAATTCCATGTGTAGTAAATTGGAAGGAATTTTCAAACATATTGGTGTCACCGCTTGGACACATGCATGGAGTGCCATGGTAACACAAAATAAGCATTTGTGCCTTCTATGAGGAAAGAAAATGTAAATATCTAGCAAGACAACCGGGCCCCACACGATTGGAACTCTATTTCGCGCCTCGAGGTTTCGAAGGTGTGTGGCACGGGTTATTAATCAGATGTGGTTCTGTATTGGAAATTGTCAGCTATTAAGTTCACACACGGCTTTTGCTGCGGGAGTCGTGTGCAATTCAAACTATAGTACTCATAAATTCCGGCGACCGGCGTGTGTGCTGTTCCCATCGATCTAGATTCCGGCCGCCAATAAATACTAACTTGCTCACGTCGTCCCGTCTGCATTCTCATCTACATCCTCCCCTCGCTCGCCCTCTCTATCACACCACACACAGAGAGAGACACAAATCTCTGCCATGGCGCCGCCGATCTGCCCACTCGTCGATGAGGTGGCGCCCCCTCCCCCCCCCCCCCCCCCCCCCCCGCGCGAGGACGTTTAGTCTAAGTGCAGTGACAAGGCCCTATGCGCCACCGGACGGGGTTGCGCCGGACCCCCCCCCACCCCAACTTTGGAGTGGTTTTGGGGCCAGTACAATCTTTGTTTGTCGAAGTCACTGTCGCCTGCTAAGAAAGCCAAGCAAGTGGCTTTCAAGAAGGAGATGGCGGAGGAGGAAGCCAGGTACCAGGTGGCTTGTGAAGCCCGTGAGGCAGCCTGGAAAAAGGAGGCGATGGAGCTTTGGAGGCGGTCGCGTCAAGTGCGGAGGGGATGTATGAAGACATGTACTTCGCTAGGAAGGCCAAAGGCGCAAGGCACCTCGTCGTTGCGTGGAGGTGGGCCGATAAGCTCCAGCATACCACCAACGAGGAGCTCCAGTGGGCGCCCAATGAAATGGCAGGATCATTCGCCCACGTCCGCCAGCAAGTGGTAGATCGGTACGTCAAGCGCCGCGAGGCGGAGGAGGCGGAGTACTGCCTGCGCGCTAGGAAAACGCCGCGCACCAGGGAGCTACTAGCATGGGGCTACCGGAATACTGCCCCCGTAAGGAGGGATTATTAGTTTTAGTATCGTTCATTTTCATTTTTATGCATTGTACATAGTAGTTAAGTATCATCATGTATATGTCACGATATTATATATATTTTGTGATTAACTAATGCACAATTAATATAAATTATGAATTCCATTTTTCTATCTGTTTTCGTATACTAATTTGTATCTAGTTGTTATCATCCACATATACAGAATGGAAAGCATATATATACACATTGAAACAGAACATATAAGACTGGAAAACAAAGTACACACATTGAAACAGAGAAATATTATGATTGTTGTGAATACATAGCGATCCACGTTGAAACGACTCAAGAAAATAGAACACGTCCATGACTAGCAGCCTTCGCCTGCGGTAGCTCATGGCTCTACCTGAACTCATGTTGGCGTTCGTCCAAGCGGTCGACACGCTCACGGTACATCTGGAGCGCGATCTGGAGCTCCAAGTTGGGTATTTCATCGGAGATCACCGGGTTGAGGATACGACGGCCATGTTCCTCTACTGCACCTAGGTGGGCATCTGGGCCAAGGAGGCGGTCGAGCCTAGCGACAATCGCATTGGCATCGAGTGTGCCGCGGACAAGGAGAATGATGCAGCGGGCGTCCGGTGCAAGTACGGCACGGCCGGCCTCTCATGCAAGTACGGCGCAGATGGCCTCTGCCCACTCCTGGCAAGGAATGGGGTACTCACGGGCCTTGTACCTAGCTGCAACACCCTATCGACAGTAGGCAAGCATCGATGGATCCGCTCTTGCTGTGTGGCGCATCGTGCCTCTTGCTCTGCTGCGCTCCAACAGTCTCGTTGTACGGTGAGCCGCAGACTATCATCACAGACACGCCTAGCTTGTTGTGCGCCACACCATCGATCATGTTGTGTAGTGAGCTGCAGCCTCTCGATGCTGACATGCCTATCTCGATCTGCGGCGCTGAAGCGTCGTGCACTAAGGGTATGCTCAATCCTGGAGATGACGCGCAGCACAGCATCGTCCATCGCGTTGCCGGGGAGCGCCTCACCCTCGACGGGCCATGGCGCCTTCTCGTTTTCCTCATCGAGGAGGTTGATGGCAGAGGCAGCGCTTCGGTGGATTAGCATGCTTGGAAAAGGTGGATGCGCTATAGGTTGCGCTTGTTGCCTCGGTGCGTCACGCGCTGCCTATAGGTTTATGTGCAATATCATTGGTTTGCGGTGGGAAACCGATGAGGAAATGGTGAGAAAGGTGGCGTGTTCATAAAGTGTCATCAATTAATGGAAACTTAGCATAGAAGGAACAATGAGCTATAGCACGACGCGTGCGGGGACATTCCTTGCCCAAGGCTATGTAATTGGATGTTTAAGTTTGTTGTGCAATCATGTCCTTAATAGTGTATATGTTGATGTTCTATATGCAATCACATCGCACACGGAACATAATAGGGAAACCGTCGGTAATGAATTCATCAGTCGCTGACAATTGTATACTAGGACGCGTTTGCCCACAACACACATGTATTATCAGCAGCAATCGTTTGTGTTATTATCGGTCTTCGCACACATTTCTGATTACACACCTGTTTGCCGTGTACCAGACACATCTTGTCAAGTTGAACCATTTCTGTTCTCTTGGCTCAACGCAAACAGTTCATCCGAGTGAACTATATGCCGTACATCACACACACCTTTGATCTGGGTGACCGTTTCTGTTGTGTTATCTAATCACAAACAGTTCCTCCGAGTGAACTGTATGCCATATATCGCACACACCTTCATCTGGTTGACTGTTTCTATTGTTATGCTCATCGCAAACAGTTCATGTGAGTGAATTGTGTGCCACGTATCGCACACGCAGCGATAATCTGAAACGTGTTTGATTTCTCTACCATTGCAAATGTTTTGTATCATTTTTTACAGTTTTCTTACACCACCGTTTGCGGTTAATGCATCGCACATAGTTTAGTCGAAGGGTCTCTGATTGTGTCGCGTTTGGACCATCCTGCAGTAGTGATGCATCTAGTGTATTAAGTTAACAAAAACAGAGTAACACCTTAAGCAGGATGACATGATGTAGAGGGATATATCCAATCAATATGAACAAACCCCATCTTTTTATCCTTAATGGCAACAATACAGATACGTGTCATGCCCTTTCTGTCACTGGGATTGAGCAACGCAAGATTGAACCCATTACAAAGCACCTCTCCCATTGCAAGAAAAATCAATCTAGTTGGCCAAACCAAATCAATAGAACGGAGAGAAATACAAAGCTATATAAATCATGCATAAAAGAGTTCAGAGAAGACTCAAATAATATTCATAGATAATCTGATCACCCATAATTCATCAGATCTCAATAAACACACCGCAAACGAAGATTACATTGAATAGATCTCAAAGAACATCGACGAGAACATTGTATTGAAGATCAAAGAGAGAGAAGAAGCCATCTAGCTACTAGCTATGGACCCGTAGGTCTGTTGTAAACTACTCACACATCATAGGAAGGGCGGCAAGGTTGATGTAGAAGCCCTCCGTGATCGAATCCCCCTCCGGCAGAGTACCGAAAAAGGTCCCCAGATAGAATCTCACGAAGACATAAACTTGTGGCGGCGGAAAAGTATTTTTGGTGTGCCCTCTGGTCTAAGTGGAATATTTAGATATTTACAGAAGAAAGATTAGGGTTGGAAGTGCCATGGGGGCCCGCAAGCTTGGCGAGCACGCCCCCCTCGGGCGCCCCCTGAGCTTGTGGCCACCTCATGACTCTTCTGGCGTCCCCCCAAAGCTTCCAGGTTGTCTTGTGGTCCAAGAAAAATCGTCAAAAAAATTTGTTGCAATTGGTCTCTATTTGGTATTGATTTTTGATACGTCTCCAATGTATCTATAATGTTGTATTGTTCCATGCTATTATATTATCATTCTTGGATATTTTACCATCATTTCATAGCAACTTTATATCATTTTTTGGGACTAACCTATTGACATAGTGCCCAGTGCGAGTTGCTATTTTTTTGCTTGTTTTTTACTTCATAGAAAATCAATACCAAACGGACTCCAAACGCAGCGAAACTTTTTGGAGATTTTTTCTGGACCAGAAGACACCCAGTGGGCCAAAGAATTACCAGAGGGGAGGGACAAGGTGAGCACAAGACACTTGGGCACGCCAGGAGGCCCATGCACGCCCAGGTGGGTTGTGCCCACCTCGGAGACCTCCCGCACCGCCTCTTCGCCCTATAAATACCCAAATATTCTGGAAAACCTAGCAGAGTCGACGAAACACAATTCAAGCTGCTACAAGTTCCAGAACCACGAGATCCAATCTAAACACCATCATGGAGGGGTTCATCATCCTCATTGGTGCCTCTCCGATGATGCGTGAGTAGTCCACCATAGACCTACGGGTCCGTAGGCTGTAGCTAGATGGCTTCCTCTCTCACTTTTGATTCTCAATACAATGGCCTCTTGGACATCAATTTGATGTGACTCTTTTTTGCGGTGTGTTTGTTGGGATGCATGAAGATCTTTAACGATCGAACCTTTATGACAACATACATAGTTTCCTTTGTCCGTTGTTATGTTACTTCCCTGAGATTCGATCGTCGGTATCTCCATACCTAGTTCAATCTCGTTACCGACAAGTCTCTGAAAGGATCAAGAAGAGGGGTGTAGAGGGGGTGATTAGACCCTCAACAAGCAAAAGTGGCAGTTTTTTGAAGTTCTTCAAGTTGAGGTGGAGTTTTAGCGCAAGTTTAAGCATTCACAATACATTTCAAGCAAGCTTGGCAAGAGTATGAGCAGCGGAAAGAGTAAAGCGTGCTAGTTGCAAGAAAGTGAAGGGATGGGATTGGAGTGTGCAAACACAATGTAGACATGGAGATTTTGGTGTGGTTCCGATAGGTGGTGCTATCATACATCCACGTTGATGGAGACTTCAACCCACGAAGGGTAATGGTTGCACGAGTCCACGGAGGGCTCCAGCAATGAAGGGTCCACGAAGAAGCAACCTTGTCTATCCCACCACGGCCATCACCCACAAAGGACTTGCCTCACTCGGGTAGATCTTCACAAAGTAGGCGATCTCCTTGCCCTTTCAAACTTCTTGGTTCAACTCCACAATCTTGTCGGAGGCTCCCAAGAGACACCTAACCAATCTAGGAGACACCACTCTCCAAAAGGTAATAGATGGTGTGTTGATGATGAACTCCTTGCTCTTGTGCTTCAAATGATAGTCTCCCCAACACTCAATTCTCTCTCATAGATTTGGCTATGGTGGAAAGATGATTTGAGTGGAAAGCAACTTGGGGAAGGCTAGAGATCAAGATTCTTGTGGTAGGATTGGAATATCTTGGTCTCAACACATGAGAGGTGGTTCTCTCTCGGAAAATGAGTAGTAGAAGTGTAGGCACGTTCTGATGGCTCTCTCACAAATGGATAAGGGGTCGATGGTATATATAGCCTCCACAAAAAATCTAACCGTTACACACATTTGACCCAACTCGGTCAGACTGAATAGAAGAACTCGGTGAGACCGATTCAGTTCAGAATGTGAACGTTAGGAACCTCTGTGGGACCGACTGGAACAACTCGGTGGGACTGATGTGCTAGGGCTAGGGCAAAACCTCATCTCGGTGAGAACGATTTCAGCAAAGAGCAAACAAAGAGTTGGTCAAGCAAACTCGGTGAGACCGATTGCACATTTTGGTGAGACCGAAATAATTGCAACAGGCAACAGAGAGTTTGCAGGCCCATCTCGGTGAGACCGAGATCCGTATCAATGTAACTGAATTGCTAGGGTTTCTGGCAGTAGCTAGGTCAAAAGAACTCGGTGGCGCCGGATAGGTCATTTCGGTGGGGCCGAGTTTGACTTTGAGTTTTGGGCATATTTGGAAGAGAAAGTGGCTGAGGGTTTTGGAGAAATATCACTAAGCACTTTGAGCAAGTAGACCATTAAGCAACACCTCATCCCCTTTTAATAGTATTGGCTTTCCTATGGACTCAATGTGATTTTGGATCACTAAAATACAAATGAAGAGTCTTGAGCTTTTGCCAACCTTTGTCCTTAGCATATTGATGGAGTCCCACATCCTCTTGTCCTTGCCATGCCATTGTTGAACTTATCTGAAATACACTAGGTAAAGGTATTAGTCCAACAAGAGATATGTTGACATTAATTACCAAAATCACCCAGGGAGCACTTGTGCTTTCAATCTCCCCATTTTTGGTAATTGATGACAACATACATCAAAGCTTTAGATAAAGGTATGAAGAGTAACAAGTAAAGCTTCGGAAAGACATGTAACATGCACAGGATCCCCCTACATGTGTGCAATCATGTAAAGATAGAATATAAGAACATGTGAATGCATAAGCATGACAGAGTAAGCAATGAGTTACATGCATCTTGGCTATATGCATCAGAGCAAATGATATGTATAGGAAGTGTACCTTCATGTTCATGAATCCTTCTTGCAAACAATATGTACATCAGCAAGAGATCATCATGCACATGAGTGTGATGCATATACGTACCTTGTGGTCTTGAGCTGGCTTTGGAAGAGATGAACTTGAGAAAACAGGGTTAGATAACACAAGAACACTCTAATTAAAGCAATTTCAGGAGACCACAAGAATACCAAGACTGGGATGACATGTAATGGGTGAGTACTCAGTACTTCATTTGGATATAGACATGTCCCCAAAGATTTAAAGATATGCGATGAATTCCAAAGATTTTCTTCCCTAGATATGGACTCTTTCTCCCCCTGAATCTAATATTGGATAATGGGAGAAGGTAGGGTAGGAGAAAATTAGAGCAAGAAATGGTGTTGTCAACCAAAGGTAGATCAATAAGGATAAGCAATAACAATTCCTAAGATTAATCATATTGACATGTCTTTCCCCTCTAAGAGACATGTGGCTTCTCTCCTCTTTGTTTTACTAGAGCTTAGATGTGCTCATATGATAAGCTTTGTTGGTCTCTTTCTCCCCCTTTGACATCGATTTCCAAGAAGGGCACTTCTGGAGCATGAGTCAAGTAGGTGTGGTCCTTGAGATACACTACAAAGCAGCATGTAGCTTAAGATGCCGGTAGAGGATAAGAATCATTGAGTGGAGCTGGAGAAGAAATTAAGTATGCAATGGCAAAAAGTTTTCTCAGCAGTGAAATCGGTAACGCCGATCTGTTTCCATCGGTGACACCGAGTTGGTTGTGTCATGGATGATGCATACCGGTCAGACTGGGTTAGTCCATGTTGGTTTTACAGATGAACTATCCACAAGATATCCTTGTAGTTTGGTCTAGCCGATAGGCAGGGATCGGTGAGTCCGAGTTCAATGCAGAGGAAAAATTTTGCCAACTCAGCTCACTTGGCAAATTAAATCTCACAAGGATTTGCAAGGATTAACTGAAAGATTTGCAATGAATTAGACACATAAGTAAAAGTGAAAAACATACATAAGAAAAGAGATCTAGATAAAAAAATATAAGGGAAACAAGATACCAAGAAATATATGCAAGAACACGAAGAAACACTAGAGAACTTCATCTAGGAGGGGTCGGCGACAAATTCACCTATGTTAGAGTATATTGACTGAGGATTCAAGTGATGGCACTTGATCGTAGGTCATACTCATCGTTTAAGCTCAAACTGGGGTTACCATTTTTCATTTAAGTATTTTGATGTGTTCACATATTGTTGAGTTTCTTTGTCTCATTTCTTGGAGCAAAGCTTCTCTAAGATGGAATATCATACCTTGGGTTGTAGTGTTGATCTTGATCATGTAATTGAACTTGTGTTGGATGCTCACGGTTGATGTAGTCCATCAATAGTTGGGGGCACCATTTGTAGTTTGAGTTCATCTTCCTACATGGGTTAGTCTTGCAAGGAAGAGCACTTGTGTATCCAAAATGACAATCATGAGACTTGATACCAAATGAAATTTGATATATAGAAATTGTCAAAGGATATGTTGAGTGGGTTCATGCTTCCTTGTATTCAACATTCATATAGTAGGGAATTGGTGATGTTGAGATTGCTCAAAATGTGAGTGGCTTGCAATCTCATAGATTTGGGCTTATCCAAGTACCTACAAGGGTTAGATAACGTGCAAGGGTACAAATATAGATCCAAGACATATGATCATCATCATACGAGAAATATCAAGGATTGGTCATAAAAGGCTCATGCCTTGCATGTATCCAAATGGAGTTTCTACTCCAAGTTTGAGGCATCAATGATGTTCAATTCACCTCTCAAACGGCAAAATACTTTATCATCAAGCGGTTTTGTGAATATATCCGCCATTTGCTTATCGCTACGAACAAGCTTAAGATTGATGTCTCCTTTAGCAACATGATCTCGAATAAAATGATGACGAACTTCAATATGCTTAGTTCGAGAATGTTGCACGGGATTGTGAGCAATCTTAATAGCACTCTCATTATCACAAAGAAATGGAACATGTTTCACATGTATCCATAATCCTTAAGGGATTGGGTCATCCAAAGTAATTGAGATCCGGCGGCAATGTATTCCACTTCGGCTGTTGATAAGGATACGAGTTTTGTTTCTTGGAGGACAAAGATACAAGGGATCTAACAAGAAATTGACAAGTGCCCAAAGTGGACTTTCTATCAACCTTGTCACCGGCATAGTCCGAATTGGAGTAGCCAACAACATCAAATGATGACCTCTTAGGATACCAAATGCCAAAGTTTGGTGTATGAATTAAATACCTCACTATCCTTTTCACGGTCTTAAGATGACATTCTTTGGGGGCGCTTGATATCGTGCACACATGCACACACTTAGCATAATATCAGGATGGGAGACACATAGATATAACAATGAACCAATCATAGAACGGTAAACCTTTTGGTCAGCCGGTTTGCCATCCTTCGTCAAGTCAAGATGTCCACTAGTAGGCATGGGTGTTTTCATACCTTTGCTTTCTTGCATGTTGAACTTCTTGAAAAGGTCCTTGGTTACTTTGTTTGAGAAACAAAGGTACCTTCGTTAGTTTTCTTGATTTGCAAACCAAGAAAGAATTTGAATTCACTCATCATAGACATCTCAAACTTCTCCGACATTAGCCTTCCAAACTTTTCACTAAAATGGGGGTTAGTAGAACCAAATATGATATCATCCACATAAATTTGGCACACAAATAATTCACCATTAACCCTTTTAGTGAAAAGTGTAGAATCAATCTTCCCAATTTCAAATCCTTTTTCAATAAGAAACTTGGTCAAGCATATATACGATGCTCTAGGAGCTTGTTGAAGACCATAAAGAGCTTTGTGAAGTTTGTAGACATGATTAGGTTTCTTAGGATTAACAAAGCCGGGAGGTTGTTTAACATAAACTTCCTCCTCAGCTTCACCATTTAGAATAGCACTTTTAATATCATGGTGATTGGCATAAGCCAGTAAGATGCGTATGGACTCAAGTCTAGCAACGGGGGCATATGTCTCACCATAGTCCATACCTTCGACTTGAGTGTAGCCTTGAGCGACGAGACGGGCCTTGTTACGTACAACTTGTCCATCCTCATCTTTCTTATTCTGAAACACCCACTTGGTTCCAATGACATTGTGGTTGTCGTCCGGCTTTTCAACCAATGTCCACACATGATTCCTCTCGAAGTTGTGTAGCTCTTCATGCATAGCGTTCACCCTATCCGGATCCTCAAGAGCTTCTTCAACCTTCATAGGTACAATACTAGAAACGTATGAGTAATGTTCACAAAAGTTAGACAAACAAGTTTAAGAGCGAGTAATTCTCCCGGTTTGAATATCATCAAAGATTTGTTCGACGGGACGATCTCTTGAGACTCTTGCTCTAACTCGTGAGAGCTTTTGTTTGGGTTAGGGTGGAACATCCTCTTCATTGTCTTCTTCTTCTTGTCCTTCTTCATTGTTGTTGGCGTTGTTGTTCTCTTATAGAGGTGGAGAAGGAGGTCGATGAGGTTCATCTTGTTGTACTTCCTCGTTTCCTTCGTCTTGACGTGTTCCACTTGTGGATGCCTCCAAGTCAACTTGTGGTTCACCTTGTCGTGAAGTTGATGCTTCCACTTGAACGGACGAGGTACTCTCCTTCAGCTCTGTTGGGCGAATCTTGCCAATAGACAAGTCTTGAATTGCTTCGGAGGGATCTTTGTCTCCTACATCAATTGGCAATTGCTCTACTTGCAAGCCATTAGATTCATCAAACTTCACGTCTACCGTCTCTTCAACCTTTCGGGTGAAATTTTTGTAGACACGGTAAGTGTGATAGTTTGAGCCATAACCGAGTAGGAAACCTTCATGAGATTTAGGGGCAAATATCGAACGACAATGCTTATCAAGAATGTAACACTTTGAGCAAAATACTTGGGGTTTGTTACCGGTGAGAAGCTCGTATGCCGTCTTGCCGAGAAGCTTGTGAAAGTATAGTCGATTTGTAGCATGGCAAGCTATCTCAACCGCTTCCGCCCAAAAGTGTCTTGGCGTCTTATATTAATCAAGCAATAAGTGTCTGGTTCTTCCTCTCAACAACTCCATTTTGTTGAGGTGTTGTGACGCTCCCGATTCGACCGTACACTAATCATACACGCAAATGTGTACGATCAAGACCAGGGACTCACGGGAAGATATCACAACACAACTCTAGACACAAATTAAAATAATACAAGCTTAATATTACAAGCCAGGGGCCTCGAGGGCTCGAATACATAGCTCGATACACAAGAGTCAGTGGAAGCAACAATATCTAAGTATAGACATAAGGTAAACAAAGATGCCTTAAGAAGCCTAGCACAAAAGCAACACGATCGAAGAGGCAAGGCCTCCTGCCTGGGACCTCCTAACTACTCCTTGTCTTCGGCAGCCTCCATGTAGTAGTATCCGTCGGTGGTGGCATCTGGCTCCAGGGTCCACCATCTGGTTGCAACAACCGGAAAGAACGAAGAAGGGGGAAAAGGGGTAGCAAAGAAACCGTGAGTACTCATCCAAAGTACTCGCAAGCATCAGATCTATACTAAGTATGCATTGGTATCAAAGGAAGGTATGTATCTGTGGACTGAACTGCAGAATGCCAGAATAGAGGGGAAGGCCAAGCCTATCGAAGACTAGCATCTTCAAGCAACTCCAAGCATCTTGCAGCATGTAGAAGAGTAAAGAATAGCAGTTTATATTTAACAAACATGTTGTAAAATTAACGCCCAGAGATCCTTCCTTGACTCCCTGCGAGAAACCAATCTCGGAGCCACATATCCATCACATATCTCAAGTAACCAGTTCTAGTTGTAATAGATCAGGACAAAAGTCTGAACGTCCATTACAGTGGACACAGTATTCGAATATATAACTTCCCTGCAGGGGTGCACCAGGTTACGCAACACGCTTGATTTCTTTGGCCAGACACACTTTCCTGGGTCAATGCCTGGCCTCGGAAGATCAACACATCGCAGCCCTACCTAGGCTCAGCAGAGAGGTCCCCGTCGGTCTACATCCTAAGCACTCCGGGGTCATGGGCCCATCACCCGTTGCACTATGGGTCGTTGTGTGCAGGGTGAATACCAGCACCGCCTCGGATGGCCGGCGCGATTCGACCGTGCCACAATGCTGAACTGGACGTCTGACAAAGCTTCTGCTGATACTATGATGTCGAGGCCCATAACTATTCTCGCGTGGTGGTTAGTGCGTAAAGGCCAAAGACCAACTCAGAACAAATACCCAAACCTGTTAGTGCATTGGGGGCTCACGGAGACGAGCAGAGACTCGCGATAATGTGACCCCGTCACCCTATCTTGTGGACTTACGGCAAGGGCCCAGAATCCCCGGCCGTGCCTCATAGAAAACTCACGGGTGCTCTACGGGCCCGCCCAACTTTCACATCAACTCGCGGGTACCCCTCAGGGCTGACCCAACTTCAATAATGGTCTCTAGTAAAGTTCGGGTAACCGTGTGTCCAAAACATCGAGGAAAACCCAAGGAATCACCCTCGGTGGATTCCACTCGATGTAATCATCAAGGTGAAAGTAAGAGGAACCACCCTCGAGGTTCACACTTGAGGGGTTGCACGACAGAGTCATATCAGGAGTGGTCAAGGAGGAATCACCCTCGATGACCACGACCGAATAGCTACACTATAGAATTATCATCAGGAGTGTGTTACGAGGTATCACCCTCGGCACTCGGTAGTAGCTCTGCAGAGTCGAACAACAGAAGGGGCGTGATGTGATGTGAGGTGTCGAGCTCTGGTCGTTGATCACGTTGATTGAGTCGTCCATGATGAAGCAGGGGCAACAAGGACAAGGTGGGGGGAGGGTCACTGATGGATCACCAACCAACCTATACTAAGCGGTTTAGGATAAGGAGGTAAGGTACAATGAGCGGTTACAAAAGCAGGCTATGCATCAGAATAGGAACAAACAATAATAGTAGCAAAATCTAATCCAAGTATGAGAGAATGGAACGGGCGATATCGGGATGATCAAAGGGGGGGCTTTCCTAGAAGGGGGAAGACATCCACTGAAAGGGAAGAAGGGTCATCGTCGACGTAGACGATCACCGTGGCATCAGCAGCGGTCTCGGGGTCTACCGGAGAGAAGAGGGGGAGGAAACAATAAATACAGAGCAAACAAGTGCAATACTAAGCATGACAAGGCAATAAGCAACACTAGGGGTGTTCTAACGTAGGGCTACATGATACCAGCGACGGGGGGAAATACCCGGGAATGCTTTCCCGAAGTTTGGCATTTTCGGACAGATGAAACGGATGGGGACGGTTGCATTTTCGCTATGCTAGGGACGTGTGGCAGACGAACGGAATGCTTATTCGGATTCGCCTCGCTTTTCTGAGCAACTTCCATGTACAAAGTATTTTCATCCGAGCTACGGTTTATTTTAAATTAATTTCAAAGTTTTAAAACAATATTCTGAAATCATTATTAATTCGAAATTAAATAGCTAAAAGCTAGGGGTACCCAGAAATGTACCCAACAGTATGTATAAGAGGCTGACAGTGGGTCCAGGGGGGTCCCAGTTGACCAGTCAACATTTGACTGGTCAACAGGGGGTGGGCCCCCCTTGTCATTGCCTCATCTATCTAATTACAGATTAAAATAGTTAATTAGCAGGATAACTACTGGTAAGTTAATTAAGCAAACTTTAATTAAGTTAATTAACTGATTATCTAATTAATTGATTGATTAATTTTATTTATTATTATTTCGTTCTAAACAGGGGGTGGGCCCCTGTGGTCAGTGGCACAAGGCCACGCCCTGGTTGTGGCACACACGCACACAGGGGGCATATATGGCTATGGTGTGGCCAGGGGAGGCACTGGCCGCGCCGGTGAGGCCGGCGATCGAGGGGCGGGACCAGAGGCGGCGCGGAAGTGCCGGCGGCGGTGGTGGCCGCGAGCGGCGAGCAGGGCAGCGTGCGGATCGGCGAGCAACAACGGTTGGGCGTACAGGGGCAGGCGCGGGCGAAGGCGGGAGCACGACGGGGAGGCTGGGGCGTTGTGAGCGCGGGTGCGGGCCGGATGCGACGACGGGGAGAGAGGAGGGCAGACGGGGCTCACAGGGGGGGTCGCGTGCGAGCTCGAGGGGGGGCAGTTGCCGTCCGGTGACAGCGAGGTCCGGCGCGTCGAGGCGGCGAGGGCGTCCAGCGAGGGGGGCTCCATGGAGGAAGGAGAGGCGTCCGACGATGTCCAGCGGCGGCGCAGCGCCGGGTATGGGCGCCTGGGGGCGCGGGGTCGGGCCCCTGGGCGCGGGCGGGTGTTTAGATCAAGCGAGGGAGGGGGCGTGCGAGAGAGAGTGGGGGATCGAGGGGAGCGGGGGTGGTAGCGATTTACGGTTTCAGAGAACAGGGGGCCATATAGGCTAGCCGGGGCGTGCGGGGAAGTGGGTCGGCCTGGCCGACCGACTGAATGGCCAGCTGGGCCACGAGGCCCACTGGGGGGAGTGGGGTTCTATTTTCTTTTTTACTTTCATTTATTTTCTGTTTTCAAATTTAGCTACTGTTTTCTACTAAATTATAAAACTAAAAAGTTTTGATAGATATGAGACTTGTCACATATATCAAGCACATTATTTCTAGGAGTCACAAAAAGTTTGTGGCCAAAAGGAGTTGTCTAACCATTTTTAGAAATTCAAAAGGCCAATTTTAAATGTCGCTGGACCACTAAATAATTTCCGGGGGCACTTTCGGAATCCAAAAGAGGTTGGTTCCAACATGACAAATAACTAGAGATTATTTGCCACACTTTGAACATTTTAGATTTTACGTTTGAAAACTTTTATTTTTGACTTTAATTTAAATTTGAATTTTGTACGGATTCGAACCAATGCGAGTTTAACAGCAGTAATCATGATGATGTTGCATCATTGGCAGGGAATTACTATAGCTTAATTATCCGGGCATCACAATTCTCGTCCACTACAAGAAATCTCGTCCCGAGATTTAAGGGGTGGAGTAAGGGGGAAAGACTCGGGAAGGACGGAGCTCAACAGAAGATAGGTACCTAGGGGCTATCTCAGTGAACGTGGCATAGAGGCATCTCTCGAGTTGAAATTCAAGGAAGTCATCGAGAGCAAGGCTAGAAGGTGCAATCAGAAGCTTCAAGCGGATGTACAATCGTTCGATGTCTGAAAGAGAGTGTGAAAGGGGTTCAGAGCGTCGAAAATAAGTATTGCATCTGATACCAGAACAGATCACAAGAAGGTGGCTCGTTAATTACATGTGAAGCCAAGTGTGAGGAACAATTTTGGAAAACAGGGATGTACAAGAGAGTCAGGTTTCGATCCTGTGGAACTGTGGGTTAACAGCAGGAAGGCGCTAATCATTTTGCACAGTCATGATAGCAAGGCAGGTCAGAGGATATATAGCCTACCAATTATGTTGGCAACAACATAGGTACCAAGGGCGAGGGGCGAAGAGAACCATTTTCCTGCTGGTTAAGACGAGGCAGACCAATAGGCAAAGTTCTCGTCCATCGGAGGCTACCGGAATGTCATCAACAATAGTAAAAAGGTCTTACTAACAGAGTTTGTACACCGAGGTGTTACATAAGCAGGGAATTATCACTGTTCAGGTATGTTAGGTTACAAGAAAGGTTAAACAAAATAATGGAAAGGGAAGTGTAGACTCGAATCATTTATCGATATTCTCGAGTGTCTAACAACTCAGAACCCGTGGAAAATATGAATTGGCGAGAAATTACAGTTGATGAAGAACTCATAAGAAGTTACATAGTTCTGAGATATTCTCGAGATACCATAGGGTAATACTCGAGGGTAGAGCAGAATAGAGGTTGGACGGGTGAAATGGTCTGCAGAAGACAAGTACTTCAACTTGTCCGAGGATTGGGATCAAAGAAAAATAGTATGGTTGAAACCACGGTTGCAAGGGATCAAACATAGACACAAGATGAACTAATCACAAGGGGATTATTATTATTACAGGAAGTTTCCATGTTAAGTTCCACATCGGGTCCATGGGCATGAACACAAAGGTTCAAGGTCAACTCCCACTTCAGCAATGCATAACCTTCCATTCACTTATCGCATTCGAAGAAGTTGTAGCGTTGTTGTTTTTTGAAGAAATGCTAGTACATATAACCCGCATAATCTTCTAGTTCACATAGATTATGGAAGGCATAGATTCACCCATCGGGGCATCTTAGGAACATACATCACAACTTCAGGAGTAATTAACTCAAGCTTGAAAGCAGAGTATGGTTGACAAGAGAGGGGGATACAATTTACCAAAGGCATTAGGTATCCGAGGAAAAGCTCACAAGGTTACTGTATATGAAGGACGCTGTCGGATAGAACCCCACAAAGGATCTGGTGGTTCACAAGGGATCTGATGTGGGCATCGGTACTCAACCAGAAGAAGAAAGAATGCAAGGATATCATATTATAGAAACAACTGACTAATTCTAAGCTCCAATGCAAAGGGAATTATGATTTCCAAAATGGGGGATCAGAAGCAAAGGCTCTGATCAAAGTCAAATAAGTAGAATAGACATAGATCGACAATCAATCAAAGTCTGATTTGTCGAACACCAGCTCATGTCCGGGGTGACGTCTGGGCCGAAGGGAAGAATTCTAGTTGTGATTGATGATTGCAAGCATTCACAAACATATCGAATCAAATGTTCAAAATGATGATGACAAAGGATACTACTGAATATTGACAGACATACGGAAAGTATCCATAATGCAAGCAGACAAGTATTTGCAGAGCAACAGTTGAAGAGGAATATCGGAAGATCGGATGGTATTTCAAAGTATCTTGTGAAACACATGAACAACGGTGGACGAATGGATACTCGGCAAGCGCGAGTTATTATACGTAGGGGTATTCAGGTGGCAAAGAACTACAAGGTAGTAGGCACAAAGTATTCTCGTAACAAAAGAGAGAATTTCAGGGTATCTTGTAATAACAAGATCAACGGGGAATGATTGTATGAATGGAAAATGTATGTAGTTATCCATAGTGACTTATCAATGATAGAGAATTGCAAAAGCAAAGGGCACAAGGGTCTCGAAAAAACATCGGAGAGTATCTTCAGAGTCTTCTGGTGCACCAAGCAATCATATAGAGTGAGGGGCTCTCCGGGAGAACGTATTTACGAACCTAGGGTTAGAGTTAGCAAAATCATTTAACCCGAATAGAAGAGAGATCAAAATCCCAGAGTATAGACGAGGAATAAAAGATCCTAATAACACCCAATGGCGACGTGGGCCCGTAAGCCACACAGCCATGTTAGTAAATTAGGTTTTCAAAGACTAGACTCAACTTCGGCCAAGGAGTTGGAAAGGGGGGGTTCCTACAGGCAGTCGGCTCTGATACCAACTTGTGACGCCCCAGATTCGACCGTACACTAATCATACATACAAATGTGTATGATCAAGATCAGGGACTCACGGGAAGATATCACAACACAGCTCTAGACACAAATTAAAATAATACAAGCTTTATATTACAAGCCAGGGGCCTCGAGGGCTCGAATACATAGCTCGATACACAAGAGTTAGCGGAAGCAACAATATCTGAGTACAGACATAAGGTAAACAAAGATGCCTTAAGAAGGCTAGCACAAAAGCAACACAATCAAAGAGGCAAGGCCTCCTGCCTGGGACCTCCTAACTACTCCTTTTCTTCGGCGGCCTCCATATAGTAGTATCGGTCGGTGGTGGCATCTGGCTCCAGGGATCCACCATCTGGTTGCAACAATCGGAAAGAACGAAGAAGGGGGAAAAGGGGTAGCAAAGAAACCGTGAGTACTCATCCAAAGTACTCGCAAGCATCAGATCTATACTAAGTATGCATTGGTATCAAAGGAAGGTATGTATCTGTGGACTGAACTGCAAAATGCCAGAAGAGAGGGCAAGGCCTAGCCTATCGAAGACTAGCATCTTCAAGCAGCTCCAAGCATCTTGCAGCATGTAGAAGAGTAAAGAATAGCATTTTATATTGAACAAACATGTTGTAACATTAACGCCCAGAGATCCTTCCTCGACTCCCTGCGAGAAAGCAATCTCGGAGCCACATATCCATCACATATCTCAAGTAACCAGTTCTAGTTGTAATAGATCAGGATACAAGTCTGAACGTCCATTACCGTGGACACGGTATTCGAATATATAACTTCCCTGCAGGGGTGCACCACGTTACCCAACATGCTTGGTTACTCTGGCCAGACACACTTTCCTAGGTCAATGCCCGGCCTCGGAAGATCAACATGTCGCAGCCTACCTAGGCTCAGCAGAGAGGTCCCCGCCGGTCTACATCCTAAGCACTCCGGGGTCTTGGGCCCATCACCCATTGCACTCTGGGTCATTTTGTGCAGGGTGAATACCAGCACTGCCTCGGATGGTCGGCGCGATCCGACCGTTCCACAATGCTGAACTGGACGTGTGACAAAGCTTCGATTGATACTGCGACATCGAGGCCCATAACTATTCTCGTGTGCTGGTTAGTGCGTAAAGGCTAAAGGCCAACTTAGAACAAATACCCAAACCTGTTAGTGCATTGGGGCTCGCGGAGAGGAGCAGAGACTCGCGATAATGTGACCCCGTCGCCCCATCTTGTGGACTTAAGGCAGGGGCCCAGAATGCCCGACTGTGCCTCGTAGAAAACTCGCGGGTGCTCTACTGGCCCGCCCGACTTTCACATCAACTCGCGGGTACCCCTCAGGGCCGACCCAACTTCAATAATGGTCTCAAGTAAAGTCTGGGTAACCGTGTGTCCAAAACATCAAGGAGGAAAACCCGAGGAATCACCCTCGATGGATTCCACTCGATGTAATCATCAAGGTGAACGTAAGAGGAATCACCCTCGAGGTTCACACTTGAGGGGTTGCACGACAGAGTCGTATCGGGAGTGGTCAAGGAGGAATCACCCTCGATGACCACGACCGAATAGCTACACTACAGAATTATCATCTGGAGTGTGTTACGAGGTATCACCCTTAGCACTCGATAGTAGCTCTGCAGAGTCAGACAACAGAAGGGGCATGATGTGATGTGAAGTGTCGGGCTCTGGTCGTCGATCACGTTGATCGAGTCATCGATGATGAAGCAGGGGCAACAAGGACAAGGTGGGGGAGAGGTTCACTGATGGATCACCAACCAACCTATACTAAGCAGTTTAGGATAAGTAGGTAAGGTACAATGAGCGGTTACAAAAGAAGACTATGAATCAGAATAGGAGCAAACAATAACAGTAGCAAAATCTAATGCAAGCATGAGAGAATGGAATGGGCGATATCGGGATGATCAAAGGGGGGGCTTGCCTGGAAGGGGGAAAACATCCGCTGAAAGGGAAGAAGGGTCGTCGTCGACGTAGACGATCACAGTGGCATTAGCAGCGGTTTCGGGGTCTACCGGAGAGAAGAGGGGGAAGCAACAATAAATACAGAGCAAACAAGTGCAAAACTAAGCATGACAAGGCAATAAGCAACGCTAGGGGTGTTCTAACGCAGGGCTACACAATACCGGCGAAGGGGGAAAACATTCGGGAATGCTTTCCCGAAGTTTGGGATTTTCAGACAGATGAAAAGGAGGGGGGCGGTTGTATGTTCGCTATGCTAGGGACATGTGGCAGACGAACGGACTGTGTATTCGGATTCGCCTCGCTTTTCTGAGCAACTTTCATGTACAAAGTATTTTAATCCGAGCTACGGTTTATTTTAAATTAATTTTCAAAGTTTTAAAACAATATTCAGAAATCATTATTAATTCAAAATTAAATAGCTAAAAGCTAGGGGTACCCAGAAATGTACCCAACAGTATGTATAAGAGGCTGACAGTGAGTCTAGGGGGGTCCCAGTTGACTAGTCAACGTTTAACTGGTCAAAAGGGGGTGGGGCCCCCTTGTCATTGCCTCATCAATCTAATTACAAATTAAAATAGTTAATTAGCAGGTTAACTACATGTAAGTTAATTAAGCAAACTTTAATTAAGTTAATTAACTGATTAGCTAATTAATTAATTAATTGATTGATTTTAATTATTATTTCGTTCTAAACAGGGGGTGGGCCCTGTGGTCACTGGCACAAGGCCACGTCCTGGCTGTGGCACACATGCACACAGGGGGGCATCTATGGTCATGGTGTGGCTAGGGTAGGCACTGGCCGCGCCGGTGAGGCCGGCGATCGAGGGGCGGGACCGGAGGCGGCGTGACAGTGGCGGCGGCGGTGGTGGCCGCGAGCGGCGAGCGGCAGCGGCTGGCCATACAGGGGCAGGCACGGGCGAAGACGGGAGCGCGACGGGGAGGCTGGGGCGTTGTTAGCGCGGGCGCGGGCCGGATCCGACGACGGGGAGAGAGGAGGGCAGACGGGGCTCACAGGGGGTCGCGTGCGAGCTCGAGGGGGGCAGGGGCCGTCCGGCGACGGCGATGTCCGGCGCGTCGAGGCGGCAAGGGCGTCTAGTGAGGGGGCTCCGTGGAGGAAGGCGAGGTGTCAGGCGATGTTCGGCGGTGGCGCGGGCGAAGCAGGCGGTGGGGCGGCGTCGAGTATGGGCGCTGGCGTCGGGGGCGCGGGGTCGGGCCCTTGGGCGCGGGCGGGTGTCCAGATTGAGCGGGGGAGGGGGCGTGCGAGCGACCGAGAGTGGGGGTGGTAGCAATTTAGGGTTTCGGGGAACAATGGGCCATATAGGCCAGGCGGGGCGTGCGGCGAAGTGGGCTGGCCTGGCCGACCAGCTGAATGGCCAGCTGGGCCACGAGGCCCACTAGGGGATAATGGCCAGCTGAATGACCGGCTGTTTTCTACGAAATTATAAAATTAAAAGAGTTTTGATAGATATGAGACTTGTCACATAAATCAAGCACATTATTTCTAGCAGTCACAAAAAGTTTGAGGCCAAAACGAGTTGTCTAACCATTTTTAGAAATTCAAAAGTCCAATTTTAAATGCTGCTGGACCACTAAATAATTTCCAGGGGCACTTTCGGAATCCAAAAGAGGTTGGTTCCAACATGAGAAATAACCAGAGATTATTTGCCACACTTTGAACATTTTAGATTTTATGTTTGAAAACTTTTATTTATGACTTTCAGTTAAATTTGAATTGGACAGGATTCGAACCAACGCGAGTTTAACAACAGTAATCATGATGATGTTGCATCATTAGTAGGGAATTGCTGTAGCTAAATTATCCGGGCGTCACAGGTGTGTACGTAGCCGAGAACTCATGTGAAATCCCTTCTTCGTCAAGAAAGGTATCCACATTTGCGTTCTTGATCCCCGTTCTGTTGTCGCTTCGAACCTTCTTGATCCTCACTTCAAATTGATTTTGGGCTTTCCTGGCGAAGTTCTTGAAGATCTTTTGGACCTGCGATTTATCCTCAAGAAAGAACACCCACGTAAATCTTGAAAAGTCGTCAACAATGACCAATCCGAACGAGTTACCACCGAGACTCTTGTAGGAGTTGATACTTCAATGCTATGGTTGGGTTTTGCCTTAATGATCTTTAGTAGTTGCAGATGCTTGATAGAGTCCCAATCATAAGTGCATATGATCCAAGTAGATAAATTATGTTAGCTTATGCCTCTCCCTCATATAAAATTGCAATAATGATTACCGATTTTGTTAACAATTGCCTAGGATAATTCCGCACACCGATCCATCATTATTCCACACTCGCTATTTATAATATATATTAATATATTCTAAATTTATGTTAACATCACCTATTTTTATATTTTAGTTCTCCGATATCATGCAAAGCTATCCTCTTCATACCCACAACATAGTTTTATTTCTTGTTTCTAGATGGAAGCAAACGTTCGGTGTACGTAGAGTCGTATCAGTGGCAGATAGGACTTGAGAGAATATTGATCTTACCTTTAGATCCTTGTGGTTTCGACACTCCATAATTATCACCTCTAACTTTGGAAATTGCTATGATGATTCCTTGCACTTCGGGATTATCAAGCTCTTTTCTGGCGCTGTTGCCGGGGAGCAATAGCGTAGGGCTGATATTCTCGTGTGTGCTTGTTTGCTTTATTCACTAAGCAGAATTTGGTTTCCCTTTTGTTTTTGTTTTCTTTAGTTGTGTGTGAAACAAACAAAAAATATTAAAGAATGCAAAATACAAAAAAATACTTGCCTCTTATGCCTAAAACTTTTTCAAAAAGAGAAGTGATTGGAAGGTTATGCAATGGAGAAGTGAGGGTCGACCTTGAACACTTCTGTTCATGCTCATGGAAACAATGTAGATTTTTCATGGAATTTTCTCAAAAATAATTATTCCCTTGTATATATCCATTGTATTATAAAAACAATGTGCCAAGTTTTGGTTTTAGGATGATTAGATTGCTTGTTGGCTATGTGCGGTGTAAAAATAGAAACTTTGGCTGTAGTGCATGAATTTACATTTTTTACTGGAACGTCAAAAGTTTCTGAAATTTTTACACGGTACTTCTATGCAAATTGTTTATTTTGTCCTATGTTTTTAGAATTTTTGGAGTTACAGAAGTATATGAAGTTTTCAATTGCTACAGACTATCCTTTTTCTGACAGATTCTGTTTTCTATGTGTTGTTTGCTTATTTTGATGAATCTATGGGTAGCATCAGGGGGGTATGAACCATGGTGAAGTTGGAATATAGTAGATATAATGCTAATATGAAATTTGAATGAGTTTACAACAATACCTAAAGGTAGTGATTTGCTTTATTATACTAACGGATCTCACGACGGTTTTTGTTATGTTTTTGTGTGGATGAAATGTTCAAAGATCGAGGAGTTATCGATATAAGAGCAATAAGGAGAGGCAAGAGTTCAAGCTTGGGGATGCCCAAGGCACCCCAAGTAATTATTTAAAGGATACTCAAGCATCTAAGCTTGGGGATGCCCTGGAAGGCATCCCATCTTTATTCTTCAACAATTATCGGTATACCTCGGTTTTTGTTTTGTTCACATGATATGCGTCTTTTGTGTTTATTTTTATTTTCTATTCCTTTATGCACCATGCTAGTATGAGATAGTCCTTCATTGATTTATAGAATGCTTCATGTGCTTCACTTAAATGTTTTGAGTATGGCTTTATAGAATGCTCTTTGTGCTTCACTTAAATCTTTTGAGTATGGCTTTATAGAATGCTTTGTGTGCTTCACTTATATAATTTGATCTTGGATATTGGTAAATCTATGTTAATTGTAGAATGCTCTATGAACTTCACTTATATCTTTTAGAGTATGAATAAAATTATCATCGGGCTTGGAAGAGTATCATTAAAATATCATGCCTAGCTAAAAAGGCATTAAAGAAAAGCGCTTGTTGGGAGACAACCCAATATTTACCCCTACTATTTTTGTGTGTTCACATGATTAAGCTACTGTAGTAATCGGTTTTTATAGTTTTTGTTTCAATAAAGTGCCAAGTAAAGCCTTTGGAGTAGTGTGGATGATAGTTGACTTGATTCTGTGTGAAAACAGAAATTTTTGTGCCCAGTGACAGGATTGTTTAAAATTACTGGTGCATCGAAAAATTCTGAATTTTTTACAGATGATTTATATATAAATTTTCTACGTTGTCCGAATTTTTCAGAATTGTTGGAGTAACATAAGTATGGTTGTTGTTCAGATCATTACAGACTATTCTGTTTCTGACAGATTCTATTTTCAATGCATAGTTTGCTTGTTTTCTAGTTTCTATGACTTATATTGCTCAATATAAATTGTAGAAATGATATGGTACAGTAGGCATTGTGTGAGAACAAATTATGAATCTTATCTTGACAGTACCAAAGTGAATTATTTGCTCTTTATCATACTAACCCATCTCATGAAGTTCCGTTAAGTTTTATGTGATTGAAGTTTTCAAGTTTTGGGTGAGATATAGACATGAGGAGAATAAGGAGTGGAAAGACCCTAAGCTTGGGGATGCCCAAGGCACCCCAAGGTAATATTCAAGGAAGACTAAAGCGCCTAAGCTTGGGGATGCCCCGGAAGGCATACCCTCTTTCGTCTTCAAAACCATCGGTATACCTTACTCGGAGCTATATTTTTATTCGTCACATGATATGTGTTTTGCTTGGAGCGTATATTCATTTTACTTTGTTTGAATAAAACCATTGGATCTGAAATCTTGAATTAGATATAGTACTCCCATGGCTATTTAACTATTTGACTACTCATTGATCTTCACTTATATTTTTCTGGAGTAGTTTTGTCATTTACTCTCGTGCTTCACTTATATCCTATGAGTAAACGGTTGAATGCATTGAATATAATAAACCTGAAATTATTTATGTTTCATATGCTTATCCCATGGGGAGTAACTACTTCACAAATAAGAAGTATAGGTGGTATAATTTATTGAAAGTTAGCAAACACAACATTGGTCACTTGAACAATTCATGAAAGAATATTGAAGGAAGAGAGATTTCACATATAAATATACTATCTTGGACATATTCTATGATTGTGAGCCCCATTAATTATTTTCAAACTTGAGCAAATTAGTTGAATTTTGACAAGGAAGACAACGTAATGAGTTATGTTTGGGTATATTTGTATAGAAGTTATATGGTTATGGATCCTCCAACATGTGGTGCTTGCTTAGGATCTTTCGCTAGCCAAAACTTTGTGCTAAGTAGAGATACTACTTGTGCATCCAAAACCCTTATACCCCGTTTCATGCCATGAGTGTCCACCATATCTACCTATGGATTGAATAAGATCCTTCAAGTAAGTTCTCGTCGGTGCAAAAAGCAATAAAAAATGCTCCTAAATATTTATGATCTTTTATTGTAAGGGAAAATAAGCGTCGTACGAACTTGTGGTGGTAAAGAAATAAAGGGACGGACTGCATAATAAAGGTTGCTATCACAAAGGGCAATACAACGTGACGTTCCTTTGCATTAAGGGTTTCCACATCCAAAATTAAAAAGCGCATGACAACCTCTGCTTCCCTCTGCGAAGGGCTTATCTTTTACTTTCATGTATTTACTTTTATGCAAGAGTCAATAGTATTCCTTCTTATTTCAACCTCAATTATTCTTTAGTTGGCAAGAATCATATGGTGGGGAAAGATCCAAGCATATATGGCCATTCAAATATATTTGATCATGAATTATTATTGTTGACAATTATCTATATGGCAAATAAGTTGGGAGGCGAAACATTAAGCCCCTATCTTTCTCTGTGTTCGATGGATGCTATTTGTCCTAAAAATATGCTTTGAGTGTTAGCAATCATGGAAGACTGTATGATAGTTGAGTATGTGGGATTTGCTAAATCAAAGCTCTTACATAGACCCTTCGTGAAAATAAGATGAATTGCAATTGTTTGGTGACCGAGGATATGGTTTGTTAGTTTTCAAGAAACTTTATGGTCTATAATTTGACATGTGAATAGATTGTTACTTGATCATGAGAAGTTTTATGAGAAGAGCTACTGTTTAGGATATAGAATAATGCTAGAAAAAGTGATTGAAATTATCATTGATCAAACTTATGCACTATGCTAGCATTCACACTTCATAACTTAATTCTTTTATCATTTACCTACTCGAGGACGAGTAGGAATTAAGCTTGGGGATGTTGATACGTCTCCAACGTATCTATAATTTATGAACTATCCATGCCATGTTTACCAAAAATTTATATGGTTTTGGTATGATTTGATTACAACTAACCCGGATTGACGTTGTTTTCAGCAGAACTACCGTGGTGTCGTTTTTTGTGCAGAAATAAAAGTTCTCAGAATGGGCTGAAAATTTACGGTGATTTTTTATGGACCAAAATACACCCCCGAAGCACAAGAGTTGGACCATAAGCTTCACGAGGAAGCGACAAGCCAGGGGGCGCGCCCTACCCCCCGGGAGGGTGCTCCCGACTTGTCGCTGCCTCGTGGACCCCCTTGACGTGAGACCAACGCCAAAAATTTCTATAAATACCAAAAACCCGAGAAAGAAACCTAGATCAGAAGTTCCTCCACTGCAAGCCTCTTTAGGCATGAAAAATCAATCTAGGCCCTCTCCGGCACCCTTCCAGAGGGGGCCATCATCGCCGGAGGCCATGGAGGAGGAAGCCGGAGGGGGTCATCATCACCATGGAGGCTAAGGACTAGAGAGAGAACCTCTCCCTGTCTAGGGGGGAGGCCATGGAGGAGGAAGCACAAGGGGGATACTCTCTCCCCCCCCCCTCCCTCTCTCGGTGGCGCCAGAGTGCCACCGGGGGAACCATCGCCGCGGTGATCGTCTTCGTCAACATCACCATCTTCATCACCTTCCTCATCTCTTTTACGCGGTCCACTCTCCCGCACCCCACTGTAATCCCCTACTTGAACATGGTGCTTTATGCCACATATTCTGATCCAATGATATGTTGCCATCCTATGATGTTTTGAGTAGATTTCTTTTGTCTTTTGGGTTGATTGATGATCTAGATTGGTTTGAGTTGTATGTTTTACTTTGGTGTTGTCCTATGGTGCCTTCCGTGTCGCGCACACGTGAAGTATTCCTGCTGTAGGGTGTTGCAATACGTTCATGATTCGCTTATAGTGGGTTGCTAGAGTGATAGAAGCTTAAACCCGAGTAAGGGGGTTGTTGCATATGGGATAAAGGGGACTTGATACTTTAATGCTATGGTTGGGTTTTACATTAATCATCTTTAGTAGTTGCGGATGCTTGCTAGAGTTCCAATCATAAGTGCATATGATCCAAGTAGAGAATGTATGTTAGCTTATGCCTCTCCCTCATATAAAATTGCAATAATGATTACCGATTTTGTTAACAATTGTCTAGGATAATTCCGCACACCGATCCATCATTATTCCACACTCGCTATTTAAAATATATATATATATATTAATATATTCTAATTTTATGTTAACGGCACCTATTTTTATATTTTAGTTCGCCGATACCATGCAAAGCTATCCTCTTCATACCCATAATGTAGTTTTATTTATCGTTTCTAGATGGAAGCAAACGTTCGGTGTACGTAGAGTCGTATCAGTGGCAGATGGGACTTGAGAGAATATTGATATTACCTTTGGCTCCTTGTGAGTTCGGCACTCCATACTTATCACTTCCACCTTTGGAAATTTCTACGATGATTCCTTGCACTTGGGGATTATCAATGTTCTTCACGGGATGACTTCCTCCGACTTGTTTTCCTACTTGACAAGCACTGCAAAGTCTATCCTTGTCAAATATAACATCTTTAACACCAAGGATATGATCACCTTTAATAAGCTTATCAAGCTTTCGCATACCCACGTGACCTAGTCTTCTATGCCGTAACCAACCTTTAGAGGATTTAGCAATTAAGCAGGTACGAGGTTGAGCCTTTTTAGTGAAATCAACTATATGTAGGTCACCTCTATGAATACTGGTAAAGACCATATTATGGTTATCTCTTCGAAACATTTGGCAAACTATTTCAGTAAATAGAAGTTGAAACGAAAGTCAGCTAGTCTAGATACGGAAAGTAGATTGTAACCAAGGGATTCAACGAGCATGACATTTTGGATAGAGCTATCCTGGGAGATGGCCACCTTACCAAGTCCAACTACCTTACCCTTTGAGTTATCACCAAAAGTGACATACTTTTGGGTACCATCATTTTCAGTAAGCTCACGAAACATGTTCTTGTCTCCGGTCATGTGATCGGTACATCCACTATCAAGAACCCATTCCTTTCCTCCGGCCATGTAACCATGAAGGTTAGCCATAAGACCAAAGTGTCTCATTGACTCATCAAGATCAATGTCACTATCATCATCCTCATCATAATATCCATGTTCAACATCATCAGTTGATTGATCATCACCCAGAGAGAGTGATTCATTAGATTTATGACCATGACAATGTGCATCTTTATGAATTCTAATGACTTGTGAAATGATGCTACTAATGACTCCAACATCTCCTTTGGCACGCATAAGGTCACGAAGCTCAAATAGACTATCACCAAATTTAGGATCACTAGGATTCATTTTATGAAAAGCAATGGACTTTTGAAGAATCTCATCTAGATTTTTCAAGGAATAGTTTGGAAAGCGTTCCTCAAGGTATCTCCATATATTATAAGCACATTCAAATGTAGGTAAGCATACAAGCAATTTCTAGGCAACCCTCTTATGATAAGATCAATAGCTCTAAGATTGCGGGTCATCTAAAGATACTCATCGGGGGTAGGATGTAAGGGATAAATAGGACGCACACAAGGGCTAGTAACATACTTGTTCACATTATATTCATTGAAAATCTCAAGCATCTCATTTTTCCAAGTACTATAGAACTCCCCGTAAAGCATAGGCACTCTACGTCTAATACTCCCAATCGTAGACTCGTCCATCTTCCTCCAATGGTGATTAAACCAAAGCAATGGAGACCAATGCTCTGATACCAATTGAAAGGATCGAGAAGAGGGGTCTAGGGGGTGATTATACACTCAACAAGAAAAAGTGTCTGCTTTTTTAAGTTCTTCAAGTTGAGGTGGAGTTTTAGCACAAGTTTAAGCATTCACAATACAATTCAAGCAAGCATGGCAAGAATATGAGCAGCAGAAAGAGTAAAGCATGCTAGTTTCAAGAAAGTAAAGGGATGGGATTGGAGTGTGCAAACGCAATGTAGATAGGGAGATTTTTGGCGTGGTTCCGATAGGTGGTGCTATCGTACATCCACGCTGATGGATACTTCAACCCACGAAGGGTAACGGTTGCGCGAGTCCATGAACGGCTCCACCCACGAAGGGTCCACGAAGAATCAACCTTGTCTATCCTTGAATGAAATATGCCCTGGAGGCAATAATAAATTTGTTATTTATATTTCCTTATATCATGATAAATGTTTATTATTCATGCTAGAATTGTATTAACCAGAAACTTGATACATGTGTGGATACATAGACAAAACACAGTGTCCCTAGTAAGCCTCTACTAGACTAGTTCATTAATCAAAGATGGTTAAGTTTCCTAACCATAGACATGTGTTGTCATTTGATGAATGGGTCACATCATTAGGAGAATGATGTGATGGACAAGACCCATCCGTTAGCTTAGCATGTTGATCGTTCAGTTTTATTGCTATTGCTTTCTTCATGACTTATACACGTTCCTTTGACTATGAGATTATGCAACTCCCGAATACCAGAGGAATACCTTGTGTGCTATCAAACATCACAACGTAACTGGGTGATTGTAAAGATTCTCTACAGGTATCTCCGAAGGTGTTTGTTGGGTTGGCATAGATCGAGATTAGGATTTGTCACTCTGAGTACCGGAGAGGTATCTCTGGGCCCTCTCGGTAATGCACATCATAATAAGCCTTGCAAGCAATGTGACTAATGAGTTAGTTGTGGGATGATGCATTACAGAACGAGTAAAGCGACTTGCCGGTAATGAGATTGAACTAGGTATGAAGATACCGACGATCGAATCTCGGGCAAGTAACATACCGATGACAAAGGGAATTACGTATGTTGTCATTACGGTTTGACCGATAAAGATCTTCGTAGAATATGTAGGAACCAATATGAGCATCCAGGTTCCGCTGTTGGTTATTGACCGGAGAGGTATCTCGGTCATGTCTACATAGTTCTCGAACCCGTAGGGTCCGCACGCTTAACGTTCGATGATGATTTGTATTATATGAGTTATGTGATTTGGTGACCGAATGTTGTTCGGAGTCCCGGATGAGATCATGGACATGACGAGGAGTCTCGAAATGGTCGAGAGGTAAAGATTGATATATTGAATGATAGTATTCCGACACCGTAAGTGTTTCGGATTGTATCGGGTACATATCGGAGTATCTAGGGGGTTATCGGAACCCCCCCGGGGAAGATATGGGCCATATGGGCCATAGGAGGGAGGAAAACCAGCCCACATAGGGGTGGCGCCCCCCCCCCCAAGGGAGGAGTCCGAATTGGACTAGGGGAGGGGGCGGCGCCCCCTTTCCTTCTCCCTCTCTTTCTCCTTTCCCCTTTCCCCCTCCGATAAAAGGAACGGGGGCGAATCCTACTAGGAGCCCAAGTAGGACTCCTCCCACTTGGGGCGCGCCTAGGGCCGGCCTCCTCCCCTCTCCCTCCTTTATATACGGGGGTGGGGTGCCACTAACACACATCAATTGTTACAAGCCGTATGCGGCGCCCCCCTCCACATTTTACGCCTCCAGTCATATTCACGTAGTGCTTAGGCGAAGCCCTGCGCGGATCACTTCACCATCACCGTCACCACGCCATCGTGCTGATGGAACTCTCCCTCGACACTTTGCTGGATCAAAATTTCAAGGGACGTCATCGAGCTGAACGTGTGCAGAGCTCGGAGGTGTTGTACGTTCGGTGCTTGATCGGTTGGATCGCGAAGACGTTCAACTACATCAACCGCGTTAAGCTAACGCTTCCGCTTTCGGTCTATGAGGGTACGTGGACACACTGTCCCCCTCTCGTTTCTATGCATCTCCTAGATAGATCTCGCGTGAGCATAGGAATTTTTTTGAAATTGCATGCTATGTTTCCCAACAGTGGCATCCGAGCTAGGTCTATGCGAGATGATATGCACGAGTAGAACACAAAGAGTTGTGGGCGATCATAGTCATACTACTTACCACCAATGTCTTATTTTGATTCGGCGGTATTGTTGGATGAAGCGACCCAGATCAACCTTACATGACCACGTTCACGAGACCGGTTCCACCGACAGACATGCAACTTGTTTTGCATAAAGGTGGCTGCTGGGTATCTGTTTCCCCAACTTTAGTTGAATCGAATTTGACTATGGCCGGTGCTTGTTGAAGGTTAGAACAGCAAACTTGACGAAACATCGTTGTGGTTTTGATGCGTAGGTAAGAGCGGTTCTTACTAGAAGCCCGTAGCAGCCACATAAAACTTGCAACAACAAAGTAGAGGGCGTCTAACTTGTTTTTGCAGGGCATGTTGTGATGTGATATACGTTATTGTATGAGATGATCATGTTTTGTAAAAGTTATCGGCAACTAGCAGGAGCCTTATGGTTGTCGCTTTATTGTATGAAATGCAAACGCCATGTAATTGCTTTACTTTATCACTATGCGTTAGCGATAGTTGTAGAAGCAATAGTTGGCGAGACAACCATGACGCTACGATGGAGATCAAGGTGTCAAGCCGGTGATGATGGAGATCATGATGGTGCTTTGGAGATGGAGATCAAAGGCACAAGAAGATGATGGCCATATCATGTCACACATTTTGATTGCATGTGATGTTTATCTTTTATGCATCTTATTTTGCATAGTACGGCGGTAGCATTATAAGATGATCCCTTACTAAAATTTCAAGGTATAAGTGTTCTCCCTGAGTATGTACCGTTGCGACAGTTCATCGTGCCGAGACACCACGTGATGACGGGTGTGATAAGCTCTACGTTCACATACAATGGGTGCAAGACAATTTTGCACATGCGGAATACTCGGGTTAAACTTGACGAGCCTAGCATGTACAGACATGGCCTCGGAACACTGGAGACCGAAAGGTCGAACGTGAATCATATAGTAGATATGATCAACATAGAGATGTTCACCATTGAAGACTACTCCATCTCACGTGATGATCGGACATGGTTTAGTTGATATGGATCACGTGATCATTTATATGACTTGAGGGATGTAACGCCCACGATGCGGCTATATCTCCCACGTGTCGAGGCACGACTTAGAGGCATAACCGCATTGTGGTTTTGTCGCAAGAAGGGTCATCTTCACACAATCCCATGTAATGAACAAGAAAGGGATAAAGAGTTGGCTTACAATCGCCACTTCACACAATACATAAATAAAACATACATCATACAAGATACACACTTAGGTCCGACTACGGAACCAAAATAAAATAAGACAACCCAACTGCTAGATCCCCGATCGTCCCAACTGGGCTCCACTACTAATCAACATGAAAAGAAACAACACAACGAACAAGGTCTTCATCGAGCTCCCACTTAAGCTCAGTTGCGTCACCTGCACTGTCATCGTCGGCACCTGCAACTCTTTTGGAAGTATCTGTGAGTCACGAGGACTCAGCAATCTCACACCTGCGAGATCAAGACTATTTAAGCTTAAAGGAAAGGATGGGGTAGTGAGGTGGAGCTGCAGCAAGCACTAGCATGTATGGTGGCTAACATACGCAAGTGAGAGTGAGAAGAGAAGCAACGGAACGGTCGTGAACTAGCAATGATCAACAAGTGATCCTGAACTCCTACTTACGTCAAACATAACACAAGAACCATGTTCGCTTCCTGGACTCCGCCGAGAAGAGACCATCACGGCTACACACGCGGTTGATGCGTTTTAATTAAGTCGAGTGTCAAGTTCTCTACAACCGGATATTAACAAATTCTCATCTGCCACATAACCGCGGGCACGGCTTTCGAAAGATAATACCCTGCAGGGGTGTCCCAACTTAGCCCATTATAAGCTCTCACGGTCAACGAAGGATAAACCATCTCCCAGGAAGACCCGATCAGTCTCGGAATCCCGGTTTACAAAACATTTCGACAATGGTAAAACAAGACCAGCAAAGCCGCCCGATGTGCCAACAAATCCCGATAGGAGCTGCACATATCTCGTTCTCATTGCAACACCGGATGAGACTAGCTACAAGTAAAACCAGACCTCAAGTTACCCCAAAGTGGCCCCGCAGGCAGCTCAGTTCGGACCAACACTCGAAGGAGCACTGGCCCGGGGGGGTCTAAAATAAAGATGACCCTTGAGTCTGCAGAACCCAAGGGAAAAGGGGATAGGTGGTAGCAAATGGTAAAACCAAGGTTGGGCCTTGCTGGAGGAGTTTTATTCAAAGTGAACTGTCAAGGGGGTCCCATAAATCACCCGACCGCGTAAGGAACGCAAAATCAAGGAACATAACACCGGTATGACGGAAAACTAGGGCGGCAAGAGTGGAACAAAACAACAGGCATAAGGCTGAGCCTTCCACCCTTTACCAAGTATATAGATGCATTAATAATATAAGAGATATTGTGATATCCCAACATAAACATAATCCAACATGGAGCAATCTTCAACTTCACCTGCAACTAGCAACGCTGTAAGAGGGGCTGAGCAAAAGCGGTAACATAGCCAAACAACGGTTTGCTAGGAAAGGATGGTTAGAGGCTTGACATGGCAATAGGGAGGCATGATATGGCAAGTGGTAGATAACGCAGCTTAGCAATAGAGCGAACAACTAGCAAGCAAAGATAGAAGTGATTTCGAGGGTATGGTCATCTTGCCTGCAAGGTTCTCAGAGTCGTCAAAAACTTGATCCTCGTAAGCGTACTCAACAGGTTCCTCATACACGAACTCGTCTCCCGGCTCTACCCACAATAAGAACACAAGCAAACGGAACCACAATCAACCACGGGAAATGCACAAACAACATGATGCAAAACATGTATGATATGCGAGATGTGGAATGTGATGCATATGCGTGCTCCGGAAGGAAAAAGATGAAAAAGGAGTAACTTGGCAAACCAAGCATGCCACTGGAAAGATGAGATGATTTCGGTCGAAATCGATATAAAGATCACCGGAAACGGATGCACGGTTTGCAAATGGCAAGCAAAACAAGAATGACACGAATCTGCGATTAACAGCATGATAGCACTTAGAATGCAACAAGTAATAATGCTACAGCACTCCAACATAGCAAAAAAGTATATGACAGTAATCTACAGGAGAGGCTTGACAAAAGATGAACACTGAGCTATGGCTAGTTCACAACACAGCAGGTTCAAACAAGCATGGAAAAAGTGCAAAAGATAACAGGTTCACAGACTTGGTGAAATTACTGGACATGACTGAAACAGCATCAGGTAGCAATGTTCAGAGCAAGAAATCAATATGCTACAGGAACTTAACATAGAAAAACAAGGCATGGCAGTAACCTACTAAATGCATATGACAAAAGTCCCTTACTGACGATAAGCCAAAAAGGAGCAGAAGATATGATGACAACCATGTAAACATAGCAAGTTTCGTTAACAGGTTTCAGACTTACAGAAAACAGAGCATGGCAGAAACAGACATTATGAGGGCATCTTAGTGAGCTTGATGCACTCACCACAAAGAATGCATGACAAAACAAGCATACCTACAGCAAGATGGCATGTTTATGAAGCTATCCATGGAAAGAGAAAAGTCATAGCATGAATGAAACAACTACAATAACCTTGGCAAAATTGAATAACACGTAAACAATCTGCCAGAAATATTTTATAGCAAAAGTAGAGCAAGATTGAGTCATGCTATGGCTCTCCATAATTGCAAACAAGGGCATGAATATATCAACTATAATAATATCTACAAAACATCCTTAATGAAAATCCTCAAAATAAGCATGGATCTCTCTGTAGCCACATGGATACATAGCAACAAAATAACAGCAGACAAAGACTTGGTAAAATTACCAAGTCCCTGAAATCAGAAACATTACGGAGCCTAGTTTGCATGCTTGTGCTAGTCACCACAGAGATCACAAAACTACATGGCATACACCTCTGTAAATATGGCATGGCATACAATAAAACACATGTAGAGCTCATACTCATAAGATGCACAGATTAAATGCAACAAAAATAACAAAACCCTAAGTACTAATAAGTAACAGCAGATAACAGCAACTAGCCCTCTTGCACCAGAGATTTGGGCATCAACATGGACTCAAATGAATATGGTGCAATGGAACAAAATGAAGAGCATCGAGAGACGAACATATTTGATATATTACACGCACGAAACGGAGCTATATGTAGAGAGTTATGGTGCGATGAACATGAGCATATATTGTAAAATGCATGGGACTTGGAGAAATTCAACCTCGGGGAAAAGTCAACGGGGCACGGGAACCGAGGCTCGCCGGCGCGGGGCTCGCCGGAGATGGCGGGGAAGGAGGCGGGGCTCGCCGGAGATGGTGGATCCGGGCCGGATCTCGCCGGATCCGGCCGGATCCCGGCGCGGGGAGGCGGAGGAGGTCGCCGGCGGGCGCGGGGCGAGGCCGGGTGCTCGGGGCGGAGGGCGGCAGCGGCCGGGCGGCGGAGCGCAGGCGGCGGGGCGGCGATGCAGGGCGACGGAGGCGAGGCGGCAGCCGGCGCGCGCGGGTGCGGGCGGCGGGGCCGGCGCGGGAAGGCGGAGGGAGCGGGCGAGGCGGCTAACGGGCTCGGGGGCCCGCGGCGGGCCTGGCGGGCCGGCGGACGCGCCACATGGCAGCTTCCGGTTGGGCGGGGCGCGGCGGCGGATGCGTCCGGTCCGATCCAGACGTGCCCGGCGGCGGAGAGGGAGCGGAGCTAGGGTTGGACTGCGCGAAAAATTCGGGGGAAGACACCTATTTATAGCTAGAGGGAGCTAGGAGAGTCCAAACGGAGTGCGGTTTTCGCCCACACGATTGTGATCGAACGACCTAGAGCATGGAAGTGACTTAGAGGGGTTTTGGCTGTTTAGAGAGGGGTTTTGCTGCAACACACAAACGGACTTTGCGATTACCCGGTTAACCGTTGGAGTACCAAACGACCTCCAAATGGAACGAAACTTGACCGGTGGTATACCAAGGCCACTTGACAAGCCTCGGTCCATTCCGAGAACGTTCAACACCCGCTCACGAAAAGAAACGAAAAGGGGTGCGCCGAAGGAGGTGGGAGTGCCGGATTGCAAAACGGACAACGGGGAAAATGCTCGGATGCAAGAGACGAACACGTATGCAAATGAGATGCACATGATGACAAGATATAAGATGCATGACATGAACAAAATGCAAAACGAAAAACAAAACCCGACCACGGAGGGAATATCATAACACATAGCCGAAAATGGCAAGAGTTGGAGTTACAAATATGGAAAGTTACATCCGGGGTGTTACAAGGGATGTCTATCTAAGTGGGAGTTCTTAATTAATATGATTAATTGAACCTAATTTATCATGAACTTAGTCCTGATAGTATTTGCATATCTATGTTATAGATCAATAGCTCGCGTATAGCTCCCCTGTTTTATTTTTGATATGTTCCTGGAGAAAATTAAGTTGAAAGATGATAGTAGCAATGATGCGGACTGGATCCGTGATCTAAGGATTATCCTCGTTACTGCACAGAAGAATTATGTCCTTGATGCACCGCTAGGTGACAGACCTATTGCAGGAGCAGATGCAGACGTTATGAACGTTTGACAAGCTCGGTATGATGACTACTTGATAGTTTAGTGCACCATGCTTTACGGCTTGGAACCGGGACTTAAAAAAAATTGAACGCCACGGAGCATATGCGATGTTCCAAGAGCTGAAATTGGTATATCAGACTCATGCCCGTGTCGAGAGGTATGAGACCTGTGACAAGTACGTTGCCTACAAGATGGAGGAGAATAGCTCAGCTAGTGAGCATGTGCTCACAATGTCTAGGTACTACAATCGCTTCAATCAAGTGGGAGTTAATCTTCCAGATAAGATAGTGATTGACAGAGTTCTCTAGTCACTATCACCAAGTTACTACAACTTTGTGATGAACTATAATATGCAAGGGATGACGAAAATGATTCCCAAGCTCTTCGCGATGCTGAAATTGGCGAAGGTAGAAATCAAGAAATGGCATCAAGTGTTGATGGTTAACAAGACCACTAGTTTCAAGAAAAAGGGCAAGGGAAAGAAAGGGAACTTCAAATAGAATGGCAAGCAAGTTGCCACTCCCATGAAGAAGCCCAAAACTAGACCTAAACCTGAAACTGAGTGCTTCTACTTCAAAGGGAATGGTCACTGAAAACGGAACTACCCCAAATACTTGGCGGAAAAGAAGGATGACAAAGTGAACAAAGTTATATTGATATACATGTTATTGATGTGTACTTTACTAGTGTTCATTGTAACCCCAGGGTATTTGATACCGGTTCAGTTGCTAAGATTAGTAACTCAAAACAGGAGTTGCAAAATGAACAGAGACTAGTTAAGGATGAGGTGACGATGTGTGTTGGAAGTGATTCCAAGGTTTATAAGATCACCATCGCACACTCCCTCTACCTTCGGGATTAGTGTTGGACCTAAACAAATGTTATTTGGTGTTTGCGTTGAGCATGAATATGATTGGATCATGTTTGTTGCGATACGGTTATTCATTGAAGTCAGAGAGTAATTGTTGTTCTGTTTACATGAATAAAACCTTCTATGGTCATACACCCAATGTAAATGGTTTATTGAATCTCGATCGTAGTGATACACATATTCATAATATTGATACCAAAAGATGCAAAGTTGATAATGATAGTGCAACATATTTGTGGCACTGGCGTTTAGGTCATATTGGTGTAAAGCGCATGAAGAAACTCCATGCAGATGGACTTTTGGAATCACTTGATTATGAATCATTTGATACTTGCGAACCATGCCTCATGGGCAAGATGACTAAAACTCCGTTCTCTGGAACAATGGAGCGAACTAATGACTGGTTGGAAATAATACATACCAATGTATGCGGTCCGATGAGTGTTGAGGCTCGCGGTGGGTATCGTTATTTTCTGGCCTTCACAGATGATTTGACCAGATATAGGTATATCTACTTAATGAAATACAAGTCTGAAACATTTGAAAAGTTCAAAGAATTTCAGAGTGAAGTGGAGAATCATCGTAACAAGAAAATAAAGTTTCTACGATATGATCGCGGAGGCGAATATTTGAGTTATGAGTTTAGCCTTCATTTAAAACAATGTGGAATAGTTTCACAACTCACGCCAACTGGAACACCACAGAGTAATGGTGTGTCCAAACATCGTAACCGCACTTTATTAGATATGACATGATCTATGATGTCTCTTACCGATTTACCACTATCGTTTTGGGGTTATGCATTAGAGACAGCTGCATTCACGTTAAATACGGCACCGTCTAGATCCGTTGAGACGACACCGTATGAACTGTGGTTTGGCAAGAAACCTAAGCTGTCGTTTCTTAAAGTTTGGGGTTGCGATGCTTATGTGAAAAAGCTTCAGCCTGATAAGCTCGAACCCAAATCGGAGAAGTGCGTCTTCATAGGATACCCAAAAAGAAACTGTTGGGTACACCTTCTATCACAGATCTGAAGGGAAGCTATTTGTTGCTAAGAAAGGATCCTTTCTAAAGAAGGAGTTTCTCTCGAAAGAAGTGAGTGGGAGGAAAGTAGAACTTGATGAGGTAATTGTACCTTCTCTCGAATTGGATAGTAGCTCATCATAGAAAACCATTCCCGTGATGCCTACACCAACTAGAGAGGAAGCTAATGATAATGATCATGAAACTTCAGATCAAGTTACTACCAAACCTCGTAGGTCAACCAGAGCACAAACCGCACTAGAGTGGTACGGTAATCCTGTTCTGGAAGTCATGTTACTAGACCATGACGAACCTACAAACTATGAGGAAGCGATGATGAGCCCAGATTCCGATAAATGGCTTGAGGCCATGAAATCTGAGATATATCCATGTATGAGAACAAAGTGTGGACTTTGGTGGACTTGCCCGATGGTCGGCAAGCCGTTGAGAATAAATGGATCTTCAAGAGGAAGACGGACGCTGATGGTAGTGTTACTATCTACAAAGCTCGACTTGTCGCAAAAGGTTTTCGACAAGTTCAAGGTGTTGACTACGATGAGATTTTCTCACTCGTAGTGATGCTTAAGTATGTCTGAATCATGTTAGCAATTGCCACATTTTATGAAATCTGGCAAATGGATGTCAAAATTGCATTCCTTAATGGATTTCTTAAAAAAGAGTTGTATACAATACAACCAGAAGGTTTTGTCGATCCTAAAGGTGCTAACAAAGTGTGCAAACTCCAACGATCCATCTATGGACTGGTGCAAGCATCTCGGAGTTGGAATATACGCTTTGCTAAGGTGATCAAAGCATATGGTTTTATACAGACTTATGGTGAAGCATGTATTTACAAGAAAGTGAGTGGGAGCTCTGTAGCATTTCTGATATGTGGATGACATATTGTTGATTGGAAATGATATAGAATTTCTGGATAGCATAAAAGGATACTTGAATAAGAATTTTTTTCAATGAAAGACCTCGGTGAAGCTACTTATATATTGGGCATCAAGATCTATAGGGATAGATCAAGACGCTTAATAGGACTTTAACAAAGCACATACCTTTACAAGATTTTGAAGAAGTTCAAAATGGATCAGTCAAAGAAAGGGTTCTTGCCTGTGTTGCAAGGTGTGAAGTTGAGTAAAAAATTAAAACCCAACCACGGCAGAAGATAGAGAGAGAATGAAAGTCATTCCCTATGCCTCGGCCATAGGTTCTATAAAGTATGCCATGCTGCGTACCAGACCTATTGTATACCTTGCCATGAGTTTGGCAAGGGAGTACAATAGTGATCTAGGAGTAGATCACTGGATAACGGTCAAAATTATCCTTAGAGGACTAAGGAAATATTTCTCGGTTATGGAGGTGATAAAGAGTTCGTCGTAAAGAGTTACGTCCATACAAGCTTTGACACCGATCTAGATACATATTGAAAGTGGGAGCAATAAGCTGGATTAGCTCCTTACAGAGCATTGTAAACATAGAAATTTGCAAAATACATACGGATCTGAATGTGGCAGACCCGTTGACTAAACTTCTCTCACAAGCAAAACATGATCACACCTTAGTACTCTTTGGGTGTTAATCACATAGCAATGTGAACTAGATTATTGACTCTAGTAAACCCTTTGGGTGTTAGTCACATGGCGATGTGAACTATTGGTATTAAATCACATGATGATGTGAACTAGATTATTGACTCTAGTGCAAGTGGGAGACTAAAGGAAATATGCCCTAGAGGCAATAATAAAGTTGTTATTATATTTCCTTATATCATGATAAATGTTTATTATTCATGCTAGAATTTTATTAACCGGAAACTTCATACATGTGTGGATACATAGACAAAACACAGTGTCCCTAGTAAGCCTCTACTAGACTAGCTCGTTAATCAAAGATGGTTAAGTTTCCTAACCATAGACATGTGTTGTCATTTGAGAACGGGATCACATCATTAGGAGAATGATGTGATGGACAAGACCCATCCGTTAGCTTAGCATGTTGATCGTTCAGTTTTATTGCTATTGCTTTCTTCATGACTTATACATGTTCCTTTGACTATGAGATTATGCAACTCCCGAATACCGGAGGAATACCTTGTGTGCTATCAAACGTCACAACGTAACTGGGTGATTATAAAGATGCTCTACAGGTATCTCCGAAGGTGTTTGTTGGGTTGGCATAGATCGAGATTAGGATTTGTCACTCTGAGTACCGGAGAGGTATCTCTGGGCCCTCTCGGTAATGCGCATCATAATAAGCCTTGCAAGCAATGTGACTAATGAGTTAGTTGCGGGATGATGCATTACGGAACGAGTAAAGAGACTTGTCGGTAACGAGATTGAACTAGGTATGAAGATACCGACGATCGAATCTCGGGCAAGTAACGTATCGATGACAAATGGAATTACGTATGTTGTCATTACGGTTTGACCGATAAAGATCTTCATCGAATATGTAGGAACCAATATGAGCATCCAGGTTCCGCTGTTGGTTATTGACCGGAAAGGTGTCTCGGTCATGTCTACATAGTTCTCGAACCCGTAGGGTCCGCATGCTTAACGTTTGATGACGATTTGTATTATATGAGTTATGTGATTTGGTGACCGAATGTTGTTCGGAGTCCTGGGTGAGATCACGGACATGACGAGGAGTCTCGAAATGGTCAGGAGGTAAAGATTGATATATTGAATGATAGTATTCGGACACCGGAAGTGTGTCGGGTACATATCGGAGTACCGGGGGGTTACCGGAACCCCCCGGGGGAAGATATGGGCCATATGGGCCATAGGAGGGAGGCAAACCAGCCCACATAGGGGTGGCGCCCCCCTCCCCAAGGGAGGAGTCCGAATTGGACTAGGGGAGGGGGCGGTGCACCCCTTTCCTTCTCCCTCTCTCTCTCATTTCCCCTTTCCCCCTCCGATAAATGGCAGGGGGCGAATCCTACTAGGAGCCCAAGTAGGACTCCTCCTACTTGGGGCGCGCCTAGGGCCGGCCTCCTCCCCTCTCCCTCCTTTATATACGGGGGTGGGGGGCACTAACACACATCAATTATTCCAAGCCGTGTGCGGCGCCCCCTCCACAGTTTACGCCTCCAGTCATATTCACGTAATGCTTAGGCGAAGCCCTGCGCGGATCACTTCACCATCATCGTCACTAGGCCGTCGTGCTGACGGAACTCTCCCTCAACACTTTGCTGGATCAAGAGTTCGAGGGACGTCATCGAGCTGAACGTGTGCAGAACTCAGAGGTGCCATACGTTCGGTGCTTGATCAGTTGGATCGCGAAGCCGTTCGACTACATCAACCGCGTTAAGCTAGCGCTTCCGCTTTCGGTCTACGAGGGTACGTGGACACACTCTCCCCCTCTCGTTGCTATGCATCTCCTACATAGATCTTGCGTGAGCGTAGGAATTTTTTTGAAATTGCATGCTACGTTTCCCGACAATCTCACCATGGCCATTGCCCACGAAGGACTTGCCTCACTCGGGTAGATCTTCACAAAGTAGGCAATCTCCTTGCCCTTACAAACTTCTTGGTTCAACTCCACAATCTTGTCGGAGGCTCCCAAGCGACACCTAACCAATCTTGGAGACACCACTCTCCAAAAGGTAATAGATGGTGTGTTGATGATGAACTCCTTGCTCTTGTGCTTCGAATGATAGTCTCCCCAACACTCAACTCTCTCTCATAGATTTGGCTATGGTGGAAAGATAATTTGAGTGGAAAACAATTTGGGGATGGCTAGAGATCAAGATTCTTGTGGTAGCATTGGAATATCTTGGTCTCGACACATGAGTAGGTGGTTCTCTCTCAAAAAATGAGTAGTGGGAGTGTAGGCACGTTCTAATGGCTCTCTCACAAATGGAGAAGGGGGTGGAGGGGTATATATAGCCTCCACACAAAATCCAACCGTTACACACATTTGACCCAATCGGTTAGACCGAATAGAAGAACTCGGTGACACTAATTCAGTTCAAAATGTGAACGTTAGGAACCTCGGTGGGGCCGACTGGAACAACTCGGTGGGACCGATGTGCTAGGGCTAGGGCAAAACCTCATCTCGGTGAGACCGATTGCTTGAACTCGATGAGACCGATTTCAGCAAAGAGCAAACAGAGAGTTGGTCAAGCAAACTCGGTGAGACCGATTGCACATTTCGGTGAGACTGAAATAATTGCAAAAGGAAACAGAGAGTTTGCAGGCCCATCTTGGTGAAACTGAGATCCGTATCGGTGTAACCGAATTGCTAGGGTCTCTGGCAGTGGCTAGGTCAAATGAACTTGGTGGCGCCGGATAGGTCATTTCGGTGGGGTCGAGTTTGACTTTGAGTTTTGGACATATTTGGAAGAGAAAGTGGCTGAGGGTTTTGGATCAATATCACTAAGCACTTTGAGCAAGTAGACCATTAAGCAACACCCCATCCCCTTTTAATAGCATTGGCTTTCCTATGGACTCAATGTGATTTTGGATCACTAAAATACAAATGAAGAGTCTTGAGTTGTTGCCAATCTTTGTCCTTAGCATATTGAAGGAGTCCCACATCCTCTTGTCCTTGCCATGCCATTGTTGAACTTATCTGAAATACACTAGGTAAAGGTATTAGTCCAACAAGAGATATGTTGACATTAATTACCAAAATCACCCAGGGAGCACTTGTGCTTTCAGTCACTTTACTTGTTCCATAATACATCATCTTACAACTAACTCCTTAGTCACTTTGCTTGCAAGCTTCTTGTGATGTTGTATTACCAAGAGGGCCCAGAGATACCTCTCCGTCATATGGAGTGACAAATCCCAATCACGATTCACGCCAACTCAACAGACACCTTCGGAGATACCTGTAGAGCATCTTTATGATCACCCAGTTACGTTGTGACGTTTGATAGCACATAAGGTATTCCTCCGGTATCCGGGAGTTACATGATCTCATGGTCGAAGGTATATGTATTTGACATTAAGAAAGCAGTAGCAATAAACTGAACGATCATATGGTAAGCTAACGGATGGGTCTTGTCCATCACATCATTCTCCTAATGATGTGATCCCGTTATCAAGTGACAACACATGTCTATGGTTAGGAAACCTTAACCATCTTTTGATCAACAAGCTAGTCTAGTAGAGGCTCACTAGGGACACGGGATTTGTTTATGTATCCACACATGTATTTAAGTTTCCGGTAAATACAATTCTAGCATGAATAATAAACCTTTATCATGATTAACGAAATATAATATTAACCACTTTATTATTGCCTCTAGGGCATATTTCCAACAAGAACATTGGTTGCAGTGAATTCACAGCGAGTTCTGACACTTATGGGCGGGGTCAATGATGAAAAAAATCACCAGATCATTCCCAGGCCTTCAATTCCTAGGAGCTTAGTAACTGTAGGGACTAGTAATTCTAGTTTGACGAGTTAATTTGGCATGGTTGGCTGAAAAGAAAAAGAGGGATTCTCTCATGGTAGAAGAGAATAGATATACTAATGCTAGTACTTTCTGGTTGTTGTGTCGCTTATAATTTTTGTTGCATCTTTAGTACTTGTTGTCACCACACATGAATTTCACTTGTGTCTTAGGCTCGCGTTTCTAATAAGGTCTAGCCTAGGACCAGCACTCGACCACTTTGAGCGAATTTTCAGCTTGCATTAATTAACATGGTTGTAGCATATTTTCCACATATATAAAGCCAACCAGCTCCACATATTTCTACATCCTGCATACATACGTTCACCTGGCAATTGCTTTACCCAATCTTTGGAGTTATTTGACACCGCCGGTTGCCGATCACCACCTGCTGCATGGTAAGAACTTGCAAGACTTTGATTTTTGCTCTACTATGAGCGTTTTACCACCACATCCCAGTAGTTCATAGGAACATTATTCTTGGATTTTGTTTCTTGTTTCTACTAATCATGTCAGGCTCCAGAGTCAGTTAGGCTTCATCGATCGTGGGAGACATGCCATCACCTCAGAAAATACAACCACAATCACAAGAGGTACAAAGACATCACAATGCGCACAAACGGGTTCTTGTTTCCATGCCACCTTTTAATGGTCGGTTTAAGCCTGATTTATATATTGAATGGGAGTTCGAAATAAATGCTATATTTGCTTCCCGTAATTTTTCTGAACATCAAAAAGTTAAGGCCGCGGTTGGTACATTCACTGGTTTTGCTACTGTTTGGTGGAGTGAACATTGTCGGCTATACCCTGATTATGTACCTACTACTTGGGATGATTTAAAACTTGTCATGAGAGATAGATTCGTCGATGTTTATTATACTTGTGGCATGATTAAAAAGCTACAACATTTAAAACAAGGCAGTGACATTGTAACAAAATATTATAATGATTTACAAACTACCTTGTTGCACTCCTTTTTAGAGGAAACTGAAGATGATTTTATGGATAGATTTTGGGGAGGATTAAACTGTGATATTCAGGAGATACTAATTCAGGACCAGTGTTATCCTATGGACCGTTTGTTTCGTCTTTCTTTCAAAGCTGAACAGGAAATAATACGACATGTTGTCCACAAGGAGAATAAGCGCAAGGTGCACATTCCAAGAGATGATACAGTTGTTCCTTCAACTACTAGGCGTACTATGACAGCCACATCCGTTGTTGTGAGGACAACATCACCTGCACCATGTGACACATCACCTCCGAGAGTGCCTACATCATCTGAGTTGATCATAAGAGGTAATGACAAAGGTATTGATCTTCCACCTCCAAGTATGATGAATGCCTTGTCAATTTAAATGCACCGTGCGATGAGCTACCTACTACTTTGATCACACCAACTATTTTAGAGGACTGTGTTGATAATTTGACTTTGCCATGTGATCAAAAAAATTCGAGTGAACCCATTGAATTAACTATTGATGTGAAAGAACCATGTGAATCGGGGAATAAATCAGAGTTGGATCAAATACATTTAAAAATATTTGTGCCAATGTTTAATCATTTTGATATGACCTCTAATCTTGGTGATGGTTCCTCAAGGTTGGGATGGTTTAATGATGAGCATTACCAATATTTTGTTATGATTAAGAGCTTCACTTATATGTGCAAACTGAGTTGCAATATTTTCATTCCTTTGACTTCCTGGGATAGAAATTTGGCTTTATATTTCATGACATTTAAAGAGTACTCTTGTATAAATGCGTCACATGTGCCACAACTGAGATCAATAAAAATGGATGACATATACATATACAATGTGTACACCTTGTCTCTTTTCTTAGCCACATTTCAGTTTATGCAACGCCGAGGACGACTTTGTTTTCAAGAAGGGGAGGATGATGAGGTCATGGCTACCATAGTTACACCAGCCCCTACTGTTATACCTATTGGGTCAACTACTAGACCTCGTGCACGCCAGTTGAATTATCATGTACTTTCGTTCCTTGGTCATGTTTCTAATGTTCATAAGAATGTGATGTTGCCTAACTTAGATACCTTTGTGTTGCTTACAGTTGAAGCGTCGAGCATGGACAAGAAGAATGAACACTAGAGCATGATCAAGCTTTGTGATGAAGGTGCGCGTGAAGGGAACAAGAACTATGTTTCCGGAGGATATTTCCGTACTTTGAAGCCACCATGATGACATACAAGAAGATGGACGAAATATACAAGATGGTATTTCATAAATTTCGTCCATAGTTTATTATTGGTGTTGTGCCACCTTATTTGTGGGCCAGGCCCATGTAATTTCGAAATACTACTTCATGGGCTATTTTTAGAGTCTGTATTATAGGGGAAATGACTCGAGAGGTGTTTTAGTCCCACCTTGCCAAGGGTGGACAAAATCCCCTCTCTTTTCCCCTATAAATACAGCCCTTAAGGCATCTTTTAGACTTGGGTTTTAATTAATTAAAAGTTAGCCATTGTTGCCAATTCGTTTGTGTCCAACGACCAGACCAAAACTGCTTTTAGAACCCCAATTTTATCAACACTTCATATATATTCGCAATATTCAGATTGCTTTATCATATTCTTGCTTGTTCTTCGATTGCTTGCAAGAATAGACCTTTGTGGTCAGGTTGATCGTGGTCCGGCGTGGTCAATAACCTCTCGGAGTTGGTTTAGCGATTGCTAAGGCGCAACGTCGTGCACGTTTGTAGTCGGATCATCAAAGTCGTCTCCACCAAATCGATAGTTATCATCTCATCGAAAGATCGAGACACCCTCGCCCCTATCACGAGGTTAACAATGCAATGGCAAGGGAGTAGACTAAGATGTCGTCAAAGTTACCGTCCTTGCTTACGGCCAGGGTGTCAATGGTGAAGTGGTAGTTTTCGATGTCGAGCCTGTGGTGAATTTGAGTGGCGGCGATGTCGATGTTGAACCATTTCTAATTAGCGAAAACACCTTAGGAAACGGGAAACTGCGAACTCAAATTCTCAAATGGCAATTAGGGTGAAACATGTGTTGGTTGCGGAAGGTTGGTGGTATTACGGATGTTTGGTGGTGTTGTGGAAGTTTGGTGGTGGTATTGCAAAAGTAATGTGCGCAAAGGGGGTCAAAATGGTGAAAAATTGGGCGGAGTGGAGGTTGTGGCTATGTCGGGTCAGATGTTTGGGCGGTGGGCCGGATGTCCGGCGGCTGGATTCCGTGGAAGATTAGATCTCATGGGTTTGAAGATGGAAAAGAAAATTTTGGTGAAAATTGGGTGGATTTTGTGGATGGAAATGGTCGGGAAGGTGTGAGGAGGCTAGATCCACATGCAAAACTTTAAATCCATGGATCAAAATCAACAAAACATCATCAAAACCAACAAATCAGAAAAATAAAATGGTATGGCTATTTTTGTGGGGATTTTCGAAATTGGATAAAACAAACAAAATTAGGCTGGAAAGTGGGGGGTGAGGCTCCAAGATGTGGATCAACTTATGCTCTGATCCAAGATGTTGTAGGGTGAAACCCTAGGTGGTGATCTTGTTCACACTTGGAGGGGAAAATGGGAAGAACAACAAGAACTCAAGAGGGGAAACACTCAAACAAACCCAAATCACACATCCACTAGAATAGCACACATGAGATTCACAAGTATAACATGAACAATCAATGGAAAATAACACAAAGGTAGGTTCTTCTCAAATCCAAAGGAGACAAGGTCTTGATGATCAAGAGAGATCCTTCTCCCTTAGGAGGTCTTGATGATCCAGTGATGAGGATCCTTCTTCCTTAGGAGGTCTTAGTCCTCAAGATGGAGGTACAAGGAGCAAAGCTCTCTCAAAATGATCTCATATACTTTGCTAGCCCTAGCTAGAGGTAGGAGATGGTCTATTTATAGTCTTGGACGAAATAAGAGAGAGGGAGGGGGTTACATGGGCCTTGACCCTGTATTTATCGATCCCGGTCAATCTTCGCCTTAGACATATTTGTCGCACCGGGAAAACGATGATCCCGACCGGGATTACTCACATCTCGCATTGACAATTTTAGGCCCACGGGTCATCTCCATCTTCATCCTCTCTCATGTTCTCTGACGCCACATGCATGTCTACTCTCCAGACGTTGCTCCCCACCGACGCGCCTCAGGCACTGCATGTTCATCGCAAGGACACCCTGCTCTGAATTGGTATGGCGGCAAGCTGCTCTACACAAAGCGTCGGCGGGAGACATCCAGAGCAAAGACATGATGGCAACGTCAGGTGGTCGGAGGCTTTGTTGTTTGTTGTCTGGTTGCCGTCTTTCTTGGAGACATCATTCTTTGGGGGTGTCGCCAGATTCACGGCCGGTCAAACGACGCCACGGCGAGCCTTCCTGTGACGAGGCGGACCATGCATGCCCATGCATGTATGAAGCCATGAACTTCCACAGTTAGCCACCTAGTAAGCTCATCTTGCTCTGCACATACACGCTGAGAAGCTGGCTACCTAAGCAGGTTGATCGATTCCAGCTTGATATGCTACTATGTATAAGTAGGGGTAAACACGTAAAACACATCGACTTATTTTTTTTCGAAACGGAGGTAAAAGATTTGCCTCATCCATTAAATAAGAGGAGAATAGAGTTTAGAGTTTTTACAAGCGCCCTTGCAAAACGGCATGGCAATTACTCTCGTACAACAATACGCCCTAGTTTCTTAGCACCTGCCGTAACCCATAGTTTTGCCTCGAGTACGATATTTTGGAGCAGGATAGGAGGCGGCGCACTCTTGTTGCGAAACACCCGCGCGTTTCTCTCGTTCCAAATAGTCCAAGAGACGAGCATGGTGAGGGAGGCCATCGCTCGTCTATTGGGGTTTCGCATGTCGGTCCTTCTATCCCACCATTGCATGAGGGAATCCTCAAGGTGCCAATTGGAGGTGTCCATGTGCACAAGACCAAACTTGTCGATGACCGATCGCCAGAGCCTAATGGAGAAGCGGCACTTGACGAAGAGGTGGATGCCCGATTCTTGCTCACGTTTGCAAAGCGGGCAAAGCCCACAATTATCCCAACCACGTCGCTCCAACCGGTCGGCGGTCCAGTTCCGGTCTTGCAAGGTCAACCATGCGAAGAATTTAACCTTAGGGGGGGCCCAAGCTCTCCAAACCATGTGGTGAATGGGCGAGTGCGTCACGCCAAGGAATTGCGCCTTATATGCTGTGGCCGCTGAGTACTGCCCATCATCAGCATGTTTCCAAACAATGTCGTCCTCAACGTGATCGTCAAGACGGAAGTCATGCACAAGAGCCCAAAGCGAGAAAAGTTCCCGAATGTGTGCGACGGAGACAATAGTGTCATGCTTTATGTGGGTCATCCAAGCGTTCCCTCGAAGGGCCTGACGAAGCGTCGATCTCTTCCTTTTTTAGACTTGAAAAATAAGAGGGGCAATATTCTTGGGCTTGCGACCAAGCAACCACGGGGAGTCCCAGAACGGTGTTTTTGCACCATTGCCAACGATGATTGTGGTGGAGGCATAGAAGAAATTCATATCTTCCTCGGTGCACAGGTTGCCCAAGCCAACCCAAAGCTTGGTAGGCTCCTTCCATTCGTACCATGGCCACCTTAGTCGCAAGGCCCGAGCAAACTTGTCGGTGTTGAGGATGCCCAGGCCTCCATAGATCGTAGGCCTGCAGACCATGTCCCAATTGACCTTACATTTTGCGCCGGTCGTCTTGTCCGACCCTGACCAGAGGAAGGCCCTCTCAATCTTGTTGATATTATGAAGTGTGCCCTATGGCACAATGAGAGATGTGATGGAGAATACCGCTTGAGAGGTGATGACCGATCTGACAAGGGTAGTGCGCCCAATAGTTGTGATGCTTTGTCCCTCCCGAGTTACTAATTTTCCGGCCGCCTTGTCTTCAAGATACTGGAAGTCGACCTTCCGAAGTTGTCGAACTGAGAGCGGGAGGCCCAAATATTTGATTGGGAAAGCGGCGCGGGTCGCCGGAATGCTACTCAGAATATGCTCCAGAGGAAGGTGGTTGCATCGAATGGGCACAACCGAGCTCTTGCGGAAGTTGGTGCAGAGTCCTGTCACCTCGCCGAAACCCCTTAGGATGACTGAGAGGTTATCAATGTCCTGCTTGATTGGGGCCATGAAGATGGCCGCGTCGTCCGCATAGAGGGAGGTTCTCATCATGACGCCGCGGCCGCGTATCCTATGGATGATGCCCTTGTGAGTTGCGATGTCGAGGATATGTTGAAGGGGGTCAATTGCAAGGACGAACAGTAGAGGTGAAATTGGGTCCCCTTGACGAAACCCGCGGCCGTGCTTGATCGGGGGGCCCGGAAGCCCATTGAGGAGAACGCGCGAAGAGGAAGATGACAGTAGAGCGGCGATCCAATTCCGGAATTTGCAAGGGAACCCCTTGCGTTGTAATAAGTCTAGGATGTATTCCCATTTGACCGAGTCGAAAGCTTTTCTAATGTCAAGCTTGAAGAGGAGGGCTGAAGTCTTGCGCTTGTGCAACCGTCTCGCAAAATTGCGCACATACATGAAGTTGTCCTGTATATGCCTTGCGCACATACACAAAACTGCGCACATCGACTTATTCTGGCATGAACGACGTCCGCATATGCCTTGCAGCCGACGGGCTTCAGGGTGCTACTAGCCAATCACACAACAAACAAGACACCATGAACGATCACGGCAGGTAAAAAAAGATGAAGGAACGCATACGCATATGCATCATCGCACGTACTCGTCGCATACAGCGCACAGTCTGTAGCGATCACACAGCCCTTGATCCCATGCCATGTAAGCAACCCGGTGCCAAACAAGCTATGAGGGGAAAAAAGCCAGGATTGATCGGGATTAGAAAGTACAGGGTATCAATTTCAGGGATTTTAAGGTTAGGGTTCAATTCAAACTTCAAGTATAAATTCAAGATTTATTTTAGACTTATCTCTTTCAAAAAATGGACAACACGTGAAAAATGGGTCGCACTGACTGCGGCCCATTTAACCCCACAAGTGTGATGTATAAGCAACTCAAAAAGAAAAAGAGTGATGTATAACATATATGAGATATCTATCTGTGCGCACAACAATAAGGTATATCTATCCTCATCTGATCAGAAGCACGTTGGGTGGGCTAGTTAGCCCGTGTCGAGGTTACACAGAGGTCATCTATTCTAACCCCAGCCGCGACTTAAACTTTGGTTTTTTTTTTGTTTACTTGCGTTGCGCGCTGACAGGTGGGGCCCGATGATCATACGGACATATATCGGCCTCACGACACGTTGGCACGCCTAGTCAGCCATATGGACGTATCCAAACATGATTTGAACCGTATCTGAACACAAGTGCCAAATATTGAAACCAATTCGGTGTATTTTTCAAGTTCATGCACTAAAGTGAACATCGGTGGAAGTTAAGGCACCGCTGGTGCCATTACCTCAAACCTAAACCGAGTGGCAAGTTGAGGGTTGTAACGTGAACTAGATATGATCCTTTTCGTAAAAGAAAAGTATTTCCGAGTATATTTCCCAACGGAGAACGTAGTTTTGCAGTAACAGACCAGGAAACTTTAGACGTGACCCGATTTTCAAATGATGACCTGACATCAATTTCACTTCACTCGTCGTAAATTTACATGCATAGTTAACCCAATCCCTTTCTTTTTTTACGTAGGTGCCATGGCACGGTTATGACTACATAACTATATTCTCAGCTCAAACATAGAGCACACAGCAATCAAGCAAAGAAACGAACAAAAACAAAACAACTGCACCCACAAGAATGCAGTGCCGCGAGCAAGTAGCAGAGAATGTAAGAGAACCAGGCTGAAGAGTGCTTCTAATGTCATGCCCTGGTGGATCTGGGATATAAGATCACCCCCTTCGAGCTGACAACAATCATGACTATGTGACTGAATACAAGTTAAGCATTGTCCACTGTCGGTGCCTGTCAAGGAAGGGCAAAATTTAAGGACTACAGTAGTAAACTTCATCATGCTTTAGCCGGTTATAGGAATTAAGTACACACAAAAAGAAAACACTGGCCCCGTTCTTGTCATATGTTACACCCAATGCATGCAAACAAGCACTGTACCGACCAACTATGGCACCTAAAAATGTACTATTATATTGTGGGACGGAGGGAGTACGTAGTAATTTCAGACCTCTTTAGGCATCTACAACGCTGGCTCTTAGCCCGGGCGCTAGGATGTTATTCCTGGCCGTTTTGGCTCCATCCTGTTCGATCCTGGGATTTAGGCAGGCGTCGCTGCCAAGCCAGTCGTCTGACTCTTGGTCCCTTAGGCCCAGTATCTAGGAAATTATCGTATGGACCACTTCTAGGTTTCCAAATATTTTCCTGCCGAATTGACAAGCATATAGACTTGTCCAAATAAAATAGCAAATGGGAGAATGATTCTCAAGATATCAGTACAGATTCTAAGCTCCCAGGATTGTGAGGCTCCTGGTGAATCGGTGGTGTGAAAGCTGTGTGGGTCAACGTTTGACAGGGTGTGAACCGGGTGGCAGTTGGGTCCATGTGTCCGTGTTGTACAGATTAGCTGCGTGTGGACTGCTAGGGGACGTGGGCTGTATTCTGGGGCCCGTTTGTATGTGTCTGATACGGTCGTGTCGACTCTTTGGTTGGTTCGGATTGATTCGTGGTGGCTGCGTGTGCCTTCCTGTGTACGTGTCGGTGCCCCCTCTTTCTTTTCCTATTGGGGCTGCGACCATTTATTCTCTTCTTTGGATTTGGGTGAGGGGGCCGGCGGTGCTGGCTCCTTCCTTTAGCGGGCGGCGGCGGCGGCTTGTGGGTTCGATCGCTCCCTCTTTGTCGAGGGGCCAGATCATGCGCTGGTATTTTCTTCTTCCCCTGCATCGGTTGTCTCAACTCGTGGATTTGCATCGTCTGCATCGCTCTTCTTCTCTATGTTCGGAGGTTTGTTATTGTTTTCATTCTTTTTGGTTGTTGCCGGTTTGATTTTTGTGATTGGGACTCATTTGTGGTGTCTTGTCACGCCCGTTGTTGTTGCGAGATCGAGGCGTGAGCTAGAACTCAGAGATACGTGAATTTGGGGGAAAACTCAAGAGCAGAGAGAAGAACAGAGACGCGAGAGATAGAAGCAGATGGGGAAATTCTCATTCCTTCAATTCTTACCTTCTTCACCAGTCCAACCTGACCAAATAGCCAAGACCCCACTTAACTTAACACACGCACACACCACGCGCTACACAACTCCGGAAGAATTACGCCTCTTTGCCTGATGCTCCATCAGGTGTTACATGTGTGTGGATTGCATGTTTGGAGGTCGCATGTGAGTGCTGGAGCGGGGGATCCTTTGTCCTCATCTTTTTTTTTCTGTATGAGTTTGTGGTTAGGCTCCCACATGTCGTTGTTCAAATTGGTGGTGTGAGATAGTTTTTGTTATTATCCTGAATAAGATGGTTATCTAGGGATGTTTGGAGGGTTAGCCTTATGATGTTGTAAGGGGGTTTTGTTTTATATTGATAGGGCCTTTGGTTGTGTTTAGTAATTTTTTCTTAGGAGAATGAGAGTTCTGATAACCAAGCTTTTCAACCTCATTTTTCGGGCAAACAAGATGCCAGAAGAATGGAGACGGAGTATATTAGTACCAATCTTCAAGAACAAGGGGGATGTTCAGAGTTGTACTAATTACCGTGGAATTAAGCTGATGAGCCATACAATGAAGCTATGGGAGAGAGTCATTGAGCACCGCTTAAGAAGAATGACAAGCGTGACCAAAAATCAGTTTGGTTTCATGCATGGGAGGTCGACCATGGAAGCCATTTTCTTGGTACGACAATTTATAAAGAGACACAGGGAGCAAAAGAAGGACTTGCATATGGTGTTCATTGACTTGGAGAAGGCCTATGATAAGATACTGCGGAATGTCATGTGGTGGGCCTTGGAGAAACACAAAGTCCCAGCAAAGTACATTACCCTCATCAAGGACATGTACGATAATGTTGTGACAAGTGTTCGAACAAGTGATGTCGACATTGATGACTTCCCAATTAAGATAGGACTGCATCAGGGGTCAGTTTTGAGCGCTTATCTTTTTGCCTTGCTGATGGATGAGGTCACAAGGGATATACAAGGAGATATCCCATGGTGTATGCTCTTCGCGGATGATGTGGTTCTAGTTGACGATAGTCGAACGGGGGTAAATAGGAAGTTAGAGTTATAGAGACAAACCTTGGAATCGAAAGGGTTTAGGCTTAGTAGAACTAAAACCGAGTACATGATGTGCGGTTTCAGTACTACTAGGTGTGAGGAGGAGGTTAGCCTTGACGGGCAGGTGGTGCCTCAGAAGAACACCTTTCGATATTTGGGGTCAATGCTGCAGGAGGATGGGGATATTGAACAAGACGTGAACCATCGGATCAAAGCCAGATGGATGAAGTGGCGCCAAGCTTTTGCCATTCTCTGTGATAAGAGAGTGCCACAAAAGCTAAAAGACAAGTTCTATAGGACAGCGGTTCGACCCGCAATGTTGTATGGCGCTGAGTGTTGGCCGACTAAAAGGCGACATGTTCAACAGTTAGGTGTGGCGGAGATGCGTATGTTGAGATGGATGTGTGGCCACACGAGGAAGGATCGAGTCCGGAATGATGATATACGAGATAGAGTTGGGGTAGCGCCAATTGAAGAGAAGCTTGTCCAACATCGTCTGAGATGGTTTGGGCATATTCAGCGTAGGCCTCCAGAAGCTCCAGTGCATAGCGGAAGGCTAAAGCGTGCGGAGAATGTCAAGAGAGGTCAGGGTAGACCGAACTTGACATGGGAGGAGTCCGTTAAGAGAGACCTAAAGGATTGGAGTATGACCAAAGAACTAGCTATGGACAGGGGTGCGTGGAACCTTGCTATCCATGTGCCAGAGCCATGAGTTAGTCGCGAGATCTTTATGGGTTTCACCTCTAGCCTACCCCAACTTGTTTGGGACTAAAGGCTTTGTTGTTGTTGTTGTTGTTGTTGTTGTTGTTATGGTTTAATGGTTGCTTTTGTTCTTCTTCAACGGTCAGAGTGCTGCTGGGTCTGTGGTAGGTTCGGTTTATGTGTGTTTTTTAATTGTCATGTACTCCTACAGAAAAGAAGATTTGTCTGTGGTTTATTTAGGTTGTTGTTTCTGTGTTTAGGTAGATTATTCAGCAAATGCTTGGGGGTGGGTCATGTGATGTTGCTGTGAAGTGTCTGTTTTATGGTGGTGGTGTTTTTAGAGGGCTTTTATTACGTCTGGTTGAAGATTCTATGGCATTATCATTTTGTCTTGCTGCAACTGCAGTCCACGTTGTAGCTATGCTAGCTCTTAGGTAAAAATCATGGTTCGTGTTGCTTGGTAGGAGGTTCAAATGGTTATTTGAAGTCGTTTTGGTTGATGTCTTGCTGAAGCATGCATATGTTTGGTATATCCAGTTATGTATATGTATAGTTGTTTTATGTCTGGCTCTGAGCGAGCCTTGGTGTTAGCTTCGGTGCTGCCAGCATTGCTAAACATGTACTTTACTTGTGCTGTCTCATTGGTTATCTTCGATCAAGAAGAAAAGATTGTATGACCTGGTAGTGGAATTGATGGGTCTAAGTTAACATAGATTTATAGATTTCTATACCTACTAATAAAAGAAATAGGTATTCTTGGTCCGTCATGCTATTTTTCAGAACACACTCAAGTTTTTGGTAATAAACCCGCAGTACATGTTAACAGATTTTTTAAAAATCCATAACTTTTTAATCCTAACTCCAAATTTAACATGTTATATATGAAATTTGATTAGAAAAATATGTAGAATCTGAATATGATATTATTTTTAACTGTTAAACATTTAAAAATATGCTATTTACGATGAAACCTTAATCAATAGCGCATGATCAGTCTTTCCTTCATACCGGTGCCGCTCCGAATTGAAAATGAACCTTCGGTAAAACCAGGATTGTGAAATAAACAATATCTAAAAAATTCACAAAAAAAAAGATTTATCATCCTATGCCGAAAGGGAGACTTCTTAAGATTGACAACATTCAAACGTGTTGTGATGGTGTGAACACTGAGCCCAGCATCAACGAGAATGGGAAGAAGGATAAATAGAAACACAGATGGGATGCCATGTGTTGAAATAAAGGACATGGACCTACGAATTCATGGTTATTAGATTAGTGAGTGTTTTTTCACCTGTTGCAACGCACGGGCTCATTTGCATCGTATGCCGAGAGAGAGACGTCTTAAGATTGACAACATTCAAATGTGTTGTGTTGATGTCAACACTGAGGCCAACATCGACGAGAGTGGGAAGAAAGGTAAATAGAAACACAGATGGGATGCCATGTGTTGAAATAAAGGACATGGACCTACTGAAGTTTGGACTCATGGTTATTAGATTAGGAAGTGTTTTTCACCCGTTGCAACGCACGGGCTCATTTGCAAGTGTTTTCTTATGTATTACTGTCATTTGTAGCCAAACTGCTATACGTCGTTTTCATGCGACTCTTTTCCTAATTAGTCCAGTTTTATTGGTATGTGTATTGAGATTCATTTATTTTATCCCCTTTGTGTTTTGTTTCTCTGTGCTTTAACATGGTCGTCCAGGAAGGGCAATTGTTCAGTTATGCCGCTGGAGATCATGGCTCTGGTTGGAAGGAAATATGTCGTCGAAGTGAGCGCGCCACGATATTCCTTTAGGAGAGATAAGGATGCCTTGACTTTCTAGGTTCGCAAGTTCTTCCCAGTGGGTGGATCTATGTATTATGATTTCGTTGCAGGCAGCAGTTCTTCCTGTACCGGTGCTGCAGCGGAATTGCCTGCTCATCTTGGTAGGTAGCTCTAGGCGATTCCTTTTGAATTTGGTGCATTTTGTGGTTCTAAATTTGTTTGTTTTATGATGATTGTGTGAAGATGGAGTGGCTGCTGAAGCTTCTGGCGCTGCTAGCCAGCGCCATGAGCTCCCTGAAGGTGTCTTTACGCCAGCAAAGGATGTGTTGGTGACTTTCCCTTCATTACCTTTTGAACTGTGTCCACGCCAGATTTCCAGTTCGTCTGAAGCACTGCTCTTATACATATGTTGTTATTACAGGAAACCTAGACGCAGAATGAACATGTTGATGATACATCAGAGTGAGTGAAGGAGGATGATCCACCAAAGAATAATAAAATGTCTAGCTTAGATAATTTAGCATTTCTTAATCTGTGAGTGGCCTTGTTATAATGCTCTGGAGATGTACTGCGTTACACCAGGGCCGGTGCAGCTGCTGTAAAATCCACAGTTGAAAAGAAGTTGGCTGTAAGTGGGTCGGAAAAGGGTGGTCGTGTGTACGTGTGGAATTCATCGGAATTCGTTGTCCTTATTTGTAATAGGAAGAAAGGATTTACAATGTTCATGCTTAACTGTTTTGTAGGGTGAATAATAACTGAACAAACCCACGAAGAACCAACCAGCCATAGGAGCCTGAAAAAAAAATTCACACCCAAAAGAAAACTCGCGCGGCAGGGCGTGCGTATCTCTCTAGTTTATACTAACTAGTAAATGCGTACGTGCAATGCCCGTTAAGATTAGGACGGAAATTAATTGCACATTTATATTAGGTAGGATATCAAATATGCGTTAATTATGTGATTAGCACAGACATGTATGATATTAATTGCACGCTAAACATGTTGAGCACTCACCATTGGAGCAATCTAGGTCGTTGGATTGACATGGTTCATTAATTGGATCTTTTTATATTTGTAGATAGAGGTAGATAGAGGTATAGATAGATATAGATAAAATGTCTTTTTCATGAATTGTAGTTCAAACAAGAATAACTCACTGATGATCTATCTGTCACTTCTCCAATATATTGGGTCATGAAAGGGAAACCAACTGAAGCCTGATTATTTACCTTGTTTGAAATTGGTTTTCTTGAATGTGGTGCTCCTGTTTCTTTTGGCTTCAAGATCTGGAAAGAACACATTAAGCTTTCATCTATGCTTAACAAAGCACCCGCATTATCAAATTCTCCACAGTAGTTTGGAGCTGAAAAGATGGTGACTAATCTCCTTTCTGCAAAGAACTCATAGCCATCCTCTACCACCTGAGGACATTCATGCTTCAGTTATATAAATGCCATGATGAATAAGATAAAAGTAAGGTAGAGCAATTTCCGCCTACCTGGTGAGCTCGGCAAATGAGGTCAAGATCATTCTTCTCCAAAAATTCTACAAGCTTATCCGCACCGAAAGTACAAGCAACACCTCTGTCACTCTCCCCCCACCCTTGTGTGTCAGAACTAGGATCAGACCAAAGCAAATCACATAGAAGACCATAGTCAGGAATTTCAACAGGCCTCTCAATATCCTTAATTTGATCTAAGCTATTCAATTCAGGTGAGAGGCCACCATGCATACAGAATATCTTAGCATCAATAAGCGCTGCCATAGGCAAGCAGTTGAAGCAATCACAGAATATCTTCCACAGACGAACATTGAATCTCCTCTTGCATTCATCATAGAAACCATAAACTCTGTTAATTTTTGCATCTTCATGGTTTCCTCTCAACAGGAAAACCTTATCAGGGTACTTCACTTTATACGCCAGAAGCAGACATATGGTTTCCAAGCTTTGTTTGCCTCTATCCACGTAGTCTCCAAGGAAAAGATAAGTCGAAGTTGGAGGATAGCCACCCAAATCGAACAGCCTCAGAAGATCAACAAACTGACCATGGATATCACCTACAAGGCAAAAGGGGAGAATGTTCTATAATGACAGATTCCGAAACGTAACAAAAGGATGAAATATGATCCCAGGTGATAAGTCCAAATATGGAGAGATGGCCAAGGACAACAAAAATATGTATAAGGGATTTCATAACGAATTCAACCAAATGTGTGCACCTAGTCTAATTGTACTTCCTAAAGATGGAAAAGGGGTTTTGTACAACAAGTGGTGCACAGTTTTACGACGGTCCTTATTCTGAGAATGTTAAATAACCGACCTGATTTTCATAAAGGTATTAAAAGAATAGGGTTCTGTTGGGCATCACTGCCTTTCAGAATGAAAACAACAGAATGAAGATATGAATAACCTATTATTATGGTATTAAAAAACCATTTTGATAACAAGTGAGCACTTGAGTCTTACAGAAAAAACTTACAAAGAAAAATTATTACTAACTACATTGAAACAAAATGATCATCGTGTCAGTAACTTTAAGAATGCAAATTCTTGAAATAGTTGTGTTACACATAACAAACACAATCGTCAAACAGAAAGTCATAATTGTCATGACATAGGGTAGTACACAAAGATGAAGTGTCAAGAGGTTTTTGCATTTGGCACGTAGCTGAGGGACGCCCATTTGTACTATTCTACCCTTCTATCTATGGAAAGATACGCAACCTGTGTATTCACGAAAAAACTTTGTTAGGAAAGAGTCCAATCAGTTTAGCAGTTGGATTAGACTTGTGATAGACTTACCGGCCTCTCGGTCAAGTCTTGTGTACCATATAAAGGGGCTGACCCTCTCAATAAAGGGTAGAAGAATATCGTTGTCTACCTTTAACTACCTTTTAGTAATTATTAAGGTTATGTCAGTAGTAGATCCTTCCAATTGGACATTTCAAATTTAAACCACTTATCATCCTAAAATGTATAAAAGGATAACACAAGTGTACCCATAGAGCAAAGACTACCAACTCTGGCCATTGACCACGCTGCAAGAACACCAGACAAGATTCTTAAATTGGACATTTCAGACATCTTTCCCTAATAATAAAGCACAGATCGCTTCTTACCCCCTGATTTTCGTCCGTTTCGTTCCACCGTTTTCACCGTCCTTAGTACGTCGCTCCGCCTCGATCCTTTCCTCGATAACACGCTGGTTCATAGGTTAGTTGGGCTTGAAATTTCATACGTAATCACCCAGCCACGCTAGCCCATCTCACTGGCCGCAAAGATTATGGGCCTTCCCTTATGGGCTGCGTGCACACGAGTGGGCTCTCTTATCGATCTTAGAGAAAGAAAGAAAAAAATCTGTTATAGTGGAGAATGCTTGGGATCTAATCTATTTATATTTCAGCCACGACAACCAACTGAGATAAACACGTTACATGATGAATTGTCCCACCTCGCAATTTTAAACACAGTCTGACCGGTTAATATAGCAGCCGCCGTAGAAATTAACAAACAGACGTTAAAAGAGAAGAGCTAATTAAGCGGATGGGCTAATTATAAAGAAAGGATCGTGGCTAAATAGATGCGGCTAATTCAAAGGAAGGCTTGTGTGGGCTCGGTGGAATATTTGAATGGATAGGTTCCTTAATTAGCTATGGACTATGGAAGAATTATGGAAGGATTGTGGGTGGGCTTGGCGGAATATTTAATGGATGGGATTCTTAATAAGGTAAGGATTATGTGAGGGTAATAATTAAAAGGAAAGGAATGATTTGATTTTGGACTGAAATTTGAAGATGGTTGAGGATGATTGTGTGATCATAAGGAAGGATTTAAAGGGGTGGGATCCTTAATAAGGAAGGATTGTGTGAGGCTACTTTAATTAAAAAGGAAGGATTTGACTGTCGCCTGAATATTTAGATGGTTGAGGGTGCACACAACATTATATGAACGTTTCTTTGGTGTGAACAAAAATATGAATGCGGCTAAAATACTGACATCCTTTTTAGTGTTGTATTTGTATATTAATTAATGAGTTACTCACAGAAAAAAATTAATGAGTTTATTTCTTTAAGAGGTTAGGTTTATGATTGCGCTTTCCCGTTTGAAATGTCAATTAATACTAGGAGCATTACAAGTCCACGGAATTACAAGTTGGTGGGCAAGGGAGACTCGCTAAGCGTGTGGAAGGTGGAACAGTATGATGATAAAGCACATTGTTGTGGGATTAGTTACGCTCGTCATGAATAGGTGGACAAACAAGGCCACCATCGACAATGGTGATGAAAAGGAAGAATTAGGAACAACAACGGAAAGCAAATCTCATGCTACTAAGTCAACTAAAGTCAATGAGCCCCATGTATATTCATTGTCTTCTTCCATAAATAATATTAATATGTCAACCAACCATGTGATCTCATTATTTATGTTTTTATTAATAATAATTTTATTAATATTAATCTCATGCTACCGAGTCAACTAAAGTTGGTACATCTTCTCCTTACAAGTTGATGACATATGTATCATCCTTTCACAATTGAAACACATGTTTTTAGGACCTCTAGAGCTTGTTACCTACTATTTTTGTTTTGTGGAAATGTTTGTGTAAAATGCCAGGATTTCCATTTTATTTTTATTTTTATTTTTTGTTAATGTTGTGTGACAACGGCACGGATCGATGACAACTGGTGCTCACCAGCCATCCAACACATGCCGATACCACCTCTACAACCATCATGAAAAACATTTCAAGCTGGGAACGGAGATAACCAGTTCTTTTTAACTTCGAATATGATGATGAATTATAGCTCCATATAAACAAATTATAAGTCCATTTGGAATCAATATATAACTTCTTGTTGTGTGGGTCTACGGATTTTGGTGAGCATTAAATTTCGCGTGAACTATCATTGTCTTTCGCACATATAATTCTTACTAAATGTAAATACACATTAATTATGTCTCCCGTTGCAATGCACGGGCATTTATGCTAGTCATACCTATGTCAATATTTCAACAGAGTATACTTGTTCTTACAGAAAACGTTACCGGGTCCTCAACAGTCAATACCCCAAATCAACAGTACGCGCCAGACATCGGGAAAAATCGAACATAAATAATCCATCTCTGGGAGTCAGGCATATACGGCCCAAATGCGCAAACGCGCCACAAAGAGGAGGGCGCGCGGTATGGTATGCCCGAATCAGAGGGTAGTAGAGGGGCCTTGAGGCCGGTGCTCACCGCAGATCTTGACGGGCGCGGGAATGCGCAGGAGGTTGGGCTGCGAGAGGAGCACCGTTTTGGCCTCGACGCAGAGCTGGCGGATCTCCGCCTCCGACAGCTGGACCTGGCGCCCGCCACGGCCCACTTCGACGAGCCGCCGAACCACCTCATCCAACGCGGCCCCATCCATGGCGCCCATCGATGCCCGCGTCATCATCATCTTCACCGCTCTCCACCGGCTCGATCCCTAGACGACGACGGAGGTGCGAGGAGGATTAGAAATGGAGGAGGGTACTCTCGGAAAAAAAAAATGGAGGACGAGGTGGTCGGGATTGGATAATGGCGTGGTAATTATGGTTTTTTTAACGAACGTGGTAAATATGGTTTTTTTAGGGTGTGGTAATTAGGTTGTTTATCTACTACTACCTCTATAAAATGAAGAGAAGGGGCAGACCCAAACAATCTAACTCATTCATCTACAAAATTTAATGGCCCTTAATCCTCTCGTACGCTACAAACCGCGCATTAACCCATCACTAATCCATCCATCGCTAAAAAGAAAAAAACTGTCGCAACCCCACCCACGCATGCACGCACGCTCGCCCGCACGCCACCCACCCGCTCCTCTCGCGCCGCACGCCGCCGCCCTGCTCCGCCGAACCGCCGCCCGATCTAGCCACCCATCGACTACCAATCCCTTCATCCACATCAAATCGCCCTTGCCGAGAATGCGACGCACCTTGCCTCTGCCAAGTCGCCGTTGGCCGCTCCTACCAGGCGAGGCAGAGGGTCGCCGCCCGCCACTCCTACCAGGCGAGGCAGAGGGTCGCCGCCCGCCGCTCCATCGATCTGCCGCTTCCCCACGCCACTCAGGCCATCGCTCCTCCACTCGGCTGATGCCCCACTGACGCGGTCGCCACCGGCCTCTTTTGGAGCGGGGGTCACCGTGATCGTTCGCCGCTCCTTCGCACAGACTGTGCTGCCCTGAATGGAGTTTGCTGTAGGATGCGGCCGTGCGGACGAGGAGCGTCGGATCCGGGCGCACCTCCACGCTGGGGAAGAGGGGAGCGAGTTATGTGCTCCTTCCGAGGAAGACACCGCAAGAGCGAAAGAGCAGGCACAGCAGCGCCACTGGTGACACGGGAGAGCACATTGAGCACCTCGGCATGCCGACGACGAGGAAGGTGTCAAGCATGAAGTAGAGAGGCCTGCGATGGGAGCGACACGTCTGTACATAGTGTGGGCAGCCGCCGTTTGGGGGTTTGCTACTGTAGCGATGCTGATGGTCCTCCAGTCTCCAATCCATCCAATTTGACAGAACTGTCACCCTGGTGCGTTGGGAGGCAGGAGTTCGAGGTATGCATTCGTATTGGTTCCAAATGGTGAGCTTCACATCCCCCTGATTAGATTTTTTTCAAGTGATCCCCATCAATCTCTTATTGAAATAGACAAATCTCTGATCAACATTATAGGACATAGTCAAACATTCATCTATTAGTGTCACGCCCAATATGTGATCCTATCCGAGAGGAACTCAAAGGTCCCATCAAGGATAGAGCTGCATATTGAAGACACTTCTGCAAGGTGGATATCATTACATCGTACCATTACATAATAGATGGGGATATATGCAAATGGCATACAAATGCCACAAGAATACATCAAACATCATACATGAGAACAACATCCGTCTACGGATGAAACACAAACAAAAACTCAAACGACATCCACCCTGCTAGCCCAGGCTGCCGACCAGGAGCCTATCCCCTGATCGAAGAAGAAGCAGAAGAACTCCAAAACAAGCAAACATCGCTCTCACGTCATGATCATCGCATTACCTGCACCTGCAACTGTTGTTGTACTAATCTATGAGCCACGAGGACTCAACAATCCCATCACCATGGGTATCAAGACTAGCAAAGCTTAATGGGTATGGAATGGGTAAGTGGTGAGTTTGCAGCAAGCGACTAAGCATTGTATGGTGGCTAACTTACGAGTACAAGAATAAGATGAGAAACTACGCGACGGTCGCAAACTAGTAATGATCAATAAGGGATCCTGAACTACTTACGTTCAAACATAACCCAACCGTGTTCTCTTCCCGAACCTCGTCGAAAAGAGACAGTCACGGTTACACACGCGATTGGTGTATTTTAATTCGGATCTGGTGTCAAGTTCTCTACAGCCGGATATTAAAAACTCCCATCTGCAACATAACCGCGGGCACGGCTTTCGAAAGATCAAACCCTGCAGGGGTGTCCCAACTTAGCCCATGACAAGCTCTCACAATCAAAGGAGGAAAATCCTCCTCCCGGAACAACCCGGTCAAGCTCGGAATCCTGGTTGACAAGACATTTCGACAATGGTAAAACAAAACCAGGAAGACCGCCCGATGTGCCGACAAATCCTGATAGGAGCCACACGTATCTCGTTCTCAGGGCACATCGGATGGGCAAGACGTCAGGTTGGCTGAGACTCTGGTTGCCCAAGGGGCGCCGGACATCGCCCGGGTTGGACCAACACTCAGAGGGGCACTGGCCCGGGGGGGTTGATTAATTATCCTCGGGTGCTAGCTAACCCCTATGTAAGTTTTAGTTGTTATTAGGCAAATGGAAACCAATGTTGGGCCTTGCTGGAAGAGTTTTATTCAAAGCGAACTGTCAAGGGGGGCCCATAAACCCCAACCATGTTAGGAACGCAAAATCAAGGAACATAACACCGGTATGACGGAAACTAAGGCGACAAGAGTGGAACAAAACACTAGGCAAAAGGCCGAGACTTCCACCCTTTACCAAGTATATAAATGCATTAATTAAAATAATAGATATAGTAATATCCCAAGATATCCATGATATCCATGTCCCAACATGGAACAACCTGCAACTAGCAACGCTATAAGAGAGGCTGAGCAAAGCGGTAACATAGCCAAACAATGGTTTGCTGGGATGGTGAAAAGGTTAGAGGTTGTTTCATGGCATAATGGGAGGCTTGATAAACAAGTGGTAGGTAGCGCGACATAGCGATAGCATCGAGACAACTAGCAAAGCAAAGATAGTAGTGAGATCCAAGGTGACGGTCATCTTGCCTGAAACCCCGCTAGGAAGAAGAACGAGTCCATGAAGTAGCCGAACCAACGTAGTCGAACGAATCCTCACGATCGCAAGGAAACAGGAACTATCAAGAAGAAGCACAACCGGAAAGAAGCAAACAACACGGTAAACACACAACACATAAACATGACATGATGTTCAACCAAGTGTGATGCATGACAAGGCTTCATGATGCTACTCATGGAAAGATATGAAGCATACAAGAACCCCACATCAAAGCAAGTTTAAATGAGGCTGGAATCAACATACAACAATTCCGGAAACTCCCCATATGCAAATTTCAAAATTGGTCTAGATCTGACTAACACATTATGTTGAAGTCGTTAAACAACAAATTAAAGTGCACCATGATGATCTACACGCTTTCCTAATCAAGTTACATATAGAGTTCATTTAATTCGGAGCTACGGCCTAGAAGATATGAGCAAAACAAGTTAAACATGGCATTGATGCATATGCAAGCAAAACACAACCACAAACGCTCCAAACACATGGATGCAACATGGCATGATGAAACTACATGCAAAACCAAGCAAGTTTTATATAGAGCATGCTCAAAACGGAGCAACGGTCACATACACCCGATACAAGTTATAGCAATAATCTACCTAAACAACAACTAGGCACTTTGCAATCATCAAAACAACATGCTACAGCAACCATATGAGCACAAACTTGACATGCACTTCAAGTAAAGATTGCATACCTCAAATATCATTAAGGTTCAGGTTCATAGGCATCAAGATTTAACCAATATGATCAATGCAAGAAGCAACTTTATAACACAGATTAGGACTTGGTGAAAAACGGGGCATACATATGAGCAGGAATAACATGTTGACATGTTGGAGGCACGAAACAAACATGCTACAGTGCAAGATCATTGCAAAAAAACATGGCATTAAAGTACAGGTTAAACATCGCACAACATAATTACTAAGCATCTCCTTATAACCTCTAGATCAATGGCATTCATCAAGACAAGTAGGCAAGTCATAACAGATTCTCAGACTTGATGAAAAACAGTTTGACAGAAAACAGATTCATGATGCATACTTTGAGACAACAAAAGTATATTCTACATGAACTATTCATGGAATCAAGGGGCATGGCAAGCATTTACTAAACACCCTTAACAAAACATCATTACTAAGCATGATCATTGGAGCAACAGATTTGATGATAGCTTTAAGTGAACATGGCAAGATGATATAACAGACTTAGTGAAAACTGGGCATGCTGACAGTTATATTTTCAAGCAACTTGACGGCACCAAAAGAAAATTCTACAATAGGTTATAATTGCACACTAGGGCATGGATGGATAGAGCATAACATGATCTTCAAAACATGCTTACTGGACATCTCCAAAATATGCATAGATTTGATGGTAGCATCAAGTAAACATGGCATCACAATATAACAGATTCAGACTTAACAGAACAGTAACATCAAGTACCCTACTTAGCAAGCTTGTGCTAGTCACCACATGGCATACCATGACATGACAGTTATACCAATGCAAAGATTACATGACTGTGCTCCTAAGACATGTATACATGATGCTCAAAAGAAAATCACACAAAGAGATACAAAAATGACAAAATGGCAAGTTATATCAGTTTTTTCGCAGATTACATCACTTAGCACATTGCAACGATGATTAAGACATCAAGATGAATCTTAATATGCATGCAAATGCAACCATCACCTAAAGCACAGAGAGCACAACATTTTGATATATCATACACAACAATCGGATAAACATGCTCAAAGTTATCATCACTCAAACATGCACACATGAGATGGGTTTTTCAGGGACTTGGCCAAAACTACCTCGCGGGAAAAACGGGACGGAGGGGTCCCGGGGACGAGCCGGTGCAGCGGGGCCGTTTGGATCAGGGGTCGAAGCTGAATCGGGGTGGGGTCGTCCTGGTCCGGTGGTGGAGGCAGAGGAGGTCGTCGGCGGCGCTCCGGCGAGGGCGGGGTCGACGAGGCGTCGGGGATGGCCGGATCCAATGGCCCGCTGTCCAGATCCGGGCGTGAGTGGCGGGAGGAAGGCAAGGGCCGGCAAGCTGCGGCGACGGGGAGGCGCGGGGTCGGCAAGGTGCGGGGCGACGGGGCGGAGCTGCGGCGGCAGCGCTGGAGGCGGCGAGCGGCGCGGGCGGTGGTGTGGAGAGGCGCCGCGCGGATGTGGGGCGACGAGGCAGAGCTGCGGCGGCGGCGCTAGAGGCGGCGAGCGGCGCGGGCGACGGTGCGGAGAGGCGGGGTGCGGGCGTGGGCAGAAGCACGCGCTCGGCCCCAGATGGCCTTGGGCGGGCCCCGCTCAGGCCTGGGCCGGCGATGGTGGAGGTGGCTGGGGACGCGTGGCAGCTTGCCACTGGTCCGGGGCGGCGGCGCTGGCGGCCTCAGGTGGCGGCGCGACCATTGGAGGCTCGCCAAGTGGCGGCGGGGCAGAGGGGCAGCGCGGAAGTTGAGGAGGAGGTGCTAGGAGGTAGGTGGAGGGCTAGGGTTGCCCAAAAATGGCAAGGGGGCTGTATAAATAGGATAGGAGTTAGGGTTTGATGGTTTGGGGGGCTTTTCGGACCCTCCGATGACGATTCGATGGCTTTGGTCGGAGGGGGCCCTAGGTGGGCTGCAGGTGGGCTGTGGAGAGTGGGTTGGGCTGAGAGGAGAGAAGAGGAAGTGGCCTGACATGGGGTTTACGGATACCGAAAATGTCCGACGAATTAACCGGCAACGGTGCCGCTACGGATGACGGTTGGGCTATCAAACGTGCTCCGAATGCGACGAAATTTGGCAGACGGTCTACCTACACTATAATAAGACCGCACGCCAACTTTCACCCCATTCCAAGAACATTTTTATGCCACTTATAAAATAATATTTCGAAGGTGCCGTGGGCGCATGCGAGTGCGGTTGGACTCAGAACGGACAACAGAGAGAACTGGGAGACCCGGACGGAAGTTTTAAAAAACATGCAGATGAAATCCACATGAGGACATGGCAAGGTGCAACACGCAAACGAATGACATGGCAAAGATGGCGAATAAGCGAAAGACATCTGGGGCATCGGTCTCGGGGGGTCACAACTCTCCTCCACTAACAGAAGATCTCGTCCCAAGATCTTAGGAGCGAGACGGAAGAAAAGGAGGTTGAGGTGAAATAAGAACGCAAGAGAGAAGATGAACAAAGTCGCGAGTACTCAGGTAGAAAGGAGGAACGACGATTATGACGAGAATCAAAAGCTCAAGATTAGAACAAGATAGAAAAGGAATAAGAACGAAAGAATTCCGATAGCGTCCGAGTAGAAAAGAAAAGCAGAGATTGGCAAGAAAAAGGACTTCAAAAGAGGACTTGACACTCCGGTAAAATGGATAAGCAAGGATCAAACTAGATGATGGGTGAAAAGAGCAACATCGCAGTGCCCCCGGAATGGAAGAATAGAAGGTAAATCATTGGAAGGAAAAGAAAGGGGAAAAACAACATACACTTCCTGTCACGGCCCGGCTGATTGCCGCGCAGGTTGTAGTCGTGGTTAGTAGGAGGATGAGGGCGAGGACCTCGCTTGCCTATGGTTGGAGAAGGGGGTGAGGAGGGGCGCCGTGGCGCAGGATCAAGGGAGGAGAGGTTGTAGGATATTCTCTACTTGCGTTTATTGATCCAAGGGCTGGCTATATATACCCTAATTACAAGACCAGACTAAGACTCCTATTACAATTGGGTGTTGGCAGGGTAACCTTCTTCGGGACTAAACCTTTCCAACTAATACCCAAACTCCTAATCTAAAAATACTATAATTAAACTAGGACATATCTTTAGGCAGGTGCAGGGCTGGCCCGCGCAGGTCCCTTGCGCCTATAGGGCTGACCCCACATGACATCTCCCCCTCCATTCTGAAACAACTCGTCCTCGAGCTGAAAGCTTGGATAATGTTTGCGGAAGGTTGTAACATCCTCCCATGAAGCAGCAGACGCCGGTTGGGCCTCCCAGTGAATGAGCACCTACTGGATACCGCGGGCAATACAAGCACGCAATGCTTGGACAGGGGTTGGATGTACTCGACCCTGAAACAGAGGTGGAAGCATCGGCAGAACTTCCGGCGGTGGACCATGGTACTTCTTCAGGACCCCGACATGGAAAACATTGTGAATGCGGGCGTGTGGGGGCAGCTCCAAACGGTAAGCAACTGTATCGATTTTAGCGAGGACTTTGAAAGGCCCATAATATTTGGGAGTCAATTTACCTTTGGCGCCTACTCCAAGGAATGCCGCCGGCCGGTGCTGAAGATGGAGCCAAACCCACTCTCCAACATCAAAAGAAAGGGCCCGATGCTTATCATCATAGTAATGCTTGTACTGTTGTGCTGCCTGAAGGAGACGCTCACGGATGTTGTGTAAGAACTGATCGCGGTCGACGATGTGCCATTCCACCGCCTGATTGCGAATCTCGCCTGGCGTATAGTCCCGGAATGAGGGGGGATCCCGTCCATAAACCACGCTAGTGGCGCACGGCGTGCACTAGACCAATGAGCTGCCGCTCATAAGCGGCGAGAGAAGCATGACGCGGAGCGATGGTTTTGCTGAAATAGGCAATGGGGCCGCCACCTTGATGTAGGACTACCCCGAAACCAGATCCAGATGCATCACACTCCACAATGAATGAAGCAGCAAAATCCGGCAGCTGAAGCACAGGGGCTGTCGTAAGAGCTTTTTTGAGGGCTTCAAAGGCAATAGTTGCTGCAGGCGTCCAAAGAAATCCGTCTTTCTTGAGGAGTGCCGTGAGGGGAGCTGCAATGGTGCCAAAATCCCGGATGAACTTGCGGTAGTATCCTGCCAGTCCTAAGAAACCACGCACAGCACGGACGGTGCGCGGAACCGGCCAGTCTACCACGGCAAGAACCTTGTCGCTGTCCATGGCAACTCCTGCAGCGGAGATGACGTGTCCCAGATAAGCCATGGTTTCCTCCCCAAAGGAACACTTGGAGCGCTTGAGAAACAGTTGATGTGTGCGCATAACCTCCAAAATGAGCTTGACATGATGTAGGTGATCCGACCAGGACGAGCAGTAGATCAAGATATCATCGAAGAACACAAGCACAAACCGACGAAGGTAGGGACGGAGGACGTCGTTCATGAGTGCTTGGAACGCCGCTGGGGCATTTGTCAAACCAAAGGCCATCACTACAAACTCAAAGAGTCCCTCATGTGTGCGGAATGTCATCTTGTGGATATCCTCAGGGGCCATCCGAACCTGGTGGTAACCCGACCAGAGATTCAGTTTGGTGAAAAAGCGGACGCCCTTGAGTTCATCCAGAAGTTCATCGACAACAGGAATTGGGAAATTTTCCTTGATGGTGACAAGGTTGAGACCACGGTAGTCGATACAAAAACGCCAAGTCCCGTCGGCCTTTCTGACGAGTAGAACGGGGGATGAAAATGCAGAAGAACTAGGATGGATCAGACAGCGAGCCAGCATCTCTGAACATTGGCGCTCCAGTTCATCTTTTTGAATCGTTGGGTAGCGGTAGGGACGGACAGCAACCGGTGGTGTCCCGGGAATAAGATTAATATGATGGTCATGTGCGCGCTGTGGCAGCAGGCCCTGTGGGTCGGCGAAAACATCGGTGAAAGTGGCCAGCATGCTGTCCAGAAGTTCCTTGCCTTCGCACGCGTGTAGGTGGGTAGGACGACCGAGGGAGCTGAGGCCCGACACTCCACACGGTGATCCGAGAGCCAAAATGACATCCACTGCATAGTGAAATCCCAGAGAATTGGCCCAAGAGTTTTGAGGAATCATGTACCGAGGACGATGTCGAACCCGCCCAATGGAATGGCATGCAGATCAACAACGAAACGCTCCTTCTCAATGGTGATCGCAGCCTGCTGAAGGAGTCCCCGACAGTTCACCTTATCGCCATTAGCGACCGTGACTCCCAAACGACGATTGGAGGAGAAAGGCAGCTCGACGACGGTGGCCAGCTCTTCATGGATGAAGTTATGAGTGCTGCCTGAATCAAGCAAGGCGACCAAGTCACGGTCCCCGATGCAAAGAGTGACCTGCATTGTGTTGCTGGTGGGAATTCCGGTAACAGCCAAGAGTGAGATTTGTGCTTCCTGGAAATCCTTAAATTGCTCCTCTTTGGCGTCGGCGGATTGAATGTAGAACAGTCGTTTGCAGCGATGGCCCCGTGCGAACTTCTCATCACAATTGAAGCAGAGACCCTTAGCGCGCCGTTCATCCATCTCGGCGGGCATGAGTCTTTTAAAGACGAGCGCGGGCGTGGGGTTGGAGGAGTCCGGAAAGGCCGGAGTAGGTGCAGCCATGGGGTGGAGTGGACGGCTGGGCCGGCCCGGAGTGGTCGCGGTGCTGGTGACAGTATTGAGGTGCTCAAAGGAGATTGCTAAGTCCATAGCTGTGTCCAAAGTCGCCGGTTTCAGCATCTCAACCTGAGTTTTCATAGGCTCGCCCAAGTTGTTGGTAAAGATATCCCGCTCATCGTCGTCGGCAATGGGGCGCACCCGAGAGAGATTCTCTAGAAAGCGCTTGGAGTATTCTGCCACGGTGCCGGAGCGGCGGGTGGAGATCAGCTTGCCAAAGGGGTTGGCGCGGGTTGGCGGTCTGAAGTGGTTGGCGATCAGTTTTTGAAACTCGGTCCAGGACGGCCGCTGGCCCAGCTTAGTCTCGAGGTGGCCATACCATAATGCGGCGACATCGGTGAGGTGGTATGAGGCGAGCCAAGTCTTATCCGACTCCGGCGTTCGCTGCCCGAGGAAGAAGAGATTGCAACGTGTCAGCCACGGCCGCGGATCGCTGGCCCCGTCAAAGAGGGGAAAATCAATCTTGTAGAGGCGCGGAGCCCTATCCACTAGATCGGGCGGGCCCCCGGTGTGGGATGGCACATCTGGGGGCCGCAGGAGCCCGGTACCACCCAATTGAGCCGTGCCCTTGCCTTCCAGCCGAAGGAGGGCCAGGTTCTGCGCGCGCTGCAGCTGTGACGTGTCCGCCAGCTGGTCCTGGAGGGTTTTGAGTGTCGCGGCGATGGACTGGAGGGTGGCGCAGTCCTCGGCGCGCTCTGTCCGAGCAGTGTGGCTCTCCTCCGAGAGGCTGTTCAAAGTGGCGACCACGGCCTCATGATCCTCGTGTTGTTTGGTCGCGAGGTCTGCTAGGGTTTGCGGTAGAGGCGCCGGTGGCGGTGGCGGAGACATGGCCGCTGGGATCGACGAGGAAGCTGATACCAAGTTGTTACGGCCAGGCTGATTGCCGCGCAGGTTGTAGTCGTGGTTGGTAGGAGGACGAGGGTGAGGCCCTCGCTTGCCTATGGTTGGAGAAGGGGGTGAGGAGGGGCGCCGTGGCGCAGGAGCAAGGGAGGAGAGGTTGTAGGATATTCTCTGCTTGCGTCTATTGATCCAAGGGCTGGCTATATATAGCCTAATTACAAGACCAGACTAAGACTCCTATTACAATTGGGTGTTGGCAGGGTAACCTTCTTCAGGACTAAACCTTTCCAACTAATACCCAGACTCCTAATCTAAAAAGACTATAATTAAACTAGGACATATCTTTAGGCAGGTGCAGGGCTGGCTTGCGCAGGTCCCTTGTGCCTATAGGGCTGGCCCCACATGACACTTCCCCCATAATAGAATTGAGAAGCATCCTTGCAAGAAAGGGTTGAACGGAGTTGTTGGAAATTCAACAGCGAAAAGTGTAAGCTTGTTGTGGGCTTATGGAAAACATCTCAAAATTATGAGGTGATAACCGGCCACAAACATAAAAGATTAATTGAGAGGATTGAAAAGATGCAAAACACCACATCAAAGAGAAAGCGAGAATGAATTTCACTTCGGCCTGCAAGGCGAAGAATACTTGAACTCCAGCAAGAATCTTGACGAACTCTTGAAGAATGAATTAAATCCTTAACGGGAATGAGTTAATCCTCTATGGACCACAATGAAGAACTCCGGTAAATAAAAGGATGATGAGATAGGATTGAAGGATGAAAAGAATAAGATTAAAGCCTTGTAGTGAATTAGATGGAGGGTCTGACGAGATGGCCGAAGAAAACTTGGAACTCCGGAAAAGAAAAGACGAACAACTTAGAACCGATAAATTATTCATCACGAACAATCTCCGAAGGAAGGAATTACTTGACCATGATGAAATAAGAATAAGAAGCTTATCCTCATCAACTTTAATTGATGACAAACGGATTTGGCATGCAACTTATTCCTCTTGAAAAGGATTAAGAAGAGATATAGCGCAAACTTGGGAAGGTCTTCAACGAACCACCGTAAGAAATGAAAACGAATGAAGAAAACAGAATGAATCACCGGAAAGAATTAGAAAACGATCGAATATACTTGAGGGGATTTAGACACAAGAGAATGAAGAGATCACGAGCTGATTAAAGAAAACTTGAACGAAGCACTGGAAGAATTTGAGAACGCGAAAAGGATTTCATGAATGAGGAATTCTTCTGAAGTGACGGCCTCCGGAGAATCGAAAAGGAAAGAACTCATGAAATGTTGCGGATGAGTATGAAATAATTCTCATATTCGGAAACAATTACGAGGATGGCATGAAACTAGAACCATGAATCTTCACGTCAAGGGACAAGATTTAAGAGAGGCTCTTCTTCAATCTTCAAAGCTGAGAATGATGACGGTAGTCACCAAGAATTGTTAAGACACTCTGGAAGAATGAAAAAGAGGAAAAGTTGAAGCGACCGATGAAAATGATTTGAAAGCGATATCGAAGAAGGCATCTGACTGATGAAATTCATTCTTACGTGAAACTTTGAAAAGAATTGGGAGTAACTCCGGGAAAATCAGAAGAGCCAGGTAAGATCCTGGGTATAAACCTATGGGTTAGGGCCCACTAAAAAGAAAATACCGTTGAAAAGGATTGGTTGAGAGAAAGATGATGCACCGGAACAATTGAAAGACTTGAGTGAGGTGACACCCTCGAATTAATTGAATGCAAACACGAATATTCTGAGAAGTCTTCATCACTCCGGAACGATTAGATGGCGAGAGGAGAATGAGCAAAGGGAAACACTTGTTCCAAGGAAAAGGAATATGAACAACCCGAAAAAAACTAGGATCGAATTCACCGGAGATGAAAACGAGAGAGAGAGTCCGACGAACTAGACGAGAATCCATCGATTGAGATAATTAATGAAGAAGTGAAGACGCTTCGCACGATTAAATACTTTTTTTCTAGACTCGACAACGGCAATGGTACGATCAATGAAGGGGCTCCTAAGGTCGATAAGACTCTGATACCAACTTGTAGCGCCCAAGATGCGATTCTATCCCAATCACGTGATGAATTCATGATTGGGGCACAATCGCATTTCGAGCGCATAGCAAGGTGGATATCATTACAACATACGATGTACTGAATAGACGAGAATACAAGATAAAGGCTTACACTCGCCACAAGCTACATCATGAATACAACAGTTCGTCAATACATAGCAATCATCATACAGAAGAGCAGGATCCGACTACGGATGAAACCAAACGAAAAAGAAGAACAATATCCACCCTGCTAATCCCAGGCTCCCGACCCGGAACCTAATCCCTTGATCGAAGAAGAAGAACTCCAAAAGCAATCAAGCATCGATCTCACGTCAGATCATCGCATTACCTGTACCCGCAACTGTTGTTGTAGTAATCTATGAGCCACGCGGACTCAGCAATCCCATTACCATGGGTATCAAGACTAACAAAGCTTGTATGGAATGGTTAAGTGGTGAGGTTGCAATAGCACTATGCATTGTATGGTGGCTAACTTACGAGCACAAGAATAAGATGAGAAACTACGCAACGGTCGCAAACTAGTAATGATCAAGAAGCGATCATAAACTACTCACGTCAAACATAACCCAATCATGTTCTCTTCCCGAACTCACTCGAAAAGAGACAGACACAGTTACACATGCAGTTGGTGTATTTTAATTCAGATCTGGTGTCAAGTTCTCTACAACCGGATATTAAAAACTCCCATCTGCCACATAATCGCGGGCACGGCTCTCGAAAGTTTAAACCCTGCAGGGGTGTCCCGACTTAGCCCATGACAAGCTCACGATCCGCCGAGACAATCCTCCATCGCGGGACCCTCCGATCAGACTCGGAATCTCGGTGCACAACACATTTTAACAATGGTAAAACAAGTCTAGCAAGGCCTCCCGGCATGCCGACACCCTGATAGTAGCTGCGCGTATCACGTCTCAGGCCACGACCGGATGAACACTACGTACATCAACCGAAAACCCCGGGTGAAGGGGTAGCACCGCAAGTGGCTCTGTTTTAGACCAACACTCATGAGGAGCACTGGCCCCCCCGGGGGGTGATTAAGAGACCTCGGGGGCCGGCAGGTCCCTATGCAAGTTTTAGTTGTTATTAGCCAAATGGTAAAACCAATGTTGGGCCTTGCTGGAAGAGTTTTATTTAAAACGAACTGTCAAGAGGGGCCCATAAATCCTCACCGTGTTAGGGACGCAAAATCAAGGAATATAACACCGGTATGACGAAAACTAAGGCGGCAAGAGTGCAACAAAACACCAAGTATATAGATGCATTACTTAAATAAGAGATATTGTGATATATCCCATGATATCCATGTTCCAACATGGAACAACCTGCAACTAGCAACACTATAAGAGGGGCTGAGCAAAGCGGTAACATAGCAACACAAGGGTTTGCTGGGATGGTGGAAAAGGTTAGAGGCTATCATGGCAATTTGGGGGGCTTGGTAAACAAGTGGTAGGTAGCGCGACATAGCGTCAACACAACTAGCATAGCAAAGATAGTAGTGAGATCCAAGGTGACGGTCATCTTTCCCGAAATCCCGCTAGGAAGAAGACCGAGTCCATGAAGTAGACGAACCAACGTAGTCGAACGGATCCTCACAATCGCAACGTAACCGGAACTATAAAGGAGAAGTGCAACCGGAAAGAAGCAAACATCATGGTAAACAACCATCACATAAACATGACATGATGCGCAACCAAGTATGATGCATGTCCGGTTTAATGAGTCATGACATGGGAAAGTGCAACAAACAATACTACAAATTAAGCGGAGCTCAATATGCAACGAGTTGCATATTGACGGAACACCACATTCAAATATTTAGTTCACTCTCGTTTATGAACAAGACAAAATAAATGTTGGTTAACATGGCAAGAGGTGAAGCATAATAAAACTACCTATCTAGGCAAGTTTAAATGAGGCCGGAAACAACAAACAACAATTCCGGAAAATCCCCATATGCATATTTCGAATTTGGTACTCTTCTGCCCTAAACCATATTTTAGAGTTGTTAAACATGCAAAGTAATGCCACCATGTTAAACTATGCATTTTTCTACCCCATTTACATATAAAGATTATTAAATTCGGAGCTACGGTTATTTAGCTATTAAATAAATCATTTTTGCATGGCATTTATGCAAATCAATTCAAACAGCATATTTAAACATTTTTAACATGGATGAAAGTTGCATATTATGAAACTAGATGAAATTCTAAGTATTTTACATATATAAATTATTTACATATGATGCACGGTTAATTAGTTATTAGATGCATGAACACTAGGGGTTTTTCTGTAAAACTGCGCTCTCCAGTTAATTAGCAAATTCGCAGAGGCAGGAAAAAAATGCAACGGGCCGAAACTGGCAGGCCCAGAAGTGCACAGGGGAGGCTTCGGCGGCTGCTCACGTTGAGCTGGATCTGGCTGGGCTGGCGGGGCAGATGTCAGCGAGGCAGGGAAGGAGCTGGGCCGTGGCACGGTCGCTGGAGCGGGGGTCAACGCGGGCTGCGTGCTCGTTCGTTCGACAGGGGAAGCAGCGGCAGCAGCAGGTGAGGCCGGCGACGCTGGAGGAAGGCGACGGCAGCAGGCACAGGAGGTCCCGGACGAGGCTCCAGCGTACAGATCCGGCTGGACCTCAGCGCAGGTGGCCGCAGGCGGGCACTTCCGTGGCTAGTCCAAGAAGAAGCAGGCGACGAGGGACTTGACGCGGAGGCGAGGGGATGGAGTGTTGGCAATAAGCCATGCCCGAGCGATGGCGACTGGCGTCGGGTGCGTCAGGTGCGGTCTATGCAGTAGCATGGCTGGCAGTAGCTAGCTAGTTTGTTGGGGTGCGTCGTGTGTGCGGCTGTAGCGAACTAGTTTGTTGGTGTGTGTAGCGTGGCTGTAGCGAGCTGTTGGGGCAGGTCGGCATTGTGCGTTTGAGCGCGTCGTAGACACGGCCAGGCCAAGCGGATCCCAGCGCACGCAGCGGGAGCGAGATGGGCGAGATGGGCAGTTGTGCGTACGTGCACCTGCTGCTCCGTCCGGGTATAAACACCCCTGTACTGTCCGGCTGTGTAGAGCCGGAGTGTAGCCATGTAGCCAATGTAAAGAAGAAAAGGATTGGGGCGTTCGTGCGCCCGTGGCGGCATTCGTGCGGCGCTCGGAAAATCTTGTGTCCACTGTTCTTCTTCTTCCACCTTCGTTTGAGTGAGAGGAGAGGTAGCTAGAGGGATGCGGTTCCAACAATTGGTACCATGAGCTGGTTCATCTTGGGTGTCGTCCCTTGCCGGAGGCGTGCCAGCGTTCGCCGGCGGCTGCGCGGTGAAGCTCCGGGCCGTGTGTCGGTCTGTGGAGGTGCGCGGCGTGGCGAGGAGGCCGCGATGGCTGCGGCGGCACGGTGAGAAGACCGCGGAGGACCTGCGTGGTGGCGGCTCCAACGACACACAGCGGCATGGCGGCATGGAGGTGCTGCATTGCGGTTGAGGCCGCAGCGGTGCAGGGCAATAAGCCGTGGCGGCGAGCCGGGCGCGACCGGTGCGTGTTATGGGTGCGCACTGGACGCATCGGGCGCGTTGGGACCGCGGGCGCGCGTATGAGCGTGCGGTTGACGTTGGGAGGAGGCGTATGTTGCTGTTGTGCTCGAGTCCGTGCTCGAGTTCGGCTACATCCTTCCGGCGTTTGTCGCTGGTGGCTGCCATGGCGGACGCGGAGGCGGCGCGCGGTGAGCGTCTGGTGCGGTCGGGCTCGTCAGGCGCGTCGGGTGCGCGCGGGACGTGCGGGATGCACTGGTGCGGTCGGGCTCGTTGGGCACATCGGGTGCACGCGGGACGTGCGGGGCGCAGAGGGACGCCAGGCGTGTGTCACCGGCGGAGAAGGAGCTCGACGTGTGTCGCCGGAGTCGTGATGGAGCACGGTGCGACCGACGTCGTTGCGCCAGGTCGGGTTCGGGGGCTGGGTCACGCTCATGACGATGACAACGACGGGAGCTGCAACAACTCCGACGACGGCGAGGTCATGGCTTAGGGGGTGAGTGTTGGCAATAAGCCATGCCCGAGCGATGGCGACTGGCGTCGGGTGCGCCGGGTGCGGTCTATGCAGTAGCATGGCTGGCAGTAGCTAGCTAGTTTGTTGGTGTGCGTCGTGTGTGCGACTGTAGCGAACTAGTTTGTTGGTGTGTGTAGCGTGGCTGTAGCGATCTGTTGGGGAAGGTCCGCGTTGTGCGTTTGAGCGCGTCGTAGACGCGGCCGGGCCAAGCGGATCCCAGCGCACGCAGCGGGAGCGAGATGGGCGAGATGGGCAGTCGTGCGTACGTGCACCTGCTGCTCCGTCCGGGTATAAACACCCCTGTACTGTCCGGCTGTGTAGAGCCGGAGTGTAGCCATGTAGCCACTGTAAAGAAGAAAAGGATTGGGGCATTCGTGCGCCCGTGGCGGCGTTCGTGCGCCGGCCGGAAAATCTTGTGTCCACTGTTCTTCTTCTTCCACCTCCGTTTGAGTGAGAGGAGAGGTAGCTAGAGGGCTGCGGTTCTAACATGGAGCAGAGTCGAGCTCGACGGCGGGGAGGTCTTGCACAGGCGGGCGGCGAGGTTCAACGGGCGGCGGAGCTAACGGAGAAGGCAGTCGGTTGCAGGGGACTTGCGGCGGAGCTCGATGCCTCGCCTCGCTGGAAGACGAACGGGACGGCGGCGACTGGCGCTGGTTCAAGAGCAGCAGAGAGAGATGGTTAGAGGAGCAGAACCAGAGAAAAGAGAGAAGGGGGCGCGAGGAGACGACGACGTGCTGGTGGTGCCCGACGGCGAAGGGAGCTCCGGTGGTGCTGCTGCTTGCGGCGGCACGCGGGAAGCACGGGAGGATGCAGGGGTGCCTGGCACTGCGGGATCGGGGCTCGCCTGCTCGAGCTCCTCGGGCGCGTGCTCGCGCACGAGAGCGGGAGGAGGCTGGGCCTCGGGTGGCTGGATCGGGGATCAGGGGCGCGGCTACGCAGGGAGGCCGCCGGTTGGCTTGATGATGAAATTGAGGGGAGGGGTTGGATGGATCGGGAGGAGCTGGGGAGTGGAGGCAGCCGGTTGGTTGGGAGAGAGATCGGGAGGGATCCCGAGGAAGAAGGTAGGTAGGTGGCAGCGGGCAGGGGGATGGATGGGACATTGCTCCTAAAATCTAGGGCTAGTTTATATAGCAAGGGGATTAGGGCAGGGTTAATTTGGATCCTCCGACTGAAATCGAGCGGTTGTGAATAAATGGCTTAGGGAAGTCCAACAAAGAACTGAAGATATTTTAGGCATGTTTGGGGATGATCCGAATCCAACGGTGACAACTGCCCGGGTCGGGTTCGGGACAGCTTTCGGACGCGCACGCGAGGGGAGTTTGAGAGATGTCGACAAAGACAAGGGGGCCTGGCAAAAGGTCAACGGAGACAGAGAGAAGTGACACTATGAACGACTACGAGTTCTATCAAAACATGCGGATGCAATATGCATGATGACATGATGAAATGCAACAACAACAAAAATAAAACACACGACGGCAACGAAGAACATGGAAGGCTTCTGGAGGGTCGGTCTCGGGTCGTTACAACTCCCCTCCACTTACAAGAGATCTCGCCCCGAGATCTAAGGATGGCACCGGAAGAGAAGCAGAAGAGGAAGAGGTAAAACAAAGTTGTTTCTTTGACAAACGAGTGAAACCACGAACCTTGAGAGGTTAAACAGTTTCAAGGAAAGAATACACCGGAGATGAATGAAGTTGAAAACACTCCGTTACATGAGAGGAATAAGGAACATTACGAGAACCTTGTAGGTTGAAAGACATGAAACAAGAGCTTAATGGACAATATAGAATTTGAAACCACTCCGGTTAAAATTAGCTGGACAAGGAATAAGAATTAAGAATTCGGGCAGCACTCCGATAGAAAAGAGAAGGAAAACTTGATAAGATGAAAAGAACTTCAAAGAGAGCACAACACTACGGTTAAATGGATAAGCAAGGAAAATAACATGATCTTGACAAAACGAGACGATGGGTCAAATAGAGCAACATCACCATGCCTCCAGAACGAACGAATGGAATCAAAAGAACGGAGAAGAAAACAACATGTTCTACCTCAAATGAATTTGAGAGAGCACGCTTAACAGAAGGATTGAACGGAGTTGTTGGAAGATCAATACGAAAGGATATGATCCTCGTGGGCTTATGGAGACATCTCAAAATTATGAGGTGAGCTTCTGCCACCAACGAGAACAAATGATTTGATTGAGAGCCAGAAAAGATAGAAAGCTCCTTCCACCAAGGTGATAATTAAGGAGAAAACTTGGATCATAGATAAGCACCACAATAGCAACAATCCTTAGGGAAAAGCTTTTAGGTGGAATACAACCCAAGATAACCCTAACGAATAAATTGAAGGGTTGAAAAGATCTCCTGAACGAAGAAAAAGATGGGTTTAAATATCTCATTCCTGACAAGTTATGAATCATGAACACAACGGGAAATTGCCAACGATGACATCACACCACCTCAAATGATAAGGTAGAAAGAATTGCACTTCGGAATGCACAATGAAGAATACTTGAGCTCCTCCAACAAGAATCTTGATGAAAATTTGAAGAATGAATGAAATATTTGATGAACCACCATATAGAGGATCCATGAAGAACTCCGGATATAAAAGGATAACAGAAAGAATTGAAAGTTGAAACGAACAAGATAGAGTGTTGTAATGATTTAGATGGAGCTTCACGATGTGATAACCAAGAAAACTTGGAACTCTAGAAAAGAAAGATGAACAACACTTGGAATTGTGAATTCATTCCTCATGAACAAACTTCGAAAGAAAGAATTAATTCCTCTTGATGAAATAAGAATAAGAATTATGTCATGCTTATCCTTCATCAACTTAAATTGATGACAAGCAATGGATTTGGCATACTAATTATTCTTGTTGAAAGGGTTAAGAGAACTACGACGCAAACTTGAGAAAAACTTGAACAAACCACCGGTAGGACTTTAAAAGAACAAATGAATTGATACGAACACAAGGGAAGAGAAATCCTGAACGAACCACCATAAGAATTGAAAACGATTGAAGAGAATAGAACGAATCACCGAGAAGAATTATAAAATGAACGAAGATACTTGAGGGAATTTAGATACAAGAGAATAAAGAGATGACAAGCTGACTAGAGAATACTTGAACGATGCACCGGTGAGATTTGGAGAACGAGAGCTGAAAGCTGAGAACGAGTAATATTCAGAAATGATGGCCTTCGGATGATCGAGAAAGGAAAGCAACTCTTGAAATGCGTCGGATGGGTGAAAAGAATTCTCTCAATCGAAAACAATTATGAGAGGATGGCATCAAGCCTGAACTACGCATCTTTGGAAGAACGGATAAGGATTTAAGAGGAACTCTTCTTCGGTCTTCAAAATCCGAGAATGACGACGAGAAACACCACCATGAATTTTTGAGGCACTCCGGAATGAAGAATAGAAAGGTTGAACCAATGATGAAAAGAATTTGAAAGATCTTGGAGAAAGACATATGACTGATGATACTTCATTCTTACGTCAAACTTTAAAAAGAATTTGAGAATAGCTCCAGAAAAAATTATAAGAGTCAGGTAAGATCCTGGGTAAAGACCTGTGGGTTAGGGCCCACTCAAAGAAACACCGTTAAATGATTTTTAAAAGAGAGATTGCACCGGTTAAATTAAATGGCTTGAATGAGATAACAACCTCGAAATAACTTGAACGGATTGAGAATGGAAATGCGAATCTTCAGAGATATCTTCAGCACTCCGGATATGAATAGAGAGAGGTGAACGATTATGAGAGGCTTAGATAAGAACTTCCAACATGGAAATCATGTGAAACAAAAGGAAGAGATATAATCAACACCGAAGCTTGAATTTAGTCCACCGGGGAAGAATAGAGAACGAAGAATGATAAACTTGTAGAGCATCTCCATGAGAACCACCAAGTAAGAACATTGAAGGAAAAGAACGAAGAGACTTCACATGAATAAAATGGACACTTGATTAAGAAATCTGACTCCGCAAGAAAAAAAAGTGTGGGAGGGTGGGGAAAACAAAGAGAACTTCGGATGGATGAAATGAACTCCGTTGATAAAGCTGAGAATTGATCTTGCACATGGTGAAGAAGATTGAATTAGCTTGAAGAGAAGCACGTCGGTTGAAAAAAGAATTGACATGACGATCTCGATGGTCAAGAAGGATTAGTATTCACATAGAACTATGAGAACACTGCTTAGAAAAAGGCATGGAATCAACACTTGACTTCGAAGCAACTCGAATACCACAACTCAAAACCAAACAAAGGCTTGGCTTGCGGAATAAGCCGGAACCAAACATATGATAGAGATTTCACCCAAAGTGTTCGCGATGAGGCCCCACAGGCACGGCGTACAACGGACATCATGAATGACAAACGAGACGTCCCCGAATCGGCATAGCCAAGGACTCTTTAAGATGTCTCGCGACCACTATAAATCGACCATGAAAAATGAACCTCTAGGCGTTGGACCCCAATCTCAAATCATGCATCTGTCGGAAAGATATCCTAGGTAACTACTTGAATTCCCATCTATGAACTTCCGAAATTTTCTGGTTATGCAATCTGGTGTTGGGGATACAGGGAGGCACAAATATCTCACACAACTAACAAGTCCTACACTCCAACTGTATCTATCCATCAACACATAACCAAGAAAACCTCGGAAATCGTGTATCTCAGACCTTCGAAAACATCCGATATACTAGATGTGGCAATACATCTGATCACTCTCCCCAGTACCGGGTGTCGTCAAACTACTCTCACCACAAAGAGGATAGAAGCATTTTCAATGTCGGCGACCTCTGGTATTCTAGAACTGAAACGATAAGCACTGTGACAAAAACACCTTGAAGCTCAACTCCCCGGGACACTGCCACAACCCCTAAATGTCAGGAGGCACCAAGACAGAATTTCCGTCACAATGATATCGCAACGATCCAACAATACCCGCGTGATCCTAAAAAACATTGAGTGAAAAAGAGGAGAGTGAAGTCAAAACATCTACGTCATGAGTCCTCACCAGAGCGACGAAGGGGATAAGAAGTACAAAGAATTCCTACTCTCCGATATATAACTAGACTCAAAATAGTTTTTTTCTAGACTCGACAACGACAGCGGTTCGATCAATCAAGGGGCTCCTAAGGTCGGTAAGGCTCTGATACCAACTTGTAGCGCCCAAGATGCGATTCTATCCCAATCACGTGATGAATTCATGATGGGCACAATCGCATTTCGAGTGCATAGCAAGGTGGATATCATTACAACATAGCATGTACTGAATATATGAGAATACAAGATAATGGCTTACACTCGCCACAAGCTACATCATGAATACAACAGTTCATCAATACATAGAATCATCATACAGAAGAGGAGGATCCGACTACGGATGAAATCAAACGAAAAAGAAGAACAATATCCACCCTGCTAATTCCAGGCTCCCGACCCGGAACCTAATCCCTTGACCGAAGAAGAAGAAGAACTCCAAAAGCAATCAAGCATCGCTCTCACGTTAGATCATCGCATTACCTGTACCAGCAACTGTTGTTGTAGTAATCTGTGAGCCACGAGGACTCAACAATCCCATTACCATGGGTATCAAGACTAGCAAAGCTTAATGGGTATGGAATGGTTAAGTGGTGAGGTTGCAGCAGCACTAAGCATTGTATGGTGGCTAACTTACGAGTACAAGAATAAGATGAGGAACTACGCAATGGTCGCAAACTAGTAATGATCAAGAAGCCATCGTAAACTAATTACGTCAAACATAACCCAACGGTGTTCTCTTCCCGAACTCACTCGAAAAGAGACAGTCATGGTTACGCATGCGGTTGGTGTATTTTATTTCGGATTTGGTGTCAAGTTCTCTACAACCGGATATTAAAAACTCCCATCTGCCACATAACCGCGGGCATGGCTCTCGAAAGTTTAAACCCTGCAAGGGTGTCCCAACTTAGCCCATGACAAGCTCACGGTCCACGGAGACAATCCTCCATCGCGGGACCCTCCGATTAGACTCGGAATCCCGGTGCACAAGACATTTCGACAATGGTAAAACAATTCCAGCAAGACCTTCCGGCGTGCCGACACCCTGATAGTAGCCGCACGTATCTCGTCTCAGGCCACGACCGGATGAACACTATGTACAGCAACCGAAAACCCTGGGTGAAGGGGTGGCACCACAAGTGGCTCTGTTTTAGACCAACACTCATGAGGAGCACTGGCCCGGGGGGTTGATTAAGAGATCTCGGGGCCGGCAGGTCCCTATGCAAGTTTTAGTTGTTATTAGGCAAATGGTAAAACCAATGTTGGGCCTTGCTGGAAGAGTTTTATTCAATGAGAACTGTCATGAGGGGCCCATAAACCCTCACCGTGTTAGGGACGCAAAATCAAGGAACATAACACCGGCATGACGAAAACTAAGGCGGAAAGAGTGGAACAAAACACCAGGCAAAAGGCCGAGCCTTCCACCCTTTACCAACTATATAGATGCATTAATTAAATAAGAGATATTGTGATATATCCCATGATATCCATGTTCCAACATGGAACAACCTGCAACTGCACCTGCAACTAGCAATGCTATAAGAGGGGCCGAGCAAAGCGGTAACATAGCCACACAAGGGTTTGCTGGGATGGTGGAAAAGGTTAGAGGCTATCATGGAAATTTGGGGGGCTTGGTAAACAAGTGGTAGGTAGCGCGACATAGCGATAGCATCGACACAACTAGCATAGCAAAGATAGTAGTGAGATCCAAGGTGACGGTCATCTTGCCTAAAATCCCGCTAGGAAGAAGACCGAGTCCATGAAGTAGACGAACCAACATAGTCGAACGGATCCTCACAATCGCAACGTAACCGGAACTATAAAGGAGAAGCGCAACTGGAAAGAAGCAAACATCATGGTAAACAACCATCACATAAACATGACATGATGCGCAACCAAGTATGATGCATGTCCTGTTTAATGAGTCATGACATGGGAAAGTGCAACAAACAATACTACAAATTAAGCGGAGCTCAATATGCAACGAGTTGCATATTGACGAAACACCACATTCAAATATTTTGTTCACTCTCGTTTATGAACAAGACAAAATTAAATGTTGGTTAACATGGCAAGAGGTGAAGCATAATAAAACTACCTATCTAGGCAAGTTTAAATGAGGCCGGAAACAACAAACAACAATTCCGAAAAATCCCCATATGCATATTTCGAATTTGGTACTCTTCTGCCCTAAACCATATTTTAGAGTTGTTAAACATGCAAAGTAATGCCATGATATCCCCATATCCACCCTTTACCAATTATATAGATGCATTAATTAAATAAGAGATATTGTGATATATCCCATGATATCCATGTTCCAACATGGAACAACCTGCAACTGCACCTGCAACTAGCAACGCTATAAGAGGGCCTGAGCAAAGCGGTAACATAGCCACACAAGGGTTTGCTGGGATGGTGGAAAAGGTTAGAGGCTATTATGGAAATTTGGGAGGCTTGGTAAACAAGTGGTAGGTAGCGCGACATAGCGATAGCATCGAGACAACTAGCATAGCAAAGATAGTAGCATGGCAAGACGTCGGGTTGGCTGAGACCCTGGTTGCCCAGGGGGCGCCGGACATCGCTCGGGTTGGACCAACATTCAGAGGTCTATAAGTCTATGAGGAGTTGGTTGGCTAGGCTATAAGACTCAGACGTCGGGTTGAAAGGATCCAGAGGTTTATGTCTTATCATGTCGGGCTGCTCCCTAGGCTATAAATAGCCGCCCCTACAACCACTAGTTGGTTGGCTGCTCCGAGAGAAACTGACACTTGTCATTTAGAGCGTCCCATGCTCCGAGGACTTTGAGTGAAAATCATCAAGTGAGGAAAACCCAAACCCAAACACCTACAAACCCAAAGTGATTGAGCATCACTGAAGAGATTGTTCCTATGTGGAACCGACACTTGTTACCTTTGAGGACTGTGTATCCTCCAGACGGTTAGGTGTCATGGTCTAGAGCATCTAAGAGGAAATTGTGGATCGCCGAGTGACCAAGTCTGTGAAGGTTTGGAAGTCACCTGAAGACTTACCACGAGTGATTCGGCGCGGTCTGTATGATCTTAGCTCAAGGAGAATACAGCGAGGACTGTGTGTCCACAGGTTTAAATACCTAGCCGCTCCAACCAGACGTACAACTGTCACAACAGTTGGAACTGGTCTACCAAATCATCGTCTTCACCAAGCTACTTGTTCTATTTCCTCAACCCTTCCATTTCCTCATTCTTGTGTTGATGCACTTGATCGTTACTGTTTGAAGACTTTGACTGAAGACTTTCTCAATTTCCTGAATCCTAATTCTTCAGTCACTTTGTCTCCAGCCTGCTTATCCTGTTCATACGCTTCTTGTACTATGTGCTTTCTTGTATTTCATCATGATGACTGTGTTACTACTCTGTTACGCTTGCATCTGAGTACTTATTCCGCTGCTAGTCGTTCATGACTTAAGAAATTCCTCACCTTGAATTTCCGCAGTGACGAATTTGTAAAAATCGCCTATTCACCCCCCTCTAGTCGATATAACGCACTTTCAATTGGTATCAGAGAAAGGTACTCCCTTGTTCTGTGTGATTTTGGTTTAACCACCTATAGTTTTAGTTATGTCGACTGCAGGCATGATCAAGGTCTCGGCTGGGTGTCCAACCTTCAATGGGACGGACTACCCCTACTGGAAGAATAAGATGTGCATGCATCTTGAGGCAATTGACAACGATCTCTGGTACGTTGTGGAAAAATGGCGTTCCCTCCATCACTCCTTCGGTGAACGCTGTTGATGTGAAGATATTCAAGCAACTCAACTCTCAAGCGAAGAATATCATATGTGGCCATCTGAGCAAAGGGCAGTATGGCAGAGTGAGTGCTTTGGAGACAGCTAAGCTTATCTGGGATAGGTTGTCCAAGGTCAACGAAGGAGTCTCAACACAACGTGACTCTCAAGTTGACGTTCTTCGCAATCTCTTCAATTGTGTCAAAAGACTCGACAACGAAAATGTTCAGCAAACCTTCGATCGCCTCACTGACATCTCAAATGAGCTTCAAGCACTTGGTGCCACCGACATCACCGACCATGAGGTGGTGAAGAAATTGCTGGGATCGTTTGATTCCTCATTTGACACTCTTGCACTGACGATTCAAGAACGTGGAGACTACAAGTCACTTGATCCTGTTGATATCCTCGAGAGGCTAAATACTCATGAGTTTCAACTTGCTGAGAAGAGAGACCTCTATGGACCGAGCTATGGTAGATCTCGCGCACTGAAGGCCAAGGCAGTCTCTGAATCTGAAGAAGAAGATTCTGGTAGCAGCCTTGGTGATCTTGAAGAACTAAGCCAGTAGCTAGCAATTCTCATGAAGAAATTCCAGAAATTCCCAAGACGTGGTCTCTTTGGAAGATCTTCAAGGGGTGATGACATGAGATCAGATTCCTCATCCCGTGACTACAAGAAGAGAACTTGCCACAAATGCAAGAAACCTGGTCACTACATTACTGATTGTCCTCAGTGGGAGAAGGAATCAAAGAAGAAGAAATACAAGGATGACAGTTCTGATGACTCAAAGAAGAAGAAGAAATCTTCAAAGTCCTCATCGCCAAAATCTTCAAAGTCTTCATCTCAAAAGAAGAGCAACTCCAAAAAGGCTCGGGCATTCATTGGCAAGGAAATGGACTCTGAAGCTGAATCTGAGGAAAATGAGGAAGAGGAGGCATCTGAGGAGTCAGACTCTAGTGTGGGGAGCCTAGCTCTCGCTACTGCTTTCATCAGCAAGTCCATCTTCAACTCTGAGGAAAATGACTTCCCCCAACACTGCTGATGACGGTGATGGTGACTACGCTCCCACCTACTGCTTCATGGCAAAAGGTGCCAAGTTACCCAAATATCCCTCCTCTGAATCAAGTGAGGATGAATCTGATGAAAACTTCAAGCCTAGCTATTCTAAACTTGCTAAGATTGCTGTGAAACAACAAAAAGCTTTTGAAAAGGTTCAAAATATGCTAGACAAAAGCGATGACCTGTTGGGTGAAGAAATGGATCCAACTCAAACTCTGACTGATAATCTTCAAAGACTTCAGTCTAAGTTTGACAACCTTCAGAGTCATCATAACACTCTCTTAGCTGATCATGAGAAACTTTCTTATGAATTTCTTCAAAGAAAGCAAGATCTTGAGAAGCTAAGGGTGAGTTATGAAGATCTTCAGAAGGACTGTGATTCATTGCTTGCTCAATAGATCAGTTCCGCTCAGGATGAATTCATTCCACCATATTTGAAATGCATTGAACGTGAATCTGGTAATTCCTCACCTGAAAATTCAAATGCTTCTATTGCTACAAATTCTTCAACTATCTCCGTGGTCAAAAATTCCTCATCTGAGGATACCACAAGTATCACTGAAAATGCAGGGTTGAAGGAATTGTATGTGACAGACATGTACAAAAGCCTCAAAGGGCATTAGGCTCTTTGTGATGTGCTTAAGAAGTAGGTCCTCAACAGGAACCCTAGGAAAGAGGGTATTGCCTTTGAGAGGAAACTCAATGCTGATGGAACCTACTAGAAACCTGAGCAGTATCCCAAAACCTCATGGGTTGCTGTGAAAGGACATCTTGTAGATCCATCCACTTTATCTGGATTTACATGCGAATCTTCATATTCTTCTAATGAGTCATTTGACTCCAACTATAAACTATTCAAAAATCATAATGGTGAAGTATTTGCCAGATATGTTGGAACTAACTATAGGAACGGTCCTCCTATGAAGAAAATCTGGGTTCCCAAAAGGTGCCTTGAAAGTTTTCAGGTGAATGTCATCATGACACCACCTGTGAAGAATAGGAACCCCAGATCAAATTCTTCATATGGACCAAAGTCTTCATATGGATCCAAGTCCTCATATGGACCAAATTCCTCACGTGGATCGAATTCCTCATATGGATCTAAATCCTCATATGAACATCATCGTGCTAACACTTCTGCTTCGCAAGGAAAGCCTAAGGGCTATGAATATGTGCATTATTCTTCAAATCATTATGTTCATAAGTCCTCAAAGAATTTATCTGCTTATTCATATGCTTACTCTAACCCCTCTTCTGTGGAACGAAGTGGACTGGCTTCTATGCCACCTTTCTCTTATGGAGCTCGCAGAATGATGAACTCTTTGCCACCCCTCCAGATGTGGGTGGTGAAGAAAAAGAACTAATCTCTTATGCAGGGTCAGGTCTCCAGGCGAACTTAAACATCTGAAGAATTTGCTGGAGACCTGAATATGCTTGAAAGGACGCAAGCTAACCATGAAGAAATGAATATTCATTTCTCACGTCCTCATATTGCTATATATATGTTGTACTGCTTGATGAAATTCAAACTGATGAATTTGATGTCATATTCTTCACTGATGAAGTATATGAGTTCGTAAGATGCACTAATTCATCTGCATGATGATCAACCCAAAGCTACTGAGTGGGTCCTTGACAGTGGATGTACGAATCATATGACTGGTGACAAGAACTTATTGATGGACACTGCTTTATCTCCATCGCATCTGAAGCATATCACCTACGCTAACAAAGGCAAAGCAAGGTATTGGGTCTAGGTAGGTTGCGATCTCAAAGGATCGACACATGGACAAAGTCATGCTTGTCGAGTCCTTAGGATTCAACCTCATGTCTGTCTCAATGCTTTGTGATCTTGATATGGTTGTTGTCTTTGGCAAGTATCGTTGTGTTGTGATCATGGAAGCTAACAATTCCAAAGTCTTCGAAGGCTTTAGGAGAGGAGACTTATATATTGTTGATTTCTCTACAGGACCACAGCCTGCCACATGTCTACTTGCAAAAGCTTCAGAAGGCTGGTTATGGCATCGACGACTAGGTCATGCTAGCATGAGGAACTTACACACACTCGCAAAGAAGAATCACTTCATTGGCATCGAGGGTGTCAAATTCCTCAAGGACCATCTGTGTGGAGCTTGCGAGGCTGGAAAGATGACCAAGTCCAAGCATCCCTCGAAGTGACTACCACTCGTCCATTTGAATTGCTTCACATGGATCTCTTCGGCCCTACTCACTATGTCACATTCACCAATGTTGCTACTTTATATGGCTTTGTTATTGTTGATGACCATTCTTGTTACACATGGGTGCATATCATCACTTACAAAACTGAAGTGCAGGAAGTCTTCAAACGATTTTCCTCGAGGGCTTCAACAAACTTCAGTGTGAAGATCAAGCACATTAGGAGTGACAATGGGACCGAGTTCAAGAATACTGGTCTGAACTGGGTATTACTCATGAGTTATCTGCTCCTTATACTCCTCAGCAGAATGGCGTCATGGAGCGCAAGAACAGGACTCTTGTTGAGATGGCTCGCACTATGCTTGATGAATACAAGACGCCTCCTCGCTTCTGGCCTGAGGCAATTGATACTGCGTGCCACATCATCAACAGGGTATATCTTCACAAATTCTTCAAAAAGACCTCGTATGAACTCCTCACTGACAAGAAACCCAAGGTGAGTTATTTCAAAGTCTTCGGTGCTAAATGTTGGATTAGAAATCCTCATCACAATTCTAAATTTGCACCAAAAGCACATGAAGGTTTTATGCTTGGTTACAAAAAGGACTTGCACACCTACAGAGTCTTCAACACCTTTCACCACAAGGTTGTTGAAACTGTAGATGTGCGGTTTGATGAAACTAATGGCTCGCAAAGAGAGCACCTACCTCCTGTGCTAGATGAAATGTCACCTGAGGAATCCATCAAGTTCAAGGCTACTGAGGATGTCATTCCTACCGAAGAATCTGCTGAAGAGGTCATTCCAGAACGTGAAGAACATCATGCTGGTGCACCTGAAGAAAATGGCTCTGAAGAAAATGTTGAGCCAACTCAACGTACCTGCTCATCCTCGTGTCGCAAATGAAGTGCAGATTGAGAAAATCATCAACGACATCAACGCACCAGGTCCTCTCACACGCTCAAGGGCTTCACATTTGTCTAACTTTTGTGGGCACTTTGCTTTTGCCTCTATCACAGAGCCACCAAAGTTAATGAGGCATTTCTGGAGCTTGGGTGGATTCAAGCGATGCAAGAGGAACTACATCAATTCGAGCTCAACAATGTCTGGGAACTTGTCAAGCGACCAGACCCACGCAAGCACAATATCATCGGTACCAAATGGATCTACCTCAACAAGCAAGATCAAAATGGCCTTGTGTTGAGGAATAAGGCTCGTCTTGTAGCTCAAGGCTACACACAGGTTGAAGGAATTGATTTCGATGGAACTTTTGCACCTGTTGCTAGACTTGAGGCTATTCGCATATTGCTTGCTTATGCTAACCATCATAATATCATCTTATATCAAATGGATGTTAAAAGTGCATTCCTCAATGGTAAGCTTGAGGAACAAGTGTATGTTGCTCGACCCCCAGGTTTTGAAGATCCTAAGCATCCCGACAAAGTCTTCAGACTCAATAAGGCCCTCTACGACCTCAAGCAGGCCCCTCGGGCGTGATATGATACTTTGAAGGAATTCCTCATGAAGAAAGGCTTCAGACCCGGTTCACTTGACCCAACTCTTTTCACCAAAACCTATGATGATGAATTATTCGTGTGCCAAATATATGTTGATGATATTATCTTTGGCTATACTAACCAACGTTACAGTGACAAATTTGCCTATATGATGAGTGAGGAATATTAAATGTCTATGATGGGAGAATTGAAATTCTTCTTAGGTCTTCAAATTCGTCAACAGTGCAATGACATCTTCATATCTCAGGAGAAATACCTCAAGGATGTGTTGAGGAAATTCGGCATGCAAGATTGCAAAGGCGTAAAAATCCCTATGCCCACAAATGGCCATCTATGCACTGATGAAAATGGTATAGACTTCGATCAAAAGGCATACCGCTCCATGATTGGCTCTTTATTGTATCTATGTGCATCTAGGCCAGATATTATGCTTAATGTTTGCATGTGTGCCCGTTTTCAAGCTACACTGAAGGAATCACACCATAAGGTTGTGAAGCATATTCTTAGATATCTAGCTCACACTCCAACACTTGGATTATGGTATCCCAAGGGCTCGGTTTTTGATCTCACTCGATATTCTGACTCTGACTATGCTGGTGATCGTGTGGATCGCAAGTCTACATCAGGCACATGCTATTCCTCGGACGATCCTTGGTATGTTGGTCCTCGAAGAAGCAGAACTGCGTATCACTCTCTACTGCTGAAGCTGAGTACATTGCTGCTGGTTCGTGCTGTGCTCAATTACTATGGATGAAGAAAACCCTCAAGGACTACGGCATCAATGTGAAGAATGTGCCTCTCTTCTATGACAATGAGAGTGCCATCAAGATTGCTCATAACCCAGTTCAGCACTCGAAGACAGAGCACATCCAGATTCGTCATCATTTTCTTCAAGATCATGTGTTGAAGGGCGACATCTGTATTATGATTGTTTTGAGAAAGTGTTGTCATCCGAGATTTATTATTATTGCTCGCTAGTTGATTATACCATTGATATGAGTAAACATGAGACCTAAGTGTTATTGTGAATATAGTTAGTTCATAATCTTTGCTGAAAACTTGAATGCTGGCTTTACATATTTACAACAACAAGAGCAAACAGAGTTTGTAAAAGTTTTTCTTTATCACTTTCAGTTTGTCAACTGAATTGCTTGAGGACAAGCTAAGGTTTAAGCTTGGGGGAGTTGATACGTCTCCATCGTATCTACTTTTCCAAACACTTTTGCCCTTGTTTTGGACTCTAACTTGCATGATTTGAATGGAACTAACCCGGACTGACGCTGTTTTCAGCAGAATTGCCATGGTGTTATTTTTGTGCAGAAATAAAAGTTCTCGGAATGACCTGAAACTTCACGGAGAATATTTTTGGAATTAATAAAAAATACTGGCGAAAGAATTAAGACCGGGGGCCCACACCCTGTCCACGAGGGTGGGGGCGCGCCCCCTGTCTCGTGGGCCCCCTGAGGCTCCACCGACCTCAACTCCAACTCTATATATTCACGTTCGGGGAGAAAAAAAATCAGAGGGAAGGATTCATCGCGTTTTACGATACGGAGCCGCCGCCAAGCCTTAATCTCTCTCAGGAGGGCTGATCTGGAGTCCGTTTGGGGCTCCGGAGAGGGGAATCCGTCGCCGTCGTCATCATCAACCATCCTCCATCACCAATTTCATGATGCTCACCGCCGTGCGTGAGTAATTCCATCGTAGGCTTGCTGGACGGTGATGGGTTGGATGAGATTTATCATGTAATCGAGTTAGTTTTGTTAGGGTTTGATCCCTAGTATCCATTATGTTCTGAGATTGATGTTGCTATGACTTTGCTATGCTTAATGCTTGTCACTAGGGCCCGAGTGCCATGATTTTAGATCTGAACCTATTATGTTTTCATGAATATATGTGAGTTCTTGATCCTATCTTGCAAGTCAATAGTCACCTACTATGTGTTATGACCCGACAACCCTGAAGTGACAATAATCAGGACCACTCCTGGTGATGACCGTAGTTTGAGGAGTTCATGTATTCACTAAGTGTTAATGCTTTGGTCCGGTACTCTATTAAAAGGAGGCCTTAATATCCCTTAGTTTCCAATAGGACCCCGCTGCCATGGGAGGGTAGGACAAAAGATGCCATGCAAGTTCTTTTCCATAAGCACGTATGACTATATTCGGAATACATGCCTACATTACATTGATGAACTGGAGCTAGTTCTGTGTCACCCTATGTTATAACTATTGCATGAGGAATCGCATCCGACATAATTATCCATCACTGATCCAATGCCTACGAGATTTTCACATATTGATCTTTGCTTAGTTACTTTTCCGTTGCCAATGTTACAATTACTACAAAGCTGCTACTGTTACTTTTGCCACTGTTACCGTTACTTCCATACTACTTTGCTACTAAATACTTTGCTGCAGATATTAAGTCTTACAGGTGTGGTTGAATTGACAACTCAACTGCTAATACTTGAGAATATTCTTTGGCTCCCCTTGTGTCGAATCAATAAATTTGGGTTGAATACTCTACCCTCGAAAACTGTTGCGATCCCCTATACTTGTGGGTTATCATGCCTCCCAAGAACATGCTAGTATGCCGCCCACGAGAAGAAGAAGAAGTCAGATCCAAGAACATGCCAGTGGAGGTGATGTCTGCTTCCCACACTAATTTTCCTCAACAATTGAATCAGTTCAAAAAATGTTTTCATGTCTGGGTTTGCCTGAAGAAAAATACCACATTTGTGTCAGTTCATCAGTTCATCAGTCCTGCTATGATGAAGATTCAGTTTAAAAATTGCACACACTATGCTCTGCCTACATGTTTGTAACACCCCGGATGTAACTTTCCATATTTGTAACTCCAACTCTTCCCATTTTCGGCTATCTGTTATGATATTCCCTCCGTGGTCGGGTTTTGTTTTCCGTTTTGCATTTTGTTCATGTCATGCATCTCATATCATGTCATCATGTGCATTGCATTTGCATACGTGTTCGTCTCATGTATCCGAGCTTTTTCCCCGTTGTCCGTTTTGCAATCCGGCACTCCCACCTCCTCCGGTGCACCCCACTTGTTTTGTTTCGTGAGCGGGTGTTGAACGTTCTCGGAATGGACTGAGGCTTGTCAAGTGGCCTTGGTATACCACCGGTAGACCACCGGTCAACTTTCGTTCCATTTGGAGGTCGTTTGGTACTCCAACGGGTAACCGGGTAACCGCAAAGTCTGTTTGTGTGTTGCAGCAAAGACCCCTCTCTAAACAGCCCAAAACCCCTCTAAGTCACTTCCATGCTCTAGGTCGTTCGATCACGATCGTGTGGGCGAAAACCGCACTCCATTTGGAGCCTCCTAGCTCCCTCTAGCTATAAATATGTGCACACCTCCTCCAAATCCCGGATCAAACCCTAGAAAATTTTCCCCGCCGCCACCGGACACCTCCCCGCTGCCGCGCCCGGCCACTCCCAGCCTGCCACGTGTCGCTCCCCCGCCGCCGCGCCGCCGCCGGCCCGCGAGCCCGCGGTCGGCCCCCGCGGCCCGCGCGCGGTCCCCCGCCGCCGCGCGCCTCCTTCTTCCTCCGACCGCGCCGCCTCGCGCCTCCACCGCGCCGCCGCCTCGCCGCCACTGCAGGTCGCCGCCGGACCTCGCCGGCGCCGCCTCCGCCCGCGGTCCCACCCGCCGGACCCGGGCGCCGCCGTCCCCGACCGCCGCTGCTAGGACGCCACCGGCCCCGTGCGCCCCCACGCCGGATCCGGTCACCTCCCTCCTCTCCGGACCGAACCCCGGCGACCTTCCCCGTCCCTCCGGCGAACAGCTCCGACCGTCCTCGTTTTCCGCGCCCCGGATCTGGATCTGAGAGATAAAGGGTTGACCTCGTTTTTCCTTCAAGTCTTTTATTTTCACAATACATGCTCATGTTCATCGCATCATAACTCCCTGCATATAGCTCCGTTTCGTGCGTGTTATATATCGAGATGTTCGTCTCGAGATGCTTCATTTTGTTACATGGGGTCATGTTCATTTGAGGCCATCTTGATGTCCAAATCTCTGGTGCAAGAGTGCTAGTTGCTGTTATCTGCTGTTACTTATCAGAACTTGAGGATTTGTTATTTTTGTTGCATTTAATCTGTGCATCTTATGGGCATGAGATCTACATGTGTTTTGTTGTATGCCATGCCATCTTTACAGAGGTGTATGCCATGTATTTTTGTGATCTCTGTGGTGACTAGCACAAGCATGCAAAGTAGACTCCGTAATGTTTCTGATTTCAGGGACTAGATGTTTCCTCCAAGTCTGTGACTTCTGTTATTTTGTTGCTATGTATTCATGTGGCTACAGAGAGATCCCGGCTTATTTTGGTGATGTTCAGTAAGGATGTTTTGTAGATATTGTTGTAATTGATCCATGCATGCCTTTGTTTGCAATTATGGAGTGCCATAGCATGACTCAATCTTGCTCTACTTTTGCTATAAAATATTTCTGGCAGATTGTTAACATGATATCCAATTTTGCCAAGCTTGTTGTAGTTGATCCTTTCATGCTATGTACTTGATCTTGCCATGGATAGCTTCATAAACATTCCATCTTGCTTTAGGTATGCTTGTTTTGTCATGCATTGCTTTGTGTTGAGTGAATAAAGCTCACAAAGATGCCTTCATAATGTCTGTTTCGGCCATGCTCTGTTTTTCTGCGAAGTCTGAAACCTGTTAACGAAGCTTGCTATGTTTACATGGTTGCCATCATATCTTCTGGTCCTTTTTGTCTTATGTTCATTAAGGGACTTTTGTCATATTAATTTAGTAGATTGATGCCATGCCTTGTTTGACCATGTTAAGTTCCTGTAGCATGTTGATTTCGTGCTCTGAACAATGCTACCTGATGCTGTTTCTGCCATGTCCAGTAATTTCTCCAAGTCTGTGTACCTGATATCTTTTGCACTTTTGCCATGCTTGTTTGAACCTGCTGTGGTGTGAACTAGCCATAGCTCAGTGTTTGTCTTTTGTCAAGAATCTCCTTTAGATTACTGCCATATGCTTTGTCGCTATGTTGGAGTGATGTAGCATTGTTACTTGTTGCATTCTAAGTGCTATCATGCTGTTAATCGCAGATTCGTGTCATTCTTGTTTTGCTTGCCATTTGCAAACCGTGCATCCGTTTCCGGTGATCTTTATATCAATTTCAAACGAAATCATCTCATCTTTCCAGTGGCATGCTTGGTTTTCCAAGTTACTGCCTTGTTCATCATTTTCCTTCCGGAGCACGCATATGCATCGCATATCATATCTCGCATATCATACATGTTTTGCATCATGTTGCTTGTGCATTTCCCGTGATTGATTGTGGTTCCATTGCTTGTGTTCTTGTCTTGGGTAGAGCCGGGAGACGAGTTCGTGAACGAGGAACCTGTTGAGTACGCTTACGAGGATCAAGCTTTCGACAACTCTGAGAACCTTGCAGGCAAGATGACCATACCCTCGAAATCACTTCTATCTTTGCTTTGCTAGTTGTTCGTTCTATTGCCATGCTGTGCTACCTACCACTTGCTATATCATGCCTCCCATATTGCCATGTCAGCCCCTAACCATCCTTTCCTAGCAAACCGTTGTTTGGCTAAGTTACCGCTTTTGCTCAGCCCTTCTTATAGCGTTGCTAGTTGCAGGTGAAGTTGAAGTTGGTTCCATGTTGGAACATGGATATTTTTGGAATATCACAATATCTCTTATTTAATTAATGCATCTATATATTTGGTAAAGGGTGGAAGGCTCGGCCTTATGCCTGGTGTTTTGTTCCACTCTTGCCGCCCTAGTTTTCGTCATACCGGGATTATGTTCCTTGAGTTTGCCTTCCTTACGCGGTTGGGTGATTTATGGGACCCCCTTGACAGTTCGCCTTGAATAAAACTCCTCCAGCAAGGCCCAACCTTGGTTTTTACCATTTGCCCCCTAAGCCTTTTCCCCCGGGTTTTCGCGAGCCCGAGGGTCATCTTTATTTAAACCCCCGGGCCAGTGTTGCTCTGAGTGCTGGTCCAAACTAGAGCCCTTTGCAGCGCCACCTTGGGGAAACTCGAGGATTGGTTTTAGTTCTACGGACTGCTCATCCGGTGTGCCCTGAGAATGAGATATGTGCAGCTCCTATCGGGATTTGTCGGCACATTCGGGCGGCTTTGCTGGTCTTGTTTTACCATTGTTGAAATGTCTTGTAAACCGGGATTCCGAGACTGATCGGGTCTTTCCGGGAGAAGGTTTATCCTTCGTTGACCGTGAGAGCTTATAATGGGCTAAGTTGGGACACCCCTGCAGGGTATTATCTTTCGAAAGCCGTGCCCGCGGTTATGAGGCAGATGGGAATTTGTTAATGTCCAGTTGTAGAGAACTTGTCACTTGACTTAATTAAAATACATCAACCGCGTGTGTAGCCGTGATGGTCTCTTCTCGGCAGAGTCCGGGAAGTGAACACGGTTTGAGTTATGTTTGACGTAAGTAGGAGTTCAGGACCACTTCTTGGTCATTACTAGTTGACGACCGTTCCGCTGCTTCTCTTCTCGCTCTCTTTTGCGTATGCTAGCCACCATATATGCTTAGTGCCTGCTGCAGTTCCACCTCATTACACCATCCTTTCCTATAAGCTTAAATAGTCTTGATCTCGCGGGGGTTAGATTGCTGAGTCCTCGTGACTCACAGATTCTACCAACACAGTTGCAGGTGCCGATGATGCCAGTGCAGATGACGAAATCGACCTCAGGTGGGAGTTCGATGAGGAACGTGGTCGTTACTATGTTTCTTTTCCTGATGATCAGTAGTGGAGCCCAGTTGGGACGATCAGGGATCTAGCATTTGGGGTTATCTTATTTTCATTTGGATTTGACCGTAGTCGATCTATGTGTGTATTTTGGATGATGTATGAATTATATTTATGTATTGTGTGAAGTGGCGATTGTAAGCCAACTCTCGTTATCCCATTCTTGTTCATTACATGGGATTGTGTGAAGATGACCCTTCTTGCGACAAAACCACTATGCGGTTATGCCTCTAAGTTGTGCCTTGACACGTGGGAGTTATAGCCGCATCGTGGGCGTTACAAGTTGGTAATCAGAGCCATCCCCGACTTAGGAGCCCCCTGCTTGATCGAATCGCTGGCGTTGTTGAGTCTAGAACAAAAATGTTTTGAGTCTTAGGATTATATATATCAGAGAGTAGGATTCTTTTTACTCCTCAGTCCCTTTGTCGCTCTGGTGAGGTCTCCTGACGTAGAAGTTTTGACTCTTCTCTCCTCAAATTTCACTAAATTTTTTTTAGGATCACGTGGGTATCTTAGAATCGTTCCGATGGTTTTGTGACGAGAACATTGTTCTTGGTGCCTCCTGACATTTAGGGGTTGTGGCAGTGTCCCGAGGAATTGAGCTCCGAGGTGTTGTCGTCACAATTTTATCGTTGCAGTTCTGGAATACCTGAGTTTCGCCGACATCGAAATCTCTTTTATGCAGTTGTTGGTGAGATCACCTCGACGCCACCCAGTACTGGGGCGGGAGTTCGGGAGTATTGCCATAACTCGTATAACGGATGCTTTTCGAAGGTTGAGGTACACGATTTCCGAAGGTTTCTTGGTTATGTGTTGACGGATGGATACAGCTGGATCTATGGATTGCTAGTTTGGGTGCTATATTTTGTGTCCCCTGTATCCCCAACACCAGATTGCATAACCAGAAAGTTTTGGGAGTTTATAAGTGGGAATTCAAGTAGCTCCTAGGATATCTTTCCGACAGACGCATGATATGAGATTGGGGTTCGACGTCTAGTGGTCCGCCTTTCCATGGTTGGTTTTACAGTGGTCTCATAGTGTCTTAAAGAGTCCTTGGCTATGCCGACTCGGGGACGCTTCGTATGTCATGTGCACTGCCTTGTACATGATGGTGCTGTACGACCGAGCCCGTGTGGGCTCCACCACGAAAACTTCGGACGAAATCTCTATCATATGTTTGTTCCGGCTTATTCTGCAAGCCAATACTTTGTTTTGTTTTGAATTGTGGTATTCGAGTTGCTTCGAAGTTAAATGTTGATTCCATATCATTTTCAAGTGGCTTCTCAACTTATGGAAGTGTGATGATTTACTATGGAATTCATTCGTTCATCTTCGTTCGAATGTTTATTGTGAAGACTATATGTTGCAATTTCTATCCGTTGATTCTACTTGTCTATTTGTCTATCAAGATGCTAACGGATGTCACCCTCTTCAGGATGGCTCTGCCAATGCGTCAGAATCCGAAACGCAATGAAGGGAGTTAGGCAAACCCTCCGCCACCACCTCCGCCTCCGGAGGCATGGCAAGCTATCATGGCAGCCACCAACGCCAATGCTCAGATGATTCTGCAACTCTTGCAAGAACGCACCCAAGGGAAAGGCAATCAAGGTCAAGGCAACAATCAGCCTCACTTCGCTACCGTCCACCAGTTTCTCACAAATTAGCCCAAGTCTTTCAGCTACTGTGCCGAGGCCACGGATGCCGATGATTGGCTCGTGGACATCAACAAGCATTTTGAATGTAGCAATGTCAGGCCTGAGGACTATGTCAAGTTCGCTTCTTTTCAGCTCAGGGACCAAGCTGCTGATTGGTATCAACAATACAAAGATTCCAGGGGAGGTCATGTGATCACTTGGACTGACTTCTGTCGGGCCTTCAAAGCGCACCATATTCCACAAAAGTGTTGTCGAGAGCAAGCGTGAGGAGTTCCGCAATCTCAAGCAAGGCAACATGTCTGTGTATCAATTCAACATCCAGTTTCAGAAACTTTCTCGCTTCACTAAACAAGACGTTCCTGATGAAAAGAGCATGATCTATCACTTCAGAGGTGGCCTTAGAGAGGATCTGCAGTTAGCTCTCGTTCTTGTTGAGCCTACTCAGTTTGATCAATTCTATAACATGGCACTGAAGCAAGAGGCTGCTCAGCTCAAGTGTGAGGCTTCTAAGAAGAGAGTCAGGGACGCAGTTCAGTCTTCTTCTTCCTCACTAGTGGCTGCTAAGCAATAGAAGTTCTGGTTGCCTCCTCCTCCTCTGTTTCGTCAGCCTTACCAGCAGAAGAACAAAGGTGGCCATGGATCTTCCCACTATTCCAACTCTGGCTATCAGAACAAGTCTCAGAATCAAGCTCCAAGGTCGAATGCTCCTTATCATCGTCCACTCTCAGAGGTGACTTGCAACAAGTGTCAGCAAAAAGGTCACTATGCTAACAAATGCTTCAACCAAAGGCGCCTTCCGCCTCCTCCTCCTGTCAGATCTTCCAGCAATGCAGTGGTCAAGCATAATCCAAAGTCTGCTAAGGTGAACATGATGAATGCAGCTCAAGCAGAGGAATCTACTGATGTGATAATGGGTAATCTCTCAGTTAATGATATTCCTGCAAAAGTTCTTTTTGATACTGGTGCATCACATTCTTTCATTTCAAGACCTTTTGTGGCTATGCATGATCTGGTTACTGAAGTATTGCCGAATCCTTTGTCTATTGTTTCCCCGGCTCGACAAATGACTTCTCGAGCATTCGTTCGGGATTCCGTAATCAAGATGGGCGACTATAAATTTCTGGCCAAACCAATTGTTCTTGGTGACTCGGATATTGATCTTATTCTCGGGATGGACTGGCTTTCTAAGCATGAGGCTCAACTTGATTGTGCTGCCAGGGAAATTCAATTGACACACTCTTCTGAGGATGTTATCATTTATGCCGCTCGTGATGAAACTATTCAGTTGTTTTCTCTCAATGAGAAGGGCGAATTGAATGCCATCTCTCAAATTCCAGTCGTTTGTGAGTACCAAGATGTCTTTCCAGAAGAGCTTCCGGGTATGCCTCCTCACCGGCCAGTTGAGTTCGTTATCGATCTTGAGCCCGGCACTGAACCCGTTTGCAAGCGTCCATACAAGCTTGGACCCAAGGAGCTGAAGGAATTGAAGAAACAGCTCGATGAACAAGAGCGTCTGGGTTTGATCAGACCGAGTTCTTTTCCATGGGGTTGTGGTGTTCTTTTTGTCCAGAAGAAGGATGGCACGGAACGACTTTGTGTCGACTACCGTCCATTGAACAAGAAGGCAATCAAGAACAAGTATCCACTTCCCAACATCAATGAGCTATTCGAGCAACTTAAAGGTGCCAAAGTATTCTCCAAGCTTGACCTTCGTATGGGTTATCATCAGATTCGCATTCGTGAAGAAGATATTCCCAAGACAGCATTCAGAACAAGCTTTGGTTCTTATGAATATACTGTCATGTCTTTCGGCCTTGTCAATGCTCCTCCAACATTCTCTCGGATGATGAATTTCATCTTCAACCCCTATACCAATGAATTTTTCCTGGTGTATCTCGATGATATCTTGGTCTTCTCCAAGAATAAGAAGGATCATGCCAAACATTTGCGATTGGTGCTCGACAAGCTCAGAGAGTATCAATTTTATGCGAAGTTTTCCAAATGTGAGTTTTGGCTTGATGAAGTTCTTTACCTTGGTCACATCATCTCTGCCAAGGGCATCGCTATTAATCCCGAGAAGGTGTCCACAATTGTGAATTGGGAACCTCCTCAGAATGTCAAGCAGCTCCGCAGTTTTCTTGGTCTTGCAAGCTATTGCCGAAGATTCGTTGAGAATTTCTCTAAGATTGCAAAGCCTCTTTCCAACCTCCTCCAGAAGCATGTGAAGTATGTCTGGTCTCCTGGGTGTGACGTTGCTTTCAACACTCTCAAAGAGAAACTCGTCACAGCTCCTGTCTTAACTCCTCCTAACGAATCCAAGCCATTTGAAGTTTTCTGTGATGCTTCTCTCCAAGGTCTCGGTGCTGTGTTAATGCAAGAGAAGAAAGTTGTGGCCTATACCTCTCGTCAGTTGAAGCCTAATGAAAAGAACTACCCCACTCACGATCTTGAGTTGGCGGCAGTTGTCCATGCATTAATAACATGGAGACATCTCTTGTTGGGAAGGAAAGTGGACATTTTCACCGATCACAAGAGTCTCAAGTACATCTTCACTCAGCCCAACCTCAACCTCAGGCAAACTCGATGGGTCGAAATGATTCAAGAGTACAATCCGAGTATTGAATAGACTCCAGGCAAAGCCAATGTCATTGCAGATGCTTTGAGCAGGAAGGCTTATTGCAACAGCTTAATTCTCAAGCCATTCCAACCGGATCTTTGTGAAGCTTTCCGCAAGCTAAATCTCCAAGTTGTTCCTCAAGGCTTTCTTGCCAACCTCATAGTCTCTCCTACTTTGGAAGATCAAATTCGTGAGGCACAACTTCTTGATGCCATGGTGAAGAAGGTGAAACGTGGAATCGACAAGGGTCTTTCCAAATACAAGTGCTATCGCATTGATGACTGAGACACTTTATTCTTCGAGGACCGGATTGTGGTTCCTAAAGGTGATCTAAGGAAAGTCATTATGAACGAGGTGCACAATTCTCTTCTTTCCATTCATCCTGGAAGTACGAAGATGTACCATGACCTCAAGCAGTCGTATTGGTGGACTCGAATGAAGCGGGAGATCGCTCAATTTGTGAATGAATGTGATGTCTGTCGAAGAGTGAAAGCGGAACACCAACGACCAGCTAGTCTCCTCCAACCTCTTGCTATCCTAGAGTGGAAGTTTGATCATATCGAAATGGACTTCGTGACTGGATTTCCAAAGTCCAAGCGTGGAAATGATGCTATCTTCATTGTCATTGACAAGCATACTAAAGTAGCTCATTTCCTTCCAATCAAAGAATCCATCACAGCAGCTCAGTTGGCAGAGCTATACACCTCCAGGATTGTCTCCTTGCACGGCATTCCACAATTGATTTCTTCAGATCGTGGAAGCATCTTCACTTCTAAGTTCTGGGACTCCTTCCAGAAGGCCATGGGCACCAACATTCGCTTCAGCACAGCTTTCCATCCTCAAACTAGTGGCCAAGTCGAGCGAGTCAATCAAATTCTTGAAGATATGCTCAGGGCTTGTGTCATTTCCTTTGGCATGAAATGGGAAGATTGTCTTCCATATGCCGAATTCTCCTACAACAACAGCTTCCAAGCGAGTTCGGGCAAGGCCCCATTCGAGATTCTCTATGGCAGAAAGTGGTTTACTCCTCTCAATTGGTCAGAGACTGGTGAATTCCAACTTCTTGGCAATGACTTAATCACGGAGGCTGAAGAAATGTGTAAAGTCATCCGTGAAAATCTCAAAGCCGCGCAATCGCGCCAGAAGAGTTACTATGATAGCAAGCACCGTGATCTGGTTTTTGAGATCGGAGACCATGTCTACCTCCGCGTCTCTCCAATGAAAGGCACTCGTCGCTTCGGTATCAAAGGGAAGCTTGCCCCTAGATACGTGGGTCCTTTCAAGATCATTGGCAAAAGAGGCGACCTCGCCTATCAACTTGAGCTTCCCTCCAACTTAACGAATGTGCACGATGTGTTCCATGTGTCACAGCTTCGCAAGTGCTTCAAGACGCCTGAGCGCACCATCAACTTCGAAGAGATTGACCTCCAAGAAGATCTGTCTTATCATGAGCACCCCGTTGCTATTCTTGAAGAAACTGAGCGCAAGACTCGCAACAAGTCAATCAAATTCCTGAAAGTGAAGTGGTCGCACCATTCTGACCGAGAAGCCACCTGGGAACGCGAGGACCATCTCCGTTCCGAATATCCGGAGTTCTTTCAGTCCTAGATCTCGGGCCGAGATCCTCTCGTAGTGGTGGAGTGTTGTAACACCCCGGATGTAACTTTCCATATTTGTAACTCCAACTCTTGCCATTTTCGGCTATGTGTTATGATATTCCCTCCGTGGTCGGGTTTTGTTTTCCGTTTTGCATTTTGTTCATGTCATGCATCTCATATCATGTCATCATGTGCATTGCATTTGCATACGTGTTCGTCTCATGTATCCGAGCTTTTTCCCCGTTATCCGTTTTGCAATCCGGCACTCCCACCTCCTCCGGCGCACCCCTCTTGTTTTGTTTCGTGAGCGGGTGTTGAATGTTCTCGGAATGGACCGAGGCTTGTCAAGTGGCCTTGGTATACCACCGGTAGACCACCGGTCAACTTTCGTTCCATTTGGAGGTCGTTTGGTACTCCAACGGGTAACCGGGTAACCGCAAAGTTTGTTTGTGTGTTGCAGCAAAGACCCCTCTCTAAACAGCCCAAAACCCCTCTAAGTCACTTCCATTCTCTAGGTCGTTCGATCACGATCGTGTGGGCGAAAACCGCACTCCATTTGGAGCCTCCTAGCTCCCTCTAGCTATAAATATGTGCACACCTCCTCCAAATCCCGGATCAAACCCTAGAAAATTTTCCCCGCCGTCACCAGACGTGTCCGCCGCCACCGGACACCTCCCCGCCGCCGCGCCCGGCCACTCCCAGCCTGCCACGTGTCGCTCCCCCGCCGCCGCGCCGCCGCTGGCCCGCGAGCCCGCGGTTGGCCCCCGCGGCCCGCGCGCACTCCCCCGCCGCCGCGCGCCTCCTTCTTCCTCCGACCGCGCCGCCTCGCGCCTCCACTGCGCCGCCGCCTCGTCGCCACCAGGTCGCCGCCGGACCTCGCCGGCGCCGCCTCCGCCTCCGCCCGCGGTCCCACCCGCCGGACCCGGGCGCCGCCATCCCCGACCGCCGCCGCTAGGACGCCGCCGGCCCCGTGCGCCCCCACGCCGGATCCGGTCGCCTCCCTCCTATCCGGACCGAACCCCGGCGACCTTCCCCGTCCCTTCGGCGAACAGCTCTGGCTGTCCTCGTTTTCTGCGCCCCGGATCTGGATCTGAGAGATAAAGGGTTGACCTCGTTTTTCCTCTAAGTCTTTTATTTTCACAATACATGCTCATGTTCATCGCATCATAACTCCCTGCATATAGCTCCATTTCGTGCGTGTTATATATCGAGATGTTCGTCTCGAGATGCTTCGTTTTGTTACATGGGGTCATGTTCATTTGAGGCCATCTTGATGCCCAAATCTCTGGTGCAAGAGTGCTAGTTGCTGTTATCTGCTGTTACTTATCAGAACTTGAGGATTTGTTATTTTTGTTGCATTTAATCTGTGCATCTTATGGGCATGAGCTCTACATGTGTTTTGTTGTATGCCATGCCATCTCTACAGAGGTGTATGCCATGTATTTTTGTGATCTCTGTGGTGACTAGCACAAGCATGCAAAGTAGACTCCGTAATGTTTCTGATTTCAGGGACTTGATGTTTCCTCTTAAGTCTGTGACTGCTGTTATTTTGTTGCTATGTATCCATGTGGCTACAGAGAGATCCATGCTTATTTTGGTGATGTTCAGTAAGGATGTTTTGTAGATATTGTTGTAATTGATCCATTCATGCCTTTGTTTGCAATTATGGAGTGCCATAGCATGATTCAATCTTGCTCTACTTTTGCTATAAAATATTTCTGGCAGATTGTTAACATGATATCCAATTTTGCCAAGCTTGTTGTAGTTGATCCTTTTATGCTATGTACTTGATCTTGCCATGGATAGCTTCATAAACATGCCATCTTGCTTTAGGCATGCTTTTTTGGTCATGCATTGCTTTGTGTTGAGTGAATAAAGCTCACAAAGATGCCTTCATAATGTCTGTTTCGGCCATGCTCTGTTTTTCTGCAGTGTCTGAAACCTGTTAACGAAACTTGCTATGTTTACATGGTTGCCATCATATCTTCTGGTCCTTTTTGTCTTATGGTCATTAAGGGACTTTTGTCATATGAATTTAGTAGATTTATGCCATGCCTTGTTTGACCATGTTAAGTTCCTGTAGCATCTTGATTTCGTGCTCTGAACATTGCTACCTGATGCTGTTTCTGCCATGTCCAGTAATTTCTCCAAGTCTGTGTACCTGATATCTTTTGCACTTTTGCCATGCTTGTTTGAACCTGCTGTGGTGTGAACTAGCCATAGCTCAGTGTTTGTCTTTTGTCAAGAATCTCCTTTAGATTACTGCCATATGCTTTGTCGCTATGTTGGAGTGATGTAGCATTGTTACTTGTTGCATTCTAAGTGCTATCATGCTGTTAATCGCAGATTCGTGTCATTCTTGTTTTGCTTGCCATTTGCAAACCGTGCATCCGTTTCCGGTGATCTTTATATCAATTTCAACCGAAATCATCTCATCTTTCCAGTGGCATGCTTGGTTTTCCAAGTTACTGCCTTGTTCATCATTTTCCTTCCGGAGCACGCATATGCATCGCATATCATATCTCGCATATCATACATGTTTTGCATCATGTTGCTTGTGCATTTCCCGTGATTGATTGTGGTTCCATTGCTTGTGTTCTTGTCTTGGGTAGAGCCGGGAGACGAGTTCGTGAACGAGGAACCTGTTGAGTACGCTTACGAGGATCAAGCTTTCGACAACTCTGAGAACCTTGCAGGCAAGATGACCATACCCTCGAAATCACTTCTATCTTTGCTTTGCTAGTTGTTCGTTCTATTGCCATGCTGTGCTACCTACCACTTGCTATATATCATGCCTCCCATATTGCCATGTCAGCCCCTAACCATCCTTTCCTAGCAAACCGTTGTTTGGCTAAGTTACCGCTTTTGCTCAGCCCTTCTTATAGCGTTGCTAGTTGCAGGTGAAGTTGAAGTTGGTTCCATGTTGGAACATGGATATTTTTGGAATATCACAATATCTCTTATTTAATTAATGCATCTATATATTTGGTAAAGGGTGGAAGGCTCGGCCTTATGCCTGGTGTTTTGTTCCACTCTTGCCGCCCTAGTTTTCGTCATACCGGGATTATGTTCCTTGAGTTTGCCTTCCTTACGCGGTTGGGTGATTTATGGGACCCCCTTGACAGTTCGCCTTGAATAAAACTCCTCCAGCAAGGCCCAACCTTGGTTTTACCATTTGCCCCCTAAGCCTTTTCCCCCGGGTTTTCGCGAGCCCGAGGGTCATCTTTATTTAAACCCCCGGGCCAGTGTTGCTCTGAGTGCTGGTCCAAACTAGAGCCCTTTGCAGTGCCACCTTGGGGAAACTCGAGGATTGGTTTTAGTTGTACGGACTGCTCATCCGGTGTGCCCTGAGAACGAGATATGTGCAGCTCCTATCGGGATTTGTCGGCACATTCGGGCGGCTTTGCTGGTCTTGTTTTACCATTGTCGAAATGTCTTGTAAACCAGGATTCCGAGACTGATCGGGTCTTTCCGGGAGAAGGTTTATCCTTCGTTGACCGTGAGAGCTTATAATGGGCTAAGTTGGGACACCCCTGCAGGGTATTATCTTTCGAAAGCCGTGCCCGCGGTTATGAGGCAGATGGGAATTTGTTAATGTCCGGTTGTAGAGAACTTGTCACTTGACTTAATTAAAATACATCAACCGCGTGTGTAGCCGTGATGGTCTCTTCTCGGCGGAGTCCGGGAAGTGAACACGGTTTGAGTTATGTTTGACGTAAGTAGGAGTTCAGGACCACTTCTTGGTCATTACTAGTTGACGACCGTTCCGCTGCTTCTCTTCTCGCTCTCTTTTGCGTATGCTAGCCACCATATATGCTTAGTGCCTGCTGCAGTTCCACCTCATTACACCATCCTTTCCTATAAGCTTAAATAGTCTTGATCTCGCGGGGGTTAGATTGCTGAGTCCTCGTGACTCACAGATTCTACCAACACAGTTGCAGGTGCCGACGATGCCAGTGTAGATGACGAAATCGACCTGAAGTGGGAGTTCAATGAGGAACATGGTCGTTACTATGTTTCTTTTCCTGATGATCAGTAGTGGAGCCCAGTTGGGATGATCGGGGATCTAACATTTGGGGTTATCTTATTTTCATTTGGATTTGACCGTAGTCGGTCTATGTGTGTATTTTGGATGATGTATGAATTATATTTATGTATTGTGTGAAGTGGCGATTGTAAGCCAACTCTCGTTATCCCATTCTTGTTCATTACATGGGATTGTGTGAAGATGACCCTTCTTGAGACAAAACCACTATGCGGTTATGCCTCTAAGTCGTGCCTCGACACGTGGGAGTTATAGCCGCATCGTGGGCGTTACAATGTTACACCATCAGATTCATCAGTACTACATGTGTGCTGCATCAGTGACACATGTTCCTATGATGCAGAAGCAGATAGTACATTGCAAATGCTTGCATCAGTTCATTACACCCCTACCACTTGATGCACAGTTTGTATGTCGAGGTTACTGTCAACACCTCTAATATGGTAGCTTCAGTTCAAGCCAAAAAACATAAACTTATGCATCAGTCCAAGTAGCTACTAGGCTTTATATAAGGTTCAACTACCACTGCAAGTTGTATGATGTTATTTCTAATAGTGCATGTCGCGTAGTTGCGTTAGTTCGAACTAGTAAAAGAATGTTGTTGAAAAAAATATACACTTGTGACACAGTAAGTTCAATGATTCATAAACTATGAGTACTTCTAATGTAGTTGCATAAGTTATAGATGAAAAAAAGAGAAGACATGCATCAGTTATATATATATATGCATATCCATACATCTTTGAAGTTCAATGTTCAGTTTGCAAGCAGTGCACCAAATGTTTATGCATCAGTTATAGGGAAAATATAAAAAACTTTCCATAACAGATGAAGTTCAATGTTCAATTTACAAGCAGTGCTAAAAATCAGTACATCAGTACATCAGTGCTGAATATGTACGTTCATCAGTTCGACTGAAACTAAACCAGATACAAAATAGATAACAAAGTTTAATAACGCCCAGCGATGCAAGTTCAACTTGTACATTGCCTTCAGTGCATGACATGTTACCCATAGCATGTATACGAGAAAATGCAGAAAAGATTAATCTCAAAACTGTTGAATGTCATTGCAGAAACATGCAAGGCGGCACACGCAGCGAGGGTTTGATGAGCCAAGCAGATATGGGGCACCGCCTGATTGGGTAACACCAGAAATAGCACCTGGATACTTCAACAATACAGGTAGATTTCAAGCTACACCAGAATCATCAGAAGCACAGACAGGTTCTTCTATGCAGCAAACACCAATATCTTGGAATACAAGCTTTTCGACTACTGGGTTGCAACAAGGCAACAATTTCCCCAACAACAAATGTTTTCCTTCCCTAGCGCATGCAGAAAGGCAAGGACACACAGGCTTCCACTAGCCGCTCCGTCAACATCAATCATCCGTGCTGCAAAAGCAGTTGCGACGGGAAGACCATGCCAAAGAGACATAAATTTTGGCCACTCTAGCAGGGTGCAAAGTACAAGATATGAGCCATATAGACAGGAGCAACCTCACAACGAATCTGAGGGAAGATGGCCGTACAATGAGATATGGAGAGCTTCATGAACATTGCTCCCTCCAAGAGATGCATTGCTGCATGTGCCAAGGGTGACACTACTCGTGCCCATAGACTAGGGTGAACAGCAAACACCGGAGGCAACACAGAGCTATACACATGTAAGTATCCATTCGGAAAAAACATACAAGCACAGTCCATACCATGGTACTGTGACCACCCCATCTAACATTTTCATAACTGCGTTTTTGTTTGCTCACTGTTGCGTGCAGCCACCTAACATTGAAGCTTACGTTCTGCCAAGGCTAGACATGCGCTTTGAAACTTTCAAAGAAGCAAAGGACTTCTACAACGTCTATGCAAAGCACGCGGGATTTGCTGTCAGGTAAGGCTCCAAGGTTGCGACCAGAGTCTACCTTTATTGCACGTGCTATGGAGTCTATCAATCGAAGGTGTCAGAAGCAAATAGACAGCGGAACAAGACGACAACCAGGACTAACTGCAGGGCTAAAATGAGGCTGAAGAGGGAAAAGGATGGTACACTTGTCGTAAAAGAGATAGTCTGGGAACACAACCACAGGCTACAGCTCACCCCCCAAATGCTTGTATTCTTGCACTCCCACAAAAACTTTGACAAAACAATCTTGGAGTACGTCAAGTACCTACAGTTCAAAGGTATTGAACACGCGCAAATCATGAGCATACTGGGCGGCGATGACCCTGGTAGCTACTTCCTCGAAATGAATGCCAAAGACCTGATTAACATGTAAGTACAAACTTGTTCTCCTCCCATAAACCCCCTCCGTCTTTTTTTCCTCTGTCAGTGCAAACATATTATGCAACGCATGACCTGACGCCAGTTCAACATGCATTTTTGAATGACTGTTCACTTTTAATATGTAGCAAAGCAAAGAATTCAAGGATGGATGATGTGGACGATGTCCTAAAGACTGTCAACTTCTTTAGGGAGATGAAAGTTATAAACAGGGAATTCTTCTGTGACATGCAACTTGATGAGTCCGACAGAGTTAAGAACATATTCTGGGCGAACGCAAGCTGCCGAGGGGCGTATCAGGACTTTGGTGACTGCGTAACGTTTGATACCACATTTAAGACCAACAAGTACCATATGCCACTTGGGGTGTTTGTGGGTACTAACAACCACTTACAGACTACATTCTTTGGTTTCGCCCTGATAAGAGATGAGGATGCAGATTCATTCAGATGGCTGTTCAAGACATTTTTAAGGTGCATGAGAGGGAAGGCTCCTACATGCATCCTCACAGGTACAACCGCCAAAACCACCCCCAACCACCACCCCCCCCCAAAAGGAAAATAACACAGTAAAAATGTTGTGTCAGTTCTATTGGTATATATGCACTACCATCTGCTGACCACTCCACGTCTCTTTTCTCATTACCAGACCAGTGCCCGACAATGGCTTTGGCGATCCCAGATGCTTTCAAGAACATAATACACAAGTTGTGCTACTGGCACATTATGAAGAAGTACAGGGAACACCTCGCATACCTGTACAACCTGCACAAAGACTTTAAGGATGAATTCACATCAATCCTCAACTGGCCCCTCATGCCAACTAAGTTTGAGGCTGCCTGGAAAAGACTCATGGATAAGTACAACCTCCATGATGATGCCACAATGGTGGGCATGTGGAACGAGCGTGAGAGATGGATATCAACCTACTTCAAAGAAATTTTCTGCGCCAAAATAACATCCACACAACAAAGTGAGAGCATGAACTATGTGCTCAAGAAGAACTTCGTAAGTGAGAGACAAAACCTACACCGGTTTGTCAGCCAGGTAAACTCCCGTGTCAAAACCAGGAGGCAGACAGAGAACCAGGAGACAATGGGTAACCGGGTATAGCTCTATCACCAGTCGTAAGACAAAATAACATGCTTACTAAAGTAAAACTTTATTAGTTAGACAAGTTTTTGCTGCGAGAAAACTAACAATTTGGTCATCATTCTTGCATGGGCAGAAGGAACAAAACACACTGACCTTCTATGGGTTTGACACCCAGATGGCAAAGCTTTACTCACGACCTGTGTACAGTGAGATCAGAAAAAGGCTAAAACTGAGCACACTCTTCACGACGACAGAGACGGAAGAGCCCACAAAGTACCTCGTGCGCTACAACTACCCGCAAAAATTGTCTGCGTGGTCTTAGCACGCGTTCCAGGTGGTTGCAGACCCCGTGGGAGAAATATATGACTGCGAGTGCAAGCTATGGGACCACACAGGTGAGGACTAAAAAAAGATGTTACATAATGTACTACTTATTTTTGCAAAGTTTTTGTTCAAAAGAAATGACAAAACACATGCACCTCTTCCAAAAAATAGGTATTTTCTGCGTGCATGTCCTGTGCATGATGCAGACAATTAAGGCTGCCAGCGTTCCAGAGAAATACATCCTCAGGAGATACACCAAACGCCTGAACATCCAGCCAACATTCAACAGAAATGACTTAAGGACAGTAGCGTCAAACAAGGCATCCCAATACTGCATTGAAAGCTCACTACTGCAGCTGAACATGAGGGTGCACAGAAAAAGCTTGAGAAGCCAAGAGCAAATGGCGAGGTCACGGGTCGTCATGGACAAACTTGAACAAGAACTCGACGCCATGCATTCTGCTGAAAACGGAGGTGTCGCGGACAATGAAGCCATTGAGCAGGATATTGCTACAATCTTATCCGAGATGAACCATCTGGGAGCTATTGACCCATTCGACAACGAGGTAGAGGGGCAACAGCAACCAGAGCTTGCCCATGTACAAACTCAAGAGCAGCAACATGCTCACATGCAAGATCATGAGCTTGATGGTGCTGTAGGCGAACGACATGACAATAGGACATCCTAGCAGCAGCAGCAGGAAAGGGTGATTAAACTACCCATATTCTCAAACACAACGGGGAGGAAGAGTAAGACGCAAGCAGCAAAAGCAGCGGCCAAAAAGCTTCCACGCCCCATCAGGCGCGTGGAATTTGGCCCGAACGACAAACCTCTCGGGATAAGGGCATGCAGATTCTGCAACGTCGTGACCAATCATAATTACCGTACATGCCCACTCCGCACAGATGCCATTGTCAACAAGCAAAAGCTGTAGAAGCAGGTTGTAGCCGCCCAAGTTTCTACCAATGGAGACGACACACGTAACAGCTACACTTGCCGCAAGTGTGGGGGAACTGACGGACATAATGCCAGCACATGCAAAGTGGGCATGGAGGTTAGTGGCACTGAACAGAAATAGGGCAAGTCCAGAGTTCCAAAAAATCAAAAGAAGAGGATGAAGAAGAACAATTTGACGAGAATGACGACCAATTAGACAAAGAAAATGTAGATGACAGTATTGGGGACGGGGAAACTGAAACTGACGATGAAGCTGCCAAGGCTCAACCAGGAAAGGGCACCGGCAAGGGACAACATTCGGGGCCAGTTAGGAGGAGCTCAAGACTGAAGAATCCATAGTGGTTATGCTGCTGCGTCAACTGAAAAATAAGCTTGTACTCTCAGTTGCCTCGGTACACAATGAGGAAACATATCAGAAACACTGTCGTTACCAAAACTTATTTAGCTTTATCATCGATTTCTCGATCAGCACTATAGTTAAGATATAATTTGTGATTTGTGCCCGCTGGACAAGTGAAATTATTATGTAAACCATTTGATAATCCTTTTGAATGCACTCACAAATATATTTGAAAAAACTTATCTGGATTTATGTAACGCCAACACTACTGTCGGCCAGTAACTCAGCAAAAATATGTTAAGGAAAATTTAAACTCTTATAGTACATCAGTACTGATAATTCCCACTCGTCAGTACAAGGCAGGGTAACCAAACACACCTGTGAACACCTCAAGAAACATCGTTTCAAAAACAAGCTATGTCAAAACAAGCAATGTCTGGTTCTACCAGTCCTAGTTCAGAAAGTCCATCAGTACATAAAAATAATTACCTCAAGCAAACAGTAAAAATTAAAAGTGCAAATATAATACACCTGTACTGATGAAAAACTAGTTTATCTATAAAAATACTTTCAAAGATTATGTTCATATAAACAATCCTTTCAAAAAACAAAATTGTTTAAAAAAATATTAGCATGACACACATAGTCTGACTGGTATTTGGTAAGTTCAATTACACTTCAATCACGAGTCCAAGTACCCACAGTAGAGGAGTACAAACCTCCATCATCACCAACCTTGACATGTGCAAGTGGGATAAGCAGCTGATAAGTACAGTTTGACAAGACGGATCAGTGCGACAGTAAAATGCCATCATCATCGACCCTGAGACGAGCAAGTGGGATAAGCAACTGATAATTACAGCTTGACAAGACTACTCAGTGCGACCAGATTTATACCCTGGCAAAGAAATTGGCTTGGACGGTTGGTTCCTCCAGGCCACCGCCCGCGCCACCCACTGGGCGGTTGCCACAAGGGACTGCAAACGACGACCCCACGACCACCACACCCACGTCCCCGACGAACCGCCTCCCACACATCCCCGTCCACGCACTGCAAATACCCCATTGTCTTCCATCTCTACCTCATTCCCAGAACCACCATCGCCGCTTCCATCTCCACTGCACGCAAACCAGAAACTTCTCTCTCCCAAGCCCACAGTCGCGGGAGGAGGGCAATGGCGGAGGAACCATCCGCCAAGCGTCATCATGGCGAGATGTCCCACAAGAGCAGTAACCTCGACGTCGTTTACGTCCCCGGCAAGAAGCGCGCATACACCAAAACCCTCACAGGGGTTGAGCTCCACGGCAAGGAGACACTGGAGATCGTCTGCACCAGTGAACCAGACAAGGCCGATGAGATGATCTCCAGGCTCTGGAGGAAGGCTGGCGGCTTGCATCGTAGGATCATCGGCGTTGGTGTGCACTATACCAGGGAAGACGAACCTCCCCAGATGGTAGCAGTCCTGCAGTTGTGCGTGGAGGAACTCTGCCTAGTGTACCACATCGCAGCGACCACAAAATGGTGACCCATACTACTCATTTCCCCTGTTTGGTTCATCTGTTTAATTAGTACTGTATCCTGAAAATTTCATCAAACTTGTTTCCCAACTAGATGTACTAGTGTGGTTTGTGAAAGTGGATGCACTACTGCATTTTCTCAAGTAGATACACTATAAATGTATTTTTGAACCTGATGCACTGGATTAGTATTTGAAAAATGCAGAAGATTAATTTCTGAAGTTGATGTACTAGTGTAGTTTCTGATCTTGATCCGATAGTATAGTTTGTGTACTCGATGTATTAAAAAGATGTTCATGAACTTGATGTAGTGAAGTAGTTTCTGAATTTGGTCTAATGTTATTTTCATAAGCAAAAAAACTAGGAACTTGGTTAAGCACTGGTATGTGTTGTCATATTCAACAAAAGTAAACTAAACTAGTACTAAAGCAGCACATACAACATTGACTCAAATTATGTATAATCCAAAAAGAAAAATAACATGATGTACTTCAATTTAATTTCAGAACTTTGTTTACTAGTTTCTGAAGTACATTCATCCATTAATTATGCTATATAAGCATCTACTTCATGGATTCATCGCTTGTAAAACAAAACAGAAGTAAAAAATTCAAACATCAAAGTAATGCTAATCTTCAAAAATGTCTCTCCCCTTGCAGGCCCAAGCGCCTGAACGAGATACTGAAGCATGAGAAGTTCTTCACATTTGCCGGTTTCAGCATTGAAGGCGACAAAGAGAAGCTGAAGATGTCTGGTTTGGAGATCAACCCCAACAAGTACATCGACATTCAGCGCATCTGGAGAGTTCCGTACACCAAAAAAGAGTATGACTCCTTGACTGATGTTGCAGCCAGCGTCATCCACCCATTCTACAAAGGCATGAAGAAGAACATCGACACGCAGGAAGAGCACAAACTATGGGGGATCAGTCCACTGCCAGAGAACCTCATCGAGTACGCAGGAGTAGATGCGTACGCCACGTACAAGTCATGGAACATGATCGACAACATCACAAATGGTTGGGAAATTTCAAAAGCGCGGGAGGCTGACCCCCAGTACGACTGCCCCTTTTAGGGATGAAGATACATCAAAGCCTGCCTTTGTTTTGCTTCCGCTTGTGCTTGCCTTTTATCTTGTTGTTTCAGATTTGTGGTTTGCTCTTGTTGGGTTGAACCAGTATGATTATGCCGTGCGTGTCATGGTTGAACAAGTTTACTTATGTCATCAAGTACATTGTTTTTCTTATCTCATTATATAAGTTTGGTAGCTTCGTATTTTGTTAATCCATCATTTCAAATTCAAAAGTAGCTTCTGAATGAAACTTTGTGGCTGCTCTTTAGTACTAGTTATGAAGCAACTAATCACACAATGATGTTCCATGTGTAGAGTTTCGATTCAGTATTTTATAGAAAACATAATGTTGAAAACAATCAGTACAATTTGAGTTGCTTAACAACGCTTCAAAAGTTGAAACAGAAATTCTTAGTACTTCATGTACTATTCTCATCATATGTAGCTGCTAGAAAATAAACAAGTACTACAACAGAAAAAGTTAAGAAGCATCAGCACACACCTATGTTGGTCACTTGCAGACTAAGAATGACAATACTAGTACACTTGATCGGACAATACATACTTACTACAATAAAAAGTACAAAGAAGCATCAGTTCGTAATCCCACAAAAAAATGTCAGACTAAGAACATAAGTGCTACTATGAATGGACTATCAGTACAACTTAGTCTACACGCAAGTACCATAGTGCTGAAAATGATACCAGAAGACCCTTGAGAATAATCACAAAAGCAAACACAAAAAGAAGGCAAAAAACCCAAATGAAAAAATAAAACTTCCACAAAATTCACAAGAACTAGAACAAAAAGTATCAGTCCAAGTTACATGTGGAGTCAAGTACTAGATTCAAACCAAAAAAAGTAAAAATCGACCGGCCAAGGACAGGCAGGCCCTGACGCTGCTAGATACTTGAACTCGAGCCCACGGCGGAACCGTCGACGAATCCCTAGTAATCCGCACAACGCAGGGCCAGCCGACCAGGGCCCATAGGTCATGAGAGGGAAAGCACCGTGTATAAGCGCTCAGGTAAGTATTCAAAGGAGTTCGACCAGTAGGACTCGACCGGCTTATAAACAGGTCGAGAGCCTCCTCCCTTAGCGAGATGGGACTAAACCCAGAGCACACGCACATCCAGCAGTCCCCAAATTGCCCGCGAGGGCCATTTGGGCTGGAAAACGGCCCAATAGCCTCCATCGTCTACAAACACCCCACCAATAAGGCCAGTTAAACAAAGTAGAGCGCGGGGCAAAGAAATATAAACTACAAAAAAAATGTTCGAAAACTGAAAATATAAAAGTTCAAATACTAGTTCGCAGACAATAATTTTAAATACAAAATACAAAAATAAAAGTAATTTTAGCTCTGCACCACGGATGATGAAAAAAAGGAAAAAAATATGATACAAAACAACGAAACTCTAAAAAGCACAGAACTTAATAGCCTATCTGTTAAATGTACATAATTTAAAACACCGAATTAAATATTACTTTCAAGTTCAACTACTAAAATGCAAGAAGTTCAAACAGATTTTGTTTGTCAATTCTGCTAAATTTCTTATTTATATAAAATCTGACAAGTTCAACTACTAAAATGCAAGAAGTTCAAATAGATTTTGTTTGTCAATTCTGCTAAATTTCTTATTTATATAAAATCTGTCCACACCTCAACGAACGATTTCGTCGTAAATAAAAAGCTCAGTTCAAACTTACATATGAGATCAGTACTAAAAAAGCAGGAACAGTCAGGCCACTCACACCACTGTGACACCAAATTTCAAAACCGTACGCTGTATGAAATTACAGTTCAGTTCACACAGCACTACACCATAAGTGCACTAAAAAGAGAATACAAAAACCATAAAGGCCTAACTTAGGTTGGGATAGATGTAAATAAAATAAATCCCAGTTTTGAGCAACAACTCCCAGGGCACTGAAATATGTTCTGAGATCAACTAGTGTATACAACTTCAGTGGAAAAAACAAGTCTTAACCTCCACACGGAAAAACATCACAAAGCATACGTCACTTAAACAGTGCAAAATGCCATCATCTCCACCCCTGAGACGTGCAAGTGGGATAAGCAGCTGATAAGTACAGCTTGACAAGACTACTCAGTGCGACAGTAAAAACCCTTGGCTTGGGCGGTTGGTTCTTTGAGGCCACCACCCGCGCCACCCACTGGGCGGTTGCCACAATGGACTGCAAACGGCAACCCCACGACCACTACACCCACGTCCCCGATGAACCGCCTCCCACACATCCCCGTCCACGTGCTGGAAATAACCCATTGTCTTCCATCTCTGCCTCATTCCCAGAACCACCATTGCTGCTTCCATCTCCACTGCAGACAAACCAGAAACTTCTCTCTCCCAATCCCACAATCGCCGGAGGAGGGCGCTGGCGGAGGAACTGTCCGCCAAGCGTCATCATGGCGAGACGTCCAACAAGAGCAGCAACCTCGACGACGTTCACGTCCCCAGCGAGAAGTGCGCGTACACCAAAACCCTCACAGGGGTTGGGCTCCACGGCAAGGAGACGTTGGAGATCGTCTGCACCAGCGAACCAGACAAGGCCGACGAGGTGATGAGCAGGCTCAGGATGAAGGGCGGCGGCTTGTACATAGCTTCATTGGAATTGATCTGGAGTACACCAGCGAAGATGAACCTCCCCATATGGCAGCAGTCCTGCAGTTGTGCGTGGAGGAACTCTGCTTGGTGTACTGCTACCTCTTGAGCACTGCGTTGGTTTTCCCTTGAAGAGGAAAGGGTGATGCAGTAAAGTAGCGTAAGTATTTCCCTCAGTTTTTGAGAAGCAAGGTATCAATCTAGTAGGAGACCACGATCGAGTCCCACGCACCTACACAAACAAATAAGAACCTCGCAACCAACGCGATAAAGGGGTTGTCAATCCCTTCACGGTCACTTACGAGAGTGAGATCTGATAGATATGATAAGATAATATTTTTGGTATTTTTATGATAAAGAGAAATAAAGATGCAAAGTAAAATAAACGGCAATAGAAATAGCTAAGTGTTGGAAAATTAATATGATAGAAAATAACCCGGGGGCCATAGGTTTCACTAGTGGCTTCTCTCAAGAGCATAAGTATTACGGTGGGTAAACGAATTACTGTCGAGCAATTGATAGATTTGAGCATAGTTATGAGAATATCTAGGTATGATCATGTATATAGGCATCACGTCCGTGACAAGTAGACCGAAACGATTCTGCATCTACTACTATTACTCCACACATCGACTGCTATCCAACATGCATCTAGAGTATTAAGTTCATAAGAACAGAGTAATGCTTTAAGTAAGATGACATGATGTAGAGGGATAAACTCATGCAATATGATATAAACCCCATCTTTTTATCCTCGATGGCAACAATACAATACGTGCCTTGCTGCCCCTGCTGTCACTGGGAAAGGACACCGCAAGATTGAACCCAAAGCTAAGCACTTCTCCCATTGCAAGAAAGATCAATCTAGTAGGCCAAACCAAACTGATAATTCGAAGAGACTTGCAAAGATAACCAATCATACATAAAAGAATTCAAAGGAGATTCAAATATTGTTCATAGATAATCTTGATCATAAAACCCACAATTCATCGGATCTCGACAAACACACCGCAAAAGAAGATTACATTGAATAGATCTCCAAGAAGATCGAGGAGAACTTTGTATTGAGATCCAAAGAGAGAGAAGAAGCCATCTAGCTTATAACTATGGACCCGAAGGTTTGAGGTAAACTACTCACACATCATCGGAGAGGCTATGGTGTTGATGTAGAAGCCCTCCGTGATCAATGCCACCTCCGGCGGAGCGCCGGAAAAGGCCCCAAGATGGGATCTCACGGGTACAGAAGGTTGCGGAGGTGGAAATAGGGTTTTGGCTCCGTATCTGATGTTTCTAAGGTATATGGGTATATATAGGAGGAAGAAGTACGTCGGTGGAGCAACGTGGGCCCCACGAGGGTGGAGGGCGCGCCTGGGGGAGGTGGGTGCGCCCCCTGCCTCGTGCTCTCCTTGTTGATTGCTTTACGTAGACTCCAAGTCCTCTGGATCACGTTTGTTCCGAAAATCACGTTCCCGAAGGTTTCATTCCGTTTGGACTCCGTTTGATATCTTTTTCCTTCGAAACACTCAAATAGGCAAAAAACAGCAATTTGGGCTGGGCCTCGGGTTAGTAGGTTAGTCCCAAAAATAATATAAAATTGTATAATAAAGCCCATTAAACATCCAAAACAGAATATAATATAGCATGGAACAATAAAAAATTATAGATACGTTGGAGACGTATCAAGCATCCCCAAGCTTAATTCCTGCTCGTCCTCGAGTAGGTAAATGATAAAAACAGAATTTTTGATGTGGAATGCTACTTAGCATAATTTTCAATGTAATTTTCTTATTTTTGGTATGAATATTCAGATTCGAAAGATTCAAGACAAAAGTTTAATATTGACATAAAAATAATAATACTTCAAGCATACTAACTAAGCAATTATGTCTTCTCAAACTAACATGGCCAAAGAAAGTTATCCCTACAAAATCATATAGTCTGGCTATGCTCTATCTTCACCACACAAAATATTTAAATCATGCAGAACCCCGATGACAAGCCAAGCAATTGTTTCATACTTTTGGTGTTCTCAAACTTTTCAATCTTCACGCAATACATGAGCGTGAGCCATGGACATAGCACTATATGTGGAATAGAATGGTGGTTGTGGAGAAGACAAAAAAGGAGAAGATAGTCTCACATCAACTAGACGGGCTCTGGAGATGCCCATCAATAGATATCAATGCGAGTGAGTAGGGATTTCCATGCAACGGATGCACTAGAGCTATAAGCGTATGAAAGCTCATCAAAAGAAACTAAGTGGGTGTGCATCCAACTCGCTTGCTCACGAAGACCTAGGGAAATCTGAGGAAGCCCATCATTGGAATATACAAGCCAGGTTATATAATGAAAAATTCCCACTAGTATATGAAAGTGATATCATAGGAGACACTCTATCATGAAGATCATGGTGCTACTTTGAAGCACAAGTGTGGTAAAAGGATAGTAGCATTGTCCCTTCTCTCTTTTCTCTCACATTTTTTCTTTTCTCTTTTTTGGGCCTTTTCTCTTTTTTATGGCCTCTTTTTTTATTCTGGAGTCACATCCCGACTTGTGGGGGAATCATAGTCTCCATCATCCTTTCCTCACACGGGACAATGCTCTAATAATGTTGATCATCACACTTTTATTTACTTACAACTCAAGAATTACAACTCAATACTTAGAACAAAATATGACTCTATGTGAATGCCTCCGGCGATGTACCGGGATGCGATGAATCAAGAGTGACATGTACGAAAATAATGAACGGTGGCTTTGCCACAAATACGATGTCAACTACATGATCACGCAAAGCAATATGACAATGATGAAGCGTGTCATAGTAAATGAAACGGTGGTAAGTTGCATGGCAATATATCTCGGAATGGCTATGGAAATGCCATGATAGGTAGGTATGGTGGCTGTTTTGAGGAAGGTATATGGTGGGTGTATGATACCGACGAAAAGTGCGCAGTATTAGAGAGGCTAGAAATGGTGGAAGGATGAAAGTGCGTATAATCCATGGACTCAACATTAGTCATAAAGAACTCATATACTTGTTGCAAAAATCTACAAGTTATCAAAGCAAAGTATTACACGCATGCTCCTAGGGGGATAGATTGGTAGGAAAAGACCATCGCTCGTCCTCGGCCGCCACTCATATGGAAGACAATCAATAAATAAATCATGCTCCGACTTCATCACATAACGGTTCACCATACGTGCATGCTACGAGAATCACAAAATTTAACACAAGTATTTCTCAAATTCATAAACACTCAACTAGCATGACTCTAATATCACCATCTTCATATCTCAAAACAATTATCAAGCATCAAACTTCTCATAGTATTCAATACACTCATAAGAAAAAAATTACTAATCTTGGATGCCTATTATATTAGGACCAATTTTTATGACTGAAGCAAATTACCATGCTGTTTTGTAGGACTCTCAAAATAATATAAGTGAAGCATGAGAGAACAATAGTTTCTATAAAACAAATCCACCACCGTGCTCTAAAAGATATAAGTGAAGCACTAGAGCAAAAACTATATAGCTCAAAAGATATAAGTGAAGCACATAGAGTATTCTAATAAATTCCGAATCATGTGTGTCTCTCTCAAAAGGTGTGTACAGCAAGGATGATTGTGGTAAACTAAAAATCAAAGACTCAAATCATACAAGACGCTCCAAGCAAAACACATATCATGTGGTGAATAAAAATATAGCTCCAAGTAAAGTTACCGATGGACGAAGACGAAAGAGGGGATGCCTTCCGGGGCATCCCCAAGCTTTGGCTTTTTGGTGTCCTTAGATTAACTTGGGGTGCCATGGGAATCCCCAAGATTAGGCTCTTTCCACTCCTTGTTCCATAATCCACAAATCTTTACCCAAAACTTGAAAACTTCACAACACAAAACTCAACAGAAAATCTCATGAGCTCTGTTAGCGAAAGAAAACAAAACACCACTTTAAGGTACTGTATTTAACTCATTCTTTATTTATATTGGTGTTAAACCTACTGTATTCCAACTTCTCTATGGTTTATAAACTATTTTACTAGCCATAGATTCATCAAAATAAGCAAACAACACACGAAAAACAGAATCTGTCAAAAACAGAACAGTCTGTAGTAATCTGTAACTAACGCAAACTTCTGGAACTCAGAAAAATCTACCAAAATAGGACGACCTAGACAATTTGTATATTGATCTAATGCAATTTAAATCAGTATTTTATCACGTTATGGTGATTTTTAACAATTGTTTTTATGAACAGAAAGTTTCTGGAATTTTCAGCAAGATCAAATAACTATCATCCAAGAAGATCCTATATGTTTCACTTGGAACAAACACTAATTAAAACATAAAAAATCTAACCAGAGGCTAGATCAAATATTTATTTTAAACAGAAGCAAAAAGCAAAAAAAAACTAAAATAAAATTGGGTTGCCTCCCAACAAGCGCTATCGTTTAACGCCCTTAGCTAGGCATAAAAGCAAGGATAGATCTAGGTATTGCCATCTTCGGTAGGCAATCCATAAGTAGCTTGTTGGGGAACGTAGTAATTTCAAAAAAATTCCTATACACACACAAGATCATGGTGATGCATAGTAACGAGAGGGGAGAGTGTTGTCCACGTACCCTTGTAGACCGAAAGCGGAAGCGTTAGCACAACGCGGTTGATGTAGTCGTACGTCTTCACGATCCGACCGATCCAAGTACCGAATGTACGGCACCTTCGAGTTCAGCACACGCTCATCTCGATGACGTCCAGCGAACTCCGATCCAGCAGAGCTTCACGGGAGAGTTCCGTCAGTACGACAGCGTGATGACGGTGATGATGTTGCTACCGATGCAGGGCTTCGCCTAAGCACCGCTACGATATGACCGAGGTGGAATATGGTGGAGGGGGGCACCGCACACGGCTGGAAGAGATCAACAGATCAACTTGTGTCTATGAGGTGCCCCCTGGCCACGTATATAAAGGAGTGGAGGAGGGGAGGGGCCGGCCCTCTCTATGGCGCGCCCTGGGGAGTCCTACTCCCACCGGGAGTAGGATTCCCCCCCTTCCATGTAGTAGGAGTAGGAGACAAGGAAGGGAAAGAAATAAGAGAAGGAAGGAGGGGGTGCAGCCCCTCCCCCTAGTCCAATTCGGACTAGGCCTTGGGGGGGGGGGCGCAACCTGCCTCTCTCTCTCTCCCCTAAAGCCCAATAAGGCCCATATACTTCTTCCCCTTATTCCCGTAACTCCCCCGGTACTCCGAAAAATACCCGAACCACTCGGAACCTTTCCGATGTCCGAATATAGTCGTCCAATATATCGATCTTTACGTCTCGACCATTTCAAGACTCCTCGTCATGTCCCCGATCTCATCCGGGACTCCGAACTACCTTAAGAACATCAAAACACATAAACTCATAATACAAATCGTCACAGAACTTTAAGCGTGCGGACCCTACGGGTTCGAAAACTATGTAGACATGACCGAGACACGTGTCCGGTCAATAACCAATAGCGGAACCTGGATGCTCATATTGGCTCCTACATATTCTACGAAGATCTTTATCGGTCAAACCGCATAACAACATACGTTGTTCCCTTTGTCATCGGTATGTTACTTGCCCGAGATTTGATCGTCGGTATCTCAATACCTAGTTCAATATCGTTACCGGCAAGTCTCTTTAATCGTTCCGTAATACATCATCTCGCAACTAACTCATTAGTCACAATGCTTGCAAGGCTTATAGTGATGTTCATTACCGAGAGGGCCCAAAGATACCTCTCCGACAATCGGAGTGACAAATCCTAATCTCGAAATACGCCAACCCAACAAGTACCTTCGGAGACACCTGTAGAGCACCTTTTTAATCACCCAGTTACGTTGCGACATTTGGTAGCACACAAAGTGTTCCTCCGGTAAACGGGAGTGGCATAATCTCATAGTCATAGGAACATGTATAAGTTATGAAGAAAGCAATAGCAACATACTAAACGATCAAGTGCTAAGCTAACGGAATGGGTCAAGTCAATCACATCATTCTCCTAATGATGTGACCCTGTTAATCAAATGACAACTCATGTCTATGGCTAGGAAACATAACCATATTTGATCAACGAGCTAGTCAAGTAGAGGCATACTAGTGACACTCTGTTTGTCTATGTACTCACACATGTATTATGTTTCCGGTTAATACAATTCTAGCATGAATAATAAACATTTATCATGAAATAAGGAAATAAATAATAACTTTATTATTGCCTCTAGGGCATATTTCCTTCAGTCTCCCACTTGCACTAGAGTCAATAATCTAGATCACATCGCCATGTGATTTAACATCAATAGTTCACATCACCATGTGATTAAGACCTATAGTTCACATCGTCATGTGACCAACACCCAAAGGATTTACTAGAGTCAATAATCTAGTTCACATCGCTATGTGATTAACACCCAAAGAGTTCTAAGGTGTGATCATGTTTTGCTTGTGAGAGAAGTTTAGTCAACGGGTATGCCATATTTAGATCCGTATGTATTTTGCAAATTTGTATGTCTACAATGCTCTGCACGGAGCTACTTTAGCTAATTGCTCCCACTTTCAATATGTATCCAGATTAAGACTTAGAGTCATCTGGGTCAGTGCCAAGACTTGTATCGACGTAACCCTTTACGACGAACCTTTTTGTCACCTCCATAATCGAGAAACATATCCTTATTCCACTAAGGATAATTTTGACTGCTGTTCAGTGATCTACTCCTTGATCACTATTGTTCTCCCTTGCTAAAATCAGTGTAGGGTATACAATAGATCTGGTACACAGCATGGCATACTTTATAGAACCTATGGCTGAGGCATAGGGAATGACTTTCATTCTCTTTCTATCTTCTGCCGTGGTCGGGCTTTGAGTCTTTATCAATTTCACACCTTGTAACACAGGCAAGAACTCTTTGTTTGACTGTTCTATTTTGAACTACTTCAAAATCTTGTCAAGGTATGTACTCATTGAAAAAACTTATCAAGCGTCTTGATCTATCTCTATAGATCTTGATGCTCAATATGTAAGCAGCTTCACCGAGGTCTTTTGTCAGGACCGGTTTTCGGGATATTAATTTCCCAGAAAATGGCCCTTGTGCTCACCAGCCCCAGGATTACTGTTAGCTGATGAGGCACCAACTTGATACAGAAATTCCAAGCAAAGTACAAAATATGTAGTACAAGACCATTGTGGCCTATGAGTACAACAACTGGTTTCTAGTGGTTGATGGCGAAAGCGGTTTGTGGTTCATCAGTGGCCATGGGACTCCATTTCCCACAGGAACAGCTGACCAGGTTAACTCCTATCTTCGCGAGGCTGTTGTCACCATTGCGTGGGTTCCGGGGCTGTCATCGCAACGCTCCTCTCCAAGCAGGTAATCTGGCCAAGACAATAGCCAGGGACAAGCCAGTGAGTACTGTTGAATGTACTCGCAAACATTATGAACACGGGTATAATATAACAAATGATAATCACGCTCTGAAATATTCTATGATCGCAATGTCAGTCACGAAATAAACGAAATCCATGATGCACGCATGCAGGTTGTTCGTATAAAACATGAATATGCAATCCGAGAATAGAAATAAGAAAATGCACCGATCGGGTGTCTAAAGCGGCGCCTCGAAAGGACGACAACAGAAAGCGTGCCTCAGTCGGGCGTCTGAGCGACACCACATAAAGGGCTTATAAAGTAAACAAATAACAAGCATGCCACAGTCGGGCGTCTGAGCGACACCACATAAAGGGCTTATAAAGTAAACAAATAATAGGCATGCCACAGTCAGACGTCTGAGCGACACCACATAAAGGGCTTATAAAGTAAACAAATAACAAGCATGCCACAGTCGGGCGTCTGAGCGACACCACATAAAGGGCTTATAAAGTAAACAAATAACAAGCATGCCACAGTCGGGCGTCTGAGCGACACCACATAAAGGGCTTATAAAGTAAACAAATAACAGGCATGCCACAATCGGGCGTCTGAGCGACACCACATAAAGGGCTTATAAAGTAAATAATCACAATGAATATCCAGGAGGTAGAACCGTCCCAGGGATACTCAATAATTCAAGTAATAAAAAGGGTTAGTCCAATATAATAATAATCACAATCATCATAAGTTACAAGTCATGATCCATGTTCCGGTTTAGTAGTTTCTCCTCCGAAGACCGACACTAAGACCGACACTTGACCCATCTCAGACTGTAGTCCTTACCCATGGACACAACTATTCGAATAGATTTAACCTCTACAGAGGGTGTACTCTTTACCCACGAGTAACGAATTTCTTTAGTCCATCGGGACTAATTCCGTCTACGGTCTTTTAATTGAAAACACACCTGACCGCACACACCAGCCTAACTTACCGGTGTCTGGAATCACCCACGACACCTGTTAAGCAAAACTCTAAGTGGGGAGGCTACAACCTCGCGTAGCATGGGATCAAATTTATATCACGCGCTCTAAGGGGTGCCCCCCTCTCGGTCCCAACCGGAAACACCCATGCCCCCGGACCAGGTGGCATGCCTACCGGATGCATCCGGTATCTTCCACCATGGCCTCTCTGTACGGTGTGTGCTAGGAAGGGGTTGACAACTTACTGAACCGTACCCTACCTGCGGCAGGGACAAGTGGTAGTACAAAACAAGTATGGGGGTTACTGGGACAAGACTCGATCTACGGCCGACTCAGGAGGTCCAAGTATTCCCTGTATGAATAGCATAACAAATATATTTCAATTAACAGATAGAATCACCACTCATCATACCTCATCATGCCATACCGGACACACTCGTCTCGGCGAGGAACTAGGGACAAGCTCATGTCTACCCAAGACAGAGACCTTCCCGGCTTCCTTCCGGTAGGCATGAAAGGCATACGAAGATGATTACTATCACAAGCATATCCATTTCTAATAGCAAAAAATCTTCATTATGCACTCATGCGTATGATTGTATCGTCACATAAAATAACGAATGCTCCATGTCAAGGTGGTGTTGTAACCGTATCAAACAACACACAAAAATATTATGCCAGGGTTCAGAATGCTTGCCTTCAAGAGTATGCAAGGGGGTGAACTTTTTGAAAGTTGCTTCCTTCTTAAAAAATCCTATTTTAGAAAATATTCAAATTAACACATACTTTAAAAACAGCGCAAAAAGTTGTCCTAGATATTTTTGAAATAAATCTTAAAATAATCTAGGTGGAATTTGGGAGAGGTAGGAAAAAGAATTAATTCATTTGAAGTTTTATTTAAAAAGATATAGCCAGTCAAAATTTAGTCAAAATCCTGTTTTTAAAATAAAACAGAAAAGAAAACGTTTCGGACGAAATACGCTTTCGAGAGGAGGACACGTACTTTGTGCTTTACGCCTCCACTTAACCCGCGCGTGCCGACCCGTGGGTCACTTACAGTGGGCCCCTTGGGTCCACTGGTCAGGTTTGACCAGTCGTCCCCGCCTTCCTTTCTTCTGGCCGAACGGAGGCAGAGCTCCGGCGATCGCTGTCAGCGAACGGAGGCTCCTCGCGGGGTTCTGATGGCGGGGATGGATCTGCCAGTCCAGGGCGGTCCTCCCGGTGGTCGACAGGCTGGCGGGGGCGAAGGGAGTCGCCGGCGGCGAGCTCCGCGGCGGAGGTGGCTTCGGGAGGATTTGGGGGTTTGGGCTACGGTGGCTCCCCGTCGAGTTTGAGGTGCTGGGTGGCTCCGCGAGACCGAGGGGAAGAGAATGGGAGCACTGGATGGACGTGAGGGATTCTGGTTGCGACTGATTGGACCGGATGGCGGCGGCGGCTGTACTGGCCGGAGATGGGGGAGATGGCCTCCCGCCGTCGATTGCTGGCTGTGGGGGCCCTAGGGGGATGGCACGAGGTTGCTTGAGGGTCGGACGAGCTCGGGGGGGGGGGGGGGGCTCCATTTATAGTGTAGCTAGGTCGGTTCCGCGGCCGAGGATAAGAACGCCGGCGAACCGCCGTTCTGTAGCCTGCAGGGCGACGTGGCGGCGACGGGCGCTAGTGGATGAGCTTGTGGAGGAGTTCGGACTGCTCCAGAGGGCAGCTGCCGCACGCGTGTGGCTCGGGCGGCGCCGTCCATGGCAGGGGCTGCTGTGGCCGGCCGCTGGCTGCCATGGCCGACCTGACGGCGGCGCTGTAGGGTGCCAGGAGCGGCCCTGCGGCAAGGGAGGGGTCGGGGCATGCTGGCGGTGAGTGGGGAGGGGCCAGGACGGGCGCGGAGGGGCGACAGTGGGACGCGGCGACTCGAGCGCACGCACGTGCAAAACGCGTGCTCTGGGCACGCCCAGCACACGCACGCTACGTGCTCGACGCAATGCCAGGGCGTGCTAGAGGATTAGGGTGAGGCTGGGGATTAGCAGGCCTGGGTTAGGGTTAGCTACGAGCTTAGTGGACAAGCTTGTTGGGTCAGAAGATCAAGTTTACAATGCAAACAAAAGATCATGCCAAATCTATGCATGCACTCAAGGTGTTTGACAGAATGCCAGGTGCATCTAGGCAGCTCTTGGGGTGGCCGAAAGCTCCAGGCCAGTGTCTCTTTAGGTCTAGGTGATGGTGGCAAGGTCAGTTGGTCAGGACTAGAAACTTGATAGTGCAAGTTTTTGGGAAAACCATTTCTGGATAGAAAGTAAAAGGCATAGTTTCATGGACCAAAAATACTCCAATAGGTCCATTCTCCTGGACTTAAGGGTTTGGTAGAGTGGTCTATAAGCAGGAAAAAGAATCATGGGTAAAAGGGCAAGTTAAAATATGGTTGCAGTAGAAAATACCAAACTGGGCCAGAGAGCAAAAGAGGATATTTTGTTCAAAATTTCCATAGAACACCAGTGGGTTTTTGCATAAAGTTGAATAGTATACTCCTACTAACATCCCCTAATTTTGGTGGAAGTTTTAAAGAAATATTTAAATAGGTTGTTGTGCAAAAGTGCAAACTGGACCAGATTTGAAAACTTGGGAAAAAGCTCAAAATCTCCAAATGACTAAAGAGTATTTTTGCACAAAAGTGATCTAGGAACATCACATGTCATCCCCATATTTTGGTGGGATTTTTAAATGAATTTATCAAAGGGTTGCAGTGCAAATGGGACCCGAATACTTATGAAAACCCATTTTAGAGAAATACAGCTCAGGGAAAAATAATTATAAATAATCCCACTGATAAAAGAATTGTTTTATTAGAGAGGGTAAACAAGTCCAATAATAATTGGAAAGTTTTCACTTGGGGTGAAAACTCCACAACTTAGGAGAAAAGAGAGGTTCTGAGATCAAAAATAAATCCAGAAAAAGAAAATTTAATTTCTTAGCAAAATTTTAATAAACAAAACATGGTTAAATTTTTGGGGTGTTACAACACTACCCCCTTAAAAATCTCGTCCTCGAGATTTGCTAAGGACATATTTTGCAAAAAGATTGCTCGTACCATGCGATAATCGTAACATGGAAAGCGGTTACTCCACACACGTGATAGGACGGGGTCACAGTAGAATCGCTAACTAAGGTGCAGTTGTGGTGTACTAGCAAGGTAATCGATTTGGTGATAGAAGAACGTGCGGTCGTGTATTTAGTGTATGTGTCTCGCGAGTCGTATAACGCGAGGGCATGCAAATTAATTATTTTTATTGAGAAAAACATTTTTCATCGCAGTGATCTTTTAAGAAAACCTTACTATGAAGTTTGCTATAATTAAAAACAATCGATTTCATTTTATCACGAGAAACAACTTCAACCAATGCAATATACTAATACAGAAAATTTTAAAGCACAACACAGTTATCACAACAAGCAGTCAAACGATACACAAACGGATATAACCGCGGTGCTGACGGTTCAGGAAATAAGCTATATGTTATGAGGAAAAATATTCCTTGCAATGGGATATATCTCTCGTCTACTCGGAGCGGATGGGGGACTCACAAAAGGCGTCTCTCTTAGTCTGGCCCTCAGGGGTCTGCTAATGGCGACTAGGGTCTTACACAGCAAGGTCTGGAGAAAAATCCATCACTTGTTGGGTCAAGTGCTCTCGAGCGATGACATAGTCCACTAGCTCAATTAGCGTCGGACTTTTCTTTACTCAGGTGTAGGGAAAGGATGTGGTTTCTCTGGCTGCTGCACTATTCGGAAAACAAAATAGCCACATTCACGGGCATAGGGTACCATGAATTGAAGACGGGTAACTGTTCCATAAGCAGCAATCTTAATTGCCATTGTTGGAGTGGGTATGGATTTTCCCGATGAAGGGAACTTCCGTAGGATCTTGGTTTGGGTCTACCTACGGGGTCTGCCTGGCTGTACAATATTTCGAGGGGGTGAGAGTGACCCTCGATTTGAACAGATTGTACCAGGATGGCTGGGGAAAACCCATGGTACTGTGATCAAAATCCCAAAATTATTTTGATAAAATTCCCCCGGGGTGGCATCTGGGGTCTTTATATGAATCCCGAGGCGCGACCTGAAAAACAAATGGCTGTGAAGGCAGTGCACAAGGTGATGGATGTTTGGTAAGATCACGGAGTGGCCTCATGTATAGCATCTGGGTTGGATGACATATCGTGTTGTGGGGGAAATATTAATTGTCGGTTGGGACAAACGTTCCCTTTATATAAAGAAAACGGAGTCTTCCTTCGCACGCTTGCGAATGGGGCAACTCAGGTGTCGATCATGGGCATGTAGCTTACTGGGCTAGTCTGATAGGTTGGGCACCGACTGCCAAAAGCTGTCGGGGTCACTGTGGGGGCTATCGGGTAGGATAAGCTTGGTTGTGGTGAGGTTAAGGTCTGGTGGGTGGGTTAACCTAGGTTTTTTGACCTGGCTAAGATAGGATTAGCCAATGGTCAGCCTGGCTCTGATACCAAGTTTGTCAGGACCAGTTTTCGGGATATTAATTTCCCAGAAAATGGCCCTTGTGCTCACCAGCCCCAGGATTACTGTTACCTGATGAGGTACCAACTTGATACAGAAATTCCAAGCAAAGTACAAAATATGTAGTACAAGACCATTGTGGCCTATGAGTACAACAACTGGTTTCTAGTGGTTGATGGCGGAAGCGGTTTGTGGTTCATCAGTGGCCATGGGACTCCATTTCCCACAGGAACAGCTGACCAGGTTAACTCCTATCTTCGCGAGGCTGTTGTCACCATTGCGTGGGTTCCGGGGCTGTCATTGCAACGCTCCTCTCCAAGCAGGTAATCTGGCCAAGACAATAGCCAGGGACAAGCCAGTGAGTACTTTTGAATGTACTCGCAAACATTATGAACACGGGTATAATATAACAAATGATAATCACGCTCTGAAATATTCTATGATCGCAATGTCAGTCACGAAATAAACGAAATCCATGATGCACGCATGCAGGTTGTTCGTATAAAACATGAATATGCAATCCAAGAATAGAAATAAGAAAATGCACCGATCGGGTGTCTGAAGCGGCGCCTCGAAAGGACGACAACAGAAGCGTGCCTCAGTCGGGCGTCTGGGCGACACCACATAAAGGGCTTATAAAGTAAACAAATAACAAGCATGCCACAGTCGGGCGTCTGAGCGACACCACATAAAGGGCTTATAAAGTAAACAAATAATAGGCATGCCACAGTCAGGCGTCTGAGCGACACCACATAAAGGGCTTATAAAGTAAACAAATAACAAGCATGCCATAGTCGGGCGTCTGAGCGACACCACATAAAGGGCTTATAAAGTAAACAAATAACAAGCATGCCACAGTCGGGCGTCTGAGCGACACCACATAAAGGGCTTATAAAGTAAACAAATAACAGGCATGCCACAGTCGGGCGTCTGAGCGACACCACATAAAGGGCTTATAAAGTAAATAATCACAATGAATATCCAGGAGGTAGAACCGTCCCAGGGATACTCAATAATTCAAGTAATAAAAAGGGTTAGTCCAATATAATAATAATCACAATCATCATAAGTTACAAGTCATGATCCATGTTCCGGTTTAGTAGTTTCTCCTCCGAAGACCGACACTAAGACCGATACTTGACCCATCTCAGACTATAGTCCTTACCCATGGACACGGCTATTCGAATAGATTTAACCTCTGCAGAGGGTGTACTCTTTACCCACGGGTAACGGATTTCTTTAGTCCATCGGGACTAATTCTGTCTACGGTCTTTTAATTGAAAACACACCTAACCGCACACACCAGCCTAACTTACCGGTGTCTGGAATCACCCACGACACCTGTTAAGCAAAACTCTAAGTGGGGAGGCTACAACCTCGCGTAGCATGGGATCAAATTTATATCGCGCGCTCTAAGGGGTGACCCCCTCTCGGTCCCAACCGGAAACACCCATGCCCCCGGACCAGGTGGCATGCCTACCGGATGCATCCGGTATCTTCCACCATGGCCTCTCTGTATGGTGTGTGCTAGGAAGGGGTTGACAACTTACTGAACCGAACCCTACCTGCGCCAGGGACAAGTGGTAGTACGAAACAAGTATGGGGGTTACTGGGACAAGACTCGATCTACGGCCGACTCAGGAGGTCCAAGTATTCCCTGTATGATTAGCATAACGAATATATTTCAATTAACAGATAGAATCACCACTCATCATACCTCATCATGCCATACCGGACACACTCGTCTCGACGAGGAACTAGGGACAAGCTCGTGTCTACCCAAGACAGAGACCTTCCCGACTCCCTTCCGGTAGGCATGAAAGGCATACGAAGATGATTACTATCACAAGCATATCCATTTCTAATAGCAAAAAATCTTCATTATGCACTCATGCGTATGATTGTATCGTCACATAAAATAACGAATGCTCCATGTCAAGGTGGTGTTGTAACCGTATCAAACAACACACAAAAATATTATGCCAGGGTTCAGAATGCTTGCCTTCAAGAGTATGCAAGGGGGTGCACTTTTTGAAAGTTGCTTCCTTCTTCAAAAATCCTATTTTTGAAAATATTCAAATTAATACATACTTTAAAAACAACGCAAAAAGTTGTCCTAGATATTTTTGAAATAAATCTTAAAATAATCTAGGTGGAATTTGAGAGAGGTAGGAAAAAGAATTAATTCATTTGGAGTTTTATTTAAAAAGATATAGCCAGTCAAAGTTTAGTCAAAATCCTGTTTTTAAAATAAAACAGAAAAAAAAACGTTTCGGACGAAATACGCTTTCGAGAGGAGGACACGAACTTCGGGCTTTACGCCTCCACTTAACCCGCGCGGGCCGACCCGTGGGTCACTGACAGTGGGCCCCTTGGGTCCATTGGTCAGGTTTGACCAGTCGTCCCCGCCTTCCTTTCTTCTGGCCGAACGGAGGCAGAGCTCCGGCGATCGCTGTCGGCGAACGGAGGCTCCTCGCGGGGTTCTGATGGCGGGGTTGGATCCGCTAGTCCAGGGCGGTCCTCCCGGTGGTCGACAGGCTGGCGGGGGCGAAGGGAGTTGCCGGCGGTGAGCTCCGCGACGGAGGTGGCTTCGGGAGGATTTGGGGGTTTGGGCTACGGTGGCTCCCCGTCGAGTTTGAGGTGCTGGGTGGCTCCGCGAGACCGAGGGGAAGAGAATGGGAGCACTGGATGGACGGGAGGGGTTCTAGTTGCGACTGATTGGACCGGAGGGCGGCGGAGGCTGTACTGGCCGGAGATGGGGGAGATGGCCTCCCGCCGTCGATTGCTGGCTGTGGGGGCCCTAGGGGGATGGCACGAGGTTGCTTGAGGGTCGGACAAGCTCGGGGGGGGGGGGCTCCATTAATAGTGTAGCTAGGTCGGTTCCGCGGCCGAGGATAAGAACGCCGGCGAACCGCCGTTCTGTAGCCTGCAGGACGACGTGGCGGCGACGGGCGCTAGTGGACGAGCTTGTGGAGGAGTTCGGACTGCTCTAGAGGGCAGCTAGCGCACGCGTGTGGCTCGGGCGGCGCCGTCCATGGCAGGGGCTGCTGTGGCCGGCTGCTGGCTGCCATGGCCGACCTGACGGCGGCGCTGTAGGGTGCCAGGAGCGGCCCTGCGGCAAGGGAGGGGTCGCGGCGTGCTGGCGGTGAGTGGGGAGGGGCCAGGACGGGGGCGGAGGGGCGGCAGTGGGACGCGGCGACTCGTGCGCACGCACGTGCAAAACGCGTGCTCTGGGCACGCCCAGCGCACGCACGCTACGTGCTCGACGCAATGCCAGGGCGTGCTAGAGGATTAGGATGAGGCTGGGGATTAGCAGGCCTAGGTTAGGGTTAGCTACGAGCTTAGTGGACAAGCTTGTTGGGTCAGAAGATCAAGTTTACAATGCAAACAAAAGATCATGCCAAATCTGTGCATGCACTCAAGGTGTTTGACAGAATGCCAGGTGCATCTAGGCAGCTCTTGGGGTGGCCAAAAGCTCCAGGCCAGTGTCTCTTTAGGTCTAGGTGATGGTGGCAAGGTCAGTTGGTCAGGACTAGAAACTTGATAGTGCAAGTTTTTGGGAAAACCATTTCTGGACAGAAAGTAAAAGGCATAGTTTCATGGACCAAAAATACTCCAATAGGTCCATTCTCCTGGACTTAAGGGTTTGGTAGAGTGGTCTATAAGCAGGAAAAAGAATCATGGGTAAAAGGGCAAGTTAAAATATGGTTGCAGTAGAAAATACCAAACTGGGCCAGAGAGCAAAAGAGGATGTTTTGCTCAAATTTTCCATAGAACACCAGTGGGTTTTTGCATAAAGTTGAATAATATACTCCTACTAACATCCCCTAATTTTGGTGGAAGTTTTAAAGAAATATTTAAATAGGTTGTAGTGCAAAAGTGCAAACTGGAACAGATTTGAAAACTTGGGGAAAAGCTCAAAATCTCCAAATGACTAAAGAGTATTTTTGCACAAAAGTGATCTAGGAACATCACATGTCATCCCCATATTTTGGTGGGATTTTTAAATGAATTTGTCAAAGGGTTGCAGTGCAAATGGGACCCGAAAACTTATGAAAACCCATTTTAAAGAAATACAGCTCAGGGAAAAATAATTATAAATAATCCCACTGATAAAAGAATTGTTTTATTAGAGAGGGTAAACAAGTCCAATAATAATTGGAAAGTTTTCACTTGGGGTGAAAACTCCACAACTTAGGAGAAAAGAGAGGTTCTGAGATCTAAAATAAATCCAGAAAAAGAAAATTTAATTTCTTAGCAAAATTTTAATAAACAAAACATGGTTAAATTTTTGGGGTGTTACATCTTTCTTTGAAAAAACTCCTTTATAACACTCCTTTATGCTTTGCAGAATAATTCTACATTATTTCCGATCAACAATATGTCATTCACATATACTTATCAGAAATGTTGTAGTGCTCCCACTCACTTTCTTGTAAATACAGGCTTCACCTCAAGTCTGTATAAAACTATATGCTTTGATCAATTTATCAAAGCGTATATTCCAACTCCGAGATGCTTGCCCTAGTCCATAGATGGATCGCTGGAGCTTGCATATTTTGTTAGCACCTTTAGGATTGACAAAACCTTCTTGTTGCATCATATACAACTCTTCTTTAATAAATCCATTATGGCATGCAGTTTTGTTTATCCATTTGCCAGATTTCATAAAATGCGGCAATTGCTAACATGATTCGGACAGACTTAAGCATATATACGAATGAGAAACTCTCATCATAGTCAACACCTTGAACTTGTCGAAAATCTTTTTGCGACAATTCTAGCTTTGTAGATAGTAACACCACTATCAGCGTCCGTCTTGCCAAACCACAGTTCATAAGGTGTCATCTCAACGGATTTAGATGGTGCCCTTTTTAACGTGAATGCAGCTGTCTCTAATGCATAACCCCAAAACGATAGTGGTAGATTGGTAAGAAACATCATAGATCGCACCATATCTAATAAAGTACGGTTATGACGTCCGGACACACCATTACGCTGTGGTGTTCCAGGTGGCGTGAGTTGCGAAAATATTCCGCATTGTTTCAAATGAAGACCAAACTCAAATATTCTCCTCCACGATCAGATCGTAGAAACTTTATTTTCTTGTTACGATGATTTTTCACTTCACTCTGAAATTATATGAACTTTTCAAATGTTCCAGACTTTATGTTTCATCAAGTAGATATACCCATATCTGCTCAAATCATCTATGAAGGTCAGAAAATAACAATACCTGCCGCGAGCCTCAATATTCATCGGACCACATACATCAGTATGTATGATTTCCAACAAATTTGTTGCTCGCTCCATTGTTCCGGAGAACGGCGTTTTAGTCATCTCGCCCAAGAGGCATGGTTCGCAAGCATCAACTGATTCGTAATCAAGTGATTCCAAAAGCCCATCAACATGGAGTTTCTTCATGCGCTTTAAACCAATATGACCTAAACGGGAGTGCCATAAATAAGTTGCACTATCATTATTAACTTTGCATCTTTTGGCTTCAATATTATGAATATGTGTATCACTACGATCGAGATCCAACGAACCATTTTCATTGGGTGTGTAACCATATAAGGTTTTATTCATGTAAACAGAACAACAATTATTCTCTAACTTAAATGAATAACCATATTGCAATAAACATGATCAAATCATATTCATGCTCAACGCAAACACCAAATAACACTTATTTAGGTTCAACACTAATCCCGAAAGTATAGGGAGTGTACGATGATGATCATATCAATCTTGGAACCACTTCCAATACACATCGTCACTTCATCCTTAACTAGTTTCTGTTCATTATGCAACTCCCGTTTCGAGTTACTACTCTTTAGCAACTGAACCAGTATCAAGTATCGAGGGGTTGCTATAAACACTAGTAAAGTACACATCAATAACATGTATATCAAATATACTTTTGTTCACTTTGCCATCCTTCTTATCCGCCAATTATTTGGGGTAGTTCCGCTTCCAGTGACCAGTCCTTTTTGTAGTGGAAGCACTCAGTATCAGGCTTAGGTCCAAACTTGGGTTTCTTCACTTGAGCAGCAACTTGCATGCCGTTCTTCTTGAAGTTCCCCTTCTTTCCCTTTGCCCTTTTCTTGAAACTAGTGATCTTGTTAAACTTCAACACTTGATGCTCTTTTCTTGATTTCTACCTTCGCCGATCTCAGCATCGCGAAGAGCTCGGGAATTACTTTTGTCATCCCTTGCATATTATAGTTCATCACGAAGTTCTATTAACTTGGTGATAGTGACTAGAGAACTTTGTCAATTACTATCTTATCTGGAAGATTAACTCCCACTTGATTCAAGTAATTGTAGTACTCAGACAATCTAAGCACATGCTCACTGCTTGAGCTATTCTCCTCCATCTTTTAGCTATAGAACTTATTGGAGACTTCATATCTCTCAACTCGGGTATTTGCTTGAAATATTAACTTCAACTCCTGGAACATCTCATATGGTCCGTGACGTTCAAAACGTCTTTGAAGTCCCGATTCTAAGCCGTAAAGTATGGTGCACTAAACTATCAAGTAGTCATCATACCGAGCTTTGCCAAACGTTCATAACGTCTGCATATGCTCCTGCAATAGGTCCGTCACCTAGCGGTGCATCAAGGACCTAATTCTTCTGTGCAGCAATGAGGATAATCCTCAGATCACGGAACAAGTCCGCATCATTGCTACTAACATCTTTCAACATAGTTTTTTCTCTAGGAACATATCAAAATAAATGGGGAGAAACATCGCGAGTTATTGATCTACAACATAGTTATGCAAATACTATCAGGACTAAGTTCATGATAAATTAAAGTTCTATTTAATCATATTACTTAAGAACTCCCACTTAGATAGACATCCCTCGAATCATCTAAGTGATCACGTGATCCAAATCAACTAAACCATGTCCGATCATCACGTGAGATGAAGTAGTTTCAATGGTGAACATCACTATGTTGATCATATCTACTATATGATTTACGCTCGACCTTTCGGTCTCAGTGTTCCGAGGCCATATCTGCATATGCTAGGCTCGTCAAGTTTAACCTGAGTATTCCACGTGTGCAACTGTTTTGCACCCGTTGTATTTGAACGTGGAGCCTATCACACCCGATCATCACGTGGTGTCTCAGCACGAAGAACTTTCGCAACGGTGCATACTCAGGGAGAACACTTATACCTTGAAATTTAGTGAGAGATCATCTTATAATGCTACCGTCGATCTAAGCAAAATAAGATGCATAAAAGATAAACATCACATGCAATCAATATAAGTGATATGATATGGCCATCATCATCTTGTGCTTGTGATCTCCATCTCCAAAGCACCGTCATGATCACCATCGTCACCGGCACGCCACCTTGATCTCCATCGTAGCATCGTTGTCGTCTCGCCAACTGTTTCTTCTACGAGTATCGCTACCGCTTAGTGATAAAGTAAAGCAATTACAGGGCGATTGCATTGCATACAACAAAGCGACAACCATATGGCTCCTGCCAGTTGCCGATAACTCGGTTACAAAACATGATCATCTCATACAATAAAATTTAGCATCATGTCTTGACCATATCACATCACAACATGCCCTGCAAAAACAAGTTAGACGTCCTCTACCTTGTTGTTGCAAGTTTTACGTGGCTGCTACGGGCTGAGCAAGAACCGTTCTTACCTACGCATGAAAACCACAACGATAGTTCGTCAAGTTAGTGCTGTTTTAACCTTCACAAGGACCGGGCGTAGCCACACTCGGTTTAACTAAAGTTGGAGAAACTGACACCCGCCAGCCACCTGTGTGCAAAGCACGTCGGTAGAACCAGTCTCGCGTAAGCGTACGCGTAATGTCGGTCCGGACCGCTTCATCCAACAATACCGCCGAACCAAAGTATGACATGCTAGTAAGCAGTATGACTTGCATCGCCCACAACTCACTTGTGTTCTACTCGTGCATATAACATCTATGCATAAAACCAGGCTCGGATGCCACTGTTGGGGAACGTAGTAATTTCAAAAATTTCCTACACACACACAGGATCTTGGTGATGCATAGCAACGAGAGGGGAGAGTGTTGTCCACGTACCCTCGTAGATCGAAAGCAGAAGCATTAGCACAACGCGGTTGATGTAGTCGTACGTCTTCACGATCCGACCGATCCAAGTACCGAACGTACCGCACCTCCAAGTTCAGCACACGTTCAGCTCGATGACGTCCAGCGAACTCCGATCCAGCAGAGCTTCACGGGAGAGTTCCATCAGCACGACGGCGTGATGATGGTGATGATGTTGCTACCGACGCAGGGCTTCGCCTAAGCACCGCTACGATATGACCGAGGTGGAATATGGTGGAGGGGGGCACCGCACACGGCTGGGAGAGATCAACAGATCAACTTGTGTCTATGGGGTGCCCCCTGGCCACGTATATAAAGGAGTGGAGGAGGGGATGGGACGGCCCTCTCTATGGCGCGCCCTGGGGAGTCCTACTCCCACCGGGAGTAGGATTCCCCCCTTCCATTAGTAGGAGTAGGAGACAAGGAAGGGGAAGAAAGAAGAGAAGGAAGGAGGGGGCGCAGCCCCTCCCCCTAGTCCAATTCGCACTAGGCCTTGGGGGGGCGCGCAGCCTGCCTCTCTCTCTCTCCCCTAAAGCCCAATAAGGCCCATATACTTCTTCCCCGTATTCCCATAACTCTCCGGTACTCCAAAAATTACCCGAACCACTCGGAACCTTTCCGATGTCCGAATATAGTCGTCCAATATATCAATCTTTACGTCTCGACCATTTCGAGACTCCTCGTCATGTCGCCGGTCTCATCCGAGACTCCAAACTACCTTCGGTACATCAAAACACATAAACTCATAATACAAATCATCACAGAACTTTAAGCGTGCGGACCCTATTGGTTCGAGAACTATGTAGACATGACCGAGACACGTCTCCGGTCAATAACCAATAGCGGAACCTGGATGCTCATATTGGCTCCTAAATATTGTATGAAGATCTTTATCGTTCAAACGGCATAACAACATACGTTGTTCCCTTTGTCATCGGTATGTTACTTGCCCGAGATTTGATCGTCGGTATCTCAATACCTAGTTCAATATCGTTACCGGCAAGTCTCTTTACTCGTTCCGTAATACATCATCTCGCAACTAACTCATTAGTCACAATGCTTGCAAGGCTTATAGTGATGTGCATTACCGAGAGGGCCCAGAGATACCTCTCCGACAATCAGAGTGAAAAATCCTAATCTCGAAATACGCCAACCCAACAAGTACCTTCGGAGACACCTGTAGAGCACCTTTATAATCACCCAGTTACGTTGTGACATTTGGTAGCACACAAAGTGTTCCTCCGGTAAACGGGAGTTGCATAATCTCATAGTCGTAGGAACATGTATAACTCATGAAGAAAGCAATAGCAACATACTAAACGATCAAGTGCTAAGCTAACGGAATGGGTCAAGTCAATCACATCATTCTCCTAATGATGTGACCCCATTCATCAAATGACAACTCATGTCTATGGCTAGGAAACATAACCATCTTTGATCAACGAGCTAGTCAAGTAGAGGCATACTAGTGACACTCTGTTTGTCTATGTACTCACACATGTATTATGTTTCCGGTTAATACAATTATAGCATGAATAATAATCATTTATCATGAAATAAGGAAATAAATAATAAATTTATTATTGCCTCTAGGGCATATTTCCTTCAGTCTCCCACTTGCACTAGAGTCAATAATCTAGATCACATCTCCATGTGATTTAACATCAATAGTTCACATCACCATGTGATTAACACCCATAGTTGACATCGTCTTGTGACCAACACCCAAAGGGTTTACTAGAGTCAATAATCTAGTTCACATCACTATGTGATTAACACCCAAAGAGTACTAAGGTGTGATCATATTTTGCTTGTGAGAGAAGTTTAGTCAACGGGTCCGCCATATTCAGATCGGTATGTATTTTGCAAATTTCTATGTCTACAAAGCTCTGCACGGAGCTACTTTAGCTAATTGCTCCCACTTTCAATATGTATCCAGATTGAGACTTAGAGTCATCTGGGTCAGTGCCAAAACTTGTATCGACGTAACCCTTTACGACGAACCTTTTTGTCACCTCCATAATCGAGAAACATATCATTATTCCACTAAGGATAATTTTGACCGCTGTTCAGTGATCTACTCCTTGATCACTATTGTACTCTCTTGCTAAAATCAGTGTAGGGTATACAATAGATCTTCTACACAGCATGGCATACTTTATAGAACCTATGGCTGAGGCATAGGGAATGACTTTCATTCTCTTTCTATCTTCTGCCGTGGTCAGGCTTTGAGTCTTACTCAATTTCGCACCTTGTAACACAGGCAAGAACTCTTTCTTTGACTGTTCTATTTTGAACTACTTCAAAATCTTGTCAAGGTATGTACTCATTGAAAAAACTTATCAAGCGTCTTGATCTATCTCTATAAATCTTGATGCTCAATATGTAAGCAGCTTCACCGAGGTCTTTCTTTGAAAAAACTCCTTAATATTCTAGAAAAGTGTTCCATACCTTTCCTTAATGGAAATTGGAATCTAATATTCCCTTCCTTCATATCAATAGTTGCACCAATCTTTCTAAGGAAAGGCTACCAAGAATAATAGGACATGAAGGATTGCAATCTATGTCAAGAACAATGAAATCTACGGGCACATAGTTTTTATTTGCAACAATAAGAACATCATTAATTCTTCCCATAGGTTTCTTAATAGTGGAATCCGCAAGGTGCAAGTTTAAAGAACAATCATCAAATTCACGGAATCCTAGCAAATCACACAAGGTTTTGGGAATCGTGGAAACACTAGCACCCAAATCACACAAAGCATAGCATTCATGAGCTTTAATTTTAATTTTAATAGTAGGTTCCCACTCATCATAAAGTTTTCTAGGGATAGAAACTTCCAACTCAAGTTTTTCTTCATAAGATTGCATCAAAGCATCAACGAATGGTTTAGTAAAAGCTTTATTTTGACTATAAGCATGAGGAGAATTTAGCACGCATTGCAACAAGGAAATACAATCTATCAAAGAGCAATTATCATAATTAAATTCCTTGAAATCCAAAATGGTGGGTTCATTAATATCTAAAGTTTTGAACTCTTCAATCCCACTTTTACCAATTTTTGCATCAAGATCTAAAAACTCCGAATTTTTGGGACGCCTTCTAGGTAAAGGTGACTCATCTCCAGTCCCATCATTATCAAGATTCATATTGCAAAACAAAGATTTAATAGGAGACACATCTATAACTTTTAGATCTTCATCTTTATTTTCATAGAAACTAGAAGAACACGCTTTCACAAAGCAATCTTTCTTAGCACGCATCCTAGCGGTTCTTTCTTTGCACTCATCAATGGAAATTCTCATGGCTTTGAGAGACTCATTGATATCATGCTTAGGTGGAATAGATCTAAGTTTCAAAGAATCAACATCAAGAGAAATTCTATCAACGTTCCTAGCCAATTCATCAACCTTAAGCACTTTTTCTTCAAGCAAAGTGTTGAAATTCTTTTGCGAATTCGTAAACTCCTTACAATAGTCTCAAATTCAGAGGGCATCTTATTAAAATTTCCATAAGAATTGTTGTAGGAATTGCCATAATTATTAGAGGAATTATTAGGGAACGACCTAAGATTAAAGTTTCCTCTATACGTGTTGTTACCAAAATTATTCCTACCAACAAAATTCACATCCATAGATTCATTATTATTCTCAATCAAAGTAGACAAAGGCATATCATTAGGATCAGAAGAAACACTTTTAGTAGCAAATAATTTCATAAGTTCGTGATCTCTTCGTTCTCTTCTATCTAATTTTCCCTCAAGTAACTTCGCTCGTTTTCCAATTCTTTATCTTCGTTGATTTTCAGATTCTTACGGTGGTTCGTTCAAGAGTTCTCTTCCTTCGTTATCTACAGATTCATTCATTCTTTCCAATCCTACCGGCGGTTCTTTGAAGTCTTTTCTCAAGTTTGCGCTATATCTCTCTTAATCCTTTCTACGAGAATAAGTAGTATGCCAAATCCGTTGCTTGTCATCAATTTAAATTGGTGAAGGATAAGCATAATGTAATTCTTACTCTTGTTTCATCCAAGTGATTAATTCCTTATTTCGGAGGTTCATCAAAATTCTTGATTTAATTTGTTCATCTTTCTTTCCGGAGTTCCAAGTTTTTCTCGGTTATATCATCGCGAAGCTCCATTTAATCAATGCAAGGATTCATCTTATTCTTTTCAAGCTTCTTTTCCTTGCGACCTTCTTTTTTAGCTATCTGGAGTTTTTCGAGAGTTTCTAAATGGTGGCTCATCAAGGATTCCTTTCATTCTTCAATTGTTCTTCAAGATTTTCTCTCGAAGTTTTGATCCGTCAAGCTATACTCAAAGATAATCATGGTGCTCAACACATGTTTTGTTTTGAGGAGGTCAAGCATTCTTCATCTTGCATTCCGTAGTGCAATTCTTCCTACCTTATCTTTTAAGGTGGTGTTATGTCATTTTTGACAATTTCTTTGTGTTTCATGTTTCACAAGTTCAGAAATGAGATATTTAAACCCATCACTTTCTTCCTTGGAGTTATCTTGGTATACATTTCACCTAAAGCCTTCCATTGGGAATGTTGCTCGTTGTGATGATTACTTATGATCCAAGTTTTCTTATCACCTCGGTGGAAGAAGCATTCTATCTTTTCTAGCTCCCAATCCAATCTATTGTTTCCATAGTGGCAGAATTTCGCCTCAATTGTGAGAAGTTTTCCTTAAGCTCACTACAAGTTTATTCATTTCGTTGTTGGTTTTTCTAACAACTCCGGTATAACCTTCTTGGAAGGGTGCTCTCCAAGCTCTTTTGTGGCAGAAGTTGGCATTTTCTTCTCCATTCTTATTCCAATGATTGATCTTCTATTCTTTCTCCCGGAGGCATTGTGATGTTGCTCTCTTCGACCCATCGTCTCGTTTTGTCAAGATCATGTTCTTTTCCTTGCTTATCCATTTAACCGGAGTGTTGTGCTCTCATTCAAGTTCTTTCATCTTATCAAGTTTTGCCCCCCTTCTCAATCGGAGTGCTGTCTGAAATCTTTCTTACCCCTTGTGCCATTCTTTCAATAGTTTCGGAGGCAGTGTGTTGTTGATTTCATCAAGTATCCTCTCATCCTGTCAAGTTCATGTTCTATTCTTTCCATTTTCAGCCGGAGTGCTGCCCAAATTCCTTCGTTCGAATTCCTTTTCGATCTCTTTAACTAGAGTGGTTTCAATTCCTTCTTGTCCATTGTGCTCGTCATTCATAGCTTTGCAACCTCCAAGGTTCACATGGTGTTCCTTGTTTCTCTTTTCTACCGGAGTGCTCTCAATTTCGTTCAACTCTGTTGTGTTCTTCTTTCAAGTTTTCAACCTCTCAAGGTTCATTGGTTTCACTCGTTTGTCAATGAAGCAACTTTGTTTTACCTCTTCCTCTTCCGTTTCTCCCCGGTGCCATCCTTAGATCTCGGGTCGAGATCCCTTGTAAGTGGAGGAGAGTTGTAACGGCCCAAGACCAAGACCTCCATTATTGTTGTGTTATGTCCATGCTTGCATGCTTGTGATGTTTGTTTTATTTTATTTTGCATCATGGACATCATTGTTGTTGCATGTTTGTTGAGTGCCTTGTCATATTTTACTTCTTGCATCATGTTCATCGTTTATTATATTGCATTATGCCATCCTTGTTTGTTTTGCCATGCCTATCTCTTGTCATATTGCTTTTGGTCATTCATGTTGTTGCCATGAGCGTCATGTGCATTACACTCATCCTGATGTTACATGTTACTTTCATGCTGTGTGTGCATCAACCCTTGCTATCCCTCTCTCAAGCCATGCACATGTATCATCATCTCTCCCTTCTTTCTTCCTTCATGTTTTTGCAAGTGACATTATTTTCCCCCTCCATTAATGTTCATTTATTTCCTGATGATCATACTCCATGCCTTATACCTCTATGTAAAATTTCTATCATTTTGGAGTTGTTTTGGTTGGGTTCAAAAATGGCTCAAGGTTGAATTTAATTCAATCTTGAATTATTTTTCTACCTATAAAAATGCCCAAAGCAATTTATTTAAATTCTGCACAAATTCTGGACTCCAGGGATATTCTCATATCTCTCTCAACCTTCTTCATTATACTTGTGCTTTTCTGTCCTATTTTCTGTCTGAAGAAAACAAAAGAAGGAAAGCAGCAGTAGCAACATTGCATCCCATCTTCCCAGCCCACCTGCACTCACCTTTCAGCCTAGCCAAGCCCACATGCGCCGATCCTTCTCTGTTCTTCGTCCTCCTCTGTACCGCAGCTCATCCAGGGGCTCCACGTCGGCACCTCGACCGATTTGACGGTCGGAACAGGAGCCCCTGCTCCTACAAGACCTACCCCGCGAGCCCCCTGCAGCCCTAAACTTCTCCCTTCCCTCCTCGCGCCACCAACCCTTTTCCCCTCCCCTCTGTTTCCTCTTCTTCCTCAAGGAACAGAGAAAGAGAGAGCGCCACTGAGAGCTTCGCCATTGCCTGCGTGGACGAAGGTCACCACGGTCATCTCCGGCATGTCCAACTTCTTCCTCGACGTCGACTACTTCCATTCAGACGTCTTCCCCGCCCTAGGTCGCCTCCACTACGCCGTGTCATCATCTTCTTCCTCTGCTAACTCTTCTTCACAGACAACGCCGGTCTACGTCTCGCTACGTCGTCTCCGTTGCTTCTCCGACGCCAATAGCCTCATGGTGACGATCCACACCTCCCCCAACTTCTTTCCCTGTAGTTTTTCTGCCTCGTAGTCGCTGATCCATTCGCCCCGAGTTCGTCCACCATGGACGATCTCGAGTTCGAGCTTGTGCTCGTGCCCCTGCTCTAGTCGCTGCTCTCACACTCACAACACCTGCAGCCCATCAGTCGTACACCCTCTCCCGCACGCGCACTCTCGCGCTCGATCGCGAGCCCATTGCCCTGCTTCGCCTGGCCGCCACCATGACCAAGGCAATCTTGAGCTCGTCGAGCTCCTCTGCTCGGCCCCTTGCACACCCACACCATCGCGTCGTTTCTCTACCACACGCACCCTGGCATGTTTCCGCACCCGCGCAGGTCCTCTGCAACCACAGCAGCGGTTGCTGCTAGCTCCCGTCGCCGGCGAGTCCCCGTGCGCACGCTTCAGTTTTGGCCCTGGTCGCGATGCACGTATGCTTTATTATCCGTCGATCTCCCTTTTCGACATGAATACATTGCTGGCTCAGTGGCTAGCGCAGCCACTATCGATCCTAGGGGTCTCGGGTTTGAATCCCAGGAGCCCCTATTTTCTGCACTGCTTCCTTTTATTTTTGCTCACACACACTCATCCGCTTCGGGCCAGATCTGCTGCTGGGCTTCCACAGTGCGCAGCATTCGGCCTGCATCTTTTTTTATGTTCACTGCGATTTGTCCAATTCCAAGTGCATGCATATTTGCAGAAATGCCACTGGTTTTGCATTGTTGATAACTAAAGGTCCATGCATTCAAATGAAACATGCCATATATGCATTTTGTTCATATTTTCATGTTCTTTAACAGTATGCAACTTTCATCCTTGTTTAAAATGTTTAAACTTGCTGTTTGTTTAATTTTGCATAAATGCCATGTTAAAATGATTTATTTCATAACTAATTAACCGTAGCTCCGTTTTAAATAAACTTTATATGTAAATGGGGTAGAAAAATGCATACTTTAATATGGTGGCATTACTTTGCATGTTTAACAACAATAAAATATGGTTTAGGGCAGAACAGTACCGAATTTGTAAATTGGATATGGGGATTTTTCGGAATTGTTGTTTGTTATTTCCGGCCTCATTTAAACTTGCCTAAATAGTTAGTTTTATTATGTTTCATCTCTTGCCATGTTTAACAACATTTAATATTGTTGGGTACATAACTGAGAGAGAACTAAATAATTGATGTGGTGTTTCGTCAAATGCAACCCGTTGCATATTGAGCTCCACTTAATTTGTAGTGTTGTTTATTGCACTTTGCCATGCCATGCTCATTAAATCGGACATGCATCATACTTGATTGTGCATCATGCCATGTTTATGTGATGATTGTTTACTATGTTGCTTGCTTATTTTCGGTTGTGCTTCTCCTTGATAGTTCCGGTTACGTTGCGATTGTGAGGATTGGTTCAACTACGTTCGTTTGTCTTCTTCATGGACTCGTTCTTCTTCCTTGCGGGATTTCAGGCAAGATGACCATACCCTCGAAATCACTTCTATCTTTGCTTGCTAGTTGTTCGCTCTATCGCTATCTCGCGCTACCTACCACTTCTTGTATCATGCCTCCCATATTGCCATGTCAAGCCTCTAATCCACTTCCTAGCAAACCATTTTTTGGATAAGTTACCGCTTTTGCTCAGCCCTTCTTATAGCGTTGCTAGTAGCAGGTGAAGTTGAAGTTGGTTCCATGTTGGAACATGATGATTTCGGGATATCACAATATCTCTTATTTAATTAATGCATCTATATATTTGGTAAAGGGTAGAAGGCTCGGCCTTATGCCTGGTGTTTTGTTCCACTCTTGTCGCCTTAGTTTTCGTCATACCGGTGTTATGTTCCTTGATTTTGCGTTCCTTACGCGGTTGGGTGTTATGGGAACCCCTTGATAGTTCGCCTTGAATAAAACTCCTCCAGCAAGGCCCAACCTTGGTTTTTCATTTGCCTAACAACCTATTACCTTTCCCTTGGGAGTAATTAACCCGAGGGTCATCTTTATTTTAACCCCCCGGGCCAGTGCTTCTCTAAGTGCTGGTCCGAACTAGGCGATGTCCGGCGCCCCCTGGGCAACCAGGGTCTATGCCAACCCGACATCTTGCCCATCCGGTGTGCCCTGAGAACGAGATATGTGCAGCTCCTATCGGGATTTGTTGGCACATTTGGGCGATCTTGCTGGTCTTGTTTTACCATTGTCGAAATGTCTTGTAACCGGGATTCCGAGTCTGATCGTGTCTTTCCGGGAGAAGGAATATCCTTCGTTGATCGTGAGAGCTTGTGATGGCCTAAGTTGGGACACCCCTGTAGGGTATAAACTTTCGAGAGCCGTGCCCCTGGTTATGTGGCAGATGGGAATTTGTTAATGTCCGGTTGTAGAAAACTTGACACTTGACTTAATTAAAATACATCAACCGCGTGTGTAGCCGTGATGGTCTCTTCTCGGCGGAGTCCGGGAAGTGAACACGGTCTTGTGTTATGTATGAACGTAAGTAGTTTCAAGATCACTTCTTGATCACTTCTAGCTTCTCGACCATTGCGTTGCTTCTCTTCTCGCTCTTATTTGTGTATGTTAGCCACCATATATGCTTAGTGCTTGCTGCAGCTCCACCTCATTACCCCATCCTACCCATAAGCTTAAATAGTCTTGACCTCGCGGGTTTTGAGATTGCTGAGTCCTCGTGACTCACAAATACTATCACAACAGTTGCAGGTGCCGATGATACCAGTGCAGGTGACGCAATCGAGCTAAAGTGGGAGTTTGACGTGGACCTTGGTCGTTACTATGTTTCGTTTCCTGATGATCAGTAGTGGAGCCCAGTTGGGATGATCGGGGATATAGCATTTGGGGTTGTCTTCTTTTATTTTGGTTCCGTAGTCGGACCTTGATTGTACTCTGGATGATGTATGTTTAACTTGTTATTTGTGTGAAGTGGCGATTGTAAGCCAACTCTTTATCCCTTTCTTATTCAGTACATGGGATTGTGTGAAGATTACCCCTCTGGCGACAAAACCACCATGCGGTTATGCCTCTAAGTTTTGCCTCGACACGTGGGAGATATAGCCGCATCGTGGGTGTTACACAAAGGCACATCATTAGGATCAGAGGAAACACTCTTATTAGCAAACAATTTCATAAGTTCATCCATCTTTCCACTCAAAACATTAATTTCTTCTATCCCATGCACTTTGTTACTAGTAGATCTTTTGGTGTGCCATTGAGAATAATTAACCATAATTTTGTCTAGGAGTTTAGTAGCTTCTCCTAAAGTGATTTCCATAAAAGTGCCGCCCGCGGCCGAATCTAAAAGATTTCTAGAAGCAAAATTCAATCCGGCATAATTTTTTTTGTATAATCATCCAAAGATTCAAACCATGCTAGGGCAATTACGTATCATTAATTTCATTCTCTCCCAAGCTTGTGCAACATGTTCATGATCAAGTTGCTTAAAATTCATGATATCGTTTCTAAGAGAGATGATTTTAGCGGGAGGAAAATACTTAGAGATAAAAGCATCTTTGCACTTATTCCATGAATCAATACTAATTTTAGGCAAAGACGAAAACCAAGCTTTAGCACGATCTCTAAGCGAAAAAGGAAATAGCTTAAATTTAACAATATCATTGTCCACATCTTTCTTATTTTGCATATCACACAAATCAACAAAGTTATTTAGATGGGTAGCGGCATCTTCACTAGGAAGGCCGGCGAATTGATCTTTCATGACAAGATTCAGCAAAGCAGCATTAATTTCATAGGATTCAGCATCGGTAAGAGGAGCAATCGGAGTGCTAAGAAAATCATTGTTGTTGGTATTGGTAAAGTCACATAATTTAGTATTATCTTCAGCCATCGTGACAAGTAAGCAATCCAACACACGAGCAAACAAAAAGCAAGTGAAAAAGAGGCGAACGGAGAAGAGAGGGCGAATAAAATGAAAAGGGTGAAGTGGGGGAGAGGAAAACAAGAGGCAAATGGCAAATAATGTAATGCGAGGGATAAGAGTTTGTGATAGGTACTTGGTATGTATTGACTTGTGCGTAGACTCCCCGGCAATGGCGCCAGAAATGGCTCGTTGCTGGGAGTCAAATCTTGACTTGACTTGGCGCGAATCTCCCCGGCAACGGCGCCAGAAATCCTTCTTGCTACCTCTTGAGCACTGCGTTGGTTTTCCCTTGAAGAGGAAAGGGTGATGCAGTAAAGTAGCGTAAGTATTTCCCTCAGTTTTTAAGAACCAAGGTATCAATCCAGTAGGAGACCACGCTCGAGTCCCACGCCCCTACACAAAAAAATAAGAACCTCGCAACCAACGCGATAAAGGGGTTGTCAATCCCTTCACGGTCACTTACGAGAGTGAGATCTGATAGATATGATAAGATAATATTTTGGTATTTTTATGATAAAGACTAAAAGTAAAGAAAGCAAAATAAACGGCGCCAGAAATAGCTTGTTGACGTGAGATTAATATGATGGAAAATAGACCCCGGGGCCATAGGCTTCACCAGTGGCTTCTCTCAAGAGCATAAGTACTACGGTGGGTAAACGAATTACTGTCGAGCAATTGATAGAATTGAGCATAGTTATGAGAAATCTAGGTATGATCATGTATATAGGCATCACGTCCGTGACAAGTAGACCGAAACGATTCTGCATCTACTACTATTACTCCACACATCGACCGCTATCTAGCATGCATCTAGAGTATTAAGTTCATAAGAATAGAGTAATGCTTTAAGGAAGATGACATGATGTAGAGGGATAAACTCATGCAATATGATATAAACCCCATCTTTTTATCCTCGATGGCAACAATACAATATGTGCCTTGCTGCCCCTGCTGTCACTGGGAAAGGACACCGCAAGATTGAACCCAAAGCTAAGCACTTCTCCCATTGCAAGAAAGATCAATCTAGTAGGCCAAACCAAACTGATAATTCGGAGAGACTTGCAAAGATAACCAATCATACATAAAAGAATTCAGAGGAGATTCAAATATTGTTCATAGATAAACTTGATCATAAACCCACAATTCATCGGATCTCGACAAACACACCGCAAAAGAAGATTACATCGAATAGATCTCCAAGAAGATCAAGGAGAACTTTGTATTGAGATCCAAAGAGAGAGAAGAAGCCATCTAGCTAATAACTATGGACCCGAAGGTCTGAGGTAAACTACTCACACATCATCGGAGAGGCTATGGTGTTGATGTAGAAGCCCTCCGTGATCAATGCCCCCTCCGGCGGAGCGCCGGAAAAGGCCCAAGATGGGATCTCATGGGTACAGAAGGTTGCGGCGGTGGAATTAGGGTTTTTGCTCCGTATATGATGTTTCCAGGGTACATGGGTATATATAGGAGGAAGAAGTACGTCAGTGGAGCAACGAGGGGCCCACGAGGGTGGAGGGCGCGCCTGGGGGAGGTGGGCGCACCCCCTACCTCATGCTCTCCTCGTTGATTGCTTTACGTAGACTCCAAGTCCTCTGGATCACGTTTGTTCCGAAAATCACGTTTCCGAAGGTTTCATTCCGTTTGGACTCCGTTTGATATCCTTTTCCTTCGAATCACTGAAATAGGTAAAAAAACAGCAATTTCGGCTGGGCCTCCAGTTAATAGGTTAGTCCCAAAAATAATGTAAAAGTGTATAATGAAGCCCAATAAACATCCAAAACAGAATATAATATAGCGTGGAACAATAAAAAATTATAGATACGTTGGAGACGTATCAAGCATCCCCAAGCTTAATCCCTGCTCGTGCTCGAGTAGGTAAATGATAAAAAACAGAATTTTAAATGTGGAATGCTACTTAGCATAATTTTCAATGTAACCCTCTTAATTGTGGTATGAATATTCAGATCCGAAAGATTCAAGATAAAAGTTTAATATTGACATAAAAGTAATAATACTTCAAGCATACTAACTAAGCAATTAGGTCTTCTCAAAATAACATGGCCAAAGAAAGTTCATCCCTACAAAATCATATAGTTTGGTCATGCTCCATTTTTGTCACACAAGAATGCTCTCATCATGCACAACCCCGATGACAAGCCAAGCAATTGTTTCATACTTTAGTAATCTCAAACTTTTTTCAACTTTCACGCAATACATGAGCGTGAGCCATGGATATAGCACTATGATTGGAATAGAATATAATGATGGGGGTTATGTGGAGAAGACAAAAAATGAGAAAGTCTCACATCAACGCGGCTAATCAATGGGCTAGGGAGATGCCCATCAATTGATGTTAATGTGAGGAGTAGGGATTGCCATGCAACGGATGCACTAGAGCTATAAATGTATGAAAGCTCAACAAAAGAAACTAAGTGGGTGTGCATCCAACTTGCTTGCTCACGAAGACCTAGGGCATTTGAGGAAGCCCATTGTTGGAATATACAAGCCAAGTTCTATAACAAAAAATTCCCACTAGTATATGAAAATGAAAAAACAAGAGACTATCTATCATAAGGATCATGGTGCTACTTTGAAGCACAAGTATGGAAAAAAGATAGTAGCATTGCCCCTTTTTATTTTCTTTTCTTTTTTTGGGCCTTTCTTTTTTTTCTTTTGGCCCTTTTTTTTGGGGACAATGCTCTATGAATGATGATCATCACACTTCTATTTATTTACAAATCGATACTAGAACAAAGTATGACTCTATATGAATGCCTCCGGCGGTGTACCGGGAAGGGCAATTAATCAAGAGTGACATGTATGAAATAATATTCATGGTGGCTTTGCCACAAATACGATGTCAACTACATGATCATGCAAGGCAATATGAAAATGATGAACGTGTCATGATAAACGGAACGGTGGAAAGTTGCATGGCAATATATCTCGGAATGGCTATGGAAATGCCATAATAGGTAGGTATGGTGGCCTTTTTGAGGAAGATATAAGGAGGTTTATGTGTGATAGAGTGTATCGTATCACGGGGTTTGGATGCACCGGCGAAGTTTGCACCAACTCTCAAGGTGAGATAGGGCAATGCACGGTACCGAAGAGGCTAGCAATGATGGAAGGGTAAGAGTGCGTATAATCCATGGACTCAACATTAGTCATAAAGAACTCACATACTTATTGCAAAAATCTAAAAGTCATAAAAAACCAAGCACTACGCACATGCTCCTAGGGGGTTAGATTGGTAGGAAAAGACCACCGCTCGTCCTCGACCGCCACTCATAAGGAGGACAATCGAAGAACACCTCATGTTTCAAATTTGTTACACAACGTTTACCATACGTGCATGCTACGGGATTTACAAACTTCAACACAAGTATTTCTCAAGTTCAAAACTACTCAACTAGCACAACTTTAATATCACTACCTCCATATCTTAAAACAATCATCAAGCATCAAACTTCTCTTAGTATTCAACACACTCATAAGAAAGTTTTTACTAGTCTTGAATACCTAGCATATTAGGAGTAATTTCACAATTAAAGCAAATTACCATGCTGTTTTGTAGGACTCTCAAAATAATATAAGTGAAGCATGAGAGAACAATAGTTTCTATAAAAAAAATCCACCACCGTGCTCTAAAAGATATAAGCGAAGCACTAGAGCAAAAACTATATAGCGCAAAAGATATAAGTGAAGCACATAGAGTATTCTAATAAATTCCAAATCATGTGTGTCTCTCTCAAAAGGTGTGTACAGCAAGGATATTGTGGTAAACTAAAAAGCAAAGACTCAAATCATAGAAGACGCTCCAAGCAAAACACATATCATGTGGTAAATAAAAATATAGCTCCAAGTAAAGTTACCGATGGACGAAGACGAAAGAGGGGTGCCTTCTGGGGCATCCCCAAGCTTTGGCTTTTTGGTGTCCTTAGATTATCTTGGGGTGCCATGGGCATCCCCAAGCTTAGGCTCTTGCCACTCCTTGTTCCATAATCCATCAAATCTTTACCCAAAACTTGAAAACTTCACAACACAAAACTCAACAGAAAATCTCGTGAGCTCCGTTAGCGAAAGAAAACAAAACACCACTTCAAGGTACTGTATTTAACTCATTCTTTATTTATATTGGTGTTAAACCTACTGTATTCCAAATTCTCTATGGTTTATAAACTATTTTACTAGCCATAGATTCATCAAAATAAGCAAACAACACACGAAAAACAGAATCTGTCAAAAACAGAACAATCTGTAGTAATCTGTAACTAACACAAACTTCTGCAACTCAAAAAATTCTATCAAAATAGGAAGACCTGGAAAATTTGTGTATTGATATACTGCAATTGGAATCAGTATTTTATCACGTTCTGGTGATTTTTAACAATTATTTTCGTGAACAGAAAGTTTCTGGAATTTTCAGCAAGATCAAGTAACTATCATCCAAGAAGATCCAATAGGTTTCACTTGGAACAAACACTAATTAAATCATAAAAACAAATCTAACCAGAGGCTAGATCAAATATTAATTCCTAAACAGAAGCAAAAAGCAAAAAACTAAAATAAAATTGGGTTGCCTCCCAACAAGCGCTATCGTTTAACGCCCCTAGCTAGGCATAAAAGCAAGGATAGATCTAGGTATTGCCATCTTTGGTAGGCAATCCATAAGTGGCTCTCATAATAGATTCATAAGGTAATTTAATATTTTTTCTAGGGAAGTGTTCCATGCCTTTCCTTAATGGAAATTGGAATCTAATATTCCCTTCCTTCATATCAATAATTGCACCAATCGTTCTAAGGAAAGGTCTACCAAGAATAATCGGACATGAAGGATTGCACTCTATGTCAAGAACAATGAAATCCACGGGCACATAGTTCCTATTTGCAACAATAAGAACATCATTAATTCTTCCCATAGGTTTCTTAATAGTGGAATCCGCAAGGTGCAAGTTTAAAGAACAATCATCAAATTCACGGAATCCTAGCAAATCACACAAAGTTTTTGGGATCGTGGAAACACTAGCACCCAAATCACACAAAGCATAGCATTCATGATCTTTAATTTTAATTTTAATAGTAGGTTCCCACTCATCATAAAGTTTTCTAGGGATAGAAACTTCCAACTCAAGTTTTTCTTCATAAGATTGCATCAAAGCATCAACAACATGTTTAGTAAAAGCTTTATTTTGACTATAAGCATGAGGAGAATTTAGCACGGATGGCAACAAGGAAATACAATCTATCAAAGAGCAATTATCATAATTAAATTCCTTGAAATCCAAAATAGTGGGTTCATTGATATCTAAAGTTTTGACCTCTTCAATCCCACTTTTACCCATTTTTGCATCAAGATCTAAAAACTCCGAATTTTTGGGACGCCTTCTAGGTAAAGGTGACTCATCTCCAGTCCCATCATTATCAAGATTCACATTGCAAAACAAAGATTTAATAGGAGACACATCAATAACTTTTAGATCTTCATCTTTATTCTCATAGAAACTAGAAGAACACACTTTCACAAAGCAATCTTTCTTAGCACGCATTCTAGCGGTTCTTTCTTTGCACTCATCAATGGAAATTCTCATGGCTTTGAGAGACTCATTGATATCATGCTTAGGTGGAATAGATCTAAGTTTCAAAGAATCAACATCAAGAGAAATTCTATCAACGTTCCTAGCCAATTCATCAACCTTAAGCAATTTTTCTTCAAGCAAAGCGTTGAAATTCTTTTGCGAATTCATAAACTCCTTAACACTAGTCTCAAATTTAGAGGGCATCTTGTTAAAATTTCCATAATAATTGTTGTAGGAATTGCCATAATTATTAGAGGAATTATTAGGGAACGACCTAGGATTAGTTACCAAAATTATCCCTACCAACAAAATTCACATCCATAGATTCATTATTATTCTCAATCAAAGTAGAAAAAGGCATATCATTAGGATCAGAAGAAACACTTTTAGTAGCAAATAATTTCATAAGTTCATCCATCTTTCCACTCAAAACATTAATTTCTTCTATTGCATGCACTTTTTTATTAGTAGATCTTTCGATGTGCCATTGAGAATAATTAACCATAATATTATCTAGGAGTTTAGTAGCTTCTCCTAAAGTGATTTCCATAAAAGTGCCTCCCGCGGCCGAGTCTAAAAGATTTCTAGAAGCAAAATTCAATCCGGCATAACTTTTTTGTATAATCATCCAAAGATTCAAACCATGTGTAAGGCTATTACGTATCATTAATTTCATCCTCTCCCAAGCTTGTGCAACATGTTCATGATCAAGTTGCTTAAAATTCATGATATCGTTTCTAAGAGAGATGATTTTAGCGGGAGGAAAATACTTAGAGATAAAAGCATCCTTGCACTTATTCCATGAATCAATAATATTTCTAAGCGAAAAAGGAAATAGCTTCAATTTAACAATATCATTGTCCACATATTTCTTCTTTTGCATATCACACAAATCAATGAAGCAATTTAGATGGGTAGCGGCATCTTCACTAGGAAGGCCGGCAAATTGATCTTTCATGACAAGATTCAACAAAGCAGCATTAATTTCACAAGATTCAGCATCGGTAAGAGGAGCAATCGGAGTGCTAAGAAAATCATTGTTATTGGTATTGGCAAAGTCACACAATCGAACACACAAGCAAACAAGAAGCAAGTGAAAAAGAGGCGACCGAAAAAGAGAGGGCGAATAAAAGGCAAGGGTGAAGTGGGGGAGAGGAAAACAAGAGGCAAATGGCAAATAATGTAATCCGAGGGATAAGAGTTTGTGATGGGTACTTGGTATGTCTTGACTTGCGCGTAGACTCCCCCGCACGATGCCAGAAATCCTTCTTGCTACCTCTTGAGCACTGCGTTGGTTTTCCCTTGAAGAGGAAAGGGTGATGCAGTAAAGTAGCGTAAGTATTTCCCTCAGTTTTTGAGAACCAAGGTATCAATCCAGTAGGAGACCATGCTCGAGTCCCAGGCACCTACACAAACAAATAAGAACCTCGCAACCAACGCGATAAAGGGGTTGTCAATCCCTTCACCGTCACTTACGAGAGTGAGATCTGATAGATATGATAAGATAATATTTCTGGTATTTTTATGATAAAGACTAAAAGTAAAGAAAGCAAAATAAACGACGCCAGAAATAGCTTGTTGACGGGAGATTAATATGATGGAAAATAGACCCCGGGGCCATAGGTTTCACTAGTGGCTTCTCTCAAGAGCATAAGTATTACGGTGGGTAAACGAATTACTGTCGAGCAATTGATAGAATTAAGCATAGTTATGAGAATATCTAGGTATGATCATATATATAGGCATCACGTCCGTGAAAAGTAGACCGAAACGATTCTGCATCTACTACTATTACTCCACACATCGACCGCTATCCAGCATGCATCTAGAGTATTAAGTTCATAAGAACAGAGTAATGCTTTAAGGAAGATGACATGATGTAGAGGGATAAACTCATGCAATATGATATAAACCCCATCTTTTTATCCTCGATGGCAACAATACAATACGAGCCTTGCTGCCCCTGCTGTCACTGGGAAAGGACACTGCAAGATTGAACCCAAAGCTAAGCACTTCTCCCATTGCAAGAAATAATAATCTAGTAGGCCAACCAAACTGATAATTCAAAGAGACTTGCAAAGATAGCCAATCATATAAAAGAATTCAGAGGAGATTCAAATATTGTTCATAGTTAAACTTGATCATAAACCCACAATTCATCAGATCTCGACAAACACACCGCAAAAGAATATTACATCGAATAGATCTCCAAGATGATCAAGGAGAACTTTGTATTGACATCCAAAGAGAGAGAAGAAGCCATCTAGCTAATAACTATGGACCTGAAGGTCTGAGGTAAACTACTCACACATCATCGGAGAGGCTATGGTGTTGATGTAGAAGCCCTCCGTGATCAATGCCCCCTCCGGCGGAGCGCCGAAAACGGCCCCAAGATGGGATCTCACGGGTACAGAAGGTTGCGGCGGTGGAAATAGGGTTTTTGCTCCGTATATGATGTTTCCAGGGTACATGGGTATATATAGGAGGAAGAAGTACGTCGGTGGAGCAACGAGGGGCCCACGAGGGTGGAGGGCGCGCCTGGGGGAGTTGGGCGCGCCCCCTGCCTCGTGCTCTCCTCGTTGATTGCTTTACGTAGACTCCAAGTCCTCTGGATCACGTTTGTTCCGAAAATCATGTTTCCGAAGGTTTCATTCCGTTTGGACTCGGTTTGATATCCTTTTCCTTCGAAATACTGAAATAGGTAAAAAAACAGCAATTTGGGCTGGGCCTCCGGTTAATAGGTTAGTCCCAAAAATAATGTAAAAGTGTATAATAAAGCCCAATAAACATCCAAAACAGAATATAATATAGCATGGAACAATAAAAAATTATAGATACGTTGGAGACGTATCACTGAGGTGGCGTAGTGGTAGGGTCTGCACGAAGATCTGCATACCACCATGCAGGTGTTTGCTGAGTTGGTGTAGAGGCCACCCGCGCCATGCAGGTGCCTGCCCAATTGGTTGAGCTAGCAGCTGCTTGGGGACGGCGGTGGCATCTTGGCAGACGCGGGCCTGGTTGCGGCCCCGCTGGTGCCCTCGGGAAGGGCCTCTCCGGGGGGCCCGGCAAGGGTCTCGCCGTGGTGTTGCGGTCGTCCCTGGCAAGGTGCTTGCCAGGGGTCTTGTGGATTCCCTCGGCTAGGATCCCGCCGAGGGTCGTCGTCTTCTGGTTCTCATCTGATCTCATGTATTCATGATCTTGACAAAGATCAACATGCCACCACGGAGGTGCCTCCCGAGCCGTGGTTCCAACGTAGTTGTTGACGGCGTCCGGAACCCCCGGGCTCAAGGGTGGCTCGCTCCGCTGGTGTTGGGCGAGCTGCCCCGGCAAGGGTCTTGCCGGGGCTGCTAAGGCTGCCCCGGCAAGGGTCTTGCCAGGGGAACCTGCTTCGCCCCTCTGCTCTTTGGGTTCTTGGTCTTGGCATTGTCTTGTTTGTCTTGGGCTTCGGCTTCTCTCCGGCTTCCCTCCTCTGCCCTGCTAAGTGTGGCCGTGGCGCGCGGCTCTGACTGCCCGTGCACTAGTAAAGGGGTCAAAAGAAGAGCCCCTACTTTTGTACACCGACAGTACGCCACGTACAAGTCATGGAAGATAATCGACAACATCGTGACAGGTTGGGATATTTCAAAAGAGCAGGAGGCTGACCCCTACCACCACTTCAACTTCGCAGGATGAAGAGGCATGAAAGTCTGCCTTCGTGTTGCTCGCGCTTCTGCTTGTCCTTATTCTTGTTGTTTCAAATTTGTAGTTTGCTTTCGTTAGGTTGAACCAGCTTCCTTATGTTATGTGTGTCAGGATTTGAACAAGTTTGCCTATGTCTATCGAGTACATCGTTTTCTTATGTCGTTCGACAAGTTTGCTAGCTTCCTATTTTGTTTATCCATCATTTGAAGTTGAAATAGGTTGTGAATGAAACTTGATGGCTGCTATGCAGCACTAGTCATGGAGCAACAAATCACACATGGATATTTTCACAAAAAAACACTGGCAGACTAACTAAGGACAACAACAAATAGTAGCCTTGGACGCTCAGTACAGCTTAGACACGTATGGTAGTACTATCACACTAAAAATCAGTTTTTAGTTTCAGAAGAACACTAAAAAGACTAAGTTTCAGCCGAGGACAACATTCAGTACTAACAACATCATGCTAATAGTAATTAGAAAATTACTAAGTACTGCAACAGGAAAAGCAAAGAACCATCAGTACGTATTTCCTAGTCACTAGCATGCTAGGATTGAAAGTACTGGTACACTTGAACACACAGTACATTCATTCTACAAAAATAAAAAGGAACGGGAAGCTTCAGTTCACATTCCCTAAAACAGTGACACACTAAGAATAACAGTAATAGTAAAATGGAAATCTCAATACGACAAGTACTATGATGATACCAAATATTGCCTTGAGAAGAACCACAACCTAGAAAAAAGAAGGCCAAAACTAAATCAAAAAGATATCAGTTCGATCAAGGAGAAAAATCACAAGAAAGACAACAGAACCATCAGCCCACATTGACCAGTGAGGTACTAGTTTCAAACAACACAAAAAATGATCAAAGTACTAGCATTGAAATCTCAGTACAACTTAGTTTATTCGGTAAGTGCTATGATGATACCAATTAATGCCTTGAGAAAGAAGGCCAAGACTCAACCAAATAGATTACAGTTCAACCAAGGACATAAATTCACAAAAACAAACAACAGAAGCATCAGTCCACATTGACTAGTGAAGTAATTATGAACTTAATAGGGCTATCTGTTAAATGTAGCTAATTTAAACCAGTGCTTTAACTTTTACTATGAAGTTCAACTACTAAAATTCAAGAAGTTCAAAAAAAAATTGGCTCTCAAATTTTGCTACATTTCTTATACTTATATAAAATCTGGCTAGAGATCACATAGCAACTTCGTCGTAAATAATTTCAATCCCAAAAAAAACTTCAGTTCTAATACATTATATGAAATCAGTTCTACATAACAAGGAAGCGTCACTCCACTCACGCTAGATCCACAAGTGCTATTGTGACACCAAATTTTAAAAGCCTTACGCTGAAATAGATTACAATTCAATACTAACAGAACTATACCATAAGTACAAGAAAAGAGGGTACAGAAACTATAACGGTCCAACTTAGGTTGGGACAGATGAAAAATAAAATAAATCTCACTTTTTCAGCAACAACTCGTAATGCACTTGAAAAAAGGTGTTTTCAGTTCAACTAGTTTATAAGACTTCAGTACAAAAAATAAAACTTAACCAAAATGAATTCCCGATGAAACATACACAAGTGAAACAGCTATTCAACCACACTATCATCATGGAAAAAAAGTTTGTTAAACATTGTGCCACACTTAAACACATCACAAAATATACCAGTTATTACATACTACTTGACAAGACATCCAAACACTACAAACAAAGCCTACAATGCTTTCAAGAGATATATCACACAACTATCCCATTCACTACGCAAATGATGACCATTTCTTCTATGCACTAGGAGCCAAAGCCTGAACCTCCTTGGGAAGCTCCGTCACCAGAAGCTGGTTATTCTGGTTGAACATAACTCTATACGGATCCTCAACGTTCCAATCAACAATACGAGGCTGCAAAACAATAGAACAAATTATCAAAAATCATGACACATAAAAAAAGAATACACAATGAGCCAAACACAGAAAGTGAAAAGCTCAACTAGAACCCACGTCATTATTTTGAATGTTCTCAAAAATCTTTTCACCATCATAGGATCCCGCATACTTTAGAGTCTAATGGCCACATTGATTCGCCCCTTGAAGTGGAGCCTTGACAAATGTTGGTTTCTTTGCAAAAACCTCCCATTTGGGCTGCTTGCTCGCATTCTACTGAGCATCACCATACACAGCCTTCATTACTTGGACCAATCTAGAGATCCGTAAAAAAAGAAAAGAAACCACACATTTTCAGGTCTCAGAAAAGTAGAAACAAAGATGCGGAAAAATTAATCCAGTACAGATAATAAATGTCACTCACAATCTTCTCGCAGTCTTTATGATAGGTGTTCTTTAAAGGATGATGGTTCTTCTTATAAGGTAAAGAGTCAAGGATGTCGACACTACTTCGGTACCGATTCATGACATATAAGGATAAGTGGTTCACTTTCCTATCCTTTGATGAAACCATATGTTTGAATAGAGGCATCATGATCTAAAAACAAATGACCAAAAAAGAGATATTAAATATTCAAAATAAAAACCAGCATGACAACAAACAAATAAAACCAAAAATCAGCTAGTAGATCTCACAAGGTCGGCACTGAGCAAGTCTTCCTTATCTTTAACATAGCTCTTGAAATCTCTCACTGCACTCTCCACATTAAACTCTTTATCTTCATCACCGTAAAACGTACAGTCAAGTACAACCTGCAAAAAGCCCAAAAAGAAATATACATGGGAAAAGGATCAACAAGCAAAGTATTATTAAAACTCGTAAAACAATAGGCCGTCTTCTTTAACAGAAACAAACGATCTGATTGATTACCGTGATGAAATATGGACTCAGCAATACCCTTTTTCCAAACGCAAAATCAGCATTTCTCTCGGGATCTTGCTTCCAATCATCAGTGAGGAAGTCCCTTACATCACCCTCCATCATTTGCCCAGGTGCAAAAACTTCCTAGATGCATTTCCCAATGAAGCTAGTTACGCTATCATCAGGCTGAGGTATCATTGAGAATGTATTCCTGCAGCACACACAAGAACAAAAAGCAGGGGAAGCAAGATAAGTCATTCATAGCAGTTCAAGTTGTATAAAAAGGAACAGTTCAAGTCATATTTATCTAGCAGTTACAAACAACAGAAGAAAAGAAGAGGAAACATAATGAGAGATACTCACTCGGCATACTTCTCACATTGCTACCTCTTGAGCATGCGTTGGTTTCCCTTGAAGAGGAAAGGGTGATGCAGCAAAGTAGGATAAGTATTTTCCTCACTTTTTGAGAACCAAGGTATCAATCCAGTAGGAGACTTCACGCAAGTCACCTAGTACCTGCACAAACAAATAAGAACCTTGCAACCAACGCGATAAAGGGGTTGTCAATCCCTTCACGGCCACTTGCAAAAGTGAGATCTGATAAAGATAATAAGATAAATATTTTTGGTATTTTTGTTGTATAGATTGGAAAAGTAAAGATTGCAAAATAAACGGCGACAGAAATAGCTAGTTGACGCGAGACTAATATGATGTAAAATAGACCCAGGGGCCATAGGTTTCACTAGTGGCTTATCTCAAGATAGCATTTTTTATGGTGGGTGAACAAATTACTGTCGAGCAATTGATAGAAAAGCGCATAGTTATGAGAATATCTAGGCATGATCATGAACATAGGCATCACGTCCGTGTTAAGTAGACCGAAATGATTCTGCATCTACTACTATTACTCCACACATCGACCGCTATCTAGCATGCATCTAGAGTATTAAGTTCATAAGAACAGAGTAACGGATTAGGCAAGATGACATGATGTAGAGGGATAAACTCAAGCAATATGATATAAACCCCATCTTTTTATCCTCGATGGCAACAATACAATACGTGCCTTGCTGCCCCTACTATCACTGGGAAAGGACACCGCAAGATTGAACCCAAAGCTAAGCACTTCTCCCGTTGCAAGAAATACCGATCTAGTAGGCCAAACTAAACCGATAATTCGAAGAGACTTGCAAAGATATCAAATCATGCATATAACAATTCAGAGAAGAATCAAATATTGTTCATTGATAATCTTGATCATAAACCCACAAATCATCGGATCTCGACAAACACAGCGCAAAAAGAATTACATCGAATAGATATCCAAGAGAATCGAAGAGAACTTTGTATTGAGATCCAAAGAGAGAGAAGAAGCCATCTAGCTAATAACTATGGACCCGAAGGTCTATGGTAAAATACTCACACATCATCGGAGAGGCTATGTGTTGATGTAGAAGCCCTCCGTGATCGAATCCCTCTCCCGCAGATCACCGGAAAAGGCCCCAAGATGGGATCTCACGGGTACAGAAGGTTGCGGCGGTGGAAGAAGTTTTTCGTGGCTCCCCTGGATGTTTTCAGGGTATAAGAGTATATATAGGCGAAAGAAGTACGTCGGTGGAGCCACGAGGGGCCCACGAGGGTAGGGGGCACGCCTACCCCCCTGGGCGCGCCCTCCTACCTCGTGGCTGCCTCGTTGCTTCCTTGATGTCCACTCCAAGTCTCCTGGATTGCGTTTGTTCCGAAAAAGATCCCGCGAAGGTTTCATTCCGTTTGGATTCCGTTTGATATTACTTTTCTGCGAAACACTGAAATAGGCAAAAAACAACAACTAGCACTGGGCCTCCGGTTAATAGGTTAGTCCCAAAAATAATATAAAATAGCATATTAAAGCCCATTAAATATCCAAAACAGATAATATAATAGCATGGAACAATAAAAAATTATAGATACGTTGGAGACGTATCAGCATCCCCAAGCTTAATTCCTGCTCGTCCTCGATTAGGTAAATGAAAAAAACAGAATTTTTGATGTGGAATGCTACCTAACATAACTTTCAATGTAATCTTATTTATTGTGGCATGAATGTTCAGATCCGAAAGATTCAAGACAAAATTTTAATATTGACATAAAATTAATAATACTTCAAGCATACTAATAAAGTAATCATGTCTTCTCAAGATAACATGGCCAAAGAAAGCTATCCCTACAAAATCATATTGTCTGGCTATGCTCTATCTTCATCACACAAAATATTTAAATCATGCACAACCTCGATGACAAGCCAAGAAATTGTTTCATACTTTTGGTGTTCTCAAACTTTTTTAATCTTCACGCAATACATGAGCGTGAGCCATGGACATAGCACTATAGGTGGAATAGGATGGTGGTTGTGGAGAAGACAAAAAGGAGAAGATAGTCTCACATCAACCAGGCATGTCAACGGGCTATGGAGATGCCCATCAATAGATATCAATGTGAGCGAGTAGGGATTGCCATGCAACGGATGCACTAGAGCTATAAGTGTATGAAAGCTCAACAAGAAACTAAGTGGGTGTGCATCCAACTTGCTTGCTCACGAAGACCTAGGGAATTTTGAGGAAGCCCATCATTGGAATATACAAGCCAAGTTCTATAATGAAAAATTCCCACTAGTATATGAAAGTGACAACATAGGAGACTCTCTATCATGAAGGTCATGCTACTACTTTGAAGCACAAGTCCCTTCTGTCTTTTTCTCTCATTTTTTATTTGGGGCTTTCTCTTTTTTTATGGCCTCTTTTTTTCGTCCGGAGTCTCATCCCGACGTGTGGGGGAATCATAGTCTCCATCATCCTTTCCTCACTGGGACAATGCTCTAAGAAGGAAGATCATCACACTTTTATTTACTTACAACTCAAAAATTACAACTCGATGCTTAGAACAAAATATGACTCTACGTGAATGCCTCCGGCGGTGTACCGGGATGTGAAATGAATCAAGAGTGACATGTATGAAAGAATTATGAAGGTGGCTTTGCCACAATTAAAATGTCAACTACATGATCATGCAAAGCAATATGACAATGATGGAGCATGTCATAACAAATGGAACGGTGGAAAGTTGCATGGCAATATATCTTGAAATGTGTAGCGATCCGACCTCAGACGGTCAAATCTCTGTGTATAAGTGTCATCCCTGGATCAGTAATGCTGACACACACAGTACTTGAAGGATTTATAACAGAGTGCAATAACACACTTATTACATCGAATGTCTCAAAAGAGAACTTATTACAATAAATATGGCTTAAGGCCATCTAAATAAGATAACAACGGAAGGCTAGGAAGATAAAGTTAGTCCTCAACTCCAACGGCATAGCTGAGTGCACGGCAACGACCTAGCGCACCTTACTCTTCGTCTGAAAAGTCTGCAACATGATATGTTGCAGCCCGAAACGGGTCAGCACATGGAATATGCTGGCAATATAACACAGTAGAGCAAATGAACAGAATAAATGCTATCACTACATGCATATATGGCTGGTGGAGGCTCTATGGTTATAATGTTTTGCGAAAAGCCAATTTTTCCCTACAACAAAGGAATATATTTTGTTTAACTATCATGGTAGTTGTTAAACATTGAGAAGGTTCCTCCAACTTAATCCCAATTAAGCAGTATTAATAACCCAACAAATTAATTTAGAGTGATGAGATCAACATGATAATCCAAGAACCAGATACTCAAGATGTCCATAACCGGGGACACGGCTAACCATGATTAGTTTGTACACTCTGCAGAGGTTTGCGCACTTTTCCCCACAAGAATCGATCTCCTCCGTTTGATTTCTCACACTACAAGGTGTTTGAGAAACGGATGACCGAGACACAGTCTTTCAGAAGCACTAACTCTTTACTCTGGGTGGACAGTTACACCTACTTTCCCCTACATCTGCTAGCCCACCACTGAAAGAGGTCATGCAACATACTCAACTATACTAGAGCCCAAAATAGCTTGTGGCTGCACACGGAAGTTTCTAGCATGAATAATCTTATGATCCCTTTGAGTCTGGGTGGCGAACCATAGGATGATCACACGGGTACTCCGGGATATCCTAGGAAAACACTGGATTCTCCTGGTGCCCGCAACCAATCCACCCAGATGTGTGTTTAAGTAGCCACCTTAAGTTAACCATTAATTAACAATCTCACATCTGTCATGGATACACTCAAACCCAATCCACGTCTACGAGCATAGCATGGCAATATAATCATAACGTAGAAGTAACTCCCAGGGTTTGATAATAAAAGGGCAATAGGTTCTACCTCATCATCTACTTCCCAATACTCACAAGTTAATCACATCCTACTCATGCAATGTTTGAGGATGGTAACTAATGCATAAAAACTGGGTAATAAAGGGGTATGATCAATGTGTTACTTGCCTTGCTGATGATCTGCAAACCCTAGAGACTCGTAGTAGCACGCTTCGCACGCCGGGAATTCTATCGCAAACAAACAATAGCATACATAAGCACTCAAGCATAGATGCAAGGGTAAAACTCACATGAGAAGATCCAATCTGAAACTTCAATTGAAAAGATTCGATTTTCAAAAAGAATCTATCAAATCGGAGCGACGGAACTGGACTACGATCGAAAGAACTTCGAATTCAAATCTGCTTGAAACCAAATTTTAGTTTGTCAAAACCTTATTCAAGTTGATTAACCAGAAAGAGGGGCTCGAGACGAAGACTTTGGCGTTGGTTTCACTGGATTTGGACGAACGGTTAAAAAGTTGCGAGGGTTTGAAGATCAGGGGCTAATATCCGATAAAAATAATCGTGGATAGGTCCCTGGCCGAAAATAAATGGAAAAAGAAAAATCTATCGGACGACGTCCACTAAAAGAGACGAACGGGCAAATTCATTCGTTAAAATGAACGAACGTTTGCAAAGTAATCTAAACCGAAGCAAAACCGAGAAAACCGAACCGATCTAAAAAAACCAATCTAGGGTTTTAAAAAACCGACAGTTTTACCTAAACCGAAAAATAACCGGGGCGGCGAGGACAACGGCGGCGGCTCGGATTCCGGTGGGTGGGCGGCGGCGAGGCAAGGCGGGGCGACGGCGACAGCGGCAGCGCAGCGCGGCGGCGGCTACGGCGGCGGGGCGTGGCGGCGGCGGCTCAGGGTCGCGGCGGTTGCGGCGGCGAGCGGCGCAGGCGGTGGGGTGCGGGGCGGCGAAGCGGGGTGAGGGGAGAGGTGGCGGCGACGCGTATATATAGGGGGTCGAGGGGTGGGAGGGGGGGTGATGTGGCTTGCGGTAGGGGCACCGGCGCCGGGGCGGAGTCGGACTCCGGTGCAGGCCGGCGCGATGGGCCGGCTCGGTCCGAGAACTTTTCTTTTCTTTTTTTTTAAATTCCGCCGAAAATGGAAAAATCCTAAATAAATAAAAAATTCTAAAAATGCCAAAAACAATTTTCACTATCTAATTAAATATTTAGAACAAAGTGAACATTTTCTTGGCCTAAAAATGCAATTTAAAAAATGCATAATTTTCTAATTCAAATAAAATAACAAATAAAATCCAATCAAAATAATTATTTGATTTTAACATTTCCCCCAATATTTCTTTTATTTTGGAGAAGTCATATTATCTCCTCTCTTTTATTTTTAATATTGGAAACATTTTCGGAGAGAAAAATAATTAAAACCAAAATGATCCTCTTTTCAATATTTGGGAAAATTCAAATATGAAAATAAACGAAATCCCCAACTCTCTCCGTGGGTCCTTGAGTTGCTTAGAATCTCTAGGATCAAAACCAAAATGCAAAAAAATATGATATGCATATGATGACCTATGTATAACATTCCAAATTGAAAATTTGGGATGTTACAAACCTACCCCCTTAAGGTGAATCTCGCCCTCGAGATTCGGGTTGGCTAGAAAATAGGTGTGGGTGGTGCTACCTCTTGAGCACTGCGTTGGTTTTTTCCTTGAAGAGGAAAGGGTGATGCAGCAAAGTAGCGTAAGTATTTCCCTCAGTTTTTTAGAACAAAGGTATCAATCCAGTAGGAGACTACACACAAGTCGCCTCGTACCTACACAAACAAATAAGAACCTTGCAACCAACGCGATAAAGGGGTTGTCAATCCCTTCACGACCGCTTGCAAAAGTGAGATCTGATAGAGATAGTAAGATAAATATTTTTGGTATTTTTTATGATAAAGATTGAAAGTAAAGATTGCAAAGTAAAATAGTTTGGAAACTTACATCATGGAGAATAGACCCGGGGGCCATAGGTTTCACTAGTGGCTTCTCTCAAGATAGCATAAGTACTACGATGGGTGAACAAATTACTGTCGAGCAATTGATAGAAAAGTGCATAGTCATGAGAATATCTAGGCATGATCATGTATATAGGCATCACGTCCGCGACAAGTAGACCGAAATGATTCTACATCTACTACTATTACTCCACACATCGACCGCTATCCAGCATGCATCTAGAGTATTAAGTTCATAAGAACAGAGTAACGCATTAGGAAAGATGACATGATGTAGAGGGATAAACTCAAGCAATATGGTATAAACCCCATCTTTTTATCCTCTATGGCAACAATACAATACGTGTTGTTTCCCTTTCTGTCACTGGGATCGAGCAACGCAAGATTAAACCCAAAGCTAAGCACTTCTCCCATTGCAAGAAAGATCAATCTAGTAGGCCAAGCCAAACTGACAATTCAAAGAGACTTGCAAAGATAACAAATCATACATAAAAGAATTCAGAGGAGATTCAAATATTGTTCATAGATAATCTTGATCATAAATCCACAATTCATCGGATCTCGACAAACACACCGCAAACGAGTTACATCGAATAGATCTCCAAGAAGATCGAGGAGAACTTTGTATTGAGATCCAAAGAAAGAGAAGAAGCCATCTAGCTAATAGATATGGACCCGAAGGTCTGTGGTAAACTACTCACACATCAGCGGAGAGGCCATGGTGTTGATGTAGATGCCCTCCGTGATCGATTCCCCCTCCGGTGGAGCGCCGGAAAAGGCCCCAAGATGGGATCTCACGGGTACAGAAGGTTTTGGCGGTGGAAATAGGGTTTCGTGGTGCTCCTGGATGTTTTCGGGGTATATGGATATATATAGGAGGAAGAAGTAGGTCGGTGGAGCTACGAGGGGCCCACGAGGGTGGGGGCGCGCCCAGGGGGCAGGCGCGCCTCCCTGCCTCGTGGCCTCCTCGCTTCTTTCTTGATGTCCACTCCAAGTCCCCTGGATCACGTTTGTTCAAAAAATAACTCTCCCGAAGGTTTCATTCTGTTTGGATTCCGTTTGATATTCCTCTTCTGCGAAACACTGAAATAGGCAAAAAACAGCAATTTGCACTGGGCCTTCGGTTAATAGGTTAGTCCCAAAAATAATATAAAAGTTTATAATAAATCCCATTAAACATCAAAAATAGATAATATAATAGCATGGAACAATCAAAAATTATAGATACGTTGGAGACGTATCAAGCATCCCCAAGCTTAATTCCTGCTCGTCGTCGAGTAGGTAAATGATAAAAACAGAATTTTTGATGTGGAATGCTACCTAGCATAATTTTCAATGTAAATTTCTTTATTGTGGCATGAATTTTCAGATCCGAAAGATTCAAGATAAAAGTTTAATATTGACTTAAAATAATAATACTTCAAGCATACTAACAAAGCAATTATGTCTTCTCAAAATAACATGGCCAAAGAAAGTTCATCCCTACAAAATTATATAGTTTGGTCATGCTCCATGTTCGTCACACAAGAATGCTCTCATCATGCCCAACCCCGATGACAAGCCAAGCAATTTTTTCATACTTTAGTAATCTCAAACTTTTTCAACCTTCACGCAATATATGAGCGTGAGCCATGGATATAGCACTATGGGTGGAATAGAATATAATGATGGGGGTTATCTGGAGAAGACAAAAAGGAGAAAGTCTCACATTGACGTGGCTAATCAACGGGCTAGGGATATGCCCATCAATTGATGTCAATGCAAGGAGTAGGGATTGCCATGCAACGAATGCACTAGAGCTATAAATGTATGAAAGCTCAACAAAAGAAACTAAGTGGGTGTGCATCCAACTTGCTTGCTCACGAAGACCTAGGGCATTTGAGGAAGCCCATTGTTGGAATATACAAGCCATGTTCTATAATGAAAAAATCCCACCAGTATATGAAAGTGATAAAACAAGAGACTCTCTATCATAAAGATCATAGTGCTACTTTGAAGCACAAGTGTGGAAAAAAGGATAATTGCATTGTCCGTTTTTATTTCTTTTCTCCCCTTTTTTTGGGCCTTTCTTTTGCTTTTTTATTTGGCCTTTCTCTTTTTTTGGGACAATGCTCTATTTATGATGATCATCACACTTCTATTTATTTACAACTCAATGATTACAACTCGATACTAGAACAAAATATGACTCTATATGAATGCCTCCGATGGTGTACTGGGATGGGCAATGAATCAAGAGTGACATGTATGATAAATTATGCATGGTGGATTTGCCACAAATACGATGTCAACTACATGATCATGCAAGGCAATATGACAATGATGAAGCATGTCATAATAAATGAAACGGTGGAAAGTTGCATGGCAATATATCTCGGAATGGCTATGGAAATGCCATAATAGGTAGGTATGGTGGCTGTTTTGAGGAAGATATATGGAGGTTTATGTGTGATAGAGCGTACCATATCACAGGGGTTGGATGCACCGGCGAAGTTTGCACCAACTCTCAAGGTGAGAAAGGGCAATGCACGGTACCGAAGAGGCTAGCAATGATGGAAAGGTGAGAGTGCATATAATCCATGGACTCAACATTAGTCATAAAGAACTCACATACTTATTGCAAAAATCTACAAGTCATCAAAAACCAAGCATTACGTGCATGCTCCTAGGGGGATAGATTGGTAGGAAAAGACCATCGCTCGTCCCCGACCGCCACTCATAAGAATGACAATCAAAGAACACCTCATGCTTCAAATTTGTTACACAACGGTTACCATACGTGCATGCTACGGGACTTGCAAACTTCAACACAAGTATTTCTCAAATTCACAACTACTCAACTAGCATGACTCTAATATTACCATCTCCATATCTCAAAACAATCATCAAGTATCAAACTTCTCATAGTATTCAATGCACTTTTTATGAAAGTTTTTATTATATCCAAATTGGATGCCTATTGTATTAGGACTAATTTTATAGCCAAAGCAAATTACCATGCTGTTCTAAAGGACTCTCAAAATAATATAAGTGAAGCATGAGAGATCAACTATTTCTATAAAATAAAACCACCACCGTGCTCTAAAAGGATATAAGCGAAGCACTAGAGCAAAAATTATCAAGCTCAAAAGATATAAGTGAAGCACATAGAGTATTCTAATAAATTCTGATTCATGTGTGTCTCTCCAAAAAGGTGTGTACAGCAAGGATGATTGTGGTAAACTAAAAAGCAAAGACTCAAATCATACAAGATGCTCCAAGAAAAACACATATCATGTGGTGAATAAAAATATAGCATCAAGTAAACTTACCGATAGACGAAGACGAAAGAGGGGATGCCTTCCGGGGCATCCCCAAGCTTAGGCCTTTGGTTGTCCTTGAATTTTACCTTGGGGTGCCTTGGGCATCCCCAAGCTTTGGCTCTTTCCACTCCTTATTCCATAATCCATCAAATCTTTACCCAAAACTTGAAAACTTCACAACACAAAACTCAACAGAAAATCTCATGAGCTCCGTTAGCGAAATAATATAAACCACCACTTAAAGGTACTGTAATGAACTCATTCTTTATTTATATTGGTGTTAAACCTACTGTATTCCAACTTCTCTATGTTTCATAACCTCCGATACTAGCCATAGATTCATCAAAATAAGCAAACAACACACGAAAAACAGAATCTGTCAAAAACAGAACAGTCTGTAGTAATCTGTATCTAACACAAACTTCTGTCACTCAGAAAAATCTACCAAAATAGGACGGCCTAGATAATTTGTTTAATGATCTAATTCAATTGGAATCAGTATTTTATCATGTTCAGGTGATTTGTAACAATTGTTTTCGTGAGCAGAAAGTTTCTGACTTTTTTCAGCAAGATTAAATAACTATCATCCAAGATGATCCTATAGGTTTTACTTGGCACAAACACTAATTAAAACATAAAACCACATCTAACCAGAGGCTAGATCAAATATTTATTGCTAAACAGAACCAAAAAGCAAGAAACAAAAATAAAATTGGGTTGCCTCCCAACAAGCGCTATCGTTTAACGCCCCTAGCTAGGCATAAAGGCAAGAATAGATCTAGGTATCATCATCTTTAGTTTGCAATTCTTCAATAGAACACTTATAACCCTTAGGAGTTTCCTTCTTTTTATTAATGATCAAACTCCTAGGCAAGAAATCAAGAAATTCATTTGTAGCAAAAGGTTCCTTAATGATAGCGAAAAAGTTGGGGTGAACACTTATTGATTTGAGATCCGCGTTTTCTTTACTAGAAGATTCACCCTTATTTTTAGGAACATACATTAATTTGGCAACTTTGGTAGTAGGAGAATTTGGAGTATTTTTCACGGATGAAAAGGCAGAGCCTAAGTTGGTAATAATATCCTCAAGTTTACCAATTCTTGTGGAATCTTGATCTATTCTGTCGTTAACTATAGGTTCCTTTTCTTTAAAAAAATTCAGAGTAACTTCTACCTTAGATCCATATAGGGTAATTTGGTTATGGATCTTTTTATCCAAATTTTCAATCAACTCTACAGTGGCAACTTTATTTTCAATAATTTCAAGCCTTTGCATCACATGTTCCAAAGTTAAAATAGTTCCATTAACGAAAAGAGGTGGTGGGCCAAACAAATCTAACATAGCATTATAAGAATCAAAAGTATGGCTACCCAAGAAATTCCCTCCTGTAATGGTATCAAGAATATATCTGTTCCAAGGAGTGATGCCTACATAAAAATTGCGAAGAAGAACGGATGTAGATTTCTTCCTAGTAGATCTATTCAGAGCATTGCAAATATGCCAAGCATCTTTTAGATTTTCTCCCTCCCTTTGTTTAAAATTAAGAACTTCATGATCGAGAGTATTAAAAATGATAGAAGGACTAGCCATGACGACGAACGATCTAACACACGGCGACACAAGGAGCAAGCGAAAAAGAGGCGAACGGAAAGAGAGGGCGAATAAAACGGCAAAGGTGAAGTGGGGGAGATGAAAACGAGAGGCAAATGGCAAATAATGTAATGTGAGGGATAAGAGTTTGTGATGGGTACTTGGTATGTCTTAACTTGACTTGACTTGGCGTAGATCTCCCCGGCAACGGCGCCAGAAATCCTTCTTGCTACCTCTTGAGCACTGCGTTGGTTTTTTCCTTGAAGAGGAAAGGGTGATGCAGCAAAGTAGCGTAAGTATTTCCCTCAGTTTTTGAGAACCAAGGTATCAATCCAGTAGGAGACTACACACAAGTCGCCTCGTACCTACACAAACAAATAAGAACCTTGCAACCAACGTGATAAAGGGGTTGTGAATCCTTTCACGACCACTTGCAAAAGTGAGATCTGATAGAGATAATAAGATAAATATTTTTGGTATTTTTTATGATAAAGATTGAAAGTAATGATTGCAAAGTAAAATAGATTGGAAACTTATATGATGGAGAATAGACCCGGGGGACATAGGTTTCACTAGTGGCTTCTCTCAAGATAGCATAAGTATTACGGTGGGTGCACAAATTACCGTCGAGCAATTGATAGAAAAGTGAATAATTATGAGAATATCTAGGCATGATCATGTATATAGGCATCACGTCCGCGACAAGTAGACCGAAACGATTCTACATCTACTACTATTACTCCACACATCGACCGCTATCCAACATGCATCTAGAGTATGAAGTTCATAAGAACAGAGTAACGCATTAGGAAAGATGACATGATGTAGAGGGATAAACTCAAGCAATATAATATAAACCCCATCTTTTTATCCTCGATGGTAAGAATACAATACGTGTCATTTCCCTTTCTGTCACTGGGATCGAGCAACGTAAGATTGAACCCAAAGCTAAGCACTTCTCCCATTGCAAGAAAGATCAATCTAGTAGGCCAAACCAAACTGATAATTCGAAGAGACTTGCAAAGATAACAAATCATACATAAAAGAATTCAGAGGAGGTTCAAATTGTTCATAGATAATCTTGATCATAAACCCACAATTCATCCGATCTTGACAAACACACCGCAAAAAGAGTTACATCGAATACATCTCCAAGAAGATCGAGGAGAACTTTGTATTGATATCCAAAGAAAGAGAAGAAGCCATCTAGCTAATAACTACGGACCCGAAGGTCTGTGGTAAACTACTCACACATCATCGGAGAGGCCATGGTGTTGATGTAGAATCCCTCCGTGATCGATTCCCCCTCTGGCAGAGCGCCGGAAAAGGCCCCAAGATGGGACATCATGGGTACAGAAGGTTTTGGCGGTGGAAATGGGGTTTCGTGGTGCTCCCGGATGTTTTCGGGGTATATGGATATATATAGGAGGAAGAAGTAGGTCGGTGGAGCTGCGAGGGGCCCACGAGGGTGGGGGCTTTCCCAGGGGGGCAGGCGCGCCTCCCTGCCTCGTGGCCTCCTCGCTTCTTTCTTGACATCCACTCCAAGTCCCCTGGATCATGTTTGTTCCAAAAATAACTCTCCCGAAGGTTTCATTCCGTTTGTTATTCCTTTTCTGCGAAACACTGAAATAGGCAAAAAACAACAATTTGCACTGGGCCTTCGGTTAATAGGTTAGTCCCAAAAATAATATAAAATTGTATAATAAAGCCCATTAAACATCCAAAAATATAATATAATAGCATGGAACAATAAAAAATTATAGATACGTTGGAGATGTATCAGGTGGTCTTTCCGTAGGTCTTCCTCTAATTCCCAGGTGGCTTCATCCTCGGTATGGTGGCTCCACTGAACTTTGCAAAACTTGATAACCTTGCTGCGTGTAACTCGGCTAGCAAACTCGAGAATCTTGACAGGTTTCTCCTCATAGGTCAGATCACTATCCAACTGAACTGCCTCCAGGGGCACTGTATCTCTCAGAGGAATATCGGCCATCTCAGCATGGCACTTCTTCAACTGGGAAACGTGAAACACATCGTGAACTCCTGACAGTCCTTCGGGTAACTCCAACTTGTAGGCCACTTCTCCCATACGCTCCAAAACTCGGTATGGTCCTACAAATCTCGGGGCTAACTTTCCCTTAACTCCAAAACGTTTAACTCCTCGCAGAGGCGAGACTCAGAGATATGCTCTGTCTCCGATTTCATAGACTACCTCCTTGCATTTTGAATCTGCATAACTCTTTTGCCTGGACTGAGCTACCTTCAGTCTATCTCGAATCAACTTAACCTTCTCTTCGGACTCTTTGATCAAATTAGGTCCAAAGAACTGCTGGTCTCCAACTTCATCCCACATCAACGGTTTCCTACACCTCCTTCCATACAAATCTTCGAAAGGTGCCATCTTCAAACTGGCCTGGTAGCTGTTGTTGTATGAGAACTCCGCATAAGGAAAATTATCATCCCAACTAGATCCATAATCTAGCGCACAAGCTCTCAACATGTCCTCCAGACTCTGATTGACTCTCTCGGTCTATCCATCGGTCTGCGGATGAAAGGCTGTACTATACTCTAGTCTGGTTCCCAAAGTCTGGTGCAGCTGGTGCCAAAACTTCGAGGTAAACTGGGTCCCTCTATCGGATACGATGGTCCTCGGAACTCCATGCAGACATACGATCCTGGTCATATATATCTTGGCCAACTTTGCACTTGTATAGGTGGTTTTCACTGGGATAAAGTGAGCCACTTTGGTCAAACGATCCACTACTACCCAGATAGAATCATATCCCGATCGGGTCCTGGGTAATCCGGTGATAAAATCCATGCCAAGCTTGTCCCACTTCTATTCGGGTATCGGCATAGGCTGCAATAATCCTGCTGGCTTCTGATGTTCTGCCTTCACTCTCTGACATACATCACACATGACTACATACTCGGCAATATCCTTCTTCATTCCAGTCCACCAGAAACGCTCCTTCAAATCCAAATACATCTTGGTGTTTCCGAGGTGTATCGAGTATGGCAAGTCATGAGCCTCCTAAAGTATTAACTTCCCGATCTCTGCATTATTGGGTACATAAACACGGTCCTCAAACCACAAGGTGTCGTGCTCATCTTCACGAAAACCTTTGGCTTTTCCCTTGCTCATTTTGTCCTTTATCTCGACAATCTCTTTTTCATCCTTCTGAGCTTCTCAAATCTTTCCCAATAATGTCGACTGAACCTCCATTGCGGCGACAAAACCTCTAGGGACTATGTCCAAACGAAGCTCCCTGAGATCTTCGGCTAACTCCTTTGGTAATCCTCCGCTTATGAGGGTATTGGCATAACTCTTTCGGCTCAAAGCGGCTGCTACGACATTGGCCTTGCCTGGATGATAGTGCAACTTCATATCATAATCTTTTATAAGCTCCAACCATCTCCTTTGCCTGAGATTCAGCTCCTTCTGAGTGAAAATGTACTTCAAACTCTTATGATCCGTGTACACATCACAATGGTTTCCAATAAGAAAATGTCTCCAGGTTTTGAGTGCATGAACTACAGCTGCTAACTCCAAATCATGCATGGCATAATTCAACTCATGCGGTGGAAGCTGACGTGAGGCATATGAAACCACTCGTCCATCTTGCATAAGTACACCTCCAAGTCCTAAGCGAGAAGCGTCGCAATATACTTGGAAATCCTTGCGTATATCCGGCAGAATCAGCGCTGGGGCTATAACCAGACGTTTCTTCAGCTCCTGAAAACTTGCCTCACATTCATCTGTCCACTTAAACTTAGTGTCTTTCTTCAACAACTCCGTCATAGGCTTCGCAATCTTAGAAAAATTCTCAATGAATCTCCGATAATATCCCGCGAGTTCCAGAAAACTGCGGATCTCTCCTACTGAGGTGGGTGCTAGCCAATCAGTGACAGACTGAACCTTGGTAGGATCCACTGCTATACCTTCTGCTGATATAACATGGCCAAGAAATCCAACTTCCTTCAACCAAAACTCACACTTGCTGAACTTGGCATACAACTGATGTTCCCTGAGCTTCTCGAGAACTTAACGCAAATGCTCCTTGTGCTCCTCTTCATTCTTCGAATACACCAAGATATCATCAATGAACACCACTACAAACTTGTCCAAGAACTCCATGAACACCTTATTCATCATACTCATGAAGTAGGCAGGGGCGTTAGGCAATCCAAATGACATAACCGTGTACTCGTATAGCCCATACCTTGTGGTGAAGGCTGTCTTAGGTATATCCTGTTCTCGGATCTTCAGATGGTGGTATCCTGATCGCAGATCAATTTTGGAGAATACTTTAGCTCCTTGCAGCTTGTCAAACAAGTCATTGATCATCGGTAGTGGGTACTTGTTCTTGATCGTTACTTCATTCAACGCACGATAATCAACAACCATTCTCAACGATCCATCCTTCTTCTCAACCAAGAGCACTGGGGCTCCCCATGGTGACGAACTTCGTCGTATGTAACCTTTCTCCAGTAACTCCTTAATCTGCTTCTTAATTTCCTCCAGATCATTTGCGGGCATCCGGTACGGTCTCTTTGATATAGGTCCGGTGCCGGGCAACAGCTCTATCAAAAACTCAATGTCTCGATCCGGCGGCATGCCTGGCAACTCTTCTAGAAATACATCTGGGTAATCCTTCACTACTGGGACTTCCTCCTGAACAACTCCTGAGAGGGAATTTACTTGGGTCCTCCTCGGCGCATGCCTGGATACATACTTGATCCTTTTTCCCTCTGGGGTGGTGAGCAAGATTGACTTACTGGCGCAATCGATGTTTCCTCCATACATTGATAGCAAATCCATTCCTTGTATCACATCCAATCCTTGCAACTCCAGAATGATTAAGTCTGAGGGGAAAACATGCCTACCTATGGTCAACGGCATCTGAAAACATCCTTGGCTTGCCATATACTCTGCTCCTAGCGATCTTACTAACATAGGTGTCCTAAGACCTTTGGTGGGAAACTTATACTTATCCACAAATCCCCTTGATATGTATGAATGCGATGCACGAGTATCAAAAAGAACGATTGCAGTAAATGACTTAACCAAAAACTTACCTATAACTGCATCTGGCTGCTCTTCAACCTCCTCCACGTTAACGTGGTTCACTTGTCCCCTGTTGAAAGGGTTGGGCTTCTTCCCAGAGCTTCCATTGCTATTACCATTCTTTGCTTTAGAACACTCGGTGGCGTAGTGTCCAGTCTTCCCGCACTTGAAACAAGTAATGTGACTTAGATCCTTCTTGGCGGGTGTGGCTGGGTTAGAGCGGTTGTGATTGCTGCCTGCTCCATTCCCGTTTCCATTCTTGGGGCCATTGTGGTTATGCGAACTTCCTCCATTGTGGGTATGGCCTCCATGGTTATGAGTATAACCTCCCGAGTTCGGGGTAAAACGAGGCTTCTGTTGAGCTCCTGAATTGTACTTCCCTTGTCCATACTTCCTTTTGCGGCTCGCAATCTGCTGCTGCTTCCCTTGAATCATAAGAGCCTTGTCTACCAAGTCTTGGTAGTTGTTAAATGTTGCCACCATTAACTGCATACTCATCTCATCATTCAGCCCTTCCATAAACATCTCCTGCTTCGCGGCATCTATGGCCACATCATCTGGGGCATAGCGGGCTAACTTACTGAACTCATCCACGTACTGCCCCACAGTACGATTTCCTTGGTGTAAGTTGCGAAACTCACGCTTCTTCATGCTCATAGCTCCAGTTGAGACATGAGCAGTGCGGAATGCTTGCTGAAACTGCTCCCAAGTGACATTGTCTATGGGGAAAATGACTGTGTAATTCTCCCACCATGAGGCTGCGGGTCCATCCAATTGATGTGCGGCAAAAGGCACCTTCTCAGCATCCGTGCAACCTGCGGTGGTCAACTCCCTTCCAATCCCGCGTAGCCAGTCATCAGCAACTATCGGCTCGGTGCTACTAGAAAACACCGGTGGTTGCAACCTCAGAAAACGGGCTAAGTTGTCAACTGGAGGTGTTGGCGGTGGGTTGTTGTTGTTGTTGTTGTTGTTGTTGCCTTGGTTCTGGACTAGTAACTACATCAAGGCATTCTACTGTTGGATTAACTGAGTGAGCTCCGGTGGGAAGACAAATCCGGGGTCACGTCTCAGAGGCATTTGATGGGTTTAGAGGGGAGAGATTAGAATAGAATGAGGCCTAGTGAGACAGCACTACCCATATGCACATGAGACAAACACATTCATATCACACCAAATCAATTCAAGCAAGGGCATACAATCGATCTAACTATCGTTACAGTGCTCGAACTATTACAATATACATGGGGAGAATACTACTAATAATATGGTGGTCGACTAGAAATTTTGATCGGTGGAAGACTCCATGATGTCCGCTCCAGCTTCGTCTTCATAATCATCATCACTACTGTCGGGGTCGGAGTTGGTGTCGTCGGTGATGATGTAGTCCTCCGAACTTATGTCATCGGGATGGTCATCAACTCCTCCCGGCGCGGGGTCTCCCATGAATACTCCTAGCTTCCTTGTCAGGTCGTCATTCTTCTCCGCTAGTATTGCGATTTCCTCCTCGTATCCGTCGTGTGCAGACTTGAGTTCCTCTTCTAGCTCCATGTTCCTGGTCATCACCTTCTTCAGATCTATCATGCTTGCGCACATTTGGTTCTCCTGGCGATGAATGTGTTGGTTTAACTCCTGGATGAAAGCTGCAATGGACCTGTCCCTCCTGGTGCTGATCATCTCCCATTGCTCATCTCGGCGCCGACATATCTGGTAGATGGTGTCCTTAAGATCCTTGTGATAAACTTCGCCGATGCGTCCCATGGCGATGTGAGCTGCCATGCTCTTTCCTATACTCCAAGTTGGTGCATTAAAGGAAAACTCTATGGGCTCAATAACTGGTGTGAATGTCCTTCCTGGAACTTGAACTCGAATCATCCAGTGCTCCTCTTCTGGTAAAGTGGCTGTGTAGGTCCCGGTGAAGCTTGGTATTCCTATGTTCAAATACCTAGTGACTTCCTTTAAGTGTCACCCAAAAGGTGTGTCTTCATCCGGTTGTGCAAACTTGTTCCTTGAGTTCGCCATCCTATAGAGTGGAAAAGGGAGAGGAGTCAGAAATGAGTAGAGAAGAGTGACCTATCGCTTAACTTAGTGGTCGTCTCCTACAATCAGCGTGTGCTCTGATACCATCTTGTAGCGATCCGACCTCAGACGGTCAAATCTCTATGTATAAGTGTCATCCCTGGATCGGTAATCACTACAAAAAAAGACACATCCGTGACATTTTGGGCCGAACGAATTTTTTTTCTGTCATACTTATGACACTTCTATGACGATAATTGTGACAAAACCCGGTATCATCATAGATGTGGTGGGGTCCTACTTCTATGACAAAAAATCATGATAGAAAATGGGCTTTTCGTCCTGGGTGGGCCGGAGACGTAGCCGCATGACATTCTTTGGGCCATCCATGACGGAAAAAACCATGGTAGAAGCGAGGGCGAGGAAAATATCGGGGTGTTCCCGGTTAGGGTGGGTGGTCAGGGCCGAGCGATGCACGTTTCTCTCGTACACACACGCGCATGGGTGTGAGCCGTTGGGCTCTAACTGAACCCGAGCGATTGCACTACAGGCTACGCGTTACTGAACCCGAGCGATCGATCGATGGCTGTTAACTGAACCCGATCGAGCGATTCCTTCGCTATTGCTGCTAACTGAAGCCGATCGATGCTGCCTCTGGATGAACAGTGAGGATAGCTGGGGGGATTTGGATGAATAGTTCCCGGTGGGGGTGGATGAATAGGACCCCGTGGTGTTGCCTCTGGATGAACAGGACCCCGATCGATCGAGCCGGTTGGGGCTGGATGAACAGGACCACGTGGAGGGCTGGATGAATAGGACCACCCCGTGGAGGGCAGGATGAACAGTAGACGGTGGAGGGATAGATGAACAGTAGCCCGTGGAGGGGTGGTTGAACAGGAGCCCGTGGAGAGGGCTGGTTGAACAGTAGCCGGTGGAGTAGCGCGCGGTGGAGGCTAGATGAACAGGAGCCCGTGGATGAACAGTCGCAGGTGGAGGCTGGAGGAGGTCGACGGTGGATGAACAGTAGCCTGTGGAGGCTGGAGGGGATCGACGGTGGAGATGAACAGTATCTCGTGGAGTCCCGTTTTTCGGTACGCCACACCCCTCCCGATGAACAGGACCCCCGTTTCGACCGTAGCGCTCCAACACAAGTCCGTTTCCTCTGTTTTGCGGTATGCCACACCCCTCTCGATCAACAGGACCCCCGTTTCGACCATAGGAGGTCTGTTTCCTCCGTTTTGCGGTACGCCAGACCCCTCCTAATGAACATGATCCCGTTTCGAAAGTGGCCGGTCGAACACAAGGCCGTTTCCTCTGTTCTGCGGTACGCCAGGCCTCATTTCCATCGGCTGTTCCGTCCAAGCCCTCCCGATGAACATGACGACGCATTCCTTTCCGACCCAGCCGGTTGGCTCCCCATGAACACGACGACGACGCTGTTTCTCCATTCTGACCCAGCCATGTACACGAGCCCTGGCCGTACGTACGCGCGAGTAGGCGTTCGAGACCCCGCCCATATGTACGTACGTGGCCGTATTTACTTTCTTGCACCCTAGCCGCTGTACGTACGTGTACGTGCTACGTGCGCGCCTCTACTACGACACGTGCGCGCCTCTACATCGACCAGTATGTACGTACACCTTCGCGACCAGAATGACAATGCTACGTACGCTTCTACCAGGTGGGTCCTGACTGTCACGCACTTCCTTGCGTGCGAAGATCTAGCTGGTGGGTCCCAGCAGTCAGGGGGGCGAATCGTTTTTTTGCCCGGACGCACTTCATTGCGTGCGAAGATGTAGCTGGTGGGTCCCAGCAGTCAGGGGGGCGAATCGTTTTTTTGCCCGGACGCACTTCCTTGCGTGCGAAGATGTAGCTGGTGGGTCCCAGCAGTCAGGGGAAAGGTTTTTTCACGAAATACGGTGGCCCGTCCGGTGGGTCCCCGCTGTCAAGTGGAGGAATAATTATTTTGCGCGTAATAAGGAGGCACTTCCTTGCTGCGGCCATGGACCCAGCTGTCGGCCTCTCCACGTACAGTACTCTTTCGATGGAAGTCGTTCCTTGACCACGCCGCGCCGAGAGCACCAGGGCGGTGGATGACGGCGAGGCCTAGGAAGGGGACAAAGCGGAGCCGGGGAAGACGCGACAGTGGAAGCCCGCGCGGAGAGGAGTACGAGGGTTCACTGGTTCGGCTGCGGTGTGAGGCTGCCATCGCCGCAGGGCCTGGCCAGCAGTGGGAATAGTAGGGGGTGGTGAGGCCTCCGTGGCAGCACAGCCGGCCGCGGGAGGCAGGAGCATGCGGCACGACCGGCGCTGCATTGGGCGGCTGGAGCAAGAAGACCAGAGGTTAAAGAAGCACTACGGCCGTTGGATGGACATCGTATGGTCACTGGAGCTAGAATCATTCATATTGACTAAGTTGACAAAGCACTCCGTCCCTGTCAATTTAGTAGGCCCACAAGTCAGCCACCCACCAAGGTGGGTCCCAACTAGCAAGGGGAGTATTCATTTTTTTGTGCATAATAAGGAGGCACTTCCGGTGGGTCCGAGCTGACAACGGGGGGAATGTTTTTTGCACGAAATACGGTGGCCCGTCCGGTGGGTCCCAACAGTCAGGGGGAAACGTTTTTCCGCCAAATACGGTGGCCCGTCCGGTGGGACCCTGCTGTCAGGTGGAGGAATAAATTATTTTCCGCGTAATAAGGAGGCACTTCCTTGCGGCTGCCGTGGACCCAGCTGTCAGCCTCTCCACGTACAATACTCTTCCGATGGAAGTCGTTCCTTGACCACGTTGACCGCGCCGCGCCGAGAGCACCAAGGCGGTGGACGACGGCGAGGCCTAGGAAGGGGACGACGTGGAGCCGGGGAAGACGCGGCAGTGGATGCCCACGCGAAGAGGAGTATGAGGGTTCACTGGTTCGCTGCGGTGTGAGGCTGCCGTCGCCACAGAATAATAGGGGGTGTGGGTGAATAGAGGGATGGCCTGGCCAGCGGTAGGAGTAGTAGGGGGCGGTGAGGCCTCCGCCGCATCGCCGCCGGCCACGGGACGCAGGAGCACGAGGCACGACCGGTGCTGGTTTGGGCGGCTGGAGCAAGAAGACCAGAGGCTGAAGAAGCACTACGGTCGTTGGATGGACATCGTACAGTCACTGGAGCTAGAATCGTGCATATTGACTAAGTTGACAAAGCCCTCCGTCCCCGTCAACTTAGTAGGCCCACAAGTCAGCCTGCCACCATACTAGATCCCAGCTAGCAGGGGGAGTATTCATTTTTTTGTGCGTAATAAGGAGGCACTTCCTTCCGTGCGAAGATATAGCTGGTGGGTACAAGCTGTCAGCGGCGGTAACGTTTTTTTTTCCGCGAAATACAGAGGCCCTTTTGGTGGGTCCCAGATGTCAGGTGGAGGAATCATTATTTTGCGCGTAATAAGGAGGCATTTCCTTGCGTGCGGCCGTGAACCCAGCTGTCAGCCTCTTCACGTACAGTCCACTTCAGATGCATGTCGGTCGTTGACCAGGCCGCGCCGAAAGCACCAGGGCGGTGGACAACAGTGAGTCCTAGGAAGGGAACGACACGGAGGTAGGGAAGACTCGGGAGTTGTTTCCCATGCGGAGGGGAGTACGACTGTACGAGGGTTTACTGGTTCGTCTGCCGTCGCCGGAGAATAACAGCAGGTGTGCGTGAGTAGAGGGATGGCTAGGCCAGCGATGGGAGTACGGTGGGGCGGTGAGGCCTGCGCGGCAGCACAGCCGGCCGCGGGGAGGAGAGAGCAGGCAGTCCCGCCGGCGCTTGTTTGAGCGGCTGGAGCAGGAAGAGCAGAGATTGAAGAAGCACGACGGCCGTTGGATGGACATCCAACAGTCACTGCTTGTGCGTCAACCTTTTTTTAGGAAAGCCTCAAATCTGTGGAAAACATCATACAGCCCATCTGCCATTATTTCTAATAATTTACAGCTCATTTGCTATTTTTTAAGGTTTTTTTGGAGCCCATATTCTTTTAGTTAGCACTACAACCCATATTGTGGCCACGGTTAAAAAATTATACGGAATTTTGCATATTTCGGTGCGGTCCGAACTGTTTTTAATCCCGAAATTTCGAGTCACATTCAAACTGATTTTAAAAATAAATGTATATCAATATAAAATCCAACAAATTTTCCACGCATAAAAATCAATGCAATTAAAAATCTCAAAATGAAAAAAAGAAATTTGAAACTAATTGCCGGTTTGATGTGTTTTAAAAATGTACAACCCATTTCTCATTAATGATAGGCCATTTTCTCGGCCAGCCAAATGAAGCTCTCTGTCGGAGTAATTGGCCACGGGCATCCCGAAGACGACAAGACAATATTTCAAGACATCGGGGCTAGCAAAGCCCCTCAGTCCGACTGCCCGGCCGCTCCTGCCGGCTCCCCGTCCGACTGCTCCATCCGGTCGGCTACCTGGCCGGCTGCCGGCTGCCGACTGCACCAACCAGCTGGCTGCCGACAGCAGCCCGACCCGACACCGACAAGACCCCGACGAGACGGCCATACCGCAGACGAGAAATCTGTACCGTGACGCCATCATGTATAGTGTCACTTGTCCCTGGGCACTATTTATGAAGTGACCCAGGGGACAAGTGTGACACCCCACCATGCCTAGCTACCATACCTACCTAGCTTACATCCTAAGCTACCCCTCAAGCCTATATATATGAGCATCCATCCATCCATCCAGGATGGACTCACACTCCCACACACTCACGCACGCATGCTCATGCACTTGCGGTCATGCACACATTTGTGCTCATATGCATATACAAAGCCAGATGCCTATGGCACAGAGCTCAAATACAGCTCCAGGAGCAACTCTGTACCAGATATACTACAGATACTCACACATGCAGGAGTAGGGGTATTATCTCTCCGGAGAGCCTCGAACCTGGGTAAACTAGCGCGTGCTACTCGCATACCCGCTCCCGGTCCTATCAGCAGCAGTCTTACCCTCACACTAAGCCCTTGTGGCATCTGTCGACTCGCAAGCCCCCCGTGAGAATACCACGACAGTTGGCGCCCACCGTGGGGCGGTACTACTACTATGCTACTACGCTGCTGCTGGTTTCGCAGTCCGGGCGGGACCATCTTCGCCATCACCGCCGTGGCGTCGTGCCGTCTCTCCGGTAGCGCTCGGGGGCTCAACTTTGACCCGCCCCCGGAGCGGCCGCGCGGCACGGCGCGTCCTTATCGCCGGCCTCGCCGCCTTCGTCATCATCACCGTTGCAACGCGGATCGTCCGTTCGCGCACGTGCCGCGCGTGCGGTGCCTCGCTTCGGTCGGCCGCATCCATGCGCGCGCCGTGCCGCGTGGCTCGCGTCTGCTCCCCTTCGCGTTGTGCCTTGCTTCGGCCGAAGCGCGCGTTTGCCACTCTATATCTCATCTATGCAAGCAAGCTAGATACAAGTCAAACCATGGTCAAACCATTAGCCAAGCACCACCTATGCATTAGTCAGACACTGCCCATACACTTGGCAGATGCAAACTATGCATGCCCCGTTACATGCCTTGGATAATAGTCAGATATTCCCCATACACATCCTGTACTTTGCCTTTGCGCAAGTCGGATGCTACCCAGACACTCTCCCTTCAGCTCCTGGCCGTGCGTTCATCGGCCGGCCGTGCCCGGCTCCGCCTCTTCATCCACGCGACCGCGCGCCCGTGGCTGGCGCTGCTCACGCTGCTGTTGCGCTCGCCGCCGCATGCAGTTCCCCTGTTGCCGGTGCGGTGCCCATGCTTCTGCTGCCTACTGCTGCGACCACTGCTGCTGCTGGCCAGCAGCGCGGCTTCCCGATGGAGCATGGCCCCGCGCTCACAATCGACCTCCTCCTCGCGCGCCCGGCAGCGGCCGGCTGCCTCGCGCCTCCGGCCCCATCCGCGCTCCGGCCACCTCGCCTCCCCTCCCGCGCGCCCGCTGGGTCCGCTGCCGGCCTCCCGCGCCTGACGGCTTCGCCCGCTGCTGCTTTGCCCGCGTCGCCGCGGCTGCGTCCGGGAGGGCCGGCCCCGTTTGCTGCTCCTGTAGGCGCGTCCGGCTCGCGACGTTTTCTCCGGCTACTCGGCCGCCCGCACCGTCCGCGTCGGCTTCTAGGCTGCATGCCCACATGCCTGCCCGGCTGCTCGCGACCGTCAGCCGCCCTCGGCCTCCTCCTGCTCGCCGTCCCCGCCTCCCGGTCGGCTCCGTCGCGCTCTGCGCCTCCACACGCCCGGCCTGGGTCGGCTTCGGGTCTCCAGCGCCGGCTGCCGGCTTCGCCCCGTTCCGCGCGTGCGGCCCGCGCCGCCCGGTGGCCGGCTCCTGCTCGCCGCGCGGCCGGCTCCCCGCGCATCCTGGCCGACTCCTGCGCGTATGGCCCCCCAGCGTCTTCTCCGCCTGGCCGTGTCGTCCGCACTGGCCCGGCTTCGGCCCCGCGCGCTCGCCTCTCCCACGCCGGGTCCGGCCTTGGCCCTGCCGGCTGCTGGCCTCCCGCGCCGGGTCCGGCCCCCACGCCCGCCGACTTGCCAGTCCAGCCGGCGGCCGGCTTCCGCCTGCTCCCCGGCCTGCCGGCTTCCGCCCGCTCCCCGGCCTGCCGGCTGCTCTGCCTGCACCCCACCCTACCGGCGTGAGAAACGACAAGGGCCGGCTGGAAGGAAAGAAAAGATCCCGGCTGGAGAACAAAGCAAAGGGCCAGTGCTTGAAAAAAAACCAGTGGCCGACTGAAGAAAAGTCGGAGTAGACCGCTGCAAAGAAGGAAAAAAAGGAAGTGCACCGATGGGTGCACTACGTACATGCATGTCTGGTCGGCTGCCGACTGCTCTGGCCAGACGGCCGCATGCACTACCTGGCCGGCTGCAGACTGCTCTGGTTGTAGGTGCACCAACGCACGACCTGGCCGGCTGCCAACTGCACTGGCGGAGCGCCCTACATCCAGTGGGTGGGCTGACGCGCTCCCGCGAAGAAGAAGACAAAGTAGTCGCCGGGAGATCCGGCCCGACTGCTCAGCAGTCGTCCCGAATCTAAGGGGCTACACCCAGCGGGTGCGCTGACGCGCCCCCGCAAAGAAGAAGACAAAGTAGTCGCTGGGAGATCCGGCCCGACTGCTCACAAGTCGTCCCGAATTGTAACGCCCGGATAATCATGCTACAGTAATCTCACGTTAATGATGCCACATCACCACGGTTACTGTTGTTAACCTCGCGATGATTCGAAACTGTTTCAAAATTTAAATTCAAATTAATGTCAATAATAAAATTTTAAAAATTTAAACAAAAATGTTCGGTGGGTGCCAGATATTGCACTGATAATTATTGTGGAGAAAACATATTTTTAGAAAATGCCTAACTATTTTAAAATGATGTAAAACAGAAAAGAAAATGCAACAGAGAAAACAAACAGAAAAAAAGAAGAAAGGAGGAACCCCCCTCCCCCCACTGGACCCTGGCCCAACTGCCCCCCCACTGGACCCTGGCCCAACTGGGCCAAACCCCAGGCCCAGCCGGCCGCCCCACTCCTTATCCACTCCCCCCCACTCACCACCGACGGCCACCCACCCCCCCCCGAAATATCTCCTCCTCCCTCCCCCGATCCAGATCGGGATCGAGAGGAGATCACCGTCGCCGACCGCGCCAGTACCTCGCCCTCGCCGGAGCACGCCCCCGCCGGCCTGCTTCCCCCTCCTCCCCTGCGCCGGTCGTCCCCGTCACTCCTCCCCGCGATCGCTGCCCAGACCCCGCACCCCCCCCGTGAGGACCCCCCTCCCTCTCCTCTTCCCCGCGCCCCGCCGGTGCGTGCCCGCTTGCGCCCGCCGTGGCCGCGTCCGGCCGCTGCGCTCGCCCCGCCTCCGCCGGCCGTGGCCCTCGTGCCCCGCTATGGCAACCCCCCGCCCCCCACCATGGTCACGGCCCCGCCCTGCCCCGGGCCGGCTACGGGTGCCCGTCGCCCACGCCCCGCCGCGGCGCGCTTTGCCTCGCCGGCGCCGTGCCGTTGGCCGCGCATGGGCTCGTCCCTGGCCTCGCCCGCACGCCCGCCGCTCGGCTCCGCCCCTACCTCTCACTGCCCTGCCTCGCCGGGCCTCTTCCCCCTCGCCCAGGCTCGCCGTCGTCCGCACCAAGTGCCTCCGTCGAGCTCCCCGAACACGCCCGCTCCTTGCACCGGTCGCGCCCCGCACCGGGCTCGCCCCGCTCCGGCCATGGCCGGTGCCGCGCCCTGCCAGCGCCCACGCCCGCGTGCCCCTGGGCGTGCGCCGAACGGGGTGCGCCCGTAACCCGTCGCCCGCACCCCTGTATGGCCTCTGTGCCACTAAACAGAGGGGCCCAGCCCATAGAACGAAAAGAAAAGAAAAGAAAAAATAAAATAATAATAATAGTAAAAAAATGACTTAAAAAATAATAATAAATAAAATAATAAATAAAATAATAATAAAAATAATAAATTAAATAATAAATATATAAATAAAACAAATAATAAAAATAAAATTAATTAATTAACTAAATTAATTAAGTTAATTAATCTTGTTTAAATTAATCTAATTAGATAATTAATTTAACTAAACAGTAGTTAATTAGGTAACAGCCCCTCACAGGTGGGACCCACCTGTCAGGTTGACCCAGTCAACCCCTGTTGACTGCTGACGTCAGCATGACATCATGCTGATGTCATAAATCCATTTTCGAATTAAGTTAAATAATTAATTAAATTCCAGAAATTAATAAAATCTTTAGAAAATCATATCTTTTAATCCGTAACTCGGATTAAAATATTTTCAACATGAAAGTTGCTCAGAACGACGAGACGAATCCGGATACGCAGTCCGTTCGTCCACCACACCACCCTAACCTATCGAACTCGTAACTTTCCCCCTCCGGTCCATCTGTCCGAAAACGCAAAACATCGGGAATACTTCCCCGGATGTTCCCCCCCTTCGCCGGTACCGCCTACTGTCGCGTTAGGACACACCACGCATTGTTCATTGTCATGTCACGCATCGTCATGCTTATGTTTGCATTGTATTTACTGTTTCTTCCCCCCTCTTCTCTCGAGTAGACTACGAGACCGACACTGCTGCTGCCCAGTTCGACTACGGAGTTGACGACCCCTCCTACTTGCCAGAGCAAGCAGGCAAGCCCCCCCCCTTGATCACCAGATATCGCCTATTCTTCTCTATACTGCTTGCATTAGAGTAGAGTAGCATGTTACTTCTTTCCGATATCCTATCCTGATGCATAGCCTATCCTTGCTACTACTGCTGTTACCTTTACCTACAATCCTACATGCTTAGTATAGGATGCTAGTTTTCCATCAGTGGCCCTACATTCTTGTCCGTCTGCTATGCTATACTATCGGGCCGTGATCACCTGGGCAGTGATCACGGGTATATACTTATATACTATATACATGACACATGTGATGACTAAAGTCGGGTCGGCTCGTAGGAGTACCCGCAAGTGGATCTTTGTGGCGGAGCGACAGGGCAGGTTGAGACCACCCAGGAGAGAGGTGGGCCTGGCCCTGGTCGACGTTTGCGGATACTTAACACGCTTAACGAGATCTGGGTATTTGATCTGAGTCTGGCCATTTGGTCTATACGCACTAACCATCTACGCGGGAGTAGTTATGGGTATCCCGGCGTCGTGGTATCAGCCGAAGCCTTCGTGATGTCAGCGACTGAGTGGCGCGCGCCGTGTTGGACCGCTTTAACGTAACCTCCATGATCGTGTGGGTTGCTAGGTCTGCTCGCGGCCGCGTTCGCAACGTGCAGGTGTGCATAGGGCGATGGGCCCAGACCCCTGCACACTTAGGATTAGACCGGCGTGCTGACCTCTCTGTTGTGCTTAGGTAGGGCTGCGACGCGTTGATCTTACGAGGCCGGGCATGACCCAGAAAAGTGTGTCCGGCCAAATGGGATCGAGCGTGTTGGGTTATGTGGTGCACCCCTGTAGGGAAGTTTATCTATTCGAATAGCCGTGTCCCTCGGTAAAAGGATGACCCGGAGTTGTACCTTGACCTTATGACAACTAGAACCGGATACTGAATAAAATACACCCTTCCAAGTGCCAGATATAACCCGGTGATCGCTCTCTAACAGGGCGACGAGGAGGGGATCGCCGGGTAGGATTATGCTATGCGATGCTACTTGGAGGACTTCAATCTACTCTCTTCTACATGCTGCAAGATGGAGATGACCAGAAGCGTAGTCTTCGACAGGACTAGCTATCCCCCTTTTATTCTGGCATTCTGCAGTTCAGTCCACTGATATGCCCCTTTACACATATACCCATGCATATGTAGTGTAGCTCCTTGCTTGCGAGTACTTTGGATGAGTACTCACGGTTGCTTCTCTCCCTCTTTTCCCCCTTTCCTTTCTATCTGGTTGTCGCAACCAGATGCTGGAGTCCAGGAGCCAGACGCCACCGTCGACGACGACACCTACGACACTGGAGGTGCCTACTACTACGTGCAGGCCGCTGACGACGACCAGGAGTAGTTAGGAGGATCCCAGGCAGGAGGCCTGCGCCTCGTTCGATCTGTATCCCAGTTTGTGCTAGGCTTCTTAAGGCAAACTTGTTTAACTTATGTCTGTACTCAGATATTGTTGCTTCCGCTGACTCGTCTGTGATCGAGCACTTGTATTCGAGCCCTCGAGGCCCCTGGCTTGTATTATGATGCTTGTATGACTTATTTATGTTTTAGAGTTGTGTTGTGATATCTTCCCGTGAGTCCCTAATCTTGATCGTACACATTTCGTGCATGATTAGTGTACGGTCAAATCGGGGGCGTCACAAGTTGGTATCAGAGCCGACTGCCTGTAGGAATCCCCCTTTCCACACTCCTTGGCCGAAGTCGAGTCTAGACATTACAAAACTTTTACTAACATGGCCGTGTGTCTTACGGGCCCACGTCGCCATTGGGTGGTACTAGGATCTTTTACTCCTCGACCTTTACTCTGGGACTCTGAACTCTCTTCTACTCGGGTTAAACGAATTTACTAACTCTAACACTAGGATCCCATGACCGCATTCACCCCAAAGTTGGATAAGCCATAGTTGTTTCTTAGAATAGTATTTTGAACAATTCACACACTGTCATTTGACTCCTTTGAAACGTCTTTGCTTTCAGATGGAACCCATGAGGCAGGTTGTGCGCCACACGACGGCCATTGGTGCCTCGGGATCACCGGCTGTGCTAGCTGAGATGATGACCTATCTGAGTTATCGCTGGCACCCTGAGTACACCGTCTACGAGGAGTACCAGGACTTTAACCAGGAGCAGTACCGTGCCATCGTCCACCTCTACTCGCGGGAGTATGACTCCACTACTGTGCTACACACCGCACATGGTGTTGGTGTGACCATCGATATGGCTGTCCACGATGTTCCCTATGCTGCTCTGACACGTCTTCGTGGAGTGTATCGGGAGTTGGACACCTCCCCTTTCAGGCACATTGCTATCGCATCTGATGTTGGTGCGGAGGGATACTATACTGCTGCCTACTCCACTGTCACCCGAGAGCCCTTCTACCATCAGAACCTGGTTCTGCATGCTGATGGGCTGGATCGAGCTAACCGAGCTCTTCGCCACGAGATGTACACCACCCGTCAGCACCTTTACCGTGCTCTGACGCTGCTGCACCCCTTTGTCCGATCTGGACAGCTACCGCATACTGCGATCTACCCAGCCAGGACCGTGATGCCCCACGGTGTCGGTTGGCCAGAGGTGGGAGGCTACTCTCCCACACTTGGTCCTCTTCTGCCACCTGAGCATCGGGCTCTGCACCTGAGTATCCGCGGCCCCCAGTCTACTGACGTGGAGGGCTATCCGTTGCCTCACTACCAGCTGTCGGGCTACGATTACCTCCACAGTACCTCTTGGGACTGATGTAGTCTTGCTTGTTAGTGTTAGATGCATTCGTCGCGAGCCTGTGTGCCGCCTATGATGTTTTAGTCTATGTACTGAACTCTATGTACTGAACTCTATGCATGAACCCTTTTGTAAGTTATGCCGACTACTATGTAGTAGCTATCGTGCTCCTTTCATTATGCATGATTCATCGTGAATGATTCTTGTCTTTGCAAATTTCTCAATGCTGAACCATCCCTATTATATATTAGCAGGATGGTTAGACCAGGTGGTCGTGGTAGTGGTGGCAATGCCCCACCACCACCTGAGTACATGGCTGGTATGATCCAACAGTTCGAACTGAACCGCCAAGTCATGGAAAATATGATGGCTCAGTTTCCTCGCCCCAATATGGACCAGCAACCAACCCCAGTAACTCTGCAGGATTTCATGCGCCTCAATCCAACTGTGTACCGCAGCTCAGCTCAGCCTCTGGATGCTGATGACTGGCTCCGTGACATCACCTATGAGATGGAGTCTGCTGATGTAGCCCCTGCCAGCTATGCCAACTTTGCGTCCTTCTTTCTGAAGGGACCCGCAGCTCAATGGTGGGACAGCCACAGGCGTACTCTGCCAGCTGGAACAATCATCACCTGGCCAGACTTCCAAGCTGCTTTCCGTGCCTGCTTCATTCCTCAGGGAGTCATGGACCGGAAGAAGCGTGAGTTCCGCAACCTCACCCAAGGCAACAAAACTGTTGAAGCTTATCAACGGGAGTTTCTGGACTTGTCTCGCTATGCCGAAGAGGACATTGCAACTGATGCACGCAGACAGGAGAAGTTCCGTGATGGCCTTCAAGCTGACATCAAGCTCGCACTTCTAGTGCATGACTTTGCTGATTTCGCCACCTTGGTGAACAAGGCCATCAATGTTGAAACTGGTCTGCAGGAATACCAGAGCTCTCAGAGGCGCAACCGTGACACGGGCTCATCTTCGGGCTCGCCCTCACAGAAGCGTAAGATATGGATCCCGAACAGCATGTACCGTCCAAATGCACCTGCTCCAAGGAAATCTTATGCTGCACCGCGTCTGCCTCCTCCACCATCTAGGCAGTCAAAGCTACCAGCTCCCCCACCTGGGGCTCCTGTTCCCACTCCCGATAATGGTCTGTGCTACAAGTGTGGTCAACCGGGTCACTTTGCCAGGAACTGCTATCAGAATTAGAACCAGAACCAGAATCAACTGGCCCTTCCAGCAACTGGCCGTGGTAACAACCAGCCCCGCAACAACAATGCTAAGTCTTATGGTCGTGCTCATGCCAACCACGTTGATCTCAACGAAGCTCAAGACCAGCCTGCTACTGTGATGGGTACACTCCTCGTAAATTCAGTACCAGCATCCGTTTTATTTGATACAGGAGCATCCCATTCATTCATATCAGCAGAATTTGCATTCCTGCATGGCATTAAATACGAAGAGATGAACACTCCGCTAGTGGTACACACCCCTGCGGGCCAATGTCAAACCTCTATGGTTAGTCACGATGTTCCCGTTGAAATTGAAGGACTGGAATTTCTTGTCTCTCCCATCGTACTGAAGTCCTGTAGCATTGATCTCATTCTGGGAATGAATTGGTTAAAAGCGCATACTGCTTCAATCGTTTGCACCACTAAGACCGTCCATCTGCTACACCCTTCAGATGAGATAGTTACTTACCAAGCCCATCTGGTGCAAAATGCCGAGGCAAGGCTCTATGCATTGAATGCATTGAACGCTGCACCACTCGAGGGCATTGAAAACATTCCCGTCGTGCGTGAATTCCTCGATGTCTTCCCTGAAGAACTTCCAGGGATTCCCCCTGCTAGAGCTGTCGAATTCATCATCGACTTGAAACCAGGCACCACTCCTATAGCCAAGCGACCCTACAAAATGACGCCGCATGAACTCCTTGAGCTTAAGGAGGAAATCGAAAAATCTCTTCGCAAAGGGTTCATTCGCCCAAGTTGCTCTCCTTGGGGAGCACCTTCTCTCTTTGTCAAGAAGAAGGATGGGACAAACCGGTTAGTTCAAGACTACCGTCCAATAAACCAAGCTACCATTCAGAATAAATACCCTCTTCCTCGGATCAATGATCTGTATGATCAACTGGCGGGTTCGTCAGTGTTCTCTAAGCTCGACTTGAGGTTGGGTTCCCACCAGATCCGTGTTCGCGAAGAGGATATCCCAAAGACCGCCTTCGTGACTCGCGATGGTTCATACGAGTACACCGTCATGTCTTTCGGTTTAACCAATGCTCCAGCCACCTTCTCTCGTCTAATGAACTATATATTCATGGATTACCTCGACAAGTTCGTCGTGGTTTATCTGGATGATATCTTGGTATTTTCCAAGAACGAAGAAGAACATGCTGAACATCTTCGACTTGTGCTGGAGAAGCTACGAGAGCATCAACTATATGCCAAGTTCTCCAAATGTGAGTTCTGGCTACCGGAAGTAACCTATCTTGGGCATGTCATCTCTAAGGATGGTATTGCCGTCAACCCCGAGCGAGTTCAGGCTATTCTTGATTGGACTCCTCCCAAGAACGTTAAGCAAGTCAGAAGTTTTCTCGGTCTCGCCAGCTATTGCCGTCGATTCGTCGAGAACTTCTCCAAGATCGCCAGGCCTCTGACTAACCTGTTACATAAGGGCGTCAAGTTCCAATGGACAGACAAATGTCAGGAGAGTTTCCAGGCACTCAAGGACAAGTTGACTTCTGCCCCAGTTCTAGCTCCACCTGATACTAAGAAGGACTTCGTCATTTACTGCGACGCTTCCCGTCAAGGATTAGGCTGTGTCCTAATGCAAGACTGCAAAGTGATTGCTTATGCCTCTCGGCAATTGCGCCCTCACGAAGAGAACTACCCAGTTCACGACCTCGAACTTGCTGCTGTCATTAATGCGCTGAAGTAGTGGCGACATTACCTTCTCGGTAATCGTTGCGAGATCTTCACTGACCACCAAAGTCTGAAGTATCTGTTTACTCAGCCAGACCTGAACCTCCGTCAGCAGAGATGGATGGAGCTTGTTGCAGACTTTGAATTGGGTATTTCCTATACGCCAGGCAAGGCTAATGTAATGGCTGATGCCTTGAGCCGCAAGTCTTACTGCAACCACCTCTAGGTTCACAAAGTTCAGCCCTCGCTTGTTGAAGAATTCAGGAAGCTGAACCTCCATATTGTTCCTTCGGGTGCACTCGCTCCCCCTCCTAAGGAGTTTGGCAAGGTGAACCTCCACGTTGTTACCCAGGGTTCCCTCAATACCCTAGTTGCTAAACCAGATCTCGAGGACAGCATTAAAAGGCTACAGAAGTATGACTCTGAAGCCCACAAGATTAAGCGCTACCTCGCAGAAGGAAAGCCCTCATTCTTCACTATTGCTGAAGATGGCACCTTATACTTCAAGGGCCGCCTAGTGGTGCCATGTGCAGAGAAGAACCTGGATATGACACAGGATGTTATGAAAGAAGCTCATGATACGCCTCTATGTATCCACCCTGGTAGTACAAAGATGTACCAAGACATCCGTCAGAGATTCTGGTGGTCTAATATGAAACAAGACGTTGCTCGTTATGTTGCTGAGTGTGACGTTTGCCGTCGTATCAAAGCAGAACATCAAAGGCCTGCTGGAACTCTGCAACCTATCTCTATTCCTGAATGGAAATGGGACCATGTTGAGATGGACTTCGTCACTGGATTTCCCAAATCACAGAAAGGTAATGATGCTATTCTTGTCATCATTGACCGGCTTTCCAAAGTTGCACATTTTCTGGCGGTCAAAGAAACGATCACTGCTAGCCAGTTGGCAACGCTCTATATGTCCAGGATTGTTTCACTCCACGGTATTCCATTGGTTATCAGCTTAGACTGTGGTAGCTTATTCACTTCAAGATTCTGGGCAAGTTTCCAAGAAGCTATGGGAACTCATCTGTCATTCAGTACTGCATTTCATCCTCAGTCGCAGGGGCAAGTTGAACGCGTCAACCAAGTTCTCGAAGACATGCTTCGAGCTTGTGTTATTTCCTTCGGCAAGAAATGGGAGGAATCTCTCCCGTATGCTGAGTTCTCTTATAATAATAGCTATCAAGCTAGTCTGAAGATGGCCCCCTTCGAAGTGTTATATGGACGAAAGTGCCGAACCCCTCTGAACTGGTCAGAAACTGGGGAACGTCCACTCTTTGGTCCGGATATTATCCAACATGCCGAAGAACAAGTCCGCATTATTCGCGAGAATCTCAAGACTGCTCAGTCACGTCAGAAGAGTCAGTATGACCGTCATCATAAAGACATGGTCTATCAACCTGGCGAAAAGGCTTATCTTCGAGACACACCTATGAAGGGTGCTCACCGCTTCGGAATCAAGGGCAAACTAGCTCCTCGATATATTGGCCCATTCATTATTCTCGAAAGGCGTGGAAAAGTGGCATACCAACTGGAGCTTCCACAGAACCTTTCTCAGGTTCACGATGTGTTCCATGTGTCACAGCTCCGCCGTTGATTCAAGGACCCAATCCGAGCAGTGGATCATGAAGTGCTCGAATTGCAGCAGGACCTCTCCTATAAGGAGCATCCGGTCCGCATTCTCGACCAAGCTGAACGCCGCACACGTCAGAAGGCGATCAAGTTCCTCAAAGTCCAGTGGTCACACCATTCTGAAGATGAAGCCACTTGGGAACGAGAGGATCGCCTGCGTGATGAATACCCCGCACTGTTTCCTTCTACCTCCTAAAATCTCGGGACGAGATTTCTTGTAGTGGAGGAGATTTGTAACGCCTGAATAATCATGCTACAGTAATCTCACGTTAATGATGCCACATCACCACGGTTACTGTTGTTAACCTCGCGATGATCCGAAACCGTTTCAAAATTTAAATTCAAATTAATGCCAACAATAAACGTTTTCAAAAATTTAAACAAAAATGTTCGGTGGGTGCCAGATATTGCACTGATAATTATTGTGGAGAAAACATATTTTTAGAAAATGCCTAACTATTTTAAAATGATGTAAAACAGAAAAGAAAATGCAACAGAGAAAACAAATAGAAAAAAAGAAGAAAGGAGGAACCCCCCTCCCCCCACTGGACCCTGGCCCAACTGCCCCCCCCACTGGACCCTGGCCCAACTGGGCCAAACCCCAGGCCCAGCCGGCCGCCCCACTCCTTATCCACTCCCCCCCACTCACCACCGACGGCCACCCACCCCCCCGAAATATCTCCTCCTCCCTCCCCCGATCCAGATCGGGCTCGAGAGGAGATCACCGTCGCCGACCGCGCCAGTACCTCGCCCTCGCCGGAGCACGCCCCCACCGGCCTGCTTCCCCCTCCTCCCCTGCGCCGGTCGTCCCCGTCACTCCTCCCCGCGCTCGCTGCCCAGACCCCGCACCCCCCCCGTGAGGACCCCCTCCCTCTCCTCTTCCCCACGCCCCGCCGGTGCGTGCCCGCTCGCGCCCGCCGTGGCCGCGTCCGGCCGCTGCGCTCGCCCCGCCTCCGCCCGCCGTGGCCCTCGTGCCCCGCTACGGCAACCCCCCGCCCCCCGCCATGGTCACGGCCCCGCCCTTCCCCGGGCAGGCTAGGGTGCCCTTCGCCGACGCCCCGCCGCGGCGCGCTTTGCCTCGCCGGCGCCGTGCCGTTGGCCGCGCCTGGGCTCGTCCCTGGCCTCGCCCGCATGCCCGCCGCTCGGCTCCGCCCCTACCTCTCACTGCCCTGCCTCGCCGGGCCTCTTCCCCCTCGCCCAGGCTCGCCGTCGCCCGCACCAAGTGCCTCCGTTGAGCTCCCCGAACGCGCCCGCTCCTTGCACCGGTCGCGCCCCGCACCGGGCTCGCCCCGCTCCGGCCATGGCCGGCGCCGTGCCCCGCCAGCGCCCACGCCCGCCACGCCCGCGTCCCCAACCCACAGAACGAAAAGAAAAGAAAAATAAAATAAAATAATAATAATAGTAAAAAAATGATTTTAAAAATAATAATAAATAATATAATAATATAATAATAATAAAAACAATAAATTAATTAATAAATATACAAATAAAACAAATAATAAAATAATTTTAATTAATTAATTAATTAACTAAATTAATTAAGTTAATTAATCTTGTTTAAATTAATCTAATTAGATAATTAATTTAACTAAACAGTAGTTAATTAGGTAACAGCCCCTGACAGGTGGGACCCACTTGTTAGGTTGACCCAGTCAACCCCTGTTGACTGCTGACGTCAGCATGACATCATGCTGATGTCATAAATCCATTTTCGAATTAAGTTAAATAATTAATTAAATTCCAGAAATTAATAAAATCTTTAGAAAATCATATCTTTTAATCCGTAACTCGGATTAAAATATTTTCAACATGAAAGTTGCTCAGAACGACGAGACGAATCCGGATACGCAGTCCGTTCGTCCACCAAACCTCCCTAACCTATCAAACTCGTAACTTTCCCCCTCCGGTCCATCTGTCCGAAAACGCAAAACATCGGGAATACTTTCCCGGATGTTCCCCCCCTTCACCGGTACCGCCTACTGTCGCGTTAGGACACACCTCGCACTGTTCATTGTCATGTCACGCATCGTCATGCTTATGTTTGCATTGTATGTACTGTTTCTTCCCCCCTCTTCTCTCCGGTAGACTACGAGACCGACACTGCTGCTGCCCAGTTCGACTACGGAGTTGACGACCCCTCCTACTTGCCAGAGCAACCAGGCAGGCCCCCCCCTTGATCACCAGATATCGCCTATTCTTCTCTATACTGCTTGCATTAGAGTAGAGTAGCATGTTACTGCTTTCCGATATCCTATCCTGATGCATAGCCTATCCTTGCTACTACTGCTGTTACCTTTACGTACAATCCTACATGCTTAGTATTGGATGCTAGGTTTACATCAGTGGCCCTACATTCTTGTCCGTCTGCTATGCTATACTATCGGGCCGTGATCACCTGGGCGGTGATCACGGGTATATACTTATATACTATATACATGACACATGTGATGACTAAAGTCGGGTCGGCTCGTAGGAGTACCCGCAAGTGGATCTTTGTGGCGGAGCGACAGGGCAGGTTGAGACCACCCAGGAGAGAGGTGGGCCTGGCCCTGGTCGACGTTCGCGGATACTTAACACGCTTAAGGAGATCTGGGTATTTGATCTGAGTCTGGCCATTTGGTCTATACGCACTAACCATCTACGCGGGAGTAGTTATGGGTATCCCAGCGTCGTGGTATCAGCCGAAGCCTTCGTGACGTCAGCGACTGAGTGGCGTGCGCCGTGTTGGACCGCTTTGACGTAACCACCGTGATCGTGTGGGTTGCTAGGTCTGCTCGCGGCCGCGTTCGCAACGTGTAGGTGTGCATAGGGCGATGGGCCCAGTCCCCTGCGCGCTTAGGATTAGACCGGCGTGCTGACCTCTCTGTTGTGCTTAGGTAGGGCTATGACGCGTTGATCTTACGAGGCCGGGCATGACCCAGAAAAGTGTGTCCGGCCAAATGGGATCGAGCGTGTTGGGTTATGTGGTGCACCCCTGCAGGGAAGTTTATCTATTCGAATAGCCGTGTCCCTCGGTAAAAGGACGACCCGGAGTTGTACCTTGACCTTATGACAACTAGAACCGGATACTGAATAAAATACACCCTTCCAAGTGCCAGATATAACCCGGTGATCGCTCTCTAACAGGGCGACGAGGAGGGGATCGCCGGGTAGGATTATGCTATGCGATGCTACTTGGAGGACTTCAATCTACTCTCTTCTACATGCTGCAAGATGGAGATGACCAGAAGCGTAGTCTTCGACAGGACTAGCTATCCCCCTTTTATTCTGGCATTCTGCAGTTCAGTCCACTGATAAGCCCCTTTACACATATACCCATGCATATGTAGTGTAGCTCCTTGCTTGCGAGTACTTTGGATGAGTACTCACGGTTGCTTCTCTCCCTCTTTTCCCCCATTCCTTTCTATCTGGTTGTCGCAACCAGATGCTGGAGTCCAGGAGCCAGACGCCACCGTCGACGACGACACCTACGACACTGGAGGTGCCTACTACTACGTGCAGGCCGCTGACGACGACCAGGAGTAGTTAGGAGGATCCCAGGCAGGAGGCCTGCGCCTCGTTTGATCTGTATCCCAGTTTCTGCTAGCCTTCTTAAGGCAAACTTGTTTAACTTATGTCTGTACTCAGATATTGTTGCTTCCGCTGACTCGTCTGTGATCGAGCCCTTGTATTCGAGCCCTCGAGGCCCCTGGCTTGTATTATGATGCTTGTATGACTTATTTATGTTTTAGAGTTGTGTTGTGATATCTTCCCGTGAGTCCCTGATCTTGATCGTACACATTTGCGTGCATGATTAGTGTATGGTCAAATCGGGGGCGTCACACGAATCTCGGGGGCTACATCCAGCGGGTGCGCTGACACGCTCCCGCGAAGAAGAAGACAAAGTAGTTGCCGGGAGATCCGGCCCGATTGCTCAGCAGTCGGCCCGAATCTCGGGGGCTACACCTAGCGGGTGTGCTGACGCGCCCCCGGGAGGAAGAAGACAAAGTAGTTGCCGGGAGATCCGGCCCGACTGCTCAGCAGTCGGCCTGAATCTCGGGGGCTACACCCAGTGGGTGCGCTGGCGCGCCCCCACGGAAGATTGCAAGAAACAAAAACAAGAGAAGAAAGAAGAAAAAGGGCGCTGCCAGACGCCTCGCCACCTGGCCGGCTGTGCCAGGCTGGCTCGGCTGCGTTCCGCTCGCCGCCTGGCCGGTCAAGCCCGACCGGCTGGACCCTCCTCGAGCGCCTAGAGGCTCGAGGGCTATACCCAGCGGGTGCGCCGACGCGCTCCGCGAGCGCCGAGCCACGTCGGCTGTCTTCGACGACCTCCGCCTCGGCTACACGAAAATCAATGTGAGCTCCTCACCCGCATATTTTTTTCACCGCGAGAGCACGGATAACCCCGAGCGATGCTCGGGGGCTATCTCCGCATTTTATTACAGCTGCTACACTGTTCGCCATGGCGCCAGCTAGAGTTGGCCCGGGGGCTGGCCGCTTGGCCTGAGACGTTTGTTCCCGCAGACGGCTTAGTAGCGTGCGCGGTACCAAAGGCCCACTCTTAGTCACAGACCGCAGAGCGGCTGTCCGACTAGCAAGAGTGAACGCTGGAGGCCACCCACGCGAAAAACGTCCGGGAAGAAAAGTGGTTCGGGTGACCCGGCCGTTTTCTTTATGAGTATCTGCTCGGTTAAATTCGCTCCCAGAGTCTGAGTATTGTACACTCCACTCCGCGGCCCACTCTCAGCCACAGACCGCATAGCGGCTGTCCGGCAAGAGAGAGCACAAGCCAAAGAGCGAAGGGAACATGAAAGAGATTGAAGGGGGCTCGGACGAAACCGAGTCGGCACCCTCCGCATAAAACTTGCAATGCTAAAAACATTCATTTGATATATCTGCGTGGACTAACTTTATCTTTTGTATGATCATTTCCGCGAACACCCGCCAAAAAAAACCTCCGCCCAACTTTGCCAAGTTGCCCGGAGGCTTGGGGGCTACTGTCGGAGTAATTGGCCACGGGTATCCCGAAGACGGCAAGACAATATTTCAGGACATCGGGGCTAGCAAAGCCCCTCAGTCCGACAGCCCGGCCGCTCCTGCCGGCTCCCCGTCCGACTGCTCCACCCGGTCGGCTACCTGGCCGGCTGCCGGCTACCGACTGCACCAACCAGCCGGCTGCCGACTGCAGCCCGACCCGATACCGACAAGACCCCGGCGAGACGGCCATACCGCAGACGAGACAGCTGTACCGCGACGCCATCATGTATAGTGTCACTTGTCCCTGGGCACTATTTATGAAGTGACCCAGGGGACAAGTGTGACACCCCACCATGCCTAGCTACCATACCTACCTAGCTTACATCCTAAGCTACCCCTCAAGCCTATATATATGAGCATCCATCCATCCATCCAGGATGGACTCACACTCCCACACACTCACGCATGCATGCTCATGCACTTGCGGCCATGCACGCATTTGTGCTCATATGCATATACAAAGCCAGATGCCTATGGCACTGAGCTCAAATACAGATCCAGGAGCAACTCTGTACCAGATATACTACAGATACTCAGACATGCAGGAGTAGGGGTATTATCTCTCCGGAGAGCCTCGAACCTGGGTAAACTAGCGCGTGCTACTCGCATACCCGCTCCCGGTCCTATCAGCAGCAGTCTTACCCTCACACTAAGCCCTTCTGGCATCTGTCGACTCGCAAGCCCCCCATGAGAATACCACGACACTCTCCTCGTCTTGAAAGATTTGCAGCCCAATAGGCCTGACAAAGCGACTTACTTGGGAAATCACAAAAAACTGGGCTGTGACCGTGGACCGAGCTGCGGCCGTGGACCCAGCTGTCAGCCTCTCCACGTACAGTACTCTTCCGATGGAAGTCGGTCGTTGACCACATTGACCACGCCGTGCCGAGAGTACCAAGGCAGTGGACGACGGCGAGGCCTAGGAAGGGGACGACGCGGAGCCAGGGAAGACGCGACAGTGGATGCCCACGCGGAGAGGAGTGCGAGGGTTCACTGGTTCGGCTGCGGTGTGAGGCCGTCGTCGCCGCAGAATAACAGGGGGTGTGGGTGAGTAGAGGGATGCCCTGGCCAGCAGTGGGAGTAGTAGGGGGCGGTGAGGCCTCTGCGGCATCACAGCCGGCAACGGGAGGCAGGAGCACGCGGCACGACCGGCACTGGTTTGGGCGGCTGGAGCAAGAAGACCAGAGGTTGAAGAAGCACTACTGCCGTTGGATGAACATCGAACGGTAACTGGAGCTAGAATCGTTCATATTGACTAAGTTGACAAAGCCCTCCGTCCCCGTCAACTTGGTAGGCCCACAAGTCAGCCTCCCACGATGCTGGGTTCCAGCTGGCAGGGGGAGTATTCATTTTTTTGTGTAATAAGGAGGCACTTCCTTGCGTGCGAAGATAGCTGGTGGGTCCGACCTGTCAGCGGGGGGCATGTTTTTTTCGCGAAATACAGAGGCCCTTCCGGTGGGTCCCAGATGTCAGGTGGAGGAATCAAAGACATGAGAAGGCGTACAGAACAAGCTAGTGTACTAGTAAAGAGATGTTGCTGAGTTTTAGAAAAAAGAGAGACGTGCTCCTGTAGCTGGTTCGAATCGAAACCTAGACTATGACTATATATGGTGCTATGCTGCTCTGCAAGTAATGAAACTGACATATCCAACGTTCGCTTCTCCTCTTCTCTACTTACTCTGCCTAGCATCAGAAGCTCTGGCCGCAGCAACCATGTCCGCTGGCTGCTCGTCCACCTGCTCTTCAGCAGGCAACAACCAAATATGCGCCAAGTCGCCACCCGTACCATCGCCTGTGGGTCTCATCACACCCCCGCCGGCACGCGAGCCGCAGTCGGTTGCTCATCGCAACCCGCTGCCGTTGGTGTGGTTCCACTGCTGCAAATAACGCAGAGTCATCCATCGCGTCTCAACCACAATCCTCCACCCTGGCCGAGTCTTCTACAAATGCCCGAATCATGGGGTAATAATATGTTTAACTGTTGTTCTGCTGCTTTCAGTTGCTGATTTTTTTAATAGTTTGGTTGATGATCTTCCAATTTGATTCGTGTAGAAAAGGGAAGATTCATGTGATTTGTATTTCTGGGAAGTTGCTGATGTGGGGGATTGGATTTCATGTGATTAATAGTGGGAGGTATTTAATGGCGTGGAGGTCGTCCCCACGGGCCATATGGATGTGGAGGATAAAATCTTCTATCCATACCGCGGGATCGGTTGTTCCGTCGTATGATTCAATGTTGATGGGTTTGAATCCTTTGGGGATTTCATGATCCATTGCTTCATCGGTGAAGCAAAGCGGGTGTGCGACGCCTCTATGTTGGGCCACACTGCGACGTAATTCCGAAGGAGTCCATTTGCGGTTTTCGGCACAGGCGTGGCTAGGTTTGTCACGTCCGAATAGGTAGCTGTCGTCGCGTATCGAGGCATGCCTTCGTGATCCGTAGATCGGTCTTGCGTGTCCTGCTCTACTGTCCAAGTCTCGCTGCAGGTCGTTTGGACAATCATGAGCTGCGTTATTCTTGCCTTTAGGGCGAGGTGGGGCGGTCTGGTGTTCGGCTTGAGTTGCTTCTTTATTTGGACAAAGTTGTCGGCGACCTGCCGCATTGCGTGATGATGGTACGGGCTCCAACACCTCGTCATCGAACTGATGTAGCAATCTATGCTTCGGATAGCTTTTGGCTAGGCCACTAAGGCTGTATTCTTCGGCGACCAGGACTTGGGTCCATCTATCGTTGAGTAGGTCTTGGTCAGCATGAAGCTGCTACTGCTTCTTTTTCAGGCTCCTTGGAGTAGCTATAAGCCTGCGCTTGAAGCGCTCCTACTCGAGGGGCTCTTCGGGTACGATGAAGTCTTCGTCGCCGAGGCTTACCTCATCTTCGGAGAGCGGAAGGTAGTTGTCGTCCTCCGAATTGTCACTGGGCAGGGCCTATTTATCGGGGTTGTCTTGCCCGTTTTCCTGTTCCTCCTGTTCGGATCTTGCTCCAGCAGGGTCTTCATTGTTTTCGGCGTCGTCCGGAGTACTATTTTCTCCGGTGCCATCGTTGATGCGATGTGACTTGGAGCGGCGTTTAGGGCACCGGTACTTAGACTGTGTCTCGGGAGGTTTATTCTCAACTGGATCTCCTCTGTCATCGTCGCGCGCTTTTTTAGGTGTGTCAACTATGTACACGTCGTACGAAGGGGTGGCCGTCCCACGTCCGGTGACTGGCGGGTCTTGGCCTTGCTCCTTGTCGGCATCGTCGTCTATACCGTCAATGTCTTCGGAGCCATAATCAGGCATGTCGGTTAAGTCCTCGACAGTGGCTATGAAGTGGGTGGCGGGTGGGAAATGAAATTCCCCATTATCAGCCTCTAGCTCGAACCGGTCATAATTCAGCTGTGAGTCCTCCGCGAGGGACAAGCTTTTTAATGAGTTTAGCACATCGCCGAGGGGCGAGTGTTGGAAGACATCTGCGGCGCTGAACTTAAAGATCGATGACCGATCTAGCCCGGTGTCTGCAGGCGTATGTGGTTCGGGATTTAGAGCCGGAAACGAGTCCGGAATTCCGTTGGCGCAGATATTCCCTGGTGCTGAGTCTGTGTGCGGCTCCAACGCCGCAGACTCTGTGGCTTCGGATGGTGCAATCTGCTCTGGACCTAAGGCCGTAGCAATTACATGAGCCATCTCCTGAATCTGTTACGATGACAGATTTAAGTCATGTTCATCGGAGCGAGGGGGAGCGATCGCCGCGGTCTCAAATCCATTGAAGATCAAGTCTCCACGGATATCCGCGACATAGTTCAAGCTTCCAAATCTGACCTGATGGCCAGGGGCGTAGCTATCGATCTGCTCCAGATGGCCAAGCGAGTTGGCCCGCAGTACGAAGCCGCCGAACACGAAAATCTGTCCGGGGAGGAAGGTTTCTCCTTAGACAGCGTCACTATAGACGATCGAAGGGGCCATCGAACCTTTCGTCGACGGCACGGTGGAACTCTCAATGAACGCACCAATGTCGGTGTCAAAACCGGCGGATCTCGGGTAGGGGGTCCCGAACTGTGCATCTAAGGTCGATGGTTGCAGGAGACAGGGGACACCATGTTTACCCAGGTTCGGGCCCTCTCTATGGAGGTAATACCCTACTTCCTGCTTGATTGATCTTGATGAATATGAGCTCTGGGCGCACGCTTCATGCTTACAACATTGCCAGAATCCAAAGCAGGATCCTTCCTAGCAGCACCAGCTCTATGGGCCACTATTCCAGCAAGGGGAGATACACCCTTGGCAGCAGTGCTCCTGGTGACTCTTCCCATGCCAGCAATCTTGTCAAACGCATCATCATCACTTTCTATCAATTCCACAATGGGATTCTTGGGTGTAGATGGGCTCTCTGCACAAGCAGCCGTAGAACCTTTTAGAGCTCCCAACTGCCCCTTCATAACACCAGATCTTGTCTTTTCGGGAGAACGCCCCTGGCTAAAATCAATAGCTACACGCTCAAGCTCCGAGAACTGGCTGCCAAAGATCCTGTAGTCATGCTCACCAAGATCCAACCACTCACATGCAAAAATAAAAAAAGAAGGAGCGCATCAAGGGTAAGTTCAAATACATAATTCATGACAGTACTAGTCAAGAAGTACAAGCTGCAAAAAATTACAAAAGGTCATGCATACATACATGATTCGATGCCAAACAAACCCCGGAAGTCAACATCAAACACATCGCTAGTTGCGCAGGTATACAGCGAAGTCTTCCTAATGTCAAGAATGTCTTCGTGGCTGTAATCCAACATTTCAATCACACCATCCTCCCGGCAATGATAGGTCTTGCAGTTTTGTATCATAAATAAGCCACAATCATGCATGTTAACAAAAGAAAATACAAAAGGGTACATCACAAATTTGAAAAAATGGGAACACCATCCTCCCAGCAACGAAAACAACTAATAAAAATCATTAAAAACGGATACTCACGTGTTTTTTCTGCTGCGGCACCCGCACAAACTCGCAAGAGAAACCATCAATATGCGCCGGCGAGAACGGTTTGGCCCTCTACACTGGACTCCCTCCAAAGCTTCTTTATGTTATCTGTCATAGTCCTTAAGAATCTAACTACATCACTCCAGGTTTCATCGTGGAGTGAATCAAGACATTCGAAATGACGAAACCTCAAATTCAGAACAATCAAGCACCAATGCCCAGATTCTTCACTAGGCTTCATGGCAGCTGCAAATGACGGCGGATCAAACGTAGGGCAAAGAATCTAACAAAAAAATCACAGAGGAAAAATGAATTTAACAAATCATAATGAAACAAAAAATTCAGCCCCCAAACAATAAAATAAAAGAGGGAAATTGAAATTCAGAAGTACAAACAAAAATCAGATAATCATAAGTTCCAATTGAGTAACCAACCCACTACAAAAAATAAATGCTACTCAAGTTTATATCCACCGCCCAAACTTGCAACAAACATATCAGTTCAATTTGCTTGCGACAATAAGTGCATCTGTAAAAAAAGAAGCACACATCATTCATAAGTACGGGGGTAAAAAGTAGGCTACTCAAGTTCATTCCCACCTCCCAAACTTGCAAGAAAACATGACAGTTATAGTTCATGAGTACAATAAGTTCAAGTTCACCTACTTGGTGAAAACCATCAGCCCCTGATCTCGTGAACCACTGTAGCACATTGGCATCAATATTTCCATCACGGATCATGGTCTGTTGTACTAAAAGAACAACAACAGTTAGAAAATTTCCAAAATAAGTTATCATCCTATCTACAAAACAAAATACTGACCGTCACCCATCTGGGAGCTATCAACTTGTCAGTGTCTCGGTACTTCTGACGTAGAGAATATAAAACAACGTCAACACTGTCAGAGTTGAGCATGCTAGTGGGGACAAACGCTTTAGAAATAGAAACAACACTGGCATCACATTCGCTATTTCGAAACATCAGCTTGTCACTAGGAAAACACAAAAGATGACATGAATTAAAACTACTGCAATAACAACAATAGTCATATGAGAGAAAGAAAAAGAGATGAAAATGATACGGGCAAAATCCCAAACTAACCGTTTCCCACGGTTCGTGTGCAACCTCGTAACAACAAAGAAAAACAAATCAACCTTAACAACATTAGAACCTTCTACTTGCAGAAAAAGAAGAAAAATAATAAGTTCAAGCACTACAAGTGAACATGTCCAAAATGCCATAAATGAGAAGTACGCCTCATTTACAAGTCCTTACCTGCACTATCAGCGTTTGACGATGGGAGTTCCTGTGATGTCACCAATATGCCTCTAGTTTCAGGGTTTGACGATGGAAGATCTTGTGAGGACAACAATATGGCTGCGCTTTTAGGGTCTGAAGAAAGAAAATCCTGGGACAACACAAGCACCTTTTACGTCAAGGGGCCAGAAGAAATTGATAGAAGTAAATCATCATCCTCGGATGGCACCTCCTCCATGCTAGAGGCATATTGCAATGCATCACCGTAATCAAGCCCTCCAGGCGGGAAATTTTCCGGCGGCAAATCTTCACAATCAGAAAGATTTTCATTCCCAGCAATACCAAGACCAGATGATTTGGCATCAAGTATGCTGGCAGCACCAACATCCTCATTAGCAACTTTGGTACCAACATCGCGCCCACGACTCAATGGAACACCACCACAAGCATCATCTCCACCACTAACGGCAGCCTCACGCTCAACATCAGTCATCTGAAAAAAAAATACAGAAAAAGTGAATAATATGAACAAAACTAATAATAAAAAAAGCTTGCAAGAGGTGCACAGAAAAACAAACCTTAGCAGCATTCACAGCAACATCATCGATCTTGCTGCTACTAAGATTCAAAGGAACATCACCAATGGTCGGACAAGGCTCGTCGCCAACAAGAGGACCCTGATTCATAGTAATGAAGCAAAAAAACAATGCTATTATTAGCAACAATAAACACAAGGAATTAAACCACACTAACAAAAAGATAGGTATCATCTACAAACTCTTAACGATGTGGGATAGAAAAATGAACATGTAAGGCACATTGGTGCGCCTGAAAATTCAAGAATATATATAAACAAAATAAAAATAAAAATAACCTTGCACTTATCAGTAGATGGATCATTAACTCCACGGTCAACAGAAGCCTCAACATTATGACTGGTCTCCTGCATGAAAGAAATATTAATAAACAGATGAAGATGAGGAAGTTCAACTACAATACTGACAGTAGAACAACATAGTAATAATTGCAAACATCGAGGACTGACTCACATCAACAATAGGGGGCTCCAAGTCAACATCATTCTTGTGGTGATCGGAAACATTAGCCTCAGTACCATCACCAGCCCTGCTGTCGGTGGCAGCAGCCTCATCCTGCATGAAAGAAAAATTAATAAACAGACGAAGATGAGGAAGTTCAACTACAATACTGATAGCAGAACAACATAGTAAAAATTGCAAACATCGAGGACTGACTCACATCAACAACAGGGCGCTCCAAGCCAACATCATTCGTATGGTGATCAAAAACATTAGCCTGAGTACCATCACCAGCCCTGCTGTCGGTGGCAGCAGCCTCATCCTGCTCAATCTGCCTGATAACAACATTTGCACTTTCTTCATATGGCTTGCAGCAAGAGTCTTGCATAGTTTTGAAACGCTTCATGTTGTTCAACAGACGAACCGAGCTCTGAATTAGTTGAGCAACACCGTCACGCATATAACTAATTAAAATTCTCTCCATCTCAATATAATCTGCTGCTTCCTCAACATTAAATTGATGACCTTCAGGAAGGATACCATTGATACAACACAGATGCTCAACTGTACTTGGGACCTTTTGCAGCTCAGAACACACATTACTAAAAATATGCCCAACGCGCTCCAACACAGAAACAGCTACATCAATACCAAAACCCTGCCTCTGTGAAGTACTAGCCTTACTAGGGCCAGGGGGAACATAACCAACACCCTCAACACCACGGCCATCTCTCAACTCATCGTGTAGAGATGAAATCTTGGGAACCTGAGACGACGGCATCTCCAGGACTGGCCGTTTATACACTCAGAAAAAGACAACCTCCTCTTGAGTTTTCCACTATAAACAAGGGGAAAAAGTGTTAATTAATCAATGCAACACACATGGAATATAAACATTATATTAACAGATTTAAATCAACAACACTAACGATCTTTCACTATCAGTGCCAATTTGTTAGTGTTTACTGAAAGTGCAACTATCCCTGGGTGGTTTTGGTAATTCCTAACAACATATAGCTCATTGAGCTAATACTATTTGAAGAAAAAAAATTCAGGAAAGCTCAATGATTGGCATGGCATGGATTAGAAATATGGACCCCTCAAAATGCTAAGGAAAAAAGATTGGCTCAAGCTCTAAAGCTCAAGACTCTACATTTTACTTTTAGTGATCCAAGATCACATTGAGTCCATAGGAAAAGCCAATACTATTAGAAGGGGATGAGGTGTTGCTTAATGGGTTACTTGCTCGAAATTCTTAGTGATATGCTCCAAAAACCCTCAACCACTTTCTCATATCCACATTTGTCCCAAACCAAAAGTCAAACTCGGCTCCACCGAAACTTTCTATCCGGCGCCACCGAGCTCAGTTAACATAGCCACTGCCACAAAACCCTAGTCATTTCGGTCTCACCGAGATGGGATTGCAAACTCTCTGTTTCCCTTCGTAACATTTCGGTCCAACCGAAATGAGCGATCGGTCCCACCGAGTTCGCAATGCAAACTCTCCGTTTCCCCTTCGTAACGTTTTGGTCCAACCGAGATGAGTGAATCGGTCCCACTAAGTTTGCCTGACTAACTCTCTGGTTAGCTTATTACCAAAGTCGGTCTCACCGAGTTTGTGTAATCGGTCCCACCGAGATTACATTATGCCCTAACCGTACTGAAATCGGTCTCACCGAGTTGACATGTTTGTCCCACCGAAAATCCGAACGTTCACATTTTGTACTAAATCGGTCTCACCGAGTTTCATTATTCGGTCCCACCGAGTTTGGTGATTTGTGTGTAACGGTTAGATTTTGTGTGGAGGCTATAAATACCCCTCCACCCACTCTTCATTCGTGGAGAGAGCCATCATACTTTTTTTGAGAGAGAACCACCTACTCATGTGTTGAGGTCAAGATATCCCATTCCAACCATATGAATCTTGATCTCTAGCCTTCTCCAAGTTGCTTTCCACTCAAATCATCTTTCCACCAAATCCAAATCTGAGAGAGAGAGTTGAGTGTTGGGGAGACTATCATTTGAAGCATAAGAGCAAGGAGTTCATCATCAACATACCATATATTACCTTTTGGAGAGTGGTGTCTCCTAGATTGGTTAGGTGTCACTTGGGAGCCTCCGTCAAGATTGTGGAGTTGAACCAAGAAGTTTGTACAAGCAAGGAGATCGCCTAGTTCGTGAAGATCTACCCTAGTGAGGAAAGTCCTTTGTGGGCGATGGCCATGGTGGGATAGACAAGGTTGCTTCTTCGTGGACCCTTCATGGGTGGAGCCCTCCGTGGACCGCACAACCGTTATCCTTCCTGGGTTGAAGTCTCCATCAACGTGGATGTACGATAGCACCACCTATCAGAACGACGCCAAAAATCTCCGTGTCTACATTGTGTTTGCTCCCTCCAAACTCCTCCCTTTACCTTCATGTGCAATGTTTTACATTCCACTGCTATACTCTTAGACTTGCATGTGTAGTTTGTTTACTTGACAACTGCTAAGTTGCTAAAATCTGCCAAGACTTAAAATTTGAAAAAGGCAAGATTTTTATTTGTTCAAGTAGTCTAATCCCCCCTCTAGACATACTTTCGATCCTACAAGTGGTATCAGAGCTTTGGTCTCCATTTGCCTTGATTTCCATAGCTTTTGGTGATCATAGCCTTGGTTTCACAACCTAGGAGAGTATGGCGTCTAGCGAGGGAAATTACCACCGTAGAGGTCCTTACTTTGATGGTGCTAATTTTTCTAGGTGGAAGCACAAGATGAAAATGCATATTTTTGGACATAACCCCGCCGTTTGGGTTATTGTGTGTATTGGCTTGCAAGGTGAATTCTTTGATGGGAGATAACCGAACCATGAAGCTACCGCGGAAGAGTTGAAGATGTTGCAATACAATGCTCAAGCTTGTGATATTCTCTTCAACAGATTGTGCCCTGAAGAATTCAAAAAATCAGCCGTCTTGAGAATGCAAAGGAAATTTGGGACACTTTGATTGATATGCACGAAGGTACCGACTCCGTCAAGGAATCCAAATGGGATGTGCTTCAAAGTCAACTTGACAAGTTCAAAATGAAGGATGGTGAAGGTGTCGCTGAAATGTACTCTAGGCTTGCTCTCATCACAAATGAGATTGCCGGCTTAGGAAGTGAAGTGATGACCGATAGATTCATCATCAAGAAGATCCTAAGAGCCTTGGATGGAAAATATGATACCATGTGCACATTGATCCAAATGATGAAGGAAGAGCTCCACAACAAGTCAAGTGGTGCTTACAAAGCCTCACGTGATGCTCCCACATCATCAAGTGAGAAACAAGCCTTCAATGAAGAATTGAGCCTAATGGTGAAGAACTTCAACAAGTTCTACAAGAGTAGAAGCAAGGAAAGAAATTCCAAGTCAAGGTCCTAAAAGCAATCAATGATGATCTTCGCAAGAAAAGCTCTTCTTACATTGCCAAGCGTTTACTCTTGTCTACTTACATGCCACAAGTAAAATCTAGCAACAGGAGTAAGAAAGATTCTTCAACTAGTAGTAATAATAACCATGCTAAATCCAATATTGTTGCTTCTAGTAGTTCTCTTGATTCCACTAATGATTCTCTTAGCCAAGTTACTCTTGAGCAAGAAAATAGCTTATTGAAGGGAATTATAGAGAAAGGTGTTTACAAGAGCCTTGCCGGAAGTAAGCAATTTGAGGAAATTGTATGCAAGCAAGGAAGGCACCGAAAGAATCAAGGAATTGGTTTTGAACGAAAGTTCAATGCCAATGGAGTTGAGTGGGAAGAAGATCAATACCCCAAGACGAAGTTTGTTCCTCAACAAGAGAAGTATGATCCCACTTCTTTCCCAGGAACACAAGCTCAAGATGATCTTCCACCACAAGACCACAAGCAAAAAGGCAAGGACAAGCTTCAAGAGGAGATTGATGCATTTGAAGAAGCTCCCAAGGCCTTGGTCAAGTGGGTTCCCAAGACTACAACAAGTTCCACTTCATCAAGTACGACTACAACTCCAAGGATTCCCATCAAGATGGTGTGGATCCCGAAGAAAAAGAACTAGAGAGGTCTTGAGGGTGACTCCGCCAACATACTTCACTCATACCTTTTGGCAAGGACATGTGCAAACAACTTCCATATCTTGCACTAGTTGAAGGAGTCACAAACCCTCTTGTTGGCAAGACAAGGGACAAGGTAACCTAATGCTTTCATGGACATCATCTTATGTGAACATCACTCTGTGTCTATGGATATCCTTGTTTGTTCCTTGTGGGACTAACCCGTGTTGAAAGTGCAACTCACTCCAATGGATTGCTCCAAATGATCTACATCAACATTGAGCATCTACATCTTCAACACCTACATGAAGTCATCATCAACAAAACCCAAGGTTAGTTCATCCCTCTAAGGGGGGATATCACATCTAGGGGGAGCTTTACTCTAACCAATTGAGCTAAAGCAACTCTAATGATGTGAACACAACAATGCTTTATGTAAAAGTGGTAACCCCACTTGTGCTTAAACGATGAGTATGACCTATGATCAAATGTTCTTATTTGACTCCTAAGTCAATATACTCATATATAGATGACCTAGTCATCACCAAATTGCTTGATAGATGCTAGAGTGATTGTGTATGCTTTGTCACATATTTCATTTGCCATTTTATTGTGTGGGCATGTTGATTGCATATTATACTCATTCGAGGACATCCATTTGTTGCTTTGATTGTTTGGTTTTTTCTCTTTTGCCAAATGGATGGACAAGAATGCCTAAGAACTCCCTCTAGCTATCTATGCTTTTCTCGTCTCAAACTCTATTCATGCTACATCACAAAGTTTGATCAAGTCAGATTCGAACCACTCTGTGTGAGGAGCACTAGGAGTCCCCGATTCGTCATAGACTTAAACTTCCAAAACCTCTTTGTGCATTTCGGTATGACCGAGTCATCCACTTCGGTCACACCGAGTTCACTAAGTTGATCTAGGTTTTCCATCTCGGTGCAACCGATTTGACCTTTTCAGTCACACCGAGTTGCAGAAACCGCTTGCGATTTTGCATCTCGGTGCCACCGAGTTGTTCCACTCGATCACACCGACAGGGTCGGGGTATATAAACCCACGGGTGAGATTTCGGAAATTTCTTCAAAATCCTCAGCCCGCGCGTGTGTCCTGCTCTGCCTCCTCGGGTCTCCGGATCATCTCCTCGCCGCCAGCGACTTCCTGTCGCTGGTTTCTGTCGCCGTCAACGGATTTCTGCTCCGCCGTTGCCGCCGTAGCGAACTCCCGCCGAACTAGGGTATGGGTTCGACTCTATGTGCTATTCCTTTAACTCTGATTCATAGCACATTGCTTTGCCATGATCATGACCACGTATGCAAACAATCTATCCACTGAAAACTTCCTTTAGGTTAGATTGGATTTGAAAATTTAGGGTTAGGTCTCCGCCGAACTCATCTCGGACCTACCGAGTTGTAGAAATCGGTCTCACCGATTTGGCTTAGGCCATAGCACATGCATTTTCGGTCTGACCGAAAACTGCACATCGGTGCGACCGAGTTCGACTCTCTGTGAAACCCTAGCAGTCTCGGTGCCACTGAATTGTGACTCGGTCTGACCGAGTTCACTAGTTTAGGCTCCGAAATTGCTTCGGTATCACCAAGTTTAATAGATCGGTAGCTTCGAAATGCTTTCTGTGGAGAACTAAAACTAAGTTTTTGAGTCATCTGTTTTGCAAAAACTCTGCACTTTGTGATGCTCATCCACTCTACCTCATCTACATCTATTCACAGGGTTTGCTATCAGTAAGATTGCCAAGATGTCTGACCAGAGTAACAGTCAGAACAGATCTGAAGAACAAGTGCAATTGAGTGAGGGTTCATATCCCTCAAGCAGCTATGATGAGGGTAGCAGGAGCACACCTAGTAATTTGCCTAAGGCAGCCACTAGAGCAAGGAAGAAGAGAACCTCAGACTCTGAGGATGAGGATCATGTGGCTGTTGAGGATGAGGCCACCTCAAAGAAGAAAGTGTTGAAGAAACAATATGGCACAGCTGCTGCAACAAAGCGAGGGTTGCACAAGAAGGCACCTGCCAAAAGAATCCCAATGTCAAAGCCAAGGAAACCTCCAACAGGAGAAACCATGAAATTCACCAAAGAATCAGATGATGGTGAAGCAGCAGGAGATGACAAGAAAAAGAAGAGGGCAAGAACCACAACTGCAAAAGTTCTTGGAAAATCAACTATGGTAAGAGATTTTGAAGAAGAGGATACTGCACCAGCACCCAAAGCTCAGAAGCTTATGGGAGATGCAATTAAGTCAGGGGTTGCAACATCAAAGCCCAAGTCTGCTCCCACAGCTCAATCTCAGAAACCCCCAAAGCCCAAGAGAAACACTAGGAGCATTCCTGCAGAAGAGAAGAATAAGGCCCCAATGCCTCAAGCTGAAGAAGAGGATGATGAATCTCTTATTTTGAGAAAACTGAAACCCAAGATTCCAGACCACAATGATGCTCATCCAGTGGCTGAAGACATGCACATCAGAAAAGATGCTGGGCTGAGATTGTGGAGACAGTCTGATCCCTATGCTGCGAGGAGAAGAACAGCAGTTGATTACAGATTTCATACCAAAGAACAGCAAGACTTCTATGAGACAATTTTGCTTGACAAGAAGCCAATTGTATGTGACATGAGATGGGTTGATTGGGAATACATTAAGGAGAAGGAAGATCACTTCCCAGGAGTCTATGACAGCTTCAAAGCATGTGGAGTTGACAAATTTGTTGGGCAGAAGCTCACAAAATGGAATGATGAGCTGCTCATGTAGTTTTACTCCACTGCTCACTTTTACCCAGATGGGAAGATCATATGGATGTCTGAAGGTACTAGGTACCAATCCACTGTTGAAGAATGGGCCAAGCTGATCAATGCCCAGAGGAACATGAAGATGACTTGGATGTGTATGCCAAGAAGAAGAAAGACCACAACTCAATGGCAAACATGTACAAAGAGATCCCAGATAAAGCTTTGGAGACACACAAGCTTGGATCTGTACATTACTTATTGTTTGGTCTGCCTACCATCAACACAGTCCTAAGACACACATTGCTACCCAAGTCAGGAGATCACAAGATGATTAGAGGACATTCCATCAACCTGTTGCAAATCTTTGATATCCCTCAAAAGTTTAAGGTCATGAGCCTGATTGTAGAGACAATCAAGAGGACAACTGCTGACCAAAAGAGAAGCTGTGGGTATGCTCCACACATTCAGGAGCTCATCAACTCAAGATGGGCACAGGTACATATTTGTTGGACAAGGAGCATCTACCCCTATATCCTGAATCTGAAGACAATACAGTTGTGATGAATGAGGATGAACCATCATCATCTCAAGTACAAGATGAGAGAGCTAAAGCTAAGGCTGAGAAAGCTGCCAAGATGCCTAGTTTAGAGGAAGCATCTCAAGTTTTCCTGAAGCGCAAGCAAGATCAGCTTGCATACCTGATCCAATCTACTTTGAGGATTGAGAAGGGCTTGGCCACCCTGACTCGGAATCAGGAGAGCTTGGAGAGGATTGTTGAGACAAAATTTTATGATCTTGATCTGAAGGTTACTAAGATCCAAACAGCAGTTGAGCAGCGCCAGGAGGAAGCAGAAGAGAGGAGAGGGAAGGCAACTACTAATGCTTTTTAGCGAGTGCCAAGGAGTCAGAGGTCTGTTGCAGTGCTTGTACCTGATTCTAGAGCTACATCATCTCCACCAGCAGCTACAGCTTCAGTGCCACCTCCAGTAGCCACTCCACCAGCTCCAACTACATCAACAGATGCCTTCATCCTTGGAGTTCTCTCTACACCACCTCCCGAAGACCAAGCCTGAGAGACGCATAGCACTATGCATTTTCAAACTTTTTGGTAACTTGTTGCCAAAGGGGGAGAAATATGTATAGATCATAGGCTTCGAGAGTGAGTGTTTTGCCTTTTATCTCTCTTGCTTTTGGTTGAACCTTTTTATGCGCTTGGTTGATACTCTATGTCTTTGTCTGTGTGAGATACTTGTTTGATCATGTGATTGATCATATGCTACCTTAATGCTTGCTTGGATGATGTTATCTCTTCTATTCAATATATGATCACTCACTTTGATTGGTGATGAGTGCATGTTTTTTAATTTTTATCATTTTGAGCGCTCCACCAAGATGTATGTGACATGGAAGAGTGACCCATGATCCTAATCGATTGTGCATTTGCATTCAAAAGCAAATTTTAAATAATGCACAAATTTAGGGGGAGCTCATGCTTATCACATACTTCTCAAAGCGACGATGTATTTCAATCTTATGATCATTTGTCGAAGCTTTGATCTATATGTTGTCATCAATTACCAAAAAGGGGGAGATTGAAAGTGCAACTATCCCTGGGTGGTCTTAGTAACTCCTAACAACATATAGCTCATAGAGCTAATACTACTTCAAGTTAAATATTTCAGGAAAGCTCAATGATTGGCATGGCATGTATTAGAAATGTGGACCCCTCAAAATGCTAAGGACAAAAGATTGGCTCAAGCTCTAAAGCTCAAGACTCTACATTTTACTTTTAGTGACCCAAGATCACATTGAGTCCATAGGAAAAGCCAATACTATTAAAAGGGGATGAGGTGTTGCTTAATGGGTTACTTGCTCGAAATGCTTAGTGATATGCTCCAAAAACTCTCAACCACTTTCTCATATCCACATTTGTCCCAAACCGAAAGTCAAACTCGGCTCCACCAAAACTTTCTATCCGGCGCCACCGAGTTCAGTTGACATAGCCACTGCCACAAAACCCTAGTCATTTCAGTCTCACCGATAGGGATCTCGGTCTCATCGAGATGGGATTGCAAACTCTCTGTTTCCCTTCGTAACATTTCGGTCCAACAGAAATGAGCGATCGATCCCACCGAGTTCGCAATGCAAACTCTCTGTTTCCCCTTCGTAACGTTTCGGTCCAACCGAGATGAGCGAATCAATCCCACCGAGTTTGCCTAACTAACTCTCTGGTTAGCTTATTACGAAAGTCGGTCTCACCGAGTTTGTGTAATCGGTCCCACCGAGATTACGTTATGCCCTAACCCTAATGAAATCAGTCTCACCGAGTTACATGTCGGTCCAACCAAAAATCCTAACGTTCACATTTTGAACTAAATCGGTCTGACCGAGTTTCATTATTCGGTCCCACCGAGTTTGGTGATTTGTGTAATGGTTAGATTTTGTGTGGAGGCTATAAATACCCCTCCACCCACTCTTCATTCGGCTCATTCCTGGCTCGGCCTCGCCGGGATGGGGGAGGGGGGGTCCCCTCCCCCCGGCGCAGTGCGGTTATTCTATTTGACAGGCGCAGTGCGGTTATTCTATTCCCCCCACCCGCACCACGCCACGCACCCACACACCCTAAAAGAAGATGAGATATTCTTCAGTCCATACAAAAAATCTGTCAGTACAACTATGCCAATCGGTGCGGTCCCTATATAGCAATATAAAAATCCAAAAAATCAAAAAGAATTCCGAAAAAGAATGAGAACAAAGAGAAAGAGAGGAAACACAATATAAAAAAAAGATGTCAGTTCAAGTAGAGGACAACATTCAGTACTAAAAAAATGCTTATATTATGCAAAAAAATCATAAAACTAGAAGGAAAAAATGCTAAGAATAAAAAAATATTGACCGCCCCAAGGGATAGGCCGGCCCAACGCAGGTGGGTACTAGGACTCAAGCCAACCACGAAACAACCGGCAAATCCTTCGTAAACCAGACTGCGAGGGCCAACCCACCAGGGCCCACAGGTCATGACAGAGGGCGAGCGCCGTGTATAAGCGCTCAAGTAAGTATTCAGAGGAGTTCAACCAGTGAGCCTCGGGAGTTCTTATAAACAGGTCAAGAGCCCCCTCGACTCGCGAGGTGGGACTAAACGTATAGCGCACGCTGCACTGCACAGCCGCGCGGACGAGCTATCTGGGCCGAAAACCATGACTCCGACGGATGGCCCAATACATTAGTTAGCCCCATTACAAAATTCTAACCGATCACGCACGACCAAATAAAAGAAACAAATGCAGATAATTTTAAAAAGACCTCATAAGAAATCAGCTCAAAACAAATAATGTAACAAGTTCAAACACATGTTAATTGTAAGAACTAAAAAAAATAAAAATACTTTTTTTGGGAAAATTGTAATAAAAATTTCAAACACAAATTTATAAAAAGTTCAACTACTAAAATTCATAAGGTTCAAGTAAAATTAGTATTGTGTAGCAAAGATTAAATTCTTTTTATTTTAAAAAATGCTAGAACTATCACTATTCAACTAAAAAAAGAAAAATTGTGCTCTAAAATTCATGTAAAAAAGTAAGAAAAAATGCTCTACAACAAACGAATGCGATTGCCATTGACATCCTAAATAGTTCAATACTATCATTAACAGCATTTAAGTTCAGCAAACTCAAAACTCAAAAGGGGTCCTACAACCATCATCAGCGTATATTTTTCTGTCTGCGAGCTATGTACATGAAAAATATCCCAGTCAAAACAATGGATGCCCATCAGTTGAACTATAATTGTTCCAGTTCAAATATAAATAATATATAAAAACAGTTATGCTTGAGCAAAAAAATAGGAAAGCATTACATAAATTAAAAAATAGCGCATACAATAAAATACAAGCAAATTGTTCCAAACCATGTGGTAATACCATAGAATTCAACCATCTCACATGCATTGTTTTAAAGAAAAAATACTGCAACATAATCAAATGCACACAAATCTCACAACCAGCACCATTTGCCACATTTAAACCTACATCACATAAATTCTGAACGTCAAAGAGTCATCTTCCCTGGAGAACATAACCATAACCACATCACCATCCTCAAATCCAGACTCTGCCACAAACTCCTTCCACCCCGTAGTTAGGTTGATGCAACCATCAAAGTCAATGTGGTAGGCAACTTCCATCAACTGATACCCGGTTTTGTCTAAAGTCTCCATCTTCAATACCTCGGAACTAGGAGCAACAATCCTGATTCTGGGTGACATTTTCTACAAATGGGCATGGGAGTAGAAAACAAAGTGAACACCTGACATAACTGAATTTTTACACAGATCTAGGAACGGTTGCATAACAAAGTGAAAAGAAAATGTCTGAACCAAAACAAAAACACCAAACTAACTAGTCATATGACCTGACTAAACTGAAGAAATATACATATCAATACACCTACAGTAAAAACATTTGGCAAAAATAGAACAAGGATTATACAAAAATGGATAAAATACTGTTAAGTAATGAACAAATACACACACAAATCCCTACTATTAAATTCTGACAAAACCAAACAAAAATTATAGACAAACTATTGATAAAACTAAACTACAGATTCAGTCCATGGGATTCAAAATGAGACCTACAAAAAGAAGAAAACAAAATGAGTAGAAACACATACCCATGATTCTTTCAAGTCCCCAACCGTCAGGCGACAAACATAGGGTGCACGAAACCCATGGTTGCTGTACAGCAGACACGAAAGTTGCCCACGGCGCTAAGTCTCGGTGAGCTCCAGACCAGATTCGTACACACAGCCGTCAGCTATGCACGCCATCTTTGCCAGACATCTGCATGAACAATCCTCCATGGAAAACATAGGAATAGGGAAGAAAACAACAAAGAGAAGAGGGAGGAACCTAGATCTGATTCTGGAAGAAGGAAGAAAAAGAAGGGGGAGACGGAGCCACACACCACACATATATGGATAGAATTTATAGCCAGGGAGACTCGCAGATTATAAAAATAATAAATAGGCAGGTGGGCAGCCAACTGGTAGGAAATAGTTATTATACAAGCCATGCAACATTTGACCGCAAATCAGTTCAACTTCAGATAAAACAACAGTTCAAAAGTGCACATAACAAACATATGCAGATAAAACAACACATTCAGAGCTAGACAGTTGAATTCATTTAGTCATTCAAACATCTGCTCCCTCACAACACAATCTTAAAAACATAAAAAATCAGTACTTCAGTCATAATGATCAAAGAAATGACACCATTTAGCCCTGGTGGATGGATGTGGAGCCGCGGCTGCTCTCGCCCTAGCCCAACTGATGATCTGAATATGGTTCCTTCCCCTGCCCTCTAGGAAAAGAAGCTCCAGTTCATTGGAGTTGCAAGTATCCATCACCTCGCGCGCAAGGCGTCTGTTGAACTCTGCCTCCACTTCCTCCTCGGCAGCACGTCGTGCCATCTGCCTGCGCCTGTGCCTCCTCCTCCTCCTCCTCTGCTCCACTACTGCGGCCCTCACATCGACGACATCCCCCTCCTCCTTTGTGACCTCTCCCAGCTCAGGATCCATCCGGCTTTTCTTTGGTTGCAGCTGGTGGAATGAAAGTGATATAGGGCTCGGGCTTTATACTCAAAGTGTAGAGCTATGGGTAGGCAGCCAGTAGAAAATACTTACTCGGATGTCAACGCACAGTAATACAACTTTGACACAGAGCAGTCCAACTACACATACGGTAGCAATTCAAACAACATTGAAAAACACGCAACTTAATTACACAGTTTGACCAGATTACAAGAAATCACAGGCTACAGTCAGCCACCATACACCACCTCCGCCAACGACCAAATAACATGGGAATCCGGGGTAGAAACAATTCAAAGAACCAAAATTGACAACACAAATCTTTTCATACAATCCTCATCTCTCTCCCTGCAACGCCAATTCGAAAGTAAAACATCAGAAAAAGAAGAACACACTTGCATGGCGAACATGGAAAACGACCAAGAACACGAAAACTTGTAATCAGAAATTACAGATGAAAATAATCTCCAAAAACTCTAACACACCGATAATTCTCACATCCAAAACAATACATAAAACAACAAACCGGACGTAAAATTGACGGTTACGAAAACCACGGTAAACACCAACGCCCAAAACACGTCTGCCGCCAAATGCCCATGCCGTCACCTCCGGTGACTTGAGATCGCAAAACACGACCAGGTGAGAGCGCGCACGTGCGGAATCCCTTAGATGTCTCCTCTGGCAACGAATGGCCCGCAACACCGCGCCGGAGAACCCCAGAAGCTCCCCGTTGCATCCCCTGTTTCCGTCCGTCGTAGACGCAGGAAGATTAGTTCAAGTAGAAATCCACGTCAGTCCAATCTGTAAACTACGTCAGTTCAAGTAGGGTAACAGAATAATATTCTGTTATGTGAAACAGAATAGCTCAGATGTATATATATATATATATATATATATATATATATATATATATATATATATAGGGTAACGCTATTCTAAGCATGAGTGTAGAATAGCTTATTCTACACCCCGTAGTAACGCTATATACAAAATCTAGTAAAACGGTGTATAAAATGTAGTAATTCAAAAAAAAATATTTTTACTACCCAAGTTTATAATTTACTACAATTTTACGAAAATTACTATGTTTTTCATAGTGTGCTACTATATTTTTTATGTATCGTTACTGGGGTGTAGAATAAGCTATTCTACACTCATGCTTAGTTTAGCGTTACTATATATACATATACATATATATATATATATATATATATATATATATATATATATATTTGAGTTTTCAAGTCCTCTACAGCATTCACTTATTGCTAATTCTTCAAGTTGACTTTTTGCCTAAGTGAATGTGATCAGACGCGTCCCCTCTATGCTAAACTCAACCCAGTCTGTTCACAAATTCTTCATGTGCATTCTATTTGAAACCCATTTAAAATCTTCACTGTGTCCTTGTCAGCTGAAGAATTTGCGAACGAAAAATTAAAATATTCTTATCTGAATTTTTGGCTTTTGCCGCTCAAACCTTTCCACATCCCTTGATAAGATTTATCTATTCACCCACGATCTCCAGTTCACAGTACATGGGTGACACATGTCGCTAGGATGGGAAGGGTCAGGGTCACGTTCATCCATTTTCCTCGGACGAGCGGTTTTTCACCTCGGCTATAAATACCCCTCGCCCTCCTCAAACCTCATTTACTCCGCTCGATCTCACTCCCCACGCTCGAGCTCTCTGACCTAGCGCCGTCGCTACTCTCCATCGTCGCCGGTGAGGAAGAGCTTCACTGCCTCGACCTTGTCACCATCGTACTCGCGCCGGCCGCGGAAATCTTCACTCCACCGCCGCTGTAACTGTCTTCCGCCGCCAAGTTAGGGCGTGGAAGATCTGAACGGACGAGCTTCTCAACCTCTACTCTTAGTTTGTTGTATTCCTCGTCAAAGGTAAATAAAATCTATTTTTACTGCCCTTGTTGATTCTGATGATTTCCACAAAATCTTCAAAAGGTGTTTATTCTTCAACTTCCTTACTCTTAAACACCATAGTTGCATCCGTTCTTGATCTGTTTCTCTAAGCAACGTTTTTCCTCTAGATTCGTCAATTGTGTGGATTTTCAATCTATACAACTCTGGAACCTAAGTCAAGAACGCTTAGTGAAATTCCTCAAGACCCCCTGGTCAAATTCCTCAAACTTGATTCTTTTGAAAAACTTCTGAGAACGCATATGACCTCTCCAAATTCTTCGCACCTATACTCTGTTCACAGGTACACATGTTCACTGCTGAATCTCTAGGTTCTCATCAACTTAACTCATTTGTAGCGTTCCTTGAAGAAAAATTGCATACTCATCAGAAAATTCATTTGTTCAAAATCCTCAAGTGAAGATAATGGCTGACGGTAAAAGACCTCAGAAGGGAGGAAAGCGACCAGAAGTTAATACTGCTTTTGAGATCCCTGATGACATCTATGCAGGGTACTGTACTCCTGATGAAGCAACTCATGGCAAGGAGACAAAGAATGAGCGCGAGGGAGTATCGATATGTGACTCCGAAACACATGAAGAAATTTGTTGTACACCCTCCATGCCGAAGACCTCCATTGGCACCAGGCCAAGAAGCTGATCCCACTAGCATCAAAAGTGGTGAGGATTTCCCCAAGGAGTGGGCCAAGCGGAAAGCTAAGTTGGCCAAAATGGCCAAAGAAGCAGTGAAGAAGTTCAAGACTCTGCTTATGCCGCTGCTGAGGCCTCTGCTAGCAAGCCTAAGAAGGCCATGCCAAAGAAACCTGCTATCAAGCCAGGTTCCTCAGCTGCTATGCCCTCACGGCCAAGCTCTACAATGCCCTCACGGCTGAGCTCTTCAAAGTCCTCACGGCCTATTCCTCAAACTACTTCTTCAAAAGCAGCTCCAAGACCCTCTGTTGCAAAATCCTCAGCAACTGACGCAAAGTCCTCAGCACCTGCGCATCTTGCCTCTTGCCAAAGGACCACTGGAATCACTATTGCTTCAAGAGCATCTGCAAGTTCTTCAGCTCCTCCACAGTCCTCAATCGGTCCAACCTTGCTGAAGAAAAAGGCCACTGCTGGACGAGGCACAAGGCCAAGTCCTCACAAAAATCAGGTTGCTTTTCAAGTACCCTCTAGTGAAGACGGAGCTGATGATGAAGAACTAGCTGAAATCATCAGAGATGGATAGCAAAGGGCCGCTAGAGCAAAAGGCAGTATAGTGCCACTCATGCTGGATCCAAAGTTGATCATCGACTTCATCGACCTATGGCACAAGGACCCCAATACTCCTTTGCCTGAGCTAAACCTCACTCCTGGCCAAAGTCATGTGTTGACGACCATCATTGATGAAGAAAATGGAAATTTGAACAGGGGAGAAAAGTAAAGAAGGCTCTATACAAGAAAGAGTGCTTTCTGAAGAATAATGTTCTGAAGTTATCTCCTGATGAACTTGTAGCTCTGCAAACAGAAATCAAGAGACTCAATGATGAATTTGACAGATACTATGCTGATTGGCTAGCTGCCAAAGTCAGATTTGTCAAGCTGACCAAGACATTTACTCCAAATGTTGCAGCTTCATCGCAACATGAAATTCCTCAGGCTGAGACATCTGCTCAGCCTACTGAAGAACATGCAAGCACAGCTGATGAAAATAAGACTGTTGAAGAAAATGAGAGCACTGGGGCTGCTGAAGAAATTCCAGCCTCTAAAGAAATTGCCAGGGCAACCTCCAATGTTGTGCTTGAAGAACAAACGAGGCCACTTGAAGCATCTGCTACTGTGCCTGAGGAATCTGAACATGCCAGGGCAACTGCATCAGTTGCGCCTGAAGAAATTGAACCAATTTCATCTGCTCCTCCTGCAAAGTCATAACGGATGACAAGTATCAACCTTCCCTCTGCATCAAAGGCGAAGAAGACCAAAGCTGCGGAGAAGGCAGCAATGAAGAAAAGGAAAGCATCTACAACTTCAGAGTCTTCAGCTCATAAGAAAGCGAAGACTTTGACAAGCTCATTCGCGAACCCAATTGATGTTGTTCCAATATCAAGCATGCCATCAAAGGAGATTGTTCCCTTTGGTGAGGAATATGTCATTCCAGATGAAAGTGACGAGGAAAATCCTTCTGCTACTTCTTCGGAGCAGTTGGATGAAGAAATTGAAGTGGATAATATCCCGTCAACTCCCCTAGTATCATCTCCCATGCCCCAGTTCACAGCTGAAGAGCCAGGCGTCAAAGAAATTGATGAAGAAGATGAGGATGTGGATATTGGGTCAATGACTCCTATTCTGAATGATGACTATTGGGAAAGTCATCACCCCAATTCACCTCTGACAACACCTCTGCATCAACTTCCTCAGTTCCCGGTCCAAACCGAAGAAATTCACACGGGCTCTGAAGGACATCAAGCTTCACTTCTTTCTATTCCAGAAGAAGTTCTAGCCGCTAGTGCTGAAGAAATGGAGGCCAAGGCTGCTGCTGGTGAAACTACTCCTAAAATTCCTCAGCCTATGGCTCCAGAGGTTGTGCGTCAAGAGGTTGTGAAAGTTCAATTGTTAATATTCAGCCCAAGCCACAGAATTCTCACACCAAGAAGCAGAAATTCAAAGCTGATGATTTCTTTGCTAAGCATCATTTCTTCTCTGACTACAATCCTTATGACTCTGCTCGGCTTCGTCGCAAGTGTTTCTAGACTGCCAGTCAAATGAATTTCTATTCCTCATTGCTGTTTGATAAGGACAATTTTTTTGATCATGAGCAAATTCCTCATGTGGATATGGAGTCTCTTCCATGCTTCACCCCACTCGTCAGTGTTCTTCATGACGTCGGGCTGCTCAACTTATGCACCGACATCTCTGACTGGAATGAAGAACTTATTCTTAAGTTCTATGCCACAATGCACATCACTGGCAATGTTGAAGATGTGAATTCATGGGTGCTGGACTGGATGACCAAAAGCACTCACTACAAAGCTTCGGCCTCTGAATTGCTTCACGCCGTCCCAGTCAGCCTTTCCACTGAAGGTGCAAGGCTCATCTATGCTGAACCTGAACTCTCATATCATCTGATGCAAGTGCTGATGAAGCCTTTGAAGCCTGGCCAAGCTCCAAGGACCACATTCCTCGTCAAGGAATTGCTCTATGTGCCAAGGACTGTCTATCGCATATTGACCAAAACCCTCAGTCCAATGAAGGGCCACAACTCAGATGAAGAAAAGGTTGTTGGAATAATGAAGAATATGATGTTCAATATCATTCATGGTATTCCTATCAACTATCACGATTTCTTCTTGAGGACTTTGGTCAATGCAGCTTTGTTTCCTTTTGAGTTGAAACCTTATGCTTCCTGGATCATGAAATTCATCAGATCAAGGTCTTCAATTCAATATAAGGCTGATTTTCAAAACCATCTCAGCTATTCCCCCCCCCCCCGCATTGAAGTCCTCAAAAGGACTATTTCTTCAGCTGATGAGAAGGGCAAGGCTGCTGTCATTGATGAAGGGACTCGTCCATTGGATGGACAGTTTCACAAAGCTGCATCATATTCCACCAATGATGACTCTGCAACACATGATACTACCGCAAATACTTCAAAGCAATATCCTCAAGCCACTGCTCCGCGTGTGATGACTGACCATGAGCTTCTCCTCAGCCTACATCAGAAAGTTGATAGAAATCACAAGTGGGTCAAGTGTCAGTTTGGTGCTATTCTTCAGAACATGACAGTAACTCAAAATATTGTGTAGAAGAACCACTACTACTTGCATGAAGTCTTTGACCGCACTTGGGCTATTCTGTCCAATCTCTACAGTGCTGAATATCTCAAGGAGATGAAATTCCAATAGGACTTTGACTAGGCACAACCGCCTTCGAAGAAATTCAAGGTCAATGTTCCTCACTTGGCCGCCAGTTCATATTCTTCATCGTGCGAGACGGATGAAGCTGAAACTTGAACAACACCGCGGCAGGCCCTAGTCCACCGGACGACCCCAACAACGGTGGCGCTCCTCCATCGACATCTTGATGATATTCTTCGGGGGTGCTAGTCCTCATTTTTCGTCCATTTTGGTCATTTGATGACAAAGGGGGAGAAATTTGAGTTAGTCTTCAAGCGGGTCTCATATATATGGGCATTTTTTTGTTAAGTTACAACTCTCGCTCTTCTTAAGTGTTTGTTGATCGAGTTGTAAAGTTAAGTCCTATGGTGGTCGGATACTTTTGCTCTACTTTCTGCATGCTATTTCCTCAAGTACGTTAATGCACGCATGTTGAACTTCATCAGACACCATATTTCATCATGCATTTCAAATTCTTCATATCATATGTTAAATGCGTGTATGAATTACAAGATATAGGAGGAGATCTCCATGATTCTACTCTACAATGTGCATTTGCTACTCAAAGCAAATTCCTCACATATGCACATCTTCAAGGGGAGTTCTTCTATACCTTGCAATCAAATTCCTCAATATCAGCATTTATACTTCATATGTTTATCCCCGTTGAAAACATAACCTATATTGTCATCAATCACCAAAAAGGGGGAGATTGTAAGTGCATCTAGTGCCCCTTAGTGATTTTGGTGTATTGAAGACTTATAGGTTAAGGAACTAATGAGTTTGTGAGTGTACACAGGTCTATAAGTCTATGAGGAGTTTGATATTTATGATGAAAGTCGACCCCTAAAAATGAAAGTCCTCAACTGAAGACTTTGGTTTTCTTGAAGACTTTGAAAGTGAGGAAATTGGTGTGACCATGAAGACTTGATATTCATGCGAGGATTATGAAGCGTGAAGACTTTTGTTTTCGTAGTTTCATTTTCTCATTCTTGAGTCATAGGAAACACCGTACTGTTAAACGGGGTTGAGGTAAAACTAAGGAAAAGTTTCCAGGTGATGCTCATCTCAAAATCCTACACCTACCCAATCCTTTCGAGTGAAGCCATTGGAAATCTCATACAATTCAGTCAATTTCTTCAGTGACAGAGACAAAGATCTTCTGTTCTCTGAGGAATTTGTTCTGCTAAGGAGTTAGGAATTTGCCAGTGCGGATTGCCTACAAGTGAGGAACATGATAGCCTTGAGGAATTTGATACTCAAATATCCGACCGTTGCTGTGCTATGCGCTAGCTGTCCCAAAATATCTACCCACCTAACGGTCATATCATTAAAGCGCATTTATGTCTTATCATGTCGGGTTGCTCCCTAGGCTATAAATAGCTTCCCCCTACAACCACTAGTTGGTTGGCTGCTCCGAGAGAAACTGACACTTGTCATTGACAGCATCCCATCATCCGAGGACTTTGAGCGAAAGTCATCAAGTGAGGAAAACCCAAACCCAAGCACCTACAAACCCAAATTGATTGAGCATCACTGAAGAGATTGTTCCTGTGTGGAACCAACTCTTGTTACCTTTGAGGACTGTGTATCCTCCAGACGGTTAGGCGTCATGGTCTAGAGCATCCAAGAGGAAATTGTGGATCACCGAGTGACCGAGTCTGTGCAGGTTTGGAAGCCACCTGAAGACTTACCATGAGTGATTGGGCGAGGTCTGTGTGATCTTAGCTCAAGGAGAATACTGTGAGGGTCTGTGTGTCCTCAGGTTTAAATACCTAGGCGCTCCAACCAGACGTACAACTGTCACAACTGTTGGAACTGGCCTACCAAATCATCATCTTCACCAAGCTACTGGTTCTATTTCCTGTTGATGACTATGTTGATGCACTTGATCGTTACTGTTTGAAGACTTTGACTGAAGACTTTCTCAATTTCCTCAATCCTAATTCTTCAGTCACTTTGTATTCAGCCTGCTTATCCTGTTTATATGCTTCTTGTACTCTGTGCTTGCTTGTATTTAATCATGATGACTATGTTACTACTCTGTTACGCTTGCATCTGAGTACTTATTCCGCTGCTAGTCGTTCGTGACTTAGGAAATTCCTCACCTTGAATTTCCTTAGTGACGAATTTGTAAAAATTGCCTATTCACCCCCCTCTAGTCGACACAACGCACTTTCAGAGGAGCACTGGCCTGGGGGGTTGATTAAATATCCTCGGGTGCTAGCCGATCCCTATGCAAGTTTTAGTTGTTATTAGGCAAATGGAAAACCAATGTTGGGCCTTGCTGGAAGAGTTTTATTCAAAGCAAACTGTCAAGGGGGGGGGCATAAACCGCAACCGTGTTAGGAACGTAAAATCAAGGAAGATAACATCGGTATGACGGAAACTAGGGCGGCAAGAGTGGAACAAAACACCAGGCAAAAGGCCGAGCCTTCCACCCTTTACCAAGTATATAGATGCATTAATTAAAATAGTAGATATAGTGATATCCCAAGATATCCATGATATCCATGTCCCAACATGGAACAACCTACAACTACACCTGCAACTAGAAATGCTATAAGAGGGGCTGAGCAAAGTAGTAACATAGCCAAACAATGGTTTGCTGGGATGGTGAAAAGGTTAGAGGTTGTTTCTTGGCATAATGGGAGGCTTGATAAACAAGTGGTAGGTAGCGCGACATAGCGATAGCATCGAGACAACTAGCAAAGCAAAGATAGTAGTGAGATCCAAGGTGACGGTCATCTTTCCTGAAATCCCGCTAGGAAGAAGAACGAGTCCATGAAGTAGCCGAACCAACGTAGTCGAACGAATCCTCACGATGGCAACGAAACAGGAACTATCGAGAAGAAGCACAACCGGAAAGAAGCAAACAACAGGGTAAACACACAACACATAAACATGAAATGATGTTGAACCAAGTATGATGCATGACAAGGCTTCATGATGCTACTCATGGCAAGAGATGAAGCATACAAGAACCCCACATCAAAGCAAGTTTAAATGAGGCCGGAATCAACATACAACAATTCCGGAAACTCCCCACATGCAAATTTCGAAATTGGTCCAGATCTGAATAACACATTATGTTAAAGTTGTTAAACATCAAGTTAAAGTGCACCATGATGATCTACACGCTTTCCTAATCAAGTTACATATAAAGTTCATTTAATTCGGATCTACGGACTAACAGATATGAGCAAAACAAGTTAAACATGGCATTGATGCATATGCAAGCAAAACACAATAAAAAACACTCCAAAACATGGATGCAACATGGCATGATGAAACTACATGCAAAACCAAGCAAGTTTCATATAGAGCATGCTGAAAACGGAGCAACGGTCCAACACATACACTCAATACAAGTTATAGCAATAATCTGCCTAAACAGCAATTAGGCACTTTGCAATCATCAAAACAACATGCTACAGCAACCATACGAGCACAAACTTGACATGCACTTCTACTACAGATTGCATACCTCAAATATCATTAAGGTTCAGGTTCATAGGCATCAAGATTAAACAAAGATGATCAATGGAAGAAGCAACTTTATAACATAGATTAGGACTTGGTGAAGAACAGGGCATACATGTGAGCAGGAATAACATGTTGACATGTTGGAGGCACGAAACAAACATGCTACAGTGCAAGATCATGGCAAAAAAAGCATGGCATTAAATTACAGGTTAAACATGGAAAAACATGATTACTAAGCATCTCCTTATAACCTCTAGATGAATGACATTCATCAAGACAAGTAGGCAAGTCATAACAGATTCTCACACGCTGAAAAACAGAGTTTGACAGAAAACAGTTCATGATGCATACTTTGAGACAACAAAAGTATATGCTACAGGCACTATTCATCAAGGGGCATGGCAAGCGTTTACTAAACACCGTTAACAAAACATCATTAATGAGCATGATCATTGGAGCAACAGATTTGATGATAGCTTCAAGTGAACATGGCAAGATGATATAACATACTTAGTGAAAACTGGGCATGCTGATAGTTATATTTTCAAGCAACTTTAGGGCACTAAAAGAACAAGCGACAACATGTTATAATTGCAAACAAGGGCATGGGTGGATAGATCATAACATGATCTTCAAAACATTCTTAGTGGACATCTCCAAAATATGCATAGATTTGATGGTAGCATCAAGTAAACATCGCATCACAATATAATAGATTCAGACTTAACAGAACAGTAACAAGTACCCTACTTAGCATGCTTGTGCTATTCACCATAGGGCATACCATGACATAACAGTTATAGTAATGCAAGGATTATATGATAATGCTCCTATGACATGTAGACATGATGCTCAAAATAAAATCACACAAAGAGATATGAAAATGAAAAAATGGCAATTAATACCAGTTTTTAGTAGATTACATCACTTAGCACTTTGCAACGATGATTAAGACATCAAGATAAATCTTAATATGCATGCAAATGCAACCATCACCTATAGCACAGAGAGCAAAACATTTTGATATATCGTACATAATAATCAGATAAACATGCTCAAAGTTATCATCACTCAAACATGCACACATGAGATGGGTTTTTCATGGACTTAGCCAAAACTACCTCACGGGAAAAATGGGATGGAGGGGTCCCGTGGACGAGCCGGTGCAGCGGGGCCGTTTGCATCAGGGGTCAGCGCTGAATCGGGACGGGGTCGTCCCGGCGCGGTGGTGGAGGCAAAGGAGGTCGCCGGCGGTGCTCCGGCGGGGGCGGGGCCGATGAGGCACCGGGCATGACCGGATCCGATGGCCCCCTGTCCAGATCCGGGCGCGGGCGGCGGGAGGAAGGCAGGGGTCGGCGAGCTGTGGCGATGGGAAGGCGTGGGGTCGGCGAGGCTTGGGGCTACGGGGCGGAGCTACATCGGCGGCGCTGGAGGCAGCGAGCGGCGCGGGCGACAGCGTGGAGAGGCCGGGCGCGGATGTAGGGCGACGCGGCGGAGCTGCAGCGAGCGGCGCGGGTGATGGCGAGGGGAGGCGGGGAGCGGGCGCGGGCGGCGGCGCGCGCTCAGGCCCAGATGGGCTCGAGCGGGCCCTGCTCGGGCCTGGGTGGGCCGGCGGCGGCGGAGGGGGCTGGGAGATGCATGGCAGCTTGCCACTGGTCCGGGGTGGCAGCGCTGGCGGCCTCAGGTGGCGGCGCGGTCATTGGAGGCTCAACAAGTGGCGGCGGGGCAGAGGAGCGGTGCAGAAGTTGAGGAGGAGGGGCTAGGAGGTAGGTGGAGGGCTAGGGTTGCCACAAAATGGCAAGGGGCTGTATAAATAGGGTAGGGGCTAGGGTTTGATGGTTTTGGGGGCTTTTCGGACCCTCCGATGATGATCCGATTGCTCCGGTCGGAGGGGGGCTAGGTGGGCTGCAGGTGGGCTGTGGAGAGTGGGTTGGGCTGAGAGGAGAGAAGAGAAAGTGGCCTGATACGGGGTTTCCGGATACAGAAAACGTCCGACGAATTAACCGACAATGGTGCCGGTACGGATGACGGTTGGGCTATCAAACGGACTCCTAATGCGACGAAATTTTTCAGGCGGTCTAACTACACTATAATAAGACCGCACGCCAACATTCACCCCATTCCGAGAACATTTTATGCCACTTATGAAATAATATTTCGAAGGTGCCGCGGGCGCGTGCAAGTGCGGTTGGACTCAGAACGGACAACGGAGAGAACTGGGAGGCCCGAACGGATGCAAGTTTTCAAAAACATGCATATGAAATGCACATGAGGACATGGCAAAGTCAACACGCAAGCGAATGACATGGCAAAGAAGGCGAATAAGCGGAAGACATCAGATGCATCGGTTTCGGGGCGTCACAATTAGGAACATGTACAGGTAAAAAAGACAGTACATGCATCTCCTAGACACATTTATCTATTTCATATTGTTCCATATTTAAGAGTCAGCATTTAAATTGCCCTGGATTAAAGTTATGCGCAGTGATATTTATTGGTTGCAGATTTGTTGAAATCGTAGTTTGCAAAACCCATTATCCATTCCATGCTCTAGCTTTTTACTATTGCCTTTGTCTTTCCAAATAGATGAATGCATAAGAGGATTGTACATATGCTTATTTGTTCTTGAGATGTAGCATTTTGAACCAGGAGTCAAGTAGAAGGCCTTGATCCATTTCACAATCTTTGTGGATCTATATCTGCTTGTTCTTGCCCATGTTTTGTGTGTTTGTGAAGGGGGTGGAGGGCGCATACTGGTTAATTTCGACAGAGAAGGCCGAGCAATTAACAAGGTAACTGAAACTTATCTATCCCTCTTGAATGGTTGCACTACTTGTCTTCTGATGATAGGGTTTCCTTGTAATGCAAGGAAGGGCTTTATTTTGTAAAACACATTTTTTAACACAGGCTTGTCTGAACTTTGTAGAGCCATGTACTTGGTACATTTTAATTTAGAATATGTAAGCACCTTTGGTGCTGAGGAAGTACGCTTGCGCTCACCAGTTGTATTATAAAATGCCAAGCCATATAAAACATATGTGCTGTCTGAGTATTAGTGTGCAAATTTGTTAGATCTAATTTTGCAGGCATAATTAAGAAATTTCCTCTAAATTGTATTTGCTTTGTACTGTAGGACCTACTACATGCCAATCGTGCCAATTCTTCAGGAGTTCGTGTGTGTTGTGGAACCCTGTAGTTATTTGTGGAAGCCTACATGAGATTTCTCACTTGTCTGTAGGAATATTGTTCCTTTACCAAGCCTGCAACTATTTTCTTTATACAGAATCACTAAATGCCATGCAATTGAGAAAGTTATTCCATACTAAACTTTAGAAAGATCTCCAAGCCTTACTTTTCTTTCACTAAGCATGAAGTTTCAAGAAACAAATCATGATGCATTAAGTTAACTTCCTAAGTGAGCACTTTCTCGCTAATTGAGTGATCAGTTTTCCCATGAGACTCGAGTTCTAGTGGGTTTATATGTTCTGCAATAAAAATTTACAAGCTTCTTGTAGGGACGCAGTGTGTGCTGATATACCAGGTTTTTTTTGAGAAATGCTGATATACCAGGTAGGGATACATATGAAGCTCTTTCTGGAGAGGAGGATAAGCTATCATATGGAGCAATTGGAATATGGAGTGTACTCACGCATTAAGATTTGGATATGGAGTGTAGTCACGCACCAATTTTTTTAAGACACGCAAACTGATAGGTGATTTTTTTGTAGTAGCACATTGTCCCAAAGTTCAAATATATATTTTTGTAACTTTTTTTTGCACTGCATGTGCACGATTACTAGAAATAAGAAGGCTACTAAAGATTTGAAATAATAGTGCAATAGTTTTTTGGGTGGAAAATGAACCTTAACTACACAACAGTACATTTGAAACATTTTTATTACTACAATCATATTATCCTCTTACATACACATGTGACGGTTGTAAATATTAGTCGAGACGTGCGTTGCACGTGCAGGCTTACTAGTATATACTAGTACAAATGCCCGTGTGTTGCAACGGGCAAAAATATTGTAAAGCCTGCTCCTCGTGATAATACGCGCCATTTCTTACATATAGTTCTGATAAACATCATTAATAAGTCTATATTGTTATCGCTTTTCGAAGTATGAAGTGTAGACGTAAAGAAGCCACCCTAGCATCCTTGATTTGATGGAAGAGTAATGGTGCATGGAATAGTCTAGTAATCGTTTTTATATTTTATTTTTAAAAAAACACAAAAAATTGTTTATTATAAAATAATTAATTTTTAAAATATTTTTATGAGAATTGAAACATGTTTTGAAAATGAATTTTTGAACCATGCTTTTTTCAATAGAATTTTTAAAAGTTTGTGATTGATTTTAAAAAATTTCAAACCATTTTTTGGGAATTTTGAGCATTTTTTAAAATCGTGAACATATTTAAAAGCATTAATTTTTTAAAGCAAGAAGAATTTGAAACACTCTGTATCTTAAAAAAACACGCTCGGTGTCTGCAATTAAAAAAATATTGTTGGTGTCCATACCAGGTAGTATGAAGTTGAGAAAGTCATAGGGATATCCTTTGATGGTGCCTCCTTCAACTTAGCACTATCATCGAGTGAAAGAGAAATGGTGTGATTGGTTTTTAGCAGGATATACAAATGGTGGAATTGTTGTATACTATTTGAGAGTTCAAGGGAGAAGAATACCATAGGCCCTTATCTAATAAACATTCCTCAAGACTCTTGTTCACATGATCACAATATGTTCTAATATAACCAATGCCAAACCTATTACACCTACAAAAAACAAGTTTTTCCTCCCCATCACGGCTAAATTTCAGGTTGATGCACCATTGTCACATTCTCTCTACTCTTCATCCCTCCCTCTCTCCATCATGTCTCACCAATGACGTCGGTGACATCTAGAGTTGAGGAATATCTTAATTGTCAGCAAGTACGGGTGAGCTCCAAATATCTTCCCCCTTAAGAAATATTTATTTCCAATATTTCACTCATTTTTAATTATTGTATCTGATGTATAAGATGTGGTAGGCATGAACATTAAACTATGACAGTAACAACAAACAACTGCAACTAATTAGGGCAACTCGAACGCGCTGACACAAATTGTCTGTGTGTATCTATTTTGGTCGAAACGGAAATAAATCACAGCCCAACACGCCCAACGCAAATGGACGAGCGTTCGTTTTTTGTTCGCTCGCGATCTTCTTCAGAGCCAAATTTGGGCCTGGTTAGTGTCAGCACGGACACGACGCAGACGCGCGCGACACCCTTCCTTATCCTCCCCCTGACCTGTCAGTCGGTGGCATATTGGCCATTCCCCTTCTCTTCCACCGATAGCCACCACATATGGCTGGCCCTCCGTCGCTGGTGCCGCCCAGTTTCGGTGCCCAGGCCTCCCTCGCACCCACATACCTCCCCCAACAGCACGCCATACCCGACGACTGTTCTTGCTGGCGTTGGTGGACCATTTTTGTCGCTGCCGTAGCACCCCAACGTCTAGGCCACCCCTCACCTCCGCCGCCAGCAGCAACGCCCCAACTGCAGCTACTATGAGATTTAAATTTTATCTTTGAAATGTATTTGTGCTAATTTAAATTTTATTTGTGTAGCGATCCGACCTTAGGCGATCAAATCTCTGTGCTTAAGTGTCATCCCTGGATCGGTAATGCTGACACACCCAGTACTCGAGGATTTATAACAGAGTTCAATCACACACTTATTACATCGAGTGTCTCAGAAGAGAAATTATTACAATAATATGGCTGAAGGCCATCTAAATAAGATAACTACAGAAGCTTCGAAGGTAAATGAGTCCATCAACTCCAACGGCATAGCTGAGTGCACGACAACGACCTAGCGTACCGTACTCTTCGTCTGAAAAGTCTGCAACATGATACGTTGAAGCCCGTATGGGTCAGCACATGGAATATGCTGGCAAATTAACACTATAGAGCAATGAACAAGATAACAGCTATCGCTACATGCATATATGGTTGGTGGAGGCTCTATGGTTATTATTTTGCGTAAAGCCAATTTTTCCCTACAACAAAGGAATATATTTTACTTAAATACAAAGTTGGTTGATAAATATTGAGAAGGTTCCTCCAACTCAATCCCAATTAAACAATAGTAACAACCCAACAAATTTATAAAGTAAGAGTGATGAGATCAAATCAATAATTCAAGTACCAGATACTCAGGATGTCCATAACCGGGGACACGGCTAACCATGATTATGTTTATACACTCTGCAGAGGTTTGCGCACTTTTCCCCACAAGACTCGATCTCCTTCATTGAATTTCTCGCACTACATGGTGTTTGAGAAACGGATGATCGAGACACAGTCTTTCAGAAGCATTAACTCTTTACTCTGGGTAGACAGTACCACCTACATCCCCTACATCTACTAGCCTACCACTGAAAGAGGTCACACAACATACTCAACTATGCTAGAGCCCATAATGGCTTGTGGCTGCACACGGAAGTTTCTAGCATGAATAATCTTATGATCCCTTTGAGCCTGGGTGGCGAACCATAGGATGATCACACGGGTACTCCGGGATATCCCAGGACAATGCTGGATTGCTCCAGGTGCCCAGACAACCACTGGGTGCTCCAGGGTGCCTCAACCAATCCACCCAGATGTGTATTAAAGTAGCCACCTTAAGTTTAACCATTAATAATACTCTCACATCTGTCATGGATCTCTCAAACCCAAACCACGTCTACTAGCATAGCATAGCAGTATAAGCATAATGTAGAAGTAATTCCTAGGGTTTGAAATAAATACAATAGGTTCTACCTCATCAAGTACTTCCCAATACCCACATGTTAAGAAATCCTAACCATGTAGTGTTTGAGGATTGGAACTAATGCATAAAAAACTGGGTAATAAAGGGTATGATCAAAGTGTTACTTGCCTTGCTGATGATCTGGAAACCCTAGTGACTCGTAGTAGCACACTTCGCACTCTGGAAACTTTATCGTAAACAAACAATAACATACATAAGCACTCGATCATAAGATGCAAGGGTAAAACTCAAGAGAAAAGATCCAAACTGAAAGTTCAACTGAAGAGCTTTGATTTTCAAAAAGAATCAATCGAATCGGAGCTACGAAACTCAAACTACGATCAAAAGAAGTTTGAATTCAAATGTAACACCCACGATGCGGCTATATCTCTCACGTGTTGAGGCACGACTTAGAGGCAAAACCGCATTGTGGTTTTGTCGCAAGAAGGGTCATCTTGACACAATCCCATGTACAAGAACAAGGATAGATAAATAGTTGGCTTACAATCGCCACTTCACACAATTAACAAATAATTCATACATCATCTAAAGTATACACATAGTCTGACTACGGACAAATCTAAATGAAAAGAAGATAACCCCAAATGCTAGATCCCCGATCGTCCCAACTTGGCTCCACTACTGATCATCAGGAAAAGACAAATAGTAACAACCAAGGTCCTCGTCGAACTCCCACTTGAGTTTGGTCGCATCACCTGCACTCGTATCATCGGCACCTGCAACTGTTTGGGTAGTATTTGTGAGTCACGGGGACTCAGCAATCTCACAACCTGCGAGATCAAGACTATTTAAGCTTATGGGTAGGATGTGGTTATAAGGTGGAGTTGCAGCAAGCACTAAGCAAATATGGTGGCTAACATACGAGTACAAGAGTAAGATGAGAAAATACGCAACGGTCGTAAGCTAGAAGTGATCAAGAAATTATCCTGAACTACTTACGCTCATTCATAACCCAACCGTGTTCGCTTCCCGGACTCCACCGAAAAGAGACCATCACGGCTACACATGCGGTTGATGCATTTTAATTAAGTCAAGTGTCAAGTTCTCTACAACCGGATATTAACAAATTCCCATCTGCCACATAACCGCGGGCACGACTCTTGAAAGTTTATACCCTGCAGGGGTGTCCCAACTTATCCCATCACAAGCTCTCACGATCAACGAAGGATATTCCTTCTCCCGGTACAACCCGATCAGACTCGGAATCCCGGTTACAAGACTTTTCGACAAAGGTAAAGCAAGACCAGCAAGACCGCCAGAATGTGTCGACAAATCCCGATAGGAGCTGCACATATCTCGTTCTCAGGGCACACCGGATGGCCAGACGTCGGGTTGGTATAGACCCTGGTTGCCCAGGGGGCGCCGGACATCGCCCAGGTCAGACCAGCACTCAGAGGTACACTGGCCCGGGGGGAGGGTTAAATAAAGATGACCCTCGGGTTTATAACTCCCAAGGGAAAGCTTTAGGTTGTTGTTAGGCAAATGGAAAACCAATGTTGCCAGGGGTCCGAGAAAGGTCAACAGAGACAAACGGGATGCAGCACTACGAACGGATGCAAGTTTTATGAAAACATGTAGATGCAATGCGCATGATGCGATGAGATGAAATGCATGACATGAACAAAATGCAAAACGAAAGACAAAAACCCAACCACGAAAGAAATAACATAACACATATCCGGAAATGGCAAGAGTTGGAGTTACAATAAGGGAATGTTACATCTGGGGCGTTACATCAAATCTGCTTCAAACCAAAATTTTAAATTGTCAAAATCATGTTCAAGTTGGTTAGCTGGAAAGAGGGGTCCGAGAAGAAGATTTTGGCGTTGGTTTCACTGGATTTGGACAAACGAGCAAAAAGTTGCGAGGGTTTGAAGATCAGGGACTAATCTATGAGAAAAGTATTCGCGAATAGGTCCCTGGCCGAAAAATAAACTGAAAAAGAAAAAACTACGGAACGAACGTTCGTTACCAGAGGCTAACGAACGAAAACGTTCGTCGAAACGATCTAACCAGCGAGCGTTCGCAAAATAGCAAACCTAAAAAAAACGGATCTAAACCGTTGAACCGAAAAGAAAACCGAAAAAACCTAAAAAACTGATCTAGGTTTTATAACTAAAACCGGCGAGACGGCGGCGGCTCCGTCGCGGGCGAGGCAGGGGCGGCGGCGGCGGCTCGCTGCGTGGGCTGTGGCGTGCGCGAGGCGCGGCAGCAGGCGGCGCACAGCAGCGGCGGCTGCGGTGGGGCGAGGTCGGGAGGAGGCGGCGGGGCCGGTGCCTTATAAAGGCCGGGGGGGCTCGGCGGCTTGGGGAAGGGGGTGGGGCGGCGCGTGTCCGGCCGGGACACGGCGGCCGCGGCGGCGAGGCTCGGGACTCTGTCCTGAGTCGTCGTCGGAGGCGGCGGTGGCTGGTGGGCCGGCCTACTCGGCTGGGCCGTCGGATATATACGCAAAAAGAGTAAAAGCTGACTGGATACCGGCCACGCGAATGAAAATGCTCAGTGCGTTGGGCACACTACCAATAGAAATGCGAACAGGATAAACAAAGCCGAAAACACTGACCCAAAGGACAATACATGGACAAAATTCGCGTTTGTATGCGTCGATACGTTGGAGTTGCCCTTATATCGGTGTTCATTTACAAAAAAAATTGCAATCGGTGCTTGTCGGTGTCAAAACCGGCAGATCTCGGGTTGGGGGTCCCAAGTTGTGTGTCTAGAGATCAATGGTAACATGGGACAATAGGGCCACGATGTGTACCCATGTTCGGGCCTTCTTAAAGGAGGTAAAACCCTACATCCTGCTTGATTGTGTTCAAGGAGTATAGGGGTTACAAGAGTTGATCTACCTCGAGATCGTAATGGATAAACCCTAGCTGTCTAGCCTATGATTGTTCTGATAGCCTCTACAGACTAAACCCTCCGGGTTATATACACACCGGAGGGGCCTAGGGTTGTACAGAGTCGGTTTGCAGGGGAAGGAAATAACATATTCGGACACCAAACTTGCCATCCACGCATATAGGAATCCTACCCGGACATGGGGGAAAGTCTTCTGCTTTATCTTCACGACCCATCAGTCTGGCCCATATCAAATTGTCCGGACACCCAAGGACCCCCTAATCCGGGACTCCCTCAGTAGCCCCTGAACCAGTCTTCGATGATGATGTGTTCGGCACACGGATTATCTTCGTCATTGCAAGGCGGGTTCCTTCTCCTGAATACTTTAAGTTAGCTCCCTACATAAAGGAACTACGTCCGGTTCTGTATAATTAATACAACCCTTAGCCACAAAGGCAAGATGTCAAAATAGGTACACTGTCTTTAACTGACAACTTTTTCGGCGAATCGTCACACTTGACTCTTTAACATTCTGAACCATTTTCACGCCTCCCATTTCGCGTTTCGAGGCTTAGCCTCCATTGGCACGTCTTGTCAAAGCAGAGATCGTGCCCGCCCATTACGGGATTCTCATCAACATGGTTTGGGTAACCCAACTGTGCCTTACGCACGACCTCGTTGGGAACAAGCGAGTTTTATGGGTTGAGTGGGGGACGTTTGGTATTTTCACCGTCTATAAGAGGATAAAGATCCCTCCTTTTTCCCCATGCCTTCCTCTAGCTTCTGTCTTCCAACCTCCAAGCTATAGCACCCAAAAACTCTGATCTTTCCCACCACCACCACCCTCCCTAGCAATGGCCGGGTCTGGTTCCAAGAGCAAGTGGGAGGCCTCCTCTGTCACCGAAAAGGATGTCAAGGATCTCCAGAGCGCGGGCTATCTGTCCGCAGACATCGCGTATGGGCTCCCTGACAAAGATCAGGTTATCCCCACTCCGGAGACTAGTGAGAGGGTCGTGTTCATCCCCCATTTCCTCCGAGGGCTAGGGTTTCCCCTCCACCCCTTCGTTCGAGGTCTTATGTTCTGTTACGGATTAGATTTCCACGATCTAGCCCCAAACTCTTTCCTCCACATATCGGCGTTCATCGTCATGTGTGAGGCTCTTCTCTGCATCACGCCACACTTTGGCCTATGGCTCAAGGTTTTCAATCTGAAACCAAAGGTGGTCGACGGACAGCATTGATGTCTACTACACAACATTATTCTTGTAGACTCGTGTTGGGCCTTCAAGCGCAGAGTTTTGTAGGACAGTAGCAATTTTCCCTCAAGTGGATGACCTAAGGTTTATCAATCCGTGGGAGGCATAGGATGAAGATGGTCTCTCTCAAACAATCCTGCAACCAAATACAAGAAATCTCTTGTGTCCCCAACACACCCAATACAATGGCAAATTGTATAGGTGCACTAGTTCGGCGAAGAGATGGTGATAAAAGTGTAATATGGATGGTAGAAATATATTTTAATAATCTGAATATATAAAAACAGCAAGGTAGCAAATAGTAAACGAGCACAAAAATGGTATTGCAATGCTTGAAAATGAGGCCTAGGGTCCATACTTTCGCTAGTGCAACCTCTCAACAATGCTAACATAATTGGATCATATAACCATCCCTCAAAGTGCGATGAAGAATCACTCCAATGTTCCTATCTAGCGGAGAACATAAGAATAAATTGTTTGTAGGGTACGAAACCACCTCAAAGCTATTCTTTTCGTTCGATCTATTCAAGAGTCTATACTAAAATAACACAAATCTATTCTTTCCGTTTGATCTATCCTATAGTTAGTACTAAAATAACACCAAAGCAAATTCATATTCATAATACTCAATCCAACACAAAGAACTTCAAAGAGTGCCCCAAGATTTCTACCGGAGAAACAAAGACAAGAACGTGCATCAACCCCTATGCATAGATTACCCCAATGTCACCTCGCAAATCCACGAGTTGAGTGCCAAAACATATATCAAGTGAATCAATAGGATACCCCATTGTCACCACGAGTATTCAATTGCAAGACATATATCAAGTGTTCTAAATCCATAAAAGTATTCAATCCGATAACAACGAAATCTCAAAGGGAAAAACTCAATTCATCACTACAAGATAGAGAGGGGTAAACACCATATGATCCGACTATATTAACAAAGCCCGTGATACATCAAGATCGTGACATCTCAAGAACACGAGAGAGAGAGAGATTAAACACATAGCTACTAGTACAAACCCTCAGCCCTGAGGTTGGACTACTCCCTCCTCATCGTGGTGGCCGTCGGGATGATGAAGATGGCCACCGGAGATGATTCCCCCCTCCGGAAGGATGCCGGAAAGGGTCTAGATTAGTTTTAGGTGGCCACAGAGCCTTGCGGCGGTGAAACTTCTGATCTAGGTTAACTTCTGGGGGTTTTGGTATTTATAGGATTTTTCAGAGTTGTAATCACGCGAAGATGGGCCTCGAGGTGAGCACAACCCACCGGGGCACGGGCATGGGCCCAGGCGCGCCCCAGTGTCTTGTGCCCTACTCCTTCACCTTCTAGTCCTTCCACGAAGCTTTGGGGGTCTCTTTTGTTCCAAAAAAATCGTCAAAAAGTTTCAGCTCATTTGGAAAACTTTCATTTCTGCACAAAAAACAACACCACGGTAGTTCTGCTGAAAACAACGTCAGTCCGGGTTAGTTCCATGCAAATCATACCAAACCCATATAAAATTGATGTAAACATGGCATGAATACTTCATAAATTATAGATACTTTGGAGACTTATCAGCATCCCCATGCTTAATTCCTACTCGTCCTCGAGTAGGTAAATGATAAAAGAAATGATTTATGAAGTGTGAATGCTAGCAAAGTGCATAAATTTGATCAATGATAATTTCAATCACTTTTCCTAGCATCATAACAACAACTCTTTCTCATAAAACATATCATGATAAAGTAGCAATTGAAAATGGAATTTTTGTTGTGGAATGCTACCGATCATATTCATCATAAACTATTTTCTTTTGTAGCATGGGCATTTGGACTTTTATATGGTTCAAAGAAATAGTCTTGTTTTGACATGAGGACTTTAATATTCAAGCATACCAACAAGCAACCATGTCTTTCAAAATATGAACGCTAAAATAAGATATCCCTGGCCCATCATGCTCAATCATTAATCCATTCATGAAACACACTCGCATATTAGCTACACCCAATGCTCAAGTACGACCATACTGCCTCCTAGTTGGTGCTTTATATAAGAGAAGATGGAGACTCAAATTAAAAATAAAAACTTCATGAAGTAAAAGAAAGGCCCTTCGCAGAGGGAAGTAGGGATTTGTAGAGGTGCCAGAGCTCAAAGCGAAAATTAAGAGATAAAAACATTTTGAGGGGCATACTTTTCCCACCAACGAAAATGACTTAGAGCCCCCAACACTTTCCATGCTAGATATATCATAGGAGGTTCCCAAATAGAAAATAAAGTTTATTCCTTTTTCCACCATACTTTCACTTTCCATAGCTAACCGTATCCACGGGTGCCCTCCATACCAACACTTTCCAAGGAATTTATTATTTGACAACATAAAGTAAATTCATTTTTCATTTCGGGACTGGGCATCCCTAATACCTTTGCCTTACTCTCATTCAATGACAAGTGAATAAGCACTCATCGTGAGAATAACACATCTAGCATGGAAAATATTAGCCACCCCTCACCGCCTCGCAAGCGGTACGAGCACATAAAAGAGAAATTTATTTTGAAAATTAGAGATATGGCACATACAAATTTGCTTAGAACGGCAAAAGAATACCGCATATAGGTATATATAGTGGACTCATGTGGCAAAACTGGTTCAAGGGATTTTGGATGCACAAGTAGTGATCATACTTAGTGCAAAATGAAGGCTAGCAAAAGATTGAGAAGCGACCAACCAAGAAACGAATAATCTCATAAGCGAGCATTGAGCATAATTAACACTGAATAATGCACCACAAGTAGGATGTAATTTCATTGCATAACTATTGACTTTCATGCTTGCATAGGGAATCACAAACCTTAACATCAATATTCTTACTAAAGCATAATTACTCATCAACATGACTCACATATCACATCATCATATCTCAAAGATATTACGAGGAATCAAGTTTATTTGGTCGAATGATCTTCATGAAAGTTTTTATTATATCCTTCTTGGATATCTATCACTTTGGAACTAATTTTCATGTGTTTCTTTTGATAAGCTCAAACAAATATAAGTGAAGATCATGAGCATAATATTTCTTTCTCTCAAATTAATTTAAGTGAAGCAAGAGAGAATTTCTAGAAAACTTTACTAACTCTCAAATAAATCTAAGTGAAGCAAGAGAGCATTTCTTCAAAAATACTAAAGCACACCATGCTCAAAAAGATATAAGTGAAGCACTAGAGCAATTCCATAGAAAAGCTTCGTTGACGGGATGTGAGTGCCGCTAACCTAGCCTCTCTAGAAACTATTTGAGGACTCTATTTTATTTAAAAACTTTCAGTTCTAAGTACTTTATTAAAACATTAAGAAAAAAAAATAAAATGACATTCCAAGGATAGCACAATTCAGGTGAAGAAGCAAAAACTTAGGCTCAACCGATACTAACCGATAATTGTTGAAGAAGAAAGGTGGGATGCCTACCGGGGCGTCCCCAAGCTTAGATGCTTGAGACTTCTTGAAATATTATCTTGGGATGCCTTGGTCATCCCCAAGCTTGAGCTTTTGTGTCTCCTTAATTCTTCTCATATCACGGTTTTCCTAAATCTCAAAAGCTTCATCCACACAAAACTCAACAAGAACTCGTGAGATAACTTAGTATAAACCAATGCAAAAACCTTATCATTCTCTATTGTAGCAAATCACTAAAATTATTATTAAACATTGCATACTAAATTCCTCTGCATATTTAATACTCCTATCCTCAAATAGAATCATTAAACAAGCAAACATATGCAAACAATGCAAACATAACAACAATCTGCCAAAACAGTACAGTCTGTAAAGAATGCAAGAGTATCAATACTTCCCTAACTCCAAAAATTATGATATTCTACCACACTATAGAAAATTTATCAGAGCTTATTATGCAAGAAGTTTCAACATTTTATCACATTCTGACTTTTCTAGGGAAATTTTGCAACAGTGGTAAACTTTCTGTTTTCAAACAGCAACATGTAGACTTGCAAAATAAGCAAGGTAAAGGCTATCCTTGACATTTTTATTGAAAAGAAAGATGCAAAACATTATTCTAAATAACAGCAAGAAAATCCTAACAAAATAAATTGACGCTCCAAGTAAAACTCATATCATGTGACAAATGAAAACATAGCTCCAAGTGAGGTTACCGATAATGTTGAAGACGAAAGAGGGGATGCCTTCCGGGGCATCCCCAAGCTTAGTTGCTTGGATATTTATTGTATATTAACTTGGGGTGCCTTGGGAATCCCCAAGCTTAGGGTCTTGTCACTCCTTATTCTCCTCATATCGATATCTCACCCAAAACTTGAAAACTTCAATCACACAAAACTTAACGTAACTTTGTGAGATAGGTTAGTATGATAAAGAGCAAACGATTCCACTTTTGGTACTGTCAAAGACAAGATTCATAATTTTCTCATACAATTCCCACTGTACCATATCATTTCCACAATTTATATTGAGCAATATAAGCCATAGAAACTAGAAAACAAGCAAACTATGCATTGAAAACAGAATCTGTCAAAAACAGATCAGTCTGTAGTAATCTGTACTCAGACCATACTTCTGCTATTCCAAAAATTATGAAACAATTATGACCACGTGAGAAATTTGTATATTAAACTTCTGCAAAAAGAATCAACTCAAGAGCACTCTTCTGTTAAAAATGAGACTTATTTTCTTGAGCGCAAAAGTTTCTATTTTTCAGCAGGGTCAAATCAACTATCACCCAACATGATCCCAAAGGCTTTACTGGGCACTTTATTGAAACAAAAGCAATAAAACATGATCACTAAAGTAGCATAATCATGTGAACACACAAAAACAGTAGGTAAAAGTGTTGGGTTGTCTCCCCACAAGAGCTTTTCTTTAATGGCATTTAGCTAGGTATGATGCTTTCAATGATGCTCGCATAAAAGATAAGAATTGAAACATAAAGAGAGCATCATGAATCATAAGTTCCTCTGTCATAATAATTTTCAGTAGCATCATGAATAGATTCATCAATATAAACATCACATAAAGCATTCTTTTCATGATCCACAAGCATAGAAAATTTATTACTCTCCACATAAGCAATTTTATTCTCATTCACAATTGTAGGACTATCATACGAAACTTGGATACTAAAAATTGTTCCCACGTTAAGAGAGTAATGTTCAGTAAAAGGATATTCAAAATCATGACAATAATTATCACTACTTTTTATAACATAAGTATCATCACAATAATCATCATAAGGAGCAACTTTGTTCTCATCATAGATAGGAGGCATGCAACCATCATTGCAAGTTTGATCATTCAAAGTAGGGGGACTAGCAAGATCATCTTCATTAAACATAGCCTCCCAAGCTTGGGACAAACATTAATTGCAGCAAATAAATTCTCAAACATGTCATTCTCATCAAACATAGCATCCCCAAGCTTGTGGCTTGGCATATCATAAGCATAATCACTCTCATCATTAATAGTATGAATAGCACCAACGGTATAACAATTGCCATCATCATAATTTCTGAAGTTGGTGCAAAAAAGATTTCCAAGATTATAAGAAGTATAATTCTCTTCCCAATCATAATCATCACAAAAAGCAATGGGCAAAACAAAATCATCATCAATATCATCATCCTCCATCAACATATTTGATTCACTTTCATGAGGCATGATGGTGATGGGAGCAATATTATTTGGGTGAGATACCTTTTTACCTCTATTCCTTCTTCTTTTCTTCTTCCTCACCACACCATGTGTGGGTTTAATAAATTTTTCGAAGTTTCTTGTTGAAGAGAATGTTTGGATAGGAAGCTCCTCCTCGTTACCTGATTCATCATAATAAACACAAGGAGGGTATTGGGAAATATTTTCCCTTTCATTAGTACTCTCTTCATATCCTATTTGTTTTCTTGTCTTTAGATAGTTGGCAGTATAAGGATTCTCAATGCAATTTATCGCACAAAACATATAAATTTCTTCTAGATTAAAATCAAGAAATCTCTTGAGATTAAATTTTGGAACACCCTTAGTTATACGTTTCATTTCTTCGTACCCCAAGAGAAGACTAAGATCTTTATGATGCTCAAGGATAATCAAGTTATCACAATTTTTGGACACGATTTGATCGTGAAATAATTGGGATTGGTGATTTAAATGACCATGTTCATTGCAAAGTTCACAAGGATGGCTGATACGCCTCCAACGTATCTATAATTTATGAAGTATTCATGCTATTATATTATCTGTTTTGGATGTTTATGGGATTTACTAAACACTTTTATATTATTTTTGGGACTAACCTATTAACCGGAGGCCCAGCCGAAATTGCTGTTTTCTTGCCTATTTCAGTGTTTCGAAGAAAAGGAATATCAAACGGAGTCCAAACGGAATGAAACCTTCGGGAGAGTTATTTTTGGAACGGAGCAATCCAGGAGACTTGGAGTAGATGTCAGGGAAGCTTCGAGGAAGCCACGAGACAGGGAGGCGCGCCCTACCCCTGGGCGCGCCCCCACCCTCATGGGCCCCTCGTGGCTCCCGTGACCGACTTCTTTCGCCTAGATATATCCATATACCCTGAAAACATCGGGGAGCACAATAGATCGGGAGTTCCACTGCCGCAAGCCTCTGTAGCCACCAAAAACCAATTGGGACCCTATTCCGGCACCCTGCCAGAGGGGGGATCCCTCACCGGTGGCCATCTTCATCATCCCGGCGCTCTCCATGACGAGGAGGGAATAGTTCACCCCCAGGGCTGAGGGTATGTACCAGTAGCTATGTGGTTGATCTCTCTCTCTCGTGTTCTTGAGGTGGTACGATCTTGATGTATCGCGAGCTTTGCTATTATAGTTGGATCTTATGATGTTTCTCCCCCTCTACTCTCTTGTAATGGATTGAGTTCTCCCTTTGAAGTTATCATATTGGATTGAGTCTTTAAGGATTTGAGAACACTTGATGTATGTCTTGCATGTGCTTATCTGTGGTGACAATGGGATATTCACGTGATTCACTTGATGTATGTTTTGGTGATCAACTTGCGGGTTCAGTGACCTTGTGAACTTATGCATAGGGGTTGGCACACGTTTTCGTCTTGACTCTCCGGTAGAAATTTTGGGGCACTCTTTGAAGTACTTTGTGTTGGTTTGAATAGATGAATCTGAGATTGTGTGATGCATATCGTATAATCATACCCACGGATACTTGAGGTGACATTGGAGTATCTAGGTGACATTACGGTTTTGGTTGATTTGTGTCTTAAGGTGTTATTCTAGTACAAACTCTATGATAGATGGAACGGAAAGAATAGCTTCATGTTATTTTACTATGGACTCTTGAATAGATCGATCAGAAAGGATAACTTTGAGGTGGTTTCGTACCCTACCATAATCTCTTCGTTTGTTCTCCGCTATTAGTGACTTTGGAGTGACTCTTTGTTGCATGTTGAGGGATAGTTATATGATCCAATTATGTTATTATTGTTGCGAGAACTTGCACTAGTGAAAGTATGAACCCTAGGCCTTGTTTCAACGCATTGCAATATCGTTTGTGCTCACTTTTATCATTAGTTACCTTGTTGTTTTTATATTTTTAGATTACAAAAACCTATATCTATCATCCATATTGCACTTGTATCACCGAACTAGTGCACCTATACAATTTACCATTGTATTGGGTGTGTTGGGGACACAAGAGACTCTTTGTTATTTGGTTGCAGGGTTGTTTGAGAGAGACCATCTTCAACCTACGCCTCCCACGGATTGATAAACCTTAGGTCATCCACTTGAGGGAAATTTGCTACTGTCCTACAAACATCTGCACTTGGAGGCCCAACAACGTCTACAAGAAGAAGGTTGCATAGTAGACATTAATGGCAAAAATAATTAAATCTTTCAGCACAATCATCTAGCCTCTCTTGCAAGATTCTCGTTTCCAAATATTTATGCTTCTTGCAAAATCTATCTTCCCTTTTTGGTGTGCAATTGCACTCCCAATTCACTCCACAAAAAGTGACATGCTTATATGAAACATTTTTGTCATGACTTGTGCAATCATCATTACCATTTTGGATATTCAAAGAATTCATACTAACAACATTGCAATCATGCTCATCATTCAAATATTTTGTGCCAAGCATTTTATTGACTTCTTCTTCTAACAATTGAGCACAATTTTCCGAACCTTCATTTTCAAGAAAGATATTATAAAGATGATCAATAATATGATGCAACCTCAATTCCATTTTTATGTAGTTTTATTTATAAACCAAACTAGTGATAAAAAAGAAACTAAAAGATTCGATTGCAAGATCTAAAGATATACCTTCAAGCACTCACCTCCCTGGCAACGGCGCTGGAAAAGACCTTGATGTCTACTATGCAACTTTATTCTTGTAGACTCGTGTTGGGCCTCCAAGCACAGAGTTTGTAGGACAGTAGCAATTTTCCCTCAAGTGGATGACCTAAGGATTATCAATTCGTGGGAGGCGTAGGATGAAGATGGTCTCTCTCAACAACCCTACAACCAAATACAAGAAATCTCTTGTGTCCCCAACACACCCAATACAATGGCAAATTGTATAGGTGCACTAGTTTGGCGAAGAGATGGTGATAAAAGTGTAATATGGATGGTAGAAATATATTTTTATAATCTGAATAAATAAAAACAGCAAGGTAGCAAATAGTAAACGAGCACAAAAATGGTATTTCAATGCTTGAAAATGAGGCCTAGGGTCCGTACTTTCGCTAGTGCAACCTCTCAACAATGCTAATATAATTGGATCGTATAACCATCCCTCAAAGTGCAATGAAGAATCACTCCAAAGTTCCTATCTAGCGGAGAACATAAGAATAAATTGTTTGTAGGGTACGAAAACACCTCAAAGCTATTATTTCCATTCGATCTATTCAAGAGTCCGTACTAAAATAACACAAAGCTATTCTTTCCATTCGATCTATCCTAGAGTTCGTACTAAAATAACACCAAAGAAAATTCATATTCATAATACTCAATCCAACACAAAGAACTTCAAAGAGTGCCCCAAGATTTCTTCCGGAGAAACAAAGACAAGAATGTGCATCAACCCCTATGCATAGATTACCCCAATGTCACCTCAGGAATCCGCGAGTTGAGTGCCAAAACATATATCAAGTGAATCAATACGATACCCCATTGTCACCACGAGTATTCAATTGCAAGACATATATCAAGTGTTCTCAAATCCATTAAAGTATTCAATCCGATAACAACGAAATCTCAAAGGGAAAAACTCAATTCATCACAACAAGATAGAGAGGGGTAAACACCATATGATCCGACTATATTAACAAAGCTCGCGATACATCAAGATCGTGACATCTCAAGAACACGAGAGAGAGAGAGAGAGAGAGAGATTAAACACATAGCCACTAGTACAAACCCTCAGCCCCGAGGGTGGACTAGTCCATCCTCATCGTGATGGGCGTCGGGATGATGAAGATGGCCACCGAAGATGATTCCCCCTACCGGCAGGGTGCCGGAAAGGGTCTAGATTGGTTTTCGGTGGCTATAGAGCCTTGCGACGGCGGAACTTCTGATCTATGTTAACTTCTTGGGGTTTTGGTATTTATAGGATTTTCAGAGTTGGAATCACGTGAAGATGGGCCTCGAGGTGGGCATAACCCACCGGGGCACGTGCAAGGGGCCAGGCGCCCCCCGGTGTCTTGTGCCCTACTCATTCACCTTTTGGTCCTTCCACGAAGCTTCGGGGGTCTCTTTTGTTCCAGAAAAAATCATCAAAAAGTTTCAGCTCATTTGGAAAACTTTCATTTCTGCACAAAAAACAACACCACGGTAGTTCTGCTGAAAACAGCGTCAGTCCGGGTTAGTTCCATGCAAATCATACCAAAACCATATAAAATTGATGTAAACGTGGCATGAATACTTCCTAAACTATAGATACGTCGGAGACGTATCAAGCATGCGGACTGTGGCGGGGCCATGGTAAGCAAGCTCCCCAACACCGTCTGGCCCAAGGGGGCTTTCGTTGAGACTGTCAAGGTGTGGCAGCAGGAGTGGTTCTACATCACCGAACCCCGCGACGCCAAATGGGCGGCTATGCCTGACTTCAGATCTGGACCCCCTACGAGGCTCACCTCAGGGACCACCAAAGGCCTTCACTGGGGGTTCCAACCGGAGGTGAAGACACTACAGAAAGGCAACTCCAATGTGTTGGGTGCAAACACCGGACTCACAAACGTGATCCAAGTGATGCTCTTCCGCCATATCCTTCCCTGCCAACTCCGGGCCTCCCCCATGTGGCAGTTCAATCCGAAGGACCCCCGGACCTTGAAGCGCTTCTTCGGCACCACGCACGAAGATATATGGAAGCAACTCTTCAAGGCCCAGAAAAGTTGGCCGATGAAGACCGAGGACATCGGACTCAACATCGAGAATCCGGCCTCGACGGTAAGCATAATATTTCCAAAGACTTATCCAGTCAATACATTTGGATATAATAAAGTTTATATTGCCTGCTTGCCATACAGGGCTGGACACCGAAGGCGGAGCGGATCAACTATCCGGCACCGCTACCCGAGAACCGGGCCTCCCCCAGCTAACAGAGATGCTGGTCCCGACACCCTATCAGGCGCTGGAGAAGAAGGCCAAGAAGAAGAAGGGCAAGGAGTCCAAGGGAGGCCCCCGCCACAAAGGTATTTCGGACACAGTGTCCGGAGAGACCGAAGCCCTCTCCCCCCATGAGGGAGACGAGGAAGTAGAGGAAGAGGAGGTGGAAAGCAACTCCCCCCATAAGGGGAAGAAGAAGAGGGCGGCCTCCAAAGACCCGAAGGGGTAGGCGGCCAAAAGAGGGAAGGTGACCCTCCCGGACAGTTCGGACTCAGAGTCCGAACTAGTCCCCAAGAGACCTCCCAGGGTGAAGCCCCTGGCCGAATCGTAAGTATTCAGAAACTTACTTGTTTATATTCGGTCTACCTGCTTTCATTATATAAGTTATTTTGTTATCTGCCTTTCAGCCCTTCCCACGAGCTCCCGCAAACTCCATTATGGGAGGGGAATTCTCTGCCGCCCGAAATGGCAGAGAGTGACACGCCGCCCCGAGCCCCCTCGCTTGCCGCCATGGAGGACACCAAAGTGTTGTCCCAAAGGACCTCTCCTGGCCGAGAGGGGGCAGGCGAGGCCGCCGAGAGAGCACCCGAGGTTAACACCTCGGTCACCGAAGACCTAGGGGAGGTGACCCGGATGACAACCAACGGCGGGGGCCCCCAACAATCCGGGCCCCAGCCGAACATGGCCCCGAGATCGGATAAGTAGCCCCCTTCGAAAGAGGGGGGAGGAGCATCAGCTCCATCAGCAGCCTCCACTAATCCGGAGGCGCCCAACACTCTGTAGGAAGCACTCCAAAGTGCTTCCATTGTGGAGGAACACCGCACCCTGATGGGTGCGGTTGCGGAGAAGGTTCAGTCCGCCAAAAAACAGACTGAACGAAGCCTTCTGCAGCCTACTAACAGGCTTTGAGGTACGCGACGTAATGTTCTAAAAACTTTTCATATAAAAGAATATACCTGTGTACAGGCAGTAGCCCCTGAGACTCTGTCTGGTATAGAAGAAACTGGACAGAGGATCCACATAGTATTCCGGAAATTAACATACTGTGTTGATATTGTAACAGGCCTCCATGTTAGTGGCAACCGCCCACGCCGCAGAAGTTTCCGAACTCAATCAGAAGGTTCAAGTGGCTGATGAGGAACTCAGGCGCATTAATAAGCGATTCGACGAGACGCAAGGTATGCGTACAATGTTTATAACTTAATTGTATATCAGATGTGAATATGTATATTAAGAGGTTAATCGATAGAATGTTTTTGATTATGATCACAGCTGGAGCAGCCGAGGTCGAGACCCTCAAAGGCGCCCTTGCCAGAGCCAAGAAGGAAGTAGAGGCAAATAAGGCAGCCACTGAGAGGCTGCTGAACTAGAGGTCGAACGAGTTGCCCGCCACCAACATGAAGCTCGGGTGGTCGGAGTCGAACAGGAGCTGAGGGATGCCATCACCAAATGCAAAACCTTGGAGAAGAAGACTTCGGCCTAGTCCTCCAAGCTTGCCAAGGCTCTCCATGATGCCAAAGAGGTACGGAGCGAGTCCTGGAGCGCTCGTGAAGAGATCCACTAGGCGAGGCAGATGGCGGCTGGTAAGGCCTTTATTTTGCAAAGTATCTTTGGAGGTCAGAGGTACGCTTTGCTCACACGAGTGTGGAGTTCTCCAGGCGCATTTGCGAATCTTTCGAAGAGTGTCGCTGATGCCGCACAATTCTTCCGAGCCCAGGAGGGGAACTCTACTGAGAAGCTATTCTGGTCGCAATACCTCGCGCCGGAACACCCGACGCTTCTAAACGACCAGCTGAAGCAGCTGATGGAGCTGCATAGGGTGGCAGACTTGGCCATGAAGGATCTAATAGTCCAACTCTCGCTGGCCGAGCTGATTCCGAGCAGCTACTTTGGTTTGGTGAAGCGGCTTGTCGATGCGCGGCCGCAGATTGATGCTGTAAAGTGCTCGACCTGCATAGAGGGTGCCCGGATGGCCTTCGCCCGCATCAAGATGCAATGGGCGAAGATGAAGGCCACCGAAGTGGCGACCGCAGGCCCGCCCAAAGGCAAAAATCATCGGAAGCCAGAGAGGTACTTTGACTACGTCCTAGAAGGAGCCCGAGTAGTAGAGGGCTAATGTTCTAAGGATGTAATATTTGATTAAATGTGTTTGGGTTGTACAAACTATGTTATGAACCCATGCTGTGATATATCGATGTTTGCGCCTTCTGTTTTAAGCGATATTTCCTCCTATGAGGCCGTTTATTTGTTCTATTTCTGAAAGTTGCCAGTTGTTGACTTCAGCCCTCATGTAGATGCTACGGGGGTGTTCGACATGACGCGTGACCACACTTTATCCAATGTCTTGGTCCATAAAGGAGGTGTCCACGAGGTGAACCAGGCAATCGGACTATGTGGCTTTATTACCTTCACTTAGCCATAGGAGTTTGACTGTGGGGCTAAGTACTAGTCCTTGGTGCATGTGCGGCTATCAACTACGGTGCCTTTTCCACGCGGTTGGACCAAGACTAGCCCCTCGTATAGCACGGGGTGAATCACTAACAATTTATAGTATAATACTAAATCGCTGAATCGCCGACCAGCTCTCGCCTATCATGATAGTCAGTTTTCGGCTTTCTCTACTGAGGTACTTGACCGGACGAATCCAGAAATACAATCGCAGTAGTTCTCCCTTTACTACCTTAGCCGAATGTGCGGAATGTAAGGTGGTAAGCACAGGAGCCGGGCAACCCAACTATAGACCAAAGACATGATTCGGAGCTGATGCATATAATGTAACATCTGGGATGCTGAAGATTACCCTATAGGTGTTCGGACTTGAAATGTGTAGGGCCAAATACAGCCCCAGGTGTTAAGGCCAGACTAAAGCACATGTGGCAGTCTGAAGTAGGGAGGAAATACAGATGATAAATATAAAATAAATGAGTGCCAAACAAAAAGTGGTGATCAACTCCTTCCTTTATACCCTGATTAATACGTCGATTCCAAAAGGTTACACAAGGGAAATGTTTACACAGGGTCTAGAAGCAGTGGTTTGAAGTTCCCAATGGTGCCTTGCCGCGCGTCTGTGTCGTTTCTCCTTGGTGAGAGATCCTTTGAGAGGAGAAGTCGACGGTCATCTGCAAGAAAGAGGAACCTAGAAAAGAGCCCCTGTACAACCATAGAGTAGGTAGGTTTTTAACGAACCTGCCGTGGTAAAAATATTTAAGGTCCGAATAGGGTCAAACTGTACTATAGACCTTTTCCGCAGTGTGCCTTCGGTGCAGCCCAAGGTATTTTAAGTGCATAATTATGTACGCGAGGTACGTATGCCGCAGCCTTATGGGGCGATCTACGGAGGCTAAACTTCTATTCAAGCTCTGGATCCGCCGAGCTACCGCACGGTAATGCAGATCAGACTCGCTTAGCGGTGTCATGGGTCTTGATGACCAATGAGTTGTTCGGCTTAATGAGGCTGCCCTAAACCTTGGCTGCTAGGGCCGCGGTGTGCTCCTCGGTGCGGAGGGAGCGCTCCATATTTCCATTTACTGTGATGACGCCACACGGTCTGGGCATTTTGAGCTTCAAATAAGCATAGTGCGGGACTGCATTAAAGCGAGCGAATGTTGTTCGTCCTACCAGTGCATGATAACCACTGTGGAAAGGGACAATGTCGAAGATCAATTCTTTGCTTCGGAAGTTGTCTGGACAGCCGAATATGACTTCTAGTGTTAAGGAGCCCGTGCAACAGGCCTCCACGCCGGGTATCACTCCTTTAAAGGTAGTGTTACTAGGCTTGATTCTTGACGGGTCGATAACCATCTTACGGACAGTATCTTGATACATCAAGTTGAGGCTGCTGCCGCCGTCCATAAGGACTCTAGTGAGATGGTATCCATCGATGATAGGATCGAGCACCAGGGCCGCCGAACCTCCGTGATGGATACTGGTTGGGTGGTCCCTGTGATCAAAGGTGATCGGACAAGCCGACCATGGGTTGAATTTTGGGGCGACAGGCTCTAGGTGTCCCTTAATGCACGTTTGCACTCCCTCTTGGGGATGTGGGTGACATAGATCATGTTCAGCGTTTTCACATCGGGGGGAAACTGTTTCTATCCCCCATTGTTTGTTGGGCGAGGCTCGTCATCGTCCTCGCATTGAGGTCCTTTCCCCTTACGTTCGGCATTTAATTTGCCGGCCTGTTTGAAAACCCAGCAATTTTTGTTGGTGTGGTTGGCAGGCATGTTAGGGGTGCCATGAATCTGGCAAGGTCTCTCTAGTATTTTGTCTAAGTTGGACGGGCCGTCCCTGTTACCTTTGAATGGCTTCTTCTGCTGACCGGGTTTGGAGACATGGAATCCGGCATTTACTGCCATATCAACGGCTTCTTTGTTATTGTTCTGACGCTTGTTTTTGCTGCGTCGTGGCCTTCCATTGCCATCCCTGGTCTCGAAAGTGCCAGGGTTGCTGGTACTGTTGCTTCTACGAGCCAACCAGCTATGTTCGCCCGCACAGAAGTGGGTCATAAGTGCAGTAAGAGCTGCCATGGTGTTCGGCCTTTCCTGACCAACATGTCAGGTGAGCCATTCGTCATGGACGCTGTGTTTGAATGTTGCTAAGGCTTCGGCGTCCGGATAGTCCATGATCAATTTGGTTCTTTTTAATTAAGAACCGATTCCAAACTTTGCGAGCGGACTCTATGGGTTGCTGAATTATGTGACTCAGGTCACCAGTGTCCGGTGGCTGGACATAAGTGCCCTGAAAGTTGGCCCTGAAAGCATCCTCTAACTCTTCCCAACTTTCGATGGAATTCTCTGGAAGGCTATTCAACCAGCGCCGTGCTGGTCCTTTCAGCTTTAGAGGGAGGTATTTAATGGCATGGAGATCATCTCCGCGAGCCATGTGAATGTGGAGAAGAAAATCTTCAATCCATACAGCGGAATCCGTTGTTCCATCGTATTGTTCGATGTTCACAGGTTTAAACCCTTCCGGAAATTGGTGCTGCATTACCTCATCTGTAAAGCACATAGGGTGTGTGGCACCTCTATATCGGGCAACATTGCGACGGAGTTTGGATGACATCTGTGTCCGGGGCTGACCCCGGATTTGGTTATGTTTGTCGTGCCAGGCCTGATGGCTGTCATCTCGTGCTGGAGCACGTCCTCTTGATCCATAGATTGATCTGGTCTGGTTGGTTCTATTGGTCAGATCTTGACGTAGGTCGTACGTGTAGCCCGGAGCAGTTGTCTCCTTGCCTCTATGGTGAGGGGGCGCGGGCTGATGTTCGACATAATTAGCCGTTTTGACCCGTCCACTTGGTGGTCAGTCCGATTGATCGGCATGATTGTATTTTGACGGTATTGGCTCAAAGGCCTCATCGTCGAATTGTGGTAGTAGCCTTTGTTTGGGATAACTTTCTGTTTGACGCTCAAAGCCATATCCTTCTTCGGCAGCTAGGACCTTAGTCCATCTGTCGTTGAGTGTATCATGTTCGGCTTGAATCTACTGTTGTTTCCTTTTCAGGCTCCGTGCAGTGGCAATGAGCCATTGCTTGAAGCATTCTTGTTCGAGGGGTTCCTCTAGGACGATGAATTCTTCATCACCGAGGCTAACATCCTCTTCAGAGACAGGTAAATAGTTACTATCCTCCGAATCCTCGTGATCGGCAAGTTCGTCGGGGTTGACTTGACCCTCTTCCCTCTCATCCTGCTCGAATGCAGGCTCAACGGGGTGGTCAGAGTCTTCGACGTTGTCTAGAGTTACATTATCTCTGGTGCGGGTGTTGCTTTCCCTTGCCCAACGCGATCGTGAGCGGCGCCGCTGACGCCGGTGTTTTTGTGGTTCGTCGACGGGTTTATCCTCATCTGTGTCTTGAGTGCCATCGTCGTCCTTCTTCTCAGGCGTGTCCACCATGTATACATCGTAAGTAGAAGTGGCCGTCCAACGCCCAGTGATGGGCGGGTTTTGACCTGGTTCGGCCTCGACATCGGCGTCCATGCCATCGATGTCTTCGGAGGCGTAGTCTAGCATGTCGGTTAAATGCTCAACAGTGGCTATTAAGTGGATGGTGGGTGGGACGTAAAATTCCCTACTCTCAGCCCTAGTCCAAGTTGGGCGTAGTTCGGAGATGACACTTCCGTGATGGCGAGAGATTGTATTAAATCAAGCATTTCATTCAAGAGCGATAGCTGGACAGGCGTCTAAGGATCTGCGGAGCTAGGCTCAGTGATAACCACTTGATTGAGCCCGATGGACGCAGACCTTGAGAGTTCGGAGTTAGTTTCCAGAGGCGAGTTCAGCTTCCTGATGACAGCGAGAGTCATGTTTGACTCCGGGTCTGCCGATGATGTGATCGCATCTGGGTCTCCGGCTAGAAGCTCTGTAATGGGAGAGAGTTCGGCGGGGTTTATCCTCCTGTCTTTGGACGAAGTGGTCCAGCCGGATCTAAGGCCGAGGCGGGCATGAGTGTTGACCCCTGAACGGAATCTGATGGTGGATTCGAAGGGACTCCCTCATGTGGGTGAGGAGCGGCCGCCGAGGCCGAGAACCCCTCGAAGATGAGGTCTCCTCGGATATCGGCGACGTAATTCAAGCTTCCAAACCTGATCTGGTGACCAGGGGCGTAGTTGTCGACCTGCTCAAGGTGACCGGTCGAGTTGGCATGTAGCACGAAGCCGCCAAACACAAAGAGTTGGCCAGGGAGAAAGGTCTCCCTGGACACAGCATCGTGGATGATGACGAGGCGAGCCATCGATTCTTCTATCGACAACACAATGAACTCTCAATGAAAGCACCAATGTCGGTGTCAAAACCGGCAGATCTCGGGTAGGGGGTCCCAAGCTGTGTGTCTAGAGATCAATGGTAACAAGGGGCAATAGGGACACGGTGTTTACCCAGGTTTGGGCCCTCTTAAAGGAGGTAAAACCCAACATCCTGCTTCATTGTATTCGATGAGTATAGGGGTTCCAAGAGTTGATCTACCTTGAGGTAGTAATGGCTAAACCCTAGCTGTCTAGCCTATGATTGTTCTGATAGCCTCTACAGACTAAACCCTCCAGTTTATATACACACCAGAGGGGCCTAGGGTTGTACATAGTCGGTTTGCAGTGGAAGGAAATAACATATTCGGACACCAAACTTGCCATCCACACATATAGGAGTCCTACCCGGACACAGGGGAAAGTCTTCTGCTTTATCTTCACGGCCCATCAGTCCGGCCCATATCAAATAGTCCGGACACCCGAGGACCCCCTAATCCACGACTCCCTCAGTTCTAGTACTAGCACCTTCTGGTGGATGAAGCCATTAAAAAAAAATCCACACCAACAAATCCCCACCGAGAAGCTCTCCACTGCGTGTACTTTTATTCTGCATCTCCATTCCTCTGGAGCAGCGGTGCTCTTCTCCTCTTCTATCTATCCATCCATCCAGCGAGCCCACGAACCCCATCACTCCATCAGCACCGCTCTTCTCTTGATCCATGCTCTAGCCACACCACACCCACGCGCCCGTGTCTTCCATAGCCCACGCCGTGGTGTTCCCCTCTCTCTTCTTGCCCTTGGCGCCCGAATCGAGCACAGATGCGCACGGTAAGCTCTTCCCTCCCCGCCCCTGATCCACTCTTTTGGTGTTTGTTCCCTTTACCCCATCTCTCTCTTCTAATTTCCCAGGCCCGTTGACCCCATCTCTCCGATTTCCCAGGCCGTATCTCCCACAACCGATGACTGCTTCGTGTTTGTCGGCCGGTTGCAGCGCGGCTTTGGCTGGGCCTGCGTGCACAGGGCTAGTTGGGCCTGTGGCAGAGGCGCGGCAGCGGTGGCCTGCTCAGGGTCGACTGATACCTCTCCAATGTATCTATAATTTATGAAGTATTCATTCTATTATTTTATCATTCTAGGATATTTTACAATCATTTTCTAGCAACTTTATATCATTTTTTGGGACTAACCTATTGACCCAGTGCCCAGTGCCAGTTGCTGTTTTTGCTTGTTTTTTACATCGCAGGAAATCAATATTAAACGGAGTCCAAACACCGCGAAACTTTTTGGTGATTTTTTATGGACCAGAACACTCAGGATGGGCCAGAGCAGCACCTGGGGTGCCCCGAGGGGGGCACAACCCACCAGGGTGCGCCTGGGGGCCCAGGCGCGCCCAGGTGGGTTGTGCCCACCTCGGTGGCCTCCCGCACCCCTCCTTGCCCTATAAATTCCCAAATATTCCAAAAACCCTTGAGGTTAACATAGATCAGAAGTTCTGCCACCGCAAGGCTTTGTAGCCACAAAAAACCAATCTAGACCCTGTTTCGGCACCCTGCTAGAGGCGGGAATCACCTCCGGTGGCCATCTTCTGAAGGAAATATGCCCTAGAGGCAATAATAAAGTTGTTATTTATGTTTCCTTATATCATGATAAATGTTCATTATTCATGCTAGAATTGTATTAACCGGAAACTTAGTGCATGTGTGAATACATAGACAAACAGAGTGTCACTAGCATGCCTCTACTTGACTAGCTCATTGAATCAAAGATGGTTAAGTTTCCTAGCCATAGACATGAGTTGTCATTTGATTAACGGGATCACATCATTAGAGAATGATGTGATTGACTTGACGCATTCCGTTAGCTTAGCACTTGATCGTTTAGTATGTTTCTATTGCTTTTTTCATGACTTATACATGTTCCTATGACTATGAGATTATGCAACTCCCGAATACCGGAGGAACACTTAGTGTGCTACCAAACGTCACAACGTAACTGGGTGATTATAAAGGTGCCCTACAGGTGTCTCCGATGGTGTTTGTTGAGTTGGCATAGACCGAGATTAGGATTTGTCACTCCGATTGTCGGAGAGGTATCTCTGGGCCCTTTCGGTAATGCACATCACTATAAGCCTTGCAAGCAATGTGACTAATGAGTTAGTTGCGGGATGATGCATTACGGAACGAGTAAAGGTACTTGCCGGTAACGAGATTGAACTAGGTATTGGGATACCGACGATCGAATCTCGGGCAAGTAACATACTGATGACAAAGGGAACAACGTATGTTGTTATGCCGTTTGACCGATAAAGATCTTTGTAGAATATGTAGGAACCAATATGAGCATCCAGGTTCCGCTATTGGTTATTGACCGGAGATGTGTCTCGGTCATGTCTACATAGTTCTCGAACCCGTAGGGTCCGCACGCTTAAAGTTCTATGACGATCGGTATTACGAGTTTATGTGTTTTGATGTACCGAAGGTAGTTCAGAGTCCCGGATATGATCACGGACATGACGAGGAGTCTCGAAATGGTCGAGACATAAAGATTGATATATTGGATGGCTATATTCAGACACCGGAAGTGTTCTGGGTGATTTCGAGAAAACCGGAGTGCCGAAGGGTTACCGGAACCCCCCAGCCCCCTCCTGGGGAAAGATTGGGCCTACATGGGCCATAGGGAAGAGGCAAGGCAGCCTACAAGGGGCAGCCGTGCCCCCTCCCTATAGGGAGTCTGAATTGGACTAGGGAGGGGGGCGTGCCACCCCTTTCCCTCTCCTCTCCCTCTCCTTTCCCTCTTTCCCCTTCTCCTCCTAGTTGGACTAGGAAAGGAGGAATCCTACTCCTACTAGGAGGAGGATTCCTCCCCTCCTTGGCGCGCCCTAGGGCCAGCCGGCCTCCCCCTTGCTCCTTTATATACGGGGGTAGGGGGGCACCCTAGAAAACAACAACAGACATTGTCTTAGTCGTGTGCGGTGCCCCCCTCCACCATAATCCACCTCGGTCATATCGTTGCAGTGCTTAGGCGAAGCCCTACGCCGGTAAATTCATCATCACCATCATCACGCCGTCGTGCTGACGAAGCTCTCCTTCGACACTCAGCTGGATCATGAGTTCGTGGGACGTCACCGAGCTGAACGTGTGCTGATCGCGGAGGTGCCGTACTTTCAGTACTAGGATCGGTCGGATCATGAAGACGTACGACTACATCAACCGCGTTGTCATAAGCTTCCGCTTTCGGTCTACGAGGATATGTAGACAACACTCTCCCCTCTCGTTTCTATGCATCACCATGATAGATCTTGCGTGTGCGTAGGAATTTTTTTGAAATTACCGCGTTTCCCAACAGTGGCATCCGAGCCAGGTCTATGCATAGATGTTATATGCACGAGTAGAACACAAAGAGTTGTGGGCGATAATAGTCATACTGCTTACCAGCATGTCATACTTTGATTCGACGGTATTGTTGGATGAAGCGGTATTGTTGGATGCGCTTACTGGAGACTAGTTCTACCGACGTCCTTCACACACAGGTGGCTGGTAGGTGTCAGTTTCTCCAACTTTAGTTGAATCGAGTGTGGCTACGCCCGGTCCTTGTTGAAGGTTAAAACAACACACTTGACAAAAAATCGTTGTGGTTTTTGATACGTCTCCAACGTATCTACTTTTCCAAACACTTTTGCCCTTGTTTTGGACTCTAACTTGCATGATTTGAATGGAACTAACCCGGACTGACGCTGTTTTCAGCAGAATTTCCATGGTGTTATTTTTGTGCAGAAATAAAAGTTCTCGGAATGACCTGAAACTTCACAGAGAATATTTTTGGAATAAATAGAAAATATTGGCGAAAAGAATCAGCATCAGGGGGCCCACACCCTGTCCACGAGGGTGTAGGGCGCGCCCCTGCCTTGTGGGCCCCCTGAGACTCCACCGACCTCAACTCCAACTCCATATATTCATGTTAGGGGAGAAAAAAACCAGAGAGAAGGATTCATCGCGTTTTACGATACGGAGCCGCCGCCAAGCCCTAATCTCTCTCGGGAGGGCTGATCTGGAGTCCGTTCGGGGCTCCAGGGAGGGGAATCCTTCGCCGTCGTCATCATCAACCTTCCTCCATCACCAATTTCATGATGCTCACCGCCGTGCATGATTAATTCCATCATAGGCTTGCTGGATGGTGATGGGTTGGATGAGATTTATCATGTAACCGTGTTAGTTTTGTTAGGGTTTGATCCCTAGTATCCATTATGTTCTGAGATTGATGTTGCTATGACTTTGCTATGCTTAATGCTTGTCACTAGGGCCCAAGTGCCATGATTTCAGAACTGGACCTATTATGTTTTCATGAATATATGTGAGTTCTTGATCCTATCGTGCAAGTCAATAGTCACCTACTATGTGTTATGATCCGGTAACCCCGAAGTGTCAATAATCGGGACCACTCCCGGTGATGACCGTAGTTTGAGGAGTTCATGTATTCACTAAGTGTTAATGCTTTCGTCCAGTACTCTATTAAAAGCAGGCCTCAATATCCTTTAGTTTCCAATAGGACCCCGCTGCCACGGGAGGGTAGGACAAAAGATGTCATACAAGTTCTTTTCCATCAGCACGTATGACTATATTCGGAATACATGCCTACATTACATTGATGAACTGGAGCTAGTTCTGTGTCACCATATGTTATAATTGTTGCATGAGGAATCGCATCCGACATAATTATCCATCACTGATCCAATGCCTACGAGATTTTCACATATTGATCTTTGCTTAGTTACTTTACGTTTCCACTGTTACAATTACTACAAAACTGCTACTGTTACCTTTGCCACCGTTACCGTTACTTCCATACTACTTTGCTACTAAATACTTTGCTGCAGATATTAAGTTTTCCAGGTGTAGTTGAATTGACAACTCAACTGCTAATACTTGAGAATATTCTTTGGCTCCCCTTGTGTCGAATCAATAAATTTGGGTTGAATACTCTACCCTCAAAAACTGTTGCGATCCCCTATACTTGTGGGTTATCAAGACTATTTTTTGGCGCCGTTGCCGGGGAGCATAGCTCTATTCATTGAGTCACTTGGGATTTATATCTGCTGATCACTATGAGGAACTTGAAAGATGAAAAAACCAAGATTTATCCCTCAACTATGAGGGGAGGTAAAAATCTGCCATCTAGCTCTGCACTTGATTCACCTTCTGTTATGAGTAAAATTGCGAAACCTACTCCTACTATTGATTCTGATATGTCGCATGTTATTGATGATGCCACTTCTGCATTGCATGATACTTATGATGAAACTACTTCTATTCTTGATAATACTGTGCCATTAGGTGAATTTCTTGATGAACAACTTGCTAGGGTTAGAGAGAATGAAATTATTGAAACTGATAATATTGATGAAAGTGATGATGAAGATTCTCCCCTGGATATGAATTGCATGATGTGCCTGAGGGTTATTTTATGGATGAAGAAACTGCTAGAGACTTTTTTGCTTGCAAAGATAGATATGATCTTAAGGAACTATTAGCTAAGCTGAAAGAAAAGTCTTTGAATGCTAGAATGAAATATGACCCTGCGTTGCTACTTCACCTATCTGTATCTCTGATAAGGATTATGATTTCTCTGTCGATCCTGAGTTAATTACTTTGGTTGAATCTGATCCTTTTTATGCCTATGAATCTAAAACTGTTGTGGCACATCTTACTAAATTAAATGATATAGCCACCCTATTTACTCATGAGGAAAAAATTCGTTACTACTATATCCTTAAGTTATTTCCGTTCTCATTAAAGGGTGATGCTAAAACATGGTTTAATTATCTTACTCCTGGTTGTGTGCGTAGTCCCCGGGATATGATTTATTACTTCTCTGCTAAATATTTTCCCGCTCATAAGAAACAAGCTGCCTTAAGGGAAATATATAATTTCATGCAAATAGAAGAAGAGAGTCTCCCACAAGCTTGGGGGAGGCTTCTCCGATTACTTAATGCTTTGCCTGATCATCCTCTCAAGAAAAATGAAATACTTGATATCTTTTATAATGGACTAACTGATGCTTCCAGAGACCACGTGGATAGTTGTGTTGGTTGTGTTTTCAGGGAAAGAACTGTTGATCAAGCTGAATTGCTATTGAATAATATGTTGAGTAATGATAATAATTGGACACTTCCTGAACCAACTCCTAAACCAACTCGAAGAAAAGGGGTATTCTATTTCTCAGTCCTGAAGATATGCAAGAGGCAAAGAAATCTATGAAAGAAAAGGGTATTAAAGCTGAAGATGTTAAGAATTACCACCTATTGAAGAAATACATGGTCTTGATAACCCGACACATGTAGTAAAGGTAAATTCTCTCTATAGATTTGATGAAGGTGATATTCCTTGTTATAAGTCTGCTAGCCAATGCTTAGATGAGTTTGATAATTTTATTGTTAAACAAGAAAACTTCAATGCTTATATTGGTAGACAATTGAAACGTAATGCTTATATGATTGAACACTTGAGTGATTATATGTCTAGAGTTAAAGGTGCACTTAAACTTATTAGTAAACATGCTTCAATGGTTACCACTCAAGTAGAACAAGTGCTTAAAGCACAAAATGATTTGCTCAATAAATTAAATAATAAGAAAAATGATAATGTTGTTAGAGTTATGACTAGAGGGGGTAAAATGACTCAGGAACCTTTGTATCCTGAGGGCCACCCTAAGAGAGTTGAGAAAGATTCTCAAAGAACTAATGTTGATGCACCTAGTCCTTCTAAAACGAAGAAAAAGAAAAATGATAGGACTTTGGATGCTTCTAGTGAACCTGTTGTTGACACACCTGAGAATCCCAATGATATTTCTATTTCTGATGCTGAAACACAATCTGGTGATGAACATGAACCTAGTGATAATGTTAATGATGATGTTCATGTTGATGCTCAACCTAGCAATAACAATGATGTAGAGATTGAACCTGCTGTTGATCTTGATAACCCACAATCAAAGAATCAACGTTATGATAAGAGAGACTTCGTTGCTAGGAAGCACGGTAAAGAAGGAGAACCTTGGGTTCAGAAACCCATGCCTTTTCCTCCCAAACCATCCAAGAAAAAGGATGATGAGGATTTTGAGCGCTTTGCTGAAATGATTAGACCTATCTTTTTGCGTATGCGTTTTACTGATATGCTTAAAATGAATCCTTATGCTAAATACATGAAAGATATTGTTACAAATAAAAGAAAGATACCAGTAGCTGAAATTTCCACCATGCTTGCCAATTATATTTTTAAAGGTGGAATACCTAAGAAACTCGGAGATCCAAGAGTACCAACTATACCATGATCCATTAAAAGAAACTATGTTAAAACTTCTTTATGTGATCTTGGAGCCGATGTTAGTGTTACGCCTCTCTCTTTATATCATAGACTTGATTTGAATAAGTTGACACCTACTGAAATATCTTTGCAAATGGCCGATAAATCAACTGCTATACCTGTCGGTGTTTGTGAGGATGTGCCTGTTGTGGTTGCAATCGTTACTATTTTAACGGACTTTGTTATTCTTGATATTCCCGAGGATGATAGTATGTCGATTATCCTTGGTAGACCCTTTTTGAATACTACAGGGGCTGTTATTGATTGCAAAACAAAGGCAATGTCACTTTTCATGTTAATGGTAATGAGCATACGGTACACTTTCCGAGGAAACAACCTCAATTCCACAGTATCAATTCTCTTGGAAAAATTTCAACGATTACTATTGGAGGTTTTGAATTCCCTCTTCCTACCGTCAAGAAGAAATATGATATTCTTATTGTTGGGGACGTGCATATCCCCGTTGAGGTAACCTAGTGTTATTCAAAAATTCCCCGGTTTCATGTTATTCGGAAAGAGTTTGTTAACAAGACTTCATCAACCTTGTTAGTGGATTCCTTTTGATGAGCATGAGATGGATGAAGTTAGAAAACACAACTCTCTGTACCCTCCTTTTACTTTCTGTTATTTTGATTAAATAAAGCAAAAATAGAATTTTCTGTCTGTTTTTCTGAATTATTCTTGCAATAAAAAATACCCCAAAAATAAAAGTTCTCCAAACGTTCTGAAAATGAAATATAATTTTTTGTAGAATATTTAAGAATATCTGGCACTGAGAACACACCACGGGAGGCCACAATTTGGCCACGAGGGCACAGGGCATGCCCACCCCCCTGGGGGGCGCCCCCCTGCCTCGTGGGCCGCTCGTGGACCCCCTCCACTTATTCCTACACCCACTTACTTCGTCTTCCTCCAGAAAAAATCCTCCCACAGCTCAAACCCGTATTCTAGCTCGTCTTGCTGCCATTTTCGATCTCCTTGCTCGAAGCCTCATTCGCAAAACTGTTTTGGGGGATTGTTCTTCGAGGGAGAAAATGTTGAAGAGGTTGTTGAGAGGTTCTTCTAGCCGAAGCTCGAAGGATAAGCAAAATGAAGAGAATAAAAAGCCCAAATATAATCTTCCACGCACTGCGGAGGTTCGGCCATGCAAATAGCCTTGTGATGAGTTCTTGAGACCCGCCGGAATTTATGATGACTTTTATTACTTGGCTGAGAATGCAGGCCTCACCGACTTCCTCCACGACCAGCGCGAACAGTATCTCCTACTCGCTAACATTTTCGTGCAAAATTTTTGTTTCCATGCTAAGAGATCACCACCTTCAGTGGAGTTTCACTTATATGATTGTAGCGACCCGACCTCAGACGGTCAAGTCTCTGTCCTTCAGTGTCATCCCTGGATCGGTAATGCTGACAAGCAAAGTACTCGAAGGATTTATAGCAGAGTAGCAATCACACACTTATTACATCGAATGTCTCAAAAGAGAACTTATTACAATAAATATGGCTTAAGGCCATCTAAATAAGATAACAGCGGAAGACTTGGAAGATAAAGTGAGTCCATCAACTCCAACGGCATAGCTGAGTGCATGACAACGGCCTAGCGAACCATAATCCTCATCTGAAAAGTCTGCAACATAATACGTTGCAGCCCGAAAACGGGCCAGCACATAGAATATGCTGGCAATGTAACACAGTAGAGCAATGAAGAGATAAATGCTATCACTATATGCATATATGGCTGGTGGAGGCTCTATGGTTATATGGTTTTTGCGAAAAGCCAATTTTTCCCTACAACAAAGGAATAAATTTAATTTAACTATCATGGTAGTTGAAACATCATTGAGAAGGTTCCTCCAACTCAATCCCAATTAAAGTAATCATTAACCCAAAATTTTAATTTAGAGTGATGAGATCAAATCAATAATTCAAGTACCAGATACTCAAGATGTCCATAACCGGGGACACGGCTAACCATGATTAGTTTGTACACTCTGCAGAGGTTTGCGCACTTTTCTCCACAAGACTCGATCTCCTCCGCTGGATTTTCTGGCACTACATGGTGTTTGAGAAACGGATCACCGAGACACAGTCTTTCAGAAGCATTAACTCTTTACTATGGGTGGACAGTTACACCTACTTTCCCTCTACATTTGCTAGCGCACCACTGAAAGAGGTCACACAACATACTCAACTATGCCAGAGCCCATAATGGCTTGTGGCTGCACATGGAAGTTTCTAGCATGAATAATCTTATGATCCCTTTGAGCCTCGGTGGCGGACCGTAGGATGATCACACGGGTACTCCGGGATATCCTAGGACAACACTGGATTCTCCAGGTGCCCACAAGCAATCCACCCAGATGTGTATTAAAGTTGCCACCTTAAGTTGAACCATTAATTAAAATCTAACATCTGTCATGGATACACCCAAACCCAATCAACGTCTACGAGCATAGCATAGCAATATAAGCATAACGTAGAAGTAACTCCCAAGGGTTTGACAATAAATCAGGTAATAGGTTCTACCTCATCATCTACTTCCCAATACCTACAAGTTAATCACATCCTAATCATGCAGTGTTTGAGCATTGTAGCTAATGCATAAAAACTGGTATGAAAAGAGTATGATCAATGTGTTACTTGCCTTGCTGACGATCCGCAAAACGTAGTGACTCGTACTAGCACGCTTCGCACTCCGGGAATTCTATCACCAACAAACAATAGCATACATAAGCAATCAAGCAAAGATGCATGGGTAAAACCCAAATAAGAAGATCTAACCAGAAAGTTCAACTGAAGAAACTCCGGTTTGCAAAACGAATCAAATCAAACGGAGCACCAAAACTCAAACTGCGAAAGAAACAAGATTCGTTTACTAATCTGGACTAAATTCAAATTTTATAGTACCAAAATCTTGTTCAAGTTGGTTAAACAGAAAGAAGGCTTCGATACAAGCGGGCTGGGGCTAGCGGCGGCTCGAGGCCTCGCCTCTTAAAGGGCCGGCCGGGTCGGTGTCCCAGGCGGACACGGCCCGCTAAGGCGGTAACTTTTTTTTTAATATTCCGACACGGAGAAAAATATAGAAAAGGAATACTAGACTGACTCGAAAAATCCCGAAATAAATTTCCCCGTCCTCTAAAAATATGCCGGACAGAGTGAACATTTATTTGGGCCTATAATGCAATTTTGAAAAACACGTATTTTTTTATTCGAATAAAATTACAATAAAATCCAAATAAAATTTATTATTTCATTTTAATAATTTTCCTCCAATATTTCCTTTATTTTGGAGAAGTCATATTATCTCCTCTCATATATTTTAATATGAAATATTTTCGGAGAGAAAAATTAATTAAAACCAAAATGATCCTTGTTTCAATATTTGATAAAATTCAAATATGAAAATCGTGAAATCCCCAACTCTCTCCGAGGGTCCTTGAGTTGCTTAGAATTTCAAGGATCGCAAAATGAAAATGCAATAAAATATGATATGCATGAATGACCAAAGTATAACATTCCAAATTGAAAATTTGGGATGTTACAAACCTACCCCCCGTAAGATGAATCTCATCCTCGAGATTCGGGTTGGTTAGAAAACAGGTGTGGGTGGTCCTTGCGTCGATCATCCTCTCGTCCCCAGGTGGCTTCATCTTCGGTATGGTGGCTCCACTGAACTTTGCAAAACTTGATAACCTTACTGCGAGTAACTCGACTGGCAAACTCGAGAATCTTAACTGGTTTCTCCTCGTAGGTCAAATCACTATCCAACTGTATTGCTTCCAGGGGCACTGTATCTCTTAGAGGTATGTCGGCCATCTCAGCATGACACTTCTTCAACTAGGAAACGTGAAACACATCATGAACTCCTGACAATCCTTTGGGTAATTCCAACTTGTAAGCTACCTCTCCCATGCGTTCCAAAACTCGGTATGGTCCTACAAATCTCGGGGCTAACTTTCCCTTAACCCCAAAACGCTTAACTCCTCGAAGAGGTGACACTCGCAGATACGCTCTGTCTCCGATTTCATAGACTACCTCCTTGCGTTTTGAGTCCGCATAACTCTTCTGTCTGGACTGAGCTACATTCAGTCTATCTCGAATTAGCTTAACCTTCTCTTCGGACTCCTTAATCAAATTTGGTCCAAACAACTGACGGTCTCCAACCTCATCCCACATCAACGGTGTTCTGCACCTTCTTCCACACAGGGCTTCAAACGGTGCCATCTTCAAACTGGCCTGGTAGCTATTGTTGTACGAGAACTCTGCGTAGGCAAAATTATCATCCCAACTAGATCCATAATCTAGCGCACATGCTCTCAGCATGTCCTCCAGAATCTGATTGACTCTCTCGGTATGTCCATGTGTCTGCGGGTGAAAAGCTGTATTGAACTCCAGCCTGGTTCCCAAAGTCTGGTGCAACTGGTTCCAAAACTTTGAAGTAAACTGTGTTCCTCTATCTGATACGATGGTCCTCGGAACTCCGTGCAGACATATGATCTTGGTCATGTATATCTTGGCCAACTTTGCACTTGTATAAGTGGTTTTCACTGGGATAAAGTGAGCTACTTTGGTCAAACGATCCACTACTACCCAGATTGAATCATATCCCGATCGGGCCCTGGGTAATCCGGTGATAAAATCCATGCCAAGTTTATCCCACTTCCATCCGGGTATCGGCATAGGCTGCAGTAATCCTGCTGGCTTCTCATGTTCTGCCTTCACTCTCTGACATACATCACATATGGCTACATACTCGGCAGTATCTTTCTTCATACCAGTCCACCAGAAACGCTCCTTCATGTCCAAATACATCTTAGTGTTTCCGGGGTGTATCGAGTATGGCGAGTCATGAGCTTCCTGTAGTATCCACTTCCTGAGCTCTGCATTATTGGGCACATATATACGGTCTTCAAACCACAAGGTGTGGTGCTCATCATCACGAAAACCTTTGGCTTTTCCTTCGCTCATCTTCTCCTTTCTCTCGGAAATTTCTTTGTCATCCTTCTGAGCTTCTCGAATCTTTTCCAACAATGTTGACTGAACCTCCAATGCCACAACAAAACCTTTAGGAACTATCTCCAAACAAAGTTCCATAAGATCCTCTACTAACTCCTTTGGCATACCTCTGATTACGAGGGTATTGACATAACTCTTCCGACTCAAGGCGTCTGCTACGACATTGGCCTTGCCTGGATGATAGTGCAACTTCATATCATAATCCTTTATGAGCTCCAACCATCTCCTCTGCCTGAGGTTCAGCACCTTCTAGGTGAAAATATACTTCAAACTCTTGTGATCCGTGTACACATCGCAACGGTTTCCAATGAAAAAATGTCTCCAGGTCTTGAGCGCATGCACCACAGCTGCTAACTCCAAATGATGCATGGCATAATTCAATTCGTGCGGTTTAAGTTGTCGTGAGGCATACGAAACAACTCTTCCGTCTTGCATAAGTACTCCTCCAAGTCCTAAGACAGAGGCGTCGCAATACACTTGGAAATCCTTGCGTATATCTGGCAGAATCAGCACTGGGGCTGTAGTCAAACGTTTCTTCAACTCCTAGAAACTAGTTTCACATTCTTCCGTCCAATGGAACTTGGTGTCCTTCTTCAACAATGTCGTCATTGGCTTTGCAATCTTAGAAAAATTCTCAATAAATCTCCGATAATATCCCGCGAGTCCAAGAAAACTGCGAATCTCTCCAACTGAGGTGGGTGCCAACCACTCAGTGACTGACTGAACCTTGATGGGATCCACTGCTATACCTTCTCCTGATATAACATGTCCAAGAAATCCCACTTCCTTCAACCAAAACTCACATTTGCTAAACTTGGCATATAACTGATGTTCCCTGAGGTTCTCGAGAATTAAACGCAAATGCTCCTTGTGTTCCTCTTCATTGTTCGAGTATACCAAGATATCATCTATAAAAACCACGACAAACTTATCCAAGAACTCCATGAACACCTTGTTCATCATACTCATGAAATAGGCAGGGGCGTTAGTTAGTCCAAATGACATAACCGTATACTCATATAACCCGTACCTAGTGGTGAATGCAATCTAAGGTATATCCTTTTCTCGAATCTTCAGCTGGTGATATCTTGATCGCAGATCGATCTTCGAAAACACTTTAGGTCCTTGCAGCTGGTCAAACAAATCATTGATCATCGGCAGTGGGTACTTGTTCTTGATCGTTACTTCATTCAACGCACGATAATCAACAACCATCCTTAAGGATCCATCCTTCTTCTCAGCCAAGAGCACTGGGGATCCCCGCGGTGATGAACTTCGTCGGATTTAACCTTTGTCCAACAACTCCTTAATCTGCTTCTTAATCTCCTCCAGATCATTTGCGGGCATCCAGTATGGTCTCTACGATATCGGTACGGTGCCTGGCAATAGCTCTATTAAAAACTCAATGTCTCGATCTGGTGGCATGCCTGGTAACTCCTCTGGAAATACATCTGGGTAATCCTTCACTACAGGTACTTCCTCCTGAACAACTCCCGTGAGAGAATTTACTTGAGTCCTCCTCGACGCATGCCTGGATACATACTTGATCCTTTTTCCCTCCGGGGTAGTGAGCAAAATCGACTGAATCGCGCAATCGATGTTTCCTCCATACATCGATAGCCAATCCATACCTAGTATCACATCCAATCCTTGTGACTCCAAAATTATCAGGTCTGAGGGGAAAACGTGGCTCCCAATGGTCAATGGCATCTGAAAACATCCTTGACTTGCCATATACTCTGCTCCTGGCGAACTTACTAACATGGGTGTCCTAAGTACCTTAGTGGGTAACTTATACTTATCCACGAATCCTCTTGATATGTATGAATGCGATGCACCAGTATAAAAAAGAACGATTGCAGTAAAAGACTTAACCAAAAACTTACCGATAACTGCATCAGGCTGCTCCTCAACCTCCTCCACGTTCACGTGGTTCACTTGTCCCCTGTTGAAACGGTTGGGCTTTTTCCCTGCGCTTCCATTGCCATTCCCATTCTTCGCTTCAGGGCACTCAGTGGCATAGTGTCCAGTCTTCCCGCACTTGAAACAAGTAATGTGACTTAGGTCCTTGGCGGGTGTGGCTGGATTAGAGCGGTTCTGATTGCAGCTTGCTCCATTCCCATTCCCATTCTTGGGGCCATTGTGGTTGTGAGAACTCCCTCCATTGTGGGTGCGGCCTCCATGGTTATGGGTAAATCCTCCAGAGTTCGGGGTTAGACGAGGCTTCGGCTGAGCTCCCGAGTTATACCTTCCTTGTCCATACTTCCTCTTGCTGCTCTCAATCTGCTGCTGCTTCCCTTCAATCATAAGAGCCTTGTCTACCAACTCCTGGTAGTTGTTGAATGTTTCCACAATCAACTGCATACTCATCTCATCGTTTAGCCCTTCCATAAACTTCTCCTGCTTCGCGGCATCTGTGGCCACATCATCTGGGGCATACCGAGCGAACTTGCTGAACTCGTCCACGTACTGCCCCACAGTACGATTTCCTTGGCGCAAGTTGCGAAACTCACGCTTCTTCATGCTCATAGCTCCAGTTGAGACATGGGCTATGCGGAATGCTTGCTGAAACTGATCCCATGTGACATTAGCTATGGGAAAAGTGGCTGTGTAATTCTCCCACGATGAGGCTACTGGTCCATCCAACTGATGTGCGGCAAAACGCACCTTCTCTGCATCTGTGCAACCTGCGGTGGTCAACTACCTTCCAATCCTGCGTAGCCAGTCATCCGCAACTATTGGCTCGGTGCTACTGGAAAACACCGGTGGCTGTAACCTCAGAAAGCGGGCTAAGTTGTCAACTGGTGGTGGTGGTGGAGGGTTGTTGTTGTTGTTGTTGTTGTTGCCCTGGTTCTTGACTAATATCTGCATCAAGGCATTCTGCTGCTGGATCAACTGGGTGATGTCCGGTGGGAAGACAAGTCCGGTGTCACATCTCGGAGGCATCTAATGGGTTTAGAGGGGAGAGATTAGAATAGAAATGAGTTCTATTGAGAAAGCACTACCCATATGCACATGAGACAAACACAATCATATCACTCAATCAAGCAAGCAAGGACATACAAACGGTCTAGAACTATCGTTACAGTGCTCGGACTACTACTATATACAGGGGAAAAGACTACTACTGGTATGGTGGTCATCTAGAAATATTGATCGGTGGAAGACTCCATGATATCCGCTCCAGCTTCGTCTTCATAATCATCATCACTACCATCGGGGTCGGAGTCGGTGTCGTCGATGATGATGTAGTCTTCGGAACGAATCTCCTTGGGTTCATCGTCTTCTCCTCCTGGTGCGGGGTCTCCCATGAATACTCCTAGCTTCCTTGTCAGGTTGTCATTCTTTTCCACTAGTATGATGATTTCCTCCTCGTAATCGTCGCGTGTAGCCTTGAGTTCCTCTTCTAGCTCGGTGATCCTTGTCATCGCCTTCTTCAGATCCATCATGCCTGCGCACATCTGATTCTCCTGGCGTCGAATGTGCTGGTTTAACTCCTGGATGAATGCTGCAATGGACATGTCCTTCCTGGTGCTGATCATCTCCCATTGCTCATCTCGGTGCCCACATATCTGGTATATAGTGTCCTTCAGCTCCTGTTTGTAGACTTCTCCAATACGTCCCATAGCAATGTGGGCTGCCATGCTCTTGCCTAGACTCCAGGTGGGTGCATCAAAGGAAAACTCTATAGGCTCAGTGACTGGCGCAAATGTCCTTCCTGGAACTTGAACTCGAATCATCCAGCGCTCCTCTTAAGGTAAAGTGGCAGTGTAGGTCCCGGTGAAGCTTGGTATTCCGATGTTAAAGTACCTAGTGACTTCCTTCAAGTGTCGTCCAAAGGGTGTGTCTCCATCCGGTTGTGCAAACTTGTTCCTCGAGTCCGCCATCCTAAAGAGTAGAAAATGGAGAGCAGTCAAAAATAAGTAGAGAAGAGTGACCTATGGTTCATCTTAATGGTCGTGTCCTACATTCAGCGTGTGCTCTGATACCATCTTGTAGCGACCCGACCTCAGAGGGTCAAGTCTCTGTGCTTCAGTATCATCCCCGGATCAGTAATGCTGACACACATAGTACTCGAAGGATTTATAGCAGAGTAGCAATCACACACTTATTACATCGAATGTCTCAAAAGAGAACTTATTACAATAAATATGGCTTAAGGCCATCTAAATAAGATAACAGCGGAAGACTTGGAAGATAAAGTGAGTCCATCAACTCCAACGGCATAGCTGAGTGCATGACAACGGCCTAGCGAACCTTAATCATCGTCTGAAAAGTCTGCAACATAATACGTTGCAGCCCAAAAACGGGCCAGCACATAGAATATGCTGGCAATGTAACACAGTAGAGCAATGAGGAGATGAATGCTATCACTATATGCATATATGGCTGGTGGAGGCTCTATGGTTATATGGTTTTTGCGAAAACCCAAATTTTCCCTACAACAAAGGAATAAATTTAATTTAACTATCATGGTAGTTGAAACATCATTGAGAAGGTTCCTCCAACTCAATCCCAATTAAAGTAATAATTAACCCAAAAATTTAATTTAGAGTGATGAGATCAAATCAATAATTCAAGTACGAGATACTCATGATGTCCATAACTGGGGATACGGCTAACCATGATTAGTTTGTACACTCTGTAGAGGTTTGCGCACTTTTCCCCACAAGACTCAATCTCCTCCCTTGGATTTTCTTGCACTACATGGTGTTTGAGAAACGGATGACCGAGACACAGTCTTTCAGAAGCATTAACTCTTTACTCTGGGTGGACAGTTACACCTACTTTATCTCTACATCTGCTAGCCCACCACTGAAAGAGGTCTCAAACATACTCAACTATGCCACAGCCCATAATGGCTTGTGGCTGCACACGGAAGTTTCTAGCATGAATAATCTTATGATCCCTTTGAGCCTGGGTGGCGGACCGTAGGATGATCACACGGGTACTCCAGGATATCCTAGGACAACACTGGATTCTCCAGGTGCCCACAAGCAATCCACCCAGATGTGCATTAAAGTTGCCACCTTAAGTTGAACCATGAATTAAAATCTCACATCTGTCATGGATACACTCAAACCCAATCCACGTCTACGAGCATAGCATAGCAATATAAGCATAACATAGAAGTAACTCCCAAGGGTTAAAACAGGTAATAGGTTCTACCTCATCATCTACTTCCCAATACCCACAAGTTAATCACATCCTAATCATGCAGTGTTTGAGTATTGTAACTAATGCATAAAAATGGGTATGAAAATAGTATGATCAATGTATTACGTGCCTTGCTGACCATCCGCAAAACCTAGTGACTCGTAGTAGCACGCTTCGCACTCCGGGAATTCTATCAAAAACAAATAATAGAATACAGAAGCAATCAAGCAAAGATGCATGGGTAAAACCCAAATAAGAATATCTAACCAGAAAGGTCATCTGAAGAAACTCCAGTTTGCAAAAAGAATCAAATCAAACGGAGCAACGAAACTCAAACTGCAAAAGAAACAATATTCGTTTACTAATCTGGACTAAAGTCAAATTTTACAGTACCAAAATCTTGTTCAAGTTGGTTAACAAAAAAGAGGGCTTGGAGGCAAAGATCTGGGCGCTTGAATCACCTGATTCCGATAAACGAGCGAAAAGATAAACTAAAACGAAAATCGGGTCAAAAATCGCAATCAGAAATAATCGCGGAAAACCCTGGAAAAAGAAAAAACTGACGAACCGGCTAACGAACGAACGTTCGCTGTCTATGACTAACGGGTGAACGGCGTTCGTTAAAACGAACGTACGGACGAACGTCCGCAGTTTAACCGAACCTAAAAAAACCGAAACAAAAACCGATCTAAAAAAAGGGCTAGGGTTTCTAAAAAGCCTACCGGACGAAAGTCAAAGGCGGCGGCTCTGTGGAGATCGGCGACGGCGGGCAGCAGCTCCGGCGGCGGCCGGTGGCAGCGCGGCGGCGGGACGGCGACGCGGTGACGGCTGCGAGGCGCGGCGGCGGCAGCGGCTCATGAGGCGGCGACGACTTAGGGTTTGGCGGGGCGCGGGAGTGGGCTGGGGCTGGCGGCGGCTCGAGGCCTCACCTCTTAAAGGGCCAGCCGGGTTGGTGTCCCAGGCGGACACGACCCGGTAAGGCGGTAACTTTTTTTAAATATTCCGACGCGCAGAAAAAGAATGAAATGGAATACTAAACCGACTCCAAAAATCCCGAAATAAATTTTCCCCATCCTCTAAAAATATGCCAAACAGGGTGAACATTTATTTGGGCCTATAATGCAATTTTGAAAAACATATATTTTTTCTTATTGGAATAAAATTACAATAAAATCCAAATAAAATTTATTATTTGATTTTAATATTTTTCCTCCAATATTTCATTTATTTTGGAGAAGTCATATTATCTCCTCTCGTATATTTTAATATGAAATATTTTCGGAGAGAAAAATTAATGAAAACCAAAATGATCCTTGTTTCAATATTTGATAAAATTCAAATATGAAAATCATGAAATCCCCAACTCTCTCCGAGGGTCCTTGAGTTGCTTAGAATTTCAAGGATCTTAAAATGAAAATGCAATAAAATATGATATGCATGAATGACCTAAGTATAACATTCAAAATTGAAAATTTGGGATGTTACAATGATGAGGTTAAGGAGATGTCACTATATGATTTTTGTCGGGTCTGCAAGATACCCTTTATGGGCATCATCGAGGAACCACATCGTAGTGATGTGGAGGGATTTATTGATAAAATTGTTGTAGGGGAAACGAGGAAAGTTTCTGATGCAAGAATTACTAGTATACATTTTCCTGTTCTGCATTAATTTGCCATATTTGCTAGTAGATGCTTAATTGGTCGCGGGAATAGTGGAAATCTTAGTACTCCTGATCTTGTCATTTTGCGCCATGTTTTGTTTCATGATATAACTTTCAGCTTAGGCGCTATTATTGCTAAACGATGAAGTTTGAACCGTACAAAGGGCCCCATCTTCGGAGGCATCTTTGCTTCACGCATTGCCGCACACTTTGAGATACCTATTAGGCACTACAAGAAAGAGGAAAGGTTGCTGCCCCCTGTTTCCTAGATTATAAGAGTATTGTAGCACATGAATTCATTGTTAAAAATAAGAAGAAGATGCTGAAGTACAATCTGATATTTGATAAAACTCACTATGAGATTATTACCTTGCATGCGACCTCTTTGTTTAATATATACTTTTAGGCACGTACCTCATCTTACCAGAGACCATTTATGCATACTGGAGCCTGACACAAGTTCCAGAGCCTGAGCCACCACTTGACCCTTATCGACAGTCTGTTTATCAGAGGGATCCGGAGGAGATCGCCAACCAGTGGCACCCAGAGGACACTCCTCCGTACACTGGAGAGAGCAGCTTTGAGCCGTGGCCATAGACCAACTTCCAAAAGCCTAAGCTTGGGGGAGTACGTATTTCTCTAACATTACATTCATGTTCACACACTGCCAGTTGTCGGTGCTCATACTTTTTCATTGTACTATCGATGCTAGTTTATTTTCTTTTCTAAGTCTTTTTCTTATGTGTTCGAAAAACCTTAAGAAAAAACTAAAAAAAAAGATTAGTTGTAGCTTTTAGCTAGTCTACATTCCATGTCTTTAGTAGTAGTAATTAAAAAACCCAAAAAGATTTCTCGTTCTTCTTTTGTTTGTTGGGAGCTTTATCGTGTAAATAGTTTTATTTCTTTTCTTTTCTTTAGGGGTCGAGAGGAGAAGACCATGATGAAAATGTTGAGTGGTTCTCATATGCATTATTGTTGATTTAACCAAGAGCCCATATTACCTTGTCTTCTCCCTTGTATTAAATGCTTGCAGATTCCAGCTTAGTCCAATGCACATGCACGATTATTATTATCCACACCGTTCAGTCGTGCGAGTGCAAGGCAATAATTACGATATATGATGGACTGATTGAGATGAGAGAAGCTGGTACGAACTCGACCTATCTTGTTTTTGTAAATATGATTAGTTCATCGTTCCTGATTCATCCTATTATGAATGAAACATGTTTGCAATGACAATTAGAGATTATAGTTGCTCATGCCATGCTTAATTTGCTAGGATTTTATAATGGTTTACCTTGCGTGCCAACATGCTATTAAAATGGTTGTGATGTGGTATGATAGGGTGGTATCCTCCTTTGAACGATTCGAGTGGCTTGACTTGGCACATGTTCATGCATGTAGTTGAAACAAAATCAACATAGCCTCCACGTATTTATGTTCATGGTGATTTATGTCCTACTCATGCTTGCATCATTGTTGATTAATCTTAATGCATGTTCATGACTGTTGTTGCTCTCTAGTTGGTCGCTTCCCAGTCTCTTTCTAGCCTTCACTTGTACTAAGCGGGAATACTGCTTGTGCATCCACTTCCATAAACCCCAAAGTTATTCCATATGAGTCCACCATACATTCCTATATGCGGTATCTACCTGCTGTTCCAAGTAAATTTGTATGTGCCAAACTCTAAACCTTCAAATGAAATTCTATTTTGTATGCTCGAATAGCTCATGTCTCAACTAGGGCTGTCTATATCTTCCATACTAGGTGGGTTATTCTCATGATGAGTGGACTCCGCTTATCACTCACGAGAAAATGGCCAGTAACCGGGATGCCCAGTCCCATGCTCAAATAAAAATAATTGCAAACAAAACTCCCCCAGGACTGTTGTTAGTTGGAGGCACCCGTTGTTTCGGGCAAGCCATGGATTGATGCTTGTTGGTGGTGGGGGAGTATAAACTTTACCATTCTGTTTGGGAACCGCCTATAATGTGTGTAGCATGGAAGATATCGAGATCTCTTGGTTGTTATATGGACAATGAAAGTATGCCACTCAAAATATTATTTATCTCTATTTCAAAACTCGAGCTCTGGCACCTCTACAAATCCCTGCTTCCCTCTGCGAAGGGCCTATCTATTTACTTTTATGTTGAGTCATCATCCTCTTATTAAAAAGCACCAGTTGGAGAGCACCGTTGTCATTTGCATGTATTACTATTAATTTACATTACGTATGACTGTGACTGGATCTCTTTTACCATGAATTAAATGTCCAGTTAGTCCTTGATCTTCAGAGGTGCTCTGCATTTATGTTTTGCAGTCTTAGAAAGGGCTAGCGAGATACCATCTTGTTATATCATGTTATGATTGATTTGAGAAAGTGTTGTCATCCGAGATTTATTATTATTGCTCGCTAGTTGATTATGCCATTGATATGCGTAAACATGAGACCTAAATGTTATTGTGAATATGGTTAGTTCATAATCTTTGCTGAAAACTTGAATGCTGGCTTTACATATTTGCAAGAACAACATCAAAAAGAGTTTGTAAAAGTTTTTCTTATCACTATCAGTTTATCAACTGAATTGCTTGAGGACAAGCAAAGGCTTAAGCTTGGGGGAGTTAATACGTCTCCAACGTATCTACTTTCCAAACACTTTAGCCCTTGTTTTGGACTCTAACTTGCATGATTTGAATGGACCTAACCTGGACTGACGTTGTTTTCAGCAGAATTGCCATGGTCTTATTTTTGTGCAGAAATAAAAGTTCTCGGAATGACCTGAAACTTCACGGAGAATATTTTTGGAATTAATAAAAAATACTGGCGAAAGAATCAACACCGGGGGCCCACACCCTGTCCACGAGGGTGGAGGGCGCGCCCCAGCCTCGTGGGCCCCTGAGGCTCCACAGACGTCAACTCTAACTCTATATATTCACGTTCGGGGAGAAAAAAACAGAGAGAAGGATTCATCGCGTTTTACGATACGGAGCTGCCGCCAAGCCCTAATCTCTCTCGGGATGGCTGATCTAGAGTCCGTTCGCGGCTCCGGAGAGGGGAATCCGTCGCCGTCGTCATCGTCAACCTTCCTCCATCACCAATTTCATGATGCTCACCGCCGTGCGTGAGTAATTCCATCGTAGGCTTGCTAGACGGTGATGGGTTGGATGGGATTTATCATGTAATCGAGTTAGTTTTGTTAGGGTTTGATCCCCAGTATCCATTATGTTCTGAGATTGATGTTGCTATGACTTTACTATGCTTAATGCTTGTCACTAGGGCCCGAGTGCCATGATTTCATATCTGAACCTATTATGTTTTCATGAATATATGTGAGTTCTTGATCCTATCTTGCAGGTCAATAGTCACCTACTATGTGTTATGATCTGGTAACCCCGAAGTGTCAATAATCGGGACCACTCCCGGTGATGACCGTAGTTTGAGGAGTTCATGTATTCACTAAGTGTTAATGCTTTGGTCCGGTACTCTATTAAAAGGAGGCCTTAATATCCCTTAGTTTCCAATAGGACCCCGCTGCCATGGGAGGGTAGGACAAAAGATGTCATACAAGTTCTTTTCCATAAGCACGTATGAAGATATTCGGAATACATGCCTACATTACATTGATGAACTAGAGCTAGTTCTGTGTCACCCTATGTTATAACTGTTGCATGAGGAATCGCATCCGACATAATTATCCATCACTGATCCAATGCCTACGAGCTTTTCACATATTGATCTTTGCTTAGTTACTTTACCGTTGCCACTGTTACAATTACTACAAAACTGCTATTGTTACCTTTGCCACCGTTACCATTACTTCCATACTACTTTGCTACTAAATACTTTGCTGCAGATGTTAAGTTTTCCAGGTGTGGCTGAATTGACAACTCAACTGCTAATACTTGAGAATATTCTTTGGCTCCCCTTGTGTCGAATTAATAAATTTGGGTTGAATACTCTACCCTTGAAAACTATTGCGATCCCCTATACTTGTGGGTTATCAGTTTTTGATGCGTAGGTAAGAACGGTTCTTGCTCAGCCCGTAGCATCCACGTAAAACTTGCAACAACAAAGTAGAGGACGTCTAACTTGTTTTTGCAGGGCATGTTGTGATGTGACATGGTCAAGACATGATGCTAAATTTTATTGTATGAGATGATCATGTTTTGTAACAGAGTTATCGGCAACTGGCAGGAGCCATATGGTAACTTTATTGTATGAAATGCAATCACCATTTAATTGGTTTACTTTATCACTAACTGGTAGCGATAGTCCTAGAAGCAATAGTTGGCGAGACGACAACGATGCTTCGATGGAGATCAAGGTGTCAAGCCGGTGACGATGGTGATCATGACGGTGCTTTGGAGATGGTAATCAAAGGCACAAGATGATGATGGCCATATCATATCACTTATATTGATTGCATGTGATGTTTATCCTTTATGCATCTTATTTTTGCTTAGTTCGACGGTAGCATTATAAGATGATCTCTCACTAAATTTCAAGGTACAAGTGCTCTCCCTGAGTATGCACCGTTGTGAAAGTTCGTCGTGCTGAGACACCACGTGATGATCGGGTGTGATAAGCTCTACGTTCACTTACAATGGGTGCAAGCCAGTTTTGCACACGCAGAATACTCGGGTTAAACTTGACGAGCCTAGCATATGCAGATATGGCCTCGGAACGCTGAGGCCGAAAGGTCGAGCGTGAATCATATAGTAGATATGATCAACATAGTGATGTTCACCATTGAAAACTACTCCATCTCACGTGATGATCAGACATGGTTTAGTTGATTTGGATCATGTGATTACTTAGATGATTAGAGGGATGTCTATCTAAGTGGGAGTTCTTAAGTAATTTGATTAATTGAACTTTAATTTATCATGAACTTAGTACCTGATAGTATTTTTGCATGTCTATGTTGTTGTAGATAGATGGGCCGTGCTGTTGTTCTATTGAATATTAATGCGTTCCTAGAGAAAGCTAAGTTGAAAGTTGATGGTAGCAACTACACGGACTGGGTCCGTAACTTGTGGATTATCCTCATTGCTACACAGAAGAATTACGTCCTGGAAGCACCGCTAGGTGCCAAACCCGCTGCAGGAGCAACCCCAGATGTTATGAATGTCTGGCAGAGCAAAGCTGATGACTAGTCGATAGTTCAGTGTGCCATGCTTTATGGCATAGAACCGGGACTTCAACGATGTTTTGAACGTCATGGAGCATATGAGATGTTCTAGGAGTTGAAGTTAATATTTCAAGCAGATGCCCGGATTGAGAGATATGAAGTCTCTAATAAGTTTTACAGCTGCAAAATGGAGGAGAATAGTTATGTCAGTGAGAATATACTCAAAATGTCTGGGTATAACAATCACTTCATTCAACTGGGAGTTAATCTTCCTGATCATAGTGTCATTGACAGAATTCTTCAATCACTGCCACCAAGCTACAAGGGCTTCATGATGAACTATAATATGCAAGGGATGGATAAGACAATTCCCGAGCTATTCGCAATGCTAAAGGTTGTGGAGGTAGAAATCAAGAAAGAGCGTCAAGTGTTGATGGTCAACAAGACCACCAGTTTCAAGAAAAAGGGTTAAGGAAAGAAGGGGAACTTCAAGAAGAACGGAAAGCAAGTTGCTGCTCAAGTGAAGAAGCCCGAGTCTGGAGCTAAGCCTGAGACTGAGTGCTTCTACATCAAAGGGACTGGTCACTAGAAGCAGAACTGCCCCAAGTATCTGGCGGATAAGAAGGATGGCAAGGTGAACAAAGGTATATGTGATATACATGTTATTGATGTGGACCTTACTAATGCTCACAGTAGTACCTGGGTACTTGATAATGGTTCAGTTGCTAATATTTGCAACTCGAAACAGGGACTACGGATTAAGCGAAGATTGGATAAGGATGAGGTGACGATGTGTGTGGGAAATGGTTCCAAAGTCGATGTGATTGCAGTCGGCACGCTACCTCTACATCTACCTTCGGGATTAGTTTTAGACCTGAATAATTGTTATTTGGTGCCAGCGTTAAGCATGAACATTATATCTGGATCTTGTTTGATGTGAGACGGTTATTCATTTAAATCAGAGAATAATGGTTGTTCTATTTATATGAGTAATATCTTTTATGGCATGCACCCTTGAAGAGTGGTCTATTTTTGTTGAATCTCGATAGTAGTGACACACATATTCATAACATTGAAGCCAAAAGATGTAGAGTTGATAATGATAGTGCAACTTATTTATGGCACTGCCGTTTAGGTCATATTGGTGTAAAGCGCATGAAGGAACTCCATTCTGATGGACTTTTGGAATCACTTGATTATGAATCACTTGGTACTTGCGAACCGTGCGTCATGGGCAAGATGACTAAAACTCCGTTCTTCGGAACAATGGAGCGAGCAACAGATTTGTTGGAAATCATACATACTGATGTATGTGGTCCGATGAATATTGAGGCTCGCGGCGGGTATCATTATTTTCTCACCTTCACAGATGATTTGAGCAGATATGGGTATATCTACTTAATGAAACATAAGTCTGAAACATGGGGCGATGTGGGGACGAGGGGGCAAGCGTGGCGGCGCATATAAAGGCCCGGGGGGTTCCTGCTTGCGCGAGGGGGCACGGAAGTTCAGGCTGACCCGGACTCCAGCGGGAGTCCGGCGCTCGCACGGCTACGGTGGCGGGAGACGGTGGCGCGACGGCTGGGCCGGCTGGGCTTCGGCCCAACCGCTTCGAACTTTAAAAAAAATCTGCCAAGAAAATCCTAATAAAAATAAAAAAATTCTAAAAATGCCAAAAACAGTTCTCACCGTCTAAATAAAATATTTAGAACAAAGTGAACATTTTTCTGGCCTAATAATGCAATTTTCAAAAATGCATATTTTTCTAATTCAAATAAAATCCAAATAAAATATATATATATTTGATTTTAAAAAATTTCCTCCAATATTCCTCTCTCTTTGAAGAAGTCATATTATCTTCTCTCTTTTATTTTTAATATTGGAAATATGATATGCATATGATGACCTATGTATAACATCCAAATTGAAAATTGGGATGTTAGGAACCTACCCCCTTTAAGACGAATCTCGCCCTCGAGATTCGGGTTGGCTAGAAAATAGGTGTGGGTGGTCCTTCCGTAGGTCTTCTTCTCGTTCCCAGGTGGCTTCATCCTCGGTATGGTGGCTCCACTGAACTTTGCAAAACTTGATAACCTTACTGCGTGTCACTCGGCTGGCAAACTCGAGAATCTTGACGGGTTTTTCCTCGTAGGTTAGGTCACTGTCCAACTGAATTGCTTCCAGAGGCACTATATCTCTCATAGGAATATCGGCCATCTCTGCATGGCACTTCTTCAACTGGGAAACGTGGAACACATCCAGAACTCCTGACAATCCTTCGGGTAACTCCAACTTGTAGGCCACTCTCCCATTCGTCCCAAAACTCGGTATGGTCCTACAAATCTCGGGGCTAACTTTCCCTTAACTCCAAACCGTTTAACTCCTCGCAGAGGTGACACACGTAGATATGCTCTGTCTCCGATCTCATAGACTACCTCCTTGCGTTTGGAGTCTGCATAACTTTTCTGCCTGGACTGAGCTACCTATAGTCTGTCGCGAATCAACTTAACCTTCTCTTCAGACTCTTTGATCAAATCTGGTCCAAACAACTGGCGGTCTCCAACTTCACCCCACATTAACGGTGTCCTGCACCTTCTTCCATACAAAGCTTCGAAAGGTGCCATCTTCAAACTAGCCTTGTTGTATGAGAACTCCGCGTAGGGCAAATTCTCATCCCAACTGGATCCATAATCTAATGCACAAGCTCTCAACATGTCCTCCGAAATCTGATTGACTCTCTCGGTCTGTCCATCTGTCTGCGGATGACAGGCTGTACTAAACTCTAGCCTGGTAACTCCTCTAGAAATACATCCGGGTAATCCTTCACAACAGGCACTTCTTCCTGAACAACTCCTGAGAGCGAGTTTACTTGTGTCCTCTTTGGCGCATGCCGAGACACATACTTAATCCGTTTACCCTCTGGGGTGGTGAGCAGAATTGACTTACTGGCGCAATCGATGTTTCCTCCATACATCGATAGCCAATCCATGCCTAGTATCACATCCAATCCTTGTGACTCCAAAATTATGAGGTCTGAGGGGAAAACATGCCTACCTATGGTCAATGGCATCTGAAAACATCCACTGCTTGCCATATACTCCGCTCCTGGCGAGCTTACTAACATAGGTGTCTTAAGAAATGGTGGGCAATTTATACTTATCCACAAACCCCCTTGATATGTATGAATGCGATGCACCAGTATCAAAAATAACGATCGCAGTAAATGACTTAATCAAAAACTTACCTATAACTACGTCCGGCTGTTCTTCAACCTCCTCCACGTTAACGTGGTTCACTTGTCCTCTATTGAAAGGGTTGGGCTTCTTTCCAGAGCTTCCATTGCCATTTCCATTCTTTGCTTCAGAACACTCGGTGGCGTAGTGTCCAGTCTTCCCGCACTTGAAACAAGCAATGTGACTTAGATCCTTCTTGGCGGGTGTAGTGGGGTTGGAACGATTCTAGCTGCTGCTTCCTCCATTCCCATTCCCGTTCTTGGGGCCACTATGGTTATGCGAACTTCCTCCATTGTGAGTGTGGCCTCCATGGTTATGGTGGGTGTGTCCTCCCGAGTTCGGGGTAAAACGAGGTCTCTGCTGAGCTCCTGAATTGTACTTCCCTTGTCCATACTTCCTTTTGCGGCTCTCTATCTGTTGCTGCTTCCCTTCAATCATAAGAGCCCTGTCTACCAACTCCCGATAGTTAGCAAAGGTTGATACCATCAACTGCATACTCAGCTCATCATTCAGTCCTTCCATAAACTTCTCGTGCTTCGTGGCATCTGTGGCCACATCATCTGGGGCGTAGCGAGCTAAATTGCTGAACTCATCCACATACTGCCCCACAGTACGATTCCCTTGGCGGAAGTTGCGAAACTCGCGCTTCTTCATACTCATGGCTCCAGCTGAGACATGTGTTGTGCTAAATGCTTGCTGAAACTGATCCCAAGTGACAGTGGCTGTGGGGAAGTGGTGGTGAAATTCTCCCACCATGAGGTTGCGGGTCCATCCAGTCGGTGTGCGGCAAAGTGCACCTTCTCAGCATCTGTGCAACCTGCGGTGGTCAGCTCCCTTCCAATCCCGCGGAGCCAGTCATCAGCAATAATCGGCTCGGTGCTACTGGAAAACACCGGCGGATTCAACCTCAGAAAATGGGCTAAGTTGTCAACTGGAGGTGGTGGCGGTGGGTTGTTGTTGTTGTTGCCTTGGTTCTGGACTAGCAACTGCATCAAGGCATTCTGCTGTTGGATCAACTGAGTGAGCTCCGGTGGGAAGACAAATCCGGTGTCACGTCTCGGAGGCATCTGATGTGTTTAGAGGGGAGAGATTAGAATAGAGTGAGGTCTAAGGAGAAATCACTACCCATATGCACATGAGACAAACACATTCATATCACACCACTCAATTCAAACAAAGGCATACAATCGATCTAAACTACCGTTACAAAACACTCGGACTACTACTATGTACATGGGGGAATACTACTGATCATATGGTGGTCATCTTGAAATTTTGATCGGTGGAAGACTCCATGATATCCGCTCCAGCTTCGTCTTCGTAATCATCATCACTACTGTCGGGGTGGAGTCGGTGTCATCGATGATGATGTAGTCCTCGGGGTGGTCGTCATCTCCTGGCGCGGTGTCTCCCATGAATACTCCTAGCTTCTTCTTCAGGTCTTCATTCTTCTCCAGTAACACTACAATTTCCTCCTTATATCCATCGTGTGTAGACTTGAGTTCCTCTTCAAGCTCCATTTTCCTTGTAACGCCCACGATGCGGCTATATCTCCCACGTGTCGAGGCACGACTTAGAGGCATAACCGCATAGTGGTTTTGTCGCAAGAAGGGTCATCTTCACACAATCCCATGTAATGAACAAGAATGGGATAAAGAGTTGGCTTACAATCGCCACTTCACACAATACATAAATATCATCCATCATCCAAAATACAATCATATAGACCGACTACGGTCAAAATCCAGATGAAAATAAGACAACCCCAAATGCTAGATCCCCGATCGTCCCAACTGGGCTCCACTACTGATCATCGGGAAAAGACACATAGTAACGACCACGTTCCTCGTCAAACTCCCAGTTGAGATCGACGCCATCATCTGCACTGGCATCGTCGGCACCTGCAACTGTTTGGAAGTATCTGTGAGTCACGGGGACTCAGCAATCTCACACCCACGAGATCAAGACTATTTAAGCTTATAGGACAAAGAGGTGCAAAGAGGTGGAACTACAGCGGCAAAAGCATATATGGTGGCTAACTTGCGCAAATGAGAGCGAGAAGAGATGCAACGGAACGGACGTCATCTAGCAATGATCAAGAAGTGATCCTGAACACCTACTTACGTCATCCATTGCACAGACCGTGTTCACTTCCCGGACTCCGCCGAGAAGAGACCATCACGGCTACACACGCACTTTGTGTATTTTAATTGGGTCAAGTGACAAGTTATCTACAACCGGACATTAACAAATTCCCATCTGCCTCATAACCGCGGGCACGGCTTTCAAAAGATAATACCCTGCAGGGGTGTCCCAACTTAGCCCATCATAAGCTCTCACGGTCAACGAAGGATAAACCTTCTCCCGGAAAGACCCGATCAGTCTCGGAATCCCGGTTTACAAGACATCTCGACAATGATAAAACAAGACCAGCAAAGCCACCCAAATGTGCCGACAAATCCCGATAGGAGCTGCCAATATCTCGTTCTCAGGGCACACCGGATGAGACATCCTAAGAGTAAAACCAGACCTCGAGTTTCGAGGAGGGGGCCCCGCAGTCTGCTCAGTTCGGACCAACACTCGAAGGAGCACTGGCCCGGGGGGGGGGGTTAAAATAAGATGACCCTCGGGCTCGCGAAAACCCGGGGGAAAAGGTTTAGGTAGCAAATGGTGAAACCAAGGTTGGGCCTTGCTGGAGGAGTTTTATTCAAGGCGAAGTGTCAAGGGGGTCCCATAAATCACCCGACCGCGTAAGGAACGCAAACTCAAGGAACATAATCCCGGTAGAACAGTAACTAGGGCGGCAAGAGTGGAACAAAACACCAGGCATAAGGCCGAGCCTTCCACCCTTTACCAAATATATATAGATGCATTAATTAAATAAGAGATATTGTGATATCCCAACATATCCATGTTCCGACATGGAACAAACTTCAACTTCACCTGCAACTAGCAACGCTATAAGAGGGGCTGAGCAAAAGCGGTAACATAGCCAAACAACGGTTTGCTAGGAGAGGATGGTTAGAGGCTGACATGCTAAAAATAGGAGACATGATATAGCAAGAGATAGGTAGCGAGCATGGCACTAGAGCGAACAACTAGCATAGCAAAGATAGAAGTGATTTCGAGGGGTGGTCATCTTGCCTGCAAGGTTCTCAGAGTTGTCGAAAGCTTGATCCTCGTAAGCGTACTCGACAGGTTCCTCGTTCACGAACTCGTCTCCCGGCTCTACCCAAGACAAGAACACAAACAAACGGAACCACAATCAACAACGAGAAATGCACAAGCAACATGATGCAAGACATGTATGATATGCAAGATATGATATGCGATGCATATGCGTGCTCCGGAAGGAAAATGATGAACATGGCAGTAACTTGGCAAACCAAGCATGCCACTGGAAAGATGATATGATTTCGGTCGAAATCGATATAAAGATCACCGGAATCGGATGCACGGTTTGCAAATGGCAAGCAAAACAAGAATGACACTAATCTGCGATAAACAGCAAGATAGCACTTAAAATGCAACGAGTAACAATGCTACAGCACCCCAACATAGCCACAAAGCACATGGAAGTAATCTACAGGAGATGCTTGACAAAAGATGAACACTGAGCTACGGCTAGTTCACAGCATATCAAGCTCAAACAAGCATGGCAAAAGTGCAAAAGATTACAGGTTCACAGACTTAGTGAAAAACTGGACATGGCAGTAAACAGCATCAGGTAGCAATATTCAGAGCACGAAATCAACATGCTACAGGAACTTAACATAGCAGAACAAGGCATGGTAGTGTTCTACTAAATGCACATGACAAAAGTCCCTTACTGACCATAAGACAAAAAGGACCTGAAGATATGATGGCAAGCATGTAAACATAGCAAGTTTCGTTATCAGGTTTCAGACTTAGCAGAAAACAGAGCATGGCAGAAATATTAATATGTAGGCCTCTTTGTGAGCTTGATGCACTCACTACAGAGCAATGCATGACAACCCAAGCATACCTACAGCAAGATGGCATGTTTATGAAGCTATCCATGGCAAGAACAATTACATAGCATGTATGGATCAACTACAATAAGCTTGGCAATATTGCAAATCTTGTCAAGAATCTGCCAGAAATATTTTATAGCAAAAGTAGAGCAAGATTGAGTCATGCTATGGCACTCTAAAATTGCAAACAATTGCAGGAATGGATCAACTGCAACTATAGCTACAGAACATCCTTACTGAACATCTCCAAAATATGCATGGATCTCTCTGTAGCATCAAGTTTACATGGCAACAAAATTACAGCAGACAAAGACTTGGAGAAATCACTAAGACCCTGAAATCAGAAACATTACGGGGCCTACTTTGCATGCTTGTGCTAATCACCACAGAGATCAAAAAAATACATGGACTATGCCACTGGAAATATAGCATGGCATACTTCAAAACACATGTAGAGCTCATGCTCAAAAGATGCACAGATTAAATGATACAAAAATGACAAATCTCCAAGTTCTGATAAGAACCAGAGATTAACAGCAACTAGCCCTCTTCCAACGAAGATTTGGGCATCAAGATGACCTCTAGTGAAAATGGTGCAATTGAACAAAATGAAGAGCATCACGAGACGAACAATTTGACATATCATACGCGCGAATCGGAGCTACATGTAAGAAGTTACGGCATCGGGAACAGAGCAAGATACTGAGAGAAATTTAGACTTAGAAGAATTTTAGGGCGAGAAAAGTCAACGGGCGCGGTACCACTCGATCGGATCTGGCTCGTCGCTCGAGCCCGAGCTCGTCTGCCGGAGGAGGAGCAGGGGCCGGCGGTCGGCGGTCGGAGGGAGGAGGAGACGAGGCGGCGGCGCCGGAGGAGGGGGCCGCCGGCGGGGGCGGCGAGCGCCGGCGGTGATGGCGCGGCGGCGGGGGCCGGTGGCGGCGGCGCCCGGCGGTGATGGCACGGCGGCGGCCGGAGGAGATGGCGGCGGCGGCGCGGGTGGCGAGGCGCGCGGGCCCGATGCGGCCCGGGGCGGGCCGGCCGTGGGCTCGCGGGCCGCGGCGGCGCGGGCGGCGCCCGGGTGACGTGGCGGCGGCTGATAGGGCGAGGAGGCGGCGGCGGACGTGTCCGGCGGGGGATGATTTCGTCCGGCGGCGCGCGGTGGAGAAGCTAGGGTTCGTCTGCGAATCCGTTTTTCGGGATGCCCACTTATAAATAGGTAGAGGGAGCTAGGAGGCTCCAAATGAGGTGCGGTTTTCGCCCACACGATCGTGATCGAACGACCTAGAGCATGGAAGAGAGTTTGGTGGGTTTTGGGCTGGTTTTAGAGGGGGGTTTTGCTGGATACTCAAATGGACTTTGCGGATGCCCGGTTAACCGTTGGAGTACCAAACGACCTCCGAATGGAACAAAACTTGACCGGTAGTCTCCGGGTGGTATATTAAGACCACTTGACAAGCCTCGGTCCATTCCGAGAAAGTTTGACACACGCACACGAAAGAAAACAAGAGGGGTGCACCGGAGGAGATAGGAGCGCCGGATTGGAAAACGGACAACGGGGAAAATGCTCGGATGCATGAGACGAACACGTATGCGAATGCAATGCACATGATGACATGATAAAAAAATGCATGACATGACAAAATACAAAACGAAAAACAAAACCCGACAACGGAGGGAAAAACATAACACATAGCCGGAAATGGCAAGAGTCGGAGTTACAAATATGGCAAGTTACATGCGGGGTGTTACAACACTCCACAACTACGAGAGGATCTCGTCCCGAGATCTAGGACTGAAAGAACTCCGGATATTCGGAACGGAGATGGTCCTCGCGTTCCCAGGTGGCTTCCCGGTCGGAATGGTGCGACCACTTCACTTTCAGGAATTTGATAGACTTGTTGCGAGTCTTGCGCTCAGTTTCTTCAAGAATAGCAACTGGGTGCTCATGATAAGACAAATCTTCTTGGAGGTCAATCTCTTCGAAGTCGATAGTGCGCTCAGGCGTCTTGAAGCACTTGCGGAGCTGTGACACGTGGAACACATCGTGCACGTTCGCGAAGTTGGAAGGAAGCTCAAGTTGATAGGCGAGGTCGCCTCTTTTACCAATGATCTTGAAAGGACCCACGTATCTAGGGGCAAGCTTCCCTTTGATACCGAAGCGACGAGTGCCTTTCAGTGGAGAGACGCGGAGGTAGACATGGTCTCCGATCTCGAAAGCCAAATCACGATGCTTACTATCATAGTAGCTCTTCTGACGCGATTGCGCGGCTTTGAGATTATCACGGATGACTTTACACATTTCTTCAGCTTCAGTGATTAAGTCATTGCCAAGAAGTTGGTGTTCACCAGTCTCTGACCAATTGAGAGGAGTACGGCACTTTCTGCCATAGAGAATCTCGAATGGGGCCTTGCCCGAACTCGCTTTGGAAGCTGTTGTTGTAGGAGAATTCAGCATAAGGAAGACAATCTTCCCATTTCATGCCAAAGGAAATGACACAAGCCCTGAGCATATCTTCAAGAATTTGATTGACTCGCTCGACTTCGCCACTAGTTTGAGGATGAAAAGCTGTGCTGAAGCGAATATTAGTGCCCATGGCCTTCTGGAAGGAGTCCCAGAACTTAGAGGTGAAGATGCTTCCACGATCAGAAGAAATCAATTGTGTAATGCCGTGCAAGGGGACAATTCTGGAGGTGTAGAGCTCTGCCAGCTGAGCTGCTGTGATGGATTCTTTGATAGGAAGGAAATGAGCCACTTTAGAGAGCTTGTCGATGACAACGAAGATAGCATCATTTCCGCGCTTGGACTTTGGAAATCCAGTAACGAAGTCCATTTCGATATGATCAAACTTCCATTCTGGGATAGCAAGAGGTTGGAGGAGACCAGCTGGTCGTTGGTGTTCTGCTTTCACTCTTCGGCAGACATCACATTCATTCACGAATTGAGCAATTTCTCGCTTCATTCGAGTCCACCAATACGACTGCTTGAGGTCATGATACATCTTCGTACTTCCAGGATGAATGGAAAAGAGAGAATTGTGTGCCTCGTTCATTATGACTTTCCTTAGATCACCTTTCGGAACCACAATCCGGTCCTCGAAGAACAAAGTGTCTCTGTCATCAATGCGATAGCACTTGTATTTGGAAAGACCCTTGTCGATACCACGTTTCACCTTCTTCACCATGGCATCAAGGAGTTGTGCCTCACGAATTTGATCTTCCAAAGTAGGAGATACTATGAGGTTGGCAAGAACGCCTTGAGCAACAACTTGGAGATTCAGCCTGCGGAAAGCTTCACAAAGATCCGGCTGGAAAGGCTTGAGAATTAAGCTGTTGCAATAAGCTTTCCTGCTTAAGGCATCTGCAATGACATTTGCTTTGCCTGGAGTATATTCGATACTCGGATTGTACTTTTGAATCATTTCGACCCATCGAGTCTGCCTGAGGTTGAGGTTGGGCTGCGTGAAGATATACTTGAGACTCTTGTGATCAGTGAAAATGTCCACTTGTCTTCCCAACAAGAGATGTCTCCACGTAATCAATGCATGGACAACTGCCGCCAACTCAAGATCGTGAGTGGGGTAGTTCTTCTCGTTGGGCTTCAACTGCTGAGAGGTATAGGCCACAACTTTCTTCTCTTGCATTAACACAGCACCGAGACCTTGGAGAGAAGCATCACAGAAAACTTCATACGGCTTGGATTCATCAGGAGGAGTCAAGACAGGAGCTGTGACTAGTTTCTGTTTGAGAGTGTTGAAAGCAACTTCACACTCAGGAGACCAGACATACTTCACATGCTTCTGTAGGAGGTTGGAAAGAGGTTTTGCAATCTTGGAGAAATTCTCAACGAATCTTCGGCAATAGCTTGCAAGACCAAGAAAACTTCGAAGCTGCTTGCCATTTTGAGGAGGTTCCCAATCCAGAACTGCGGACACCTTCTCGGGGTTAACAGCGATGCCTTTGGCAGAGATGATATGACCAAGAAAAAGAACTTCATCGAGCCAAAACTCACATTTGGAGAACTTCGCATAGAATTGATACTCTCTGAGCTTGTCGAGCACCAATCGCAAATGTTTGGCATGATCCTGCTTATTCTTGGAGAAGACCAAGATATCATCGAGATACACCAGAACGAATTCATTGGTATAGGGGTTGAAGATGAAATTCATCATCCGAGAGAACACTAGAGGAGCATTGACAAGGCCGAAAGACACGACAGTATATTCATAAGAACCAAAGCTTGTTCTGAATGCTGTCTTGGGAATATCTTCTTCACGAATGTGAATCTGATGATAACCCATACGAAGGTCAAGCTTCGAGAATACTTTAGCACCCTTGAGTTGCTCAAATAGCTCATTGAGGTTGGGAAGTGGATACTTGTTCTTTATAGTCTTCTTGTTCAATGGACGGTAGTCGACACAAAGTCGGTCCGTGCCATCCTTCTTCTTGACAAAAAGAACACCACAACCCCATGGAGAAGAACTCAGTCTGATCAAACCCATACGTTCTTGTTCATCGAGCTGCTTCTTCAATTCCTTCAGCTCGTTTGGTCCAAGCTTGTATGGACGCTTGCAAACGGGTATAGTACCAGGCTCTAGTTCGATAACGAACTCAACTGGCCGGTGCGGAGGCATACCCGGAAGCTCTTCTGGAAAGACATCTTGATACTCGCAAACAACTGGAATTTGAGAGATGGCATCCAATTCGCCCTTCTCATTGAGAGAGAAAAACCGAATGGTTTCATCATGAGCGGCAAAAATAATCACATCCTCAGACGAGTGTGTCAATTGAATTTCCCTGGCAGCACAATCAAGTTGAGCCTTGTGCTTAGAAAGCCAGTCCATCCCGGGAATAAGATCAATATCCGAGTCACCAAGAACAATTGGAGAAGACTGGAATTTGTAGTCGCCCATCTTGATGGAGACATCGGGAGCAACCAAACTAGACGACAAAAGCTTACCCGGAGAAACAACTTGCATAAATTTGGATAAAATCTCTGTGTCAACATTGTGCTTCGATGCAAATGGGTATGACAAGAAAGAATGCGATGCACCAGTATCAAAAAGAACTTTTGCAGGAATATCATTAACTGAGAGATTACCCATTATCACATCAGTAGATTCCTCCGCTTGAGCAGCATTCATCATGTTCACCTTTGCAAACTTTGGGTTATGCTTGACCACTGCATTGCTGGAAGATCTGACAGGAGGAGGAGGAGGAAGACGCCTCTGGTTGAAGCACTTGTTAGCATAGTGACCTTTCTGCTAACATTTGTTGCAAGTCACCTCTGAGAGTGGACGGTGATAAGGAGCATTGGACTTGGGAGCTTGATTCTGAGACTTGTTCTGATAGCCAGAGTTGGAAGAGTTTGAAGAACCATGGCCACCTTTGTTCTTCTGCTGGTAAGGCGGATGAAACGGAGGAGGAGGAGGCAACCAGAACTTCTGTTGCTTAGCTGTCACAAGTGAGGAAGAAGAAGACTGAACTGCGTCTCTGACTCTCTTCTTAGAAGCCTCACACTTGAGCTGAGCGGCCTCTTGCTTCAGTGCCATATTGTAGAATTGATCAAACTGAGTAGGCTCAACAAGAACGAGAGCTAACTGCAGATCCTCTTTAAGGCCACCTCTGAAGTGATAGATCATACTCTTCTCATCGGGAACGTCTTGTTTAGCGAAGCGAGCAAGTTTCTGAAACTGAATGTTGTATTGATACACAGACATGTTTCCTTGCTTGAGATTGCGGAACTCCTCACGCTTGCTCTCAACAACACTTTGTGGAATGTGGTGCGCTTTGAAGTCCCGACAGAAGTCAGTCCAAGTAATCACACGACCTCCTCTGGAATCTTTGTATTGCTGAAACCAATCAGCAGCTTGGTCCTTGAGCTGGAAAGAAGCGAACTTGACAAAGTCCTCAGGCCTGACATTGCTACATTCAAAATGCTTGTTGATGTCCACGAGCCAATCATCGGCATCCGTGGCCTCGGCACAGTAGCTGAAAGACTTGGGCTGATTTGCGAGAAACTGGTTGAGAGTGGCAAAGTGAAACTGATTGTTGCCTTGACCTTGATTGCCTTGATTGCCTTGCCCTTGAGTACGTTCTTGCAAGAGCTGCAGAATCATCTGAGGATTGGCGTTGGTGGCTGCCATGATTGCTTGCCATGCCTCCGGAGGTGGAGGTGGTGGCGGAGGGTTCGCTTGACTCCCTTCATTGCGATCCGGATTCTGACGCGTTGGCGGAGCCATCCTGAAGAGGGTGACATCCGTTAGCATCTTGATAGACAAAAAGATAAGTAGAATCAACGGATAGAAATTGCAACATATAGTCTTCACAATAAACATTCGAACGAAGATGAACGAATGAATTCCGTAGTAAATCATCACACTTCCATAAGTTGAGAAGCCACTTGAAAAAGATATGGAATGAACAAATGAATTCGAAGAAACTCGAATACCACAATACAAAATAAAACAAAGTATTGGCTTGCAGAATAAGCCGGAACAAACATATGATAGATATTTCATCCGAAGTTTTCGTGGTGGGGCCCACACGGGCTCAATCGTACAGCACGATCATGTACAAGGCTGTGCACATGACATACGAAGCATCCCCGAGTCGGCAAAGCCATGGACTCTTTAAGACACAACGAGACCACTATAAAATCAACCGTATACAGGCGGACCACTAGACGTCGAACCCCAATCTCATATCATGCATCTGTCGGAAAGATATCCTAAGGCTACTTGAATTCCCACTTATAAACTCCCGAAACTTTCTGGTTATGCAATCTGGTGTAGGGGATACAGAGGACACAAATATATATCACCCAAACTAGCAATCCCTAGATCCAGCTGTATCCATCCGTCAACACATAACCAAGAAACCTTCGGAAATCCTTTACCTCAACCTTCGAAAAACATCCGTTATACAAGTTATGGCAATACTCCCGAACTCCCGCCCCAGTACTGGGTGGCGTCGAGGTGATCTCACCAACAACTGCATAAAAGAGATTTCGATGTCGGCGAAACTCAGGTATTCCAGAACTGCAACGATAAAATTGTGACGACAACACCTCGGAGCTCAACTCCCCGGGACACTGCCACAACCCCTAAATGACAGGAGGCACCAAGAACAATGTTCTCGTCACAAATCGATCGGAACGATTCCAAGATACCCGCGTGATCCTAAATTTTTTTTTAGTGAAATTTGAGGAGAGAATAGTCAAAACTCTACGTCGGGAGACCTCACCAGAGCGACGAAGGGACTGAGGAGTAAAAAGAATCCTACTCTCCGTTATATATAATCCTAAGATTCAAAACATTTTTATTCTAGACTCAACAACGCCAGTGATTCGATCAAGCAGGGGGCTCCTGAGTCGGGGATGGCTCTGATTACCAACTTGTAACGCCCATGATGCGGCTATATCTCCCACGTGTCGAGGCACGACTTAGAGGCATAACCGCATAGTGGTTTTGTCGCAAGAAGGGTCATCTTCACACAATCCCATGTAATGAACAAGAATGGGATAAAGAGTTGGCTTACAATCGCCACTTCACACAATACATAAATATCATCCATCATCCAAAATACAATCATATAGACCGACTACGGTCAAAATCCAGATGAAAATAAGACAACCCCAAATGCTAGATCCCCGATCGTCCCAACTGGGCTCCACTACTGATCATCAGGAAAAGACACATAGTAACGACCACGTTCCTCGTTAAACTCCCAGTTGAGATCGACGCCATCATCTGCACTGGCATCGTCGGCACCTGCAACTGTTTGGAAGTATCTGTGAGTCATGGGGACTCAGCAATCTCACACCCGCGAGATCAAGACTATTTAAGCTTATAGGACAAAGAGGTGCAAAGAGGTGGAACTGCAGCGGCAAAAGCATATATGGTGGCTAACTTGCGCAAATGAGAGCGAGAAGAGAAGCAACGGAACGGACGTCATCTAGCAATGATCAAGAAGTGATCCTGAACACCTACTTACGTCATCCATAACACAGACCGTGTTCACTTCCCGGACTCCGCCGAGAAGAGACCATCAGGGCTACACACGCACTTGGTGTATTTTAATTGGGTCAAGTGACAAGTTATCTACAACCGGACATTAACAAATTCCCATCTGCCTCATAACCGCGGGCACGGCTTTCGAAACATAATACCCTGCAGGGGTGTCCCAACTTAGCCCATCATAAGCTCTCACGGTCAACGAAGGATAAACCTTCTCCCGGAAAGACCCGATCAGTCTCGGAATCCCGGTTTACAAGACATCTCGACAATGGTAAAACAAGACCAGCAAAGCCACCCAAATGTGCCGACAAATCCCGATAGGAGCTGCACATATCTCGTTCTCAGGGCACACCGGATGAGACATCCTACGAGTAAAACCAGACCTCGAGTTTCCAGGAGGGGGCCCCGCAGTCTGCTCAGTTCGGACCAACACTCGAAGGAGCACTGGCCCCGGGGGGGGGGGGGTTAAAATAAGATGACCCTCGGGCTCGCGAAAACCCGGGGGAAAAGGTTTAGGTAGCAAATGGTGAAACCAAGGTTGGACCTTGCTGGAGGAGTTTTATTCAAGGCGAACTGTCAAGGGGGTCCCATAAATCACCCGACCGCGTAAGGAACGCAAACTCAAGGAACATAATCCCGGTAGAACAGTAACTAGGGCGGCAAGAGTGGAACAAAACACCAGGCATAAGGCCGAGCCTTCCACCCTTTACCAAATATATATAGATGCATTAATTAAATAAGAGATATTGTGATATCCCAACATATCCATGTTCCGACATGGAACAAACTTCAACTTCACCTGCAACTAGCAACGCTATAAGAGGGGCTGAGCAAAAGCGGTAACATAGCCAAACAACGGTTTGCTAGGAGAGGATGGTTAGAGGCTGACATGGCTAAAAATAGGAGACATGATATAGCAAGAGATAGGTAGCGAGCCTGGCAATAGAGCGAACAACTAGCATAGCAAAGATAGAAGTGATTTCGAGGGGTGGTCATCTTGCCTGCAAGGTTCTCAGAGTTGTCGAAAGCTTGATCCTCGTAAGCGTACTCGACAGGTTCCTCGTTCACGAACTCGTCTCCCGGCTCTACCCAAGACAAGAACACAAACAAACGGAACCACAATCAACAACGAGAAATGCACAAGCAACATGATGCAAGACATGTATGATATGCAAGATATGATATGCGATGCATATGCGTGCTCCGGAAGGAAAATGATGAACATGGCAGTAACTTGGCAAACCAAGCATGCCACTGGAAAGATGATATGATTTCGGTCGAAATCGATATAAAGATCACCGGAATCGGATGCACGGTTTGCAAATGGCAAGCAAAACAAGAATGACACTAATCTGCGATAAACAGCAAGATAGCACTTAAAATGCAACGAGTAACAATGCTACAGCACCCCAACATAGCCACAAAGCACATGGAAGTAATCTACAGGAGATGCTTGACAAAAGATGAACACTGAGCTACGGCTAGTTCACAGCATATCAAGCTCAAACAAGCATGGAAAAAGTGCAAAAGATTACAGGTTCACAGACTTAGTGAAAAACTGGACATGGCAGTAAACAGCATCAGGTAGCAATATTCAGAGCACGAAATCAACATGCTACAGGAACTTAACATAGCAGAACAAGGCATGGTAGTGTTCTACTAAATGCACATGACAAAAGTCCCTTACTGACCATAAGACAAAAAGGACCAGAAGATATGATGGCAAGCATGTAAACATAGCAAGTTTCGTTATCAGGTTTCAGACTTGGCAGAAAACAGAGCATGGCAGAAATATTAATATGTAGGCCTCTTTGTGAGCTTGATGCACTCACTACAGAGCAATGCATGACAACCCAAGCATACCTACAGCAAGATGGCATGTTTATGAAGCTATCCATGGCAAGAACAATTACATAGCATGTATGGATCAACTACAATAAGCTTGGCAATATTGCAAATCTTGTCAAGAATCTGCCAGAAATATTTTATAGCAAAAGTAGAGCAAGATTGAGTCATGCTATGGCACTCTAAAATTGCAAACAATTGCAGGAATGGATCAACTACAACTATAGCTACAAAACATCCTTACTGAACATCTCCAAAATGTGCATGGATCTCTCTGTAGCATCAAGTTTACATGGCAACAAAATTACAGCACATACCAAATTACAAGTCCAAGAAAGGGCAGTACCCAAGCACCGGTCCACCCACATACCAAATTATCAAAGTAACGAACGCGAATCGTATGAGCGTGATGAAAACTAGCTTGACGATAATTCCCATGTGTCCTCGGGAGCGTTTTCCTTGGTATAAGAGTTTGTCCAGGCTTGTCCTTTGCTACAAAAAGGATTGGGCCATCTTGCTGCACCTTATTTACTTTCTTTACTTGTTACCCGTTAAAAATTACCTTATCACAAAACTATCTGTTACCGATAATTTCAGTGCTTGCAGAGAATACCTTACTAAAAACCGCTTATCAATTCCTTCTGCTCCTCATTTGGTTCGACACTCTTACTTATCGAAAGGACTATGATAGATCCCCTATACTTGCGGGTCATCAAGACTCTTTTCTGGCACCGTTGCCGGGGAGTGAAGCGCCTTTGGTAAGGAAAAATTTATAGAGTGTGCTGAAATTTACTGTCACTTGTTACTATGGAAAGTAATCCTTTGAGGGGCTTGTTCGGGGTATCTTCACCCTGACCAGTAGAGCAAAGAGTTTCTCCTCAACCTACTGAAGCTACTGAAAATGTTTACTTTGAAATTCCTTTGGGTATGATAGAGAAACTGCTAGCTAATCCTTTTATAGGAGATGGAACATTACATCCTGATTTGCACCTAATCTATGTGGATGAAGTTTGTGGATTATTTAAGCTTGCAGGTATGCCCGAGGATGTTATCAATACAAAGTTCTTCCCTTTATCTTTGAAGGGAGAGGCATTGACATGGTTTAGGCTATGTGATGATATGGGATCATGGAACTACAACCGATTGAAATTGGAATTTCATCAGAAGTTTTATCCTATGCATCTTGTTCATCGTGATCGTAATTATATATATAATTTCTGGCCTCGCGAAGTAGAAATCATCGCTCAAGCTTGGGGGAGGCTTAAGTCAATGTTATATTAATGAGCTCTCAAGAGAAATGATTATTCAAAAAATTTATGCTCGGCTTTCTCTCAATAATCGCTCCATGCTCAATACTTCTTGTACTGGCTCTTTTATGATGAAGACTATTGAATTCAAATGGGATTTATTGGAAAGAATTAAATGCAACTCTGAAGATTGGGATCTCGACGAAGGTAAGGAGTCAGGTATAACACCTAAGTTTGATTGTGTTAAATCTTTTATGGATACTGATGTTTTTCGTGAATTTAGCACTAAATATGGACTTGACTCTGAGATAGTAGCTTCTTTCTGTGAATCCTTTGCTACTCATGTTGATCTCCCTAAGGAGAAGTGGTTTAAGTATAATCCTCCCATTGAAGTAAAAGTAGTTGCACCTATTAAAGTTGAAGAAAAGACTATCACTTATAATGATCCTGTCGTTCCGACTGCTTATATTGAGAAACCACCTTTCCCTGTTAGAATAAAGGATCATGCTAAAGTTTCAACTGTGGTCAACAAAAGTAACATTAAGACACCCAAACCCCCTAAGAAAATTAATGTTGAACCTAGTATTGCTATGGTTAAAGATCTCTTGGCTGATAATATTGATGGGCATGTTATTTACTTCTGTGATGAGGCTGCTAGAATTGCTAAACCTAGTGCTAAAGATAAACATAGACCTGTTGTAGGCATGCCTGTTATTTCTGTTAAGATAGGAGATCATTGTTATCATGGCTTATGTGATATGGGTGCTAGTGCAAGTGCAATACCTCATTACTTATACAAAGAAATTATGCATGATATTGCACCTGCTGAGCTGGTGGAAATTGATGTTACAATTAAGCTTGCCAATAGAGACACTATTTCACCAGTTGGGATTGTTAGAGATGTTGAAGTCTTGTGTGGGAAAGTTAAATATCCTGATGATTCTCTTGTTCTTGGTTCCCCACAAGATGACTTTTGTCCCATCATATTTGGTAGACCCTTCTTGAACACTGTTAATGCTAGGATAAACTGCGAAAAGGATGTTGTTACTATTGTTCTGGGGGATATGTCTCATGAGTTTAACTTTGCTAAATTTCGTAGACAACCCCGTGATGAGGAATTGCCTAGTAAAGATGAAATTATTGGTCTTTCTTCTATTGCCGTACCTCCTAGTGATCCTTTAGAACAGTATTTGCTCGACCATGAAAATGATATGTTTATGAATGAAAGAAGGGAAATAAATGAAGTATTCTTTAAACAGGGACCTATTTTGGAACACAACTTGCCTATTGAAATACTAGGGGACCCTCCTCCACCCAAGGGTGATCCCGTGTTTGAGCTTTAACCATTACCCGATACTCTTAAAAATGCTTATCTTGATGAGAAGAAGACATATCCTGTTATTATTGGTGCTAACCTTTCAGAGCATGAAGAAAAGAAGTTATTGAAAACTCTGAAGAAGCACCGTGCTGCTATTGGATATACTCTTTATGATCTTAAGGGCATTAGTCCCACTTTATGCCAACACAAAATAAAATTGGAGAAAGACGCTAAACCAGTTGTTGATCACCAACAAAGGTTACATCCTAAGATGAAAGAAGTGGTAAGGAAAGAAATACTAAAGCTTCTGGAGGCAGGTATAATTTATCCCGTTGCTGATAGTCAGTGTGTAAGTCCTGTCCATTGTGTCCCTAAGAAGGGAGGTATTACCGTTGTTCCTAATGATAAAGATGAATTGATCCCACAGAGAATTGTTACAGGCTATAGAATGGTAATTGATTTCCGCAAATTAAATAAATCCACTAAAAAGGATCATTACCCTTTACCTTTTATTGATCAAATGCTAGAATGACTATCCAAACATACGCATTTTTGCTTTCTAGATGGTTATTCTGGTTTCTCTCAAATACATGTGTCAAAAGAGGATCAAGAAAAGACCACTTTTACTTGCCCTTTCGGTACTTTTGTTTATAGACGTATGCCTTTTGGTTTATGTAATGCACCTGCTACCTTTCAAAGATGCATGATGGCTATATTCTCTGATTTTTGTGAAAAGATTGTTGAGGTTTTCATGGATGATTTCTCCATTTACGGAACTTCTTTTGATGATTGCTTGAGCAACCTTGATTGAGTTTTGCAGAGATGTGAAGAAACTAACCTTGTCTTGAATTGGGAGAAGTGCCACTTTATGGTTAATGAAGGTATTGTCTTGGGGCTTAAAATTTCTGAAAGAGGTATTGAAGTTGATAAAGCTAGAGTTGATGCTATTGAAAAGATGAAGTGTCCCAAGGACATTAAAGGTATAAGAAGTTTCCTTGGTCATGCCGGTTTTTATAGGAGGTTCATTAAAGACTTCCAAAAATCTCTAGGCCTCTGACTAATCTCTAACAAAAATATATTCCTTTTGTCTTCGATGATGATTGTATAGAAGCATTTTAAATACTTAAGAAAGCTTTGATTTCTGCACCTATCGTTCAACCATGTGATTGGAATTTACCCTTTGAAATTATGTGTGATGCTAGTGATTATGCTGTTGGTGTTGTTCTAGGACAAAGAGTTGAGAAGAAATTAAATGTTATCCAATATGCTAGTAAAACTCTAGACAATGCCCAGAGAAATTATGCTACTACTGAAAAAGAATTTTTAGCAGTTGTATTTGCTTCTGATAAGTTCAGACCTTATATTGTTGATTCTAAAGTAACTGTTCACACTGATCATGCTGCAATTAAATATCTTATGGAAAAGAAAGATGCTAAACCTAGACTTATTAGATGGGTTCTCTTGCTACAAGAATTTGATTTGCATATTATTGATAGAAAGGGAGCTGAGAACCCCGTTGCAGACAACTTGTCTAGGTTAGAGAATGTTCTTGATGACCCACTACCTATTGATGATAGCTTTCCTGATGAACAATTAGCTGTCATAAATGCTTCTCGTACTGCTCCACGGTATGCTGATTATGCTAATTACATTGTTGCTAAATTTATACCACCTAGTTTCACATACCAGCAAAAGAAAAAGTTTTTCTACGATTTAAGACATTACTTCTGGGATGACCCACACCTTTATAAAGAAGGAGTAGATGGTGTCATTAGATGTTGTGTACCTGAGCATGAACAGGAACAGATCCTACACAAATGTCACTCTGAGGCTTATGGAGGACACCACGCTGGAGATAGAACTGCACATAAGGTATTGCAATACGGTTTTTATTGGCCTACTCTTTTCAAAGGTGCCCGTAAGTTTGTCTTGTCTTGTGATGAATGTCAAATAATTGGTAATATTAGTAGACGTCAAGAAATGCCTATGAACTATTCACTTGTTATTGAACCATTTGATGTTTGGGCTTTGATTATATGGGACCATTTCCTTCCTCTAATGGGTACACACATATTTTAGATGTTGTTGATTACGTTACTAAGTGGGTAGAAGCTATTCCAACTAGTAGTGCCGATTATAACACCTCTATTAAGATACTTAATGACTCATGGTGGTTCACATTTTTCCGAGGTTTGGAGTCCCTAGATACTTAATGACTCATGGTGGTTCACATTTTATTCATGGTGTTTTTCGTAAAATGCTTGCTAAGTATGATGTTAATCATAGAATTGCATCTCCATACCACCCACAGTCTAGTGGTCAAGTAGAACTGAGTAATAGAGAAATTAAATTAATTTTGCAAAAGATTGTTAATAGATCTAGAAAGAATTGGTCCAAGAAACTTGATGATGCATTATGGGCCTATAGAACTGCATATAAAAACCCTATGGGTATGTCTCCGTATAAAATGGTTTATGGAAAAAAATGTCACTTACCTCTCAAACTGGAACATAAGGCATATTGGGCCATTAAAGAGCTCAACTATGATTTCAAACTTGCCGGTGAGAAGAGGCTATTTGACATTAGCTCACTTGATGAATGGAGAACCTAGGCCTATGAGAGTGCCAAACTATTTAAATAAAAGGTTAAAAGATGGCATGACAAAAGGATACAAAAGCATGAGTTTAATGTAGGTGATTATGTGTTGCTATTCAACTCTCGTTTAAGATTTTTTGCAGGAAAGCTTCTCTCTAAATGGGAAGGTCCTTACGTCATCGAGGAGGTCTATCGCTCCGGTGCCATAAAAATCGACAACTTCGAAGGCACAAATCCGAAGGTGGTGAACGGTCAAAGAATCAAACATTATATCTCAAGTAATCCTATAAATGTTGAAACTAATGTTATTGAAACCGTAACCCCGGAGGAATACATAAGAGACACTTTCCAAAACGTTTCAGACTCCGAAAAGGAATAGGTATGAGGTACGGTAAGTAAACCGACTCCAAAACAGTTCTAATGGCAATTTTTCTCCGTTTTGGAATATTTAAGAAAATAGGAAAATGAGAAGTAGTCCGAGAAGGACACGAGGCTTCCACGAGGGTGGAGGGCGTGCCCTACCCCCCTGGGCGCGCCCCCTGCCTTATGGGCACCTTGTGTGGTCTCCAGACTCCGTTTTCTTGCACGATACTTCTTCTGGTCGGTAAAAATTCATTATATAATCTGCCGAAGGTTTTGACCACCGTGCCATGCAAATATCCTCTGTTTTTGTTTCGAGCTATTTCTGCCACAGATTAGAGCAAGATGTCTTCTCAAGAGTCGATCGGGGAGAGCCGGGTGTCTAATCCGACACCGGGACCAAGAACAAAAAGTGATGCTGACCACTTTGGGCCATCAACGGAGGAAGAGATGGAGGCTGACTTGAAAAGGATAGATGCCATGGAGGAGGATCAAGAAGTTACTTCCCGTTTCCGAGCCGGATTCACCATGGGGGAACTACAGAGCTCAGCCATTCCAACCTCGGACATCCCTTCCAATATTAAATTTCTCTCTTATGAAAATATGAAAAAGAGTGTTCCTTCTTCTCCCGCAGCTATGCAACATCCATGGGTGAAAGGAGCTTTAACCGTCACGGGTAAGCTCCGTAAGGAAATAATGGACCTCAAGCAACAAGTCAATAAGCTCAAGGAAGAGAATCGTATCCTGAGGGGCATCATCGCCAAGAATATCACATCACCACCTCTGAAGAAAGAGCAATAATCACATGGGTATGGGCACTCCCCTTGGCAACTGCCAAGCTTGGGGGAGTTGCCATGGTATCGTATCACCATCACACTCCTATCTTTACCGTTTTTCTTAGTTCGATCCTTTTGGTAATATCTTGATCTAGTAGAATAAAGTTTTAGTATGATCTAGTTTTGAGTTTTTCTTTATGATCCTTCTATGTAACCGAGTCTGTGAGCTATATATAATAAAGATTAGCGTTGAGTCAAGGGCTTGATTATCTTGCTATGATCTTGAGGGATTTAAAGAAAAGAGAAAGAATAAAAAGAAATAAAGAGATCATATTGATCTTATGAAGAGTAATGACTTCACATATAAAGAGTATGATGAATAAAAATTGTTGAGAGTTGACAAACATAGTTTTGGTCATCGTTCCAATTAATAGGAAGTAATAAAGAAAGAGAGGTTTTCACATATAAATATACTATCTTGGACATCTTTTATGATTGTGGGCACTCATTAAACTATGACTTGCTAAAGAGTTGATGTTGGACAAGGAAGACAACGTAATGGGTTATGTTTTCTTATATCTGAAATAAAGTATATTGTCATGGATCATCCAACATGTTGAGCTTGCCTTTCTCCCTCATGGTAGCCAAATTCTTTGCACCAAGTAGAGATACTACTTGTGCTTCCGAATATCCTTAAACCCAGTTTTGCCATGAGAGTCCACCATATCTACCTATGGATTGAGTAAGATCCTTCAAGTAAGTTGTCATCGTTGCATGCAATAAAAATTGCTCTCTAAATATGTATGATTTATAAGTGTGGAGAAAATAAGCTTTATACGATCTTGTGATGTGGAAGCAATAAAAGCGACGGACTGCATAATAAAGGTCCATATCACAAGTGGCAATATAAAGTGACGTTCTTTTGCATTAATATTTCGTGAATCCAACCATAAAAGCACATGACAACCTCTGCTTCCCTCTGCGAAGGGCCTATCTTTTACTTTTGTCTTATTCCTTATGCAAGAGTCATGGTGACCTTCACCTTTCTTTTTTACATTTTATCCTTTGGCAGGCACATTACGTTGGAAAGATCCTGATATATATATATATATATATCCAATTGGATGTAAGTTAGCATGAATTATTATTGTTGACATTACCCTTGAGGTAAAAGGTTGGGAGGCAATACTATAAGCACCTATCTTTCTCTGTGTCCGATTAAAACTCCATACCCATAAGTATTGCATGAGTGTTAGCAATTGTGAAAGAATAAATGATAGTTGAGTATGTGGACTTGCTGAAAAGCTCTTACATAGACTCTTTCCGATGTTATGATAAATTGCAATTACTTCAATGACCAAGATCATAGTTTGTTGGCTCTCAATGAAGTTTCCGATTCATACTTTACATTGTGAATAGATTTTTACTTGAGCATAAGAAATCATATAACAATATCCATATATGTTGCTATTATAAGAATGATCATGATGCCCTCAGGTCCGTATTTTATTTTATCGATACCTCTATCTCTAAACATGTGGACATATTTATCATTATCGGCTTCCGCTTGAGGACAAGCGAGGTCTAAGCTTGAGGGACTTGATACGTCCATTTTGCATCATGCTTTTATATCGATATTTATTGCATTATGGGCTGTTATTACACATTATGTCACAATACTTATGCCTATTCTCTCTTATTTTACAAGGTTTACATGGAGAGGGAGAATGTTGGCAGCTGGAATTCTGGGCTGGAAAAGAAGCAAATATTAGAGACCTATTCTGCACAGCTCCAAAAGTCCTGAAACTTCACGGAAGTAATTTTTGGAATTAATAAAAAATACTGGCGAAAGAATCCACCAGAGGGGGGCCACACCCTGGCCACGAGGGTGGGGGCGCGCCCTACCCCCCTGGGCGTGCCCCTCTGCCTTGTGGGCCCCCTGGCAGGCCTCCGGTGCCCATCTTCTGCTATATGAAGTCTTTTACCCTGGAAAAAATCATAAGCAAGCTTTCGGTAAGAAACTCCGCCGCCACGAGGCAGAACCTTGGCGGAACCAATCTAGGGCTCCGGCGGAGATGTTCTACCGGCGAAACATACCTCCGGGAGGGGGAAATCATCGCCATCATCACCAACGATCCTCTCATCGGGAAGGGGTCAATCTCCATCAACATCGTCACCAGCACCATCTCATCTCAAACCCTAGTTCATCTCTTGTACCCAATCTTTGTCTCAAAGCCTCGGATTGGTACCTGTGGGTTGCTAGTAGTGTTGATTATTCCTTGTAGTGGATGCTAGTTGGTTTTTTTGGTGGAAGATCATATGTTCAGATCCTTTATGCATATTAATACCCCTATGATTATGAACATGAATATGATTTGTGAGTAGTTACATTTGTTCCTGAGGACATGGGAGAAGTCTTGCTATAAGTAGTCATGTGAATTTGGTATTCGTTCGATATTTTGATGAGATGTATGTTGTCTTTCCGCTACTGGTGTTATGTGAATGTCGACTACATGACACTTCACCATTGTTTGGGCCTAGAGGAAGGCATTGGGAAGTAATAAGTAGATGATGGGTTGCTAGAGTGACAGAAGCTTAAACCCTAGTTTATGAGTTGCTTCGTAAGGGGCTGATTTATATCCATATGTTTCATGCTATGGTTAGGTTTACCTTAATACTTCTTTTGTAGTTGCGGATGCTTGCAATAGGGGTTAATCATAAGTGGGATGCTTGTCCAAGAAAGGGCAGTACCCAAGCACCGGTCCACCCACATACCAAATTATCAAAGTAACGAACGCGAATCATATGAGCGTGATGAAAACTAGCTTGACGATAATTCCCATGTGTCCTCGGGAGCGTTTTCCTTCGTATAAGAGTTTGTCCAGGATTGTCCTTTGCTACAAAAAGTATTGGGCCATCTTGCTGCACCTTATTTACTTTCTTTACTTGTTACCCTTTAGAAATTACCTTATCACAAAACTATCTGTTACCGATAGTTTCTGTGCTTGCAGAGAATACCTTACTGAAAACCGCTTATCATTTCCTTCTGCTCCTTGTTGGGTTCGACACTCTTACTTATCGAATGGACTACGATAGATCCCCTATACTTGCGGGTCATCAACATGCTGAGTCTGGAATATCCTGACACCAACCAAATCTGAATCTCAGGCAGATATGATGGTTGGGACGTTCCCAAGAATTATAATATTGGTCTTTTGAACCGTTAAGTGGATGTCATTGCCAACACACTTATCCAAGAGATCTCTTATTGTACTATCTTGAGTCAGCAATTTGGCCATTCTCCCATGAGGAGTTGGTATGACTTTGAACATAAGTTGTTCCTTATGGGTTCCTTGAGCTCCCGAAGTCAGACCTTTACTTGATGTTCCAGATACCGAATGGTATTGGGTTAAGCTGGTACATCAAGGAGAACGTTAGAAGCTGAGTGCTAAATGTCTCTCAGTCGAACATCCAGATTTCATTTCCTTGGCATCGCTAAGCTGAAATCTGAGAAAGTGTTGTCTTCCTTTGCATCTGCATTGTCCATCACTATTCATCATGGTAGTAAGATGTGTTGCCAGGATCCTCGGCACAGATGTTGGTAAGACCTTGATGAGTATGGAAATGCTCAAGTTCTTGAGAGCACACTCAGTCACTAGGTTATATCCTCGGTATCAATTGGGATGTGCCTCCCGTTTGCCGAGTTGTTCTATAACCATAGTTTCCTTTCTGATCTGAGTATGCCATTTCTTCGAACTCCTTCAAACGATCGTTTGTGAACTTCCTTAGGCTGGTATAGAGAGTTTCAATGATCTCTGTATCAAAAGTAATTCTTTTCCCACTTAAGGAAATAATACTACAAGTCACCTCCTCTAAGGTGCCCCGTTAGGGAATAATGGCAGTTATTTCCTTGCTATCTTGAAACCATGCACCATCTTCTTAAGCGTGGAGTTTTTGCCTACCCAATTGAACCCTTGTCATCTACCTCTCTCCAATGCATCTGATGTGTGTTTTATGTCTCAGCTCAAGAGATGTTTCAACGTCTTACTCCATGAATTGATCTTGAGTTGCTGGATCTTCGAGAAGATCGATTCCTGTAGAGTTTCTTTCTGTCATCGCCGTGTTGGATGAAGATCTCGAAATCAAAGATGCCAAGACCAACATGATGCAATGAATCAACATCTTTGATGAGGGCAGTTGGATCAAGAAGATTGTGATAGATAATATCCCCTCTGTCTTCTTACCTCACGTCTTGAATCTCGGGACGAGATTCTTGTTTAGTGGGAATGAGTTGTCACAGCCCTAGATCAACCCTTGTTTGACTTTGCTTGCTCATCATGTCATCATGTTTAAATTCTCTTTAAACTTGAAATGGGGATCAACAAACCCCAGCACCCCCCTAAAAAATACGAGGTTCAACTAAAAAACATTTCAATGAACCCAAAATGCCCTTTGGAAATGTTCATGATTTCTGATAAAGGTGAAAACCTCTGCCAAAAAATGGTGCATACTTTTCTAGGACACTCTGAGTATTGAATTAAATCATAGAGTATTTGTTCTTGGACATTTAAATGCTATAAATAATTTTAAATGTCCAAATAATCTTGAAGATAAATGAGGGCTCTTGGAAATAATCCAAACAGTGCCCACAAATATTTTCGGGATTTTTGAAAATGCTCTGGCATTTTTAATAAAGCCAAAACAATTACAGAAAATAGAAAACAGAAAAGATTTAGGAAAGAGAGAGAGAGAGGGCACTGTACCTGGCAGCCCACTTACCTGGCCAGCTGGCAGCCTGGTAAGACAGCCCAGCCCGCCAGGGGCAGGGGCATCTTCCTCCCCACGCCAGTAGGTCACCACACGTGTGGTCGCTGCATGCCGGCACGCGCCCGAGCCACCTCCTGCTTTCGCCGACGCTGGAGGCTGGCTGGAGACCCCACGCAACCCCCACCCCCCCGACCCCTCTGGCCTGTCCACTCCTCCTCTCCCCTCCTCTGTCTCTCTCGCGCGCAACCACCCAAGCACCACCGTCGCCGTTGCTCACCGTAGCCATGGCTATCGCCTCTCCCTCGCCCCCCTGGAGGTTCCCACGAGCTCCGCCTCGACCAACTCTTCCTCCTCGCCGAGAAATGCACCGCGGGAGCCCCTGCAAAGCCGCCATCGCCGTTGTCTTCAACCTCCAGCGCCCGAGATCACCGGCAACACCACGTCGCCGTCCGGCCTCCCCCGAGCTTGTTGATGCCTCCAAACGATGCGGGGTGAGCCCCTCTTCATTTCGCCCCTATCCCCGTCACCCTGCACGTCCTCTAGCGCTAGCGCCGCCGTGCCCGAAGCTCGCCGCCGCACAGCCATGTCATTGTCGTTGTTTCAGATGGTGTAGCTCGTGGGCGTGCACAAGAACGTGCTCAGCGTCCCTCCACGAGCCCGTAGCCACCAACCGTTTCCCCACCCGAGCTTTGTAGCGCTGAACCAGCCGTTCCCGTAGCTCCGGCCACCGCGCAAGTCGCTGCCGCCATCGAATTAGGCCACCGGAGCTGCTGCTGCATGCACCACCCGACGCGGACGAGCCTCCTCGTCGCGTAGACGCCCTCCGTCGTCCATTTGGTCGCCGGAGAGCAAAAACCTAGCATCGTCGCCGTCTCTGGACGCCACTGGCGGCTTAACACTAGTGGGATTGACTCGTTTGACCAGGGGTTTGACCTCCCCTGTGTCAGTGATATGTGGGCCCAGGCCCTTAACTAATCTAGGTTAGAATTAGACTAATGCTAATTAACTCTGTTAGTTAGGTTAGTCACTGACATATGGGTCCCACTAGACAGGTTTGACCTGGACTGGCCCGTTGACCTTCTGACGTCGCTCAGGCGTCATGTTGACGTAGTAATTTGTTTCTAGAATTTAAAATAAATCAGAAATGATTTATTTATTTCAGAAAGTATCCAAAACTTCTAAAATTCATAGGAATTCAACCGTAACTCCAAATGAAATTTATATATGAAAAATGAACAGAAAATCCAATCTATCTAATGGTAATGTTTCCATGCATGTTTGAACAACTTTTACCTGCTGATCAGGTGAAATCTAATAAAGGGCATTTCAAATGCTTCCTTTGAAGTTTGAATTTGAATCTTTGATTCAAATGAACTTCAACTAACGTGGTAGAAATTTGGATTAGCTCAAATCACATCATATTGCCATGTCACATTCATGCATCATATTGTTGCATTGCATTGATTGTGTTCTTTCTCTGTTTGCTGGTATCTAGCCCCTTTCAGTGGACGTAGTTCCGACGATGAGTTCGATGACACCGATGAAGAGTTTTACTATCTTCAGAAGTGCCAGGCAAGCAAAACCCCCTTGTTCATTTTGATACAATCCCACTCTCTCGCTTCTGGTCTCTTTTACTACATTAGGACAACAATGATTCAACTGTTACATGCTGCGGTAGTTGAACCCCTTTCCTCTGCTTGACCTGTCATTGCCACAGTAAATAGATGAAACCCACTAGCATGAGTAGGAGTTGTTTGAGCCCTAACGTGCCTACTCATTCATGCTTGTTTTCATGCCTGCTACTGCTTAGAGTTGAGTCAGGTCTGATTCATCAGGGATGAATTGGAATGTGGTGAACATGTCTTACTGTTGAGAGCTAAGTGTGTGAACATGATTTGGTAAAGGTAGCGGTGAGAGGCCATGTAGGAGTACATGGTGGGTTGTCTCATTGAAACCGTCCTCAGGAACTGAGTTCTGTGTTTGTGATCCATGAACAGCTACTACCACACGTTGGGCCCTGAAATATGACCCTGCTCGACTTATTAACCCCCTGTCCTCTGTCCAGGAGTTGCAAGTAGTTTCGGGTGTTTGTAGTATGCTGGAGGTCATGCGCATCGCTGACCCAAGGGGTGGGCTGTGATGCGGTAGGCACGTGGCACGGTGTACCGGGACGCTCGCTTGGTGCCTCGGGAACCCTTCAGACATCGTTCGGGGCCGTAGTGGAAACCTCGGCCAGACTCCCTGCGGATGGAACTTGAATAGGCGATGAACCTGGACTAGGGACTTGTGTGGTTAGTCAGGTCATGGTCTACACGCACGTCGGCTTTCGCTTGAAGTCTGCCGAGCACATGTCATGTGCAAACTCTAAGTGGTGGAAACATGTGTGAAGAAGTACACCCCTGCAGGGTTATAAATGATCTATTCGAATAGCCGCGTCCGCGGTAAAGGACCTCTGGGTTGCCTATACAGTTCATAGACAAGTGAAAGTGGATACTCTAAAATGCGCAAGATAGGCGTGAGTGCTATGGATGGCGTTCCCATAGGGAGGCGGGAGCGGATCCATAGTGGTGTATTGATTGGTGAATATGTGGACTCGTGTGCGCCACCTCAAAAGAGTTACCAGCAGTCGTAGTACAAGATAGCTACTGAGTCTATGCTGGCTTGGTGCAGTTGAACTCCACAACCCCCCTTTTGATACTGATGCATATGTAGATAGTTCTGATGTAAGTCTTGATGGGTACATTTGTACTCACATTTGCTTAATTTATGTTTTTGCAAAGAGACTTCAGTCTCACTAGTAGTTCCGCGTGGACTTCGACGTTTAGCTTGTTACCTCAGCTACGATCTTGTACCCTTGGGAGGGTCTTGTAGATAGTCAGGCTTCTCAGCCTTTTCATTTGTAGTTGTGTGTACTCAGACATGTCATGCTTCCATTGCTTGTATGCTCTGTATGTTGGGTCATGTGACCCATGATTGTAATTCTAACTATGTATGGCTCTCCGGAGCCTTTTAAATAAATACTTTGAGTTGTAGAGTTTTGTTGTGATGCCATGTTGTATTTGCACATATCGAGAATATTGTGTGTATGTGTTGAAATGCTTGGTATGTGTGGGATCCGACAACCTAGTTGTTTATTCTTGGTAGCCTCTCTTATGGGGAAATGTCTCCTAGTGCTTCCACTGAGCCATGGTAGCTTGCTACTGCTTCGTAACACTTAGGCTGGCCGGCATGTGTCCTTCTTCGTTCCTGTGTCTGTCCCTTTGGGGAAATTGCACACGTTGTTCCTTTAAGTCCTTGTAGCTTGCTACGACTCGGGTTCATACGTTGATGACCGACACGTTCGTTGATGGGTCATGTATGCCTGTCCCTATAAGTTAGTGCCACTTTGGATTCACGACTAGTCATGTCGGCCCGGGTTCTCTGTCATATGGATACTAGCAACACTATCATATACGTGAGCCAAAAGGTGCAAACGGTCCCGGGCCAGGTAAGGTGGCACCCGTGGGAATACCGAGCGTGAGACCGCAAAGTGATATGATGTGTTACATGCTAGATCGGTGTGACCTAGGATTAGGGTCCCGACACATCATGTGGTGAGGAAAGATCTAGGAACATATATCCAATTGGATATGGGTAGCATGAGTTATTATTGTTGACATCCCGCTTGAGGCGAATACGTTGAGAGGCAAAATTATAACCCCCTATCTTCCTATGTGTCCGGTTGAAACGTTTTGCTCATGTGTATGCAGTGAGTGTTAGCAATCATAGAAGCCTATATGATGGTTGAGTATGTGGAGCTCTTACTTAGACTCTGTTGAATAAGTTTAATTAAAACTGCTTGGTGAGTAAGAGCATAGGTTGTTGAGTTTCAAGAGAATTCATTGTTTGAACCTTAACGTGTGAATTGGTTGCTACTTTAACATGATAAGTTTTATAAAAAAAGAATTGTTGTTATGATGCTAGGAAAAGTGATTGAAATTGTCATTGATCAAACTTGTGCACTTTGCTAGCATTCACACTTCATAAATTATTTCTTTTATCATTTACCTACTCGAGGACGAGTAGGAATTAAGCTTGGGGATGCTGATACGTCTCCAACGTATCTATAATTTATGAAGTATTCATGCTGTTATTTTATCATTCTTGGATGTTTTGCAATCATTTTATAGCAACTTTATATCATTTTTTGGGACTAACCTATTGACCCAGTGCCAAGTGCGAATTACTATTTTTTCTTGTTTTTTACATCGCAGGAAATCAATATCAAACGGAGTCCAAACACCGCGAAACTTTTTGGAGATTTTTTATGGACCAGAAAACTCAGGATGGGCCATGGCAGCAACTGGGGAGTGCCCCGAGGGGGCACAACCCACCAGGGCGCGTCTAGGGGCTCAGGCGCGCCCAGGTGGGTTGTGCCCACCTCGGTGGCCTCCTACACCCCCTCTTTGCCCTATAAATTCCCAAATATTCCAAAAACCCTCAGGGTTAACCTAGATCAGAAGTTCCACTGCTGCAAGGCTCTGTAGCCACCGAAAACCAATCTAGACTCCGTTTCGGCACCCTGCCGGAGGCGGGAATCATCTCCGGTGGCCATCTTCATCATCCCGGCGGCCGCCACGATGAGGAGGGAGTAGTCCACCCTCGGGGCTGAGGGTTTGTACCAGTAGCTATATGATTAATCTCTCTCTCTCTCGTGTTCTTGAGATGTCACGATTTTGATGTATCGTGTGCTTTGTTAATATAGTCGGATCATATGGTGTTTTCCCCTTTCTATCTTGTTGTGATGAATTGAGTTTTTCCCTCTGAGATTTCGTTTTATCGGATTGAATACTTTTATGGATTTGAGAACACTTGATATATGTCTTGCAATTGAATACTCGCGGTGACAATGGGGTATCGTATTGATTCAGTCGATAGATGTTTTGGCACTCAGCTCGCGGATTCCTGAGGTGACATTCGGGTAATCTATGCATAGGGGTTGATGCATGTGCTTGTCTTTGTTTCTCCGGTAGAAATCTTGGGGCACTCTTTGAAGTTCTTTGTGTTGGATTGAGTATTCTGAATATGAATTTGCTTTGGTGTTATTTTAGTACGAACTCTAGGATAGATCGAACGGAAAGAATAGATTTGTGTTATTTTAGTACGAACTCTTGAATAGATCGAACGGAAAGAATAGCTTTGAGGTGGTTTCGTGCCCTACAAATAATTTATTCTTATGTTCTCCGCTAGATAGGAACTTTGGAGTGATTCTTCATCGCACTTTGAGGGATTGTTATATGATCCAATTATATTAGCATTGTTGAGAGGTTGCACTAGCAAAAGTACGGACCCTAGGCCTCATTTTCAAGCATTGCAATACCGTTTTTGTGCCCGTTTACTATTTGCTACCTTGCTGTTTTTATTTATTCAGATTACAAAAATATATTTGTACCATCCATATCACACTTTTATCACCGTCTCTTCGCCGAACTAGTGCACTTATACAATTTGCCAGTATTGGGTGTGTTGGGGACACAAGAGATTTCTTGTATTTGGTTGCAGGGTCGTTTGAGAGAGACCATCTTCATCCTACACCTCTCAGGATTGATAAACCTTAGGTCATCCACTTGAGGGAAAATTGCTACTGTCCTACAAAACTCTGCGCTTGGAGGCCCAACACGTGTCTACAAGAATAAAGTTGCGTAGTAGACATCATCGACCTCGGCGGCTGCTTCACGGGGCTGCTTGGATCTGTGCCGGTGCTCCGGATCGTCGTGGATCCGCAGTGGCATCCTCCACATCCTGATTCTCTCCGTCGTCCCCAGCACGGCACCGGGGTCCGCGCTGGTGGGTGACAAGTGCGCCGCGGGCTCGCAGTCCCCCTGCGGTGCCGGGATTTGCTGCGCCTCCTAATCCCTACCCGCCGGGGCCCCTGCTCCGCCACCTCGTCCACTCCATTCGAAGCGGCGGCCTCCAACACTTCCGGTCTGCATATGAAGAAACAACAAATTATGTAGGGAGTGCAGGTTCAATTTCCGAAAAAGCGAAGGGCCTTTTAATAAAAAACACCGTGATGGTGAACCCGACAGAGTCAATCCGTGCTTTATTATTAGGGAATGATTTTTTTGTCTACGCCACATCTAGATGTGCTAATGCATGTCTAAGTGACTTAATCAAGCAAAAAAAGTAAAAGAAAACTAGAAAAGAAAATACCCGCACAAATCTCCGCGTAAGATCAATAATGTAGGACTTAGATGTGCAATACTTATGGCACATCTAGATGTGCTTTAGCAAAACTATATTTTAAGGTGAATTATGGTTGTTTATGAGTGTGTGGAGCATGATCGTCGGTTGGATCATGGGCAGGCGCCTACCTACGGGTCAAGATATTCAAATCATTAATTAAGGAGCATTCTTTGCAAAGGTCGTCATTTGTCGCAACTTGAGAGTTTTTTTTCATAGATCTCTTTATTCAAAATATTTTATGTCTTAAACCATGTGTACAAATCTTGAACCATTTTCACTTTTGGATTCCTGGCATCCAGATCTTCAAACTAGATCCCATGTTGATAGATTTTGATGAACTTTTTTTCACGAACAAAAAAACCGAACCAGAGGCACATTTTTTTCTTTTTCGAAAGAGGGCGCGGAAGTAATCCGTGCCTGCATGAGAAGTAAACACATGCCTCTCGTGGAAGGGAAAAAAGAAAATAAGTTTTCTTTCATTTTCGAGAGGTCGAGGACCTCCGTACCTCCACGAGAAGTAAATCCATGCCTTTCGCGAAAGGGGAAAAGCATGTTTTTTTAAACTTCCGAGAGGTACTGATGTAGGGTGGAACCCTAGGGGCGATCTTTCACTATTGGAGGGGGATTCCCTAAGAACGCGATGAACACATGAAGAACACAAGGGGAAAACAAGATGAAACACTCAAATTGACTTTATCCAATCACACATGTGCTAGATCCATGAACACAAAGAGAGACACATGATTCAAATCCAACAAAGGGGGATACAAGTAACTAGTTCTTCTCCAAGAGGAGGTCTTGAATCCAATAGGGGGGTCGTCTCCGTGAAGAGGTCTTGAATCCACTTGGGGGATCTTCTCCTAGATGGAGGGCTTGGCCTCCAATGGAGTAGGTATCAAGTGGATCAGCAAAGCTCTATCTCTTATATGAGCTAAACCAATGCTAACCGTAGAAAAGTGGAGGTGGACTTGTTTATATAGGCTAGAGGGAGGAAAGGGTACATGGGCTTCGGCCCAAAATGCACACGCGGGTGGTGGTCCGGATGATCCGCATGCTGGCCCGGATGATCTGGGTGTCATGGGTCCGGATGATCCGGGCGGCCGTCCGGATTGTCCGGATGTGTCGCAGCCGTCGAGGGATGTCTGGATGGCCGGGAGATGGTCCAGACGCCCGGGTGGTTCCGGATGATCTGGGAGTCGGTCTGGACCGTCCGTCTTCGCAGGGAGGCTTGCTGGTCTCAAGTGCCATTTATCCGGATCGCCCGGGCCGGGGGCCGGATCGTCCGGACGACGGTCCGGATCGTCCACGCAAGTGCAGACTTGGTTGTTTTCTTCTCCATCTTTGCATATGCCTTCCTCCCTCGTTCTTCCTTGCTCCTTAGCTTCTCCATGGCTATCTCCTTCGCACCTGAGTATGCAAAGTGTCTCTGTTTGAGGTAGTTTCCATGTCTCATGTGTTTCAAAGTGGAATTGGGAGAGGAGAGATGCCATCTTGGTTTCGAGAGCTCTTGTACGTGCATGAGTCACAGGTCCACTTGGCACTTGGTGAGACGATGATAGGTCCACGGGGATGACCTTGGGATGCTCCGATTCATCTCCCCCCCTTGGGAAAGATCCGGCCTCGGATGGAATTCTTCATCACCATGTAGCACTACAAAAAATACACTTCCGTGATGATACGTGTTTGTCATAGTAGGTCACGTTTTCTGTCATGCATGTACATCCATGACAAATTTATGACAGAATGAAGATAGTCATACCTGTGCTGTCGTGGAAGTGTTCCATGACATTACCAGAATTATCATCATGGAAGTATCCACTTCCATGATGATAAATCGCGCGTCACAGAAGTGCTTTCGTCAAGGGTGACCGACACGTGGCATCCACCATAACGGAACACCGTTAAGCTATTGGGTCCGGTTTTTGATCTGATAACCCGTTAACAGCCCGAACCAATGGGGATTTTCCACGTGTAAAATTCTGATTGGCTGACGGAAACACGTGTCAGCTCCGCGTTGGCACAAGTGTCACTCCTCCAATGGGCGAGATGCGCCTATGATATGCTGACACGTGGACCGGCCCAAAAGTGGCCCATAAAGTTTAAATGGGGCGGCCAAACTAAAGGCCCACAAGATTTTGCGGTCCATAATGGGCCAGCCCAGCAAAAGGCCCACGAGATTTTGCGTATCATAATGGGCCGGCCCAGCTAAAGACCCACGAGATTTTGCGGGCCATAATGGGCCGGCCCAACTAAAGGCCCGCGAGATTTTGCGGACCATAATGGGTTGGCCCAACTAAAGGCCCAACATTCTCACTTAAGGCCCGTACGGCTAGTGTCAAATCGGCCCGTCAACGGCCTGTCCTAAACTTGTCATCATCGCAACCCATGGTCACTTCTGGCCCGTTAACAGTCCGCTAAGTATATGGGCCGAATTACGGCCCGGTGTATTTCCGGCCTATTAACGGTCCTGCTTCATTTGGGCCCATTTATAGGCCATTGAAACTTTCGGCCCATAAACGACCGTGAACGATTTGGGTCATATTCGGCCATGTCTGACATTCGGCCTGTTAGAGGCCCACTATAGATTTTGGCCACTTTCGGCCTGTTGTGATTTTCGGCCTGTTAACGTCAGACGAAATCCATGGGCCATATGTGGCCCAACGTCACATCGGGCCCATTAATGGTCCATATAAAAATGACGATAATCTAGCCCGACCAAACTTCCCGCCTATTAAAGGCCCTTGTATTAGGTCGGCGCATTTACGGCCCGTCCGAATTTCGGCCTGTAAAAGATCCGCATCGTAAATGGGCCCAATCTCACTTTCGGTCTTTTAAAGGCCCATGTTTTTTATGGGCTCGAGATATTTACACCTGTAAACGGCCTATTGTTACTGAGGGCCCAAATTATGTTTAGGCCTGTTAAAGGCCCACTATGGGCACAGGCCTACCATAAAAATATGAAATCTTATGCTGACTTAGGCCCAGATATTTTTAGTGGGCTACATGCAAATTTCGGCCCATAATCGTTTTTAGCCCAATTGGAATGGGCCTGGCGAATGTTGGCATGTTGGGCTCCTACGAAGCTTTCGGCCGAATACATTACTAAGATAAACCTACACTATACAAAAATAGCATCGTAATTATTGCAGCCTTTGGCAGCATCATAAATGTTGTATCACAACAAAAGGCCTATTGGCATAAAGTTTATAGTCCTTGCAGATAAAAGCACGATCAGATGTATAGAAGCACAGATCATTTGACCTGAGTGCTAATGTTTCAGGCTGTAGAATCTGATGGAGCAGCATGATCTTCACCTTTTTTCCGCCATTGCTCTTGAACAACGAAGCGAATGTCTGATAGTCTGGTTTCAAAACCATTCATATCTTGACGACATTTGTCAACCACTATTCTTGTTTCCAAAACGACGTCCATTAGGGATTGGACTTGTGTCTGGAGCACAGATATATCACTCTGTCTAGCAGGAAGATTTTGTTCAGTAGGCGATTTGGACGAGGTTACCTTGACAACCAACCCAGAATTATGCAGGAAGGTGCTTTTTGCACTGTTAGTGGAGAGATAGTGACGCACTGCAGCAAGAGGTGACATTGTGCCTGTGGTAGCCTCGTCACCTTCAGGTGTTTGTGGCTGTTCAATCATTTTTTCCATAGCTTCCTGAAAGTTTGAACTTGTAGATTAGTGTACCAGATAAGTTACTAATGAGACAAAAACTGTCACGCCCAAGATGCGACCCTATCCTAAAGGAACACGAAGGTCCCACCAAGGATAGAAGCGCATCTTGAAGACGCTTTTGCAAGGTGGACATCATTACAACAACATTACATAATATTTGGGGATACAAACAAGGCATACAAATGCCGCAAGAATACATCATACATCATACATAAGCATCAACATCCGACTACGGATGAAACACAAACAGAAACTCCAACGACATCCACCCTGCTAGCCCAGGCTGCCGACCTGGAACCTATCCCCTGATCGAAGAAGCAGTAGAAGAACTCCAAATCAAGAAACATCGCTCTCGCGTCATGATCATCGCATAACCTGTACCTGCAACTGGTGTTGTAGTAATCTGTGAGCCACGAGGACTCAGCAATCCCATTACCATGGGTATCAAGACTAGCAAAGCTTAATGGGAAAGGAAAGGATAAGGTGGTGGGGTTGCAGCAGCGACTAAGCATGTATGGTGGCTAACTTACGCGAATGAGAGCAAGAAGAGAAGCAAAGGAACGGTCGTCAACTAGTAATGATCAAGAAGTGATCCTGAACTCCTACTTACGTCAAACATAACCCAGAAACCGTGTTCACTTCCCGGACTCCGCCGAGAAGAGAGCATCACGGCTACACACGCAGTTGATGTATTTTAATTGGGTCAAGTGACAAGTTCTCTACAACCGGACATTAACAAATTCCCATCTGCCTCATAACCGCGGGCACGGCTTTTGAAAGATAATACCCTGCAGGGGTGTCCCAACTTAGCCCATCATAAGCTCTCGCGGTCAACGAGGGATAAACCTTCTCCCGGAAAGACCCGATCAGTCTCGGAATCCCGTTTTACAAGACATTTCGACAATCGTAAAACAAGACCAGCAAAGCCGCCCGAATGTGCCGACAAATCCCGATAGGAGCTGCACATATCTCGTTCTCAGGGCACACCGGATAAGCGAAGCGTACAGGTACCAACATAACCCAAGTTGCCAAGGGACGGTCCCGCACGGTGCTCTAGTTTGGACCAGCACTCAGAGGAACACTGGCCCGGGGGTTAAAATAAGATGACCCTCGGGCTCGTGAAAACCCCGTGGAAAAGGCTTAGGTGGCAAATGGTAAAACCAAGGTTGGGCCTTGCTGGAGGAGTTTTATTCAAGGCGAACTGTCAAGGGGGTCCCATAAATCACCCAACCGCGTAAGGAACGCAAACTCAAGGAACATAATACCGGTAAGACAGAAACTAGGGCGGCAAGAGTGGAACAAAACACCAGGCATAAGGCCGAGCCTTCCACCCTTTACCAAATATATAGATGCATTAATGAAATAAGAGATATTGTGATATCCCAACATATCCATGTTCCGATATGGAACAAACTTCAACTTCACCTGCAACTAGCAACGCTATAAGAAGGGCTGAGCAAAAGCAGTAACTTAGCCAAACAACGGTTTGCTAGGAAAGGATGGTTAGAGGCTGATATGGCAATATGGGAGGCATGATATAGCAAGTGATAGGTAGCGCAGCATGGCAATAGAGCAAACAACTAGCAAAACAAAGATAGAAGTGATTTCGAGGGGTGGTCATCTTGCCTGCAAGGGTCTCAGAGTTGTCGAAAGCTTGATCCTCGTAAGCGTACTCAATAGGTTCTTCGTTCACGAACTCGTCTCCTGGCTCTACCCAAGACAAGAACACAAGCAACGGAACCTCAATCAATCATGAGGAATGCACGAGCAACATGATGCAAAACATGTATGATATGCGATGCATATGCGTGATCCGGAAGGAAAAATGATGAACAAGGCAGTAACTTGGCAAACCAAGCATGCCACTGGAAAGATGAGATGATTTCGGTCGAAATCGATATAAAGATCACCGGAAACGGATGCACGGTTTGCAAATGGCAAGCAAAACAAGAATGACATGAATCTGCGATTAACAGCATGATAGCACTTAAAATGCAACAAGTAACAATGCTACAACACACCAACATAGCAACAAAGCATATGGAAGTAATCTACAGGAGATGCTTGACAAACGATGAACACTGAGCTACGGCTAGATCACAACATATCAAGTTCAAACAAGCATGGCAAAAGTACAAAAGATAACAGGTTCACAGACTTGGTGAAATTACTGGACATGGCAGAAAACAGCATCAGGTAGCAATGTCCAGAGCATGAAATCAACATGCTATAGGAACTTAACATAGCAAAACAAGGAATGGCAGTGTTCTACTGAATTCACATGACAAAAGTCCCTTACTGACCATAAGCCAAAAAGGACCAGAAGATATGATGGCAAGCATGTAAACATAGCAAGTTCCGTTATCAGGTTTCACTTTGCAGAAAACAGAGCATGGCAGAAACAATAATATGAAGGCATGTTTGTGAGCTTGATTCACTCACTACAGAGCAATTCCTGACAAAAGAAGCATACCTACAGCAAGATGGCATGTTTATGAAGCTAACCATGGCAAGAACTAGTACATAGCATGTATGGATCAACTACAACAAGCTTGGCAAAAATGAATATCATGTTAAGAATCTGCCAGAAATATTTTATAGCAAAAGTAGAGCAAGATTGAGTCATGCTATGGCACTCCATAATTGCAATCAGGGGCAGGATTAGATCAATTACAATAATATCTACAAAACATCCTTACTGAACATCTCCAAAATATGCATGGATCTCTCTGTAGCATCAAGTTTACATGGCAACAAAATAACAGCACACAAAGACTTAGACAAATCACTAAGACCCTGAAATCAGAAACATTACGGGGCCTACTTTGCATGCTTGAGCTAGTCACCAGAGCGATCACAAAAATACATGGCATACACCACTGGAAAGATGGCATGGCATACAACAAAAACGCATGTAGAGCTCATCCCCATAAGGTGCACAGATTAAAAGATACAAAAATGACAAATCTCCATGTTCTGTTAAGAGCCAGCAGATAACAGCAACTAGCCCTCTTGCAACAGAGATTTGGGCATCAAGATGGCCTCTAATGAACATGGTGCAATTTAACAAAATGAAGAGCATCACGAGACAAACAATTTGACATATAACACGCACGAAACGGAGCTATATGCAGAGAGCTATGCACTGATGAACATGGGCAAATGCTGTAAAACATCAAAGACTTGGCAAATTCGGGGGGGTCTCGGGTCAACCTTGCGCGTTGACCCAGATCGGATCGGCGAAGGAGCTCGGGCTCGGGGCCCTGCCCGCTGGCGACGGAGGAGGAGAGGGAGGCCGGAGGGAGGAGGAGGCGGCGGGCCTCGGGGCCGGCGACGGCGATGGCCGGCGGCGGCGGAGGCAAGGCGACGGGCGCGCGGTGGCGGCGGAGGCAAGGCGTCGGGCGCGCGGTGGCGGCGGCGGCGGCCGGTGCCGGCGAGGCGGCGGGGTGGCGGGGAGGCCGCGGCGGCGCGGTGGACGTCGGGGCAGGCGCGGGCTCACGGGGGACCCGACGGGCGGCGACGGACGCTGACGTGGCGGTGGCGCGATTTGTCCGGCGCCGGGCGGACATGTCCGGCGCGCGGAGGGACGAGGGTTAGGGTTTGGACTGCATTCGTTTTCGGGAGGGTCACATATAAATAGGTAGAGGGAGCTAGGAGACTCCAAATGAGGTGCGGTTTTCGCCCACACGATCGTGATCGAATGACCTAGAGCATGGAAGAGAGTTTGGTGGGTTTTGGGCTGGTTTTTAGTTGGGGTTTTGCTGCAACACGCAAACGGACTTTGCGGATGCCCGGTTACCGTTGGAGCATCAAACGACCTCCAAATGGAACGAAACTTGACCAGTGGTCTCCCGGTGGTATACCAAGGCCACTTGACAAGACTCGGTCTATTCCGAGAATGTTCAACACTCGCTCATGAAAAGAAGACAAGAGGGGGCGCCGGGTGACAACGGAGTGCCGGATTGCAAAACGGACAATGGGGAAAATGCTCGGATGCATGAGACGAACACGTATGCAAATGCAATGCACATGATGACATGATAAGAAATGCAGATGATGACATGGCAAAAGCAACACACAAGCAGATGACAAGGCAAGGACGGCGAATAACTGGCAGACACCTGGCGCATCGGATCCGGGTCGTTACAAAAACAAACAAAGTAGGTTACACGTTTATACATAACTTATTTTGGTGAACTACTGTAATACATTAGCATGTATTGTAGTGCCAACTACATAATAAAATCACTTTCGAAACATATGTCCATTTAGCATGCCTACTGTATTGTCTATTTCCTCACATTCGTTGACATCTAAGGATAAAGAGACATGGTTTAAAGTAGGATGAACATAGTATGACATCATTCATATCATGGGCAAACAGATATAAAACAAACAGGCTATTTTATCATTGTGTGCGCACGTGAACATAACAACTAGAATACAGATCAAGACCAAAAGAGTATCCTTCATCTCTTTTAAACCATGTAAGGTGAAATGATACGTTAAGAAAACTGTGTATAAAAGTGAATAGAGTAACTGACATTGGCTGCAAACCAAGTAGTTAAATGAACACATCACAGTACCAATCATTTCAAAGGCAGGAGGAGTAAGGACTTACAACAGCGGCTTGAACTGGTGTGCTCATGCCCTTCATCTTGCTGGTGTGGCAATCCTTGAAGACTTGCACTGCATTTGGTTCAGGTTCTTTTTGGTCCACACAGGCTTTCCTCTGTATTTGGAAAAAGTCAATATAGATACGATAATATGGCACAGAAAAAAGAAGGAAGTAGCAGCTATTTACAAGAGCCTCGCAGTGTCAATATAGCTACGAGATCCTGTTGTCTGTTGGAATTTCACTTTAGAACGGTTGTTCTTGTTCTTCAAACAGTTAGCCTAGAAGAAGATACACTTGTAAGGCACATACATAAAATACAAGTTCAATATGTGTCTGATCAAATACATATAGCCTACCTGATACTTTGGATCAGACCAGTGTTTAACGAGGGTTGTCCAGTCTTCATCTGTAATATATTCCACTGGAGATGTTTGGGCGATTTCATTTTTTAGCCTTGCCTTCAAAGTGAGATTTTCTAAGGTGGTACTGATACTGTCGCAGAGCAGACTGAAAAACATGATTGCATGCTTGTTTAGTTGCATCATCTTTCGGATCCAACTTGAACCTCATCTGTTGAAAAAAGAATGTGAGTCTTATTAGGAGGAAGCTAGAAAGTATGGGACAGAGCAAGACAATATTACTAATTGCGATGAATAACATTACTTACGGATAAATGGTCAAGGAAGGTGTTAAACTGGGTATTGTCTTTCTCATTCCTGTATTGGATCCACGTTGGGAGGATACGTGCATGACACCTAACGGCAACGGCTGCCTCTGATACTAACTTGGCTGACTCTGTAGCATCACGTGGCCTTTTTAAACCTGCCTCAAAATGGATCTCCATTCTTCCTCCTTTAGATTTTGTTAATCTGTCAAGCATTATCCCTGAGGTCTGTTTCCGCTTGTGTCGTGGTGCTAGTTCAACAATGAATATGGAAAGTGTTAGTGTACATCAAACTGTGAGAGTACATATAAAGGAGCATGCAACTGCAACTTGACTCGGTCAGGTACCGTCTTGGTGTTGATGCTCATGAGGTTCATCTTATCTTGCCAAGTCCTGTTGTGTCAGTGGTGCTTCGGAAGTAGTGTTAGGTGTGAAGGCAGCTTGGGAACTGGCCAGTTCTGGAGCAAACGAACGAGTAACTCGTTGAGATGCTGGTACAGTTGAAGCGGATACTGCAGCTGGTGGAGCAGGTGATGCTGTGTTTGTAGATTTAGCCAGTGGACTTGGACCTTCTACTCCACTATAAGTACCAGCAGAATCTGGACGGCAGATCCTTTTCCATTTCACCCGACGAGTAACACCACTCCCTATATTATTTTCCTTGCTCTTTTTTGACTTTGCCATGTCAAGCCGTACCCACAAAACAAAAGAATAAAATCGCTCTTCAGAACTCATTGATGCATGATACAGACAAGCAATATTTTGATGTAAGACAACCGTATGAGGATGGAATATGTAAGAAAAAACAGTAATGCTGGAGTACGGGAGATGAACTCATCATGTAGACTTGGGACTTCAACTTCATTAGCAGTAGTTGTGGCAAATCTAGAGAGTCTCTGTTTGCGTCAGTGCGGAGGACCACCAACATCCCCTAACTTACTCTTTTCCTTCCTATTTTCTGATATTGCCTTATGAAGTCAAAACCACAAGAAGATGAATAAAATTAGCTCTGCATAACTGGTTGATGCATGATACAAACGAACACTACTTTGATGTAAGGAAAGCGCAGGATAGGAGGATGGAATATATACAAAAAAGACAGCGTTTCATATTCACACGTACGATAGGAGGATGGAATATGTATGAAAAAACAGTAAGCGGAAGGCATTTCAACAAAATTAGAAGAAATGAAAGCTAGGCACCATATGAACATGCAACCAATATCACTCTATCAGATAAAAAGTGTCTCGTCATAAGTGCCATTTCAGGAAATTAGAAGCAGTACAAGCTGGAAGACAATGCAAGATGCAACCTACATCACAGTCCCAAGTTAAATGTGTCTTATGGGTAAGTGATCGTTGCAGGTATAAGTTGTAAGCTACGCAGATGCAATTCAACATAATCAAAAGCAATACAAACTAGACATCATACGGAAAATGCAACCACATATAATAGTTCCAAGTTAGAACAAGCACCTGTGATGGTGGAGTAGGGGAGATGTGCTCATCATGTACACGTATGTTCTAGAAACAGGAACACGTGTCATATTCACAGGCATTATGTGTAAAGTAAGCAGATATAATTCAACAAAGTTAGAAGCAATACAAGCTAGACATCATACGCAACATGCAACCACATATAATAGTGCCAAGTTAGAGCAAGCACCTGTGATGGTGGAGTAGGGGAGATGTGCTCATCATCTACACAGCTACATTGACTGTCTAGCCTTGCGTTGTCTTGCGAATCTTGTTGGGAGGACGTCGGAGTAGAATCTGTAGAGAACCTCCGTTTCAGTTGCTCGGAAGGACCACCATCATCCAATGCCTTGCCAATTTCCTTCAGCTTTATTAATTTTGCATTGTGAGGTCAAACCGACAAGAAAAAGGAATATAATTCGCTCTTCAGAACTCATTCATGCATGATACTGACGAACACTACTCTGATGAAAGGCAAAGTCATGATACGAGGATGGAATATGTACGAAAAAATGGACGGCTTGACATATTCACACCTATGATGTGGTAATTAAGCAGAAGGCACTTCAACAAATTAGAAGCACTGCAAATTGGACACCATATGAAAGGTGCAATCAATATCACTCTGCCAAGTTAAAAATGTCTCGTCATAGGTGGCGTTCATCAAACTAGAAGCAATACATGCTAGAAATCATATTCAAGAGGCAAACCAATATCACACAGCCAACTTAAAGGTGTTCCATCATAAGTGACTGATGCAGGATACACAAGAAGAGTAGTTTCATGTAAGAACATGGTGTGATAGACAGATATAGTATGTACCAAAAACAGGAAAGCGTGTCATATTCACACGTATCATGTGTAAGCTAAGCAGATGTAGTTTGCACTAATTAGGAGCAATACAAGCTAGACACCATATACAACATGCAACCAGATATCACACTTCCAAGTTAGAGCAAGCACCTTGGGTGGTGGAGAAGGGGAGCGGAGACCTAGACCTTGTAATGCACTATCAGTACAAGGAGAATCGCTACAGATGCTCCGTTTACGTTGCTGCAGAGGACCACCATCATCGCCTTCCTTACTCTTTTCCTTCCTCTTTCTTGATTTTGCCTTGTCAAGTCAAACCCACAAGAAAAAGGAATAAAATTTGCTCTTCAGAACTCATTGATGCATGATACTGACGAACACTACTCTGATGAAAGGCAAAGTCATGATACGAGGATGGAATATGTATGAAAAAATGGACGGCTTGACATATTCACACCTATGATGTGGTAATTAAGCAGAAGGCACTTCAACAAATTAGAAGCACTGCAAACTAGACACCATATGAAAGGTGCAATCAATATCACTCTGCCAAGTTAAAACTGTCTCGTCATAGGTGGCGTTCATCAAACTAGAAGCAATACATGCTAGAATCATATTCAAGACGCAAACCAATATCACACTGCCAACTTAAAGGTGTTCCATCATAAGTGACTGATGCAGGATACACAAGAAAAGTAGTTTGATGTAAGAACATGGTGTGATAGACAGATATAATATGTACCAAAAACAGGAAAGCATGTCATATTCACACGTATCATGTGTAAGCTAAGCAGATGTAGTCTACACTAATTAGGAGCAATAAAAGCTAGACACCATATGCAACATGCAACCAGATATCACACTGCCAAGTTAGAGCAAGCACCTTGGATGGTGGAGTAGGGGAGCGGAGACTTGGACCTTGTAATGCACTATCAGTACAAGGACAATCGGTACAGATGCTTCGTTTACGTTGCTGCAGAGGACCACCATCATCGCCTTCCTTACTCTTTTCCTTCCTCTTTATTGATTTTGCCTTGTCAAGTCAAACCCACAAGAAAAAGGAATAAAAATTGCTCTTCAGAACTCATTGATGCATGATACTGACGAACACTACTTTCATGTAAGGCAGCCGCATGATAGGAGGATGGAATATGTATGAAAAAAGGACGGCGTGACATATTGACATGTATGATGTATAAAGTGTAAACTAAGCACAAGGTGCTTGAACTTGTTAGAATCAATGCAAGCTAGAAACCAGATGAAGGATGAAACCAATATCACTCTGCCAAATTAAAAGGGTGCCCTAACAAATGTACCTGACCAAATTAGAAGCAATACATGGCAATAGGCTAGTAATAATATGCAATATGCAACGAATAAAGGTGACTCATCGTAAGTGATTGATGCAGGATACAGAAGAGAGGTAGTTTCATGTAAGAACAAGGTTAACACATAGATGTAGTGTGTACAAAAAATAGGAAGGCATGTCATATTCACAGGTATAATGTGTAAACTAAGCAGATGCAATTTACCCTAATTAGAAGCATTACAAGCTAGACACCGTATGCAACATGCAACCACATATCACACTGCGAAGTTAGAGCAAGCACCTGTGATGGTGGTGTGGGGAAATTGCGGTCATCAACTAGAGAGCTACGTTGACTATCTTCATTTAGCCTTGCTGTTTCTTGAGAATCATGTGGGGAGGATGACACTGCACTCTTTAAACGACTATGGCGTCTCACAGTAACCCACCCGGGTGACAGTCTCATCATAAGTGATTGACGAGGGATACAAAAGAGCATTAGTTTGATGTACGAACATGGTTAATAGACATATGTAGTATGTATCAAAAACAGGAAGGCATGCCATTGTCAAAGGTATAATGTGTAAAGTAAGTAGATGCAATTTAACCAAATTGGAAGCAATACAAGCTAGACACCAGATGCAACATGCAACCACATTTGACAGTGCGAAGTTAAAGCAAGCACCTGGGATGGTTGTGTGTGGCAATTGAGATCATCAACTGCAGAGCTACGTTTACTATCTCCAACTGCTGACACTGCATCCTTTAGAGCGCTGAAACGCTTAGTGCTTATCTTCGAATTACACTAGAGCGACTTCTGTCTTTTCTTTTCAGCATTCATCAACACTGCGTCAGAGTCTGAAATACCCATGCATAAAAAAACAATAGTGTGAGTATGGGTGAAGTGTGTGCACAATTAGTACAGTGTAAAGGTAGCAGATAGCAGGTCGGTGAGAAATAAATAACGGGAGACATATGATAGCTCTACAACATGCATGGCACACTAAATTACTACAGGATTCTACGAAAATAACATTCGACTAAAAACAAATAGGCCAGTCCATTTTTTCTACACCATCCGATGTACAAAGAACGGGAGATCGCCTTCATCTACCTCCAGCCAGTCAGTGTTGACGATCTTCCTCGAAACGGCACTGACCGCCGGCCCAGTCCCCTGCCTGCGCCCTCCCCTCGACCTCACCGCACCGCCGTGCTTGGCACCATCCCCCGGCAATCCATTCAAGCCCCGCCAACCTCGAGGTCGGGCGCAAGCAGCTCCTGCGCCCCACACCCCTATGATAGACACCGATGCGCCGCTTCCCTGGCGAACAGGCGGACTAGGTGCTCCGCGCGCCTAAGCGGGTGCTGCTTCTTTTAATTGCGGTTCGACTGACCCTGAATTGAAATCCAGGCGGGCTACTGACCTTGTGCATTTAGTATCATGAAGAAGATGCAGTAAGAAGCGCTCAACTAGTTTCTTTCGTGGGATGAATACGGTGTGAGCAGAGACGTAAGGTTTGCACGAATAAGGGAAGAGGAGTACCTCTTTCTGCTGGCAGTGTTGTGTCCTCCTTCTGTTTTTCAACGATCTTCTTGTGGTTCGCTGGAAACGAGAAGTTGTGGAGGACGGTGCAGCCTTGGACGAACCCATGGCCAAGCTATTGAGTGTGGTGCAGTGGCCGTCTGTCGGCGGCGGGGAAGCAGATCTGAGTCGGCGAACGACGGCGTAGCGGGAACAGCTCCGGTGCGGTGGACGGTTGCGACAGTGGAGCGGCAGCAGTGAGGCGCAGGACGGCGTGGTCAGAGTGGTTCTGGTACGGTGCACGTCGGCGTCGGCGTCGTGGAGGCAGCTCTACCTCGGCTTCAGCTACTAAGTCCTTGAGGGCGTTGCGGTTGCGTTGGACGACGACGTCGGGGTACCGGCTCTGGCGTGATGGAGTTGGGCGGCGGTGGATTGGGCGCTATGGGGTGGAGGACGGAGGAGGCTGGGGTTTCGCGGCTGGTGGAGAGGGCGTTTTGGCGCCCACGGATTATGAATGGGGAAACGGAGCGAGGCGGGGAACTAAGGGGAACAATGTTTCGGTTTGGGACGCGCTTGTTTGAAATTTGGAGAAAGTTACAAACTTTGCCCCCATCTAAAATTTTGGACATATTGTGGGTTGGGGATAGGACAGTAATCTCAGGTGTCCCAAATGTGGGCGGGATAGATTTTGGCCGAGCGCATGGGTGTTTAGGCGCCCACGGTGTATGAATGCTTCTCGGAGGCGGTTGAGACTGGCGTCTTGGTGAAGTTACAAACCTACCCCGGTTTAGACCTTTGGACATCGGGCCGATAGGCTACACGGGCCAGAGTCAGGACAGTAATTTCCTACCACCAAACATTAGTCTCGTGCAGTTTCGGGTGACCAGAGGCCTATTTGGCGCTTCGTTCAATATTTGGGAGTAGAAGCATTAACGTTTTCGGTTCTCTTGAATTGAACATTCAGGATTTGTCAAACTTCACAAATCTTTACTCTTGAAAATCCTAAAGCTACGATTATTTTGGAATGCAGGTGGTACATTTGAATATACATTGTACACGAGTATATATTATAAAATATGCAACTTCCCTCAGTTCATGCATGGTTCCAGATATAATCTCCTTGGTTGCACAAAAAAGTTAGACAGGCGTATGAATATATATAGCATGTTCAAACGCACAACAAAGATTGATGCCCCCTTTTACATCTGATTTACAAATGCCATTATCTCGGGTTCAAATAGATGAATGCACTTCCTATGAATTAGAATCTTCGAAACCCCCTTTATGTTGAATTCGACATGTATTCTATTTCATAGCTAGCAATTTGGAATGTATTCATGCAAGTGACAAATGTATAAAGTGCTTCACACTAACAACATGGAGTGCACTAATTAATGTTTATATATGAATTGCAAAAGCATCCATTGCCTGTATTTCAAACCGCTCTCACTCTATGGATCGATAATATGAAATAAACACACGCACATGCTATTATTCAATAGAGTATGGGTGTATGATAGACCGATTTCGTCCATACGCAATTTGCAAAATTCATGATCTCATCCAAAAATAATAATGTCATTTATATTTTAATTTAATGCGTAGAACCGCCTTTTACACGTAGATGCACTATGCCTCGGCCCGTTCTCACAAACGCGCTATATATATCTCTCTATCTACCGCATAAGTGCACACACTTTATATGCATCGGCATTTCTCTTTCACACATGCTCACAATCTCTCTCGGGGTGTCGGGGAGTCTCACACACATGCTCTCTCTGTATCTCTCTCTCTCTCTTTCTGACTACTATGTACCACTCTTTTCACTAATCTCAATTGGAAAACACTATTTCTCTCACATGCATATATACACACGCACGGTCTCTACTAGCCCTCTATACGCACATATATGTGCCTACGTGTCTCCCGCACGCACATTATCTTTAGGCCTCTCTCGCACACATTGCCCCCCCAGACACACCTCTCTCTTAGTAGTCGTAAGATATGATTCCATCATATCATACGGTATCTAGCTCACGACACGTCTCCGTATTTTCTTGATGACACTGACGGACTTTGCATTCGATGCGTGCTCCGTATTTTGTTGACGACACTTGCGGTCATTGTATTTGAAGCGAAAGCACGATATGGTCACTGGACTTCAGAATAAGCTCATCACGGTCACCACATACATTTTGTCGTCCTAACCAACATGTGGTTGGATGGTTAGGAGGACAGTTGTTTCTCGAGCCCACCAAGGTTAAAGTCCCGGTGCTCGCATTTATCCTTGGTTAATTTCAGTATTTTCTGCTGATGTGCGTTCAGTGGGAGGAGACGTTCCACTCGACTACGAGGCACCTATGGTGACTTCGTAAAATCTCAAGATCATATGCTGGCCCACTCTTGAAGGTGCTCATAGGGGTAGGGTCTGCGTGTGTGCGCTTATAGCGGTGAGTGCTTGCGCGTATATATGAGCCCTTGCGTCTGCACCATGTTAAAAAAATACATGTCATGTTATACGGTCACTGGCTCACCCGTACAACTCCGTATTTTGTTGATGACACAATCAATTGACCAGTCAAACGTTCCACATGGCGCTACTAGTGTTGCACCATCGGGGCGCGTAACCGTGGGGCCCACCTGTCAGCCCGTATATGAAAGAAAGAAATGGTAGTTTGAGTCTGTACTGTGTTAATAAAATACATTTTAGGGTGATCATACGGTCACTGGCTCACCATACAGCTCTGTAATTTGTTGATGACATGATCAATTGACCAGTCAAACGGTCCACATTCAGCAGCGCACATTACCATAGGGCCCACCCGTCAGCGCGTATATGAAGGACAGAAATAGGAATAAATTAGTGGTCGGTGGGTACTCTAAGTCGTGAGACCTTTGGTTGGCAGTCGCCGGCGGTGGGGGGCGCGTTGATTGGGTGGTGGGGCGGGGATCGCCGGAGAAAAAGCTCGGCGCGGGGGGGGGGGCCTAGAGGGATGACCGGTGCGGCGGCGGACCGACGGTGAGGAGTGGTTTCGGGGCGGGCGGGGCGGCGTGGCGGCAGGGGCTGGCGGTTCGGCCGGTGGTGACTGGCGGCTCAGGGGGGTGGAGTTTGATGAGAAACTTCAGGCCCTTGATTTCGTATCCAACGGCTGGAAAATCTAATGACCAAAGATTAAAAACTCAGTCGACTAACATGTAGCCTCACCCCGCACGTACACATGCACAGACACAAGACACTTACGCATGGAGGCGTGCAACACTGACACATACACATAACAAACACACGCACGCATGTAGGCGTGCAACACTGACACGTACACATGTACTCACGAACACACGCACGTACTCACACATGCATGCAACACTGAAACGTACCCTTGCACGCACGCAACACTCGCACGCCTGCATGCACACAACACACGACGGAAGACACACGCTCAACCTATACGTGCATGCACCCTTCGTTAAGGACATGGATTGTTACGGGTATTAATCAATCTTATCTGTGATAAGCAGAACATTGATGTTTGTAGCGGTCTTTATGAATCACAACGTACCGAACGGGCTATCAATATAGTAGGCTTATCCACATTAAAAGGATGACGTCACACTCAATGAACAATCATCGGTTTATGAAATGCCCGCTTGTGACCGCCTTGGCCCACCAAAGGTTCCTCTGCTGTGCGCTGCCTCCGTTGGGTCACTGACATGCGGGCCATGTACCCAAAGAGCCCACACGTTAGTTGAAGAACGGCGCGCTGTCCTATGTTAGAGTCGAGGGCGCCACTCGCTGCACGCCCGGCTGAACACGCCTCCTTGCCGCATTCAAACGCCTCCATGAAACCTGCCCGTGTGGAAGCCGAGAAACCCACTCTGGACACACGTCCGTTCATGACCGGGCCGGCATTAAATGCAACGCCGGCCGAGCTCCTCCCGTCCGCCGTCTATTTAATCTCCTATTTAAACGAGGCCAAACGCCGGCCAAGAATCGCACACCTCTGCCGCTCCCCTATCTCCTCCTTCACCATTTTGTCCATTCTTACAATGGCTTATGAAGAGTATTTATTCCGCATCCAAGCCGGCTGGGTGGCCCGCTGAGCCCGCCGGTATGAGCTATGCAGCTCACTGATCCACCTCCTTTCCCTCGCCCGACGGTGCCAGTTGCCGCCCCACGCCAGCGCGCGGTTCAGCAACTCGCCGCTCCAGGCCAGCTCGACGAGGAGCGGCGCACGGGCGTCGTTGCTGCCGTCCACGCCGCCGCCTCGTACCGCGTCTCCCGTTTCTGTGGCCGAGACTCCCATGCCGGCGGCCACGCCATGCAAGCAGCGACAGAAGTTGGGTGCGCGAAGAGCGACGAGTCGGTGGCCAGCGCCTCCGCGTCCGTGGCCATCATCGAGGAGAAGTAGAACATGGGAGGCCGCTGCCGCTTGGGTCCCATGAAGGCCACCACGGAGACGACGCCGGCGTACACAGCAGGTGTCTTGCTGGATCCTTTTGTTGCGAGGACCTCCGTTGACCCCGCATATACCTCTGGGGCTCCTGGCAGTCCGGTGATCGTGCTACCGGACATGAGGAACACAAATCGATCGGCGGGCGACCATTTAGGCCAGGTATTATATACCTGTGCTGTCTAGAACTAGCAACGCGTAGTTCATTTGCATGTAATGAAATCCGTCATGTTTGTATGAAAATCCGGTATCTTATATGATTTCCGTCGTTGTTTATATGAAATATCGCCGTGTTTGTGTGAATTTCGTCCGGTTGGTTGACTTGCTGTCATAATGTGTGCGGCTACGGTTGGATGGCATAATTTGCGGGTCGCCGGTCGGTCTGCGGGCGGCTCGGGTGGCGTGGTGGGACAAAAAGAACACAGCTCGTGCGAGCTCGTCTCCAACGTGCGCGTTGGAGGATGCATGAGAACCCGAGCCATTCCTCGTTCATCGGCAAACGGTGGCAAAGGCACCGGTGGACAAAATGGTCGCCAATATTTTGGCTACCCCGGGCAAGATCCAAACATCCCCTCCCAACAGATTCAAATCCCTCGTTCGCTGTGGAATTTTGCCATGTGTTGTTTTCATGGACTAGCAAGATGCCCGTGCATTGCACGAAACATCCAGATGCATTTTTTACAAAACACCTGTTGTGATTGACCCATGCAGGAGTAATCCCATTTTGTAAAAACTAATGATTGCTCGAGAATTTTATCGAATAAATGGTATCTCGAGAATTTTATCGGACTCCATTTTTGTATACAAGGCCACAAACCCATGTTACAGGTACCAAGGCAAAAATTAATGTCTTCTAACTCAATGTTGCAAGCCACCTTGCTTCCTTGTTTGCTGTGTAAATTAATGTGTATTCTTCTCTTTCATGCATATTAAGCCAATGCTCACACTCCCGCATGCATGCAAGGGATAATTAATGTCCTCCTTTGCTAGTAGTACTACGAGTCAAACACCATTAATATTGCATCGATTAGTGTTAGTGGCCTTGTATATCTGCAAATTGTAATTTTGATAGTGGCCTTGTATATAAAAATGGAGGGAGAAAGATGAGAGATAAGGTGAGGAGGAGTGGGGCGTGGTGGTGACTGGTGCTCGGACTGGGCGGATGCACGGGGATGGACGGCGTATTATGTCTAGGTTTGTATCTCTATAGTCCCTCTCACACACACCCACGTAGGTGGGGGACGTGCACGAAGAGAAGAGGTGCACGCACGGCGCACGTACTCCCGTCTCTTTCCCAACCACACCCACGCGGGTACACGGTGGAGCTCATTTCTGTACGAAAAGGCAGCCCACGTGGTAACTTGACAAGTGTGCTGGTTGTCCACTAGATGGAGGGAGGATCGTCTACCACGGGTGAACAAACAAATTGCGAGTTGACGCGTTATGTTAAAAAAGAGGCAAACCATGTGGGGCCTTCCTTAGAGGCAAGGCTCTATACACTGGAGTACTTTTGATGTGTCCTGTCAACTCGCAGAACGAGGAGAAGCTTGCTTAGTACGCCGTCTCCCCCACCCACGGGCGCGGTGGCTCGCAGGATGAGGTGAAGCTTGCTTACTATGCCTTACGCCCGCTCCCTCGCCCACGCGCGCGGTGGCTCGCAGGACGAGGAGAAAATTTTACTACTCCCTCCGTTTACTCCTCGTCCCTACTACCTTGGTTAGAGAGATTATCATATTGTTTGGAATATATGTCCTTTAGTACTCCCTCCATTCACTTATACAAGGCCACTATAAAAAAATACATTTTGCATCTATACAAGGCCACAAATAGTAATCGAGACAAAAGTTACTACTCCCTCCTTTCCAGTTTATGGCTTAATTTCAAAATCTCTCCAACCAAGGTAGACGGTGAGTGGTCGAATTAATTTCGTACTCCTAGTTTGCACAAGTAATTAGTACGCTCGTTTTTCTCAAGAAGTTATGTTTACCGAGGCATTAATTAGAATGAATGCATGAATGACCACTAAATTTCCATGAACTTCTACATGCATTGGTGAGTTTTCTCTTGACACTGCTTGCATCGGGTGATCTAACGCACCTCGAAATCCAACATGTGATGGTACTACTACTACTAGTAGAATTGAGACTTATAAAACGGAAAAATGAATGTTTTTTAGATGAGCCCTATAAACCCTAGTGGGTACGTACTCCGTAAAATCAGATTTTCCCAAAACTAAGTTGCTCAACCTTTATTTGCTTGTTTCCCTTCCTGCCTCCTTGCCTTGAACAGACTATGCGAAACTCCCCTGCCTGCCGCACGGGAAAAGACCCGCCCTCGCCTTTTTTTGGTCTGGGTTTGTATCGATGGATCGTGCAAAGCAGCAAAAACCCAAGTCGTGTCTTGTACTCCTCCGTCTACGCTCGCTTTCATGAATTCTGTACTTCCTGTCGCCGACATGTGGTACATATAGCAACTGGGTCGACGTGTCAAGCACCAAATAATAGTGCAGAACAGCAGGGGGGACAAACCCCAGTCGTACCGCCCTAGTAGTAGTAGTAATGAGCAATGAGACGTCAAATCACAATGCCGCACCTTCCCAGACGGACGAAGCAACCATTATTTCACACTTCGGTTCGCCATCATCTCAAACCACGTAGTATTGCTTCTGCGTCAAGAGGGACACGCGCATCGCCTTGGTACATCATGACACGTGGGACCGCATGACAGGCCATGCTCCCCCGCCGATCGCTCGGTAAAATCACCTCATTTTCACTACTATACTTCCTCCGTATCGGTTTACATGGCATGCACGTCGTTCTAAGTTGAGAATTTAACTGGCTATATATGTGATGAACAGTATATGTTTAGAAACTACATCCGCTTAATAATCCAATGATATACTTTTTGTGACATAGTAACTCAGATTTAGTTAGTCAAATGGATGACCTAGAACTACGTGCACACCCTATAAACCGAGACGTCTAAAAAATGAGACGGAGAGGGTAGTTGAGTACGTATCTTTTTAGATCAATATAGTCGGGATTCACCAAGGAGCAAAACCAAGTGGTAGGCAGCACCTGTCGTGTTGGCGTAGCGACTCAAGCAGGGTCAGTCCGCACACGAAATGGCGACACACTTAACAGGACCCCTTTGGCCGACATGTGGCTCATCCACCGTCTTGTTCCACGTGCGATGCACCAAATTACAGTTCGGAGCATCAGTTGGAATTGGAGGCGCCCCGGTCGTAGTGCCGTAGTAGTAGAAAATGAGCGATGAGGGGTCAAATCACAAAGCCCCACCTTTTCCGCATTAAGCTGGACGGACAAAGCAACCATCATTTCACTCTAGGGCGCAAGAGCATAAAGAAAAGAGAAAACCAATGATGCGTGCGGCAGCTACCTAGGGCACCCTAGGGTAGGGGCCTCCACTACAGATCATTTTTTTGAAAGCGCCTCCACTACAAATCGGCTTCTCCCTCGTCCGCTTGAAGAAAACCGATGATGCGTGCGGCGGTAGGGTTTGTAGGAGTACTACTAGGGCATGCCGAGCTACGTCGTAGTAAACGGGAGAGGGATTGAGTTCGAGTCGACGCCTTAAATATGTGTGGGCCTCTTGGTTTTAGGGGAACGAGGCAGCATTTTGGGTTCGGGGACCAGTGGAGATATAGTACGTACAAAAAATTGTGGATGTAGGTTTGACCGAAAGGCAATGATGCATGGGCCCTGCATTTTGATATACCCGGGGCCACGTGAAATTTGCTACTCTACTCAAAACTAGTAAGGTACACATGCATTGAATGCATGAGATTTCGAAACCAAATTATGAATAAATACACACTATAGCATGTAAAGCTTTGAGTCATATATGCATGATGTAGATGTTCGTTTAGTTCTTATAGTTCATCTCATTCAAAATCAATTAGTTTTATAAAAATGTTAAGATTCATGGGGTTGTGCATTGTAAAGCATGAAGTAAAAAAACAAATAATGGCAATTCATTTAGAAAAAAAAATCAATTATGATATGGAAGATTCTAGAACAAAGGAGAAGTGCTTGTGTTTTGAGGTTTGTGCATTATGCTTAAGTTCAACCATGGAGTCTTCTAAATTGTACATGTGGCAGATCTGGTGGAGTGTTGATGTTATCCAACGGCCAGTAGTGCTCGGATTTTCCGTCTCTGCACTGTCGGATTAGCTTCATCCAGCGACCATCTTTCAAGTTATTCGCACACTATATAGTTCTTGTGCCATAGTTGCATGTCTTGGAAAAAAGCTACTAGTGGGTTGTACTAGCTATTTAGGAATAGAAGATGTATACATGGAAGTTGTAGGGAAAGAGATGACATGGAGTATCTCAATTCCTATGAGTAGGGATTGGAAAAGAGATGTCATTTGGTTGACATCATAGGAACTTTTCTATTGAATCTAGAGATGACATGTATCTAAATTCCTATGTGGAGGGATTAGAAAAGAGATGTAATTTGGTTCATATCATAGGAGCTTTTCTATTGAATATACGCTAATGTTTATTTTCCTTTGAAATTATGGGAGTATAGGAATCCATTCATATGAACCAAGTGGCTCTAAAGCTATAGAAATGATATCATGTTTATTTCCTTTGAAATGTGGAGTATATGAATCTATTCCAATGAACAAATTGGCTCTAAAGGAAAAAAATCCTATAAAAATCATATCATATAGAGTTCCTACGATATTCCTCCACACCAAAGGACGGTTGAAATTGTTGCAGGTGATATGACGGTCTTTCTTCGTAGACTCCTCCCCCATCTTTATAGTTACCTCTCGAAGATGAATGAAATGATATATACAGGGTATTCTACATGTGCAATTTGGTACACGAAAACTCGGTAAAAGTTTGCGAGGTTCGAATTTTCAATAAAGCTATATGCATTGCATTTTGGAACGGAGGGAGCATACAGCAGTTGCTTACACTCACATGGAAGATTTGTGTGTGGGAGGAGTGGCAGTTCTGTTAAATGACATGGCAAAACTGACACTGTCGGATGCCGATCTAACGGTTCTTACGGCGTTCTTCAGGAAAAGGCTTGTGGTGAACGTTTGTCGGATAATGATTTACGGACACATGCATTGCATTGATACGTGCCCCCCTCTCTCTCACGCACACGCACCCTCCCGAGTCCTCTAGCACCCACCGTCGATCTGCAGGTAGACGTCACACACATAGGTGCTCTTCACACCCTACCCTCAGAACTTCTAAAAAGCAAAAGACGTCGCGCACATTTTATTTTAGCTCACACGTCACACACTTATTCTATTACTCTTGTGGCGAATATTCTTTGGGCATAGTATATTGTACTCTCACGAAGAGAAGCGGTGCACGCACGCACTAGTTCTCTCACACCCACTCGCGGGTACACGTAGGAGCGCATTTTTTGAAGCTGGTACAACAAAATCACTCCACTATATATATAAGCAGGAGCCTTAGCGCTTGCTTTACTAGGGTTCCTCTCATTCACTCTCTCATGCTCTCCAGATCTAAGCAAGACATAGGTGGCCACACTCTCTCTCAGCGCACGGCTGGTCACAAATCCGGCAGGGGTGTAGGTGCATCGTTCACGCTGTCATCGGCAGCGAGGGAGGAGACCAACGGCTGCCCGCGCGTCCCGATCGGCGGCCGTGCCGTTCTCTCCGAGAGAGCGCCGGCTCCGGAGGGCCTCCGACCCCTTCTTCCTCCTTGTGGTATTGTGGCCAAGATGCGGCCTCCCGACGCCGTCTTTGCCACATGCCGACGACCCTCGGGTATATATTCCTTCGAAACCTGCCTTGCTCTACTGCCCCAGCTCCCCACTTGGCTTCGTGTGGATCTTTTTCTACTTCCAAAGCCACCTAGACTTTTACTATTATTAGAGGTAAAGCTAGTTCATACAGTCGACTCTAAGAGTTGGTTCATGTCACGCCCAAGATGTGACCCTATCCTAAAGGAACTCGACGGTCCCGCCAAGGTTAGAAGCGCATCTTGAAGACGCTTTTGCAAGGTGGATATCATTACATCGACATTACATAATATTTAGGGATACATACAAGGCATACAAATGCCGCAAGAATACATCATACATCATACATAAGACCAACATCCGGCTACGGATGAAACATAAACAGAAACTCAAATGACATCCACCCTGCTAGCCTAGGCTGCCAACCTGGAACCTATCCCCTGATCGAAGAAGCAGAAGAAGAACTCCAAATCAAGAAACATCGCTCTCGCGTCATGTTCATCGCAAAACCTGTACCTGCAACTGGTGTTGTAGTAATCTATGAGCCACGAGGACTCAGCAATCCCATTACCATGGGTATCAAGACTAGCAAAGCTTAAAAGGGGTATGGAAAAGGATAAGTGGTGAGGTTGCAGCAGCGACTAAGCAAGTATGGTGGCTAACTTACGCAAATGAGAGCGAGAAGAGAAACGAAGGAACGGTCGTGAAACTAGCAATGATCGAGAAGTGATCCTGAACTCCTACTTACGTCAAACATAACCCAGAAACCGTGTTCACTTCCCGGACTCCGCCGGGAAGAGACCATCACGGTAACACACGCGGTTGATGCGTTTTAATTAAGGTCCAGTGTCAAGTTCTCTACAACCGGATATTAACAAATTCCCATCTGCTTCATAACCGCGGGCACGGCTTTCGAAAGATAATACCCTGCAGGGGTGTCCCAACTTAGCCCATTATAAGCTCTCATGGTCAACGAAGGATATTGCTTCTCCCGGGAAGACCCGATCAGTCTCGGAATCCCGGTTACAAGACATTTCGACGATGGTAAAACAAAACCAGCAAAGCCGCCCGGATGTGCCGACAAATCCCGATAGGAGTTGCACATATCTCGTTCTCAGGGCACACCGGATGAGCCAGACGTCGGGTTGGCATAGACCCTGGTTGCCCAGGGGGCGCCGGACATCGCTCGGTTTGGACCAGCACTTGGAGAAGCACTGGCCCGGGGGGGTAAAATGAAGATGACCCTCGAGAGCGCGACTCCCAAGGGAAAAAGGCTAGGTGAGGCAAAAGTAAAACCAAGGTTGGGCCTTGCTGGAAGAGTTTTATTCAAAGCGAACTGTCAAGGGGGTCCCATAAATCACCCAACCGCGTAAGGGACGCAAAATCAAGGAACATAACACCGGTATGACGGAAACTAGGGCGGCAAGAGTGGAACAAAACACCAGGCATAAGGCCGAGCCTTCCACCCTTTACCAAGTATATAGATGCATTAAAAATATAAGAGATATTGTGATATCCCAACATAAACATAAACCAACATGGAGCAATCTTCATCTTCACCTGCAACTAACAACGCTATAAGAGGGGCTGAGCAAAGCGGCAACGTAGCCAAACAATGGTTTGCTAGGAAGGGTGACAAAGGTTAGAGGTTCATGGCAATTTGGGAGGCTTGAGGAGCAAGTGATAGGTGGCGCAGCATAGCGATAGAACGAAGCAACTAGCATAGTAATGATAGTAATGAGATGCAAGGTGACGGTCATCTTGCCTGAAATCCCGCTAGGAAGAAGAACGAGTCCATGAAGAAGATGAAGCCACGAAGACGAACGAATCCTCACGATCGCAACGACACGGGAACTATCGAGAAGAAGCACACAACATGGTAAACACACCACACATGAACAAGGCATGATGCTCAACCAAGAATGATGCATGACAAAGCTATATGAAGCTACTCATGACAAGAGATGATGCATACAAGAAGAACACATCAAAGCAAGTTTAAATGAGGCCGGAAACAACACATAACAATTCCGGTAAGTCCTCATATGCAAATTTCGAAATTGGTACAGAACTGAACAAGCATTAAGTTGAAGTTGTTAAACAGCAAGTTAAAGAGCACCATGATGAGCTACACGAAATTCTAGTCAAGTTACATATAAAGTTCATTAGATTCGGAGCTACGGCCTAGAAGATATGAGCAAAACAAGATAAACATGGCATTGATGCAAAATGCATCCAAACATCAAGCAAACACCGCAAAACAAGGATGCAACATGATAATATGAGACTACATGCAAAACTAAGCATGTTTCATATAGAGCACACTCCAAACGGAGCAACGGTGCAACACATACACTCCAAACAAGACATAGCAACAATCTGTCCGAAACAGCAACTAGGCATAATGCAAGCATCAAAACAATATGCTACAGCAACTCAACATGAAAAAAAGGCATGGACATGATATACAGGTAAAGCACAACAAAACATGAACACTGAGCTATCTCCAGAAATCAATAGAACATGTTCAAAAGGACATGGCAAGATTGCAAATAATAACAGGTTCACAGACTTGGCAGAAATGACTGGGCATGACAGAAATAACATCAGATAGCAATGTTCGGAGCATGAAATCAACATGCTACAGGAACATAACATGGCAAAACAAGCCATAGCATGAATCTACTAAATGCATATGACAAAAGTCCCTTACTGACCATGAGCCAAAAAGGCACATAAGATAGGATGGCAACCATGTAAACATAGCAAGTTTCGTTAACAGGTTTCAGACTTGGCAGAAAACAGAGCATGGCAGAAACAGACATTATGAAGGCATCTTTGTGAGCTTGATGCACTCATCACAAAGCAATGCATGACAGAACAAGCATACCTACAGCAAGATGGCATGTTTAAGAAGCTATCCATGCCAAGAGCAATTACATAGCATGAACTAAACAACTACAACAACCTTGGCAAAATTGAATAACACGTAAACAATCTGCCAGGAACATTTTATAGCAAAAGTAGAGCAAGATTGAGTCATGCTATGGCACTCCATATTTGCAACCAAGGGCATGAATGGATCAATTGCAACAATATATACAAAACATCCTTACTGAACATCTCCAAAATATGCATGGATCTCTCTGTAGCATCAAGTTTACATGGCAACAAAATAACAGCAGACAAGACATACACCCTTGGAAAGATGGCATGGCATACAACAAAACACATGTAGAGCTCATACTCATAAGATGCACAGATTAAATCCAACAAAAATAACAAATCACCAAGTTCTGATAAGTAACAACAGTTAACAGCAACTAGTACTCTTGCAACGAAGATTTGGGCATCAAGATGGACTCAAATGAACATGGCACAATGGAATGAAATGTAGAGCATCACGAGGCGAACATTTTGACATATTAACTTTTCAGGACTTGGGAAAAAACGACCTCGATGGGGGGGCGAAGTCAACGCGGCGGCAGTTTCCAGATCGGGCTCGGGGTCGCCGGAGCGGCGAGGAAGGAGAGGCCGGCGAGGGGGGAGTCGGATCCAGGCGGCGGCTCGCCGGATCCGCGGCGAGGGGCGGCGCGGCGGTGCCGGAGCGGAGAGAAGGCACGACGGGCAGCGGCGGGGCAGGGCGCCGGCGCTCCGGCGAGGCCGGGGCACGGCGGCGACGCGGCGGCGGGGCGCGCCGGGCGGCGGGCGGCCGCGGCGGAGGAGGCGAAGGCGGCGGGGCGCTCGTGCCGGGAGGCAGACGGCGGCGGGGGCGCGGGCCGCGGCGGCGGCGGGCGGCGGAGCGCCACGTGGCGGGCGGCCACTGGCTGCGGGCGGCGGCGCTGCTCTGTCCGGAGGAGGGGCGGACATGTCCGGCGCGGTGTGGGAGAAAAATTTAGGGTTTCGGACCCAAAAATTGAGGGGGAGGGGATGTTTTTATAGCTAGAAGGAGCTAGGAGAGTCCAAACGAGGTGCGGTTTTCGCCCACACGATCGTGATCGAACGACCGAGAGCATGGAGGGGGCTTGGATGGGTTAGTGGGCTGATTTGAAGGGGTGTTGGGCTGCACACGAAAGAGGCCTTTGCGGTTACCCGGTTAACCGTTGGAGCACCAAACGACCTCCAAATGGAACGAAACTTGACCGGTGGTCTAACGGTGGTATACCAAGGCCACTTGGCAAGACTCGGTCCATTCCGAGAATGGTCAACACCCGCTCACGAAAAGAAACAAGAGGGGTGCGCCGGAGGAGGTGGGAGTGCCGGATTGCAAAACGGACAACAGAGAAAATGCTCGGATGCATGAGACGAACACGTATGCAAATGCAATGCACATGATGAGATGATATGGGATGCATGACATGAACAAAATGCAACACGCAAGCAGATGACAAGGCAAGGGCGACGAATAACTCGCAGACACCTGGCGCATCGGATCTGGGGCGTTACAACACTCCTCCACTAACAAGAGATCTCATCCCGAGATCTTAGGACCAAGACAGAAGAGAAAAGGATTAGGTGAAATAAGAACAAAACAATGAGGATGAACAAAGTCAAGAACACTCGAGAAGAAAAGAGGAATGGTTAATGAGACAAGAAGCAAAAGGTGAAGGAATAAGACTGAATTTGAAATCACTCCGGTTGGAACAAAATCAAAAAGGAATAAAAACGAAGGAATTTATGCAGCACTCCGGCTGAACAAGGAAAGAATAGAACATGAACTTGAGAAATGGGATGATACTTGACTTGAGGAACAACACAAAACCTCCGGAAAGAATTGAAAGAGTTGAATGAAAAGAACGGAGAAGAAAATGACAACTTGTGCCACGGATGAAATAGAAGGCAACCTTAGAAGAAAGGATTGAACGGAGTTGTTGAGGAAATCAACAACGGAAAGAATAAGCTTGTTGTGGACTTATGGATAACATCTCAAAATTATGAGGTGATAACCGACCACAAGCGGAAAATATTGAATAGCTGAGAAGAACGAAGAAATGCAAAACTCCACTTCAAAAGAATACGGGGAATTTAATAGCACTTCGAAAAGCAAGAAGGAAAGGTACTTGAGCTCCTCCACCAAAATCTTGATGAACACTCGAAGAATGAATTAAATCATGACGAACCACCGTGAAGAAACTCCGGTACCAAAAGGATGACGAGATAAAATTGACGGATGAAAGGGATAAGATTAAATTCTTGCGATGATTTGGATGGATGTACCGACGAAATGGGCTAGAAGCTTAGAACTACGGAAAATAAAAGACGAAAACACTTTGAACCGAGAATGTGATAAGATGAACAATCCTCGAAAAGAAGAGATAAAATCACTTGAAGAAAGAAGCATAAGGATTACGTTATGCTTGTCCTCCACCAATTAGATTGATGAGATACCATGGATTTGCATACCACTTATCCACGTTGGAAAATATTAAGGGGGGATATAGCGCAAAACTTGCGAAAGTCTTCATGAACCACCGGTAGGATTTGGAAAGAACGAATTAATTGATATCATAACCACAGAAGGAATCTTTAACAAACCACCGTTAGAATTCAAAATTGACTGACGAAGGAGGATGACTCACCAGGAAAAATAGGAAAAACACGAATAAACATGAGGGAATCAAGATGCAATTGAAAGAAGAGATCGCGAGCTGATTGAAGCATACTTGAACGCATCACCAGAAGAATATGGAGACGAACGAAAAGGCATGAATATAGAATAATCGGAGAACGGATTTGAAAACCTAGAACGAGGAAATATTTCAAAAAGATGACCTCCGGATAATTGAGACGGAAAAACAACTCCTGAAATACTCCGGATGGGTGAAACTAATTGCACGACTTGTAACAATTTGAGAGGATAACAAGAAGCTAGCATCACGAATCCCCGAGAGAACGGGCAAGATTTAAGAGAAAATCTACTTCGGTTCTCAGATGTTGAGAATGACGACGAGAAAGAACACCCAAAATTGTTGAGATACTCCGGGAGAATGAAAAGCGAAGAGGTTGAACCAACAATGAAAATAATTTGAAATTGGAAAGCGTGTGACTGATGAAATTCATACTTATGTCAAACTTCGAAAAGGATTTGAGAATAACTCCGGGAAAATTAGAAGAGTCAGGTAAGATCCTGGGAAAAGACATGTGGGTGAGGGCTCACTAAAAGGAAACACCGTTGAAAAAGATTGTTGCAGAGATAGATGATGCACCGGAACAATTGAGATATTTGAATGAGGTGACAACCTCGAATTATTTCAAAACACAGCCGAATCTCCTGAGATGTCTTGAGCACTCCGGAAGGATAAACTGGCGAGAGGCGAACAAGCAAGGGGAAACACTTGAGGAATATGATCAACCCGAGAACTTGAATTTGAACCATCGGAAAGAAAAACGAGACGAACAATGATTAACTTGACGAGAATTCACCGGTTGAGACAATTGAGAAAGGCTGAAGATACTCCGCACAAATGAAATTGATTACTCGAATAAAGGCTCGCACTCCGGGAATAAAATGGGTGGGAGGGCGGGAAAAAAACACAGGCAACTTGAACGGGAATCGACGAGTAACTTGAAGAGAAAAAAAACACCGGTTGAAATGTTTGAGGAGAGAATGCAATGGCTTCGCACGAGTAGGATGGATACTCGATTACAAACTCTAGTTCCAATAAGCAGAAGGGTGGGCGGGTGGGGAAAAACAAGGACAACTACGGACAGGGAAAACAACATCGGAAGAGAAATAACTGAAGACTGATCTCGCAAAAGATGACGAGGATCGAAGACACTCGAAGAGAAATGCGCCGGATTGAAAAGAGGATGGACATCGAACGAAAACTAACTACGTGATCCTAAGAAAAATTTGAAGGGGAAGAGGAATAGTTCAAAACACCTACGTCAAGATTTCTCACAAGAGCGACGAAGGGGCAGAGGAGTAAAAAGAATTCCTACTCTCCGATATAACTAGACTCCGAAAAAGTTTTCTTCTAGACTCAACAACGGCCAAACTACACGATCAATCAAAGGGGGCTCCTAGGGTCGGTCGAGGCTCTGATACCAACTTGTCACGCCCAAGATGCGACCCTATCCTAAAGGAACTCGACGGTCCCACCAAGGATAGAAGCGCATCTTGAAGACGCTTTTGCAAGGTGGATATCATTACATCGACATTACATAATATTTGTGGATACATACAATGCATACAAATGCCGCAAGAATACATCAATACATCATACATAAGACCAACATCCGGCTACAGATGAAACATAAACAGAAACTCAAACGACATCCACCCTGCTAGCCTAGGCTGCCAACCTGGAACCTATCCCCTGATCGAAGAAGCAGAAGAAGAACTCCAAATCAAGAAACATCGCTCTCGCGTAATTTTCGTCGCAAAACCTGTACCTGCAACTGGTGTTGTAGTAATCTATGAGCCACGAGGACTCAGTAATCCCATTACCATGGGTATCAAGACTAGCAAAGCTTAAAAGGGGTATGGAAAAGGATAAGTGGTGAGGTTGCAGCTGCGACTAAGAAAGTATGGTGGCTAACTTACGCAAATGAGAGCGAGAAGAGAAACGAAGGAACGGTCGTGAAACTAGCAATGATCAAGAAGTGATCCTGAACTCCTACTTACGTCAAACATAACCCAGAAACCGTGTTCACTTCCCGGACTCCGCCGGGAAGAGACCATCACGGCTACACACGCGGTTGATGTGTTTTAATTAAGGTCCAGTGTCAAGTTCTCTACAACCGGATATTAACAAATTCCCATCTGCCGCATAACCGCGGGCACGACTTTCGAAAGATCATACCCTGCAGGGGTGTCCTAACTTAGCCCATTATAAGCTCTCACGGTCAACGAAGGATATTCCTTCTCCCGGGAAGACCCGATCAGTCTCGGAATGCCGGTTACAAGACATTTCGACGATGGTAAAACAAAACCAGCAAAGCCGCCCGGATGTGCTGACAAATCCCGATAGGAGCTGCACATATCTCGTTCTCAGGGCACACCGGATGAGCCAGACGTCGGGTTGGCATAGACCGTGGTTGCCCAGGGGGCACCGGACATCGCTCGGTTTGGACCAGCACTTGGAGAAGCACTGGCCCGAGGGGGGTAAAATGAAGATGACCCTCGAGAGCGCGACTCCGAAGGGAAAAAGGCTAGGTGAGGCAAAAGTAAAACCAAAGTTGGGCCTTGCTGGAAGAGTTTTATTCAAAGCGAACTGTCAAGGGGGTCCCATAAATCACCCAACCGCGTAAGGGACGCAAAATCAAGGAACATAACACCGGTATGACGGAAACTAGGGCGGCAAGAGTGGAACAAAACACCAGGCATAAGGCCGAGCCTTCCACCCTTTACCAAGTATATAGATGCATTAAAATTTAAGAGATATTGTGATATCCCAACTTAAACATAAACCAACATGGAGCAATCTTCATCTTCACCTGCAAATAACAACGCTATAAGAGGGGCTGAGCAAAGCGGTAACGTAGCCAAACAATGGTTTGCTAGGAAGGGTGACAAAGGTTAGAGGTTCATGGCAATTTGGGAGGCTTGAGGAGCAAGTGATAGGTGGCGCAGCATAGCGATAGAACGAAGCAACTAGCATAGTAATGATAGTAATGAGATGCAAGGTGACGGTCATCTTGCCTGAAATCCCGCTAGGAAGAAGAACGAGTCCATGAAGAAGATGAAGCCACGAAGACGAACGAATCCTCACGATCGCAACGACACGGGAACTATCGAGAAGAAGCACACAACATGGTAAACACACCACACATGAACAAGGCATGATGCTCAACCAAGAATGATGCATGACAAAGCTATATGAAGCTACTCATGACAAGAGATGATGCATACAAGAAGAACACATCAAAGCAAGTTTAAATGAGGCCGGAAACAACACATAACAATTCTGGTAAGTCCTCATATGCAAATTTCGAAATTGGTACAGAACTGAACAAGCATTAAGTTGAAGTTGTTAAACAGCAAGTTAAAGAGCACCATGATGATCTACACGAAATTCTAGTCAAGTTACATATAAAGTTCATTAGATTCGGAGCTACGACCTAGAAGATATGAGCAAAACAAGATAAACATGGCATTGATGCAAAATGCATCCAAACATCAAGCAAACACCCCAAAACAAGGATGCAACATGATAATATGAGACTACATGCAAAACTAAGCATGTTTCATATAGAGCACACTCCAAACGGAGCAACGGTGCAACACATACACTCCAAACAATACATAGCAACAATCTGTCCGAAACAGCAACTAGGCATAATGCAAGCATCAAAACAATAGGCTACAGCAACTCAACATGAAAAAAAGGCATGGACATGATGTACAGGTAAAGCACAACAAAACATGAACACTGAGCTATCTCCAGAAATCAATAGAACATGTTCAAAAGGACATGGCAAGATTGCAAATAATAACAGGTTCACAGACTTGGCAGAAATGACTGGGCATGACAGAAATAACATCAGGTAGCAATGTTCGGAGCACGAAATCAACATGCTACAGGAACATAACATGGCAAAAAAAAAGGCATGGAATGAATCTACTAAATGTATATGACAAAGTCCCTTACTGACCATGAGCCAAAAAGGTACATAAGATATGATGGCAACCATGTAAACATAGCAAGTTTCGTTAACAGGTTTCAGACTTAGCAGAAAACAGAGCATGGCAGAAACAGACATTATGAAGGCATCTTTGTGAGCTTGATGCACTCATCACAAAGCAATTCATGACAAAACAAGGATACCTACAGCAAGATGGCATGTTTAAGAAGCTATCCATGGCAAGAGAAATTACATAGCATGAATGAAACAACTACAACAACCTTGGCAAAATTAAATAACACGTAAACAATCTTCCAGGAACATTTTATAGTAAAAGTAGAGCAAGATTAAGTCATTCTATGGCACTCCATAATTGGAAACAAGGGCATGAATGGATCAATTGCAACAATATCTACAAAACATCCTTACTGAACATCTCCAAAATATGCATGGATCTCTCTGTAGCATCAAGTTTACATGGCAACAAAATAACAGCAGACAAGAATGTTTGCATGCTTGTGCTAGTCACCACAGAGATCACAAAAATACATGGCGTACACCCTTGGAAAGATGGCATGGCATACAACAAAACACATGTAGAGCTCATACTCATAAGATGCAAAGATTAAATGCAACAAAAATAACAAATAACCAAGTTCTGATAAGTAACAGCAGTTAACAGCAACTAGCACTCTTGCAACGATGATTTGGGCATCAAGATGGACTCAAATGAACATGGCACAATGGAATGAAATGTAGAGCATCACGAGACGAACATTTTGACATTACACGCATAAAACAGAGCAGCAGGCATGGATTTATGATGCAGAGAACATGGACATATACTGCAAACTTTTCAGGACTTAGGCAAAAATGACCTCGAGGGGGGGGCGAGGTCAACGCGGCGGCAGTTTCCAGATCAGGCTCAGGGTCGCCGGCGCGGGCTGCCGGAGCGGCGAGGAAGGAGAGGCCGGCGAGGGGGGTCGGATCCGGGCGGCGGCTCGCCAGATCCGCGGTGAGGGGCGGCGCACGGCGCTCGGGGCAGCGCGGCGGTGCCGGAGCGGGGAGGAGGCACGACGGGCAGCGGCGGGGCAGGGCGCCGGCGCTCCGGCGAGGCCGGGGCACGGCGGCGACGCGGCGGCGGGCGGCCGAGGCGGAGGAGGCGAAGGCGGCCGGGCGCTCGGGCCGGGAGGCAGACGGCGGCGGGGGCGCGGGCTCGCGCGGGCCCTCCCTGGGCTCCGCGGGCCGCGGCGGCGGCGGGCGGCGGAGCGCCACGTGGCGGGCGGCCACTGGCTGCGGGCGGCGGCGCTGCTCTATCCGGAGGAGGGGCGGACATGTCCGGCGCGGTGAGGGAGGAAAATTTAGGGTTTCGGACCCGAAAATGGAGGGGGAGGGGACGTTTTTATAGCTAGAAGGAGCTAGGAGAGTCCAAACGAGGCGCGGTTTTCGCCCACACGATCGTGATCGAACGACCGAGAGCATGGAGGGGGTTTGGATGGGTTAGTGGGCTGATTTGAAGGGGTGTTGGGCTGCACACGAAAGAGGCATTTGCGGTTACCCGGTTAACCGTTGGAGCACAAACGACCTCCAAATGGAACGAAACTTGACCGGTGGTCTAACGGTGGTATACCAAGGCCAGTTGGCAAGACTCGGTCCATTCCGAGAACATTCAACACCCGCTCATGAAAAGAAACAAGAGGGGTGCGTCGGAGGAGGTGGGAGTGCCGGATTGCAAAACGGACAACGGAGAAAATGCTCGGATGCATGAGACGAACACGTATGCAAATGCAATGCACATTATGACATGATATGGGATGCATGACATGAACAAAATGCAACACGCAAGCAGATGACAAGGCAAGGGCGGCGAATAACTCGCAGACACCCGGCGCATCGGATCTGGGGCGTTACAGTTCAAACAGGGATGAAAGTGGGAAAGCTGTAGCATGAATCTAGGACTTGGTTCTAAGAGGAAATGGGGGAAAGTAGTAGATACTGGCTACCCAACCGGTCTCTTGGTTGTAAAGACGAAGAAAGCATGGTGGATGGCGAAGGGTGGGGGGAAGTGGACCTAGCTCCTTGTTGAAAAAGGAAAGAAAGTGACGGGTGTTGGGGGACAACGCAAATGAGAATGAGCAGGTCTAGATTTCCTGTGCTCACATAGGAAAATGTTGCCGAGGAGATAAAAAATGGGACAAATGCAGACATGCTGCCTGAGTGTTTGCCGCTCTCGGCAACCACATCTCCCTCACCACATTATGCCCCTGCTGTCCCTACGCCCATATCGCTACCGTTAATGTAAAATCACATGAAGCATTAAGCAATGCCACCTAATGTCACTATAAGTAATGGTCTAGTGCTGTCGATAAATTGAAGCAATGCCACCAGCATTTTATGAAGTGCTTCCGTCTTGCTTTATTTCCCATGAATTGTGTTTTTGCAGTTACACTTAAATCTCACACCGCTAACATTGCTTCATCCCAGTGGAATTGCACAAATTTGATTGCACATTTACTGACAATGTGCTACTCTCATGACAGTAATACTAATGCTATTGTTCTGCATGTTAATCTAGTGGCAGTGTTGATGTGATGTGATGCTACTTACTTAAGGACACTTTCATATTGTCAATCTAGTGCCAATTATAACACAATAGATGCTGCTGTTAATCATACGCCACTACAAATATCTGTCACTGTTTAAATAACCGTATTTCGTATTTGCGCAAACAGGGATGTCTGTCTCCATATCATTTCGGGATGTCTGTCTGCGTATCGTTTCTATCCGCGCAATCAAAAGCACACACCTCAGTTTTAGTAGAACTGCACAAAATGAGATGGCTATCCCTCGTTGCCGTCATCTAACCACCCGTCTTCCAGGTATTCCTACATTGGTAGTTACTAGGTAGAATGACCAACGCAATATAAAAGAAGTTGATTCGTACGTTTTACTTCCTGATTGCAGTGTAGGGACGAGCGAAAACAACTGCATCCTAGTCCGGAATGCACTTTCTACCAGTTCATCCATGGACCAAGGACTAACTGGCACGGCTGCACGGCGGTTTTTTGGACAGGTGCGCGGACAAGAGGCATTGTGGTCTCCTTATTTCTGCAAATAGCGGTGCTTAAATTTAGTGGAATGCACAAGAATTTCAGCTGGTCAGTACACTACATGGTTCAGTTCAGCATTTCAGCTGAGAACACAATTATAATTGGCTATTCTGGAATGAGAGAACCTAACCCTGGATGGTGGCAACAAGAAAAAACCAGAGTGAACTCCAGGAAATTTAAGCCTGCCGGGAGGCCCTTTGCTCAGAGAAGCCTTGCTTGTTTTTTCCGGATTTGTAAACCTTCTCACAAATTTGTCTTTTGCTGTGAACTAGTATATGTTTGTTATGTTCTATGTATCATTGAGATGTATAAAATTGCTTAACTTATGCTTTTCAAGTTTTTTACGAAGCCGAGTTTAATGTGAGTGTTCCACATGAACGCTGGACTAGCGTGTGAACGTTTGGAATTTACGCTGTGGCCTCAGTTAACTGCATGAACCACTGTAACAAGATACATAATTGCTTATATGTCAGACAGCAGATTGCTGATTGTTAGCTGGTCGATAGCCTAGTGTTGAAGCGACCTGAGCCAATGTGCCGTGTTTTGCACAACTTCTTACAAGTGGGGTAGCACCAACAGTGTTTACAAGTACTTATGTATACGTCAGCGCACAGTTCTCAAACGAGTACTCTATTTCATCAAAATACACACTGCTCGTATGATAAAACTAGTGAGGACGCATCTGTTTCGGCAACAATTACGATGATTGACGGGCACACAAAAGTAGCAGCTGTTCCCATAGACGGATTCAAACAGAGTACTAGCCCCAGAGGGCTCGATAACAGGCAAGGTTCGGATAATTAGACAGAATCCAAATTAAACACTAGCTGGGGCAAGTATTTCATGCCTCGATCTAATTTGGGCTAGACACAAGACGGACCTTGCCATGAACATCATCAAGGACGTCCGGCAGCAGCTCAATCCTGTGAACCTTCATGAAGACAACCTTGTGGCCTTGCCACTCATAAACTTGTTTGTGGAGGCATGCCACGTCATCTTCCTGCGTAAGCTTGACAAGAACAGTATGCCTCACAAACAAAGGAGTAGCTTTGAACTTCTTGTGCTTCAGTACATGGACAACACGCCTGAAAATAGTGAAGCTGGAATACAACTCTTCATTGGTATAAGCGCAAATGGCTTCCAGGATCCAACACTTTAAAAACTCTATTTTCCCAGTGCGTATATTCAGGTCATCCGCCTCATAGCGAGTGACATGTACAACCACACAATCCTTGTCTACATCAGGGATCTAATTGAAACAGAAACAAATTCTGAATTACTTTCCAGTATAAGAAACACAAGTTATTTAAACCACTATGTATAGCTTGGCATCAAAGCTAATAAAATTTTGCATTATTCATCACCACATACTTAGATGAAAAACCACAATCGAGATCGGCTAAGAAGAAAATCACCTTGGGTAGCTCAGCGGGGGGGGGGGGGACACATCCTCGAAGGGGGAAAACTGCTCCTGTAGTGCCACGGGGGCTGTAACCTCAAACGGGGCGTTCACCATCTCAGTAGTGGCCGTGAGCGTATCTGGGGTCGGCTCGGTGGCTGCCTCCATCTTCTTGGAGCTCTCTGTCTCGTGGGGATCAGCCTCCCGCGTCTGCTCCAATATCGGCAGATCTTTGCCTGGTTCTCCTTGGTCCATCATGAAACTGACGAATACTAGGAGACCACTGAAAGGAAAACACAATCGCAATGACAATGAAACAAAAAAGAGAGTGAGGATCGGTTACTACTTTGCAAAAGTTCTTTTTTTCTCTGAACAAAAATATGCCAACATCACGGATCCGCTTTCCTTCCCTTCGTTGGGAGAGAAGAACAGTGGTAGATGCGAGTGTTGCCTTTCTTGAAGACTGTGAGGGAGAAGGGGATTTAGCGAAGAGTGAAATGATGGTTGCTTTGTCCGTCAAACTTAGACTATGGGGAGGTGGGGTTTTGTGATACGACGGCTCGTTATTGCCGCACTACGACCGGGGTGACTCTCTGCCTGCATACTGCCTTCTAATTTGGTGGATGGCATTTGGGCCCGCGCACTGCATGGCCCGCATGTCGGTGAACAAAAGTATAACGGCATTCAGTAGAGGGAGACGTTTAGATGACCTAGGAGGAGCCAGAAGCGGTATTGTATCCACTGTACTAGTAGTAATTGTTTTTCTGGGTAGCTGTAGAGTGTCTCCACTGTACTAGTAGTAATTGTTTCTCTGGGCCCAAGACAAAACAGCCCATCCACCCTAGTAAGTAGTAAAATCAATTCAAAAGTCCATATATTTATTGAATGAGAGGCGCTACCCACACCCAGCACACCGCCCCCCAAAAAACCTGGGTGTTCTTCTTCCTCCTCACTCCCACCCACCTCACGTCAGCTTGCTCCACTCGTACCCCCAAATTCCTCACCTCACTCCTACAGAAAACCCCAGCTCCCCTTCTTCCTCACTACTACAGAAAAACCCCAGCTCCCCTTCTTTTTCCCTCGCACTACAACTAGGCTCGTCATTCATTACTCTGCTCAAATCCATGAGCGCGACGCGAAGCCCTCGAGGAAAATGGAGTCGACTGACCCCAGCGCCAAGAAGATGAGGCTCCCGCCAGCAGCGATGCCTGGTGTAGATCCCACACCCGGCAGCGCGGGGAGAAGCGGCGACCCCGCCCCCACCGGATCCCAGGAACCCATAGAATCTCGGGTGGACCGCATCAGCAATCTCCCGGACGCTGTCCTTGCGGAGATCATCTCGCTTCTCCCCACCAAGGATTGCTGCCGCACCCAGGTCCTCTCAATTCGGTGGCGCCCTCTATGGCGCGCTGTGCCCCTTAATCTCGACTGTCGTCAGCTATCTCTCTTCAATGATTTTGAAATCCCCATAGCCATCATCTCCTCCCACCAGGGCACCGTTCAAAGCCTCTGCATCCCGTCATGCTACCTGAGCAAGCATACCATGCCCTGCACGGTGGATGCCTGGCTGAAATCCCCTGAATTCACAGAACTACAGCTGCTTGAGTTCTACTATTCCCCTGGAAATCACCTACCAGCACTACAGGAAACAGCTACTTTGCCGTCTGCCATGGCGGACGGCAAAGGCTCGAAAGGCGGACAGCAAAGACCTTTGCCGTCAGCCGCGGACGGCAAAAGGCTCCGGCAAAGAAGGCTACGGTAAACAGCTGCTTTGCCGTCTGCTTCCTGGCGGCGGACGGCAAAGGCTCTTTGCCGTCTGCGGCGGACGGCAAAGAGGGCGGACGGCAATATTTGCGCTGTCAGTCCGTTAAGTGGCTAACGGCAGACCTTTGCCGTCCGCCGCAGACGGCAAAGAGCCTTTGGTCTTTGCCGTCCGCCTTATGATGTCATCTACACGTCACTAGATGGCAGGTTCTTTGCCGTCTGCCACTGATGGCAAAGTGCAGGTTCTTTGCCGTCTGCCACGGACGGAAAAGTCTTTGCCGTATGCCACTGTAGGCAAACTGACCAGGTTCTTTGCCGTCTGCCACGGACGGCAAAGTCTTTGCCGTCTGCCACTGTAGGCAAACTGACCAAATGGGTCAGCTCCCAGGAAGCACAGTTGGCTGCCACGTGGCTTCTTTGCCATCCGCGGCAGACGACAAAGAGCTCTTTGCCGTCGGTGGCAGACGGCAAAGAGCCTGCATATTGTCTGTTATTTCTGTTTTTTATTAAATCCCACAATTTGCAGCACATATCACATATATAAGTTTCATATCCAGCACATATCCAACACATATCTAGCACATAAGTTTCATATCACATATCACATCAGTTTCATCCATACACATTGTTCATACATAAGGAAGTTCCATCCATACACATTGTTCCATCCATATATATATTACAATGCAAAGTGTCATGAAGATAGCAAGCTAGATACAATGCAAAGTTTCATCAAAGGAAAAGCAAGCACTCCATCATAGCAAGCTAGCTTCCATCAAGTGAATGAAATCTGCAAAATGGTAAATAAGAAAGTTAGAAATAGGTGACTAGAACAAGAAGAAGACTAGAACAAGAAGTATATGTCATTTATGAGCTAACTTAGGTGAAATGGATCATATATGAGCTAACTAAGTTGAAATGGGTTGTTTATGAGCTAACTTAGTTGAAATGGATCATTTATGAGCTAACTTAGTTGAAATGGGTCGTTTATGAGCTAACTAAGGTGAAGGGCATCGTTTTTTAGCTAAGTAAGGTGAAATGGGTCATTTTGGAGCTAACCTAGTTGAAATGGATCGTTTTTGAGCTAACTTAGTTGAAATGGATCGTTTTTGAGGTAACTAAGGTGAAATGGATCGTTTTTTAGCTCACTTAGGTCAAATGGATCGCTTTTGAGCTAACTTAGTTGAAATGGATCGTTTTTGAGCTAACTTTGTTGAAATGGATCATTTTTGAGCTAATTTAGTTGAAATGGATCGTTTTTGAGCTAACTTAGGTGAAATGGATCATTTATGAGCTAATTTAGTTGAAATGGATCTTTTTGAGCTAACTTAGGTGAAATGGGTCGTTTATGAGCTAACCTAGGTGAAATGGGTCGTTTATGAGCTAACCTAGGTGAAATGGGTCGTTTATGAGCTAACCTAGGTGAAATGGGTCGTTTATGAGTTAACCTAGGTGAAATGGGTCGTTTATGAGCTAATTATGCAATTTTTGACATAAGTAAGCTAAGTACATATCGTTTTAGAGCTAACTTAGGTAAAATGGATGGTTTATGAGGTCAGTAAGCTTATTAAGTCATTTTGGAGGAAAAGAAGCTAACTCTAGGTCATTATGGTAAGCATATTGGAGGAAATAAAGCTAAGTCTAGGTCTTTATGCATTTGTTAAGCAAAACACTAGAGAAACTTACCGTGATCAGGGAGGTGTAGGAGCGGGCTGGCTAGTGCCGGTAGCTAGAGAAGGATCATGCGATGCGTTTCTGGAGTTAAGCTGCACCAAAGATCATTTCCAATGTCTCGTTAGCATTATGACACTCAAATGTTAAGACTAGCAAGTAATGTCCATTCAAATTAAACTCACCGTGGTCCCAGGAGCAATCACTGGCATCGGCGGAGCGGTCTGACCGGTCTTCTCGCACACAGACTGCACATTTGGTTTTGATGACTCAGTCATACTAGTTAGTAATGAGACAAACACTACATGAATGTTTTGGCTAATCTGCAGAAGAAACTTACCACAAGGAGCTCGTACATGGCCCTTGCCTGCATGTCATTCCATGCCCTCTCCTCCTCCATCATCTTTGTCGTCCTCTCCTCCAACTCCCGCTGCCTCTCCGCCGCCTCCGCCAGAAGTTTCTCCGTTCTATCTCTCTCACTCTGTATAGCAGCCTGCAACACCACTCACATGACCATTTGTAATCATTGATGGAAGCGCACACAATGTAATGGAGAAAGATAGCTGAGTACGTATCACTAACCTTGATGGCGAGTTGCACTGGCCGTTCACGAGGCCTTATCTCAGGAGCGGAGCTCGACTGGCGCGCCTTGATCTCCGGGAGAGTGCTAGGACAACGGATAAGTCCATCTCCAATGGCTATGGAGCCATGGGACCTCCCGCCACCAGATATCATCACCAGCTCTGGATCAATGGGACCCTGGCTCGGGTTAAAGTCCTCCCCTTTCCTCGCCTTCCCCTCATCTCTATATCTCACGAGCTTGTTGTGGGAGGAGATGTTGGTGAAGTTGTTTGCATCATCGAGGTCAGACTGAGAGAAAGCCTTGACTTTCTTGTAAGAGCCAGTGTGGGCCATGGCATACAGGTCGTACACCTCTGGCACCTTATCCGCCTTATTGTGGCGTGCCTGAAAGAGAGAAACAATGAAAATTAGTAACTAAAGGGCTCAAGCTAGCATGATGAATGAATTGCATGAATCATGAAGCAAACCACATACCCAGTTGCGCCCGAACTGATATAAGTTGGAGCTGCCTTGATGGTGTGGCACACCTTCCATTTGGGCACGTTTGTCCTTGGCCTGGTTGTGGAGGGCTAGCCATTCTTGTGAGCACCACTCATCGACCAACACCTCCCAACAATCCATCCGATCCGCACACCATCTCGGAGGCGCCTAAGTTAGCAAATAGAAACTTGAGCGCTACGGCTAAGAATTACTAAATGAAGGAACTTAAGTAGAAGGCCTTAAGAATTACCTTCATGTACTGCTCCTTACTCAGGAACTTATCGCGGCACGCCGGCTTGGTCTTCTTGATACCACGCAAGGCGTAGTAGTCTCGAACAGCCTGCACCTGAGCCTCGTGCCGTAAGTTCTGGAGTAGGCGCTTGCAGACGTTCTCGATAACATTTGCGCACTCCTCCTCGTATCCCTCCTCACACCTGTAGAATGTCTGCAATCAAATGAGACAATATTGATTAGTACAATTAATAACTAGCTAGTTGAAGATTTTGAAATGTGTAAAGGAGAAATTACCCAGAACGTCCTGATCACCATGTCTGCCCTCGTGTCGCACACGACACCGTCAATAATGACATCCGGCGGGGCCGGGGCAGCCACGTAGTGCTCCCAGCTCAACCCAAGCTCTGGAAGCCGACCCTCACCAGGCAACGTGACAAACCCCGGGAAGTTTTGCCGGCAAAGAACTCCAAGGACGGAGTTGGGCCGGCGGACACTATGATGGTGGTCCCAACCCCTGCAGCATGACAAGGCCAACGCATTAGTTATTTGAAGAAACGTGAATGCAGAAGGTACAAAAATATTAAATGCACTTACGTACCTCTCCCCATCAGGGAAGATCAACTACCTCTGCTCGCGGGTCGCCGGCACGGACGGGAGCCGTGTAGCACCACGCTGGTAGACGGTGCCACCCTCCTCCTCAAGATCAGTCGGCTCCCCGCCATCATCAGCATGGCCACTCGGCTCCTCGGGCTGATCCGGCCAGGTACCCCATCCGGACGTGTGCTCCTCCGGGGTCTCGTGGGCCGAACTCTCGTGGGCCGAAGGCCAGTCGACCCGAGGCTCATGGGCCCAAGACCCGTGGACCGGAGGCTCGTGGACCGGAGTCCGTGTAGCCTCCTCCTCGGACGAGTCCACCCTAGCAGTCACGTGCTCGGGTGAAACAGCTGGGGGTGGCGGCGAGGAAGGCTCCCTAGCAGTCACCCTACCTCCTCTCCCGCGACCACGTGCCCCACCTCCTCTCTTCCTACCTCGTCCCCTGCTGGGCACCGCGGTGGACGAAGAAGGGCCCGGCGGTGTGGACATACTGTCCAGCAACGCTCGGCGAAGAGGTACGTCTGGAATCGAAGACCTTAGACCACGCGCCGAGGAAGAAGGGGCCTTGGCGCGCTCCCGACCAGCGCCCACCATCTTTCAACACCTGCCATGACAAACAGTAAACGAAATTAGTACAACATAAAAAAAAGACCGACATGAATAATAATATGTGTATCACTTAAGTGTATCATCATCAAGTACAACATTAAAAAATTTAATACCTGACACTACTAATAATCTCGATCAGTATCATCAATAAATGCATAATCATCATCATCACTATAATCAATGACGGGCTCATAGGGTTCAGTGGCATCAACATGTGCAAGGCCACCTTGACGTAATCGGTCAAGCAATGACAGGTCATTCGCAGCAGTAACCTCTTCTTGTTCCTCCTCTGGGGTGATGTCGGATTCACTGTCACTGTCTACTTCAATGTTTTGGGGTGAAGTATAGCGGTTCTTGAAACGCTTTTTGGAAAGACGTGTCTCTTGGAAGAATTCTCCTTCATATGTGTCTGGGTTAATGTGAGGTTCATAATCCTCTTCCTTTGGGGGAGATAGTCTAGCACGTGGCGGCACTTCATAAACGACATCCCAACCTTTCAGATTTGGATTAGTTTGGCAGGCCCACGGTAGATAGAATACTTGGGTCGCCTGTTGAGCCGTAATATAGACATCAGGAACATCTAAATGGGTGCTTTGGTTGATTTCAACTAGCCCTATATGTTCATGAGTTCTTCTAGTCTCCTTCGGCTGAAACCAATAACATTTGAAGACTACGACATTCGGTGGGTTTTCACCATAGAATAGAAGTTCATAAATTGCTTCAACTCTCCCATAATACTCGGTACCTCCTTCGCCGATAGCAGATACACAACAATTTGTAGACTTTCGGTCGGCCATAGATAGCTCTTTGCCATAGGTACGAAAGCGATACCCGTTGATGTCGTATTTGTCAAATGAACGGACCTTATAGTCAAAACCATTAGCGACTTGTCTCAATTCGGCGTCCATAGACTCTGAATTAGCCTACAAGTTTAATATGAAAGGATTGTTGCATTACGCACAAATTAGCGAATGAAACCGGGATAGCCGCCTACAAATTAGCCTACAAGTCTAATAGAAATTACCGTTTGTTTGAACCAAGAGATGAAACCGGGATAGCCGCCACCTTGCTTTGCGTGAAGCTCATACTCTTCGACAGAATCCTTTTGGATCACCGCTCCATACGAGAATAAGGCGACGTATCGACTGTATGAAATATCCAGGAATAAGAGCAGTTCAAAGGAAATAGAAGTTGCGAAACTATGTACCGAGAACTTACTCGATGTACGGCCGCACTTCTATCAGGTTGTTGAAGATATACAACGAAATGGTCCGCCATTGTTCGTTATCCAAAGATACTGGATTTGAAACACTGGCTGGTGCGAGATTCCCTTTGAATAGGCTGAGGTTGGATCCACCCTTTTTAGGGTCGTCAGCATTGTACCGAGGCTTCGGATTATGCAAATGACGATTTTTGGCTTCGTATTGTGCTGTCACGAAGTTTGCCGCCTCCTCAGTGATGAATGCCTCAGCCATCGATGCTTCAATTCTACGTTTATTTTTACATTTTTGTCGAAGCGTCTTCTGCATCCTCTCAGTTGGGTAGCACCAACGATTTTGCACGGGCCCCCCAATCTTGTCTCGGTCGGGAGATGCAAAATCAAATGTTGCATTGGATTAAAGAAGCCCGGTGGAAAGATCTTCTCTAACTTGCAGATCAACTCCGGCGCCAACTCTTCCATTTCTTCTAGCACGCTAGGCGATAGTTCTTTCGCACAAAGAACACGGAAGAAATAGCTGAGTTCTGCCAGTACTAGCCATTCATCCTCAGGGATGAAGCCACGCAACATCGCCGGCATTACCCGCTCAATCCATATGTGCCAATCATGACTCTTGAGGCCAAATATCTTCAATTTATCAAGACTGGCTCCCCTCTGTAGATTCGCTGCATACCCATCGGGGAACATCAACTGCATTTTCACCCACAAGATAATTTCCCTCATAGCCGGCCTTCCAAGATTGAACCATGCCTTTGGCTTCGTCCAGTTCTGCTTTCCTTTCGGTTCTTTCATGTTTTGTAACGGCCTATCACATAGCGCCTCCAGATCGACTCTAGCCTTAGTATTATCCTTTGACTTCCCATCTATGCCGAACAATGTACCAAAAAGTGCCTCGCGATATTCTTCTCAGTGTGCATCACGTCGATGTTGTGTGGGCAAAGGAGGTCTTTGAAGTAAGGCAGATCCCATAAGCATGTTTTGTGAGTCCAGGCGTGCTTAGAATTATACCCCTTGAAGTACCCTGGACGCTCGCAGAGTTTTTGACAACTCTACCTCTGATGAAGTTCTTCTTGTCTTTCCTGAACTTATGGCGAGGATTCAGGAACTCTCTATGCATGTCGAAGCAAGAAAACTTGCGACCGGCCTGAAGCCAACGAAACTCAAGAGCTCCCTTGCATGTGGGGCACGGGAACCTTCCATGCACACACCAGCCAACGAATAGCGCATACGCCGGCAAGTCATGCGTCGAGTACATGTACCAGACACGCATTATGAAGTTCCGTTTGCTATAGGCATCGTATGTCTTGAACCCATTATCCCAGGCTTCTTGCAATTCATCCTTAAGCGGTTGCATGTACACATTCATATTTTTCCCTAGATAGTTGGGCCCTGGAATTATCAACGTCAGGAAAATGTTCTTTCTTTGCATAATCTGTCCGGGGGGGGAGATTGAGTGGAAAGACAAATACGGGCCAACAACTGTATTGGGCTGCCGTCATACCAAACACACTGAACCCATCCGTGCTGATGCCGACTCGAGGATGCCTCGGATCTGCCGCTTTGTCACCATGTAATTCATCAAACTTTTTCCACGCAACACCATCCGATGTGTGTACAATCATCAGATTCCCATCTGCATCTAGTTCGGTTCTTTTGCCCGTTTTGTGCCATGTCATCTGTCTGGCCGTCTCTTCGACCATGAAAAGACGTTGAAGTCTTGGTACGATTGGCATATACCGAAGAACACTAACGGGGATTTTGGTCTGTGTCTTCTCACCCATACCGTTGTCTACCACAACATACCTGGAAGACTTGCAAATGGGACAACAGTTCAAGTCCGCATAGTCAAGCCTAAACAAGACACATCCTTTCTCACAGGCATGTATCTTATCATAGGGCATCTTCAGTGCACGGAGGATTTTGTCCGACTGGTACAGGTTTGCAGGCATTACATGGCCTTTGGGTAGAAAGCGTCCAAATACTGTCATCATTGCATCGTAGCATTCTCTGCCCAAGTTGAACTAAGCCTTCAGAGCCATTACTTGTGAGATGGAATCCAACTGACAAAGCTCAGTGTGCTCATGGAGCGGACGTTTTGAAGACTCCAACATTTCATTGAAGGCCTTTGCAGATTCCTCCATCTCCTCGTCCGAATCCCGAGCATCATCAAAGTCTTGCACCATGTTTTCCATACCGGTACCATGCTCGTCGGTGCGACGACGATCCACCTCAGCTCGGTCACGTTGGGAAGACTCACCATGAAATGTCCACACCATACAATCAGGCGTAAAACCACTCTTCTGCAGGTGTTTGCCCATTTCAGCCTCTGTCCTCTTTTCCCAATTGCCGCACCGTAAACAGGGGCACCAGGTTTTCCTCTGGCCATTTGCAAATGCGGCTCGCACAAACCCCTTGGTTTTTGTGAACCATTCAGTGCTCCATTTGTTCTGACCAGTGTGACCGGTGTACATCCACGCACGATCACTCATCCTGACTTTCAGAGCTACTAGACACACAACAAATATATATATATATATATATAATTCACCATGTATGTATTCATCAGTTGATCTACTTTGTCAATTTTATTACGTCCATGCAACCTACACTCTAATAGGTAATGATAGGTCCTAATCCCACCCGAGTATGTTTAGATTGGGTTCATTTTCCCATGCTATGCCCCGGATCCTACGCAAAATTTCGGCAGCACCTCCCCGCTGTTCTCCTGATACACGTATCTGCAATAAACAGAGAGGATGTGTACCCAGAGAACAACAGGGGAGGCACTGACGAAATTTATGCGTCGGATCCGGAGCAAAGCATATGGGAAAACGAACCCAATCTAAACATACTCGGGCTGTCCATGGATAGCGTTGGACAATTCGAAAGAATCAAGGTTATAAATATGCAAATGCATGCATATTTATAACTATGACGCTTTCGAACGGGAGACACATATTGGTTACGCATACTGATGATTCAAGACACATATATATCTAGCTATCAAGTTTCATCGGAATAGATCAAATAATTAATGGGGGAGGAGGACATGTCATTTGTGCTCACCCACGAACGAAGGGGCAGAGCTCGTCAAACGCACGGCGAGGTCGTCGAACACCAAACCTCGCAGCGATGAAACAACTGCACATTTAAAACTACCCGATCAACACAATTATATATGATGTTTTTCATAACAAAATCGAAAGATATATGACCTAACTAATAATTCACAAATATATGACCCCGTCGGCTTCTGGAAGGCCAAAGAACACCTTTTCGGGGTCGGGGTCTTCGGGGTCGGGGTGTCGGGTCGGGGTGCCGGGTCGGGGTCGGGGGTGCCGTGTCGGTGTCGGGGTCGGGGTGTCGGGTCAGGCTCGGGGTCGGGGTGTCGGGGTCGGGTCGAGGTCGGGGTCGGGGTCTCGGGGTCGGGGTGTCGGGGGTGCCGTGTCGGGGGTCGGGGTGTCGTGTCGGTCTCGGGGTGCCGTGTCGGGGTCGGAGTCTCGGGGTCGGGGTGTCGGGTCGGGTGCCGGGTCGGGGTCGGGGTGTCGTGTCGGTGTCGGGGTCGGGGTGTCGGGTCAGGCTCGGGGTCGGGGTGTCGGGGTCGGGGTCGGGGTCGGGGTCTCGGGGTCGGGGTGTCGGGGTGTCGTGTCGGTGTCGGGGGTCGGGGTGCCGGGTCGGGGTCGGGGTGCCGTGTCGGTGTCGGGGTCGGGGTGTCGGGTCAGGCTCGGGGTCGGGGGTCGGGCGGTCGGGGTCGGGGTCGGGTTCTCGGGTCGGGGTGTCGGGGGTGTCGTGTCGGGGGTCGGGGTGTCGTGTAGGTGTCGGGGTGCCGTGTCGGTGTCGGGGTGCCGTGTCGGGGTCGGAGTGCTGTTTCGGGGTCGGGGCTTCGGGGGTGTCTCCTCCTCCTCCTGCTTTCTTCTTCTTCTTCTTCTTCTTCTTCTTCTTCTTCTTCTTCTTCTTCTTCTCTTCTTCTTCTGTCTTCTTCTCTTCTTCTTTCTTCTTCTCCTCCTCCTCCTCTCTCTTCTTCTTCTTCTTCTTCTTCCTTCTTCTTCTTCTTCTTCTTCTTCTTCTTCTTCTTCTCCCCCTCCTCCTCCTCCTCCTCTCTCTTCTTCTTCTTCTTCTTCTTCTTCTTCTTCTTCTTCTTCTTCTTCTCTTCTCTTCTTCTTCTTCTTCTTCCTTCTTCTTCTTCTTCTTCTTCTTCTTCTTCTTCTTCTTCTTCTTCTTCTTCTTCTTCTTTCTTCTTCTTCTTCTTCTTCTGCCTCTCTCCTCTCTCTCTTCTTCTTCTTCTTCTTCTTCTTCTTCTTCTTCTTCTTCTTCTTCTTCTTCTTCTCCTCTCCTCTCCTCCTCCTCCCCTCCTCTTCTTCTTCTTCTTCTTCTTCTTCTTCTTCTTCTTCTTCTTCTTCTCTTCTTCTTCTTCTTCTTCTTCTTCTTCTTCTTCTCTTCTTTTCTTCTTCTTCTTCTTCTTCTTCTTCTTCTTTTCTTCTTCTTCTTCTTCTTGCTTCTTCTTCTTCTCTCTTGCTCCTCCTCCTCCTCTCTTCTTCTTCTCTTCTTCTTCTTTCTTCTTCTTCTCTTCTTCTT